>NW_028262369.1:41571500-42968500 GCF_047370975.1 Nipponia nippon
AGAACAAGAACTTACTGCCACATTATGCAGTGAGCTGCACACAGCTCAAGCAGATAGACAGCCTCCACTTCTGCTTGCCCTGTTGCAAAATCATCTTATATTTTCCACACGTTCTGCAAACATAACAAGCTGTTGCAGGACAATTATCTGGGGACTGAATCTGGGACCATCAGCAATAACTGCCTACTCCCAAATGCTATCTGAAAAATCTGCAGATTTTTGTAGGTATGTACCAGAAGACAGACT
The DNA here is from genome assembly GCF_047370975.1 of Nipponia nippon. Classification (NCBI taxonomy): domain Eukaryota; kingdom Metazoa; phylum Chordata; class Aves; order Pelecaniformes; family Threskiornithidae; genus Nipponia; species Nipponia nippon. The sequence continues at coordinate 41,571,747 of NW_028262369.1, forward strand.
GAATTTAGATGCAGAGTTGACAACTTGGAAATTAAATATCCTAATATGCATATGCTCCCAAGCATGTGTAGAAATATCTATTTATTAAAGCAGTCCATTTACTTAAAAGAATTAATTATCAGTAATTGATTTTTTTTTAAATTATTGAATGAGTACAATCATAGAAAATGCCACCCATTTAACTCTCAAGCACATATTGTACAGGCACGCCTGTAAGCAGAATGTGGCCCACAGCACTCAAGTTATGAACAAGCATCTCCATTTTTTCTGCAAGTTATGCCTAATAGTTACAATCCTTAAAACTTGGTGAAAAGTCGCAATGGCTTGAAGGTGTTTAAGATATTCCAGTCAGAGGAAATGAAGAATTGCACCAAGACAAATCACCCCCTTACATGATGGATATCTTCTCATTATTACTGTCGCCGTTACTTATGATAATTTTCCTTCAGTTATCAAGCTAATTCATTCAGTCCGTGTTTTATTATTCTTTGCCCTTAGTTTTTGTCACGGGAAGAAATGGAAGCTTTGTCCAGTGGTTTAAGGCACTGGCAAGACTCAGAAGATACTACTTCAGCTTTCAGCTTCCCTTCAGGCAAATTGCCATGGCACAGCTTACAAAATCTGATTGTGCAACTAGGTTGACGGAAGTGTGACTTTTTTACTTCAGGAGCCTTAAAGATCATTGTATTTTACACTTCAACAAAGTAAGTCTCATAATGAGGATAATGTATTCCTATTCTCCAAGTGAAAAGCCATAAAGAGAAATTTTCTGTCAGTATCACTGAATCCATATCGAGCTCTTACTAGTCTAACTATGCCAGGTACGTCTAATCGAAGAGCTATTCCAGCAAAGCTAAGGTCTTGTTAAGGTCTTAGTCTTTCATATTTCATTTCCTTAGTTACAAAATAGGGATACCTTAAGCATAAATATCTTAAATTATAAGGTGCTCATTTACTGTGATAAGCTAAATCAGTATTTTACATGAATAATCGTATAACCCCAATACTGAACATGAAATACCAGAGTTCTCTGCTTACTCAGATCGAAAGCAAGTCCAGTGTACTTGTCACTAAAGTCTGTCACTTCCAGTTGACTTCAGAAGGCTGAGAGTAATCACTATATTGCAGAGAATTTCAACCCTGTATTATTGTAAACTCTTCAGTATTTCTACTGAAGCCACATTTTAGGTAAGAATAAACAAACTGTATGTGTGTTATGAGCTCACGTGCTTCTCTGCAGAAGCATAATTCTACAAGGGCAAATTTATACATAGGAATAGAGAGCAAAGCTTGATACTGGCCTGCCCACCCTGGGAATGTTCAGATCAACTAAAGGACATTTTGATTCACTTTAAGGAAAACCCAAAGCCAAACTGACAAAGCCAAATTACTTCCTCTAGAACCTGTCTGACTGTAACAATGTCACACAGATGTTGTTGAGAAGAACTGGTTCAGAACCATTGCATCTGAATCTGCATAATTTTGAATACCTATCAACCACTCCACTTTGTGTCCTCTACATGAGCAAAGTACTAACCTTTTATTCGAACACTAATGGAAACTCAATCCCAACTGCCCAGTGATATTTTGCTAACTATATGCAGCTCCCTTTTTATGTAAGGCCTCATTTGTTGTTTTTTTCCTAAAATATTTGAAATAATAGAATAATAGATAACTTGAATAATAGCTAAAAGGAGGAAAAAAGCTCAATTATTTCAGAAACCAAAATATCAGCAATCAATGATTATACAGGCAATCATAACTACATCTTGAAAAACACATTCCTTTCAGTTTCAAAGGCAGGAGCAGCTGTATTAGAAAAATCAACGTGGCAGAAAATACGGGCTTACAGTGTTCGGAACAAGAAGTGTGCATAGGTGTAACACCTCTGTTCAGGATTTGCACTCTGAACTTCAGCCATATACTTCTGTCAGACAGTAGTCCAGAGGTTTCTACAAACAATGAACTTGTCACATAGAAACAAATTATTTGGTATAAAACAAAGATAATATTTAACTGGCTGCATAGGCATTTATTCATTGGAAATGTATAGAAACTGGAGTGCATCCAGTTAACTGTGTGCATGACTATGGTCCATAAGACCACACCTACTGTGCATGGGCAGTATTGCTGACCTCCATGTGTGTGGTAAATCCACACTCCTGGGAAGCACTGCAGCTACTGAACGTGTGCAGACAGACGGTAAAACAAATGTACAGTAGATTCCATCATATGACAAGTGAAGGATTGCAATTTGCAACTTCTCATGTCATTGGAAGAAGATGAGCACTATAGCTTTAACTATTTGGAGAGCTAAATATCCATTTCTGCCACTGTCATTTTATGTTCCGTGCTAGAAACTATCCAGAACATCAGGGTATGTCTAAGAAGCATACCTATTTGGCACATCTCTGCTGCGCAGGCGCTATTGCTAGTGTCCTGGTTTCAGCTGGGATAGAGTTAATTTTCTTCTTGGTAGCCGGTATGGTGCAGTGTTTTGGGTTTAGGATGAGAACAATGTTGATAACACACTGATGCTTTGGTTCTTGCTAAGTAGTGCTAAATAGTAACTAAGTAGTGCTTACACTGGTCAAGGACTGTTCAGCTTCCCATGCTCTGCTGGATGCATGGGGGCCTGGGAGGGAGCACAGCCAGGACGGCTGACTCAGACTGGCCAAGGGGCTATTCCATACCATATGACATCATGCTCAGTATATGAGCGGGGGGAGTTGGCCGGGGGGGCAACGATCGCTGCTTGGGGGACGTGCTGGGCATCAGTTGGCAGGTGGTGAGCAATTGTACATGTATCACTTGCTTTGTATTACTATTGTATTATTATTATTTGGTTTTATTATTGTTGTTGTTATTACTATTACTACTGTTCTATTTTTATTTTACTTTAGTTATTAAACTGTTCTTATCTCAACCCACGAGTTTTCCCCTTTTGCCCTTCCAATTCTCTTCCCCATCCCACCGGTGGGGGAGTGAGCGAGCAGCTGTGTGGTGCTTAGTTGCTAGCTGGGTTTAAACCACGACACTAGACATAGTTTTTTAATATTGAGTGCTAAATCCTCAGTTATTTCCACTAATGATAATGCAAGCTGTATAGTTATATCTTTATCTATATCGAGGAATAATTACTCAGTTACTGTTCCCTTTCTATGGTGAACACCTGTTGACTGTTTGCATCTACATCCCCACTGTTAACAAACTTTTCTACATTTAATTTAACAATGGTTGATTTTAACAGCTTTCTAAGCATGATCACAAAGGGGCTGAAAGCCACCTGACAGCTCTTCAGTCTCATGTTACAGAACCAAGACACAAAATGATTATACGGCCTCTTATATTTTTGCCGAAGAGTTACTTTTATAAAGAATGTTCTCTCTGTGAATATTCAACTTATTCAATTGTTTTTTACAATCAAGCTTTTTCTACTCAACTTACTCACGGATCAGTTTTTTCACTTTTAGCCTAAGATGATAGACTGATTCTTGTGCTGTGCTATTTCTGCATAATGTTCATTTATAATGAGTTTTTCTGCTGCCTGATGATGTATATTTTTTTCAAGGAAAATGTTATACAAACAATAAAATACACATTTCATGGTTCTCCCTTTTCTCTTAGTTCAGTGATAGAGTTCTCTGGTGCTATACAGTATAAATAGGTAATGCTGATATATATTGAGTGCTATTGTGGAATTGCGGTCATTTTTAGCTGACATGCTTTCATTGAATTGCCACATTGCATCTAAGCCTTAAGACCTCATAAGTACATAAAAACATATTTATGTGCATATGTACACATAGGGTAGGTTCTTTTTATAAGTAACAGTTTTAATAAGTAACAGTGAAAATGAGTATTTAATGGTGGGGGAGAGGAGTTTTCTTCAGTCCTGAGGCCACCTAATTTGTGCCCTTGACAACCAACAGCACTATGATTATAGACTTCCAAAATAATTTACGTTCTCATAGGAAAGTTAACGTTGGACTTCAATATTGCAAAAATAAAAGATTTTTGTCTCTTGTGAATTTGGAACATCTAAGAACACTCTGAAAAATACATATTTTAGTATTTTAGACATTTTTGCTGCCACCTCCTGTGAATAAGTCACCATCTTGTGTTTTTACCATTCACTTGCTAAATTTCCTTCTCAAAGCCATGCACACAGTTTGTCTTGTTCACAGAATTTGAAGCATACATTTTTCATTAAAATGTATTGAGTAATATTGTGTTTACGCATATTACTTTAAGAAAAAAATTTTTGAGGAGGAGGTTATTTAAGTTGGAAAAACATGACATCAGAGTCTTGGAAATGGCAAAAGTTCAGATACAAATATGTGCAGTGGTTAGAAAGGGATGGATTGATATCAACAGGCTATTGTACCAGTACTCCTCAAAATGTCAGCCATGTATATCAGACCTTTTCCGACATGGTATTTCATACAGACTGCAGGGCAAACAGGGTTCCTGCTGGGACTTCCGCATTTCCATTTAGACAAATGGGTACTACTGTTAATTGCATGATTGCAGCTTCTCATTCGACCTCTGCCTCAGCTTATGCACCAAGTGGCTGATATTTAATTAGCTGGTGATAAGTAACTTGCCCAGATTCAAGCATAATCTCTATGACAGGTCACCGCATAAAAATCCAGATTTGTGCCTTACTGATATCTACACAAAGTTGCTTTAAAGAGCCACTGATATCCCAGAAACAGTCTGGGATTTTCACATTCTGACGTTTTCATGCCTTCATGCCTGTAACTAAGATCTTAAATCCAGATGTATGCAGGTAACCAAGAATATGCCATTGTCAGCACCAAAATAAAAGCGTATCAGGCATAAGAAACATAAACTCCTCTTCCCATATTCCACATCAGTCAGCCACAAGGCAGCTTCACTAAAAGTCACATAACCACTCAGCCTGGTGCTAAATCGGACTTAAGGGGAAGCAGTTTGTACAAACCTCAGTCCAGCATTATGCTTCCGCAGCCACGTGGCTTGCAACCCAAAACTTGCCTAAGGCCAGAAAGCACAGGCATGTATGTCTGCAAAATACTACGTAGACGTGTTCACAGGTAGTATTTAAAGCCACAGATTCAGAAGAGTGATCCTAGCATGACTCATGCAAAACATGCAAAATTTATTTTCTGGACCAAACACTGCAGTGTAAAAGGCAGCTGGAAAGCCAGGAATCATTCAGAGTCATCTGCTACTTTAAAGCTGTGACCTATATCTAGTAGCCAAAGAAAAGACATGAGAAGACAGAGCTTTACAGCAACAGGAGATTATTAGGCATAGTGGAGAAATAATTGCTTGACACAATTACAACTTCAAAGCAGAATTTAACTCTCCTGTCTGCACTGTGGATCTCTTTTGTATGTTTTGAACTTGTTCCACTATGAATCTCCCAGTGCTGTCACATGCCATCTATCCAAGAGTGCTATGTGCTGCTCACATGGGAGCTACAGATGGGTCAGAGAGGAAAATTTTGCCCTAACATGAAAAAGTAAGGAAAAAATAATCTTGCACTTGCAAAAAGCTAATGCAAATGTTAATAATTAAGGGGATGCCCTTGATATCATTCAGCTATCCAATTTTGCTATATCCTATCATTTTTCCCTTTCATCACATTTACCAGGCTTATATGTAGGGTGCCTTGTTGGGATGCTAGAAAAGATGTTGCCTTGTTGTCTGACGTGGACTTTGTCCTGGGAGCCACCATTTTCTTTTCTCCAAGTAACAGACTATATTAAAGTAGTTGCACCAAAGACTAGAAAGCCTGTTCATGAAACATTTGTAAAAATTTATCTGTCTTATGACCACAACAAACTTTTAAATGGGTGACTGTAAAACAAGCAATGTCCTCTCACTTGCTCAGGGCAGATTTACTTACGGAATAACATGTGAATTCAATACACACAGCAAATTCCCCCAACCAGACACTTTCCTGAGGGCCTGGGGGGGAAAAAAGACGAATACACACACACACACACACACACATACACACACTGCTGCATTTCTGAATTCTGATATGGCAAGCAAAGCAGAACAAAAATCATCTGTCAGTTCACACAGCAGAGCCCAGTTCCCATATGCCACTCTTCCTCCAGAAGAGGATTACAGTTTTAATATGGCGAGTTCACATCATCTATTCCACACGCAGTGGGCAAAACAAAACCAAAAAATCCATCTATATAATAGGAAGGAGTCAACCCTGATCCATACAGACAGTCCCAGAAATGGCCTTTGTGCAGGGAAATTGTGTGGCGACCAGGGGAAAGCAGGTTTTCTTAGCCTACTAAGCAATGGTAACTGCAACTGCAGCTGCTGCTGCAGCCTCTGGCCAAACTTCTGCTTGCTACAAAGCCCCCAGTGCCGTTGTCTGACCAGTGGATCTGCACAGCCACAGACCCACCGGCTCTCAGCCAATTCTCATTCTTTCCCAAATCATTTCATCCTGCTTTTGCAAGGGGGTTTATTCAGGGATATAGCACAGGTCCCTGCTTACACAGCATGTGTTCTGTTCCCATGGAAGCCATGAAACCACAGCCATTGCCTGTGTCCAGCACTTACCAAAGCCTGGGAATAAAGGCAGACTTTGCTGCAGAGGGAAGAGAGGACCTGGATAAAGAGTTGATGACCTGCATCACATTTTGTACAGTGCAGCTTCGCCAACACACTGGACTGTGCTGGAAAATAATTTCAAATCGTGTTTCTGATAACTGTGGCAAGTGCTATCTGCCTGACAATGCAAAGAAAGGTGCTAAAAGTGCTTCACCTAAAGAAGCTCCACTGATAATACTTCTTTAGAGGGTACAAGGTTTTGTGTCAAGCCAAGCTCTTAAAAATCAGCTTGGAATCACCAGGGGCACCCACTGATGGCCATGTTTTCTTTTTGTTGAAGGAAGAATAAATCTCTCTTCTTAAAATCTTATTCCAGATGAGTCAGAAGAGGCCTATACTCCAGATCTATGAATTTTATCTTTTAGTTCCTCAAGCTCTTTAAATTTTTCCATTAACTCAATTGGTTTTGCTGAAGCAAAGCATAAACAAACAGTTTTACGCTTTATGTTAACATGTTTCCATGACATTTTCCTGTGACAGAGATTGCTTGAAGGTGCGTAAAAAACCCTGTCAGCGTTAGTGCAGATCGTGTACATATGACTATCCTGCACATAGATAATAGGCATTCGTAAGTCATGCATCACCACACTTTCATGTAAGACTATCTTGATTGAAATAGACAGGAGCTGTTTTCTGAATTTTTTACCACCAACACATTTTCCTTTAGGAGACCATATAGATGAGATACTCATTTACATCAAAGCCATTTCACACTGTTCTATCAATGTTAAGGGAATTTAATAAGGATATAAATGTATGTTATACCCATTTGAAGGCTGCTTATATTTCTAGAGCAATCCAATGAGCTTTTACGTAAACAGGAATCAATCCCATAATTTCTAATAACTAACTGTCAAAAGAGCTGAATGCAACAGCACTGGGGGCACATGTGTGTTTCCAGGTGTTAATATATAGATGAATCCCTTAATCCAAAAGCCATATTATTACACTCAGCAAGGGACTTTTCCCTTTTTCCATCAATATTCATGTGCTTGAAAGAGAACACACAGGAACCTAAATGTCAGTCTTGAGAAGCAGAGAGGAAATATTCTTACTCCATTATGTTAGTTTGGGACATAAGGTCCAAATGACCGCAGCCCTCTCTGGATACTGCAAGATGAAGAGCGATACAGAGCCTCTGCATAGAATCCATCAGGTGCTACCTGGGCAGGTAAGGTGGAAGTTCAGAATGCATTGCTGGCAGCACAGCAAGACTGAAATGATGAAGTGGCAGCCTAGCTGTACCTTGGGTACTTACTCTTGAGAAAGTGGTCGCTATAGCTGAGTCTCAACAGAGAACAAGTGAAAGCCCAGAGAGAAGGGTGGGAAATGCACCCTAGCCACGTCCATACTTGCCCATCAGTATCACCTTTAGACTACTGCAAGGCAGATCTGCCACACTCTGGGACTCAGGCACTGATGATCCTTTTCCTCCTCTGTTTGACTAGGTAAAGGGCAGAAGTTCTTGTCAAGGTCTGTCACTGACAAAAAGGTAATTGCTTCACTTCAGCTAAATCATATATAACCCCTCTCCTAACTCCCTCTATCGGTACATTCTAGTGAGAAACAAAACCAGAGAATTAGCACAACTCTTCCTGCCCTTACAGCAGTCACACAGCTTGCATTGCATCCTTCCCACCAGACACTTATAGTGAGAATTTGTAGAATAGGGACTGGTTACTACCCTGTGTTTTAGTGTACCTAACTATCACAGCTGCAGTCTTAATTGGCCTTTAGGCAGTACAATAATACAATATAAATAATAGACTGTTTTTTGCCAGTTTCTGAAGTTACATCACGATGTGAGTTTCTCAGTTCATTTTACCAGAGAGGCACCCTAACCCCCCTGCTCTTCCAGAATGAAGCAATCGTGTGTGAAACAGAGGCAGACAAAGCATGCTTCAGTAATTCTTAATGGTGTGCGCTTATGATTTTCAAGCCAGATTCATGAATTCCCAACAAGTGAGGCTGATACAGTAAATGCAGCTCTAAGTGGCCATTGCTCATTAACCACTCTCCCCAATAATCATAGAATCATAGAATTGTCAAGGTTGGAAAAGACCCTTAAGATCATCGAGTCCAACCATCAACCTATCACTGCCAAGTCCATCTATACCATGTCTTCAAGCACCGTATCTATCCGTTCTTTAAATACCTCCAGGGATGGAGACTCAACCACTTCCCTGGGCAGCCTGTTCCAATGCTTGACCACCCTCTCAGTGAAGAAGTTTTTCCTAATGTCTAACCTAAACCTCCCCTGGCGCAGCTAGAGGCCGTTTCCTCTCGTTCTATCACTTGTTGCTAGGGAGAAGAGGCTGACCCCCACCCTCGCTACAACCTCCTTTCAGGATAGTGCCAAGTACAGGGGCACTATCACCTCCCTGGTCCTGCTGGCCACACTATTCCTGATACAGGCCAGGATCCCATTGGCCCTCTTGGCCACCTGGGCACACTGCTGGCTCATGTTCAGGTGGCTGTCCACCAACACCCCCAGGTCCTTCTCCGCCAGGCAGCTCTCCAGCCACTCCTCCCCAAGCCTGTAGCGTTGCATGGGGTTGTTGTGACCCAAGTGCAGGACCCGGCACTTAGCCTTGTTGAATCTCATGCAGTTGGCCCCGGCCCATCAATCCAGCCTGTCCAGGTCCCTCTGTAGGGCCTTCCTACCCTCCAGCAGATCGACACTTCCACCCAACTTGGTGTCATCTGCAAACTTACTGAGGGTGCACTCGATCCCCTCATCCAGATCATCAATGAAGATACTGAACAGGACTGGCCCCAGTACTGAGCCCTGGGAAACACCACTCGTGACCGGCCGCCAACTGGATCTGGCAGCAGCAAAGTCTTGCTACAGCTTCTCAACTCTTGCTGTTTTACTTGGAATAACCCAGCAGCAAGACTAACAAAAAGGGACTTTTTTTACTTAAAGGCTAGACCACTAATGGGTAGGAACTACACTATCACACAGCCCCACACCGCCCAAAATAACTTCCTGGAGTTTGGTGCTGACAGTCAGGCACAAACCTCCTCTGCTCACAGCTCCTCCACTCCCAGAAACCCTCCTGGCCACTTCTGTTGCCTGAAGCCCCCCAACCTTCCTCTTGCAGGAGTACCAGTGAGCCCCCTGTACCCCTGAGTCAGCAGAAACCCTGGAAATCTTTCCTCACTGGGTTAGGAAAAGACTATATGTTGGTACGGCAACACTTGCAACCTGTCGCAGCTCTGAAAAGTCTTTTTCAATTATTTGGAGTGAGAGTACAGCTTTGCCTTCCACACCTGCCTGCAGGCATGGAGTACATTTTTGCTTTTACCTTCTAACGAAACTTCTTTGCCTGTCTGCTCAGTGCAGAGCACGGACTGGCACATCTTCTGTGGGTAAATGAAAGGAGAACAGCTAGGAAAGAAAAGGGGCTGGTGAGAATCTTCACCTCCATTGCCATAGCACACTGGCTACAGTAGCTAAAATACTAGCGACCAGCTGAAGAAGAACAGCAGGTTATTTCCCATGTTCCCACAAAAAGGAGGGACAGGAAATAAGTGATGACTGCTTGAGTCACACTTCTCTCCTTGAACATTAAAGCTAAACACCACAATGCAAGAATAAGCTTACAGGTGGAAGACAACCTTTGCAGACATTATTTATGTGCTCCAAAAGAATGAAAATGCCATCTTGTACAGAGAACTCCTGCAGGCGTTATCCAGGGTACCTCTCGTTGACATCAACAGGAGCTTACCTGAGAAAAGGCTGCAAACTTTGATCCATAAATAGGACCTCAAAAGAACACATTTCACCATGGAAACAATTGTTCAGGTTAATTCTGTTCTCTTTAAGATTGTGTCAGAACTGCACCAGATACTTCACAGACTAGAGAAATCACATGCCCAGGACTGCACATGGGGTTGAAGAGCTCGGTTTTGCTCAGCCACAGCCACACCAGTCCCCCTGACCTGTGCCGAGGCTGGGGTGAGCTGTCATTGGCAATTTGATCTCAAAAAGAGCACACCTGCAAGAGAACATTGGCCGTGCAGGAATGCTATTCTCAGGGCCGTTCTGCTACTGTTTCAGAGAAAGACTGCCCAGAAACAAGAGAAAAGCCCCAGTGGAGGGTCCCGTCTGCCCTGCTGCCCGCAGGGGTCCTGTGCAGGTGCCTCCGTGCACACTTACAAACCGCTCGCCGCCGCCAAAGCTCCCCCCGGCCTGAGCGCAGCGCCCCGGGGCGCCCCGTCACCCCCGGTGGCTCTGCCTCCCGGCGGAGCGCTGGCGCGAAGGAGTTAAGCGGCCGGGACCCCCGCCGCCCGTCGCCCCGCCGCCTCCTGACGTCAGCCCGGCGCACGGCGCAGGGGACGCGCGGGGCGGCGCGGGGCTCGGGGCGGCGGCGGAGGAGAGCCGTGGCGGGCGGCTGCCAGCGGCCGGGGGAGCGCGGGGCCGCCGCCCGCAGCCCCCGCCAGCATGTCCGCCAAGGAGCGGCAGAAGGGCAAAGTGACCAAGGACAGCGTCACCCTCCTGCCCTGCTTCTACTTCGTGGAGGTGAGTGGCCGCCCCCGCCGAGGCGGCCCGCCGGGAGCAGCCGCGGGGGCGGCGGGGCTGGCGGGGGGCGCGGGCAGCGGCGCGGCTGGGAGCCCTGCCCGGCTCGGAGCCCTGCCCGGCTCGGAGCCCTGCGGCGGGGAACGCCGCTCTGCCCGCGGAGGGGGAGCTCGCCTCGGCGCTGTTTCCGCACCGTCTGATGCAAAATCCCTACGTGCTGCTTTGCCTCACCGAAAGCAGCACATTGAAGCCCCCCTGAAGGAACTGGCGTAAATTAACCTCTTCTTTGCGGTCTGTTCAAGTGGGAATTATTTCTAAGAATTACTCAGAAAATGAAAGGCTTGCTCAGCTAAATCGTGCTATGTGCACAGGAACCTCTGGGGAGGAAGACATGTTTCAAGAAGGGCTGGCTGCTAGGCAAACGCCGCTTGCATTGCTTTGGTAGAATAAAGATCACGTTCATAAAGGAATGCTTAGGAAAATAGAAATGTTCTCAAAATGATAATCAGTGGTACGTTTTTACCAACCCCTGGATTATGTGCGTCCTCTAACAGAGCTAAAAATGTCTGATTTGAAAATGGAATGAGGTTCTCGGCACATCTTAAAGAGCAAAACCTGCTATGGCTGCTCAGCTGGTAGCAGGTGGAGCTGCAGAGGCAGGAGCCGCTTGGTGTGTCACTGGGAGGCATTGAGCCCCCCGGGAAAGGACAGACACTTCTGGACCTCCGTAACATCAGGAGCAGACACAGTTTAAGCTTAAGGAAATTGGTGCGATGCGAATTTGTTTAATGGCACAGCTGTAAGAGGGAGGTAAAAATGTTTTACGGATTGAGCAAAGTGTTTCAGGTGACCCCACTCACAGGCAAGTGACTGAGGCACTTTGAGGCACCATGTAACTTACCCCAGAGAGAGGGTGTGAAAATGATGTGAAGAACTTAATGGTAAAATATGGTATAAGTTATCAATAACTGGTACGCTAAATCAAAGCATAAAAGTATATACAATGCTTAATGTATAAAATATTAAAATATAAATATTGGGTGAAATATAAAACAAAAATAATTTTCTTTCAGGTGCACTTGAAGGGCTTTGGAGGTTCTCTAGGTGGTAGAAGGGGTCAGGTTGAGAAGGGATTTTAGGTAACAGTGGAATGTCTCTGTCCCCTGCACTCCCTAAGCACCTGGCCGTGGTCAGGAGCTAACCCAGAGTAAGCTGCACCAACTGGAAAGCTGTGCAGAGGCTGGTTGTAGGGAAGCATCAGACACATCCTATCAATGTAATTAGGCCTGCTGAAGAAAAGCCCTTTGGTGGAAGGCGCTTGCTGTGCCATATAGCTTAAGTTAGCTTTGCATAGGAGGGAGAGGTCAAGCTTGGAGAAGCCCCTAAAAAAGGGTAGGGGCTTCCTCACTCTCTGTGCTGTCTCTGTTGCTGTGGGAATCCAAGCAGGAAGGGAGACTGCTGGGCATGACTCTGATACAGGGGACGATGCAGAGATCCTGCAAGACACAACAGAACTGTGCTGTTTGGTGGTGTGCTTTGGCCTGCAGCGAGATGGGATGAAATACAGAACAGCAGCACAAAGCGTGTGCCTGCTGCTCGAAAGAGTTGCCTTATATAATACTAACTGCATACTTGTAGTTCCCATAGAAGCTTCCTGTAGCTGTTACAAGGAATAAGGCAAAGGATTCTGTGAGCAATGAAGAACCTAGACTGAGCTCTGTGTACAGTTCCCACATGAAGCAGGTGAGTTCTCCACCCTGGTGTGGACTCTAAAGACCTTCAGCAAGTCATTTAGAGTTAGATCTAAAAAGAGGTGGAGATCTCTTCAACACCCAGCTGCTCTGAGAGGGAGTCAGAGTCCTCACTTAACAGAACGGTCTCCTAATGAACTTTCAGGACTTCGATGTTATTCAGTCACAGGAGCAGAGTCTAGAGCCTGCGCGAGCCCTTCTCCCCCAGGAGCGAGTTCTAAGTATTGAACTGCAGCCCTATGGCCCCTCTTGAACTGACGAACATGTAGGTATTCAGTACAAGTAAAAGCAACATCAAGAGAAAAAACTGGCTGCAATACACCTGAGCCTAAACATTGATGAGGAAACTCTTTGGCAAGTTACTAGCCTTCTCCCGTTACACAGCAGGAGGATTTGAAACCATTTCCCACATTTTAGTTGAGTGCTCAAATCACTTGAGTGAAAGGGTGACAACAATTCATATGATATTTAGAAAGAAACACTTAGCTTCTGTTACTTGTGTCCACTGACCCTGCGTTTACCCACACGCACGCTAATTGTAATCACACTAATGAGAATGCCTTTCTAAAGCTTTGTAGCACAGGCAGATGCACACACTTCAACAGCATCAGAAAAAGGACATGATGGCTTAGATTCTTCCATTGTGATTGGCTCAAGGAGAACCAAAGATTGAGTTGTACCTCATAAAGAGGGACTTAATCAAAGATAATTTAACTGCAATGAGAAGTTTGCAAGTGTAAGGGATAGAGAAGTCCCCCAGTGTGGCTGACTGGCATTACTATGTCATATGGATTTCCTTTGTAAGCAGGAGGTAAGCTCCTAATGTGATCCAAGAACAGCCAACTATTTAAAAACAAAACTTACCCAATTTAATTAAGGCTCTCTGAATTTTAAAGCTTTTACTTTCATGAATGGTCCTTGAATGGATGACGAGAAACAGGCTTTCAACCTCTCTCCTCTGAATGCTGTCAATTCTTTTATGTTTTTTTTTTCTTCTGCCACTCATTCGCTTTAATTTTCCCTGTCCCATTCATAGCAGACAGTCCCTCCCCACCCTGAACTGCAACAAAAAAACAATAGCACCTTAAGTTTGCACCTTCAAATAAGAAAATTAGGGTTTGCTGTCATCCACTTTGCATCAAGACCCAGGAGGTCTAGGCAAAAGGAAAAGCAGATTGTTTAGAAAATACATTACAAAAAAAGTGCTGTTTTTTTCTCTCAAACACTAGTCAAAAGGAAAGACATGGAAAAAAGGATGTTGGGTCAAGGAGGAAGTCAAAATTCTGAAGCAGTAGGAAAGGGGTGTGTTCGTGTTATGTGAATGAAACATTATACAGTTACAGAGTGAAAAAATATCCGTAATAACTAATAGAATTCAGGCGTGCAGAACAAGGAAAGACAGATTCTCTGCTTCAGAAGGACCTTATCTCTAGAAATAGCAGCAAACAAATACAGTTCTGACACTGAGGGGTTTATGATGTTAAGATCCTTAAGAATGTGTTGTGAATGAGACTAACTCCTGTAAACAAATGTGTTTGATGGCAGCAACTTTCAGGATTGGCTAAAATATGATTACGTAGAACGTATGCAGGCCAACTGATGGTTAACTTCAAAAGAAATACTCTGGGCCTGATTTTGGTTTCAGTCTAATTTAAGAATAATACAAACTAGCAGATTTTACCAACAACAGAGTTAAAACATAAAACCAATATGCCCCTCTTACGATCACTGTTATCACTAGAGCTATTCTTCATTTACACAGGAAAAGCAAACGGAGAATCAGGCTAGAACTTTGGAAGACATGGACATGGAAATGAAAAGGAAATAAAATGAAGAAATGGAGCTCCTGAAAAGTGTGGATGGGTCATTCTCTAAAAATATCAGAAGCAAACAAATGAGTATTATGAAATAAACCTTAACTCATTTTCAATTACATATTTTCAAGTTTCATGATTCATAAAATAACTTGATGATTTATCCTATGTATCATAAGAATGTTTTAGAGGTTATTTTAAAGCACTGGTAATACTTCTGCTTAGCAGAGCCTCTGATCAGCACACACTCCTCAGAGCTGAATAGTTTTAGATTGCCTTGTGCATCATGCTTACCTGAAGCACGTGGTAATCAGCACTGCCAGGCAGTTTGGCCTCTTTTATTCCTAATTATGCTTGCGGCATTTTAGGGTTCTGTAGACTGTATGGGTTACCTGAGCTTCATTTGGATAGCTGAGAAAGACAAAACTTGCCATGAAAATTCATAGTCCCTCTGGTCTAGTGGGAATTCATTTTCATGGTAAAAAGTCTACAGTGCCTCTGGGAGATATTGATAATGAGAATTCCTGGAATAAGTTTTACTTTTTGTTAACTGACTTTCTTTTCAGCATATTCAGAGTATATCATAATTATAGTCACTTACAGAAGAAATACGGATGTCTCGCATTTTAATATGAATCTGGAAAACTTCCAGGGTTATGTAGTTTCTGTTCCTGGCAGAATGGTCACACTTTAGAGACAGGACAGATAGATGCCTTTCTTCTTGGTGAAGGAAAAAGACTGTCTTCACTCATGCTATCCCACTTGAAAAACTCCTGGTATAAATCCTGGTTTCACAGGAGTCGCTGTGAATTTTGCCTTTGACTTCAGTGGCACTATTGCTTCAGCTGGTGCCCCAGATGTGGGAATGCAAAAGGTGCTGTCAATCTGAGTGACTTGATGCACTTATTCTCTAGCTAAATTGTGTTCCTGTGGCACAGCTTTCATCTGTTGGTGTCTTAACTTCCAGGGACTAAAATCGGAGACATTTCAGACAATGTCCCTTGTACAGTTAAATTTTTTCCTTATGTTGTCTTCTAGACTCTTGTGTGCGATGCATTCGTCCAGATACAGGTAGCTTCTTTTTCTACATTTTCCAGAGCACAGCCAGGAGTTAATTATGCCAGGATTATTTGGAAAGAATTCTTTCAGTTCTGGAAGACCACTTATTTTTCTTGTTCCTCAAAGGAGCAGGAATTCTGACCAGCAGAAAGCACAAAGATCTGTTATTGTAGGACTCCAGGCTGAAAAATGCAGGAGGTCATCAGCTTCCATTGAAATAAGTGCAGGCAGAGAGTGTTCACTGTGTCTCACCACCAGATGCTTTATTACCTTTTGTTTCTGTCATATGCTGACAGAGCTAGGTTTGAAATGTCAAAAGTTTGTGCACATCACTTCATAGCTCAGTGCCAGTTCTCAGTTACATCTGGATTTTTTCCCAGCTATTCAGCCATGCATGACCCACCACATTTAAATTATGCACTTTGTCACCTGCAAGTCACGTATAAGTGTGACTGCAAGAGACACAACAAGCCAAGGGAGTGCAGTGATTAGAATAAGAGTAGAGGGAGAGTAGGCTACAGGGCTAAATCTTTCTTCCTAAGAACAGGATGTTTGGATCTAGTGTAAGAGCTGAACTATACCACTGTGTCTTGGAGGCACAGTGTAGTCACATTTCTCTCTAGGCAGGTTTTCTGTTATGCTTAAATTAGCCTTAGGGCAGAAAAAAAAGAACCAGCCAAAAAACCCAACTGTAGAAGATGAAATTATCCCCATACTGTGGAAGTAGCATATTACTTTCCAAATACATTGCTTTTTCTCTCAAAAGAGTCAACCATGTGTGAGGGCAGGGGAAGAAGGAGAAATACACTTAACAGTCTGCTCATTGAGCTGACCATGTCATGTGGCAGACTCACAGAGGACAGATGTCAGATTTGTTTATAACAGTGCATTAGAGACCAGCATCACCAAAATACTAAGGGGCTATCCGAGGCCTGAGGAGGCTGCTACGCATTCAAAGCAGCTATATAATTCATTGGCCAAGTCATCAACATGACATCCTCCGCATTGCTTCTATGCTTTATAGGAGAGCCGTACAGCCTGCATGCTACCAGCTTTTAGCAGAAGATGAGCAGAAAAGGGGAACAGAAAGGGAGGTGTCAGGCCTGTGCCAAGGCTGTCCTGGGACAAGAATGCAAATGCCACATGTTAGATCTCCCTCTGTGTTTGGCTACTTGCTTGGCAAGTGTAGAGTTTGAGTAGTTCATAGTGAAAGAAGTCTCTGCTCCCTTTTCAGTCCTGCACCATCCTCCTGACCAAATACCCCAGTAGTAAAAGGAGGCCTGAATATGTTAGAAATGAAAGAAGATTCATTTTTCCAAATTATTACCTCTTCCAAAAATTTATACTCCTCTCTGTGATTTTCTTCTATAATTCTTAAAAATCTGTTACCCTGAAGCCAAAATTAATAAACAGCCTATTGTGGAACCTTACGTACACAGGAGCTGAGCTGTTGCAAACATCGTCTCTTGACTGATGATCTTGTCAATTAAAAGTTCAGTTTGTAGGAAGGGAGTTCAGAAGCAGCAAAACAGTATGGGAGTAAGCCACTGGAGAAGGGTTGGCACCCACAGAATGTTTGGTTTTTTTTAATGTATGGAAACCAGTGTGTTTTAGAGAGTAGAATAAATTGTAGTATTGTGTAGAGATTGGCAGCTTTGTCCCCTAGAGATGGGGGTTTTGAGGAAACTTCTAGCTGAAGTTTGGTGACACTTTGACCCAATAACAACCACCTTTTTTTCAAGTGTTGCTGTTCTTGATTTACCATAACCTTGCACAGCAGGAGCATAAAAGAAGTTTCATAATCAACAGTACATGCAATATCCTAAATCTAATTGTTTGTAGTTATTCATGGATTATAACTAATCATTGATTTAATTAATAATCATAATTAACTGTAATCATGATTAATATAATGAATCATCAATTACGTTTGAAGTCGCACTGAAAAGAAATGCATTAATGGTATTTTTTGTGTTGTAAAATTTCTGCCTAAGGATTTGCTTTCTATTTCAGCACACATACTTCATTAAATAGAAATATTTTTAAAGTATTTTTAGATTATTCCTGCTTGAGAATATTTTTGTTAATTTTTTTTGTGTTGACTTCTGCCTGTGTAATTGCTGCTTCATATACATATATTAAAAAAAAAAAAAGAAAGAAGCACTTTTAGGATTACCATGCATTCAGCATGACTTTGAGATTTCTGAAATAAATAGGAATTTAATCACTGATGTGTCAGTTCTATTTTTGGTCTTACACATACTGAGAGGTTTTCTATTAAGATTTGGCAAAAGATCAAGAGGGTTGAGGAGTTGCACGAAGATGTCTGTTGTATTTCTAAAGCTAGACTCTAACTGGCAGTCACTAAACAATTAAATCAAACTCTAAAATCAATGCTGGAAATAAGGATAACTTAATTTTCCAAAATGGTAATGATAGTAGATTTCAATGACACCTGGGATTTGAAATTAAACTGTGAGTTGAAATTAAGTCCATAGTGTTAAATCTAGGAGAAGAAAGACCATCATATCATGTGTCTGCAATTAGTTTCCACAAAACTTAGACAATGGTGACGTAAAAATCCTTTAGAGAACAGACCAGTTCCTTACAGCCTTGGGCCAGATGAAACCTGCATCCAAAAAAAGGGACAAGAAGCAGCAGAAACTCGAGTTCAGAGAGAAAAGCAAAAAGTCTTTATAGAGATGCAAATCTTTCTTAGACTTCTGAAAAGCCTGAATGCCTTCTCTTATAAGCCTGAGGCATTTAAGAATTAAGTTTAGAACATAAAAAAATCTACAAACCTGACTTTTAGGTCAAGCAAGTCCCCTGCTCTACAGCCATCCTGTGCTTAGTACTATCTCTCAAAAGTCCTCATGACAGCCCAGTTTGCAATGCATTTGATCTTGTGCTTGGTCATAATCCCAGCCCTGCACAGCAGTCACACTGAGGGTGAAGGTACGGCACTGGTGTACCTACGCAGGAGCCACAGGTTCTCAAAACCAAGAGAAAATGGCAGAATTTGGGTTGGTACCATTTCTTCTTCCTGACCTATTTCTGGAAGGTATTCAATCATAGTCATGACCTCGGTATTCATTCCTGTCAGGATAAGAGAGACCTGTCCTCCTTCCATTCTCTCCTCCTATCTTTTGTGAATCTCGCAGCAAAGCACAACAGGACAACAGCCAGGGCGGTTGAAAGCTGCAATCGCTGTTAGTAGTTGGCTAAGAATAGGAATACCTTGCCTCCTCCAACCCACCACAGCCCTCTTTTTTGTCTCATCCATCTGTTGTGCCTTGTCATTTAGACCATGAATTCTTTGGCACAACGACTGACATTTATTATCCATTTTAATAATCTTCCACAATGCCACAGCCTTGCAACATAGTTATTAAATAGACCATCCTTCTCCCAAGTACTTTGCTGGTATTTTTTCCATGAGGAGAAACCAATGGCATTTATTAGCTGTCTCTTTGAGGCAATCCTGTTTATTGACTTCATTGCTTACAAAGATTCCCTGATTCCCAAAAAAGAAGAGAAGCACCAGGAGACAGCTCCTGTGCTCAGGAGCTGCCTTGCTTGCTGTGGAAGGGCTGCAGAACAACCGAAGGATCTAAGAATTTCCTGGCCATCCAAGTCTAAAAATTATTTACAAAATATAGAAGATCCAAATAGCATTATCAGGCATCCCTTAACCCTTTTTGACAGGTGGGCTAGTCATACTATCTTCATTCTGCATCTGGCTAATCATGTCTTGACCTCCTCTGAAAGCTACATACATACTGCTTCTCTCTTTTCTGCCTATCTTTTATACAGGCAGGTAAAACTAATCAATTCCACAGCCTTTGTATTTGCACGCAGTCTCAAGGAAAATCACTGAAGTCATTCCGGCCAGCACACTGAGCAGTGACTTCAATATTCAACTATAATTACAAAAGAGGCATTTAATTTCCCCCCCTACTTAGCCTGACTGAAATACAGCCCAGGCTAATCACTTTTATAACTCATATTTAAAGACTGTCTGCTGGTAGCCACCAACACAGCCCAATACAACACCGCCACAGGATCTGGATATGAGTTCACGATAAGAGAGAACGCCTGTAGTGCATTGTAGCAAAGCAAAGAGACGTCACATAACTGCAACCTACAAAACAGGTTGAGACATTTGAGTATATGACACTCCATGGTTGCACTCTCACAAAGCTCATAGATTTTAAGATGTTATTCTCCTGAAGATAGATATGGACTCTTTGCTTAGTTAAGTACTGGCAAATACAAGAGTTAGCTATCTAACTACCAGTGTACAGTTTTAGAGAAAGGGCATTTATAGAAGCTACTGATTCTCAGAGAGTTTTGAATTATGTATCTATCCAGTTGCATATTCTTTCAAGGTAAGAGGGGGGGGAGCTTATTTGTTGTCTTTCTTTTGGTTTGAGCCTCACTGTCTCCGTGGTGTCATTTAAGAAACCATTGATGTCTGATTGCTACTGACTTGCCAGTAACGCTTGCTGAGACAATGTAGTTCTAGTGAAGCTTTGATTGTTTGGAAATTCTCCAAGGGGAGGGAGCACCTTGAATTAGAAATTTAGGGCTCTGCAGAGACCCTGTGGAATAGCGAAGTTAAAGGTCCTACCTTTTAACTCGAGAGCAGTTCAGTATTTCCTTCAGAACAACAGGTTGTGTGCCTGGTGGGAGGCCAGAGACAGAAGTCAGTGCCCCAGATGCTGAGCTATCCAAAGGACAACCTTGTGCTATTTAGGGTTCCATCCACTCCAATAAGATTTTCCTACTAAGGCCTGGCCTTCCACTGTCCCATTTGCAAGACCTCTGCTGTCATACCAGGCATTCCTGCATTACTGAGGGTGCAATGTGGAGTTACAGGTATAGGATAAGAGATGGGGCCTATGCTGGTTGGTACTGGAGACCTCAAGGCTGTAAACAACTCACCCAATGGTCAGATAAAGAAATGCAGAACTGCAGCTGGCAAAACTGATTTTAGGGGTAACAGAGAGTAAAAAGAACAAGCATCCAACACATGTAAACCATGCCACATATAGTACATTAGGATGTAATGTGAAAAGACAGACCAAAAGAGAAAGAGCAAGGTTTAAGCATATTAGCAAACATAAAAATGAACCCACGTGGTTCCTAGAGTGAGCAAGAATAACCATCAACATCACACTGCTCCTGACAAAGGATTTGGGATGTGCTACACTAGAGTCATAAATAGCTCAATTTATACAGAATAGCTACTTGTTACTACTAGATATAGATACAAAAATCATGCAGAGTTGTACCATACAAAGATATGTGAAAGTAAAACAGATTAGGCATAGCCTAATTTCTAAGGTCATTAGAAAAACTGCTGTTACAATTAAACCAAATAAAAACAAAGCTCCAGGCAGGTCAAGACAAGTACATACAAAGCATGTTTGACAAGCCCTAGTCCCGAGTCCTTGCAAACTCAGTACAAAATCTGTGGCTTGTTAGTAGCAATGACAATACTGTACTTAGTGGGCTACAGCTCTACAGGTTCCTCTTTTCATGTATTCGAAGCCATAGAAAACTAATCATAGGGAAGTTAACAGAAGCGTTTCCATCTACCTGGGGATGCCCCAGCAAGTTTGGGCCTGGTTGTTAAGGGGTAGCCAGCTCGTGGGTTTTGGGCAGGACCAGCGTGGCTTCCATGCGTAGGCTATATCATATGACCAATAACTAATTGTGCTGGCACTGTGGGTCCTGGATAATCTTAGTCCTCACAAGTAAACCAGGAGTACCCCAAAACGGCCCCAGGAGCAATCACAGCATGTCCCACAGAAGAGTGATGGGCAACCTGAAGAACTGTTATCTCCCACCTCTGAACTCCTCTCACAGCCGTCTCCTCTTTCAGTTCTCTGCAATGTGTGATACACGTCTTGTGGCTCTTGGCCAGAAGGAAGATGTGTTACATATCCATCAGTTCAGAGAAGTTATTGTGCTACCAAATGCTCTTTTGGTTTGTCCTGCACTATGTAACATACAGGAGGTTTTCACCTTTTATTTTTCTCCTTACAAGATCTCTAGGTATTTACATCCTTGTTGAGCTCTTGGGAATAGAGATCATCTTTCTCATGCTTGGACAATTCCTAGCTCAATACAGCAACATCTTTTAAAATATTAATAACATTAATTATTATCAATAGCAAAGTCCTATGGCTTAATAACGGCTCTTAACTTACAGTTTAAGAAAATAACAGGAGGAAAAAGAAAAAAATCTTTTTTGAAAAAGATAAATAAGCCCCAAATCAGACCTTTTCAGCAGCTATGCTTATTATGGCCCTGGCTTTAAGACTCTAAGCCTAACAGGTCTAAATTACAAGCTAATCAGGGATCTTTCTCCATTAGCCAACCAGGGAAGTAAGAGTATAATAAAGACTTATTAGTCAAGATATGTGAACGGGGGTTGGGGGTTTTATTATTCTAATTAGGAACAGGAAAATTCCTATTCCATTTTGTAATTAAAACAATACACATTCTACCATCTAATTATATTTGACATTTTCAAGGTGTTGGGAGCTGAAGTCTATAATTACAGAACTACTGCTGCCTTAAGCAGAACACTCCATAAATATTCATGTATTAATTAGCCAGTTGTACTGTTTAGAAGATTTTAGAAACATTTGCCTTTTTTTTAGAAACGTTAGACTTTTAGAAGATGCATTTTATATTTGTATTTTAAAAAAGACAGGAAGAAAAATGTCCTGTGGGATCTGACATACTGTATATAGCAAATTGACTATAAACCTATTCATTAGTATTGTAAGCAGTTACGTTGGAGATTCAGTCCTTTAGAATTATTTCTTTTCTTTTAGCAGAATGGATAATTACAGTCAGAAATAACATGGGAGTCCTGTAGTGAAGTCATAAGACAGTAAAATGCAATTCTTACGATTCCTTGATTTTGTAATTAACAATAAAATTATAGCTTACATACAGTAGTTTTTACCAAAAAAAGTTATCCACATCTTTTATTTAAGCGTCCCACAATAAAATATCACTTCGTATATCACCTATTTTTGATAGTTCAATACTGCCATTTAAAACAGCTACCTGCCTAAGAATACCATAATCAAAGTAGAGGTGGACTTGTGGGTAATGCAGAGCCTGTTGTTCAAGGAGAGGCTTTCCTTTTCTTGACATTAGAGAAATGGAAAAATACACAATGAAGATGAAACTGAGTGCAAGGTGTTCCATGAGTTTGCCTGCTCTGTGTTTCCATTCTAGAATGTGAACCTTTGGCGACATCTAGATAGAAGGGCATAACTTCTGAAAAGAAGGGCAATAGGCACTTTGCCTGCTTTGTACATTTAGCTCATTGGAATAGGTTTGTGTCCCGTTATAAGATGCTTTGCCCCATGGGACCTGGACCCTGGCTAAATCATTAGGTATGACTTTCAAACAGTTAATAATAAAAGACATTGGCAAATGTTTCAAGAGTTAAATGCTGTGCAGAAGTGAAGTTGCAATACGTGTGAGTTCAAATGCTGTGCAGAATTTCAGTGTCCCAACAAGAGCAGCGGAGACCCGGTGCAAGCTCCCTGCACGCCAGGGCAGTGTGCACTGTGCCAACCCTCTGGTCAGGAGCCCCACAGTCTCTGTGCAGGCAGGTGCAGAGGGAAGGGCACCCAGTTCCACAACAATCTTAATTATTCCCAGAGTATGAAGACTTGAAGTCCTCTTTCATCCCTGCATTATCTGTATAATGACTAGAAACAGCCTAGCACATGTTGACTAATCATGCATGCTTGCATCCTAGTCAATCAGGGACCGCATCCGGCAGGAAGTGAGAAGTAGTAGTATATAATGCATCCAGCTGAAGAGCTGGACTTCCTCCTGCCATGGGCCGGAAGCATGACTCAATTTAGTTACACTGTATATAATTATGCCATACATATTATATGTCAGATTATATAATGGTTATATTATACATCATGTATTCACATAATATGTACTACATATTGTGTATGTGATATGCTATACATAATATGTATGTGTAATAGAGTATGGGAGTGCAAATATGCATATATGTTTGCATTTTATATACACACACACACACACACTACTTACTGAAGCGAACTTACTAGATGCCTCGTGTTATTTTTGTAATGCTCATAGCACTTAGGGATGCCGATACACATTATTCCCCTCCTTTCTACACAATCACAGCCTCTATACTATGCACCATTACAACGCAATCAACTTGAACACAGACAACCAGACAGGCAAAATTCTTTCATTCTCCACCTTCTGCAGATTTTGCTTAGAACACTTTGAAAATACAATTCACCCTCTGCAAATCCTTCAGCACATCAAAGATAAGCTGTTCTTTCCAAACAAAAACTAAGTTGTATTAAAAAATGGTTCAGTGAAATTTAGCGAGAACCCTCCTTCTTTAACCACCCAGAATTACATTTTATGCACAAAAA
The DNA here is from genome assembly GCF_047370975.1 of Nipponia nippon. Lineage (NCBI taxonomy): Eukaryota > Metazoa > Chordata > Aves > Pelecaniformes > Threskiornithidae > Nipponia > Nipponia nippon. The sequence continues at coordinate 41,595,982 of NW_028262369.1, forward strand.
TTCTGCATTTTAAAAGCTCAATGTTTAAAAATCTGAAAATGGCCAGTTAATGCAAGAAACCATTGTCCCTCTGCCATATATAGCAGGTTTTATTCATCGTTTTTCCAATATACATATTTATCCACTTTTACCTCTGCTTTTTTATTCCATTGTAGAATGTGATGAATGACATTGATTTTAATCAATCAATTATTTTTGTAAATGTGTACTGAACATTGCAAGAATATTATAACCTAAGTATGCCCAAAATTATGTTAGGACAATCCCTATTTCTCATAACGTGAGGTGCTCGATGTAAAAGAGGAGGGTTTTTTCCTCAAGAGATGTGATACAGCCTTCTAAGATTTGGTTGATTTTTGGTTGATTTGGTTGATTTTTGGATGATTTTATCTAAGTGAATATATTCAGTAGTTGCAAGCTTTTACTTTTCAGCTGCAGCTAACAGTGAGGAAAAGTTAATGTGATAGTCATCTTAAGAAAAATAAGAAAAGGAAGCAGATAGGCAGTTCACATCATGTTATCCATAGGTACCTTCATTGAAGAGACACAGGGAAGGAGTCATTGCATCTCAGTGGGGGAGCACGAAGTTGTTCTGGTGTTGTCTTGTTCAGTGAGGACTCTGGGAAGTAACAAACAAAAAACGTTTCTGAGTATTTACTAAGAGGATACAGAGAATAATCACATGCTGCTGGTCACCTCTGAATGCCCCGATGCCCGCCCTGGGGGGCAGGGCTGCCCTCTCTGTTCACTTATAAACCAATGGCTTCAGAATGCCTTTTTGCTGTTTCTCTTGAATGACTTCCTTCCACAGAGGCTTACTGGTTGAATCTGCGCTTGCAGGAGCTGGTGGCAAGCTGGGGTGAATTTATCCCCAGAGGGGCCAGCTTCACTCTTAATAAATTACTGGCAGTAATTGCGAAGGGTAAAATCACTAAATAGCTAAAAGGATAAAAGAACTGTGAACCCTAGTCACCATGGTTCTAAACAGACTGAGTCCTGCCCAAGTTAATTGCTTTTTAGATAGAATTACAAAATGAATGTGCAAAGGCAGAACACTATATTATCACATATTTAGATTCTAGGGAAGCACTGGATACTGCTTTTCATTAACTGTTACTTTGAAACTTAATGCAAACTGGCTTTGATATAAACATTGTCATATGCATGACAGAGAGTTGCTAAAGGACCAAAAAGCATCATGATGAACAGGAGAATGCTGAGGCCCCACATGGGAGACTGCAGTCCTGGTACCTCCTTTGCAAAAAAAAAAAATAAAATATCAAAGTTTGTCTATTAATGTTTCATAGATGAAAAGGCTAAATTACGTGAGCTGAAGACTGGATTGGGTGTTTTGACTAGCTTGGTAGAAAACGGGGTTATTTGATATCAACTGAATAGTATCATATCTCTACAGAATTAATTATTTAAAGATGATAAAATGGATATGACAAGGAGCAGTGAGATGTAAATAGCAATCACAGAGATTTATTAACATACTATGTTGTCTTTACCAAAGCATTGCTATTCCATTTCCAAACAGTAATTTGTTGATTTCTCCTCTTCTAGTTGCCCATATTGGCATCTTCTGTTGTTAGCCTCTACTTTCTTGAACTTACTGATGTCTTCAAGCCAGTTCACTCTGGATTTAATTGCTATGACAAGAGTCTGAGTATGCCATACATTGAACCTACACAAGAGTCTGTTCCCTTCTTGATGCTGCTTAGTCTGGTTTTTGCTGGACCATCAATTACGGTAAGTTTTAGGTGCCACTGTCACTTATTAAAAATTTTGAACAGAGTTTCAGTTGGCATAAAGAAAATATCTCCTTTGGTTTCAGTTGGGCTGCAGAGTGTCATCCAGGCTAATTAATCTTTTATTCTAGAAGAGAAGGAGACACACTGCTTAAAACATTCGCTGTAGCACTTCATCTACTCACGCTATCCTGATTGTGGGCATTAATGTTAAGAAACAGCACCTACAGTTGGGTGAGAATAGCTTGAATCATTCTGTTATGCTGTACAAATATTTGAACTTTTACAGACAGGACACCTCCATACTCTGAGATACACCAAAAATTCCAGATTTTGTTGGAAATGGAAGCCTTTCATTTACAGCCCTGAACATGCCACTTCTGTTAGGACTAGCTTTATTCAGTGAGAAGGTATATCAACCATGTCAGTGAAATAAATTACACTTTCCCAAATAGCACTGGGACTCCTCTAAATTGTGAGTTAGTCATTAAGAGCAGGCAAAAGGAGGCTGGTTTAATCATTCACCCAAAGGGAGGAGATGATTTCAGCAGAACAGAAATGTCCTGTCAGAATATGAGCAGTCTGGTCATTATTTTACAGGAAAAAAAATTATAAATTGTCTGATAGAGGTGAGTACTGTCCCTGCTGGAATTGCTGTGTCAAATTAAAATGAAATCTAAAGACTTTACCTTTATATATATATACTAGAGGGAATTCGTTGTGTCTGATTTTAGGCAGCTCAGATAGGGGCCTTATTCTCACACCACTCCAGTTTGGCAAATGGAGAGAGAAATTCACCTTGAGTGGGTGATTCCATGCACCTAAAAAGCTGAATCAGCCTTCTGAAAGGGTCTCTTCTCTCCCCTGACAGCAATGACTGCGCATCTCGGTTAGGCACTTCTCTAAGGCCAGCTGCAAATGTAGCTCTGCTGACAGCTCCTCTGAATTACCTTAAATTCAGCCAGTTCATTTCTTTTATAACGCTAGCCAATTTGCAGTTACAAAATCCATAAAATGTGATGCCTATATAAAAATCATCCAGTGCTGTTCTCTCTTTGCTTTCCAGGATGTTTTTTTGTTATTTGCCTTTTTTTTAAACTGAACTCTTCTTACTGTGTTTGATTTTGGTTGCTTTAGAAACCGTTTTTGAAAGATTTTGCACAACCATCAGGCTAAAAATTTTACTCATTTAGGAACTGGGAGCTAAGGCTCTCAGTGTTCCTGGTGCAGACGCTTGCAGCAAACACCAAATATTGTGATAAAAACAAAACTTGTTGGTATTGCAGTTTGGCTGGGTTTCTTAAGTTTAGACAGTGTTTCTGATAACAACAAAGTGGACTTTCCTGAAACAACCATAAAAGGAATCTGTATAGATTCACTTGGGCCACAGTAGAGGGGTAAAAGCTGATTTTTACTTCAGAGAGTTTATGTCAAGCCTAGGTAATATCAAACACCTTCAACTGAGATGAAAGATGCCCATTTCATTACGGAGTGTTTATTAAGGGCTTTGGTTACAACTAAATTATTTCAGCATTGCATGAAATTTTGCAATAAAAAATGTTATTCTTGCTTGAATCATTCTCCTACCAGCAGTACATACAAGTAACCAAAACCATGCCATGTGAGGAACTCAAACCCACACTTGAGCATGCCTATCAAACATAAGATCAGTAAAGAAAGTGAATCCTGAAGCTTCAAAGTACAACTGCTTAAAAGCTGCAAGCCTTAGGAAGGTGTAGTTCATTTGTATCAATGTAAGCATGAATGTGATGCTTGTATTAGTTGGAGAATGGGCTCTGATAATGCAAAATACACAACTTCCTTTCATAAAAGGCACTGAAGATGGTGTAGAGCATCAGCTCTTTATTATTCAATACCACTTCTGAAGTAAAAAACTAGGGGGGGGGGGGGGTTGTTCAATTCTTCCTTTTTTCTTTGGAAAAATAGGGCAATGAAGCTCAATGCAAAAAGATTACAATTGTGCCACTGTCATCTTGTAGAGTTTAGCATTTTATAATTTAGTTTTCATTAACATTTCAATGAATTACACACTTTATAAAACCTGTAAAATATGGAAAAGAGAGCATGAGCTATGCGAGGAATTGAGGATCTCCAGTAACACAGCATATGCTAACTTCTGTCTGCAATTCAGGTACTTACTGCAGTATGAGGCAGGAGGCCATCAAGACTCAATAAAATACAGGTGTGATTAAGCCACATTTTAAATATTACCAAAGAGTGTAAATAAGGAAAAAAAAAAAAAAGGCAGGGAGGCAGAGGAGACAAGCAAATTCCAGTCTCAATCCCTCCTTAAAGCCTTATATAAATATTATATAGGACTTAATTTTTTTCTGTGTTGTTTTTGTTGATGTACTCAGTTTTTCCCAAGACTGGAGAACATATTGAATCTATTCACTTTATAGTAAATTTTTTTACAACAAATCTAGCATTTTGTAGTTTATTTTCCCAAGCCATTATTACAGAAAGATCTGTGTAGATTTGGGGCTTTATGTTGGTTTTTTGTTTTTTTTTTTTTCCTTTGGGTTTTTTTGCTGATTGTTAATGAGCAGCAACTGCTTTTAACCAGGTCTGTTCTGTAGCCCTGATGTGCTACAGAAAGTCACTATCTGTATTATTGACATATGTCTTATAGCTTGTGGCATATATGAAATTTCCTATATGCATTCATAAACCACAGGGGACTTCAGTGTGGAACAACTGGACTTGTATGGAATTACCAACATGGATATTTTATGTCTGGAATGTAGATATACTTGAATTGCAACATGACTTCCATTTGCTTTAAATTACTCTGAATCTGATCTTCTGATATATTTTCTCTCCACTTATTCATTCAAAAATGTTAGGACCAGTTATTTAATTATATCAGTGTAGGTTCAAACCCTTATCAGCCACTGACTAAAAACCTACTTAAAGATAACAGTGTGCTTTCTAACAGAGATCACCAGGAAATTAGATCACATTGATTTGGGAAATCAGTTAGCAAGGAGAGAAATTCACTGCTGGCAGTTTCAGTCCTACTGCCTCCTCTACTGTAGGAGTTTGTTTCCTTGGAAATACCAGCCTCTGAATTTTCCTTGACATAGGCCTTGCTGTTTCCCAATTTTCTCCTCTATCACACAAGCTAATCCATCTCTCTGGTGTTTTTCCCTGTGCCAGACATTCCCTAGAGCTTGGCTAAAAAATATTGGAGTTTCTCTGTTTTTTAAGTTTGAAGTACTACTGATTTCTCCAGGAAGTTTCAGCTGTAAATTGATCAAATGGAGACAGATAATAGTGACCATAGTTCTCATCTAAATAAAATTCCTTAAATAACCCTTACCACTGACTGTTCCATGTAATGAGACAACCTTCACTACTTCAATTTTTCTGGCAAAGAAAGGAAATTTCAATTTATTAAGCCTTTAGCTAGAAAAGAGTTAGACTAAGCTTGTCCATTGTATCTCGCTTCTCCTAGGATGAGGGGTCTCAGCATGGACAAACTTTGCTGGTAATTACAGCAGATTCAGCATAATTCAGATGCTTTAGCATCTCATTGCACTGCAAGCTTTGTGCGTTGCATTATTAGTTTTCAATGCATCTGTAGATAGACAAGGTGGATCTCCTCTTAGCGGTGAGAACTGCCTCATTAATTTCAATATTTCAGCCCAACCCTTATTCTGAACTCTGTACAAGCTCTGTACAGATTTCCAAGTTGTTGCACTATTTAACAAGGAAAACAATCAAACCTGACACTGCAAATGTATAAATGGATCTGGATTTTCCAGCAAGTAACACCATTTTTCATTTATATTCTTCTCTTTATTTCTATTATAAACTCTTGTCTAGGGCTTCAGTCATAATCTGTTTTGCTTGGTGTGCTCAGAGGGACCATAAGGACAGAACTTTTTCTACTGCTGTGGATCTGGTTAAAACCCAAGCCAAATTAAACAAATACAGAAGAGCAGGCTGCCACATAATTAGAAGCTGCTAGGGATTGCTAGGCTTGAAGCCAAGACTGAGTGCTAAAACCACCTCAGGAGCACTAAGATATTGCAGTGGCTCTGGATTATTTTAGAGGTGAGATTTTCTAATTATTTCAGCTGTGGATCAAGACCCCGACTCCACTGAGCACTGTATACTGTATGCCACTTACATTTGATTTCAGCGCCACCTTCTTGCCTGCCCTCACTCAGGCTAAGTTGCATTGCTGAATGTTTACATATCGATACAAATCTTTTAAAGGCGAGTACATGTCAGTGGATGACACTGGTTGTGGTATAGTTACATTTCAGCCCTTTAAATTCAATCAGTGTCTTCTGAGTAACTGCTACATTTAATTTAACGGCTCCTTTGTCATTGCAGATAATGATAGGAGAAGGAATTCTCTACTGTTGCCTGTCCAAAAGAAGAAATGGGATTGGAACAGAGGCCAATATTAATGCAGGAGGATGCAACTTCAATTCTTTTCTTAGAAGAGCTGTCAGATTTGTTGGTGGGTTTCAAATGTTAGTCACAAAGAAGAGCTTTCCATATACATTCAATTTTCACCATGCAGGTTTCCTTCTCTGAAACAACCTTTCAGAGCAGTGCAGGGCTGTCACCGGCATAGGTCTTCTGCCAGAAAACGTGAGAAGAAACTGTCAGATGGAGCGACAGAGCAGCCCCGTACTCAGTAATGCAGCATCTACACTCTCCGTTTTCCCTTTCCTCTCCTGTACTATTGTCAGTGTTTCTAAGAGAATAATTTGGTTTTCCTTCTCTGCCCACCTTGAGCTGGCTTCCTTTTAATGGGTTCAGCGTATAGTTTCCCCTCCCTGTCTTCAATGCATCATAAGGATTCAACCCACCTGACACAGTATTCAGCATGACAGTAAAAACTTGTCAGAAACTGTCACTAGATTTGACGTTCTTTTTCTGGGAGATGTTTATCTACGTCTTGGAAAAGGGCTAGAATCTGGCAACCTAACGATAGAGAGGAACATGTTGGATTGTTTTATTTTACTTTGTTTTAATTGTCATTTATGAAAACTGAACTGGAAAAGGCAACTGGACTTTGTTCCCCTTCTTACAGTTAATGTCCTCTACCAAAGAGTGGCTAAAGGAAAGGTTTTCCCTGTTCCAGAAATCTTCCATTAGGGAGGGCAGCCTAGGCAAAGACAACCTGCAGGACAGCAGACTGAAAACCTGGTGACTATACACTACATTTCTGTAGTCTGGCAAGCAGGGAGGTAATAACAGGAGAGGTTACACAGTCTATGACCGGTAAAGCGTCCTCTTAAGAGCAGCAGTGAGGACGTGAGTAGAGGGGATGGTAGATTACAAGATCAGCAAGGAGGACTGTGAAGATACCCCATGCTCTCCACTTCTCCTCCTGTATGGCATCCCATTGCATCACCAAAAAAGAGAAGCTCAAAGATGCATGAATTTAATTCTTGATTCATACTCTGAATTTGCAGTTTCTTTCATATTTTAATGACTTTAGCATTCTTTTAATTTTAAGATGAAAAATAAATTTATTTATATGAATACAAGTAGAGAATTAGAGATAAATCTTTAGGGGAGAAGCAGTTGAAAATGCTCAGTAAAACAAGTGCATTTACTTCAACTGCCTTGTGAATTTGGCATTATTAACCAGACAGAAACACTGATCAATTACCAAAAAGACTTAAATGTTTGGACTTGTGGCAAGGACTTGGTACTCAAGAAATATCAGCGGTGCGAAGGTAGCCAATGTTATTGCCAGCTGATGAGTCCCTGGTGGTGAAAAGAGAACAGGTCCTCAGAGCAGTGATCTAATGGGCAGCTCTCCACCTTATTAAAAGCCCATATCCCAGTGGGCAAGTCCAAGGACTGGATGAGCACATATGCTCTCCTCAAATAGTTGGCTATCCTTTAGTCAGTTCAGAAAACTGCTTTCCAAATTGAAGCACTTTTATGAAAAGATGGTGGAGGACATCAAGCCATCAAAATGAAATGTTAAGTATCAACAGGAAGAAAACAAGCATAAGTAATCTTAATTTTTTACATTAAAGAATTCAACTTTGCAATAAGCCTTCATAAAAAAATACAGCTTATTCTTCAGTTAAATTCTCTCAAGTCCAATAACACAAGCCACCAGAATTCCGTTGAATGTATTTTATCACAATGAATTAATCTAATTTATGCATATAATGAAGTTAACAAGCTCTGTTGATTTCTTTCCCAGGTGTTCATGTGTTTGGTCTTTGTTCTACTGCTCTTGTTACTGATATTATACAGCTATCAACAGGATATCAGGCACCGTATTTCCTGACTGTTTGCAAGCCTAACTATACATCCTTAAATGTATCCTGCTCAGAGAATTCATATGTTGTGGAAGACATTTGCTCAGGAGCTGATCTCAGCATTATCAATGCTGGAAGGTTGGTTCTATCCTTCATTGTGTACATGTACATTTTTAAGTATTCATTTTATTTTCTGTCCCAGTTTCAAGATTTTTCTTCTAGTTTTTCAGGTTTTTATAACAAAGGTGAGAGTGTGTCTTTTTAGTGATGTTCAATTTTCTCTATAAAGATATTAGGCCAACAGTGGGCTTTGGAGGACTTTGTCAGATTCCAAAGCACAGTTGTTAGTAGCTAGCTATTTTCCCTCCTTCAAAGGAGACAATTTCCCATACAGTTATTAATACATACAGCTTCTACTGCTTTTCCCTGTGGGAACTTACCAATAACAGGCAGGGGAAGAGGTCACCCAAGTACTGTGTCTGAGACCTCTGTATAACATACATTACTGTTCTGGCATTTTGGTCTTAGTTTGTGAGGCTTCGTTTTGGGATTTGTTGGAGGAGTTTGTTTGTTTTCTGTTTCTCTAGTTGATTAAGTTTTTTATACTGACAGCATTGAAAAAATCCCTTTATTAGAGGAAAGACCACAAGAAGGTAAATCTGTGTGGTCCCAAACACATGCCTTTTCTTTCATGGTATTTCTAACTGGTGGTTTATTCTGCTTGAGCATTTGGTCTTTAGCCTCCCTACTTAGATAGCCAGGAGATAAATCACTATTGTTTATAATAGCAGGTTTTGCACATGCATATCAGTCAAGTTGAGATATAAACCAGACTATATATCTTATATATCTTACAAGCTTGATGTGATAAAATAGTGATAATTTAATTACTGATGACAGGTCATTGATTTAAACAAGGAATCTGAACGTAGAAGTCAGTAAGTTGTACTGTTCCAATACATCTGCTACTCGTTAGTTCAAGGACTTCATTGCTATGAAGTGTCGTAAATATAAGCACTACACTACTGAGAAATCATGAAGCTCTTCACTGAATACAATAGTAGTCTTCTGTATCTTTTCCACAGTAGGTTAACCTTTATTGCGTGTTAGTCATTGAATGTTTGAATGTTTTGCAGTCCTTCAAAATTTCGGTGCTTTTTTAAATCTCCTGCTATCCAAAAAAGTTACAGCAAAATTATAGAATGCTTGAAATGACTACAATTTCTGTCTCTGACTCAGCTGCATAATTTCTCTGTGTACCTGATTAGTAGACATGAAGCTGTGTTACTTCTGTCACATCCACTTCACCAAAGCTTTGCACTCCTTTCTTGGTCTGTATGCAGCCCCAGATGCTAGCTTCTATTTTAACTTTATGCCTCATGGCATTACATTTTTGTCACATGGATATTATTAAAATGTTCTGTCTGTATATTAAGGCACCTCTCCCCCAGTTCGTGTGCTTTTCCATTTATTTCAATGGTTGACACACTTGGGAATCATGAAATCATTCACTTTGTAAGTATCTTCCAGCAAATCTCATAATCTGTCTCCTTTCACTGGGACAAACCAATTTCACTGATGTTTAAAGACCCTCAATTATTTGATGTATGTGGTCTTAAATATGTCTAGTGGGCTAAGACTCCTAATTAACATTGATCAATTTGCCATATCTTTTCAATTTATATATGTGGGTGTGATCTGGAGCTGGAATGAAGGATTGTAGTTCTATTTGGCCCAAATAATTTGGTGACAATGATTTTGGTGAAAGGCATAACCAGAATTACTATACCAGCCTTCACCTCACTCTCTCTTTTCCCATAACCATTTGCTGTTAATGGGATACTGCCATTGAAGCCTGATGCTTGCAAGCGGTGTCTTGCACCTACATGGTGTCCCAGGGAAATCGGTGTAGCTTTACACGTGAGCAGGCAGAAAAATTTTCATGATTACATCTCATTCGTTTCATTATCATCTCAAATATGGTACCTACTGCTCTGAATTGACTGCCTGTAGCCATTCCGAAACCACTGATCACTCCTAAGTTTAAATGTCATCACTTCCAAAAAATAGCAAAATTAGTTGTAACATATTAAGACTAAGCAATCAGGTTTTGTGTCTTTCTGTTTCTTTAGGAAGATGACCATATATTGATATCTCAAATTTATTCCCATCATAGAGGATACATTTGGTGATCTATAATATTCTGGCACCACCCTCCGTTTCTTCTTAATTCAATTTTATTGCATTTTTCCTTTATTAAATTGTTGCTTCCTTATGCCTGTTTCAACTTTACCAAAGCAATCAGCACTTGCTACTGGTTCAATACTGGTTCAGTAATCTACTATAGGAGTTATGGTATGACTTCTCCAGCCCAGGAAGTTAATTTGACTTCAATAATTTCAGCTTGTAAGGGACCTGTTCTTCTGAGATTGCTAATGCCCTTCATTTGTTATTTGTACTTCCCAGAAACTTTGGTTCCAGAAATTTGCCTCTAGACTCCCCTGTGAAAAGTATAGAGAAGAACACATAATTATCCAGCTGATTATATGAAATAATTTTCTGCAACATCCCCAAATATCCAGTGGTTTCCTTTGTCCATCTTTTCCTCAATTTATCTTCAAAGAGCCTTTTCAGTCATTTCTATTCAGCTCTCCAGTGAGTTCTCTATCCTCTATCATTTCTGATGTTCTGACTCAGTATGACGCGCTCTGTCTCAGTACGACTCTTTCTCATCGTTGTTCCCCCTCTCCATGTCCTCATGCATGAGCATTTAGAGTGATACACTGTCATCTGAGTTCAAGACATGTTTTCTTTGAGACCGTTTTTCACCTTTTCAATACCGAGCCATACAAAAAGGCTACATATTTTTAGCTTGAATTATTTTCATTTTAAATTAAAAGATAACAAATAGAGGAACAAAAGCAGTGTCACCATTAGAGAGTACACAGAGTGCATTTAGTCTGTAACATGCTGTGCTTGCCCTGAAAGCATATGAATAGAAAACAGAATAAAGAGAAAATTGACTGCAGCATAGCGACACACCTTATATACTATAAAAATGCCATCAAATTAAGGTTAAGTTCTGAGTGGTATTAAAGTTCATAGAATCGAATCTACGCATTAGCTCCACAGAGACTGTAAGTAGATTTACGCTTCCACTAAAACCTGCAGCGGGTAAAGGAGTTGACTAGCCTTTATAAACATTTGAATTTTTTTCATGTCTTTATCCTCCTGTCCTCAACCCTGAACTTGTTCCCCAGGGATACTATTTGTGAAAGGTTTGTTCAGGGAGAGGAAAAAAGGAAAAAAAGAAGAATAATTTAGGTCTGTCTTTAGAAACGAAAAAGGAATCTTGCTGATTTCATCTTGGCCAGAGTCATGAACACGCTGGAGCCATGGGCTCAAATTCAGGTCAGCGGTGTGGCATTCACACTGAACTACTTGCGCACATTTAATTGCCAATGAATTATTTAGAACAGACAAGACAAAATGCATAGGAAAGAAATTTAGAAAGTAGACTCTGCTGCTTTGCAGAAAAATGTCTTTGTCTAAAGATAAAGGACTATGTTTCAGTCTTTGCTATTTTAAACTAGCTAACTCAGGTGCTGCTAGGAAAATGGCTATACATGGAGCCCAGTTAGGGTGGCAAGACCAATCTGCAAAGCTGAATGACTGTTCAAGTATTTATCCCAAGCTGAGCTTTCTCACATGAAAGTGGCTGCTGTGCCTGCAAGATAGACATACCCTTCTTCGCCAAGACAGCCAGCACATTACATTACACATCCCTGCCATTTTAAGGAGATAAATGTACAGATATAAACTGCTATACATCTTCACTGCATCTTACTCACTTCTAGAGCTCAGAAGTCATAAAAGTTTTTTAGGGCTTCTACAAGCTATGAACTAGATGTCCGCCATAGAACAGGTGTTACTGAATCTACCCCCAGCTAAGTTTTTCCCTCTACTGTGTAAAAATCTCTCCTTCATGTTCCCATCACTTTTCCTTTGTTGTTTTTAGAGGATTAAAATGGGCCTGTAAGAAGAGTAATGTTAAAATGTTAGAGGGCCTCATGTGGTGGTTCTGTGTTACTGCTACTTACAGGAAACCTCCTTTTCTTTGTCAGAGAAGTAGTAGCTAAGCTGTCACTTTTTATTTTCATATCTGTAGTTTCTGACTCAAGACCCTGTCCACATCATTCAAGTTCCCAGGTTTTCAATGGGAGCAGAAGGCCCTTAGCAATTTCAAGAACAGACATGGTACTGCCTACTGTCTCACACAGTTTGGACATATTTTCATTTACCCTCTTGTTCTGGGCTTCAGGAAGGGGCCCGGTAACTTTTAAAATGCCTTTTCTGTGTTCTTGTACTCCATTCACTTCTATTGTGTTGTAAAGTGCTGAAATTTAAAAAATAAATCTGAAGACATAGCAAATAAAGATGTAATTTGCCTCTCTCTGAGAAGAATGCCACCCTGTCATCCCTCCATTATTAGAGCAACAAAGCAGGGGCATGAAGATGATTAATTCAGTTGCTGAAGTTAGGGCCTGATTGACAAAGTGTATGAGTCCTTACTTTGAAGAGAGTCCAAGTGAAGTCAGTGAGAATAATCATAAGATCAATGTTCATGCATTAAATAAGTTGTATAATTAGGTACTTACTCAAAAGTTATTATGGGAATTTATTTATAGAAATAAACATATAGATATTTCTCAATCAAGCATTCAGTCTTTAGCTTGTTCCCACTGTTCTCTTAGTGCACATACTTTTCTTAGTACACAAAAAGAATTTCATGCTAAATATTTACTTCAAAAGAAAGGCATTTCATTAACATTGGTCCTTTCTCCAGATCATAGAAAATAAATTTAGAAATCAAATGTTACTGATCAATCACATATTGCTTAGGAAGTGTAAGCTGAAAATGACTGTACCACCGAGTGTTTTTTTCAAGTGAACACTAGCACAGTGTATTTGAACTGAGAAGCATAATTTGAGTGTCCTTCCTTGGCAGAAAGTCATTCCCTTCTCAACATGCCACCCTGGCAGCCTTTGCAGCAGTGTACATTTCGGTGAGTAACCAACTCTGTTCATTTTCATTTATACAAGACAGAAGCCAGAAAGTAATTTGCTGTATATTGTAAAGTGATGTGTTGCCTAGGTATCCTGGATGGATGTAAGTTTTTATCCTCCCAGTTTGAAAGCAAAATAAAACTACTAACAGCTAAAATGAAACCAGCTCTATTAAGAATACAGAAAAGATTCAACTGCTTCACATCCTTTGTTAAGAAGCAATAAAAACTGTAATGTTAAAGTATATTTGATGCCTCGTATTGTTCACATATAAAATGCAGTGCTTATCTGTCTTATGGGGTGATATTTTAACTTACCATTCAAATTAACCTTTATGTGTTCTGCCTTTTCTTTATTGCTGTCTTCACTTGACTTGCTGCTTTTAAACTTGAGGCATTAAGGAACAAACATTTATGTGGTGTAGTTTCATATGACCTCCATAGAATTGCAGCATGCATGAACTGGCACAGTCATTCCCAGAGGCCTCCAAGGTGCTACTGCAAAGCAAGTGAATAAAAACCATCAGTAACTAGCAGGGAATTGTAGGACATGCTGCAGCGATCACAGCTGACCAATGACATTTCTTCAGTATGGACTACAGTGTTTGTATGAGTGACCATTTACTTGAAGATTAAAAAAAAAAAAGTAATTCCATCACTCATGCTGTAAAAATCAGAGGAAAACAACAATAACAACTAGTCAATCAAATTAGATAATGGAATTGTGCATGTACTGGGACCTTGCCAGTATTTATTCTGCTCAGGGAAAGGCCAAAATCTGGAATACTGATGAACCACCTCCACTTAATTTTTGTGACCTCCCTGACATCATGGCCTCCAGTTGAGAAACAGCTCTCTAAAGCATCTGGTGGTAGCTTTTGTTAGAACAGGTTATTGCTGTCATCTGGCATGACATCTGGCTTCTGTATTTCAGAAGCAGTGGCTCCTTAGTCACAGAACATTGAGGCTCTGACTATGAACAGTATTTAGGCATAAAATCCTTATCCTAATTGATGTCAATAAGCAACACTGCCTATTGTTTTTGGAAATCCATTCCGTATGATTTCAGATCTTCCTACAGTAAGTGAGCAAATTTTAACGGCTGTAAAACAAAATTAAACTGATTATTTGCAATATTACTGTGTTATAGTGATCTATATGAAAGAAACATTGAATGTGAGAAATTAATGTCCTCTTAGGTGAATTTAAGTTTCTTCAACAGCTTCTTCATTTCTTTCTTTTTTCAAGATGTACTTCAATTCTACATTAACAGACTCCTCAAAACTTCTGAAACCACTCTTGGTCTTTGCTTTTATCATCTGTGGAATTATATGTGGTCTGACTCGTATCACCCAGTATAAGAATCATCCAGTTGATGTCTACTGTGGCTTTCTCATAGGAGGAGGAATTGCTCTTTATTTGGTAAATATAATATTCATGTAGTTAATTGTTAGCAAATAAAGATGATAAGGCTGTAATAAGAGTACTGGTATTTTTTATTAAAACCTTTCATCATGGTCACATGCCATAATTAGAAACATAGTCAAAATGTGTTGAAGATGATGATGTTGGGGTAATCACTTTAAAAATAAATAGGAGAAAGCAAATATGTATTACAATTTAAAGTACCATGAGAGTGCACAAAGTGGTATATAATCATCTGGCATTGTATACAGAAACAGCTCTAACATTATGTGCTTCATTAAATACTTAAAGATACTCATCTTTTCTACTCCACGCTTACAAGCATAACGCAAGAAAAATATTGGATTAATTGGTATTTGTTGCCAGCCTGAGTTTATATTGCCAACGTTAGCTTTATGATCTCAAAAAAATGGTTGAATTAATATGCAGCAACTCAGCTGAGTAAACTGTTGAACCTGCAAGAAATCAAAGGCAATATTACACCCTTGTGATTCTTGGGAGCTCTTGGGGAAATTATGCAGGGGAAATAGGATCCCCAAGCCAGGTTATTCCTATGCTTTTCCTCTGTACTGGGTTGAAACTGATGAAGGACCTTGGAAGGGTCCTGTAAGGGAGTACGTAGGATAGGCCTGTCTGTCAGTAGGAAGCTCATCAAGCATTTGCTTTTGCTTGCTGCTCTCAGTATGTCTCCAACATGACTGTTGCTGCCCTAGCTGTTCAGCACAGTTGTCAACCCAGGTGCCTGTAAGCAATCAGGAACTTACTGACAACATTTTTGCTCCAGTGTGGGCAGGTGAACAGAAGAGTCTTAACAGCCAGTGGGATGTTTTTGACCCCCAAGAAGTCATCAATGAATTTTAGTATAATACTAAAACAAGTTCATATCCTTTTTTCTGTGATAAGATAATCTAAGGTACATGCAGATGGTCTACAAAGGTGACTGGGGGGAAAATGGCTTTCACAGTGGCAGAAGAAAGAGCAGCCAGGGTAGATAACAGAAACCCCATGAGCTACTAAAGTCAGTTTCTATGATTGCACTGTGAGCAGAAAGGCACTCTGTTGAGAATATTATTTCAAATGATTAAGCTGTTGTAGACTCTCATAAATGGAGCCATTGTTCCCATGTTTAAAATCCACAAACAAGAATGCTCTTTGTTAGGTCTTCTCCATATACTGTTGCATGACAACATCCATCAGAGAGTCCATTTTCCTGGATACGAGAGTCCATTTTCCTGGATACCCAGCAGTCAGTAAATCTGCCCTGAAAACTACATACCAATAAGAGGAAGGGGAGGGGTAATAATGCGAAACTACAAATAACTCTGAAAGGAGTGTAAAGAACAAGTAACCTAAGTGGTTGAGATAGGCATTTGACCCTTTCATGGAATATTCTCTCTCAGTGGAGTCTTTTTAAAATGACAGCACTTTACAGTGAGTCTGCTGAATAAGAAGATGTTGTATAACTAAATCTTGTTACAGTTCTGCGCAGCTTGGAAAGCAATTGATTTGAAGTTGATAAATTGTTCTATCATGTAGATATTGTATTACACAGTTATTATGCAGTAGAAAGGGCAGAATCACAGAGCAGAGAACAACTCAAGCTGTAACAAGATTCAGTAAATCAGAGCAGACAGTAGTGTGGCTGTAAAATAGCTTTGCCTAGAAGACTGCAAACATTTATTTTGTTGTTTTTGTAACAAAACATTCTTTCTTCAGCTCTATCTGTTGCTTTATAAAATGAAGAAAACTGAAGGAGGCTAAATCTTTCTCTCAACTATTTATTGCCATGAACTGTGTGCCCTAGTTATCCCACTGCAACTACTTCATACGTATCTAGATGTACCAGATTGAGGACAGAATTTGAAATAAGGGTATACTGGTGAGGAAAGGAAAGTGAGCATACCTTGTCAGTTAAGCTGGACTAATTCTATCACTCAATATTTATTTAAAGGCAGAAGAATATAATTAAAATACCTTAAAATGTCTCTTTTTTCCATAACTGATTGTTGATGCTTCTGTTCAAATATCAGGGCCTGTATGCTGTGGGGAACTTCTTACCAAGTGACGACAACGTGTTTCACCCAAATTTTCACAGAGAACCTCTAAGGTCTTTGACAGACCTCAGTCAAGATGCCAACAGAATCCTGCCAGGTAAAAATGGTAGCAGCAGTGATGGCATTGTCTCTCACCGTACAGAAAGTATCCTGAATAGAAACCACAGAGATTCAGGGTCTCTGACCAATATCAAGAGAGCAAATGCTGATGTAGAAATAATAACACCTCGAAGCCCAATGGGAAAGGAAAACATGGTTACTTTCAGCAACACCTTGCCAAGAGTCAACACACCATCCTTGGAAGATCCAGCAAGACGAAATGCAACAATACACGCATCAATGGATTCTGCCCGTTCCAAACAGCTGCTTTCCCAGTGGAAGAACAAGAACGAAAGTCGAAAGCTGTCACTGCAAGTAATAGAGACTGAATCTGGGCAGTCACCACCAAGGGCTATCGAAATGAGGTCAAGCTCAGAACCCTCCAGAGTGGGTGTAAATGGTGATCATCATGGCCCAACTAGCCAATACCTGAAAATTCAACCTGGCAGTGTACCAGTTTGTAACAATTCAGGTCTTTCTGGTGGGCCAAGGGTCTCTATTCAGTCACGTCCTGGCTCATCCCAGCTAGTGCATATTCCTGAAGAGACTCAGGAGAACGTCAACACATCACCCAAAAGTAGTTCAGCTAGAGCTAAATGGCTGAAAGCTGCTGAGAAGAGTGTTGCATGTAGAAGCAATAGCCAGCCAAGGATCATGCAAGTAATAGCCATGTCTAAGCAGCAAGGAGTGCTTCAGGGCAGTCCAAAGAGTTCAGAGGGAAGCACAGTCACCTGTACAGGAGCCATCAGATATAAAACCTTGACAGACCATGAGCCAAGTAGCATTGTCAGAGTTGAGGCCCATCCAGAAAATAACAGACCTGTAATTCAGATGCCATCAGAAGGTGAAGGAAGTGGGTCATGGAAATGGAAAGGTCCTGAAAAAGTCACCCTTCGTCAGACATATGAGCTAAATGATCTTAACAGAGACTCTGAGAGCTGTGACTCCTTAAAAGACAGTTACGGGTCAGGTGACAGGAAAAGGAGCAACATAGATAACAGTGAGCATCACCATCATGGAATCACTACAATAAGAGTCACACCAGTGGAGGGAAGTGAGATTGGCTCAGAGACTCTGTCCATTTCTTCTAGCCGGGACTCAACACTTCGAAGAAAAGGTAACATCATTTTAATCCCTGAGAGAGGGAGCAGTCCAGAGAACACCAGAAACATCTTCTATAAAGGCACATCCCCTACACGAGCATACAAGGAATGAGAGGAGACATATCAGCTGGTCCATACCACCACAAAGTAAACACATCTTGACACAGGTTCTGCTCTCTTTGTTTTGAGCTGATATTTACCTTTGATGTGCCAAATTATTGACCAGCAGCCCAACTGTTGTTGAACACTGCTGATGTGCAATGTGCATGAGCCTGTGGAAAGCATGTGGTGGGGGGAAAAGCACAATGCCAGAACCTAACTAATGTGAAACATTTTCATGCAACTTGTTTCTTCAGACTCAAAACATTTATCTGAGGGCGATGATGTCAATCAAAACGATGGTCTTGAACACAGACACCTTATTTCCTGAATGTGCCAACTTTTTATTTTATTTATATTTGTGTCCAAAATTGACTGAATTTTTCACAGCAAAGGCTGTATCAATGGTATATATATTCACCTTTGCAGAATTTGCACCAAATCTTTAATACGGGATGGTGCTGATGATAACTTTACATGTTTTGAAAAATTGCATACTTATTAGACTCTACAAACACATGACATATTGATGTGCAGTTACTTTAAAAGTAATAGTGCTAATACTATGATGATGCTGGCTGCATTCATTTAGCGTAGGAAATATTTACAGCTTTGTTATAGTGGATCTGTCACATTCAAAGATTGCAAAGGTTTTGTGTAGTTCTTTAAGATGTCTACTGCAACAAAAAATGTGTGGGTGACATTCCATTAGAATGGAATAACTATCTATTTTGAATAGTTTTGCTGCTACTGCTCAACTTTTGTTTAAGAACAGGTGCTACTAATGAAGAGGCTGCTTCTTAGTGGGCTAACTTGTAGAATTGTTTTAAATTATGTTTTTTAAGGGGTCTTTTAAAGTACCAGAAGTAATTCAGATTTTACATTTTTAAACCTCTTATTCTGTCCTTCAGCAACCCTTCCATTTTTCTATTAGTTTTTAACCATATAATGCAGTACACCAGTAACTGCAAGATGTGCAAATGTGAAAGGTGAGCCATGAGTAAATGAAAATAAACAACCACTTTCCTGGCCAGCTTCCAAGGAGACAGCAATTAATATCATAGCTCACACTTAGAAGCAGTCATTCACCCCACTTCTTAGTATGCCACAAGAACAATCACAAGTTTCACCCCAGTCACCATCATTTAGGGGATTTATGCTTCGCTTTAAAAATGGAATGCCTTGGTATTGCAGAATCACTGAGTGAGTGTTGCATTGTGCCACCACTACTGTTCACCTCCCTTGAGACACCCTCCAGAGCCTTCTTAAGCATTATATTTTTTCCCCACCACTGCCACTTAAGAATATGGAGGGTCTCTGCACCTGAGAGATCACAGATTATTTTAGTAAATTGAGCTTCAAATATAACGAAAGAACTTGCCTGCTAAAAATCTCCATTGCCAAAAATTGTTGAAAGGATAAGCTCTGAAAGGAATAAGCATAGCATGTCCTGGGCATGCTAGAAGAAATGCCTCATTACATTTGGCTCTGACTTAAATAACTTAAACCATGAAGGAAGCCAGGGGCAGTGCTGGCCCAGTGCAGCTCCTCATTCTCTCCTAGATTATTTCCACCTGAAAGAGAGCTACTGTCAGACACCTCCCAGCTCCCCTGCTAGGAGGGGGAGGGAATGGCTTAGCAGTGCTCTCACTGAATAAGCACTAGCAGATCAGGTCTGTTCTCTGGCTTCTTGAGAGGAGTGTTTTGCTCTAAGTCCTCTTCTGATTTAGGCTATCAGAGAACGAGATATATACAACATAGTCAGAACCTGTCTACAGACCCTACCCCACAGAACTCTGAGGAAAAGCCCACCCTACCGCAGCCAAGTAGGAGACAGAAGGAAGAATCATTCCATCCCAAGAAGATAAATAGCACAACACACACACAGACCAAAAAAAAAAAAAGCCACCAACAGAAAAACACAAAAAAACCTCTAAACCAAAACAAAATCCCAAATGCAACCCCAATCCTAAGTAATTTCAGAAGTATGAGGATGATGTTTGCTAATCTGTGTAGAAGAAGGGATTCAGAGTCAATGAAAAGCTTTATATACCTTCCCAGTTATACAGGTGCTCCAGGCTTAGCTGAGTGCTGTCAGCCAACCCTGTCAAGCAATGCTTCCTTCACCTGCCCATCACCCAGTGCTGCGGAAGAGTGTTGGTCCTTAAGGAAATGACCACATTTTTCCTGCTAGTAATAGAAGGCAACCCCATCGCACATTTGATGATTAGGAGGAAGTATTCTGCAGGTTACGTGTAAGAAGCTAACCAGTAGGGTTGCAGCGTATTGTGTGCGTTAAAGGCACAGTATGTTGAAGCCACACTTTAAGGCACATTAGCTGGGAAAAATAATCATAGATGCCGGGGGGGAGGGGGGGGAAAAGAGAGTTATTTTTTAGAAATATGTTCTCAGACTCTAGTATTTACAAGTCAGGATTTGTTTTTTCTTTTAAAAGGATGAATCTTTACTCCTTGGTATTTAATATGAAATTTTGTACAAGGTTCCTAGGAATTACAAACACTTGGATTGTCATGAACAAACCCCTTTGGATTTAGTTTAGTCTAGGTACATGATAAAGCAGGTAGGATTAGCTTTAAAGGAATGGGTAAGACACAATCACTGTTGGCCTATCAATGCAGGGAAATAAGATGCAATCATTTGTTAGTTTGTAAGTGCAGGGGAAAAAGAACATAAGTAGATGAACCTGGAAATGATGGAAAATTGAAATGGAGAATAATGGCAATAAAGCAAAGATTAGAAAATGTTCCCTCTGGCAATTCAGCTGTTTTGGAAACAGCAGGATTCCTGGTGGGAGTGTTTGTTCTTTATTCCTTGGTTTTAGTCAGATATATATTGGCATATATGTTGCTTTTATTACTCTAAAACTTGCTGCACTATTTCAAGTGCAGTGTGATATTTTTCCTAAGGTTTCCTATTTCTTAACAAAAGATTTTAAAGCTCTTGTGTAATCATTGAAATTGTGTTCTTTACATAAATATTGATATATTCTTTTTTACTCAAAGTGCCAAAGGCTACTGTTTTTAATAATGGCTTATCAAATTATATTACATTAGAGAGCGGAAATGTAATAATATATACATTGGAACTCAGACCTCTGCATGTATATTTGATAAGGAGCCTTTTGTAAAATTACTCTTTGTTTACATTCCACTGATACCTTAATTTAAAATTAATCAAATAAATTGACAGGTGACATCTTCTTAGTGTTCTGATTTTCTTACTTGCTAACAGGCACGAATTTCTTTGTTAGGCTGTGCTTTACTGAGAAAAAATACTCAAAAATAAAATATGTTTTTAAATGAGAATTCTCTATATAAAGTATTGTGTTTAATAAAATGTTATGCAATGTTTTCAAATGGAAAAGAATTTGTAAATTGCTATAAATGTATTTTGTTAAATAAGTACAGATCAATGCTACTGTGTGAGTTTACTGTGCTAACATCATGAAAATAAAGATAAAATTCCTCATTGATGTTCAGTCATCTCTGTGGTGAAGCAAAGTCTCATTCCCCCCCCAATTATTTTTCAATATTAGGTATCTCATGACACGCAAAAGTGGTCATCAGTGGGAAACCTCAAAACTTTGCGTTGTTATTGGCAGCAAAGCAAACTGACTCCGAGAAGCTTTCCCATGTGTGCCTGGGCCTTTGTGCAGGCTGCCACTTTGTAGTTGCGTGTCCTTCTAGCAGGTGACCTGCCTCCGCTGGGGTGGTGGAGGGACTGGGCAGCTGAAGAGACTGCTGGCTCCAGCCAGGCACCGCACTGCTGAGTGGTACAACAACGTCATACATGTGCCGTGCTCCCAGCGATGGCATGCTGGGGTTGACTGGTGTCACACTAAGCTGTGGTGCAGATCTGGGTCACTTGGCAATCCCTGTCCCAGGACTTTCATGACAATTTGAGGCGGGGGCCCTCAGGCAAAAGAGAATCTGAAAACAGTATGTTGTCTCTGAGAGAAAGGGAAGCGTATGTACAGTCGTGACGCTGTTCCCTCTGTGGTGACTGAAGGAGCTCTCTGCTTGCGGCTGGGCCTGGAGAATGTCCTTACCCCACTGCATGAGTAGCCTTCAGGAGAGGCCTCTCCTTTTGGCCAACAACAGATGCTGGTGTGGCAGCAGGTTATCTGCCACAGCAGCCGACTGCCTTGAATGAGGCTGCATGAAGCGTGAGGGCTGGGGACCAAGGTTATGGTGTCCCACCCTCTAGGACACGTATTGGTAGCCTGGGAAAGCTACAGGCAGCGATGGCCCTGGTATGCCTCAGAGAGACCCTGGGAAGGAGTGCAAGAGAGTAAAACAGATCCTGCTAGGGTATGACTATGAAAGCTGGCATCTAATACAAATCTGATGAGTTCTCCTCTGGGAATGGCCCCTTCCGTGGACTACTAAGGGGCCTGGACAATTAGTTCAAACATTTTAAAAGGCACATTTTAAACATCTAAAGTTAGGCTAAAAATGAAGTCCCCCTCTGAAGGGTACCTTTGATGTAGAGGTTATATTATAAAACTTGATCTAAGATGAGAAATTACTGACAAACCTTGTCTTACTCTCTTAGACCATTCTTGCTACAGCAATACTGTCACTAAATTAAGAGAGCTCACTGTGATCCATATTGATGCCTGTATCTAATCATGCAAAGGAGTTTTCAAAGGTATGAGTGATTAAACTGAAACTCAAATCTATTTTGTGCTGGATTTTAAAAGATCTTCAGAGGTCTTGATATAAGAAGCCACAGAAGACAAGACTGTACCGTAATCGGTTTGGTACAGATTTATGAAGACCTTTTATATGACAGATCAGTGCACAGCTAATTTGGCAGGAACATTTTAAAGGCATTACAACCCTGGTTCATAAAATCATGAATAAAATCTCTTCACAAGCCTTACAGCACAGAATGTATCAAGCACTGGACAAACTAACAAGCGTCTCCATACTGCACGTTCAAAATGAAAGTAAGGGAACTCCAGCTGCGTACATGTGCATACACATGCACACATAACACAAAGTTAATGTGCTCAAACCAGGGTTTAGAAAGAGAAAGCTAAACAGATAATTTAAATCAAGGAGCAAATTGTGGCCAAGCTGCAAATACTCTCTTTAAATTTTTTCTGCTTTGCCTGCAGTAATCTCTTCAGGCATACCAAATATGCATAAAGACATCATTTGGTTATACCTCCCATAGAAGAAATCTGTTCCTCCAGTGGTTTGCCATAAAGGATAATAGGAAACTTGCACATTCCATGGCTTTACCAGCATAGCCCCGCTAAAAGAAAGAGCTAAGATGAAAAGTCATCCAGAACTCAAGCAAATCTGCTCAGACCTAGAAAGCACATTTGAGGAAAAAAAAAGAAAGAAAAAAAAACAACTTTTTTTCTTCTTTTATTTTTTTTTATTTTCCCCCAGAAGAATCTCCCTTTGCCAGTGATGTTCAGAGAGAAATGAAAGTCACAGGGATTTGTGGATCTGTCAAGTCTCTGCAGCTACTAAATGATGCATAAGGGAAAGCTCTGCTCTCTCGCCAAATCATTCAGAGGAGACTGGAGTATATCTGGGTGCAATGTGATCAACAGAATTTGATTATTTTCCTATTTCTGTTCCTGCTTCAAACTGAGCTTGTTGATTACAATGTCTGTTCCCACACTGTACTGGGGCCAGAAAACTAGCTCTGCTAAGAGAATAACATCACACAATTGGAAGCAATAGCTTTGCTCATTTCTACCTGTAAAGTATACGACAATATAATCAATGCTTTGCAAACAATAGCCATATTTGAACTTTCTCTAAAACTAGCTATAATGTTTTTTTTCAATTAGGACAGCCTATGTTTATCAGAGTCTTCAATATGCGTTCTTTTGGTGTTCTTTCATATACATATTCATGTGATGTTCATTGCCTGAGCTACATAATTTGCCCTGAGGGCCAGTCACCCTGGAACTTGTTTGCTTTAGACTAGAAGAGGTGTGGATACTTAGCGGAGTGCCAGGGGTACACTTTTTTTAGCAGAGCATCATCAGGGGCTGAAAATCTGTTCCCAGGCCCAAAAGAAATATTAGCTAAAACCTCTGCACAGTATCAGTTGCAGTCTCCTCTGGTACTTCTTATCTTTCTGTATAGTCTGAGACAGCTATCTTCACTTTTATCAGAGGAGAGTTTTCACGGAAGTGGTTCCAGCAACGTACATCTCTCAACACTGAGAGTGTGCCAGCCTGGCAGGGTAATAGTTGTAGGCTTTGGCCACTTCTAGGTTTTAGTTTCCTGAGAACTACCATGGGTCTGATGCCAAATTAATGCCTTGGTTTACTACCAGAGACAATGAGGTTTCCACCTTTTAATAATGAGCAGAAAAATGGAACAGAAGCATGTGGTTTAAATGATCAGGACAGCTAAGACTTTATATATCACATTCTGCTTGGTAATACAAAACAGAAGTGCTGTGAGCTCTGTATGCCTAACAGATTGCAGACTTGTCTAATCTACTAAACCAAGGCAGACCATTGGTAGAGGTTTCTTAAAAAGCTTTCTTTTTTCATGAGATTTATGAAGAGTCCTCCCTCCACTAACCTTTTTATGATGCAAGTAGAAGAATTCAGATAAAAGTTAGCAAAAAAAAATGTTTTAACTTACCCAAGAAAAGAAAATGAGTCAGGAGAAAGTTCTAACAATGAGTCAGGAGAATGGAATTCCAAAATGGAAGACTAAGTAGCACTCAACAAAGCACAAAATCATCATTCGTAAATTTGTACATGATGTTTATCAAGCAGAGTAGGCAGATAATTAGTACAATCAGTGCTGTCTTAATCCCTCTTCAATTATTCATCAAATAATTGAAGACTGGGTCACTGTAAAACAGTTAATTTCCTTCATAGTTAAGATGTGCTTAGTTTACAAAGCTCCCTGAGCTCTTGTCATTGGTTGGGGGCAGGGGAGGAACCAAAGGAACTGATGAGAGGATATTTTAATCTGTGAAGTGATACAAAAGCTACATGAATAGTTTATGAGATTCAAGATTAGAAATTTGGAAAATTACAACAAGGAAGAAGAATAGCTAATTCAACACTGGACATGGAACTAACATAACTAAAGTACTTCAGAACTCGTGAGAGGCGTGTTACTTCCAGGTCAAGCTCACAGAGTGGATTTTTAGCAAGGATGGTGAGTTGGGCAGTAGCACTTGCATGCCACTAAGCAGTGTTAAAATGGTCTGTTGGTATAAAGAAAAACCTGTAGAGAGACATGGCAAGAGATCTGCTGCCATAGAAACAAATGTAGCTGCTAGATATACTAAGAACAGACCGTGGATCAGCGGTATACCACAAACTGCATCTACCTTGCTTTGTTCAATAACAAATTAAAATCTGAAACAGATACATGATGATCAACTATTACATATAATACAACATAGCTGCACAGACTTGGCATACTTTCTAAGAGGTCTTAATAACATGGAAAACTGGAGAAGAAAAACTCTAAAAAATTAAGGATTAAATACCATTCAGAAGCTTTAATCTGATGTCCAGGGTGCTTTGTATCCTCAGAAAAATGAAAAAAAAGCTATAGTGCCTGATCTTTCATTTCTTATCCAGGCAATACCCCTATAGCAGTTACAGGGTGCTTTACTTGTGCAGGTTTTGTACCTACTTCCCACAGAATGAAGTTCAAATTCCATATTTCTAGTTCAAAACCATCTCTCCTATTCCAATCAATGGTACTTTCTTGTACATAAGGAATCCAGCTGCCAGAACCATATGCTGCAACACTGCACATTTCATGTTCTCTTATAGCCAGTCTTGTACCAGTCTTGTAAAGACTTACCAGCCTGTTTCACCTAACATGCAATTGCTTTATGTGGAATCAATGAACTCTTCGAACAAATAAAAACAAGCCACTGTCTAAATCACTGCAGAAACTGAACTTGAAAGTTTACTTTTAGAAAAAATTATAATGACAACAGTTCAAGGCTGAAATGTTATTTCTGTGTAGTCAGTATCTCATTATTCATAATTCTATAGTGAAGTGCAAATGTATTTCTGCTTTAAAATTACAGTACCATGCAGCATTAGATTATTCAGAGAGAGTTTAGCATTGATATATAGCTGATACATTGAATTCTGAGCCCACCTGATTCTCACTTCCTTAAAAGGATTTGACTACATGAAACACATTAGTGGTACAGCAAGAGATGCAATATCTGTTGTGTGTATTATACTTAGGGCACAAAGACGACATTTGGTAGAAGTTATAATCTCCTGCAACTGTATTAATCTTGACTGAGTACTACCAGTTCCTGGTAGAATTCTGATGATATCACTTAAATGGGAAAAAAAGGATATGTTTGAAAATTATTCAGTTTTGCTCTCTTCTGTGAGACCAAAATAAGGTGTTCCATTTAAATGCACTCCTACATGGATTTCACTGCATAATGGTACTCAGTGGCAGCAGCTTACACAGTAACGCTGCTTTGTATTAAAAATTGACCTTATGTAAACTGCAGTAATTGTTTCCTGCACTAATGAAAAGATCTTTCATCTTTCCAGAACAGGAAATTCAATTGAATTAAGAAGCTATTAATCCAGAAGTTCAGATATTTGCAATGTTTACACACCTCTGGTACCAACACCATAGAACAACCTATGCAAGCAGAAGCCTCTGGATATGAATGTCACAGATCTATCATGTTAAGCACAAAAGCGGTGAAAGTACTTTCAATCTATATCTTTTTAAGACCTGTATTTTCCAAATATGGAAACAATACACGTTTTTAGACATTTTGTCGAGCACTTAGTTGATTCTGGTGACTCTTCACCTTGCTGAGTAAAGAACTGCCTTTTGGCTCAGCAGTGTGGGTCTCTGGGAACATATTATGCCACACTTCTGTTGACTATATTGTCTCTCCACTGAACACAAAGTTCAGATCTATGAATCTTCTGCTCCTAACTGCCTGAAAGGAGTCTTAAGAAAGAGAACGCTTCCATGTGGGTTGGCCTTGTGTTTACTCCTTGAGAGTGCTTGGTATATACCAGAGTGATGAGTGCTAATTAAGAAGGTGAGACAAAAGGACAGAAGGCTTGTATATTGTACGCTCTTTCTTTTCAAACTGTCATCTACATCACCTTAGGAAAAAAAAAAAAGGATGCGGTGGCTCTTGGGACAGTGAAGACCCAGTTATAATGAACAAGATCCTTTAACTATCATAGTGGATGTGAAAAAATTCTGCAACTCTGTATGTTAGCTAACATAGTCAGTGTTTTCAGGATCTGAATTCCACTGACTTAACTGGAACCAGATAAATCTGGGGGAAACGTATACTGTCAGTTCAACCCAAGATTAAATAACCTCCTATGTTGGTTACATAAATCTAACAGGGAATCTTCTAGCTGCTGCTACCACTTACAGCTCTGCCCAGGTAAGCAATCCTGACATGACATAATGTCAAAATCTGGCACACACGTGAACATATATATGCTTGACGGGTGGGTAAATTAATTTCTAAAAGATTAAAAAATAAAAAAGAAACATTCCCTTGAAATGACCGGCATTATTTGATAACTGCCAGTAAGAAACCAGATGCACTATTCTTAGTATGACTATGCAGAACATGTGGATTCACACAGGTTCAATGCAGCCCTGGCTCTCCTTGTTCTAGCATAAGTAGTCTGTGTGATGCTTTGGGCTTTGAAAATTGTTAGCAATAAGAGCCTGGGAAATGACAAACCTGGGGTAGTAGTAACAGGGGTCAGTGATTAACCAGCATGGAAACTGCTGACAAGCAACAGAACAAGGACAAGAGGAGAAGACAATGAGGTTTGGAAACCTTTGCTGTCTCCAGTTTCTTTCATTCTCCTTTAATGCCCTTCGAAAAGTGGAAATCCAGGTATTTTTTAAATTTTATACTATCTAGCACTACTCACCACAGCACTGATGCCATGTCCTAGTACCCTCCCTTCTTTTCTCACAAAAACTACAACTCCATACAATAGGTTGTGTTTACCCATTTCTTTCTTTTACTGTATCATTACTTTTCTTTTTCCTTAGATTGCACATGTTCTGGGAAGTACAATCTCTCTCTGTGTTTGCCATTACACAAGAGAAAGATAGTGATTGTAACCTATATAGATGGCCATAATATATATGTCAAAAAGTGACCCTAGAGGCTCATCATTTATGTATTAGCCGTCAGGACACCAGGGAAGGTATTGCATAACCCAACATAAACTGCTATACCACAGCCCATTGAGACAGCATTGAGCCCTACTGTATTGGCAGTATGAATCACTGGCAGTGTTATGCCCCTTTGTCTGCAGAAACAAAAGCTGACTGACACACACTTCTGGCAGGCTGATACTGCTTCAAGGTACCTATTTTTAATGCTCCCCATTCCTTCTCTCCCTGCTAAGAAAGGACAAAAAGATTCTACAGAAGGGAAGTGCAAATAATGTACAGTACCATCACATGTAGCTTTCAAAACAGGAGAGTGCCTTCCAAAGCAGATCAAATAATCAGCACTAACAAAACCATCAATGCAAGCAGGGGCTAATTATTAACCCACACTAGCAAATGAAAGCAGCAGCATTTCGGCTCTCCCCTTAGTGTTAAAATTCAAAACCTCAAAATGAGAAATGTTCTAGCTGGAACCTAGCAAATGTCCTAACCCTCTCCCTCACCAATCTGTCTTTCCTGCCCGTCAGATCCAATTGATGACGGGCAATTTGTATGAGCCTTTGTACCATGTAAGCTCCAGTAATTCCTTCTTTTAGAAAGCCTTTCATTCCTGCTCACTGTAAGAGGCGAAACAATGTGTCTGTGTGAAAAGAACAAGTAAATTTGGCAGAAAGCAACCCATCAGCTCCCATTAGCACTACTCTTGGGTATGACAGCTGGGATGGACCAATGGCCATAACTAGCCACTTTCTCATCATTTTACTTAACCTCTCGAGAGATAGTGATGAGATCTTATTGGCCCAATTAGCATCTAAGTCTTGTCAGACTATCTTATCTCAGACTTAGTTAAGATTGTTTGGACAGATGAAGATACGGAGCTAACGAGTACTGAGAATGACACATTTTATGACATGAATCGGTCATTTCTTCAAGGAAAAGGAAGGATTATTTCTCTCTTACCATTTCCCTAGCAACAGAGAAAATGAGGGGTTCTTTTCTTTTATAGAAGAGCCTTGATTTCAGGATTGCCGGAAAATAGAAGCATCTGCTTGTAACCAAGGCATCTGCTTGTAACCAAGGCATCTTCTGAATAGCACCGGACTTTCAGTTAAAACCCTAAGAGCTTTTTAGACCTTATGTCTTATTATGGCAATTATTTCAGGTAAAAGGAAATTACAAAGCCTGAGGTATGGGAAGGCTTTCATCACACCATGTAGTGCTCATATTATAATTCCTCTCTAGAAGAGAACTTGCTTGACAAATGCTACAAATATGAGCCTACATAAGAGGGTAAATAATTATTCATCTGCTGATAAATTCTGACAGATCATCTTTCCTATGCAACTTGAGGGAAAGACATAATCAGAAAGTCCTTGATCTGTTAATGGGCAAATGGCACTCTAAATCCAAACTACCTTGAAAAATACTGAAAGCTTTAAAACATTAATTTACATTTTTCTCCTTGTCAGTGAGGTAGCATCACTGAACTCTAAGCATCATATTGACATAGGACTGTGGGTTTTTTGGTTTTTTATATGTTTTTTAACTTTTTCACACTGTTAACGTTTAGTAGAGTTATTTTCATTCCCGCTAAAGTCAGCCTAAGTTCTCAAGCATTGCTTTTTGTCAGGGAGGCTGGCCACTCTCTCAATTGAGAGAAAGGGTTAAAATGAATCATAATTAATTCATTAAATCAATATAGGAAAACCAAAATTTCTTACCAACTGCTACACTTGTTCTTTAGTCAGCGTCATTGTGTTGATTTCAAATGGACAAGCAGGTAATATTGGAGAAAAAAGCAAAAATATTCTGCAACCTCCAACTATAATCCCATTATGTCATGATTGCTGGAGTCTCCAAACCAAGAATTTCAGCTAGTCTCATTCCTTATAGACACTGAAGAAATTTTTAGGCAATGCACTCGGATGACTATACAAGTATATGTCATTAAATAGAACCTAGAAATGGAAACATACAATGTCCACAGCTTCTTTGCTCCTGTCCTGCCAATTTGCAGGGAGAGAAGGTGACCAGTGCTGAAGATGAATGAGAGAAATATTCCTCCTTTTCTGCCAGACCAATTATTTTTAGAATCACTGTGCTGCTGACAGTTTAGGGCCTGCTCTGGTAGCAGACCTGAAAAATCAGAACAACACACCTCTAGTGTACAAAAGGATAATGGTTTTTAAGAGATTTAAAAATACATGAATGTGTAACAACCTGTCTTCCAAAAATCTTCCACTGAAGCCATGGGCGGGGGGAAAGTAATAAAGGTTTTAACTATGTGATATGGCCACATTTTTCAGATATTTATAGATATTTTGTGGAACAGCTTGGGGCTGGTTTTTTGTTTGGGTTTTTTTTCTTTTTTCATTTCTGCCCATGAAATGAAACATTTAAAATAAAATTATACTAGTTCATATTCAAAATGAACCCTCCATGCCACATCTCTGAAGAATAATGATGCTAAAAATAAAACGTTACCAGGGAAACTGAATGGAACAGAAATTAGGAACAGGGCCTGATCTAAAGCCGCTGAAATAAACGGGAACAGGATCAAACTATGCTGAAGAAAATAAATCTGTGTTCCAGAATTTCCTCCTTGCACATTTTAGTGGCTTCTGTTCCATGTTTGTGAAATAAGTTTGAGCTGAAATAACACATAACCTGTCAACAGAACACAGGTTCCCAAGATTCACTGTGCTGGGTAGCGTGAATTCAGGGACAGGAGCTTCTGCATGGGCATTTTTAAGAGGACTCTAGCCCATTTTTGCTCCCTGTAAGGCTACAGACTAGGAGCAGGAAATAGACTTCAATTGAGGAAATACTAGAAAAGAGCAGAGAAGGAGACAGAATAGCTGACTGCATGGGAAACCTGCAAGGCACATCTTCGCCTGGACGTTACCTTGTCGAAGAAATGTGACGACAGGTGGCAGGCACAGGTAGCATGTGACATCCCAGAATGATGAAGAAGAATACACGGCTGGCTGATGAAGGAAAGGTGCCAATTGACTGGATAATTGGCTCAGCACAAACGCAGAAAAGGAAGTTACTTCATGGGAACGGGGAATGAGAGTGAAGTCCAAGTTCCAGTGCTCAGGACGAGGCAGACACTGCAAAGGAAGTTCAGTTGTAAAATGGTTTGTGTTTCCACATAAATATAAAGCAAGCAACAAGGATAAAAAGACAAACTGGCTCAATTTGCTCTCAGAACTAAAAGGTGTTGTCCTTGAGAATATTATTTACCAACTTTATTTTTGTGTCATTGTCAGCTACTGTTATTAATTACTTGGCCAATACTTATTGGTCCTGGGGCCACAGGCCATAACTCTGCTTTTTTGGAGAGGGAGAACATGAAAAATGAGCAAAATACCATTGAATAAAATCCACCTCACTTTGTTCCATCAGTAACAGAAAGGCACAGCTGAATGCTAATGCTCTCGGGACCCCCAAAACTGTATTGTTACAGCACTAGGCCAACATACAGATCTCATGCCAAAGAAGTGGCTTTTGTTAAAATCCCCATCATTGTCTTATGACAAAGCCAAAAGCCCAGATGCAATATTTGTACAGGAACCACTCCGCTAGCAGCCCAACAGACCAAATATTCGTACATGCAAGTAACGTTATTGCAATCCATGGCAATTCTGCTTTAATTATGCCCGAACTAACGTGATCAAGATTCTGTAATTTTACTCCTGACAGAGACCTGTTCTTCAATGCCACGTTACTGTCTGTAACTGGTTATTTCTGTCTTTTTATTCAGGACTAGTTTTCATAGTGGTATTTTGTTTTCCAGTGCAAAGAGTTTCTTCCCAAGTCTGGTTTAACGATTCTTTCTTCCAGCAATATAGGAAATCTCAGAGTACCTTATTTCACTACAGCTGATGAGGCTACTCTCTACATTCTTTCATGCAAATTTCTTAATTTACTAGCAGGGTAGTGGGGAAGGAGAGACAGGAA
The DNA here is from genome assembly GCF_047370975.1 of Nipponia nippon. NCBI lineage: Eukaryota > Metazoa > Chordata > Aves > Pelecaniformes > Threskiornithidae > Nipponia > Nipponia nippon. The sequence continues at coordinate 41,627,986 of NW_028262369.1, forward strand.
AAAATTCCTGTTAGGCAATTCAGCATTTCCTATTAAACCAAGAACGAGGTAGATTCTGCTCTTGTTTACATTGACACAATCACACTGACATGTAGAGGGCTTTGTACAGCTAAAGGCAGAGGAATGCTTCAGCCATAAGTATATTACTGTTAAAGTCACAAGCATGATTTTGCCAAAGTAGTCTGCCTGAGGACTTGTAGAGGAGTTAAATCACCTCTCTTCAGTGAAGAGAGAAGCAGGTACCCAATTATTCCTTAAATACAGTTTCAAACTCAAAACAGGACTTATTTCCTGCAGATTTGCAGTCAGGCTTATTTTAAAGTGAGGGAGAATGTTGGCATCTACAGAGCTGAAATAGATTTCCCATCCATTTCTTCATAAGCAGCTCAAAGGCTGGTTTATCTCTTTCTTCTGAATTCCCTATTCCAAAGCCAATCTCCCATTTAGGAGTCGATCCTGGACTTCCATATCACGTTATTGCTATTATTGCAATTACAATCCTTCAACAGTAAAAGCTTTACTCTGTCAGTATCTCTGGTTATAAAACAAAACCAAAACACAGCTCCCGGCATGGCTTTTTTCAACTGTCTGAATGACCTCATATGGGGGGCTGAACAAGACTCTCAATATCTGCTTAACACCAACTGGCTACAAGAGGTCCCCACGCCTGGCCTGCACTGCACTCATTTCCCCCTTTGTGTAAGAGCTAATCACTTGAGTCAGTTCTATATAACTAAAATTTCACCTGTTCTTTCACTTATACGAGCAACTCTTCCATCTTATGTTTCTAAACTCGTTCTGAGACAGTCAAAAGGTGGAAAATTATTCTGCATACATTTCATTAAGAGTCTAGATACTCTAATTTCAGCATACAGATACACACATTTATAAGGAGTACCGTCACTTACCTCGAAGTAAAAAAAAAAACCCCAAACTTCTCTATTTCTGAATAGGTTAGTCTGCTGCTATGAAATAGCCAATTAACTATTTTCAGACAGAAGACATTACTTAGGATTAAATTATTTACAGAGAAGTACGACTCCAGACTTGACATCTCCATCCTACATTTGCTAATTTTAGCACCGTTCTCAAGCTTATTTCCTCACTTCACCCACGACTTCACTGTGGTATTAGTATCAGATATACTGCCACAATATCCATTCCTACTCAGTGATGGCAGAAAGGCTCCCCTATTTGCACTATTGCTCCCCAACTGAAGAAATCTTGATGTCTACATCCTCCTTCAGAAGAGTGCAAGCTTAATACTTACCAAAGTAACTACCTAAATACGTGTCTGCCCTTGAGGATCACGGTGTAAAACTCCTCTGCATCCCTACACTTGTTCTAGATAAACCCTAGAAACAAAAACACCGAAGAATATTGGTGCTGTCTATGACACTGACAGCTTCACACAAATCAAGCCAGTCCGAACTCAGAGGGCACACTGCCTGATAGGAGCACACTGCCACATATGAAAGCAGACAAATTCCACGTAGCAATGTCTATAGTACATTGCATCTTCAAAGCACTGGTGTAGCATAATTATTTGATCCTTACAGCACAGTGGTGAGCTAAAAAAGGATCATTATACCACTATATACATAATATATACATAATAAACAAGAAGAGTGAGCTATGAAGTTTGCTATGTTTACAGGGTCTTCTCAGATCTCCGATCATTTAGTTTCTTTTCTGCAGTTCGGAGGCTTACCTCACACACAGGTAAAATGTAGGCTGTACTTGGTGTAAAAGTTAAAAAAAAATCCTGTAGTACTGGCCACACAATGTCTTCCTTCCACTGAACCCCACACTCTGAGTTGTCTTATTTCCTCACCATTTAGGAACTTAGTGCCATGCTTTTTCAAACCATTACCTATCAATTTAATGGTGGTTTTCACTCTCCCAATTGAAAAAAAAAAAAGGAGATGCAGAACTAAGCACAGCAGATCATCAGCTAACGCCAAGAAGCCATACGGAGTTTACCTAAATCAGAAGTCTCTATAACCCGCTATAGAGAGAAGAACAGCAGCTTTAACTGGCAGTGCAGAAAGATATTGGTACATGACAGAAGTTTAAAGTAGCAGAAACTCAGTGCAACCTTTTCTATAAAGAAATTTTCTTTTTTGATGAAAATTCTGAAATTAATAGCTCCTTTCACTTAATCATTAAATTATAAGGAGGTAGAAAACAAGTAAATTGGGTGGAAACTTCTGGACTTGGCTTCATCCCCTTTTTTTCACTACCCACTCCTCCTGTGACACTTGCAAGAAATCTGCCAGCTTAAAACCCTAGACTGGGACTGGGGGGGGGGGGGGGGGGGGGGGAGAAAACAAACAAACAAACAAAAAAAAACACAAAACAAAAAAAAAAAACAAAACACCAAACCTGTAGGAACATAGGTTTGAGAGAAAGCTGTAAGTCTTCAAGTCTAGGTTGCCTGCAAAAGCAAACACCCATGAAATAAATGTCTAATTCTGGCATCTATGGTATAGAAAAATTAAATAAAAATTAAATAAAATACATTATGCAGTGAAACACAATAAATATGAGAGAATGAGCACTGAAGTGTAGTGAGACAAGAAGCAGCAGCATCTGAAGCATCGGATGGATAGAGAGTAATTTCCCATTCATGTAACTATAATGTATAGATGCATCACAGGGCTGGTATTTTGGCATTGCTCATTAGCATTGCTGAGCTCTCCAGAGTTACCTGCATTTGATTTGTCTATGTCAAGCCTTACATTTGCACTTGAATTTGCTTGTGACCCATAAAACTCTGACCCTGCAGCTGGATTTCCACCAGAGGAACTCTGTGCATAGGCAGGGACTCTGCAAAGCCACAGAAACTTTGGTGTAAACATCCCTTTGCAGTTAAGTCCTTAGATTCTGAGCAAGTATGATCAGAGCCTCTCTTCTATTTGTACAATGAGTTCATGAGCCTTATCAGGATTTCTAGGGGTTATTGTAGCATAGATATCTACTAAGCGGTAATAATTATGATGTTGTTATGTTTTTATTCTACTTCTCTTTGGTTATGCTTATTGAAGTCAGCTGCAATATTTCTATTTTCAACTTTCTTGAAGCTTTTAAAGATGTCACTACATTTTAAAGAAAGGAATCTTAATTCTCTTTCATGCATAAAGTATGCGGGTTTTTAAATTAGAAACAATGAAGAAATTGTCCACTGGAAAACAAAACTATTTGTCATTTCTATCAGATGCAATTTAGCAGTTACTAAAGCCAATACACAAGAAAGAAACAGCTAACATTAAAATCCAAAAGTACAAAATGTTTCTTCCTCTTGCCCAAGTCACTTTACGTTGGTCAAGTAGGAGGGTAGGAGTTTGCTCTTTTAAAAACATTCTTATGCATCCGGGTTTGACTCATGATTCATGGTAATTTGGCTGTGCTAAATCAACACCAACCATTCCAGCTATAAGAATGAAACCATGAGGAGTACTGAGAGATCATGTGGAAATCCTCAAATCTCAAAATGTAAGTAGGACAAAGAACTTGTCCCCCCTCTTGCATTTATAACCCTACTTGCATTTATAACCTTTGCCTCCCCCTACATAACTTGTTTTTTTCTTTCCATAGTGTAATCAGAAGCAATGCTAACCTCTCTAAATCCATGGATTAAACCAAAGTACACTTGCCATGAAGAACTTTGCCAAAAATCCTTAGCACATGTAGTGGCTTACATATTCATGACACCACACTGCAATGCTGGGGCTTTTTGGTAGTAAAAACTGTCACCACTCTCTGGAAGTAAAAAGTAAAACCAGAGAAGGTCAGAATAGGTGAAGGATACAACAGACATCCTGGTTCAAATCTGTGCCTCACCAGATATAACTGCTTTGTCTAAGCCTAGAAAATACAAGTGTTCCATCTTGCAAACAGTATAAAATATTTGATCTTTTAAGAATCAAATCAGATAACAATGGCCAAATTAAGAACTAATTTATCCCAGCATAATCTGAAGTAACTTCAATGCAGTCAGTGAAGCCCTACAAATGAGAGCAGCTGTTATACCAGATTCATGCTCAATGATTCGGCAATCACTTTTGTTTAGCCACCTAACAAGTAAAATGATGCTGGCAGCTCTCTGAGCATTATTTTATCTACAACGTTATTGATTTTTGTTTTCTGGAATCTGACAAAAAGGTTCACAATATAGGTGTTAATCGGTGATTTTTAATGGCTATTCATTTTACACACATTTTTGGTTCTCGGGCTAGATTTCTATATCTAACGCAAACACAGCCCGGTATTATTGTTATTATTAATAATCTGTTCAGAGTTGTCATTGTGGGCTAAACCTTTTCAAGTTGATGCCCCAGGGTTCATGCACAAATTTGCAAACTCAAGGGTGGATTTTCATAATGCATTATCGAGAGCATTTGCATCTTCTGTGTAATTACTCTAGCTCAAATAAAATGTAAGCATAAGGACCCCAGAGTACAATAGTATCCTTCCTTACCTTTTAAAATGTTTCTATTGACCTTTAGCAGAGTAGATATTTTTAATCAATTTAAATGTAGTTATTCTTGCAGAAACCCTATTTCAAATTTACAGACATAACCGTTTACTTTGGCTTGCGTGCCAGCTCCTCTGCTTGGGAAGAGAAACAACAATAGGTGATTTATATCTCCCTTCTTCCACCTTTCTCTCCTGCATGTCCCCAACACATCTCTCATCCTTACACAAAGAATTTCAGCCTAGTGCAGTTTAATCACAGAAAGATCTGAAAAATTTCCATGAGATGAAGCACCCACAATGCAATGGGGTACATCAGTACACTGAAGTTGATGGCATTGCATTGAACAAAGCCCACGTAAAATAAGAATTTAGAGCAAGATCCCAAAGAAAGATGGCAATGGACAAAAGCAGATGCGCTGGCTACAAAAAGTTAAACAATCATGAAATGAAAACCAGACAGCTTCCCAGGTAAACTACTGTGCAACTTCATAGCTTCAAATAAACTGAAGCCTATTACTCTACCTTCATCCTTCCATCCCCCATATATTTTTTGTATCTGTCAAATAATGACGAAATAATTCCCTTTCACTGTCTATTGAGTCATTTTCTTCACTAGCATCACCTCATCAACTTGTTGCACCAATTCTTTTCTTTCATTTCACAGTTCATGGCCAATTACAGTCTTTTCCATTTCTTCTTCTAATTTACCTTCTCATCATAATCTTCTTCACCAGACGTATTAAACAGTAAGTATGCATTACTTCTAAATGTTTGTAACAGTGATTCTATGGAGCCTGCAGGTGTTAGTATAATGGCCTGTCAAAAATAAAGTGCATAAAATAAGAAGTATTTATAAAATGAGAAATACCTGTTCACGATTATAACCTGTAACCTCTTATTTGTATTTCAGGTGGTAAATATTAGCTGCAAACTTCACTTGCGCTTGAATTAGGAAACATTTTTTCAGGGGCTTGTGGGAATGTAGAAAGACTGCTCTAAATAAATAAATTGCAAGTTTTGGACTAATGTTTTGATTAACTTGATCCCAAAGAAGAGAATTGGCATGGAAACAAGTCATTTTATTAAAAGGTTGAATTTTTTTTTTTCTCTCTGTGTTTTGCCATTTAGAAGGATATGCATTGGGAAACATCGTTCTCAACAGAACTATACATATTAGACCACAGCCAGCAATGAACAATTGTGTACTAATTCTGGCTTATCAATGTCCAGGATCCAGGTAATATGGATAACCCTAAACATCAACTGAATAGCAAAATACTGTCAGCAGCTGCTCATTTCCTTTTCCATGCTATGGATACAGCAGCACCACATGCTTCTGCTTGCACGTTCACACACACCAAACAGAGAGAACAAGTGCTCGCTGCGTACCTAAGCTCAGAGCAGCATCCTAGTAATTTGCTGCATCTCCTTTCCCGTTGCACATGGTATATGAAATGTTAAGCTGGTCTGCAAAGTCTTTATGAGCACTTCAGTCTCTCTGAGAAAAAAAAGCTGATCTTCCGGATTGTGGGATGAAGAGCAAACATTTCTGAGGGGTGCAAGAAAGTGTCTATGTTTTAAAAATTACATTACATGGTAGAATGCAAAGAAACTCTAGAGAAAGCAGGTCCGCTGATGCAATAAGGTAACAGAGTGTTGTGTTAGGGTCCGTGTGTCCTGCATCATTGCCAAACATCCACAGTATCAGTTTCAATGAAATTTCCATCTGTTCATTGTCTTTACTGCACTAGAGGAGATTCTTCTTTATATCCATGTTTAAGTCATTAGTATATAGCCTATATGCACATGGTTAGAAGACATGAAGTTGAATAAACTTTGCCATTTTGTACAATTCAAAGCAAGAAGTCAAATGTAAATTGTTCTTGGGTTCAATAATCTTTTAATCTCATTGACACCTTTCTATTTTATTTTACCTCAAATTTTCGGCAGTTATTTTTGAGTCTGTACTGCGGAAATGAGTACTTAGGTAAAGCTAAAAGAACCACCTGAAGTAGTTTGCTTGAGAAGCAGCTGTGCACACCTAATATTTGACACAAGATCAAATAAACTTTACCTACCTCCCCCCCAAAAAATTCACCTCAACTGCTCCCACTTGCTTTATTTTCTCTTCTGTGCATTCTACTGGCAAACTACTAACAACCTTTTTTCTCCCAGCAACGTTTTACCTCACCAACAAGCCCGTATGCTTCTGTGCCATACAATGACTTGTGTATGAGAATGTCTGCTAAGGACACTGGCAAAAATTATAATATTTTGTAACACATGCAGATAATAAAAAGGTACAGAGAAGATATTAGTATTTTGTGATATAAAATATCATTAGTATGCAAAATACAAAGTTATAAAACAAGAACAGACTGCAGCTTTTATACAAAATGATAAAATTATAACTGCCTATAATACAAAGAAGATTCATAGCCAGCAAGAGTTGCAGAAAGAGCCATATGTGAGCTTTTCTGAATGGCTTAACTAAAGTTCATGAGAAAACAGGAGATAACCTGCAAGAAAAGCAAGTGGTAACACAAGTCCCTGTAAGTTATCAGATATCACATTTAACACCTAGCTTGCACAGCCTCCATCATTTTCACACAGCTGTAGAATCACAGAATCATTTAGGTTGGAAAAGACCTTTAAGATCATCGAATCCAAGCATAAACCTAACACTGCCAAGTCCACCACTAAACCACGTCCCTAAGCAACACGTCTACCTGTCTTTTAAATACCTCCAGGGATGGAGACTCAACCACTTCCCTGGGCAGCCTGGTCCAATGCTTGACCACTCTCGGTGAAGAAATTTTTCCTGGTATCCAATCTAAACCTCCCCTGGCACGACTTGAGGCCATTTCCTCTTGTCCTATCACTTGTTACTAGGAAGAAGAGACCAACCCCCACCTGGCTACAACTTCCTTTGTAGGAGGTTGGGAGCAAGAAGGTCTCCCCTCAGCCTCCTCTTCTCCAAACTAAACAACCCCAGTTCCCTCAGCCGCTCCTCGTAGGACTTGTGCTCTAGATCTTTCACCAGCCTCGTTGCCCTTCTTTGGACACGCTCCAAAACCTCAATGTCCTTCTTGTAGTGAGGGGCCCAAAGCTGAACACAGGACTCAAGGTGCGGCCTCACCAGGGCCGAGCACAGGGGGACGAGCACTTCCCTAGCCCTGCTCGCCACACTATTTCTGATACAAGCCAGGATGCTACTGGCCTTCTTGGCCACCTGGGCACACTGCTGGCTCATATTTGGCCGGCTGTCAGCCAACACCCCCAGGTCCTTTTCTGCCAGGCAGCTCTCCAGCCACTCCTCCCCAAGCCTGTAGCGTTGCACTGGGTTGTTGTGACCCAACTGCAGGACCTGGCACTGAGCTTTGTTGACCCTCATACAATTGGCCTCGGCCCATCGATCCAGCCTGTCCAGGTCCCTCTGTAGGGCCTTCCTACCCTCCAGCAGATCAACACTCCTGCCCAACTTGGTGTCATCTGCAAACTTACTGAGGGTGCACTCAATCCCCTCATCCAGATCATTGACAGAGATATTAAACAGAACTGGCGCCAGTACTGAACCCTGGGGAACACCACTTGTGACCAGCCGCCAGCTGGATTTAATTCCATTAACCACAATTCTTTGGCCATCCAGCCAGTTTTTTACCCAGTGGTACAGTTTTTTATCCCAGAAAATACTGCTCAGGCAGATGAAGGCAGAAAAAGCTTTAAGTGCCCCCTCACTGGATTTGCAATGTCTGGAGGCTGAGGCAAGTCTGAAGACTAGTAAATCTAAACCTCATTTGTCAAGCTGATTCCAGCAAAGCTTGTTGTTACAGAGACTTCTTGCCCCATCCTGCTGCCAAATCTGGTCCCCAGATCGGACAGCTGGACAACATAGGTCCACCACACTACTACTCTTCTAAGCAACTTCTGACCTGTAAGTTACAGGCTGAACCCAAAGAAATAGTGGCCTTGATGGCAGACACCAAGGTCTGCCATTGTCACAAGGAAAGGTAATATGTCATCTCCATGTCAAGGCAATATTAAAAAGGAAAATGCACACCTCTATTTTTGATGTTTTGTTGACATGTAAATGAAGCGACGCTTTTGTATTTTATCTATAAGACATAAAGCAGAATTAATCTTGAGGGTTGTTCTGAAGCACTCAAACAGCATTTTATTTAAGTAGGCGGTCTACTATCATGCTATAGAGCACAGGACAGCAACATAGTAAGACACATTTGCCTTAAAAAGTTCACTTGGAACGACATCAGGATTTCAAAACAGCAAACCTCTGATTTGGGTGATTCCATTAACAGCTCGTTTGTTACTTCAGTATGAAACAAGTTAATTTCTCCTGTCAAAACTTCTTTTTAGAAAAACAAAGGGTCTGATAAAAAAAATTAAAAATATATACATTCCCAATTGTTGTTTAGACTGGAATTGATATTTTTGCTATGTTAGATTGTTGTTCTTATAGATATATATAGACACATTATTTCAGGATATACTAAAAATAGTTTCAGGTTATAATTTGAAATATCTTTTCAAAATTCTGAAATCAAATGCTAAAACTGAAATACTATGAATTTCCATTATGTAGAAGAAGTTTTTAAAAGTTGCTTTGTTCTAAATTAAAATGAAATCAAAACACACTTTCCTTTATGAAATGTAAATTCAGAGCTTTAACCAATGCTATGCAGGAGCTACACAAGAGACTAGGATAGAGCGCTGCATAAGCTGTGTCATAATGAACATTAATATACAGCTGAAATGCAGTTAACAGATATTCTACCTCCCCATATGGCTACGATAATAATTAACTGGCATTACTGCATGACATCTTGTGCTTTATTACTAACTTAAGCATCTGAAACATCAAAAAAAGTGCTAAAGCTGATCAAACCTGAACTCAGTCTAAGTGACGTTCAAGCAGCTTTCAGACTTTTACTACCCTAAATGAAAGTGCAGCTGCTGAACGTGTCAACGTACCCAAAAGGCAGCAGCTGTCTAGATTGCACTCCTGGAAAAGGCTACTGGGAAGGTGGCTTATCAGAAAGAAAGAGAAAATCTCATGATACCTAGCTTTTATTCTCTGCACTTTTTTTTTAAATACTGCAGTGTAGTGTAGTGGAAAAAGAAAGCTTCCTGAACCTGATAAAAGCAGATTTCTGCTTGAGATCAAAGCAAAAGTACAGTCTGCAATGGAGTAGCTTTGCCCTTCCTAACAAGCTCATTTGACAATGGGAAATATCTACTGCATGTTCACAAAATGGTCTGAGGAAAAAGAACTGATTTCTGAAACAGATTGGACAGTTTGAAAGAGGAAAGGCATTCGTTGCTCATTGAAAAATATCTCTTTCTAGGCAGCACTGTAGCAGCAGCCTGGCTGATGGCAGAACAGACAGATGGCTGCATATCCACCTGGTGGCTGAAATAATTATATCACCAAGTATTTCTGAGTTACAAAGAACAGCACAATACAAAAACAGCAACTAAAATGTATCCGCCTACAATTGTACCAACACATTTTTATAGGTGCTCTAGCTGAAATGTAAGCCTGGCATAATGCACATGCAGTGTTTGTGATTATGAGCTGGCTATTGCAAGAGACATAAGAACCAGCATTTCTGTAAATCGAGGACTCGCCTTCCCCTTTTACTCACCACCACTCCTCAGCATTCTTCAAATCTGTAATTCAGTAAAACACACAAAGCCTATGGAATTCTATCTTTACTGTCAGCTATGGCTGATATACACAACACACATCTAATGTACCATATTCTGTTTTCTTGACATTTATAAAGTTCTTCAAGACTAATAATCCTACGTACTTGTCTATCTTGTAATTAGGACTGACTGGAGCTTCAAAATGAAAACCAAGAGCGTTACAAGAATTAGTGCTAGAATGGCTTGATGGAGAAAAATATCTCAGGATATGGAAGACCAGGCAGAAATATCAACACAATAATGTAAGAAAAATCTCAACTGCTCAACTGTCTATCGTTCAGAGGGTTCTCGAACAATGTCTCTGTGGTAATACATGGGGCCTGATGCAAACTGGATTTAATGCAGCCATGTTAAATGACTGTGATATCCTCAACCAGAGCCACCTTTTACTAGTGTCTGATTTGAGCCCTTGCAAGAACATCTACGATGCAATTTCCTGACATTTTCTATGCAATTTATTACCATTTACAGTTTGGTCACAGATGGGAAGTTAATAAAAACTTTATTCTTCAAAATGTACAGCACTGCTGCTCTTTCTTACATTCTCGCTATTCTGTTCTAAGAAAACTACAGCTGCCACTATGTATACATTAAGGCTTCATAAAACAGCTGTCCTTAAATATCTCATCACACCTCTCCATAGACAAGTATGGCATAAAGCCATAATTTTTGTTTTCATTCTTTTCATCCATGTCGGTTACAAATGAACAAACACAGACACTTTGTGATACTTCTGATGAACCATGTTACTCTCATGATAACTTTCACTCCAAAGTGCAATTGGAAAGGACCCAAAAGACAGACACTAGGAATAAAAATGATCAAAGCTGACATTACATTTCTCCACGGTTCCTAATGGTTAAAAATGCAGCCTGCTTTAGGAGTGCACCAAAATATTAATGTTAACTTCCCTTTTCTAGTTCCAGATGAGACCTCGTTTATAGATCCTCCTGCAGAAAGCCTCTAAAAGGCAACTTGGGAAACACAAAACGTTAAAAAGCTGTTTTTCGTGTCTCATTTCGAGCAGCAACACAATATTAAAAGCAAATTAAGGACTTACAAGAAAATTACTTCAACCAGTTACGGTTTAAAAGACAGAGCTTCACCAAAATATAAACTAGATTAAAAGCAAATATAAACTGTGCATTCCTATGATCACTAAAATGTAAAACTCATACAAATTAAAGAAACAGAGCAAGGTTATTTTTCTAAAACTTGTCTAGTATTTCCCTGAAAAATGAGACAGAATTCACAGGAATCCTGTCAGTTCTATTAGGAAAACATTCATGCGTCTGGAAATCTCAGAAGCTGTCCCAGCCACATATTTATAGCATGTGTTACCAGTGCTAAACAGCCTTATGAAATACACCAACTAATAACTTCACTCTTCACGTCCGCTATCTCAGTAAAATTCACTGGAGTAACAGAGAATAACCACAGCCTGCAACTGCAGGGAAATGCATCTGAATTCACCATTAGGAGGATGGGGAGTATGCCCACCCCAAGCCTTATCTCACCCACAATACAGGATGACCTATAGATTCAGCTTTAAACTTTGTAATATTCCTAATAAAATAAAGGAAACAGAAAAAAAAACAAACAGATTTTTTTAAATGAGTGTAAGATAGTGAACACAAAATCCTCCAATTGTTTGCTCACACTCAGACTGCTATAAGCAATATTTTCCAAAAATATTTACAGAAACCCTGTAGGCAATTTTGTATTAGAAAAAAAAAAAAAAGAAGTCTTACAAGGAGAGCATGCAAAGATATGCAGATTTAATGTTGTTACAAAAGTCTAGTAGCCTTCTACCTTGGCCTAGCTGACATAATCACCATTAGCTATTATCAGTGGAAAATATTGATTTAATGTGGGGTAACATGCCCCATACCAATATTATTTATGTACTTTTTCTTCTTTTTCATTTTTAGGGGATGTTTCAGAATTGAATTAATGATACATAGCAAGAATTTAATGAAACATATCTTCATCATAGGTTTGTATCTTAAAATCACGTCTGTCATGGGATTAATTTTTGTAGTTATAACTACAAAACTCAACATTTGTCGTCTTTTAACTGGTCTTAGTTATCATTAAAATGGTTTCTAACTGTAATTAGCTAATGATAAAACACTTTTACATGTTTTCAAAATGGATGGATTGAAATCACATTTGCTTTTCCCTGTGGCTTTGTCACTCATTTCTACATAGCAGAAAAACAAAACAAAGCCAGCATTTTCATATAACTGCTGAAAACATTTCTCTTCTGTTTTTTTACTTCTCTCTCCATCTACTCCATCTCCACAGCTTCCAGCGTCATCCTAACCCCTTGCTTCCACTGGCAATGTTGATCACAAGCTTCCGTACCATTATTTCCAGAAGTACAGTTTTCAGATGGGTTGTCGTTCAATACAGGGAGGCAGCCATGATTTAAAGTTCCCACTTTCTAGCAGAATATTTCCACACCATAATGTGAGAATGAAGAATTCTGCCCCTTTCTCTTTAGCATATTATATTTCTTCTTGTTTTTCAGCAGTGAATTTCACACTAAAATCACTCAAAACTTCAGACAAATCTATTCTAAACACTTCCCTCTTTTGCAAAAAGAAACAAAGCTTAACTCATGATGGTCACCTACTTTCATTCACATTACAAAAGAACCAAAGACAACAAGTTCAGTATCTATTAGTTGTGTGTGCGCTTTTTTCCCTTAAAACTTTTTTCTGGTTTTCTCAGGGTGATTTTTTGTGTTCTTCCTTTACTTTCAGAATAACACATAGTTAATATTTTTATTTAGTGGTTCTAAATAAAATACTCACTAAGGTGAGTTATTTCTTTGGTAGACCAGATGGCTCATTTAGATATGATATTTAATTTATAAAGCTTTTTAAGCACTTCCGGAGGCTCACACAGATTCCATAATGTATCTCCATGGATCTCATCCATGAAGGACAGGCTAGGGCCCACATCCAGGCTGCTGTGAAATGATATACAGAGGTAGTCAAGCATAAACCAGAAAACAATTCATAGATACAGTTTTCTTCCATCAGTGGTAAAACTCTGAGTAGCTTCAGTTAAAGCAGCATGGCTGGAAAATCAGGACCAGAACAGTATTCCGCCAGCACACCACCAGTCCACCTCATTTAGATACCTCTCTCTATCGATGTTTGCCTTGAAAAAGGGAAGTGCAGGTGTGATTAGAGTATTCTAAAATGCTGTAGTCTGTTGCCCACTATCCTTTGTCAGACTGTGTGTTACTCACATGCGGTCATTAAAATACAGTTTGTCATCTAAAAGTGAGAATTTACACAGTTGACAGAAAACTGTAGTGCCCAGGATGTAGCTGTTGATATCCGACATTCCGCAGTAAGGTGATTTACAGCATCACAATCCAAATATAAATTTCTACTTAAGGATTACTTTATGTTTGAATAAACCTATACTAACAATGTTCCCAGTATTGCCAGAATAAGGAAATAAGGCATGGATACCACGCAGTCTCTAAACAACAAGATAAGTGATTCTCCTTTTCACCACACTTTGTACAGTCTCTCTCTCTGTCACACAGCAGCTATCGAGAGTAACTAACTACCACAGATTTTGAATAAAATTTTCACAAACGAGTACAAAAAGTACAATACAATAGAAAACCAGATGCAATGTCGATGGGAACATCAAGGCTTTCAATACTTCAATATTCCTCTCCAAAAATTAACATTAAAAATCATGTCCAGTACTTTATGTATACAGTTACTTAGTACCCTGTCATATGAAACCTCAGCTTTGCTGAAAAAGAGATCTTAAATGGCTTCTCTTCTGCCTTCCGCTGTAAGAACTCTCCTAACAACAGCAGTCTTTCTTGGAAACAATAACACTAAAAGCACAAGCCTGACAGTTCTGTAAGAGTAGGTGCCTGTCATATGCAATGACAGATATTCATCCATCCACCCATCCATAATGACACAGCCTAAAATTATTATTTTAAAAATCATTTGCTGTTGTTAAAATGTCTTAGGGGGAAGGAAACATAATTAAAAAATCTTAATGTTAAGAGCTAGTTAAAACAGAATTCTTTACAGTACACACCTGTTCTCAAATTCCTTTGAACAGCCAGAACCCCAATGAAAAAGCATTTTCCCTTCTGCTTTTGTGAGCGTGCAATGTGTTTTCCCGTCTCTTCTTCATAACCACAGGAGTGATCAGAGCTAAAGTAATATTATATTAGGTTGGCATGTCTTAAGAACCTTGATTATTTCTGTCAAAGTCACTGTGGAAAGTTAAATGTAATTTAACAGCCAAATTGTTCAATATTAGTACTAAAATACAGTGGGTTTGACCTTGATCATTTCTCCATAGAAGAGGTAACAGTAAGCCTCCCAGCACTGGTCAAAGGGCACAGGATCACCCTGACAGTCCAAGAAAAATGTTGTGGCTAAGGGGGAGTGTTGTCTTCAGTCTAAGTTGTCACAGACTGAAGTACCTGATCGTAAATTTTAATCGTGATTGGGATGTATAAGACTCCCTTAAGACAGTGGATGGAGCTACTCCAAAATTCTCTCCATGAAGGGGACACAAATGCTGATTATAATTTTGATAAAATTTCTTTTTAGAAGAAGCAGCAGCATTAACACTAACAGTAAATATAAGCCCATTTTTGGGAGCAAGGGTTAAAGAGGAGAGTACTTGTGACACTTTTACAGCAAAGAGTTTTTAATCTCAGCTCCTTGGAAAAAAAAAATACCCAAAAAAGCCAACAATCTATCAGTGGTGTCACTTACCACTGCTACCTTTTATCACAGCTTCACTAACTATATATGTAAAGCACGTTATAAGTAATAGAAGTGAAAAGTGGAGAGGGAGCTTTAGATACACCAGAAAGATCAAAACCCACAACATTAGGAACATGACTTAGGCCAGCTTTAAGTCCTGAAGTCTTACTTTTTTCCCTCAAATACATACATATAGTATATACATAATATATACATATTAGCATATATGAGGACCAAAATGAACAATTAGGGTAATATGGGGGTGCTGATTTCGATCAGAATATAAGAAAAAAACATTACTGTATTTTAGTCTATAATTAAAAATTAACTTTGAGGCTTTTACAAATGCTAGCAACTGCTTTTTGTGTGTGCATATGTGTGCACACGTGTGTATGTACCCTGGTGTCTTAAGAGATAGGAATTAATGCTCATTTTAAACCAGCCATAAATAGGATTGTAACAGTATCATTTATATTTCAGTGCAGTACCTTGCCATAAGATCTCCATGACTATAATGCACCTGACTGTGTGGTATGAAAAGAATATTCTTTAACGTTTCAATATCATTAATATTGTTTTAATACTGATACAATTTTGTACCAAGCTCTAAAATTTGAAGAATACTAACATGGAAGCCCACTTTTAGATATTTAATTAGTAGGTTGTTCTCCCAGTCTAGAAAAACTCTGCATTTTCAGACCTGGGTTTTTGAAAGTGGGCTATAAGGTCAAAATTTTAAAGCACAAATGGGACACAGACAGCTGGTGTCCAGGCTCTATTATAATGCGCATTTAAATATCCAGATTGGATTCATGGTTCAACTAAAGACAATTACATTTTAGCTACCAATTCCAATGAAGCACAATTTCATTTTCAAAAGCACTGGATGCTTGCATCTTCTATTGAATTTTATGAAAGCATTGGATGACATTTAGGTTATTTATTTAGATACCTGAATTTGCATTAACTTCCAAAATAATGAACTTCAACTTAAGAAAAACTAGAAAGGATTATCTGAATTGGGAAGGATCGGACAACGAAGGAATGATTAGAATTATTTTACAAGATTTAGTCATTACAAGACTTTTCCAGGCACAGTTCCTACTCAGGGAGCCACATAGCCTAAAGTCATGATGGATTTGCTTTTCACAGTGGGCTGTCCCAACAAGCTCTGATGAACTAATAAAATCTCTCTGTACTGTTTCTTAAAAGGTGGTACCTATGGGCAGCTGTGAGGGGCCAGGGAGCAGAGACTGAAAGATTTATGCTAATCGGAACTCACTTTAATCTTTAACACCCTTAAGTAAGGATTTACATTAAATCCTCTCCTTAATATTTTAATTCTAAGCCAAGAGGAACAAATTCTGACCCATGGTGTCCATGAGACAAATTTAATCCATTTGAAGATTAGGATTTGTCACACCTACAAAACACTAACTATGATATGGTGTGAAACAGCAAAACTTTCATTAAATATCATTCTTTGGCAGAAAATTTGACATCAGTCGGTCTGGGAACCTTTAATTTAAGGTCCATACCAGTATAGTGTATGTTGAAGAGAATCTACTGAAACTATAGCCCATGGAGCCTGACAAAGTGCTGACCTACAATAACTTCTGTTCTTCCACAAAGACACTAAAACACTCCTTGAAGAAGTCATCCCCTTGTCACAGCCAGCATGGCATTAGCATGGCGTAGTGCCTAAGGGAGCCCTAAGAAGTGAGTGTAGAGGAGACAGCCAGAACCCAGCATTGCCGCACAAACCAAGTGCTGGTGCCTCAGAAACATAATAAATTTCTGAAGCAGAACACATTTTGGTACATTTGACACTTCCTTGTCCTACTTCACACAACCAATCCCCTATAAAATACTTAAGTGGTGCTTCTTACGTGAATGCTTAAGCAAGAGCTTGAAGCTTCACTTTTCTTGGAAGTACCAAAATTTAAAAACAAGTGAGAAAAAAATTATGACAGCTGATGGACTTTATGAATTGAACTAGCAGAAATACCTGCTGTAGGAGAACAGAGACTTTAGAGCTAGTTTGTGGGTGGCCTTCTGTATGCATGTGGGTTGCAGGCCACAGTATATAGTTATGCTATACACACAAAGAATACGATTAGAATTCTGGCTCTTTTGTTTCCACTAGCAAGGATCTGAAAACTAAACTAACAATCCCAGTAGTTACCTAGCAGAACACGAAGCCATGGCTAAGCTGCAGCCAGTATAATGAGAAAAAGGGTTGTCTCATAGTACATGTCAAAGGCCTTCAGGACGCAGCCCATGTCTCAGATAAGAGATACAGCAATAGTTCATCTAGAAAATAACTACAGTGAATGCCCAGAGAAACTGCCCCTGTACTGCAGAAGTTGCCTACTGAGTGCAATCAGACTGTATCGCATGTGCATGGGACTGCCACATGGCCCTGCTCTCCCGTGACCTACTGACAAAGCCCCCAAGGCTCTCAGTCCGTCAGGGTCTTCTGCAGCCGTATGCCTGGTAATCCACATAGGTATATTTATTCCCTCACCTTTGGGCTCCTAACTCTACCAGATCATCCTCAACCTTCTACAGTCAATGGAAAAATGCAGGTTTGTACAGTAGGGAATTCTGAGCCCCGGAGGTCCTACCTCAAACGTGCTGCCTGGGAGAACGGACCTCTCTCCATGAACGATACCAGGAGTCTGCGCGGATGCAACAGCTCAGTGAGCAGTTACATTAGGTGGCCAATGCTGAGTAGGATGTGCATCCCCTTGCTGCTCAGTAATCCTGACTGTGTGCTGGTGTGTCTGATAAGGAACACCTGGAGACACATCTACCATTAAAATTTTAAGTGCCTAAGCCTTTGCCTAAGCAAAATCATGGACTGCAGGGGGACACCCTGCTCTCTGTTACAGACAGGATGACATTCTGACCCCTAAATTACTTTGTATATGTCAAGCATTAGCGTTTTTGTATTCAGCAGAAGGGCTACTATCAGGATAGGCACAGTTTGTCCAAGATAATTGGGCACAGTGCCAGTGTGAAAGCTCTTATAGAAGTTTTCATTATAGTATTTTGGTGACTATGCTGCTGCAAAGATCAATAAAACGGTGGGTCTGCCCAGTTTACTGAAGTCATTTAAAATATGGCAAATGTCCTATATTGTCTTTTTAATTAAACTGAAGTAAAAAAATCTAGTATTGGTTGGATCAGAAATGGATATAAGGGTAAAGTCTGTACTGGAGGTAGATGAGAATTATTTGACTAAATATTTTCAATTAAAAACATGGCATTGTCAGAGCTAAAACATTTTCTGGAAAAGAAACACTTTAACAGATTTCTTGTTTAAGAGAAATGGAAAAATCTCTATGGATATCCAAATACCTTATGTTTTCAAAACACAGAAAATACTATTTTTTGTTAGCATTTCCCTTTATATCTGGACATTTAAATTTATAATATAAAATAAAGATAACAAATATTCCAAAATCATTTGAATTAAATGTTGCGATTTTCCTGATTGCATTTTTTCTGTAATAAGTTCATTAATATTTCCAAGGGTCCAAATTTCATTATGATAAAGAAGGTATTTAAAGAGTGAATATTTATAGGATGGGAAAACAATTTCCTGCCCTGCTGTAAAGAAATTTCTTTTATTAAAAATTGCTCACCTTGTTTTAAATCATATACAAAATCATGTTTTTATTCACTTTAACGAATGCATCAGCAAATAAGAACTTTATCTCCACAATCATGCCTTTTGTGGAATAAATGTTACATGCAGGGGAGAAAATTGTCACAAAAGCAGAATTGTTTCATTTCCAGCAGGTGAGTTGCCTGTAGAGTATCTTATACACAAAAAGCCTTTGAAAGTGCTTCTCTTTTGCACTTGTGTAAAATGCACAATCATTGAAAAAAAAGCTGACGGGGATAATGACAGGCAGGCTAAGCATACAGCAATTGGCAGGAAAATTTCTTTTCCAAATCCAACGTATTTGGCAGGCAGGTCTTTGGAACACACATATTAACTGGCATTTGTATTGGAAATCAGAAGACTGTTCTGGTAACAAGTACAATCTTTTACATTCTGTCAGAGCCCACGATATTTATTTTGTACAGCCCGATCATCCATTTCTCCAACACTTTCTGTTAATATTTCCTGCGAGTTAGCTAGAGACCCAGCTGGTAGACATAGCAACATTAAAGCCAGGTAGAAGCACTAATGAAAGAGCTGACAACAACAACAATAGAATCAGAAAAAACACAGTTTTAGAAGTGAAAAAGCACAGCTGAGTTTTCAAATCCTTCCTCGTTCATAGAATAGCATGAGAAATTTAGATTTGAGAAATACAAGGCCAATTCCCTGAAATCCGTAAGTTAATACTTATTCATGTAAATCGGCCCGAAGTTCTCAGCTGGAGTTTTCCCACATGATGGTAATGAGCTCTATAAAGTCTTGGTGGATTAAGCACATGGATTTTTAATCATGTGATATCTGTCTCAATCCATACAGTAATTTAATTTGTGTCCAACATACCATTTTCACCCTCCAAATCAAGCCTTTTCCCTCCAAATATTTTTTTTCATCTTTTCACTACCATTAAAAAAAGATTTCCATACTGGGATCTCCCACCATGCTGTCTGCACTTGACAGTGTGCCACTCACACAGTTTTGTGCAAGTGATAAGCCTACAGTATTCATAAGCTCTCTAAACTGCAATTCAGAATATTTTCTACAGCAGATGTTTTTCCTTGCTTCTGCTTTCATATTTAGTAAGATTTAAAAAGAAAAAAAAAATCAGCACAGATTAAAATGAAAGATGACAGAAATATAATTGCAGCCAGCTGAAGACTGGAAGGAAAACCTCCATTCAAGAGCATCTAAACGATCAGCATCCAGGTCTAAGCCCGGATGCTAAGAAGTGAGAGCATCTTCTATCCGCAATTTTTACTTCCACTGAAATGATTAAGAGGGTGGGTGCTGTTGTTTTGATGTGTATATACAATGACTGAACTTATGTGTACAAAGCAAATAACCAAAGACGGGCCAACATGTGTGATGTGTGCACAGTGACATGCATGAACATTGGAATTAGTAGGTGGGGACAATGAGACTCCTGCTGTGCCCTTAAAAACGTGATACACAACTCCTGCGTGAAAACAATTTGTTCATCTTTTTTATATGATGAATCTTTGGGGTTTTTCCATTGAACTCACAAATGTTCAAAGACTCTGGTATTTACCGCATGCACTTAAGCATTCATGAGTAAACGTGATCACAATGCACGTATCACTTTGGGTACTCAGACTTCATATAAACACTTCCTTCTTTTGGGGGAAGGCTGTCAGGAAATCAGCCAGATTCTGTTGCAGAGTAAGCTTAAAGTCTAAGACTCAAATCCACATTAAAATATATTGGAGCGGGGCTTATATATGTCACCATTTTACCTTCCCACTGTTACATAACTTTGTGTCGTTAATGTATTGCTGTATAGCAAATTCATGCAAAGTGTAACTTTTTTCATTCTAGGTAATATTTTTGCAACAAGTGAAGAGAATTCAGCTGACAGTGATGAACTTTAAAATGTCTGTTAAGACAAAATGTGTTAAATCATTAGAGAATTAATGTCTAATGGTTAATGACAGTAGTAACTAGAGAATCTCCCTTTTTAAGATGAGAGAACAAAGTACTCTGTTCACATTGTAAGACTAACTGGAAACCAGCCGGGTTTGTTGTCTAAGATATTGTTTAAGGAACCCCAGAAACACAGAAATGTAAATACGACCAGTAAGAGGAAGAACGCAAATAGTGCTAAAACTGGAGTCAATAAATAAACATAGCAGGTAGAATTTTGTTTGCAAGGCCACTGCAGGGGGTCAGAAAAAAGAAAAGAATGGAAATTCCTGGGCAACCACACGCTGTCAGATAGTTTTGGTCATTATTGTACAGGCAACACAGGGATCTTTATCTGTAACTTAGGAGGGATTTTAAGTAACATATTACTCCATTTTTTGGCAGGAAGGTAAAAATAGCCCAAAACAAACATTCTCTGTGTGAAGTCTCCATGACCATCTCTACTGAACTTCTCACACAAATTATTTGCTCAGAATTCTCCAGGTCAAAGGCTGAACGGTGCTAAGTTGTGAGCCAGAACAAGTAAACGAACAAATTATTTTCAGTGCTAAGATGTCAGACTGAAGTCAGAGCTCTGGTTTAATTCCATTAACTTTTGTGGAAGCTACATTTGTTAAGTAAATTTAGCTACTGGATTTCAAAACAAAGACCCTAGTATATTATGGCACTGCTTAACCTAACAGTCTGGCAAAGCAATGTTAAAGGAGATCATCAGCTTTAACTAGGAACCACAAAAAGTAAGTGCTTTGCTTTGAGGAAAATAAAGGAAAAATCTCAGAAAAGTGTGCAGACAGCAGAAGCCACTGAACTGAATAACCCCTCACAGGACTTTATTGAACTGAGTATAGCTGTAATTTGGTCTCTAACTCCTGGTGAGAAAGTTACAGAAATTTTACAGGAATAGGGAGAGTTTCAAAATACAAGTACTGAGCTGAAAAACTAATCTGTTACTTGCAAAGAAAAAAAAAAAAAGAGCTAACATTTGGCGTTACTTGATATTGTTACAGGCATCGATATTGTTATTACTTAGCTAGAGGAACAGATTCAACACTTACCTATTGAGAAGCAATTTGTGCTCCTGACAGTAACGTGCTCTCATTGCCAGGTTTATTAGACATCACAGGAACTTATGAGAACAAAAAAGTTAAAAATGAAAGAGCAATCAACCAGAAGAGGGAGTCAAAAAAAACCACAAACCCAAGAATCGGTTACCTGAAATTGAAACGTAGGAGCATTTAAATTAGATCTGACTCTCAGCCACTTATTTCCTACCAATGCATCTCAAATGGGGCAGAGTCCAGGTAGTACGCCTGGTGTTGTACTCCCCTACTCCAATACATTAGGATTATTCGCTACAGTCCTGAGAGTCAATTTTTCCCTTCTTTGTCATGGTTACAAACAGTACTAGCACAGTGCAGCAATAGGTGTGCCTATATCCAGTGGACTAGATAACCATAAAATTGCTTCCTTAAAGCAAGCAACTTCAATAGAACTGCGAGAGAGCATTCTTACTGCTCATGTGAAAATATAGTATTCCTATGCCATACATAGAGCACTCCGTTTTCTGAAGCTTCCATGCGATTTCATTGTGCCTGTTGTGGCTGTCTTACAGCCAACCTGTAAATACAAACATATTCAAGAAAAATGATACACTCCTGTGTTTGATCTTTGAACCAAACTCGCTGTTCATTTAAACAAGGTCCCCACTGATGCTAGCTGAACAAGAACTCCTAGAATTGTCTTCCTTTGTGTTTCCTCTTGTTCTAAGAGGTTTTATTTGAACCGCCTTCCAACAGATATTGACTACCCTTATTAAATAAATTCAAAAATCCATGTTACCACACCCAGTGCTGATTTAAACAGTCACAATTCATTAATAATAGATTTAGGAATTCAACCACTGGTGTGTGACAGAAATTAATTTGTCCCATTCTGATTTCAATACCATTCTTTAACATCAAAGATATAAAAATTTCAGCTCTGGAATAAGTGTTATTTCCTATTTCACTGTACATTTTTTACTGAGGAACAAACAGATCTAGAGAGTTAAAATGTAAAAAAAATACACAACAATCATTACTTTTCCATACTTGAGATCCTAAGTCAAAAAGTCAGCCTTATATTCAGGTGCTCCTAATGTGAAACAGAAGCATTAAGACTTCATTGATTGTGAACACATCAATACCTCTGTTACAAGAGGAGTTTCACCAACCCTCTCTCATGCACACTTCAGACAGACTGAATGTTAGTGTGAATGGAATTACAAATCCAAGAAAAATCAAGATTTATTTCTCTGCCCCCCCCCCCTTCCATTTTTACCCCACCCCCACGAGTTTTAAAAGTCAGTTTTGGAAGAAAGAAAAACACTGCTTACTTATTCCTCCCATAAAATCTGAATTTATGAAAGCTTGCAATTTAAAAAGCAAAAATACTCAGGGATGCTTCAATACATCTTGTTGGATCTAAATGCTGTTTCACATACTATTATGCAACATTCAAGAGGAACACAGAAATATGGATGAAATAAATAAACAGTGCTTCAAACATATCTTCCAGCTCTTGAACATATCTTCCAGTTGACTGGCAAACTGGCAGTGCCTGCAAGGAGATTATGGAGGAGACAGGGCCAGGCTCTTCACACTGGTGCATGGCAGGAGAGTGAGAGGCAGTGGGGGTAAGCTGAAACAAGAGAGGCTCCGGCTGGTTGTGAGAAGGGGCTTTCCCACTGTGAAGCAGACAGGTAGTGGAGCAGGTCCCCCCAGGAGACTGTGCCATCTCCCTCCTTGGACGTTTTCAAGACTGAACAAAGCCCTGAGCAACCTGGTCTGAGCTGCTGGCTAACCATGCTTTGAGGTTAGACTAGATATGTGTATAATCCTAATCTTTCAATAAGATGCTATGACGACAAGGTCCTTCCTTTGTGGATGTAAAGATCATATCGAAGTTTTCTTTTCCATACATAATTCAGCCAGTCAAAAGACATGATTAGCCTGCTGTATTTAGCATTGGTACAGCCTCACCTTGAGTACCGTATACAGTTCTGGGCCCCAAAATTTAAGAAGTATGTGAAGGTACTCGAATGTGTCCAGAGGAGGGCAACAAAGGTGGTGACAGGGCTGGAAGGAATGTCCTATGAGGGGCAGCGAAGGAGTCTGGGTTTGTCTGGTTTGGAGAAAAGGAGCCTGCAGGGCAACCTCATTGCTCTCTGTAGCCTCCTGAGAAGGGGACGTGGAGAGGGAGGTGCTGAGCCTGGGAATGGTTCAAAGCTGCACCAGGGGAGGATCAGACTTGACATCAGGAAGCATTTCTTTATCAAGAAGGTGGTCAAACACTGGAACAGGCTTCCTAGAGAGGTGGTCGGTGTCCCAAGCCTGTCACTGTCTAAGAGACATTTGGGCAATGCCCTTAATAACATGTTTTAACGTTTGGTCAGCCCTGAAATGGTCAGGCAGTTGGACTAGATGATCATTGTAGGTCCCTTCCAACTGAGACATTCTATTCTTATTCAAAAGGCCAAAACTCCTCCTGATCTTAGCTAGGTCACTAGACTAGTACAACTAAGACACACCAGCTTGTATAGCCAACTTCACCCAGAGGAATGGTTTCATTCAGCATCAGATCTGGTTACTTTTGCCTTCCCAGCCCAAATGGCCAGATACCCATTTGCAGATAGCTCATACAAAACAGTGCTTAGCACAAGTTCAGAGTGAGGCTTGAGTCATAAGAAAAATTAATCATTCTGCTTCGTGCACTTTCATATGTGATTACTATTACAGATCTGAGCTGAAGGCATTACACAATTTATCTATGCATTTCTCTCCCATGCCTTCGCTGTCAGCCTTAATTAACAGAATCCAAGAGCATTGACTGTATTTGATTTCAACTGCAAACATTCTCTGTTTAGGGACTGACCAAGTCCATTCATGTCAGGGAGCTGCATAATTATCCTGGAATTGTAATAGAAAAGGTAAGCTTTAAGTGCCAACAGGACAACAGGCAACTGACACATCCATGTAACTACATTAACTATGTTCACTTCAGCTTACACTAAGTGCTCTTCCTCTCAAATACACCTTCCTGCCAAAGACAGCTGATCATTTATTTACCTACAATTCTTCCATGTGTGTTGTGTATCACCTTGTTCACGTGTACAAGCTACCGCACTGATACTTTAAAATCCTAGAGAGGCAAAAAGATAAAATAATGACTATAGAAACAAGTACCCCTCGCAAGTGCAGTAAACTGCAGAAGAATCATCATTTCTTCTCAGCCATGCTTGTATGGATTGGCTATGCAAACACAGGAGTAGATGTTTACTCATGACAGTTCTGCACAAGCTGCTGTGAAATAAGCTCTAGAGAAAAAGAGTAGTGAAGCCGAAGTGCTATAAGAAAATCTCAGGTATTGTATATTTTATGTCTCTGTAGAGCTACTGCACGGTAATGGCTAGTAGAGAACTGCACGAACAACCAAATCTCTCCTGAATATTTCATCAGCGATGTCCATCTCGGAGTTCTTAACAAATTTGGGACAATTGTGTTAAATTCATTTATAAAGTAATCTCTGTGAAACGTATTTCAGAAGACTCACTCTGCCTGGTTGCCTAAATTAAAAAAACAGTAGACAGTACTGTGCAAAACTGAGTCTAGAAGCATTATTCACAGTAATAGGTAGTACTCTTCTGCTTGGCTGATAAGCACGTGACTACTCATCGGCTGAAAAGAAACCATTTACCCTACATTTTTTGTTACTTATTTCACTTTGGTGAAATAAAATAATGAGATTAATCTGGTACAATGGAAAACAAAAGCCAAGAAAGCTGTTTAGATTAGTAAAATTTTCAGAAGTGGGTACAGGTCTTTGTGAGAGTTCGCACTAATCGCTGCCAATCTGATCTTTTTTCCTTGCTAAGCTTCAATTAGCACCTCAGGAAAAAGCAATTCAGTGCAAAGGTTTCATCAGGGGCAACTTGCCCTTCTCTTCTCACACAACTGTAAAGCTAACCAGCATACTAATTTCTAGCAGGAGGTTCCCTTTCAGCCTCTACACACAGCAGACAATGGCTACTAAACTAAAACACCAGTTTGCTAACTAATTATCAATTAAAAACTACCCCTTAGCAATTTATAAGATAAATAAGCTGTATTATGTCAAAACATTATGATAATGGAGTCAAAACCACGCAGCTTTACTACAGTATTATTATAATGAAACACACATCTCGATGCTATACAATGGAAAGAATAGGGATACCATCAGAAGGATCCGATAGGGTTAAAATATTGCTTCATTCTTATGCAATCATATTTTAGAGCTCCTCTTGGGATACATATTCTGGGTTCTGACTGCTTATATTCAGGATTTTTGTAGATCAAAAAAATAAGCAAGCAATTAGCAAATCACCACTGCAATTACATGCATGGGAATTTGAGGGCAAAATATAGTCAGAAACAGTATCTCTTTATTTCCATCTGCAAAAGCAAAAAAGGGTTTTGTACAGTGCTGGACAAGCTTGTATAAAAGACCTGCAGCAAAGACAATATTGCTGATTAATGCTCTGCTAAAAATTTATTTTTCAGAAGACTGTCATTGACGTAAGCCTTCTCTTACCAAGAAACAGCTTCAAAGCACAATGAGAAAAAGTAATAAATGAACATGTCTCAAAAAGTGAAGTAGTCCATCTTGCTTGTTGTGAAGAAAAAATAAGGTTTCTTTTCAATTGCTATGCAAAAGGATCAGCATGGATCTAAGTATGCTACTGAATGTCAAGGAAGAATATTGAAATACCTAAGTGTGCCCTGTTCAGGCAGCCATAATGGTGCATCAGTGCTTCTTCTTACAGCAATTATTCCCATCAGTGTAAAACTAGGTCTTTGAGAGCTAACTAGTATACATCTCCATAACACCACCGTAGGTAACAACAGATGAAACTATCATCTGCTGAATCTCTTACCATAGTTAGAGAGACAGAGTCTGGCATTCAGTCTGTAACAGTATGACGCCCTAGAAATGCATACAGATTTGCTCTCTTTAATACTATAGAAAGCACTTAGTCAATCTTCCATTCACCATGTCTTTTGGGAAAGGCTCACAACTCTTGCTGCTCTCTGTATTCAGTCCATGCCTATAGGGATGGAGCACAACATGAATGGGCAGATCCCAGCATATTTAAGATATTTCATTCCATGCCCACTCCATACCACTGTGGGAATCTGAACACATTTTGCACAAGAAGGGAGCATATGGGCCAGTTTTGTTTTGCTCATTTTTTTTTTTTTTTCCCAAGAGCATCTCCTAGGGAGAACAGCTTTGTGCATACTGCTGTTCAGAACAGTCCGTCCCAAAAAGAAAAGATGACACCAAGGGAAGAATTGTTTACTGCCATATAGAAAAGATTTCAAACAGAGCCTCTTTTAATGGAAGCAGTCTTAATAAATATCAGCCAAGATATCCAAACTGACAAAAGCACAGCCACAAAATTACTGAATTTAACAACACACTTCTCAGAGATTAAAAATTAATTGGCAGATGCCAAAGGGGAAAAAAAGCGATGTGGCATATTGCATCTTTTTATGACAGATGGTTTCAAATGGATTAATGAGGTGAGTGCTGAATTTCTAGGTTGTCGTTAATATTTAACCTCCAGCCAGCAGACACCTCTAAGGTTTTTACACCTGAGTGGTAAAGAGGCCTACCTAACTGAACTGTTGAAAACACTGTCCTAATTTGAAGAGTATCTTCCAAATGAAAAAAATTAATAGATATTGGGGCGGGGGGGGAGACCTTGTCACAACACTGGTATGGAATTGGGAATTCAATACTTTTTTCCCCCTCTGAGAAGCTCTGATGAGGAGAGACAGACAGACTACATGAGCTCATATTACACTACATCAGTCAAATGAACAAAAAGAAAAGGATCAGTAAGATACGTAATTTTTTCCCTTCATTTCTAGACAATTTTAGAATGGTACAAACTTACCTTTCCATCAAAAAAGAAAAGACCCCCCCAAAAAAAAGAAAGTTCATCTGCAGTAATGAATCTTGTCACTGCACTTGGGACATCATAAAGGTTACTTGCTTGATATAACCAGCAGACATGGCATGTCTTCAATACCTCTTCAATATCTCCAAATTTTCACAGTTCATTTGGATAAGAAGTTACAGGAAAGTGTATCACTTTACAGTAGACAGAACCTTACAGACACTAAACTAAGTTTGAAAAATAGTTGTAAGCAAGACGTAAAGTCAGGGTTTGTGGCTAAAACAATTTGAATTGGATTTATATGTGTAGAGTTGCTGGTTAAACACTTTAGAGTGGTTACTAATATTCACTGTCATTTACATTTTGAAGTAACTACTGGAAATGCACTGCACAACAGTATCTACAAGAATTCAAAGATGAATAAGAGCGAAATCAAATGAGAAATATCAACATTCTTAGTGTAAATATCTACCATCCTAACAAAAATAATTATTAGGACACTCCATTTCATTATCTTCCTCCTGTGTTTATTCTTTTTCTAGACTACAGATGAAGCAATTTTGAAGTGATTTACTGTCATATTGAACACCCTGCATTTCTCCAACAAAATGGAAAAAACAATGCCTGGTCACACACTCTTATACTGTAGCTATTTCCACAGTATCTGGTTCACAGAGGGCCTGCATAGGCCACAAGTAACTCCATGGCATATCTTAATCTTTGAAGAGTGTAGGGAGTATTCATTATTCTCTAACTAGAAGAAAGATTAAGAAACAAATTACTCTTAAAAAATAGTTAATGATAAGAATAACAAATTTCTTTTGGTTTCAAAATTCTTCAAGAGAAAAGTTTTAAACATTTTCACTTTTTTTGCTAATAGACCAATAATAGATTCACACTGTGGTAACCACAGACAGAAAATACAGTCACTAGACCTTGCCCACAGAAAGCCAGCTATAAACAGCTGAAACACAAATGCTCTTGGAAGGACAATTTCCTTGCTTAAAATTCATCTTTCTGCAGTGTATTTGAGAACTAATTACCAACATGCCACACCCAGCTCCATCCCATTTTACACAGTTCTGACTGTAAATCAACACAGGCCTCAATACCTCAGTCACCATCCTGCTCTCTTCCAGGGCAACGAGAGGGGATCTATATTTTTGTTTTCAGTGTGGGCTGGGCTATATGCTATATGAATCAAATGTCCCAAGGGTTTTTTCTTGACAGAAAGGGGTAAGAAACTCCTTAATATTGCATTAATACTGCCAAGTAATTTGTGACAAAATGAAAGATTGATACTCTAATTCAAACTGCAGTCCATATATCTGTTCACTCCTCTTTACAAATTCTTTATAGGAAGCATCCGTTTCCACGAAAGGCTGTCACACAAATTGCTATACAATGTATTTTTGTAACTCTTGGAAAAGAAAAAAATATACATATATGTAATATACACAAATACACACATAAATATAATATATAAAAACATTCCATATATGTTAAGGTATTTTATACAAAATATATTTTGCTGTAAATAAAATGCAGAATATGCTCCTTGATGATTGGCAGTATCCACAGCATTTGCCAGATTTGTCTTCCGTGCTCTGTTTCAGCATATCCCAGGTAGACATTCAAGAGGTAAAATAATTAGCCAAACTGGAATACATTGATTATCCAAAATGGTACTGAGAATTCTGCTCTAATAAATGTGATGAAACCCTTAACGACCTCAAGCAGTAAGGGGAGGGGTAATGGAGGGAAGAGAGTTTGAAGCGCTTTTCATTATGAAAACCGACAGCTCTTGGTTCCAATTTCACCCCAAACTGCCACAGAGATTAATATTTTTCTTTCAAAGCCACATTTTTATAAGAGATTACATTTTCCTCTGAAAGCAGAAGAGCTCCATTCAAAGACATTCCCATTTGTTGTTGTCAGATTCTGCCTAACTGGGCTGAGAGCCTACTGTAGTTCTGCAGATCTGTGACCTGCACTTCACTCCCTCCAGGCACTATAAATAATTTCCATGGAAACAGCGCTGAAGAAGATATCTGCAAACCAAGAAGATATCTATAGCCTTTCTGTTAGATTTATGTCTTTTATTTTTTCCTCTCCGTTTCCTCAGTTAAACCAACATTAAATACATTTATTTTATAAAATACTTTACGCACACAGCTAAAGTTATAAAAGAAATGCAAGATACAGGGGAAAAAAACTGAAGGAGATTCCGACTCCACAATATGTATGTATCTATCTATAGATTATCTTCACATCCTGCATTCTCATTTGTCCTGAGGAAAGAGTACATTGCATCTACATTGCACTTTTTTCACCCAAGGAAGAATTCTCCCTTAGTCATCAGGGCTGGAGCTAATCATCTGTATAAGGTATATAATGAAGAGTGTTCTAATTCACACCTTGATGAGGTTGAGAAGGAAAGTAGATACATGTGAAATCAAAGCTGAAGGGCTCTGAAACAGCCTCATCAGACCACGAAGGGAGGAACTGAACACTGTGGAATGCACTGCAGCCTAGCCAAGTGCAAATCTGCAGCTCTTCAGGCCTGGATGTCAATTTATAGGACAGTGAAAATCAGCTAACATCCAGCCACTTCTCTTTCAGCAATGGAAAGATAATGCTCAACCTGTGAACACAGAAACATAATCTGGAAATCTATCAAACCTTGTTCCCTCATGATCCCCCAATTAATGAGAGTCCATATATATTAGAAGTGCACAGTACTCCCTCTTTCTCCTCCTGGCCACAGGAATACCATGGCTTTAGGCCCTCCCTGCAAACTGTACAGCTGGTATTGTTTTCATTGTCCACTGAAGCTGCAGATGACCAGTCGCAAGTTATAAGGGTCTCCTTACTCCAAGATCAGTCTACAGATATGGGGAGAAACAGAGAGTCCCTTTTCTCTCCTTTGGCTGGGCTTGTACAACCTGCCTGTATCTTAGGGGACAAAGGAGCGAGTCAAAGCATCAGCTTAAAACACAAACACAAGCATCTAAGGAGAAATAACTAATCACTGCTTTGTTTTTTTCTTTTCAGTATAACAATAGTTGTCACTGAACATAACAATAAATTTAAATAATTATTCTTAGCTGTATTACAGGAATTTTTGGAGCTCCTTTTCCCCTCCGTGCTCCTTCTGTAGGATCTAGTTTATCATCGCATAAGCTTTGAGTGCTGACCACGAGGTGTTTCTTCATTAAAACACATCAGATTCCACATCATCTTTTACATTTTTGTCTGTATTTTAATCTCTTTTTTTATGACCCAAAATACTGCTCTCATGTCAGGAAGAATTCATATAGTTCATAGTAGTAGCAACATTAGCATTAAAAATAACGACTTAGGCTTCCTCAAGCCACTGCTCTAAAGCAAAGACTTCTTTAAGAAAAGATTGCCTGCTAGTACATAAGCCATTAGCTGTACTCATCTTTTAAGGCTTCTGTCTGTACTATAAATGTTAGAAAAATACTTGAGAAGCCAAGACTTTCTTGGAATTTTTTGATCCAAAGAAGTTTAGAAAAATATCAAATAGAAGCTAATTCATCATAAGCAATATTTGTATTTACAGCTGTTCCTATAGCTACTGAAATCCAGATAGCTGTTCAACTAACGTTTGACAGTTTTTAGGTCCAATAGTTGAAAGAACAGGAGTAGCAAGATTAGAAAATTATTTCTTGTTCTCGATCTAAGATATCCTGAAGGTGCCTATTTTTTCTAGATTGTTCTCAGATCATAACTCTACCTGTCAGAATTCACACTGTAACTACTTCAGGTACTACCAAAGTATTTAACATTACGTATACTACCTAACTTCCCTGTGCCTTGTCTTACCACTCTAAAATGAGTGTCTCATAATAATTACCAATCCTCTTGCACAGAATTATTAAGAAGGTTAATTAATTAATTAATGTTTCTAGCACTCATGAGATTGTCCGATGAAAAAGCAGTACATGTAAGAAGGGCTTTGAAGAAAGTTTGAATTCACTGTCATAACCACAATTAAGCCAAGGAGAAATTTTATATTGTTATTCTCAGATTCTCTTTTCTTCTGTTCAGTAGTTTTTTTTCCTACAAGTTGCCATTTGCTGCAAAGTACCTTAACTGATTTGAAATTCCGTATTATAACTTGCTTTAGAAAAAAACGTAAATTGCATCTATCACACATTAATCAATTGTATCTAGGCAACATAGCTGAGGTTAGATCATGTTTTTGCAATCACCCCTGTGCAAAGAGATGGACTCAGCACCTTTCACCTCTTGCATTCCTGGAAGTAGCCACGTTAGACCAAAAAAAGATGCATAGCAGCATAACGGCTCCTTAACTCCTGACACCAACCAGATACCTCATCAGAGTCTGTTCACTGGGAACAGCAACTCACAACAACATATATTAAATCTACCCTGATCTTCCTGCCACTGTGGTTATGTACTTTTACATTCAGCCCCTGGTTTGTCCTGTCCATCATTTTGAATTAACAACAACAGAGTAACAAATTATTTTATAAAATATGGTCTAGACATTAAAAAAAAAAAAAATCAAGACTAGGTGGATTAAGAAACAGGGAAAAAAAAAAAGAAAAAGAAAAAGAATAAAGTAAACTCTACTATATTGTGTATATCAAATGTATGCTCGTTTTCTTCTGGCAGTTTTCAGTGGAAAGACAGTCCTTTCATTTACGTAAAGTTATTGACTGAATGTTCCTGAGAGACATCCGTTTAGTGTCTGTAACAATTATCTAGTAAGAAATCTTATAAAGTACAGTGAGGTAAATAATTTTCAGAATCACATTCAGAATTTAAGATCATGACATTTGATTCATCAGAGATTACAGACTTATTAAAAATAGATGGTCTTGTTTTAACTTTCTGAATACCTGATTATTCGCTAATAAGCTTAAATAGCTTAATATTCTGACATTAACTTAAAAACAAGATATTACCTTTAAAAAAAAAAAGTTTATAGAAGGATAAAATGCGGGTTTGGTCACTGAAATATACACCTTCAAGAAATACACGCAATTATGACAACAGTGTGCATGCTTTCGGTATTCTCTTGATTTTTATTTATCACTGAATCTGAGGCTGGTTCTGACCCCCGTTATACCCAGGGTAACCCCATAGATTTATTTCACTAACCTGAATCTGATTTTAGCTTTGTAATTCAGAGTTTGGACTTACTTTTATTATTTAAGCGTGCTTTAGCCATACTAATCTATTTCACTGTCACACAACGAAACCATATTCGCCCTGTATGTAAGTACTTATGAGTTTACATACTACCTGTTTTAACTTATCATCCGATGAGGAAATAACAGACCAATTAGATATTCTGGCGGCTTCCAGCGCTTACTGAGCTTCCTGAGCAGCACCGCTGTGAACCCCATGCTGCCACTGCCAGAGCACCATGCAGTCCAGCCTCGGACAACCCAAGGGAGGAAAATGAGACATAAGCCACTGGCAAAACAGAACTGTCTCTGCAGCTGCTTTAAAAAATTTCCGTTTTCTGCCGAATGTTTTTAGCTGAAAACTTTCTGACTTTGTGTTTCAGCCAACTGTGAAACTCCCACATAAAAAGCCACATTCTGAATTGTTCTACTGAGGAAAAAAATTCGTAAAAGCATTGTTTCTGGCTTCCACTTTGTGGGGATATTTATACCTCTGGAAGTTAGTGCATACTAATATTCCTGAGGAAATTTTTCCCTTTAGTAC
This sequence comes from Nipponia nippon, assembly GCF_047370975.1. Lineage (NCBI taxonomy): Eukaryota > Metazoa > Chordata > Aves > Pelecaniformes > Threskiornithidae > Nipponia > Nipponia nippon. The sequence goes on from NW_028262369.1 coordinate 41,661,284, forward strand.
TTTTTTCATTTTGCCCTACACAGACCTTCATCTGTTCCTTGCTAACTCAATTCCCTGTGAAATAAAGTACTCGGATCCCCCTACTGCTCCTTTATTTTGGCCCCTTTAAGTTGCTGCAGCAGCAGAAAATTATTAAGTTTTTAACTCCAGTAGCCAGTGGGGAAAGCTTAGAACATGAAAGAAACACAACTATAAGCAAAAATGAAGGGAAATAAAAAGAATCTTAAATGTTTTTATTCTCTTTTGGGGGGGCTGACCCATGATGTTGGAATGAATGAGGTCAGTAATAATAGTAAAATATTTCATTTTCACTCTGTTTATAGGACCAGAAAATTTTCAATTCTAGTCCTACCGGACCAGAGCTGTTTGATGCATGTTACTACTTTTCTACACTTAAATATGTGAGTTTTCTGAAGTTTTAGCATAGTACTACAAGAATTGCTTAAAGCACTTGACAGATGTTAGAAATAAAATTATATATATAATTATATATAATTTACAACTACATAAATTATGCTTATATCTTGCTTAAAATATATAGAATTTCTGTATATTATTATAGTAACACATGCCTATATGTTATACATATAGATACACTGCATATTTATATTAAAATATCATATCTATTTGTGTCTGTTTAAGGGGAAGTTACCATAATCTGATCCATAACCTTTAAGAGTATCTTGGATTCCATCTAAATGTATAGAAAATAACTAAAGATGTTATCGCAGTTATGTAAGTGTCATAGTCACAGTGAAAATACAGGAACAGAAATATTCACCTCCACAGCACTAATACAGAAGGTTTAGGGTGACTTAATAGAGCCTTTCAATACCTGCAACAACATTCTTGGGAAGATAAAGCTTTTTACAGAGATGCCTGGCAGGAGGATGAGAGACAACAGACATAAACTAAAACGGGAGGTTTTGACTTGACATTTGGAAAAGAGGTTTTGTCAGTGAAAGGACACTGAAGCAGTGAAACAGGTTGCCCGGGTAGCCCAAGAAGTCTCCACACTTGGAGGTTTTCAAAACCCTGAGAAACCTACTTTGAACTCAGTGCAGACCCTGCTCTAAGAAGTGGGTTGGACTGGATCCTGGGTCCCACCCAACCTGCATGAGTCTGTGAGTCTATGACATGTCTACCTAAAAGCCAAAAGTGTAAGTTCTTACGCATACAGATTCTGAAGCATTCCAGACTCCGGACTTCTAATTTTTTTTCCCCTATAATTCTGATTTTTAAAATGAGAAAGAAATCCCAAGGATATAGAAGAAACATACTCGAAGGCTCTGGCTGCTTTGGAAGAGAACTGGCAAATGATCACAGTCGTCATCGCAAGAGAGTTGCTACTTGATCCCTGCACTGTGGTCACTTCCTGTAAATGCGTTCCTCAATACAACCCATCACCACCCAAAAGCAGTGGTGTAAGCTTTGACAGTGCAGAGGACCATGCCGAGGTTCACAGTTTCAATTCAGAAGTGATGGGTAAGAAACAGTATATGCCGGGCCTCCATGCAGTTATTTACACCTCTGAGCATTCAGACCTTCCACATCTGTTTGTATTTATTCTAACTACCTGTTTGACATAGCTGACCTACCTGAATAACTTATCTCTCAAGCCAAATGCAATGCTGAAGCATAAAGTTTAAATGACAATCAAAAGCTCCAGAGATACTCAAGTTAGTAGCGTCTTTAATTACAGGTTGTAAAGAGAACCTCTTTCTCTTAAGTAAGGGGGGGCCTTGCTTTGCTGGTAACTACTGAAACACATTCCTTAAGCCTGGGAGATCCTTCAGCAAAGATAAGTGTACTGTCAATTGCAAGCTGCTTGTTCGCTGCCAGGGTGTTCCTATACAAAGCTATGATGAATGAAAACCCAGGTACTCTCACCACGGTTTCTGGTGCCTGGCGATTTGTACCTCTGGTAGCATACATGTAAAATCATGGCTGTGAGCAGCCCATGGCTAACAGCTACAGGCTTCACACCTCAGCTGTAGATTTGGAGTGGCCTGGGAACTAGTTCATACCTTTCTATTCTCAGATGATTCACCTCCTTTTACAGATATTAAATTCTGCGGTGTAATTACTAAAAAGTCTTTCACGATCTTCTTGCTCAGAGATGAGTACTCAAATCATCTGGGATTGGGCTATAATTAATTATGAACAGCATTCCTTACAAGCGCATCCACTTTTATGAACAAACCTAGTTTTTGCTCCTCACAGCTATGTGACTTATGGTTGGGCTAAACAGGCTTCAGTTAGTGGTCCCCTTCCATCATTGCGCATATGGGTCACTGCAATATCTTAGAAAGTAGGCTGCCTTCTGCATTATTCCTAGACACAAGATACACTTAAGACATCAGAGTTCTGCTGTAATTGGGCATGGCATAAGCCTCAGGCTCCTTCCATGTTGTTTTTACAAAGGACAATACAGTGCTACAGTCTCGAATTACAGTGTCTAGGATTACCTTCGAACTGTGTTTAAGAAAAATAATAGCTCAAATGCTGCAGAGGGGATTTAAAACACCACTGTTTTTTCCAAGATGGGAAACATACAGATTTATTATATAGCTTTATATGGTTTAAAAATGCCTCTGTATATAGATCATAGGACTTCTGTTTGTGAGGACATACAGTATTTCAGAAGCAGCAATACATATATATTCACTGAAGCAGAAGCCAAGCATTGTTTACATAACTACCCCCCCAGAAAAACAGAAGACTTGCTTTCACTCAGATAGTCATACAGCTGCAGAGATTGTGCTTTTGCAGAAATTGAAGGGTTTTTTTTTCCCCCTTAATGCTCCTTAATTTTTGTCTCGTCCTGCCCCCTGGTGGGAGCACAGGCCGAGGGTCTGCTGGTTTCACAAAGGCACATTTGTACAACGTAACCCCAAATTAAACTGCATTTCTTATATAGCTATTTGTGAAGAAGGATGTGTATAACTTAACATAGGAAGAATTTAATGAAACACTAAGGGAAATACAATGTTATTGTTATTATTATTTAATAAAAGGCTATATGTTATCTAAAAATTAACAAAGCACCTGCAGAATTTTCACAATGTTGAAGTAAGTATCCTTTCTATTCTAGATAGATACTTAATAGTTACAATTAAATGAGAATGGATGGTAAAAATATATATATAAACATACAATGTTCATTATTGAATGGTGGTTTACTAAGAGCTCAAGATATAGCATCATCTATAGCATAAGAGAAAGTTTGTTTATTTACAGATTACATCAATTCTTTTTTTTTATTTCTAGAAGGATCAACAAAGATGATAGCACAGACCTGCTGTGGGTTACAGCTTGGTAGCTGAAAAGGCACTTTAGATCTAACAGGTAGGAAGGACAAAAGCAGAATCAAAGGCCTTAAAATTATGTTAACACTTGTCATCCATTTAACTTCTGTAATTCTGCTCTCACTGAATGATTTCCTCTAAGAGTTACAAAACAAGATACTACCAGGACAGATAAATGCTAATTTTAACCTCTTCAGCACTTTCAGCCGTGTTTAGATTATTTTTGCCACATCTGTATTGCAACCTCAATTCCTTCACCCCATTTCAGCTCAAAACACTTCTGTATACTCATGAACTCCCTCAGGCAGTCAGGTCACCCACTGGCATTCCAGCTTTCTCTTGCCCTGAACTCCTGGTGCTGTAGACTCTAATGGCTGCAGGCAGCACATTCTGCTCTTGTCTACACTAGAGCTGTAGTGGAGGTGGGAAAAATCGTTCAGCCCCACTCATTTCACTGAAGGTTCGACAGTGAAAACACTAGCACTGCAGTCTCTGAACACAACAGAGCCTTTGAGGCAACAATGTTTGCAAGGGCTCACTGCCGCAACAATAATGGCAAGACCAGGGTGTGACATCGGAGCACACTCACCTCTCCACGCTGCAGGAACAACCACAGGCCTCTTGATAAACCAGAACAGTCTCAGCAGCAGCCAGAGACCTGTCCTCCTCGCTTTCTTCGGGTGCATCTGCCTTCATCATCCATCCAGAAAACAAATGGATTCTTACACCTTTCCTTGGTTTCCTGTTGCAGAGAGCAAGAGTTACTTTTTAGTGTGTGTATATATATATATGCAAACTGATAGAAAAGCTCAATCCTGTTCTCACCAAGACAATAGAAATCAGAAGTAACTGTACAGGCATATGTAAGAACAAAACACCGAAATACCAGAAAATAGCAGAAACCAGAGCAGAGGCTTTATGATTTCCGTATATGTTGTGGCCTGGATTCTCAGCTGGTATAGAGCAGCACAATTTCCACTGCCTTCAACTTAACTGCCTTGTGCTCACCAAGAATCCAGCCGTGTGTGACAGTTTTGGGCAAAAGGAGATTAGACATCTTATCAATCACAGTTACGTAACAATTTGCCAAAGTTGTGAATTTATAAGTTGCAATCAAACTGGTCTATCCTGCAAAGGGATGTGAAAATGCCCCAGGCTATGTGACACAGAATTACACAATGTCCCTGACTGATTAAAAACCTGGTAAGAAAGGGTAGGTTGCAGATGAATATGAACTGCCAGCTGCAGACTAAAACCAGAACATTTAGAGAACAATTTCTTTTGCCTGCATACTACCACAGGACAACCCTTTCTCTACTTACCCACCCAACCCAGACTAATTTGTGCTCAGGCGTTTAGGGATTACATGTCTTTATGAACCTCAGGTACTGGGGCACATAGGATTTTGTTTTCAGGGCCGTTTGATGGCTTATTTTAATAATGCTCTAACCACGCAATTAAAACCTGATGAGATCTCAGTTTGGTGAAGTTCAGTTAAATTGCCAAGGGTACACCTAGGTGCTATAAAGTCTAATTAAAAAAGAGAGCTCTCACTCTGTTTACATTGAAACGCAGAAAGGATTCTGGTTTATCTCCAGTGACTGTAATTGATTTAGTCCCTGATTTATACAAACTTATATTCTAAATAATTCAGATGAGGACCTGATTCTGCAATCCCTGTTTGTGTCAAACAGGATGTACTTAGGTGAACAACACTGATTTTAATATTCTAACTGCACATAGGAAAGAAGTAAATAATTAAGCAGGAAGCTTTGCAAGGTGAGAAACTATCCTATTTTTTGTGGTACTTTGGATTATAAAACACTACCATGCTTAAAGTTGTTTGGTTGGGCCATCCACCCCATAAGCAGTTTTCTTGGCATGCTCAGGGAAGAAGCAGATAGCCAAACCCTGCCTACTCACAAACAGCCCGTGGGTCGGAGCAATCTTCCTGAAGTGAGCGAGAGAGAGCACAGGTCTGCCCCACCTCTAGGCCACAGAAAGGACCCCTCAGGGACTAGCCTCAGGGTTAAGTTCTGCAGAAGCTGCAGAATGGAAGAAATTACCACCTAGCAAGCTCTGGGGCTTTCAAGACCTCTTTGTGTAACACCTCTCCTTTTACCTGCTGTGATGCTCCAAAGTTTCTGCCCCAAAGGCCAACAGAGTTGGAGCCAACCGAGGGAAGTGGCAAAGGCTTCCGATATAGCTCCCAGGCATGCTGCTTCACATCTTGGGGTTGCTGGCCAGGAGAGCTGACTTCTTTCATCAAACCAAAAGATACAGCTGGAAAAAAAAGACACATGGTCCTTAATGGCTTTTCTGTGCCCAAAAACTTCTTTTTGCAATCAACTGGTCTGTCTAATGTAAGGTATCACCTCTGCCTATCCATCTTGCATACTCACCAAGCACTTAAAGCTATTTGAATAATAGAAAACCTCTGGCATTAGAAAACACAGATAATTCCCTTAACAGATAGGACTGGTTGGTACACGTGTCTTGGCTCTGGCCAGTTTTTGCTGCGGACCGCTCACGGTCCTCCCTTATCTAAGCAGTGTGCAGCAAATTCCTTGCAAAACTTGTATCTGTTCCCTTTCACTAACATCACACAGGATAGTTTTTATATCCTCACAAACTCTTTCCCTCAACCCATAATGGGGGGAAAGGGAAGTGAAGCTAAAGTAGGAAGATATTTCAGTGATCTTGTGAGAAGTGTGAGGAATTCTATAAAAGAGATTACTCCTGTGTAATCACTAAATGGCTTCCATATAACCATTAAGCATCTGAGCATATTCTCCAGAAAGACGTGCTGCTTGGCAGTCCCAGTCCTCCCACTGTGATACTGTTAGAGGACTTGCTCTTTTTGCCCAGGATGCAGCCAGCGTAAGTTACCTGACCTCCCAGACAAGATTTTAAGCTGCTTAAAGGAAAGCAGCAAAGTACACGTCACAAATACAAAAGAAATTTCTGCATTTCCCAGCACTGTTCAGTATAGCAGAAACCATCAATATGCCTCTGTGTGTGTGTTTGCACACGCAAGAGAGTGCCAGTTGTTTGGACAAATAACAGAAAAACAAATTCCAGTTGTGCAAAATTTTAAAAAACCATTTGAGCTCACATTCTGTAAGGCTGCATCAGACATAACATGTTGTACTGCACAAAGTATATTGCAAGTATTTGTTTTCACTATAAAAAGAAACAAACTGTAGCTAATTAAATATCACACTGCCTTTGGAAAAGAAAACAGAATAAGAGGGAGGCTGAGAGGGCTATCTGTAGTCGGCCCAGCAACCAGAAACTGCAACTAGGGAACCTACCTTGCTGCTAGCACAGGGCACTGATCTGCTTTTTCATTGCCGACTGTGGTCTGTGGCTGGGCTCTTGCTCTCTGCAGCCTGACTGGCAGCGTAATTCACCTTCTCGAAAAACTCCCTGCAGACATTTTGTTGCAACACCTAGTGGGGATGGTCAGGTTCTCCATCTCTTCCATCTCCAGTCAAGTGCTTTAAGCATTATGACCAAAAAGCGAATGACCCAGTTGGAGAATTAAACATTAATACTTGTATATTTTATGTCTCCTAAGCAACTGCTCTTCGTTCTTGTTTCAGAAGATCTAAAATACAAACACACACATGAAAAGATTAAGGCAAATATATACATTATTATTCCCCTCAGAAAGATATGTGATCTCCCCTACCTGAGATATTTTTTGTCATGGCTTGTAACCAGCAAACGCTAGAAAGACATTTGCATCACTTCATTGGAGAGATGTGAGGGAACCTGCTGGCTTGTGTTAGAGAGCTCTCACCCCATTCACATCATCATGGCGCCTGAAGTGTTTCATCCTCATCCTCCTCCTCCAACCCTGGGGGTCGCAGGGCTGTTTCTCACAGTTGTTTCCTCATTCCTCACCACCTCTGTGGCGTTTTGCCCTTTCTTAAACACTCTTTCGCAAAGGCACCACCAGCCTGGCTGCGGGGCTCAGCTGTGCCCTGCTGTGGGGCTGGTGGAACCGGCCGGAACCGGCTGGAACCGGCTGTGCCTGGCGCAGGGCAGCCCCGGCCTCTCCTCACAGAGGCCGCCCCCTGCTGCCAGCACCTCGCCACAGATACCCAGTATGGAGAAACCCAATTAAGACAAAATTCAGGACATTTTCTGGGATCCAATGAAGAGAAACTCGCACCGCTCTAAGAATGACAATGATTTCCTGTTTTTCCTTGATGAAATGTGCTATTTTTCCTCACTCGCAGAAGGGACTTCTTTTTAGCAGTTGTCTGAAATTTGTGTGATCCCTTACGGTCCAAACAAGTTGAAATTGAATTCTCCTTAGTGAAATGAGTCATTGCAATCTTCCACGCACATCCGTAATCACATCCATGCCTGGCTAGCTATTTGAGATGGTCAAAATTACGATGAAAGAAATATACCATCAGCTAAAAAGCACTTGCATGAGAGAACTGAACGGATTTTGAGAAGTACAGCCGTTCCCAAGAGGCAGCTGTATTGCCTGTTAGCAGCTGAAGGTCAACTGAAATTTCCAACCTGGTTCTCCTAAAACATAGTTTTTACCCCAAGAGAGACTGCAAACTGTTGGCTTTTTATCTTAATTCAGGATGAAAAAAATTCTCTAAAGAAAAAAAAAAATCACTTGAATGTTTTCCTGGAGGAAAATTCCATTTCCCAACTGCCTTCCTAACTCCTTCGAGCAGTCTCTTTGCAAAAGCACTTTTACCAAAGCTCTTCCAGTAGGCAATATTTTATGAAATATATTTGAAAGAGATGTTCATCACCCAGAAGATGCAAAGACACATCTTAGCTTCTCCCAACGAATAGCGTAATTCTCGCCCTCAGATCGGCCAAACAAAAACGTACTTCAACAGAGCAGCAAACAAGATGGCCGTCTCTGTCCTCCGCTCTTCCAGCACACACTGCTGGGAAAATACTCACTGCTCCCTTCACAAAGTGCAGATTGTTAGCCAGACAATAAAGGATAAGTAAATATACAAACATGAGTCTAATGTAGTTCTTATCTATGACCTATTAATAAGCTAAAAAATAACAGCTTGGAATTAATTGTTGGGATACTCAGTACACCAAGAGGAAAAAAAAAAGACAGCCTCAGACCAAATTTTCTTCTAGAAGTCGCTATGTAGAGACAGAATCTTCCTTTTGTGCACCTGCTTCTTAATCTTTGATGAATTCTTAATATGGTTAGAACATAAGGTCCACAAAGGGTCATTAAATCCTCTAATTTTATATTTAGAAGCCCACAGAATTTCTTCAAAACCAACAACCACCCATTTTTTACTTGAAGCAATGGGAAGTCCATCACCTCTTTCCTCATTCCTTCCAGTCATTAACATATCTGACTTACAAAAATTTCACCTGAAACACGATGGACCAACTCTGATATAATCATGTGAGTCACCTTCTTTACTGCAGCAAGATTACAAACAGGAATGCTGCTCCTAACATGGCTGCAGAAATGCAGTCCAGCTTCGCAGTGCTTGCGGCAAAGAACTGGGCGCTTCTGCCTGGGCAGAGGTGACAGTTTTGAGAGATCGTGCTTTAGAAATCATGCTGATGGCATGTGCCCCCAGAGCCGAGAGCCGTCAGGGAGCCCCGTTTCCTTTTCCTACCTTCACCATAGGTACCATGATTATTGTTATTATCTTCCTACCAGTACACAAAGTCTCTTCTGCTGCTGTTGTTTGGTACATCTGTCAGTAGATTTCCACAAGTTGTATTATGTGAAAACCTGGACCTTCATTAAAGTAATGAGGTAACTTTTACACCTGCGTTCAGTTATAAAAAATACATCTATTTTTAGGAAGGAGCTTATACACCTAGGAGTGATGATATCGTTCCTTCGTTCCTGTGACTTGTCCAAGAGAAAAAAAAAAAAGTGTTATTTGTACTACAGTAGTGATTATTACCCCCTAACAGTGTCTGACTGTGCTAGGCACAGTAAATGCATGAAACACTGAAGTGATTTCCTGCCTCCAAGAGGTTACAATTTAAGCATACGTGACAACAGATGGAGAAAACCCTGGAGTATTAATATTGCATGCACCAGAAGGGATTATTCTCACCATGCATGAATTAGACTGTACACTGTTGCTACTTGTACTGAAAGTCCTTGGTCCGATACCACACCTTGCAGGACTGGAGGTGGAATTAGATTTTCTTTCGAAGTCTGTAGATTGAGTGCTCCCTCCCACACATTTCATTATACTGCTGTCAAAGTTCATTCTCACTGGCATTATCATTTTTATTTTGAAAATGTTTTCAGATTGCAAGAGGCTGCAATGGAAAGAATCACTGACACAAATTTGGCATGCTTTTCTGTAAGCAGTAGAAGGAAACTGCCTGCATTGCAGGCATGACAATCAGCATATCCCACGGGTAAGACTACTTGTCTCCCTCATCTGAAAGCAACACAGAACATAACTGCACCAACAGTCATCATTTCCTTTCATATCAGCGCACCAGTCGGTCAGCAACAGGGGAAAAGGAGAACTTTGTAAAATTTAGCATGTTGTGCTTGAATATGCAGGGTCTGGAGCATTTCTGCAGCAAAGTACTGACCTGAAAGTCCAGATGATTTGTAAGCAGTGCCCTTACAAGTGATTTTCACTCTGACCCAGCCAATTTAAAATCTGTTATGCTTATCTCCACCGAGAACAGCTTTTGGCATAGCTCAAACACATTGTAGAGTGTTTTTCATTTTTGAGAACCTTTGTTTCTTCTTCTTATGCCTAATACATTTGAACTTCCATAGAAGCACTAATCAAACCAAAAGAATCCTCTGTCATAGGCTGTGTGTGGACCAGATGTGCTCCCGTTGATGTTGCCGAGAGATTTCTCCCAGTGGATTTGAACTGGGAACATGAAGAGGCCATATGGTAGTAAAGATAATTTACATAGCACCTTTTATCACCAAATATCACAAAGCACCTTGCAAATCACCTACTGTACGGGAACAATTTCACTCAGAACTGAAATGCAAATACCTTTGGGGTAAAACTTGGCAAATACATAATAGCACACAGTAATGCTATGAAACAGTTTGTAACTACTTGTGAAGAATAAAGTCATAGCAAACTGAAATCATGAGAGGAACATAGACAGACAAATTATAGTTACAAATCTGTTGCAATCTGCACAGTTTCACCCTATATGTGAAGCAATAATTTATTAAAACTATTTTCTTCCTTTTGATAAATGCAACTCTGTTAAAATGATCCGCAAATGTAGACATTGAAAATAGAACACAAGACTAAGTGGATAACTTATATTAGTTTTGCAGACTTACTCTCTGTGTGTGTACAGTAAATGTGTATACATCATCTTAATCTCAATGTCCCAAAAGGTAACAAGGCCAAGAAAAGTTATACTATTTTTTACATTTGTTATTAGGAGGCAGTGTGGGAGGCTCCAGACAGCTTCTGATACCGTCATGCACGTCACTACGTAAGTTAAAATAATCAAGCAAAAGCAGTTGTTTCATATACAATACATTTTTCTTTCTATCCATCTTGGGAAAAATGAGCAGTAGGAGAAAGAACATGTGATAGAGTGCAATACACATCATAGTAAGCAAAGAAAACAGTCAGTATTTCATTCTCAACTGAAATAACATAAAATTGCTTTAGTGAGGTCTATTACTTGAAAATGTTACCTTCTTTGGTTACCATTCTACCACTTCCAGACTGACATTTTGTTTCAGCCCAGAATCTGTCTTATCTCCCATACATATATTCATATTATGTTTATGTGCTGTAAGAAGGCAATTCTAAATGTTACTCAATAAATCAAATAAATATTAAGTAGACTTACAACATAATTTAGTTTATGTTGCATACTTACAGAGATCCCAGAAAAGCTTACTAGAAAATCATTCACTGCACTTAAAATGAAACTGGAAAAGTAGTTTTTATTTAAAGAGATTTTTGAGACGAAGATTTTCAAAGAACCGAGGAAGATCAGCTGCCGGCTCCTAACTTTTGATTTTCTAAGAATTGCTGTCCACCCACAGCAATCCAGGCCTGGTCACACAAAGTCACAGCAGTCCTACTATCACGCTTATCCTCATAACCTAGCCACAGCGGTCCTTCCTATCCCAGAAAAGATAAAGACATAAAGACAATGTTACTGATTCTATAGTAAATGACCAGCAGGTCTTGTCCTTATTCCAGCATTGCAACCTTTTGTAACCAAGAGCGCAACGTTTTCAGCATAGCCCTGTGACGGCTGCAAAACTTTTGTGTATTAAACTAGCTGCTAATTAGGAGCAAAGTGTTGTCTTGGAGCTGTTCAAACCCTTAAAATTGACTGTGACAAGATACAGCGTCAGGATATTCCTGTTCGCTCCAAAGGACTAACAGCAGAGACTGTACTGCAGACACACCAATATGTGGCTGTCTTGAAAACTACGGGTTAGAAAAGACACGAAAGATTTCATGACTAGAAAGACAGATCTCCGAGGGGGAGCAGCACAGCCGTGTACTGAGGCTCTGTCTGCTTACCCCTGACATGCACCTAATTAGCATTCCTGGAAAACGTGCACTAGCAGTATCGCTCCACAATTATGATGCCCATTTTCACGGTCATGTTTTGTTCACCCTCCTGATTGTAGTACTTACAATCAGAGGTGCAGAATAGCATGAATGCAGCACACTCAACCCCCGAGAGCAATTTTCTTCTTTTATTTTTAAAGTAAGAGTCATATGCACTAAAAAGATGTGAAAAGACTATTATTAAACCACCTTTAAAGATGTTTAATGGCACCACATGCTGACTCAGAAATTCCTTTCCTCCATGCCTATACAAAGTGAAGGGCCTAATTGTGAATGCTTTATTCCTGTGTTGATAAATGTACCATACCATTCATTCCTTTTCAGAAAAAATTCACACAGGCCTTTTTTAATACAATGTTTGAAAGATAAAACTCCAACATATCTATGTAGAAGAGCAATCTTAGCTTCTGCAGTAAAAATAACAATAATAGCACTTACTGTACTTCAGATCTTCAAAGTGCTGTACGGATATTAAGCCATTTGTCCCTATTGGCAAGGATTTTAGTTTGCATTGGACAGTAAGCAGCAGCAGGCATCTTACTCCCCTTGCCTCCCTTAAGGTATTTTCCCCTTCCTGTTTTATTGTACATATGCTAGGTGAGGGCTTCGCTTCTCTGTCCATGGGAATTCCAGACATCCCTTACTGGTGCTACTGAGTGGTTTGAATTGCTTTTACCAGCCAGAGGAACCCACTAGACATCTATTATTTGTAAGATCTCTCAGGAATGGAAAGGAGAGTCAAGTTTCTTCTGAGGCCTGCTCTCTTGCCATAACACTGAGCTGCCCTGAGTAGGTTTCACAGGGAAATATCCCCTTTTTTCTGGTTCTGATGCCCGTATTTACTATCACAGCTAATAGAACCAGAATAAGCCAGAATCTTGTCTTTTGCAACTGCTGGGGTAGAAACTCACAATGAGCGCAGTCCCAGAGACGGTGCTTACACAAATACAAGGACAAAAGTTATTGTCCTTAGGTTTTTCTCAAAGTAGCCCAGTGAAGCAGGGCTTGACAATTCCTGCTGTTTACAGGAGACCGCCTCCTTTTCAGGTGGCAGGCAGTGCAGGCAAAAGAGTCGGTTCTGCTCTACAAACTAGGGCCAACTGTACAATAACTGAGATTTGTAGAGCCAGAGCCTGTCACAGCAGCAATGAGAGTCTGCCATTCCAGAAAACAGTTGAACTTAAAATGTAGTGCACTCCCATCCCACCCAGAAACTCAGAAGCTGGTACAGTCCCAGTTCCTCTTTGCAGCATCTCTTCTTTCTGTAAGTGTTCAGTAAAGTACCCATGTCCTTGAAATTTAAATTAAACCCCAAGGAGACTGAGGAGTTTGCAGATGTAATGAGCATTAATTCAGCAGTCTCTGTTGGCAGAAGAGCATTCGACGTTCAAGTGCATTTCAGCCATTTATCTTTTGCTTATCCAGGAAGCTACTTCTATAAGCTTGTGAGGGCAACGTTGTCAATAAACATTAAAATAAAACCATTGGAGCAGCTTGGCAATCCCACTTCCAAATGGTAGCAGCATAGAGGTAAGGCATATTCACAGCAGCTGTGAATGTGCTGTGACCTTGTGGTGCTTCACGGTCTTCCATTCCTACCTCATAATGGTACGTGTCCTGAAAGTGCTCTGCCGCATGCTTGCTTCTCCCGGGGCTGTATGGCTACCTCTGCAGAAGCAATTGTGAAGGGCTGTGTTAAAACCCAACTCCCTGCTTTCGTGACCAATACAAACCAGTAGATCTAGAGAAAACAGCCCCTGCGCAGTGATCATCTTGTCCTTTGCCAATACCAGTAATCAGTGCTCCAGGAAAATGCAGGCCGGTATTTTGCCACAGAGACAGCACTTCTCTATCACACAACAAAAAAAGACGTTAGTTTCTGAGGTGCCCAAGACAATCATCTTTGATTCAGACATCATTTGTCAAGCTTTTCTCTTGAAAATCTAACAGGCACATGGCTTGTATTTTCCATTATATCCAGAGCTATATTCTGAATTCTGTCTTGGAGGCTGGAGTAGTTACAGAATAGGTTTTGATGACAAGAATTAAGAAGGTATTATTTGTAGAGGGTAGGACTTGCTAGAAGAATTTATACAGCTGAGGAAAAAATACAAGATTTCTGGATCTGAAAGGATAAAGCAGAATTGTTTACCTCTGATGATACACAAAAAATTTCTGAGCTGATTTATTGCATAGCTTAGGAAAGATCAACACATGTACACAGAACAAAATCTGTTTTCTTTTCTTCTTCCCAGAACCGTAAACCTGTATTTCAAAAGCCACTGCTGAAGTGGAGGATGAGATGGAAAGGTTGAACTCTGACTCAGTTTTCAAGGGCAGGCCTCTTGCTACTTAACCCAGGAATTTTCTCAGTCTTCTGTTGCATTCTATGCTGCCATCATCTGGCTTTTCTCATAAAACCTGACATTTTCTAAATCTCAGTTATCTCCAGGCCTGAGTTTTTCCCTGGGCAGGAAGCTTCAATGCTTTTTGTGAAGATATTTCATGGTAAAGATTTGCCTTTGTCCAAGCAGCAAGCCTCTCCCTCCAGCCACCACACTCACAGAATATTTACCCAGCCTCTTGGCCAGGCATCCAGCTCCCTTTGCCTAAGTGAGCACTCAAGATAGAGGGAGGATGTTGATTTATATATCTTTTCATACTCAGAGCTGCTCTTCTGATTCTAACTCTCCTCAGTCATCCACCAGAGATTTCTTGACAGCAAGCCAGTTACTTTTAGCATGCCAGCCACCATTATGGAGGGCTATGTCCTCCTAATGAGGGAATGCAGACATCTGGTCATGGAAAACACCTTTCCTCCTACAGTAAATGGGTGGTACCAACTCCTCCAGTGATTAAATATAAACAGGTTGTTCACTTACTCTGAGGCAAATATTATTTTCTGCCTGACAGGGCAATGATATAAGGTGAGAGAATCTTTCCCATCAGCTTACACTGATCCAAGGCCGCGCTGCTTCCAAGAGACCACAACCTTCACCTCCTTCCCATTCGACTGGCAACCAGAGTACTGTGTAAAGATTCAGAAATGTTAATCTGGATAAAAGTTGGATTTTTGACGGCTGACAAAACTCTCAGGAAATCATGGAAGTACTGATACTAATGCAGATATGGGGAAGAACGATACATACAATGAACTTTGCTTCATCTTTAGATTGCAGCACATCACTCTGGGTCCTCTGGAAAGTCTTTTTTCTTTTAGCATTTCCAGTGCTTGGCTTTTTGTCTACTCTCTGTTCTTCACAGGAGCCCTCTCATCTCTCCACATGCCAGACAAAAGTCTGCTTAGCAAAACACACTTTTTCTTTGTCTTCCTGCCAAAGGATTCACCCAACCTGCTATGTAGGTAACAAGGACAAGAAAGCAAGGTTGCCTGCCTCGCTGCTGTCCAGCCACACCCCAGTTCCCAGTGCAGAACAGAGAGACACTACATAGAACATTGCTGTTGTACATGAACTGCAAACAAGCAAACGCAGCAGACGCCCTCTATCACACAGAACATCAATTAATGTGTGCAGTTCTTGACAGAACACTAATCGATCACCATAGGGAGAAAACAGCATGGGCTTACTGGGAGACATTCCAATACCATTCCTTCATTCTTTTTCCTGAACGATTGCCCAGGAGAGGTAGGTTGGATAAGGCTCTGCTGGAGCTCAGGATGCACATTTTTCGGAGTATGGGAACTACTGCACATGAGGGAGACTTTTGGGCCTGTAAATTAGAATTAAGAAGTCTTGGGGAAAACCAGAAAAAAAAGGGGCATATTTACACAGGAACAGTAAGGAGACACAAACCTAGAAAGAGAAAAGAAGGGAGACTTGGTCTTAGAAACTTTAAGAACGGCTGTTTGGATTTAATCCCCACAGCTGAGTCCTGAGAAATTCTGCAGAATCAAAACTGAGATTAAATAGAGACTTCTTTAATGAACAAGGTAAAAAATATGGCTAATATTGGATATGCAGAAATGACCACGTATTCTGCCTGAGTACTAACTTCAGACGACAGTGTGCCGAAATCTACGGATTCTCTGTTTGCTATTTGTTTTTGTATTGACAGAACAGAGGTGGGACAAAGAGGCTGGAGGATGTGACAGCTGAATCAAACCTCCATTCTGAATTCAAATCTGAATTGGACCTGAATCAATGCTCTCAGGTCTTGAGCACCACTGCGTGCCTCCCCTAAAAAGCTTCACTGACCTGAACACTAGATGAATGCCTCCCCTCCTGCATTCTGGCAGAACTGGGCTGAGACTTTCAGACCCATTTAGGAACTGGCAGAAATGGAACTGGGCTCCCAAGGCTTGAAAGAAGTCTCAATCCTAAAGAAGCAACACAGAAAGCAAATGTGTACCTCTGTAAAAATACTCACGTCAGCACAGTTAAATATTGGAGACTTGAGGAAATACCTTACATACAGCTGTTTGCAGAGGAAATGCAGACAAGTCCTTTATTGGCCCTTTATAGCATCGCTGGCGTTTATTTCTTACACAGCCAATTTTCCTAGCCTTGACCTGCGTAACTTTAGAGTACGAAGGAAACAGAGAAGCAGCAAATCATGCAGAAATATGTGCCACATGTTCCTCACTCATGGATTAAACAAAACAAAGAAGGCTTCATTTCATTTTTCAGCCAGGCTCTCTATGTTTCTGGAGAGTGCCCTGTGGTATCTGAGCAAGATAGCATTAGGACAGTACACACTATATTCCTCCTTGCTTTCTTAATAAAAGAATAATGACCTCAGTGGTGCAGAAGCAACAGAACATGCTGCTGTGAAGGAGACCTCAAAGCCCACTCAGCTGCTTCACTGGTGTGTATTAAAATTAATGAGTTTCTGCTACAGAAAGAAAGAGGTGTCCTTACATGGGAATGAGATCTACGATCTTTGTATTGTAGCACAACCACTGAGCAGCACAGAAATCTGCACAGCTCAGTCTCAAATAATAAATTTCTTTTAACAGGAGGAAAGCAAGGACAGACTGAATACACTTACTATATATATTGAAAGAGGGAATAGGAGAGCTTTTCATTTGCATCTTAAGCACCTTCCCATTAGTAAAGACTGGATTGCTGTTAAAGCTCTCTTCCCCCCCCCCCCCCCATTTATATAGCTAACAGAGCAAAAAATTGGCAATATTGAATGCCAGCCAGCACCTGAGTCTGCTAATTCAGCCAATATAGCCACAATCATTAATGGGTCTCAATTACAGAGCCCTTATTTTTGTGCATGGGAACATATATCTGGAGGTCAGCACATTCCATTAATATTTTTGATTAACACATCCTTCACAGTGGTTTTGAGCTTTTAATGTTTCCCAGTTAATGAAGTAAAATTTTGAAGCAGCTATTAGCTTGGTACATAATACGATTAAAAAAATGCTGTTTCATTAAGACAGCTGAGTTTTATCCCAAATTCTTCAAGGCTTCATCCAACTGCAAAGAGGAGTTAATAACATATTGCTACACTAACATCTCTTTGAAGCTTATTTCCTGCCTCTGAGTTCCAGTGAGGAACAAAAATGAGCAGCGTGTGTCATATCTGAAAAGCACATCAAGTATTTTGTGAGTTCAGATGAAGCCATTTGCTTGGACTAAACTTCTAACTGGTGGACATTTTTACCATAGATTACCTAAATTCCACAGAATAACTGCCCAAAATCTTAAGGAAGATCACTTCCTTTTCTTAGGTGCTAGAGACACGTCAACCGCAGCTGTATCAATGAACACCAGCTTCAACCATAGTATAGAATTACAAGTGCCAAATCATGGTAAAAATCAGAAAACCGCGATCACCTCAAAACTGCTCTGAACTGTCTTATAGGGACCAAATATTGCCATCTTACTGAAGATATTTGACCTCAAACTATTCAGATTTGACATTCATGCACTTTCTCTTCCAGAGTTCATGGCAACCTATAGAGAACTCTGAGCTTTTATAGAGCAGGAAAAAGAAAAGGGAAGGAAAAAAAAAAAAAAGAAAAAAATCTTGAAGAAGCATCAACAATCCAATCTGGTAATGTGTGCAGCTTTCCAAATTTAATTTTTTTAGGTATAAATCACAGCCACAGGAACCTAAATATCTTTGCTATGTCACTGACGTTGAACTCAGTGTTTCCACAGTATACCTGCCTCGATCTGCAGACTGCTTATGTTCTAATTTAATCAAGTTCAGCCTATTAATAGTATCACGTAAAGGGCAGTTATTTTGCTTATCTCATTAAAATCCAGAAATTTGCTACACTGCCATGCCATTAAAACCCAGTCAGTCTAGGAGCATTCCATTAGGGCTGCATTAGTTCATCATTACTGAAATTTATTTTTCTTTTAGTCTCACTAGGGTCAAGCTTTCTCCAAAAAGATACCACATGAAGAAACATGACATCTACAGGTCAGCCTCTGTCGCTTCTTTTTGGGAGGAAGCTTTTGGGAAGGCAAGAAAGAAAATGGAAATGAAAATGCGTCCCAGAAGACTCCAGAAATGGTTATTTATATGGCGTAAGAAGAGAACGCTCCATTTTGCCACTTCCCTGTTGCTAGCTGGCAAACCTCCCCTTGTGTCTCTCTCCGCTCCCCTACTTTTGTAGAAGGGGCAAGCCTGAAGTTAAGCTCCAGAGAATACCTGGGGAATACTCTGATTCTGGGGATATTTGAAAATAAACACAGTTGATTCCAGCTTCTCTAGTTTAGCCAAAGCAGAACGCCAGCACTGAGCAATCTGCCATAGATTCAGTAAAACCTCAGAGCGGGCTCTGGCAAAGAACCGATTTCCTTCCTCCTTCCCTCCGAAAATAGAGAAAGCGCAATTGGATGTGTGGTCTCACAGAAACATAATTGTTAAGAGACATTTCCACAAGGGCTTCCAAGGCCAAGGAGACAGACACCGCCTCTGCTAAAAGGAATCACGCTAACAAGACAGAGGCCACGTACACATCAGCAAGGCCTGGGGTTCACTCGAAACAGAGCTGTGGAATGAAACAGTTGGTGCTGATGACCCGACATCCTCACTATGCGTATTTCACGGGGGCTGACCTCAGACAAGAACTAATCAGGTCCCATTAGGGGCTGAATGTTGTTGGTGAGCATTGACTCTGCTCTTGGAACCCATCGTCCTCTTCAGTTTCCCCTGAAAGAGATCCAAAGAAGCACCCCAAGACTGCTCCATGATGTGAACCAAAGCACGTTTAGCAGGGACAAGCGGATTGGCTACAAAAGTACATTCCTGATTGGAACTAAACCACCAATCTAGACACACTAGAAATTCTTCTGTACGAGACCCTAACGGCAGAATATACAGAGGAATAAAATTCATTGTGTGATGCCCAGAGATGCACCCCTGAAAAGCAGAATCAGGATGCATCTTCCAAAGTGAGGTGATGCTATGTGAAAGACAAACAGATGGGTAGGCAATTTTTTAAATTAGAGATAATGGAACGAGGCAATTTAAAGTAATTTTACTCCCTCTAAGAGTAAAATTTGCTTTTACATGTTAAGCGAATGAGAGCAGCTATGCAGCGCGAGCCAGAGAGCTAAGCACCAAGAGGAGCGTCTCCTCCAGTGTCTTAGATCTTTCTCCAGTGACACTCAAGTGACAGAAAAAAGATCAGGATTTTTTACAGGCTTAAGACCTTTGACACTCTCAGCTTTTCTGTATCTAGGCTTTGTCACACAAAATTAACCAAAGGTATTTTGAAATGCCTAAATAGAAATAGAATTATTTTTATTCAGACAGAAATTAAATATAGTAACAAAACTTCAAAGCAATCCATTTTCAGTACTCTGCGAGAGGCTCGAAGACATTAACAATTGTATATATTTGCTTGGAAACGTTTACAACACACTTAAAAAAGCAGGAAACTAAGCCCAGATTTCTAATGCCAGGAATCAAATTCAATCAGAGCGGCACTTCAGTGTTTCAGATGAAAGTTTGGCAGTACTTTGCATAGAAAAAACGACACATAGGAAATGACACAGTGATGGTGGGTCACTTTCATATTACATAAAATTGAACAACATATTATTAAACATATAATTTAAATTAATTTCAAGAATACTAATCTGAAAAGTGATCCGATGCCAAATGAAACACAATTTTTATCCGTTGCAGAGGATCAGTTCTCAATGATCACTGGTGACATTTGCAAATCTGTAGAGATTTCAAGTCAAGCTGTAAATGTGCATTTCAACATTACCTCCATTTTAAGGAAGTCTGAGTATGTACAGCTCTTGGCTGACTTAGGTGGCACTTCATGAGAACTGTGTAGAAAATTTGAGGCTTCACACACTTTGCTACTGCCTCTCGTATCTGACCAGTTGAACAAGACATAACGAAGCATAAATCCATCAGCTGCCCTGAGCTGTTCCGTTGCCAACCCACCACGCTACTGCTACTGTTCTGGCTAAACTGAGCAACAGTGAAAAAGATGATGCCTTAACAGAGGAGGAAAAGGCGTTCTTTTGCTTTAAAGCTGTTTTGGGTTAAAATTCGATAGCAGCAAGACTCAAAAGAAAGTAATCAAGAAAGTATCATCACATCTACAATACTGCGTAGCAGTTCTGGGAACAAAATTATCTCTTCAGACAAGCAAAGTTCCTGTAGGACAACAACTAATATTAAGATAACTTCAAGCTACAGACACTACTATACGAAGATGAAAGTCTCAATATAAAGTAAAGCCAACGTGGTCTGTGGTCCTTAACATGCATCTATGTGTATTTTTGAACGTCCAAAATAAACCCTGTAGAGCACTAACTGCATGTTCCTGTCTTTTGCATCACATAGATCCGGGCAACGCTTTCATGAATTTCTATGTTAGGAAAGAACGGCGATTTTCTTACCAGTCACAGTCTGGCAGGGACCTCTCTGTTTTGTCCAGTCTTTTCTGAATATTTGGGTATGTTCATTACATTCCCATCCTGCTTTTAGTGTTATTATTCAGGTATTGGTTTACCCGAATTTGACCCAAACATTTGCAGTAGACGAGAATTAAATTTTGGTGAGTAATGCTTGAACATGGTATACAGTAAGTCTTCATTAAATATAAATATAGGGGATACTTATAAATTATGTAATTATAATACCATAATTACACTTCTGACCCCCTTTTAAAAAGGTGATAGGCCTATAGCAAAAAATAATCCCACGCGTATGTTTTTAGAGATCATAAAAAACAATACAAAAGAGAAATATTCAAAAATAAGCTATATTGTTTCTGTCTAAGGAAGAAGCACAAACTTTTTAACGAATTAGGAGCCTTACATTGCTCTAAAAATAACTGTGTCCTGAGGCATTAAACAGTTAATAATCGAGCTTGAGATTCAGTGCTCTGCTCCTGCTGGCAGTTGCCTTTCCGAGGCGTCAAGAAACCGAGCAGCGTTTGGGATTTGGGATCGCCTCCGTCCGTCTGTCTTTCTTATCTGCTATGGGGACGGTGGTGGCCCCCTCCGCCGGCTGAGCCCCCGCACGCCGTGCGGCCGCCGCCGCCCCGCCAGGCGCCGGGGCGGACCCGGGCGCGCCCTGCAGTACCGCAGCGATCCCGACAGAGGGAGACGTCACCGCACCGGACCTCGTACGCCAGATGCCGCAGCTGTTCCGTCAAGACTTAATCCACGCTACAGCCAGAGACGCTACAGGCGTTCTGGAAAGATTTCAATGCAAAGAGTTCTTTTTAAAGGAAATGTTTTAAAAATGACAACGTTTGGGTTCCTATGCCATCTAAAGATGCAAATCTTGCATAAAGGAGTTGATATTCAAGTCAGCATAGTTAAAGATTTTTTTTTTCATCTCCTTTAAAATGATTTCCTTCACTACTGTTTAAAATATTTTTCTTATCTTTTCCTGAAGACAAATAACTAAGGCAATATATACACAAGCAGCAAAGGATTTTTAGGAGTTTTACCTGGCCAAGTTGTCCTGGTTTCAGCTGGGATAGAGTTAATTTTCTTCCTAGTAGCTGGTGTAGGGCTGTGTTTTGGATTTAGGATGAGAATAACGTTGATAACACCCTGATGTTGTAGTTGTTGCTAAGAAGTGCTTACACCAGTCAGGGACTTTTCAGCTTCCCGTGCTCTGCCCGGTGCACAAGAAGCTGGGAGGGGGCACGGCCAGGACAGCTGACCCAGCCTGGCCGAAGGGCTATGCCATACCGCGTGACGTCATGCCCAGTATATAAACTGGGGGAGTTGGGTGGGGGGCAGCGATTGCTTCTCAGGGATGGGCTGGGCTGGGCATCGGTCGGCAGGTGGTGAGCGGGTACATCACTTGTTTTTCCTGGGTTTTCTCTCTCTCTCTCTCATTGTTTTCATTACAATATTATTATTATTATTATTATTTCAATTATTAAACTGTTCCTATCTCAACCCACAAGTTTTCTTAGTTTTGCTCTTCCAATTCTCTCCCCCACCCCACCGAGTGGGGGAGGGTGAGCGAGCGGCTGTGTGGTGCTTGGTTGCCAGGTGGAGTTAAACCCCAAGACAAGCGTAGAAATGACACCTACAAAATTATATTTTCCAGCTCCTTTATGTTCACCTACCAAAAAGATGGGACCATGAGTCCAGAAGGAAGGCTAGGAGGTGGTACCATGACACAGTTCACCAGCCTTCCGCTGGCAGGAGGCCAAAACTCTGGGACTAGTGAGTCTCGTAAGTCAGCAGATCTCCCCATCAGTAAAGAGCAGACCTTACTTATGGCTGGTAATCTTGCCCAGCAGGAGTCACCTCTGGGAACTGGGGTACACTGCTCGCAGAACAAAACTTGTATCAGCCAGCACAAGTGTTGTAGACTTGGACCCAGACTGCCACACAGCTGGTGTTTCTGCGCTCACCAATGCCTGTGCCAGCCTACCTTTACTTATATTACAAAACACAGAACAATAGCCCAGCTGGCCTTCGAATATTTCCACGTCTCAGAGAGATCTCACATCGCTAAAATGGAAAAAAATAAAAAGGCCATGTCTTCTTATGATAGTTCAGAGATTTACATGCCAGATTCCCCAGCCCCTGAAACTTCCACTGAAGGTGGCAATGGCCCCTCAGGTTTCTGACCTGTTCCCAGCCCCTGCCTCCCTTAACTCTTTGTTCCTGATGAATCTGCTTAGAGAGGCATCTTTTCCAGATTTTTCAATTTGTCTAATACATAACTTGACTATTTGAGATTGCATATTCTTTTAGCCAAATTCTTTGCAGATCTGATGCAAACATTCTCTGCATCACATATGCTGAATCCTGCACAGTCTGAGATGCGGCTCAGAGAGCAAGTACGGCATCCTGTCAGACACGGAGCCACGTTTCCTTTCGTTCTTCGCACACCACTGGATCGACAAATCGATGTGTCATGAAACTTGAGACAGGAAAAATCGAACAGGTGCCACGGAATTATTGCTTTCAAAGCAATTTTGCATGAAACAAAACATGTATTGATTCCATATCCAATATAGTGCGCTCATTGTATCTCTAAGAAAATTCAGCATTCCTGATCACAGAAGTTCAATTTTAGAATGCATCTGCTGCAATCTTTCCTGAAGATTGTCAACACACTTATTTCATTTAAAACAGTTCATGATATGAAAGTTTATAATTTTTGTTAAAAGCAACCTTTAGCACCTGCCGAGCATTATCATCTGTCCAGAAATTACAGTAAATCACCACAATCTTTACCTCACCCGCTAATTTAGTTAGGCTTTGTCCAGAACAAAGGGCCACAATAAATGCCAAAGTAAGGGCTACACCCACTTATAAATCACGCAGCCCCAAGTCTCTTATGTAGCAAGTTAAATATTTACTAGATTATAAATGGCAAACAACACAAGTAGGTCCCTTAGATGGTAACTGATTTATCAGAGGAAAAGTCTTCAGCGAGTATTTCTTAGCCCCGCCATGGACATTTCTAAAATACCTTTTTCCATCTGTTTTTCTTAACCCCACAAAAGAAAGGCAAACTTCACCTGGATGGATACGTGCATGAATAAAGCACAATAACACAGCATCAAAAGGATTTATCATCTCAGACTGTACTTCTTTCAGTCCTCTACCTTGTCGTCGTTTGCAAAGTGGTAGTGATAAATGTGACATCAAAATGCAGTCTGACACCTTGGTTTCTGAACATCAAAGGCACAAAAGGTAAGATCTCAGTTTCTTCAAAAAATCTATTTAGGCTGCATACTGCTCTTAAGAAATGTGACTATCAAAGTCTGTCTTTCCATAGTATTTTGATCCTGCTCTTCATTCTGCTTTTCTTACATGCTAAAAAAAATTCCTAGTTTATACATCTACAGTTATGGTGTGGATCTGGCTTATGAGTTCTTCTGCTTTCAGATGTGGGAGGAGAGGACAGAGAACTATTTGTATTAATCCAGCGTGCCTTCAATGCATTTGTGCCAGTTCACAATAGATGAGTATCTATTTCAAAGTTAGAACTGCACGAATCTTAAAGTATCTGTGTGACTGTAACTATAGCTGTCTCTTGGGAGACAAGGGGAAAACAGGGAGAGAGACAGCATAGAAAGGTGAAGAAAGGAGAAGGGGATATTGAAATGTAGTTAAATTTAAACCAACTGTTCTAAACCTGCTTCTGTGACATTAAACAGTAATAGAGTGTGATTTTGAATACAGAAGAAACACTGTGGTCACTGTGCTGATTTGGCCATCAGCAAAGCAGCCATGCACAGCAATAATCACAGCTTACACCGGTACACAGATTGTGTGGTTTGACTTTCATTTAAACCACAACTTTTCACTGTCAGAACTAGAACTACTTATTTTAATATGAGAGCCTAATTAGCCAGTTCTGGTTAAAACTTTCTGTATGATCAGAAAAGGCAGCAAAAAGCATTGTGAGGGAAGCCATTGCTGAGAAACAAGTATAAGCAAAGACAACTTTTGCCTTGCTCTGTGCATCGTCTTTGGGCATCAGCGTCATATCCAGCAATGGATTGCCTTAAACATCCCCCACGCTGAGTCTTCTGCTGTCTTATGTCGCATTATCAGAAGTCGCATTCGTACAAAGCTCATGTTTGACCTAACTTCTCAGTCCCTAACCTCCATAAATTACAACTCCTGCTCAGCTTTTCTCACTCTCAAAATCAGTTATTTCACCTTTCAAACACCCTGGCACCTTAATCTCCTCTAAGTTGCTGAAAACATACCTTCCATCTTCCTTCTCTTGCCTCTCTAAATTATATCCTCCGATTGCCCTTTTATTTCAATCTCTCGTCTTCCAGTTTTCTCTGCTGTGTTTTGCCCATCCCCTCCCTAGCCCCCACCTTGTCTATAGAATTTGCCTGCACAGATGGAGCTTCTTTGAAATGGAAGGGGCTTTCCTTTTGCACGAGGGAGAAGTCTCCCCTGGCTGTTTACCTTTCTCTCACATCTTGCTGTAATAGTGATGCTCAGAAAATTCCTTTCAGATTGAACTCAGAGAAGACAATTAACCACAGTCATTTTTGCCTGCTTTGTGGTAAATTACAGCCCTGGACATCCATAGCTTTAGTGGATTTGTTTTGGTAGAGATAATTGTCTGTTTTAGAGAAATCAGCAGATGAATTAGGAACTGGTTTAGAAATTACCAAATTTCTCCTATGCTTTTTTCTTTCTCACTCATTTAATAATAGCTGTTAGCGGTCATTATTTCATTTAAATAATACACATAACATAATATATGGGGTTTTTTCCTTAATATGCTTAGTTAAAAATTCAATTAAAGTTTTCCCATGCAGATTACCATGGGTTATCATTTCTACCTAGGAATGTAGAATCTCAGTTCCACTATCAATCAACACACCGTGCACGTCACAATAAAAATTGAAATTATTACACAAAGAGATCCAAGCATACTAGGTGAATGGACACAAAGATGAGAGAGGAAAATCAAAGCTGATAAACGTGGTGTGAATTACTAGGGCACTTTGTTGAACTCTGAATTAGCTGTAGGTATGCTTACATGGCAATATTTGGTCAAGAAATGGACATCAGTATTATCTTAGGTAAGTGAAGATGTAACTGTGTACACAGCTGTAGCCAAAAATGCAAAGAAGATATATAAAGGCTGAAACTGTGAATACCAGAAGGTTAGGATGTGTTTATAGAAATCATTAGCACAAATTTGTCTAGAATGTTATATGCACTGTAGTCTCTGCAGCTATGGAAAGGATTTGGGAGAAGCAGAACAGACTTGGGGAAAGGTAAAAAAAAAAAAAAAAAAGCCCTTACTTCCTGAAAAGCAGAGAATATTAAAATCACTTACTTTAGGAACAATGCAGAAAGGAGCAGGCAAAGTAAGGAAGATGAAAAACTCCCAATCTGTGTACATCTCTGTTCAGAAACAAGGAGGCATTTCATAGAAGTTAACGGTAGAAAATCAAAATAATTCTTTTACACTCACTCTGTAATCAAACTGTGGAACCCATTGCCACAGGAGGCTGTTGAAACCTATGATTCAATATTAAGAAAAGCATTAAGTAGTTATTTCCAGAATTTTCAAGTACAATTAGGATATCAGCTTTGTAGAAAAATTATTTAATGTTTCCAGATTGAAGCCAATCTTTAATTGCTACAGATCAGGTAAGGCCCATGAGGGAAGAGGCAAGGGCAGATTATTCCCTATCTGCCTACTGTGAGGCTGCTAGGCCTTTGTCAGAAGTATCAGTACTGGACTGTGCAGCGTTGGCAAAGGGATAACAGACATAGACCCAGCTTGGTTCCCTTCCAGGTCGGCACTTCGGTTTTCCTAAATTTGACAGTAGTCAACAGCCCATTAGAGTTAACCCTCCTGAATACTCCTGTTAGGGGGGGATAAAGAATGTACATTAACGTGAAAATGCAACATAAATGCTTCTGTTCATGTTAAAATGTTGACTTAATATATTTTCAAAGTCTGTGGACTTTCATTTGCCCACACATTGGACTTGTTCTACCCTGCATTGTTGGGGTTTTTTTATACAAAGAATCAAGAACATTGTTTTGTCAACAGGAGAACTAGCACGGCCGAAAGAGGCTCTGTGGTCAGCAGGGGGAGTCAGGCACTTCCAGAAAGCAACTCATCTATTTTAGGAATGGCCAAAGTGCCCCCTGGAGATGCCCATCTCCACAGACTGCAGAGGGAAACTAAAGTCTGTCCTACAGTTATAGTGAACCTCGTACATGGAGTTGGTGGAGTGACACTCTCCCGCAAACTTCTAAACAATATTGGTGTGTAACGAGTTTAATCTTTGGGTGTCTACCTCAACGAAAAACTGCTCTGCTAACTTCCTGTGAGAGGTATTAAACAGACACAGGCTAACGCATAGTGAAGATTTTCACTGACTTTGGTTTTAAAAATGTCACTCATTTTAAAAATGAAAATAAATCCAACCTCAGGCACAGAGAAGGCCGAAATCAAATTCTGGCAGCTTCAGTCCAACAAATGGCCATTGATTTCTATAGCCTTATTCCTGAAGAAAGGATGTACAAAGTCGTCCCGGTGTTTGCGTGCTCCTGTAGGCTGAAGTGTCGTTGTAAATTCCTCTCAGAAATCCAAGACTGAGATGAACGTAAAGGTTTTCCAGTTTTTCCAGCAGTGCTCTAGTGCCATTCCTCTTCCGATTTGCATCAGAAAAACGTTTTTTAAAAAATTCCCGGTGGGACTGTGTCAGAAGTGCACAGAACGTGGCTATGTAGAGCAAAAGTCAGATAGCAAACAGCAGCGCTGTGATTGCCTGGCACTGTCCATATCACCTTCAGGCTGGGACTTGTGTAAATCAGTCACAACCAGCTATGCAACTGATAGCAAAGTTTATCTGCACACAGAGCAACAGGAGCCTGTATGATTTCACTAATTTAAGTACTTGGAAGCAGCAAAGAAAAGGCATAATAGGTCATGTCATGAAAGCCTGAAGGTAGAAGGGTTGAAGGGAGGGTAGGAAGGCTGGGTGCTGAGGGGAAGTCTGGACTGACTCAGAGTCACAGCAATAATAGCCTGAGTACGCTCTATCAGCACGCACAATTTCCAGCAGTGCTACGTAGCAGGACTCAGTGGTAGTAATCATAGCTCAACACCTATCCAGCTGTTTCCAGGTGGTATTTTCTGTAACAAACCAGAGTAAGTCTACAGAGGCATTTGAATCAGAGCAAACCGGTACTCACAGAACGTGCTCGTGACTTAAGAGAGCTGCTTCTATTTGTTTAAAGACATTTTAAGTTTCGGAATTCCAGGGGGAATTCACAATCCACTATGGAAGTACAGTGTCAGATTCTCCACTACTGTGTATTTCCATACATGCCAATGGACAATGTGATTCCTAGCAAACACTATGAAGTTATAGGGTTTTTTTTCTACCTATAGCACCAAACCTTCATTTATTATCATTTTTGAAAGGTTCCCTTTGCTTATGCTAGAGCCAACACAGTTCTATTATTCTATTTAATTCCTGCACACCTTGAAATACCTTTGTCCAGACTGATTACTAAAGAGATTACAAGAATCAAGTTTCCCAAAGGCTAGATAGCAAGTGGTAAGTATGAAAGGAAAACCTCTAAGGAGCAGCACTTATCTATTAGCCATTAGCTAGGGAGATTCCCACTCCACCTGTTGACTGAGTGATATTTCAACAGGAAGATTACCCAGATCTGATACGGAATATTCCCAGCATAGGAAGGTCTCGTGGTTAATAGATGGTAATAATATTAGTGGAACATTTAAAGAGTGTTGAGCAGTGCAAACAGATTCAAAAATATTTGATTATGGATTCATTGTGGTATAAATGAACTAAAACTCGGTGGTGCTATGCTGATAGTTTAAGTCTCAAATTTCTATATCATTTTCTACTCTGGACGAGCCGTGCATTGAATGAAAAAAAATCAACATAGACCTCTGGACAAACTAAATCATGGGAGAAGAGGTGAATTTTGTCCTGGTTTACTTTATAATACTGTACTTACCTTTGGTCTGTAATAAAATCCCTGAAATGAGCATACCATAGCAATTTTCAGGCAATTACGAAGAAGAAAGACTTTGGAGAGATCATTGACACAGCAAGCACTTGACAGGCCTGCCAATGAATGTTCTTATGAAAACAAACACATAGAAGCTACTACGGAGTTCCTTAACTTCTCAAAATGTCTGCTGGGGGACCAGATATTAAGTGATGGATGACTTGTCACAACCTATTCCTGCAAAGCAATCATTTCTAGCAATTTCATAGTCCATATAAATATGTAAATAAAGTTATATAAGCCAGTACTTTTTGCTGGTTTCTTTACTTGTTCTTTTCTGGCAGTTGCTACATGAAAGTTACAGAAAAGCATGGCTCCCTCTGTGACATAGACACATAAACAGAATGACAATCAATTCATTCAGCTGATAATCCATTTCCATTTCCTAATTTGGTTTTAAGACAGGGAGATCACAATATCTTAATATTTAACTATGAAATCTGGTCTGTCTAAAGCTTGTTACAGAAAGTTGGAATATTTTATGTGTCCATTTACTTGTCGCTTCATTTCTGCAGTTCTGTCTATTTTCTAATTGAAGCATTTCTGAATATGCAAAACTGCCTTAACTATAAAGTTATTCCATACACTAGATAAAATCTGAGAAATTACTCAAGAGATCAGCATTTTATATCCTGAACAAAATACCATGCAACACTCTGGCTGCGGATTGCAGAAAAAGAATGAAGATAGCAGTTGTGCTCTTTTGGGAGGCCTGAAAATGCTGACTAGAGAACAAAAAAGGCCAGATTTGTAGGACCATGAATCCCCGTCACAAAAATTACACAAGACCTCTCTCAGGTAGGTTACAGACATCTCTGTCACTGCCGTTGCACCCATAATACCTGACCACTCCCATTTATAGAACAGGATCAAGCAACTAGAAGTATGTCAGGACACAGGCTCAGAGATCCTTGCACTTTAACAGCTGCACATGGAGGTGGACACGTGGCCCCTGAGTCCCGTTCTAAAGTTTCTGCTGATGACTGCAGTGGAATTTGGGTGTGAATCCATTCATCTTCCATTCCTCTATCTAGAATGTGATAAGGCCAAGCCAACAATTCAGGCTACAGTTGTGCTTCTTCCTTAAATGCCTTCTTTTCCTGTTTGCCACATTTCCCTTTTCAAAAGGCCATCTCCTGAGGGAATAAAGAGCTCAAGAAGCAAAATAAAAGAATAACTTTTTGCATTTCATGATGAGATGTTTAGAGCACTCATCTTCCTTCACATTCCCAAATATTTTTCCAGCTCACAGCTATTTCAAAGATGTATTTGAGATCTGAGCACAAACAGTGCTTTGCTTCTATATTTATGGTAAGATCTTATTTCTTTGTATGTAAAGATTACAAATGTTTTCCGTCTTCAAATAGATGGCAGTACAACTTGCTTCATTCAGAAGAAAGTTTCCATTAGTCTGGAAACAGCTAATGTTGGCAATGCTAGCTGAGGAAACAGTAAGCTGGAAAATACAGCAGCTGTTATGTGAAAGAGAATAAAGTGGGAAAACTAACAAACGTTTGCCTCCAAACCTGGGTTTGTTCATCAGTTAGAGTGTCATTGTGATGGCCTCCCAAAAGCAAGCACTTGAAGGTAAGCCTTTGTCTGCTACATAGACTGGAATGCCAAGTATTTGGAACTTGCTCTAGGTTGCAAGTGATGTGAGACAGCCCTGTCGAACTCATTATAATGTGATCCTAAAGTCAGAGTATTGGGGAAGATCTACCATAGGGATTATCAGGTGCAGAAAAACCAATTTCATTCTCCAAGGAAAAAGCCATCACAGGGAATATGAAGCAGCCAGTGGAAAAAAAAAATCTGAACATGGGTTATGTTCATCCTAGTGGGATCATGCAAACATTTGTGCAAACTTCTACTACTTTTTCTGTCAGCTTAAGGGGTAGATAAAATCAGTCCCTACATTAAAAGCGAGAGGAAAGGAGAACAGACATCTTTCCCTGCTAGTGACCCTGGCTGTAACCTAGGTCAAAGACTGCAAAGACATCAGGCCTATCGCGACTTTTCACACACAGCAGAGAGGATGAGGTAAAGAGACAGCACTGCAATAGCAAAAGGAACCCTATGAAGTCTTTCGGGCATCAAGAGACTTTTAAATGCAGTAATGGAAACAAAGCACTGCCACTGAAATTACCTTTACCCTAGTTGACCCATCCCGACATTAACCCGCAGCATACTGATGGGCCTAAGCATGATTCTTAATTGTTTTCATGAGTTTTTTTTTCACGTTTCACTGAAAACTGAGAAAAGGCAAAACCACCTCTTTGCAAATGCAGCTTTTGAACAGGCAGCAAGGTGAGTCATGATGAATAATGAAAAGCCACGCTAAACACTGCATTCCATTAGAGAAAAGCTCTCAAAAGGGGGTTCTCCTGCAAAGTTCTGCACAGCCTTTATACTAAGAAGCTTGGGACTTAGCACAACTATAACTCCTCTGACTTCAAAGATACCCAAAGAATGACTTTGGCCCTGTTTGTTTTGGTAATGGCTGACTAGCCAAAAATGAAAGCTAAAAGACTCAGGAAACGCCAGGGTAATCTTATTTCCTTTTCCCCTAATGCAGAGCAATGCAGAACTCCCAGTTGACTGCAGAATAGCCAGGATGATGTGTGTCTTGACTGTCATTTGTCCACATGCCGCTGCTAGAAATCAAAGATTTATCTTCTCCAAAAAACTTCTTGGCAGATACTCCTAATTGCGCTGCGGAGTAATGCAATGTACTGAAGCACATTAATGCAGTTTGTCTTGTATTTGGGCAGGGTGCAAATATATTCCTCTATAGACTTAATCCTTAGCTGCCATTTCCCATAAAGATTCTCTGTCTCGAGGCAACAACCTTGACCTTGAATCTGCCCAGACAGAGCTTGTAATTATATGTTTTGAACTACAAATACTTCATTTCTAGGTGCTCTTTGCCTCCTTGGCGCCTGCACAGTAGAGATCACCATGCCCTGGGATTGCTCAGTTGGAGTCCAAAAAGAGTCAGCAAATTCCATAAGCGAAATTCCTTACAATGAGATGAGAAATGTTTCTAATCAATCCTTATGTTTCAAGATGTTCTTTTACATAGTGAAACAAAAACTAAACTGTATCTATCTACAAACATATTAATTTACTTAAGAATTAGATTTTAGGGATGCTTAAACTAATGCTGCTGTTTTGGGACATGCACTGTGATCCATGCAAAACTGATCATAAAGATGGATACAGTCCAACCCTAAGTGGGATTTTTCGTTGATTTTCAATAATTTTTGTTTCAAAATAAACATGGTCTTTCCAAGAGGTTCACAGAGTACACAGAAATTACCTTCTTTGAGGTGAGAATTGAACTGCAGTAAGAAGTGATATTTCTCATCTACATGGAGCTTTTCAAGGGCTCCCAGGTAGATGATAGATCCAGGTTGTTTATTATTCCTAGCATAACTCTACAACATCTATCAAAACAGCAGACAATGATACTCAATCTTTCTTACAAAGTCGATGCTAGGGGGATAAAGATTGTATCTGTGTCTTTAGAAAGGTACCCACAAGAAATGCTATTTTAGAAAACTACCCCCAGGAGTCTATGAATGAGCCAAAACCTACCTTATGCGTGCCACTGAAAATTACTTATAGCTTTCCAGTCAGCTTTGAGCATTACAAGCGTAATGTTCTTTTGGCTGGCTCCCTCAGCGCAGATGAGATGCTAAGCTGTTTGGCCAGCCCCTCCTTCAGCCCAAGCTTGCAATACCCCAGCAGATGCTATAAAGAAATTACATTGCACAGCCAGAACCTTCTTTAACAAATTTGATCTCTACAAATAATTAAAGCTACTTCCCCCCCACCTCACCCCCAGGAGCAAACTTTGGGCTGTAACTCAGGGGACTAAAGCTCTTTGGGATCTCACGTTGGTCAACAGTGCCCAGAGCTGCTCACAAAAAGCAGGCCTGATTCTGTGCATTGTTGACAGAAACCTGAAGTAACTCTGTCAAGGTTACACATCAGATTTGGGGGACTTAGGCTAGATCTGAACTGGTGAACAGACATAGAGGATTAGGCTCTATAAATTGAGGATCAGGTTCCATATAATTAAGTCCTAGCCACATTGAGTTGTTAGTATTTATTTCCCTATGCTGCAGGCTGGAAGGATCACAATCGATAACTATGAAGTGTGTGCTCTCAAAGCCATGGAATCCAAGCACCTACGGACACTTCCTTGGCAACATTAGTTTCATCCAGTATGAAAACATGCAAAGGGAATTTCCGGTACCCTCAGAAAGAACCATTATCGTGTCTGGACTTCAGAAGAGGGAGAACTCTCTCTTACATTAAAATCAAAACCAGCGTCTTTCTGCTCTCACCGAGTTTTATGCAGGCTGATGACTGTGTCATTGTGCTGTTTCCACACTTAAGCTACTCTGTCAACCCACATTTACCTGCCAGAACACAACCCAGCCCTCTTCATAGGCAGTGCAGACCCTGCCAGGATCTGACGAAACATGCATAGACTCTACCCACCCACTACAGACAGCTGACACCTACAAGCCCTAGCAGGTTCATCCCTGGAGCAAGGCCAGTTTCTGTGTTTCCTTTTTTGAAAGTGCTTCCTTTACTCCAGCTGAACAAGTAATACTAGATGTGCTGTTGGTTAACCTTTCCATGCTCCTACGACTCCCACAAACGGTGGTTGGTAGAGGTTTGCTCTATTACTGATGCCACACCAACTCCTGCTCTGTGTCCATCCTGTAACACAATTTATTTGTCAGAATGAGGTATCAGCTGAGCAAGCCCTGCCTCATTCCCAGCGTGGGAGCTGAACTGCTGATCAAAGAGCTTTCAAGCTTTGTTATTATATACCTGCTGATGGCCAGACAAAACAACAAACTATAGATCATGAATACTGCTTCTTCAGCAACTTACTTTCTCATGTAAGAGAAAGTTAACTTTTTCCTAGTGTTCATCACAATCTCTGATCCTCATGATCTCTTCCCTGGTTTATGTGTTCTTGAGGTTACCTTTATAATAAGATCTCTTCCAGAAGTTCAAGTATGATCTATTTGAATGTTTCCAGAGGTGCTAAGGCATATCTATAAGTTAGTCATTGACACGAAATAGTACCAAAACTAAAATGAAATCAAACTAATCAAAAGAAAGTAGTGGGCTTCCTGTATATTTTACTAATTTTTTTTCCCTGGTCTTAAATACCCCTTCTGGCATTAATTTTTCCCTCATCTTGCTCATTGTCAGTACTACAGCCCAGAGAAATCTCCCACTACCAGATGTGGTTTTCTGCCAATCCCTTATGACTCCTCATCAGAAACGTCAGTTTACTCACGTATTGTGAGCGTTCAGGACCATGGCTCACTATCCTCTACCTTTACCATTAAATTTTGTAACCTTTCAGGCAGGGAAATGTTCTGTATCTTTCCCAAACTGGAAGGTATTGTTAGAAAAACCAACACTATAAATACCATAAAACAGGCTATTGTCTAGAATAAATACAGACAGCTGAGTTAAAAAATGAGTTATCTAGTTACAGCTAAAGTTAAGGGAGTGGAAGGCTAAGTAAGTCCAGCTAGCTTTAGGTGATCTTTGGTCACAGTAAGCATTGAATCATGTTATGTTATTTAAAGTACATTAAAAATACATGTTTTCCAGCAGCGCACTTTGCCCAGCACAGATAAGGTCTCTAACATTATCAGAAAAGGTAGCACATACAAAGCATCACAGATTCAAAGCCAAGCCTCTTATGAAGGCCCCTTTTATTTTCTTAGTTTATAAGCTCATTGCTGGCACCATTGGCTGCCCAAGTGTTTGTAAAACACCTAGTATGACTGGAGCGCAACATGCTTCATTGGTTGTAAAAGACTCTGCACAGACCATGTTCTGTCATTGATCAGTTAGAGGAGAGGTTACTTATAGAGACACGCATAAGAGGAATATCTGGATTTGTGGATTTTACATTCATAGATACACACTTTCCTGATATGTGCAGGCAGCTAGAGAGAGGTGTTATTATCTCTTCTGCCCAATATTGTGGCTCGTGCTCTATATACACCATACAGTAATCTATCACCACTGACTACGACTTATCAAGGCAGAAGGAATTCAATACCAACTAGAAGCTCAGTTATTGACAAGTCACATATTTCCTTCCAAAAGCCAATACACAGCCCCTCTGAAAACAAGAGAACTTGTGGTCGCTCCTTGCACGAAGAGATGTTTGCTGCACACAGAAACAGACTTCCCGCACTGCTGACAGAGGCAGAGTTTCTACAGCTCTTCCCTGTTCGGAGCTCACTGTCCTGGGTCTTCAGAAAACTGCCTGTAAGCGTCACAAGAGCCGACTGAGCCCTCTTGAAAACCTGCCCCAGTGTGCTGAGCCTGTCACACAAGCAACGCATTTGTAAAGAGTTATTGTGTCTGCTGCAGTGAACATCCTTGTCACAAAGATTAAACTGAGGCAGTGATACCACTGCAATATAACAGAGATGGTGCTTCTGCCAAGTGGAAGAAATACTATTCCTCCCAGGTAGTTCATCTTCATGCCATCAGGCTGACCCCTAAGGAAACCCTGAATGCAAGGAGACACAGGAGTTACCAGAAGCCCTGCTTACTGGTTGCATTTTCTGCTGTGGATCAAAACAGCCAAGGACTTCTGCACAAACTGTGACTCAGGAGAAATTTGAGGGCAGCCCCTGGCTCAGCCTCCAGTCTCCCAGGGTGAAAAATGCCACTCCTCATCACCAAACCAAGTGCTGTCTTCTGCTAATGCATAACGTCAGTCCGGTTGCTGATTTAGAAAGGGCACTAAGATGAGATCGGAGCTGTAGCCCTCTGTGAAGATAGTCAGCCTGCTATATTCAAACGGTCTCCGCATGCAAAGAATTGAGAAGTCAGCCAAGCCACACAGAGGCATTTTTTGAGAGGTACTAAATCACATGACAGGACCTTCCCTTGGCAAATCGACAGGGGCAGGTTGCTTTTAGCAAATACAGCTACTTCAGAAAAAGGATGGTGATAGGATAAAATGATTAGCATAGGAGACTGTTCAAGGGCAAATCACATTTGCTAATGATGAGTATAGTATATTAGCTTGCTGCTGGGTCCGCACCATCCCAAATAATTCGTTAAAAGATAAAGTTATGGAGACTAGTCAGGCACAGCAGCCTATCGCAACAGAAATAAAACAGAACAGACACACCCTTTGAAACACAGGCAGCTCATACTTCACAGTGAGCGCTTGCTTATGACTTCGAGGGTTTTCAACAGGAATCAAGCAGCTGTTTCAGTTCTCTTCTGGGCTGGGACGGCTTGCATTTTGGTACCACAATTTTGGCAATATTCCATTATTGCTATGGTTGGTCGCAATTGTTATTTTGCATGGACACCCGTAAGTCAAAAAGGCTGTTTAAAGTGATTTTTTTTTTTCCCCCAATGTTTATTTTACCAAATGACTAACCATCATTTTAGCTAGATTCTGAATTCAGATCTCATCTAAATGGCTGTGCAAGGAGTAGTCCATGTTCAATAATGGCACTCCTTCCCTGTGAGCTAGGAAAGTACTGTTCTCCCCATCTGTCAGACAGAAAATACCCAGATTTTCCTGATTTACACGAACTCATTCACACTTCATCTAGGCTCGTGATAAGACAGGGAGGAGACACAGTCCTTAAACTTACATTTCATTACTCAGACCACCAAACAACTGGCAAATCCAGTCCCCATTTGAAAATCACTGGTTCTGGATTATAAAAGACATCTTAAAACGTACAAAGTTCTAAAAGGAAGGTTGCAAGCAAGTGGACTCAGCAACTGTCACAACAAACATGTTCTGTAAAATATGTTCTATAACCAGTACAGTAGGACTGTAGATGCTATTATAATACTGACAGCTAACTGCCAAAAACACCACCTACCTGTGACAAATAGCAAATTCTGATGTGTTAGATTGTCTAAAAATTTCTTCCAATAATGTGAAAAGTCAGAAGAAAATTGAAAAAGTACCAATAAGAAATCTCTTTAAATTGTCCTCTAAGTGGTGTTTTCAATTATTCAGTAAGACATTTGTTTCTAAATAACTTGAATAATTTTACTTCTCTTCATTCACTTAATACTAATTACCAAAAAGTCGTAGATGAAAGGTTGATTATAAGTATATTGGTTAGATATAAATCTTAAATAAATTTAGTTTAAGGGAAGAGTCTTACTCCCACCTGCACTCTTACTTGTGTCTGTCAACCACTAGGAAACTTTATCTTCAGAGAAAAACATGGAAATGTTTCATTAAAACTAGAAAGTGCTATCTGAGATTGTACGGAAAGTTTAGGTGTTCTCAGAACCTGAAAACAGCTCCAGAGAAACTGTGGAAGAGCAAAGAGTGTTTCTGATGGCTGGGGTGGCAGCACGGCTGGGGAAAAGGGAATACCAGCACTATGTTAGGGATTTTTGATACTCTTATTTCAGTAAATGCCCGAAACAGTACTAACAAGTTTGGCTGACCCTTGATTAAGCCATTTTTGTACCATCTAATCTGTCATTTTCCTGAGCACGCTACGAAATTTGCCAGGTTTTGTCACAGGTTTCATCATTTTGCTTTTGCCACTCCGCCGGCATTATTGTCCATTGATTATGAGGCCAAAGGAATCCGCTTTTTCAAGTCTGCAGCAATGGAGACTGCACTCAGACATTGTTACGTTAACTGCTTAATATCTCTTCTAGCATGCAGAAATTTCAACTTTCAACATCCAGTCACTGAATTTCGTTATCATTTTGCTAAAGTAAGAGGCCTTGTATTGTCAAATTTCCCATTTCTTATAGAGTGTTCCTGAAGAACCACTTAACTTTCTATTTAATAAGTTAAGCTCCTTTTGCAGAGTCTAGTTTCTTTTAAATCCTTCTATCATTCTTCTCATAACATTCCAGTCAGATTTTAGCATCCTTCTTGAGATATTGCCAGCAACATTGGACAATCTATTCCCCACAACAGTTGCACTCATTCCCAAATACAGAGGAACTTTAAATCTCTTTAGAACATCAGCCATTTTAGCTACAGGTTTGCTATCAGAGTAAATATTCACCTGATTATCCAGCATGACTCCCAAGATCTCCTCAGCGTCATGAGGTTTCATGGCACTGCCTCAATCTGAGGAATGTCATCCTTCCTAAACATACGACCCTGCTTTTGACAGCATTGAAATGAATGTTGGTTATGAGCACACAGTCTGCTAGTGTTCCAGATCACCTCGTGCCAGTGAACTGTCATCTTTACTTTTTAGCTCTCACAATTGCTGTGTTCTTGAGTTGGCTTTATGTAAATGTCGTTCCTAATGAAGGTATCATGAAAAGAATATATCTACTCTATTACCTTTCCCAGAAGTAACATCAAATTAGAGTGACAGAATTTAATTCCCATGTATTGGTACTCACTATATCACTTTCCTTTAATGCATTATTAAATCTTGTATCAGCCTACCCAACACTTTGCCTGGAACTGATGATGTTAGACTGACAAGCCAAAAATTATCTGGGTCATGCTATCTACCTCTTTTAGTAGCAATGCACTAAAGAATGGTTAAAAAAAAACTTATTCCTCTCCACTCAAGAGAAAACGACATCTGCAAAGGAGAGAAACCACAGCCAAGGCTTTAAGGTTTTCTGAAAGCAGCTATTACTGTCTTCAAATATCACAGCAGTTCAGTTGGAAAGTAACATAGTTTGGTAGAAGTCACTAGAAACTCTGCCAAACTTTAATATGATGTGGTAGATGTATAAACTGTTTCTTGATTGTGTAGCATTACTCATTTTTCATATAATGCAGGCCTATGAACACTAATTCTGATCCCTCATGGTGCTGAGGGGGCAGAGAAACCACAAAAAATAATTTGGTGTTCATTCAACTTGTCTTCAAACTGTTGTCAGTTTATTCTCTACTTCTATATCACAAGTTTCTCTTCCAAAGAGTTTTTATATGGCAATGAAGATGAGTTGTAAGTTGCTAGCATTTTTTATTCTTGCTTAAAGGAATAAAGAAGAATTTGCAATGATTACATTATTTTCCCAGCCAATATACTAATCCTCAAGCAAGAATTGTCTGATCAAGATACCTAACAGTAAGCCATTACCAGTTGAATCAGATGGGTTTAGATTCAGTTGCTTTCAAGCAGTTTCTGTTTTTTGAAAAAGTGCCACAGATCAAAACACTGAAGAGTACAAAAGGCCACTTACAGTTTAATTTAACAAGCATAGTTCTCCTACTGCACAATGGCACATCAAAATCTCAACCACTGTGAATACTGTACTGTTGTTTTAGCTCTAAGCAGTACTGGTTTTGAATTATAATAATTGTAAACTAGTACTGCCATTTACATTGTGTGTCTCATACATGTGAGCCTTAAGAAAAAAATAAGATTCACTTTCCTAGAACTACAAAACACACGAGGCACTTTGTAATTTCTGAATTGCAGAGGGCCACTGCAAAGGTCTATTTGCCACGTGTAGCCATTATTGTCAGAGAAAAAACATGAAACGCCGCTAATGAAGAATTCTCACAATGTGCAGAAGTCCAAAGGAACATAGAGATCTTCAGCTATTCCTTCATAATGCCTTGTTATTGACATAAGCCTTGCAAACCAGAGTTTGAAAGGAAAAAAACCCAAAAGCCTGATTAGCAAATCTAACTGTTTTGTAATTAAGCAGATTGGAGGCAGATGCCATCAGAGACTCTCGGTAAAGTGCTGAGGTTAACCCAGGCAGACTACTAATTTAGCCTAGAGATAAACAAGAATGCATGACAGATCTCAAACTGATTATTAATCAGCCCACATCTACATGGAATGAGATGGCACCTTGTTCATGAATCGTTGTAAGCCTTTTCATTACTCAGGAGGATCCAATTATTTAGAATGATTAAATGACAAAATAATTGAATACTCAAAGATGTACAAACCAAGGAATTAAAATAATTCTTATCCCACTTTCATGTCTGAAACGGAGGATATCTAGATCCTAGAGGTAACTGTAAATTAGAGAGATTAGTCATTGTCTCACCAGCTAGGAGTGTTCTTGTAAATCAGACCAAAGTTTATTGGCTAATCACTCAAGAGATCAAGCAAGTAAATTAAAGGCAAAACTAGATAAAAAAAATACAACTGAGAGGTTAATCTTGGATAATAGATTGTAGGATCTAATAATTGTAGGATTCATTCACAGCATGCAGATAGAAGTATATGGGGAACAAAAACAGAATGGAAAGTGGATCCAAAAACGTTGATTTAGGACAGGAGAATTTGTGGCAGTCTCTAGTATATTTGCCTTTCACAACAAATGTTTTTGACAAGCTGTACTACAGATAGCTTTTACGTACAGGAATTGGAAAATCACAAGTGAATCAGTACTTCCAAGGAAAGGTTAATTAGAGAATTTAAAGTAATGTTCTAGAAGAGAAACAAGAAGAATCAAGAGTCAAGATGTTTCGTTGATTCACATTTCTCTTTGAAAGCTCTGTGTAACCAGAATAAAATCCTGATTGCTTCAGTCATGCTTATGATATTTCAAAGTCTATCCTATATATCTATTCTTGTATTATTCATGTTGTTTTCAAAACTGGCATTTAATTCCACTCACTCAAAGACAGTTCTACACCACAAGCATTATACACAACACAACCTAAGGGACCAGTATGTGAGGAATATTTTCAGAATGTCCTACAAGCACTTAAAGCTGATCTGAGGGTTTCATAATTGCTTACGTTAGGGACAATTAAACCAGGTGATTCAAACTGTGGTCAGTTTTGACTGCAGCCTGTCAGTGCAGACTGTGCACACCGAGAGCTGTCACCCTAGAGAAGAGGACCTTCCTCACCAAACACTGACAGAGGTAGACAGATTTGCTCAGGGTTTATACGATTAATATAGGATAGGAGAAAGGCTGAGGATTACGATAATGTCTAGCAGAAGTGGGAGGAGGAGGTGGAAGAGGGTGAGGCTTACACAAGGTTTTTTTGGAAAGCAGATGCTATCACTTTGGAGAAAGTACCAGCCGGCAGCTCAGGTGTTGCTGTCAGTTTTGCTGAAGCTGTCATAATGATAAGGCAATTAAGACAAAAGGCTGCAGTCAAAGGAATGAGGGCTTAGAAGAGTTGTTTATAACCCCCTAGCAGGAGCCACTGAACAAACCCATTCCAGTACCTGCATCGTCAGTTCTAATTGCTAATTTGCATATGGTAGCACACAACTGGCAGCGTTAGCTCAGCTCTGGACAAGCCGGTCAGTGCAAGTGTGGGACACACACACAGCTCTGAAAATCCCCAACACACACCTTTGCCTATTTTCAGGACAGGTTCCAATGTCACTATCTGAACACAGACAAACTAAGCTAAACGTAGCTAAGAATTATGGTCATAATGTGTAGAAATGGCTCATTTTCTGATATATATTGCACTTCTTGAGAATTCATGCACATATCTTTAAAAATTGGTTTAACCTAGCTTCAGAAAGCCAGTGATCAGCTCTCACAATAAGGAGAACTTGTTTCTAAAGTTCTCTGAAGCCAAATGATTACTACAAAAGCGATTTTCTGCCTCTGTTAAGAACAGGTAACCCTCAAGACATCTCTTAAGTGCAGAAGTTGTTCAATTTGTGGTGGTGGCGGGGTACTCTTAAAAAATGCAAATTCATTTTTATTTTATTTAATCTACTATGCTACAACCAGTATTCAAAATAGGAACCTGAAATCACAGCCTGTCACTATTTTTAATTGAGATATTTACAGAATTATGAAATTAATGAGGGGCTAGAAGATGACATAAGAAATATGCCTTTATGATTAAAAGGCATGAAGTTCTCTAGGTACAAGTAACACATGTGAAATGAAACTGTGTCAACCATGAAATAAATTCCATACTGGTAAAAAGAATCCGTTCAGAATAATATGACCTTGCTGTAGGACATTTCTTAGGACTAAAGAGAGCTAAGGTCCCTCAGCTGTGTGTAAGCTGACATTTCCTTCAGATAGATCGTTAGGTCCCCAACAGTGCCTTCCTCTGTTAGCTGGAGGTCCAAATTGATGTTATTGAAGTTGTTTGATCTGTCTAACTTCAGCTCTTCAATTTCTCAACTATAACATTAAACAACTCAACAATAAATCAGCGCAACAGTTATTGAGATTTATGGTATAAATTCCAAGCAATACTTATGTAAGTGGCTGTTCCCTAAGAGAATCAAGTGTTAATGTGAACCTACATGAACATATACATCATACAGTTGTAAAAAGGGTATTTACGTGAAGAACATTCTTGAATCTCAGCAGAAAAAAAATATACA
Source organism: Nipponia nippon (assembly GCF_047370975.1). Taxonomy (NCBI): domain Eukaryota; kingdom Metazoa; phylum Chordata; class Aves; order Pelecaniformes; family Threskiornithidae; genus Nipponia; species Nipponia nippon. The sequence goes on from NW_028262369.1 coordinate 41,703,460, forward strand.
TGTATAAATAAATTAATTATTAACTTTTTACTGGTGTTTGAAGTGTAGACTATGTGAAAAGATGTTGATACTTACACTGACATGTGGTCTTCCTTCAGTGAAAGGACAGATTACTCTGTGTGCTACTCATTCCTTGGTTCTTCTCCCATTGCTGATGGTCCACTGGAAATTAAGAATATAAAACTTGTCATACAAGCACTGAGCAGCCATGAGATAATGACAATTTTTTATTACAATCCTGAGCTGCATTAGCCAAAATAAGTAAGAGAACAGACCAACTAAATTAAAGGACAGTAGCAGTTAACTAGAACTGCTAGAGTGTTCTTGATTTTTCCTTCAAACGCCAAAATTAATTGTGTCCAACCCAGTGATGATTACAAGCAAGAAATGTGGATTAAGTTTCTAATTCAAACCCCAAGAAGTGGCTTCTCAAAGTCTCTTAACTCCATTGGCTATAAGTCTGATCCCCTTCATGGGAAGCTCTTACAATACTTTGTGAAATAAGAAATTACCTGACAAACCCCTTTTCTAGATTAACACTAGGCATCAGAACCCTTTTTGAAAAGTCATTTCACCTACAGGCTAAATGCAACGATGTTATTTTCAAATGTAAAAATGTTTTGCTAAAATAGATGATTAAAATAGTATCCAACTCCAGCCTTTGCAGGCCATCAGTCTCTGGGTGCATTTGGACAGTGAGAAATCTATGCAAAGACTATAATGGATCTCCCAACCAACCAAAGATCCTGCTTGCTAGGCTGAAGAGAAATTTTCAAAGACGCTCTTCAGAAATTACATCTAATTAAGCAGTACCATAAGCTGCAGATTAGCTTGGCTTTCCTGATGTCACTGAGTAAAGAACTTGTTCCTAGCTAAGAAGGTATGACAAGAGAAGAACTTTTATATTCCCCAAAATATTCTTTCATACAACTTGCAGCCAGATTTTTTTTTTTTTTGCATTATTCATGGATGGTAATAAAATGTTAACCTTTGATCTGCCAACAGTGTAAAAAGGATTTCCCCATATTGTGTTAAATAGTCTGTAAAGGTAAATTCACATTTAACAGCTTAGTTTATCTAACAGCTTACCACCACTTCCCTTTCTTCCTACTCCTCCCTCCTCTTCCTCTGCTCTTCCCCCCTCCTTTGCATTTTCCCGTAGCCACAGTTCCACCCTCTGCCCTCTTTCTTTACCACATTTTGGCACTCATCAGACTTCTCTGGGCAATGATTTGACTCACTAGCTCAGCAATAGCCACCTTTTTGCTTGGCTAGTTCCCTGCCAGCTTAGCAAGCAGATTCAGTGAGCAGACAGCCAAGTAAACCGTGGGAATACATGTCCAAGACTAAGAGAGAGAGAAGCAGGACGCCTCTTCTCAGCACCACACAGCCATTATATCAGTTCAAACTTCTCATGTAATTTCACTGTAAGTGAATACCAAGCAAACACCATAATATCACTCAGAGGATCCACTTCAGATTCAGGTGAAAAGGAGGAAGATAATATTACCTTTCTGGTAAGAAAATGTAGCTATAAACCACGTCTGAAATCCTGACAATCAAAACAAATCTTACAAGAAAAATAAAGGAAACCATCATTAGACTAAGTTTTTTTCCTCCCAGTTAATAATCACCACTCTAAGGTAAGGGGTTAAGCCAATATACAGTGCTATGAGAAGCAGAAGTGAAATATTTGAATCTGTTGAAAAACAGAAGTTGGTGACACACTCTCACAGGCATCTGGATGACTATTTGGCTTCAGCTGTTTGCACTGCATCGCTCGGCGCTCCACGTGGCAGGCGTCAGCCGTTCAGTCAGAGTCCCCGTGTTATTCAGATGACCTACCCAGCACTGCAAACGAACAGGGGACAGCTGAAGTTAACAGTTTGAATGACTGACAAGTTTTTCTCAGCCACTGCTCCCAAATAACAAACTCCTCAGCAAAAAAATAGGTCCTCTTCACTGAAGAAAATAGGCCTGTATTTGCAACAAGAGTTATCTGCCATAAATATTCTTATCAGCTCTGCTAACAATAAAGTTTTGCATAATCTTATTACGTATTTTTTTTCCATTAATACTTGGAAAGCCTTATGCAAAACAAATTGTATGTGGGATATTTTTTGCCCACCCACAGCGCAGGATACTGAGTATCTGGAAGCACAGGAAGGATTGCCAGAGTCTGAAGTCATGTTTTCACAACAGTTTCAAGTTTCAGAAAAATAGCTAAGCATACATGCTTATTATACACATCAGTATAAGGTCTCTTGTGGTCCCTGGACCACTGTGGTAAGGTAAGCCTGAGGCCTGCAAGATGAAAGAGTTCACCTAGCAACTCACTGCTGCCAGAAAAGGCACATTTCCTCCATCTTCTCTCGCTGCTCATCTCCCAGCCAGAATCCCATTCCTTCTTACTCCCTAATGCTACTGCTCCTGTCATCTCCCATTGAACATATTCAGCTCACTGGCATAGCGGACACTCATGGATTTGGCGGTTTAGGTTTGGTTTGGTTTTTTGGGGTTTGTGTTTTGGTTTTTGTTTGTTTGTTTTTTTATTACTTTCCTGACAGATTAGCAAATTCAATTGGTTCACAGAGTAATCAGAGGAAGGGAAGTGGCTGGAAAATGTGGCTGGGAGTGTGGGTGGAGAGAGCAGTAATTTCTCTTTGCTCTGCTGAGAGCTATCAGATAAGGTTCATCCCATCTTGCAGAACACCTGAGCTCCAGTGCTCAGGGTAGAACTTGCTACAGGCACAGGCTCCTTAGGCAGCTTCCCAGGGGAGCAGGGCAAGGGCTCAGCCCATGCCTCAGGAGATGGGAATCAGCTGATGTAACCTACACAGCTTCCATTCTTCAGCCTGCAAACAAGAGGCTGATCATTAGGGGAACTTGCTGAGTGGCTTCACCACCTCCAGTCTCTGCCTCTTCTGCACCGTCCCCCCACCCAGCTCCAGAAGAAAGATTTTCTCCTAAGGGATTCCTACTTCAGCTGTGTCTTCTAGTCCAAATCACCTATACTTTCAAGGCTTCCACCAGCAGCACTCGTACTCAGAGAAATCACACCTGGCACTAAGTGTTCACAAAAAAATATGTCTGCAAGGCCCTAATTTTGTTCTGCATTCCTACTGAGGCCTATTAGACCCAAACACCACTATTGTTCTCTTTGTGTTCTCCGAGAGCATCAGAAAACAAGAATCAGAAGACTATGATGTCATGCAGTTTACCTTACTACGGACAGCACACTACCCATGTGGGTTTTGTTACTTTCCCCAGGATTTGGCCCTGGTTATGGGGTATTTGGTTTCGCTTAATGAAACACAACCAAACTATGCAACAACTAAAGCTCGTTCTGAGAGCCCTACTAAAAATTCCCCACGCAGTTGGCTGGGTAGGATTTAAAACTCTGCACTATTCTTAGAAGTGTGTATCTGCAGCAGCTGGAAAATGCTGGGTTGCAAGCAATGCATTCCACAACATGTTTAAGGCTCTGATCCTGAGTATTTCAGACTCTTTGGGGTTTTATTTATTTCAGTCTATATTTAAAAAAAAAAAAAAAAAACAAAAACAAACACAATCCTATCACTTATCTAGGCACCTGAACACATTCTGTTAAGAATCTCGCATTTAATATCACCACAGTAATTACACTTAAACTATTCACTGAAGTGTTATTTTTAAATGAGAGACAACAGAGTTTGTTAAAGCTGCTTTGGAAAGCCTCCCACGTTCAGAGTTTCACAAACCATTTCCAAAATACATGAGGCCAAGAATTGACAAGTGTCTGGGAACATGAAAAAGGCTACAAAAAACATGTTTAACTGATTAAAAAATAATCAATGCTTTGACAAAGTTCACTGTGTAATTTTAGAAAATGGGGGCAAGATGATCTGTTTTTAGCACAATAGCATTTATAGCTAGGCTGCACTGTGCATGTTATATACACACCTACCACGGAAGAGACCGCAGGGCCTGTGCTGCATTCTAAAACTTCTCTATAATATTGAAAGATATCTGACAAGCAGATTTATTATAAAATATTACTAAAATAATCAATGTTTTTAAAACAATTGAAGGCAATGACCAACAGCTGTTTCTTCAGTTTGATTTTTAAAACTTAATATATTCATACTTATGAATAGCAACAGGAAGGGAGTTGTACCAACAGAAACATAATAGTTCAAGGCTTTTCCTCCCAGAGATTCAGGGAGGAATTTGTCTACTCAAACAAGTAAAGAAGGTAGAATTTAGCTTCATAAAACTGTATAAAACTGAGATACTCAGATATTGTTTTGCTTCAGTGAGAGAACGCAAGAAATTCATCATGTTGAGAGACCTGCCTAGTAGGGAATTACTTCTCAAAAATTGGCCTTCAAGGCAAAATTTTAATCCCTCCTAAGAGCTGGCAGAGGTTTTGTTATGAACTTCCTCTAAGATCCTAAAAATGTACACATTTTTTTAATAATTTCTAACATTGTATAATTTGATGAAGGGACAATAAGGCTTTTTTTCTCGCCCCCCCACCCCGATTTATCACATATCTTTAAGCATACTGGCTAATATAATCTGGAGTCTGACTAAAGTATAAAAGAAAGCATGTTAAATTTTATTGATCTGATAAGGGTCAGGCAATCCCACATGCTAAAGAGGTCATTAGATTAAAGATTTAGTGACCAACAGAAACTGAGAGGCTAGAAAGCTATAGATGTATGAGCCACAAGGAAAACAAGCAATGAGAAAGTCTACCATAGACATGCTACACACAACTAGTCTGGTAGTTATACGTACCCCTAGATGCAGTATTTAAACATGTACAAGTACCCATAAAGATACTTAATGTCTTTACTAATTACTAATAATTATTTTTATATGTAGAATATATATTTGCATATATACACAAATTCATGTATATAAAATTATATTCTGGGGCTAGTTTTTAACTTCATTTCTCTAGGTTATCCTCACTTTAAAGCTTTTTTCCCCTGTTATTAACACACACGTTTTTCCATGAAACACCTTCCAGTTTAGCTTGGAATTTATGACTTGATGGATACATGAAAATATATTATTTATAATATGAAAAAAATCAGGTTAAAGTAAAATAAATTTAATGTGATAGGTGTTGCTTCTGGCTAGTATTCTTTCCCTTGACTTCAAGCTTTTTATTTACTGCTAAGATTTCCATCTCTGAGAAGTGTGACCATCTTAAGCTTTTTAGCCAAAAAAATAGCACCATGATGAACCCCAGAAGAGTTCCTTAGCTGGATGTATCATAGGCAAAAGCGGTTTGCTGCTTATTGTGCAACATTAATGCACTGTTGACTGAAACAGCTGGAAGTACTTTGCAGACTAATGGTGGAAACGGCCTTCAAAACCAACCTTTCAGGGAGACAAACAAACCTTGTTTCTTTTGGGAAATAACATACAGCTGAAGAGAAAGTCTCTAAAAAAAAAGTTTGGGGAGCAACTGCCCAAAGGCTTTCGTTTGTCTATTTGTATGCATTTCATCTGGAATAAACAAAAGTTTTTAGTTCTTCAAATTTCTCTTTCTGTCTAATTTTTCATCTTTAAAATGCAAATTCTTGGTTGGAAAAGAGACCATTTCTCAATCAGCTGAGGCATCCCAGACACCAGACCTTTGGGTCAATTGACAGGACACTGCAGTAGACATTTTCAATGAGGGACCTTCAATAAAATTTATCTTCTCTCCATTCCTCTGCTGTCAGAGATTCAAGGCTACATGCAGACAGATGCATAGTGGCAGTACATTTGCTCACTGTAAAAATATAAAATTCACTCTGATACCAAGTCCAAAACACCCTTTTCCTGTTTCAAACACAGCTACAGAAGGCAGGTCATCACAAAGCAAAATAATCAGACTAGTTAAGATGCACAAAATGGTGATTCATGAACTCAGTAATCCCTCTTTCCAGCAAATATAGGCTATGTTTTCAACTGATAACAATCTGATCAATTCCATTCACTTCAAACTCACTTTTTCAAAAAGTGAAAGCTTCTTGCTCCTTACCTTTAATGATACATTTCTTCTTAGAAGCAACTGTTTGGTACTGCAATAATCTATAACTCATTGTACATGTATTACCTTAGGTTAATGATTTGTTTCAAAAGAAATCCCAGTGCTATGAGTAAGAGTAGAACTGAGGATGGTTTTGTTTGTAGAGTATGGCCAGGGACAGCCGCTACAATTCTGAAGTGACAGGATTTCTCTACGCCAGTACTCAGACTTTGCTCCAGAAACAGACAACGAAACTTGCATTTCCAGCTGTGGAAGTGCTTCTGTGGTGCCACTTCTAGATTTTGGTTCAGGATATTGCATTCTTCTAAATTCTCATCCATTTTTCTTTAAGACTTCATAATGCCACTGTTTCACCTTGTGCTTTAGATTCTCATTATTACCCCTACATTAGGTACCCAGTGCAAAATGGAAATGAACAACGGGAAGAAGTGAAGCCAAGAAAATCCAACCTGTATGACTCATCATGTGATACAACAAACATTTTCTGCATAACTCAGAGAATCTGTTCTACCAAAAGAAATGTATACAGTTGTCAGTTACAGAAACACAGGCAAACACATTATCCTTCCAAAAGATATGGTTTTTCTTGGTTTTGGGGTTTTGTTTTTGGTTTTTTTTTTTGGCTTAAACTTGCAGAATAGGTAGAGAGTTTTCTCTGGATACATTTTTGGCAGGCAAGTTCTGAAAAACCTTGTTCCAAGAATCCTGCAGACTGAAAATACAGCTGTTCAGATTCACTGATCTAACCTATAACACTGTGGATACTCCTATTGGTGAAGCAGGCTTAAGGGGCAGACAAAATGACAGCTGGTCCATTTCTTCTCTTGCACATAAATCCCATTTAGAATAGGATTAAGGCAACTGGAAAACAACCTATTGACTGAACAACAAATCCTGCCTCGCAAGGGGATATATATGATTTAAACAATTTAAAATTTTTAAAGTGGGCTGTAAATACTTTCTTAATAATGGTCACTTAAGAAGGTAAGCAACATTTTAGAAATTATCTTCAGGTTACTTCAAAATCTGGGAGTTCAGATTAGGAAAAGACATATTAAATACTTTTCTGGTCTGTAAATATATAATATCCACAAGTAAGGTTTTTAAAAGCATTTAAATAATTTTGGAGCATAAAGTAAGGAAAATATTTCAGATCATAAAAATTCAAAACAATGCAATCCCATTTATTCTGATTTGAACATGAAATACTGATCTAATTTCTCCACCCATTGAGAATGGAATCCCATTTATATCAGAGTACAGATTCTGGCCCAAAAGAAACTTCCTTATTTCTGATGTAATCCTTTGCTGCTTTAAATACTTTTAAACATTTTGAAGTTCACATACACACTTAAATTTTAAGATTAACTTCGCAGAAGACAAAGATGTAATAAGTTTGGGGTTTTTGTCAAAACATAATAAGGCAGGCTATACTAACTTATGAAAGATTAAACAGAAAGACCGTCTCTCTATTGGCTTCTGCAGCAAGAATATATTTAATTCAGTGGGGTGGTTGAACTTTTTGTCAAATCCATAAACTGAACACATTTAAATTCCCATGAAATCTGTCTCTTGATATACCTCAGCACACTTGTCTTTGAACTTCACATTTGCTTTTATGTGGTAATTTTTTTAATTTTGGATGCTGATCAAATGAGGCATATATTAATATTAAAAAAAAAATCTTCACTGGAGAATAAAACATGGGGTCTTTGCAAGTTTGAACAGAACCTCAGGGTGGATCACAGTATAAACAAAACGTTAATGCATCCTTAATCCCAGTGTGGAGGGGGATAGTCTGCTTGTGTATATGGATGAGCGATGACATACTAGAAAGGTGGAAATGGAAATTAAATATTGATTCATATTGAATTATGAGGATGTAACTTCACCATCAAGTGTTCAATTCTGTAACATCTTAGAATTTGCTAGTAATGAGCCTGATTTTCCACGAAGATTCAGGTCACCGTAATCACAAGTAAAGTAAAACCCCTCACCAAATCCTGCTGAGTTTAGTCATCTCAATGAATTAGCAGGAAAAAAAACCCAAACGTGCTGACTGACTCTCCTGTTGGTGTCCTTACAAAGACTTAAGTTACATGATACTGAGGGTAACAAAGGGATTCCAGATTCACATTACATCTTTATGCTGTTTGAATTCAGCTTTATCTTGCTTACAATTTTTTCCACCACAGGATTTTACTAGAGGCAGTTCCACTTCTTTTGCAAGTTTCCTAGATTGATTTTGGAAGGCTGACTCCCACTCGTGTAATTGGAAAGGTCAAAACGTACGGCATCCCTTAAGGAGCATAATGCTGTTTTCAGCAGAAGTCCACAGCAAAAAACCCTTCAAGTCAGCTGAATGTAAATCCAGCGTGAGAGCCACTGGCATTTTAGACTCATCTTGGTAACACTGAAATGATGATCCTGAAATCCTTACTTAGACAAAGCTTCCCCTGAGTCCCAGATAGCTGACCAGTAATTGCACAGATTAACACTGGCACTCAATGACAGACCTGATTGCTTAAAGTTTATTTTACTTTAGGTTAGCAGTTCTAAAACATTCTTCCAGCTGTGAATACGGCTTCTCTAAAAATTTCATCTAGGAAACTAAATTAAAACTGCTGTCTCAAAAAAAAAAAAAAAAAAAACAAAAACAAACGAAAAAACACTCCGTCTACAGTGCTAACATTACAACAGGTTAAAACACACAGGTGAAATAAGTTTCATGAGAAATAGGAACACTTCAATAAGTGCAAAATATCTGTTTACGACCAGAAGCATATACAAAGGGAAGAAAGAGAAATAGGAACATAATAAAAGTTTACTTCTACCATGGTCCTGGAGGATTCTGTTTTGGGCATTTAACAGTTAAAGAAGCAATGGCACGCTAACTGAGCACATTAAAACAAAGAGTTGGCAGCTTCTGAAGGAAAAGGGCTTGTGCTCCACTGTTCCAACTTGTCAGTCAACTCATGCCAGCACCCTCCACGTCTGCCTCTTCTACACACCCTCATTACATGTGTCTGTCTGGACTGATCTGCTCATCTGTTCAGGGACTCTCCTGACAAGTCAAAAATTTTGCCTTCTCTCTGCTCTGGAATTGGATCAAATCACCTCAGCTTTTTTTGTAGCCCCACCAGGAGGCTTTTTGCTTATGGTCTCATTCTGTTTTCCTTCACTACTTGTCTGTTTTTGATTTCTAGAATGGAGGAAGCCGAATTGCTGAAAGAAAGATTCCAGGCCATAACAGTAAGTGCTTATAGTTATAACTCGCTATTAAAAAAAAAAAAAAAAGGCTTAGAAGTAGCATTGTGTTAATGAGCTACTGTGTGTTTTCTGAAGAATGATTTATCCCAGGATGGAAAAAGAAAGAGACTTATGTCTGCCTGAAATTATTACTTTTTAATTCTGGTTTATAAGCTATTGCTTTAAGACAGCAAAGTTGCCTGTACTGACTTTAGTAGGGGTTGTATTGCACTTTCAAATTAAATTCAAAGCAGTGAAAGTATGTGTGCAAATCACTACTGGACAGTCTAAAATACATATTACTATCATCACAACTGAATGTTTGCCTGAAGGACAGCAGGTCAAAAGGCAGCTAGAGAATTCCAGAACAAATCAATTTTCCCATTTCACAACAAAACTGAGAGATGAAAGATTTTTGGTTTTGCGTTGTGGGGCTAAATACAATTTCTGAATTATTGGTGATCTATCATAAATATTGCTGTCTGAAAAGTAAAAAAGGACAAGCTTGGATTAAGCAAATTCCTACCTGTCGGTTTTCAGAGGAGGAAAAAAAAAGAAAGACTCGGTAAAGTTTATGCTGAAGATGTTAGAAAACATTTTCAGTTTCTCTTCTAAAGGGAAATCTGATTCAAAAGATTTAGTGTTTTAAAGGAACTACTGAGTTATTTTTTTAAAAGAATATAACCTGATGTAACAAAAATGGCTGAATCCAAATTCTCTGATTTGATCTCCACTGAAACCTATTCAGTTACAAAAGAATTAAACTGAAACAAAATTTGGCCCTTTGGGATGAAAGGAAAACTGCAGAAGGACCACTCACTGTCACAGGCAATCTTTAAAAACAAATAATGGGAACAAAGGTATTTTTCTCACTCTTAGCATGATAGACTAGTTTTGAAACAAACACTGCTGGCTGAATAACTGGTGAGCAGAATTAAAAAATACCTTATTGGAATCAAAATAAATGTGAGAAGGCATAACTGGAAATCTACAGGAGTTGAATAGGTTGGGGGTTAATTTGTTTGGGTTTTAATTATGACACTTGATAAAAGCCAACAGGCCCATTTATCGTATTTACTTGAGACCTGACTCAAGCCCACAATATGGTAAATTGAAATGTTTTAGAGGGTTTAGAGTATGTTCCTTTGTTTAACTGTAATGGTGTTTGAACCCGACTCATAACCTGGACTTTGTCTCTAGCGAATGGGCTCAAAAGATAAGAAATGTTTTGGCGCTCCAGGGAAGTCCGGGCCTTGCAATGTTTTATACTTCCTGGTATCTGGCAGGAGGAATGGGGCAGCACGCTTGCCTCACGAGGACTCCTATGAACGTACTAGGGTCAGCATCCTCTGGCTGCGTCTTCGCCTCCAGATAAATACTGGAGAAGTGGTTTTTTTAAGAAACTGTAACAGCTTCCAGTGTCTTGCATTACAGGAAATAGGAAATCATATTTGGGTTCTGGCCATGGCTTCATTTATTACACTTGCTGCATAAAGGAACTATTTGCTCTCTGCTTTCATCAATTGAGAGCATTTAATTGAAACACTCAGTGTATTTGTTATAATGCACTGCAGAAACGAAGGAGCCTAAATAAGGTGAAGTTATCATCATGTTTAAGAATCTGCAATACAAGCTGTCCAAGAAAACAACACATTACAATTAGAATTGTGAGTTACTCAGTGGCTCTGGGAAGGTTTGTCCCAAGCAACATACCTGGGAATTTCAAGTGCTACCTACAAGGTGTATGTTGTAAAGAACGTAACAGAGGGTAGAGCAAGGGGCACTCAGAGCAATAAACAACGACACTTGCACTAAAACCTGATTGGTTTCTGTTGTTAAATGCCTGGCTCTTTTACAGCATCTGGCTCTCACAGAGCCACTAGGGGTTTTCAAATTCTTTTTCATATCTTTTCTATGTAGCAAAGCAAAAAGGAAAACCCTATTATTATTATTATTTTTTTTTTTTTTTTTTTTAAGATCTCGATGCCCCCATGGCTCTGAAAAGGAACCATTTTTCTCTGTTATATAGCTTCCACCTGCTGCTGGTATATATAGAATACAACAAGTAAATAAAATGCAACCATTTTGTTAGAGAGACTGTCATATCTTAAAATACAAAAGCTTTAGTGTTGGTTTATCTCAATACGTTAAGACATAACAGTCAAAGAACAACCTTAGGCTTAATCCTCTCTCATCAAATCCTCCATTCTATGGGAAAACAAAAATGATAGAAGATTTGAATTATGATTAAAGATTTGAATTATGACATTTCTGCAGTCTCATGCCATCAGACTAAAATGTCCATGCCTCCAGATAAGACCCCTCAATAACCAAGCGCTACGTCTGGAAAATTATATGAAAACAAAAATACATCACCTAAAAGATTAGCTGCTCCATTGACCTTGACAGTACATGGTATTTTCCATGGGACCAAACAGACCAATATTGGCACCACTGTGGACCACTGACAAACTAATGGACTTGGCACACACGATACCTAGCAAGACACTGCTCCATAGATGTGTTTCCCTGCCTTTCACATAGATCCAATTTAGAACGTGATTCTTTTCTATGCTCAAAAGTCAGCAAAGATTCCTACATGTTTCAGTAGGAGTGAAAATTAGGACCAAGGCTCAAGTCTCACCTTGCACTGGTGCATAACAGAGAGGAAGGGATGAAGGTGTTCTTTCATAAAAAGCAAATCTTGCCCACATTAGCAAGGGCATAGTAAGAGAGGATTAAAGGACTTCTGCCAGCAACCTGATTATCTACAGGGGCAGAGTATGAAGTTTAGTAGAAGCATGGGTCTCTTAGCTATCTAGGAATAAACATTTATTCCATTACACATATAGTCCAAGCTTTGTACAGCAAGACATGATTTGCAGACAAAGCGTAGCAGAATACACTGTAGGAAGTGTCCTAACAGGTTTTAAAAATTATTCTGGCAACACAAGGCTCAAAAAGATTCCTCATACATCTTCCTTGAATTTAGCTTCTGGCATTAGACTTTCAGCTTTCTTTGACTAGATGTACAAAAGACAATCTATTTCAACCCATTTAATCTGGATAATTGTATAATGGATGCTTATTACCAACCAGTGAAATTAAAACATGCTAGACCAACAAAGGATACAAGTAGAAAACTTCAAGAGAAAAAAATATGGTATGCAAAAGAAACACAGACCTCTAACAAGATCAACAGGAAAAAGTTTCATTACTGAATAGTTCCTTATTACACAGTTATTTTAAAATGCAGCTATTTGTGCCTTTGCACTCTGACTTCTTTCTGCACAGTATCTTTGTGTATTGCTTCTCATTTCAGACTGCCCAAACTCTCAGTACACATCTCCACTGGTATAAAAATAATATTTAAATTGACTTAGAGTATTTTTAATAGCATAAACGAAGTAAAAGTTCATTCTCTGGCTAAGAATCTTATCCAGAACTTCAGCAAAGAGAAAAAGCGGTTTCCTCAAGAATTGTAACAATCTGTAAACACAAGCTCTTGTCACCCTTTGGTCATCTAATGATGCGTTATTTAAAGGCCATTTATACAATGAGATCAGGAATCTTTCCTAAATATAAAAGGTGTGAAGGTCAAAGACCAGATGCTATGTCTCCAAAATCAGAACTGGCTGAGTAAAATCCAGCATAGCAGCTCTTGGATAAAGTCTCTAAAAAGGGACATTGCAGAAAAAATACATATTGTAGCAATCCTAAATCAGTAGCTTTGTTAACTGTATTAAAAAGCATGACTCAAAACCACTACAGAGATGAAAGTAGCATGTATCTTGAGGCAAGATCCCTACCTGCTCTGTGTATTAAAGAGGCAGACTTAACACCATCAAGGAAAAATTGTAAAGTACAGATGGTGTTTATAGATGGCTACTGCACTTTACAGACTGCAAGAGAAAAGAGATCACTGACACTCATTCATCTACTAAACCACAGCATACCATCAGTTGTGCTTGGGCAGCCTGCAGTCCTGCCCTCAATCTCCACAAGGCTACGTGGTTTCTTCTACTTCCTATCTTTCAACAAAGCGTCCCTCTAGGCTGTGGCCCCACGGCTAATTTCTAATTTCCAGTAACAGTGAAGTTCTTGGCCGAATCACACTACGGCTCTTCCTGTCTCCAAATCCCAGATCCCAGGGAAACAGTGGAGAACAACTCCCAGCCTTATGCCCAGCACTTCCTTCTTACTGACTTTCTACTCTCCTACACACAGCTGGCTGCTCAGGTGAGCTGAAAGGGCAAGTCTCTTCCTATGTTTGCGAGGAACTTAACTCCTTCCTAAACCATACTCATCTGAAAACAGACTGTTAAAAAAAAACCTATCAGTAATCTGTTCTAATTGAAAGGAAAGGGGGATTAGCCTCCAGTCAGCAAACGCGTCTGCACAGGACAGCAGATGATTTAATTCACTTCCCTAAAACATACCAAGAAACAAGTGCAAAAGTTGCCATGTCCAATAACAGGATTTTATAGCATTAAGGCTGACCAAGAGAATAGCCTATTAATACAGCTTGTAAGAGTAAAAGTTAGCTTCCTTTGGCATGATTCCTTTCCCACTGGCTGCTGAGGACACCAGGTACTAAATCAGCGTTTGGCCTCATACAGAGGAGCCACAAGAATCCTCCACACAACAGCAGCTATCCAAAGACACAAGAGGCTCAAGTGTTGCCAGCGTTCAGAGACTGCTCACCTATTTCCTTTTTTCTATAATTTGTAGCAAGAAGGATGAAGGTGGCACTATGGTAGATCAGTACTGCTTGAGCTTTTTCCTTCTGAAGTTCAGCAACCATGAAAACAGCCTTTTCACAAACAAAAAACATTTTTTTAAATTTAGAGGTAACAACAAGATATATGAAGGATACTACAGTTCTCCGTATTCATCTTCACCACTACTCAACTCATGAAATAGATTTCTATGTTTTTATTTATTCCTGTTTATTCCAGCTATTAGCCACAAGATACATAAGCTCAGTGCTGGATTCACCAACAGCCCATTTCATTAGTGATGTACCACAGCTGCACAGTGTAGACCATGCAGACTCTTTCCTCTCCTAACTGATGTGTGGGCTGCCTTTGGAATTTTGGTCACGACCCATTTCTAACCTCTTTTTGCATGTGCAATTGTGCTCAAATGTTATTTCTTCCTGTTTTCTTCCCCTGCCCTTCCCAACGGTAAATTATTTTTAATTCGGATCATCCCTGCTTTGTGGTCATTAACACATTCAAACATACTTCAGAGAAAGAGTAACGGAAACCATACCTGCATAGGACATGTGAGCTGTTGCTGCTAAGAATTATGCACTGCCTGAGCGCCATATAAGCTTTAAAATAAGGCTTTGTTTGCATGGGTTGATTTCACCCTACTGAACAACAATTTTTTTAGCAACAAGTAATTTCTCTAAACAAAGTTTTATTGTTTTCTTAATTTGTAGGACAAAAGAAAACTGCAAGAAGAAATTACACAGAAACGTCTGAAAGTGGAAGAGGAAAAAATGAAACACCAACATTTAAAGGTAAGTGTTGGATTTATGTAACTAGAGATAGCCTTAAGTTGTTCAGCTTGAATAAAGGTTTTAGATTTTGGAAGGCAAATCTTCATGCATTTAAGTCGTGCTTTTACTGTCAAATTTTCACAGCTTTTCGGAGTCTTGCCAGGACTCCATTTGACTTTAATAAGCATCACCCTTTGGAAAAAAAATTACACTCAGGAGCTAATGTTATTTGATCACTTTCATGGCATAAAATGAGATCATAACCAGGAATAACTCACAGCTGAAAATTAAGCCTCACATTTCAGACTGGGTGTGTTCACTCCTTAATTCCACTACAGCAACCTCACTTGGTACAGGGTGCAGTACAATCATGAGGTCTAATTGCGCTTTCTTCTAGAAAAAAAAAAAAGCAGCCTATTTTTATTTGGCTATAGCCTTTTGTCAGCTTGTTTAATGAATCTTTGGTAAAATACTGCTGTTTCTTTGGATATTTAAAAAAAAAAGCATAAATGCTGCAAATATTGTCCTGAAATATGGCCTGGTAAACTCAGGATTACAAAGTCCAAATTACTAAGAAACCAAAAGATCCACCTCTGTAGGTACTTGAAATTGCAGCAATTTCTACCCAACACCACCGCTCTTTAAACGTCTATTGCAGTTTGGCAGTACATGTCACTTAGGGAGATGAGACAAAAATCTATGCTTCTCAAAATATGCAAGACTTGGTATTTTACATACCCTTTTAATCATGTGAGTAGATAAACAGTTTCAAGAAAGAGATGTTTAATGAATACCAGGAGCATGGCGTGTCTCCTTGAGCAAATGTGGGAGAAGCGTATTTAAAAGAGATCCCTCTTCAAAATAGACACCTGATCCTGGGTTTCATCCACCCTCTTCTTTTGTGTCAAGCCAAAAAAATGAGAAGTTATGATAAACTAATTCACTGGGCCAGGCAAGCCAATGCAAAAGTCACCCGTGCGTAGGTTTTGTTGGAAGGTAGTGACCATAAGGACAAGCTTGACCAATTGTGTAACTTCTTGCCTAAAAGAGAGGGGAATATCTTTTCTAAGTCCTGTAACTAATGAGGAGCAAACATGTGACCGCCTTCCTCCATCTTAGTACATGGTTACATGGAGTACTGCAATTCATGTTTCAAGTTTCCACACCTATAAATTCATGACGACTCTTTTGCCCTTCTTTTAAGAAAGATAAACTGATCTGTTCTAGACAACCAGCTTATCCTCACTACTGCCGTGTGCAGAGTCCTAGGACAGTTTCCTTACAGGTTTAGTACACGCCTTCAGCTAACATTAATAGGTACCACGAAGTTAAAAAGTTAAGAAAACAAAAACCCACCTTGCACTTATTCTGAAGATGTTTTATGGAATTTTACAGAAGCTAAAGCACTCCTGGAAAAATATTACCAAAATGCTGTTCCTTTGGAACAGGACAGAGGATGTGATTTATTTGCCTGTTCTATGAAAAATCATAGAAGTATCATACAGAAAAGTTTTTAAATTAAACTCAGTCATATTGCACATGAGGTGAATCAAGGATCTGTAGAGGAAATTATTCACTTGGCAAAGAGGGATCAAGCATGCATTTAAATATATATATATATATATGTATGGTGTATAAATACATACCTATCATTAGCTATTTGGAGCACCCAAAATGGAGACTAGTTTTTCCAACTGAATACTGAGACAGGCACCTAATATCAGATGCAGCATTACTATATGAACATCCTCTGCTTGATGCCCTAGAAGCTTTGTCCTTTAATGAACATTTATGCTTCAGACTAATTCAGGTATTTCCATGGAGTCAACACAAGAATCTAGTGCAGAAATCACTTTAAAACAGATTTAGACTTTTAAAATGTTTAGGCACTTCTGTAAATTTTATTGAGGGCTCATTTCCCTAGTGAGCCAGGTTGATTTCACTCATTTATACTCCTACCAGTTATGCATGGTGAAATCCAGAGCTCCATGACCTACTCAACATAACTTGCACCTGTCCCTTAGGAAACTATTGCAGGTTAGTAAATCTCTCTGTCATATAGATGTTCCTGTTAGCCAGATATCACTACCCTGTTCCTCATTTTGTCCTTCATTCCTATTTATAACCCTTAGCAACAGGTTTAATAAAAGGTGGTTGTTTTGTTTTGTGGGGCTTTTTTGGTGGTGTTTGGGTTTTTTTGTTTGTTTGTTTGTTTGTTGTTTTTTTTTTTTTAACTTCCTTTTTGTAAACAGGAATCTCTGCTCCGGCTTCCCAATGACTTTTTTTGCTGTCCCCAAGCTAACTTCTTACTAGAAAGAGACAGATGAGGTATCATAGCAGGTCCTAGTTATCTGGTAGAGCCATACTGGAGAAGGAGTATTTATTCCCTACATGTGCACCTCTACCACATGAAGTAGAGGACTTGCAAGCAAATACAGACACCTGTGTGGACAGGGCTTCATGGAACTGCAAGGGTAATGGGGGCTGCTAGTGCGGGTACAAGGGAAATTTCATCCTCAAGTAATTCTAGATGCACCAGCAACTAGTTCTTCCTCCTATCTGGAATCCATCTCACTGAGGCAACAAGGGAAAGAGTTGCTTGAAAAGCATAGTCAGCACTGATTTGCATGCACTTTCCATGAGCTTTTCTAGTTTAGCTTATTACGCTTTTGGTTTCTGACATGCCTGAACTCCACTAGTGCTACCTTGTAGGTGCTGGTCACACACCTCCTTATTCCAGGAGTTAACAGTGTTGAACTACATCTTCTGCGAAAACTGCGAAAAATGATTTATGCCTCCCCCAACATGCTCTAAGGTGAACTGCCATACCACTGGGAGAGCAAGACCCACGAACTCAAAACACTTGTGCCTTCCAGGGAAGGATGAATCTTTCAGTGTTAGTCCAGCCTTGTTAAGGATTACAGTGGAGTCATACCTGGAGCACATGTAGGACATTTATTCACAGAATTTGCAGAATATTGTCACAGTACTCCTGATGCAACCATGAATTTACAAAAGAAAGTGGTTGCTTTCCAGCACTCTGGCCATTCCCAGGGTCTTACCACATCACAATGTATAAGTATCCCTTTCCCTTAATGTACCAAGCCTAATGCAAAATGAAAGCACTTCCATATAAGTGCTATAACATATTCACAACCTACTACTGAGCTGGAGATGCTTTACAGCAGAAGGAAATGCTGGACAGCAGAAAGAACCCAACAGCCCCAAAGCAGCTGCCCCTGCACTGACTTGTGCCAATACCTCAGCGGAGCAGCCTTGAAACTGTTGTTCAAAGGCTGTTTCCAAACTACGCAATGCATCATTCTTTCAAAAGTGGGGTAACTAAATTAAAAAGATTACATGGCATTTAGTTGGAAGCAGCAGCAAACTATTCTAGGAAAACACAAAAATAACACTATTGTGTTATACCTGTATTTAGGGAGTTTGTTTTTTTCAGCCTAATCCTATACATACATTAAGCTTTTGTTGATTTCAGTGGGTGTTACCAGTTTCTGAGGCCTACAGTGCCAGCCCCGCTGTAATTCTCCCAAGGAATTATAGATTTATTTTTGGAGACAGCAATGCTAGACTAATCCAGCCAGCATTAAAATCTCACTTTTCTAGGAGCCCTACTTATCATTAAAACCTAAACAGCTTGATTGAAAGGGAATTAATAACTGTGTTCCCTCCAACTTGAGAAAACTGTATTTTGTGGTCAATAAGAGCTATGGCAATACCAGACTACATGCATTTACCAGATCAGGTAAAACCCGCCTATTAAAATCTGCAATTATTTCATTTGAGCCCAAGACACAACTGCCAGGAAGTGCTGCCAAGCAATCCTACAGCCAGAGTCAAGGCTCAGGACATCAGTCTTGAGCGGCCCTTGTTTCCCACAGATTTCCGAGGATCCAGCGCTGAGAGAATACTGTCCCGCAGGGCTAAGGCAACTGTAAACATCGCTCCTATGTTCTGGGGGGGGGGGGGGGGGGGGGGGGAAGTACCATGGAGTGCCACAGAATTCCCAACAAGCCTGTTTTAGCCACGGTTTCTGTCACATCATGTATGTCACACATCAAGTTGAAAATTGCATTTAAATGCAATCAGTCCTACGTGTATCCTCCTCCATTAGTTGAGCCTCAGTAATAACCTCATGGAAAGTATACAGTAAACAGAAAAGCGTAGGAAGCAACAGTTTAAGTGACTCAACACACAGGATGCAGGCAGGGACTCCAACAGCCACTGCAAGCGGCGCTGAGGTTAATGCAGCCTTCTTGCCAGTCCTGGGCACAGCTCTGCCTCAAAGCTGCAGTAGTCAAAATCCAGTTTAATCTTTATCCACATCCTACAACTGACAAAACCATACAGGAGAAAAAACCAAAAAACCTAACATGGAAATCAGACAGCTCCAGGAATCTAAATTACAAGAGGAAAATTCATGGTTAATTAAAAAACCTTATATGTGTGCTTTTTCCCCGCCGTTGAAAGAGTTTTTCTAAGGAGCCCTGACTCCCACTTCTTCCCCAAGGCAGCAACTGGATTTATATTCCTAAGTTAGACTGAAGGGAGTAAAAAGAGTGCAAGAAAGGTTGCATGGTTTACAACCTCTAGCCTGCAAATATGAGCTTATCTCCATTAATATTTTTTTTCCACCAGGAATATTTTGAGAGCTCTGATGACTTTCAGATGCCACCTTTCATATTGTAAAACAGCTGCAGGAAGCAATCAGTGCATACAGCCATATTTTTCACAACTTGAAAACACAGCTGAGAGATCCACTCACCTGTACACATGCAATACAGCATTTATAAGCCACTGCTGTACAGAAAGAACTCCACAGGCACTAAACAGGTCAGGGCCTAAATATGCAAGCCCTGGATTGCCCCTATGACAGCAGTTTTAAATATGTAGCAGGTCTGCTGAAACACTAACTAGACATCAACAACCCGTGCTCTACCTTTCCAGTCCCACTCTTACCCCAGACATCCTCACCAGATGAAATGCGAGTTCACTACCGTAATCACTCAAGTTCCTTGTCAACTCCAGAGATAGCATTGCATCACTAACTCCCTAGAGATCTCTTCCCCCTACACAACCTTATTTATAGAAACTTTTCACCTTTTATACCCCCTCCCAGAATTTATGCAATGCCATGGCCCCAGAAGTCAGGGCTATTGAAATAAAACTATAGCACTTCTGACTGGGGTCTTTTGCATGAAACTAATATGTACGCTTTGATAAAACTGTTTTGCTTTATTGAGGACAAACACACCACTGGATCCACTTATAAATATTAATCTGTTACAGGTAGCAATTGACATCCTCTATGTATTTGTTGGGTGGACAAATAAAATGGGACATTGTTCTTAACGAGTTTGGTTTTAAGTCAATCTCAAAACACAAATGTTTTTTAGTATTTCTTTAGTGGCACTCACTGCTGTCAGATTGCCTTATGCTAGATACAGCACAAGACTGTGGATCACACCTATGGCATCAAGACAAATACAATAAATAATTGAACAGAGTAACTTTTAAAGTACACTTACTTGTCTGTATTTTTCCCAATCAGAAAAAAGCCTTGCGAGAAAAATGGCTCTTGGATGGCCTTAGCTCTCTCACTCCAAAAGAGCAAGAAGAAATGCAAAAGCAGAATCGGGAGGACCAACAACGGACTCATGAGCTGGAACAAGACATTTTCAGGTAGGGTAGTAACCCTGCCCTTCTGTCTGGGTTAAAATCGTCCGTTCTTAAAAGTCCTACTTTATTTTGTAAAACATTAAAACATCAGCAAGGGCTAAACATATGCAGTTTGATACACAGAGTAAAGCAATCTTTGTTATATTTTCTGGTCAGCTAGAATTAGAGAATACACAATGCAAGCTTCCATACTGTGAACTTTCAAATTGCATAATAAATATCTTGCAGAATATTTGTTTCTCTAATTCCAGATACCCCTTTCATGCTATACTCAATAGATGTAAGCCACAGTATATGGGTTTCGCTCCGAGATAGCAATTGTTAAATCAGAATTAAAAAAAAAAAAAAAACAACCAACCACAGTAAATAGTTTTTAAAGTTCTTCAGTTTCCCTAGGTCCTGCACAGCCTTTAATACCTGACTTCTACCATAACACAGCACTTCAGAACAGCGCAAGCTGCCTAGCCCCATTAGTATCACTTGCCTTATTTTTACTTGTCTTCCATGATGTTTTGTCCTCAATTTATTCCCAGAAGCCCATTGTAGCAAAGGCCTGTTTCTACCCTTTATGATAGATGTTCCTACAAATCTCATTGCGTAGTGCTTCCCTGCCACATATGGCTAACATCGAACTGCATAGACAGACAGTCTCACATACGACTCTTATTTATTATGGGCATGATTCTAGGTGCTTATTAGCTGCAGTTAGCCTTTCCCAAATACCACAGGGCTCTGTACACAATCAGCTCCTTCCCTGGGTCCAGGCATACTGAGTGGTACTACCCATTAGCACCCACAGAAAAGATGAAGTGTTCCTGTTTCTTTAGATTCTGGAAAGTTTCATCATCCTTTTTTGAGGCTTCTTCCTCTATTTCAGTTCAATAGCATCTTCCTCCATACTCTCCTCTTCCTCCACTGTCCTCCTACACACTCTCTTTTGGCAAAGTTGTCACCAAGATTACCTCCTCCAGTTATCTCCCCCCCATTTCCCTCCTTACTCCATCTCTCTGACACAAACGATAATTCTCTCGGCTGACAGGCAGCAGCCTAGTGCTAGTTTGTCCTATAATTATGCTGACTTCTTTCTTGAAAGCACTTTTCTCAACAGAACAGCTTTTCACGCACCTCTGTGGAATTCTTTGTTGCAGTGGTAGGAGGTAGACAGTGTGCTCTAAAAACATCTCAGCAGGTTGTGATTATGAAGACATGCAAGAGGGGTCCCTGCGACAGTGCGACCACCAGGAAAGAGAGCCGCGTGGAGAAGGACTGGCTCAGGAGCAACAGGAAAGTTGCACTGAGCAAGTCGCTCCCCACCAGCCCACTGGAAGGTCAGCCCTCCTCCGAGCACTGGGAGGATAGATTTTCAACTTTGAGTAAGAGCTGGAGGTTTAGCTGACATCTCCTTTATGCCCTAAAGAAATTTGGTGATAGGAGATCTTTTAAACTACCTTTTTTTTTTTTTTTTTAAAGTCTCAGAACCAAGTCAAGAACTGGATTTGGTGTGTGGCTATGTTGGGGGAAGGATGCTTTTATTCTCCTGACATAACCTACATCTACACTGTTTCCAATTCATTTGACAACACCCAAGTAAAGAATAAGCAATGCTGTTATAGTGGAAGTCTGAATTTCTGTGCCACTAAAGAGGAAAACTACTGAACTGACACACTGACTGCCTTAAAAACAGTGAAATATTTTAGCAGGAAGTGTACTGTATCTCCAGCATCTAAATCTAGTCTGTCACCTCATAACATACCTTTAGGGTTCTCTGCACATGAGTCATTGTAATTGAGCTATCTCACAGCAACACTTGCAGCGGGTCCCTCCTGTCCTGTCCCTGGGAAGACTTGAAATGCAGGATTAAGACTTAAAAAGCTTCCTAGAACACTAGTTCAGAGATTTCAGCAAATAGGGTTGTTTATTCACATATGTAATATCATTTCCATGTCTCACAGAATCCTGAGTTTGTAACTATAGTCTTTTGATACTCTTATTGCAATTATTGTCCTGGATTTGTCGTCAGCTCAGTGGCCTTAATTTTTAGTTCCTCAGAGACCAAAACTTAAAACAGACAGTGAGCCTTACTTCTCTGAATATAGCCATATAAACTGTTTTTTTTTTTTTAGCATGACTAGAATTTAATCGCTATCACAAATAGTAAAACAGTAATTCAACTGGAGCTTCAAACCTAAAAAAATCCTTTAATTCATGTAGGTAAATTAGCATCACAGAGGAATATTCCCTCTGCTTTAATTCTAGATTGGATCCAAAAGTTGACAAGGGGTTATAAATTTTCAAGTTTATCTGAATTAGAAGCTTCCAGGTCTTTTAAAAGATGCCCATAGGCATTTAAATGACCTTTTCTAAATGCATTTGTGCTTTAAGGAAGGAGAAATGAAAGTGCCAAACCCATCATTTGTCCCCGGTTGCTTTCTTAAATCACAACATGGATCCTGGAGTAACATCTCAGCCTGTCTCTACATTTTGATAGTTATAAGGACTAGATGCAGATACACTGTGAATGGGAAGACCACACACTTAGTACTGCATCACATGACCAAGAGCACACATATACCAAACAGGGTGGAGGTTCCTCAGCTCGTACCCTCGATGTATGCCTGAGCCTGTAACAGCCTAACTATAGAAATGTGCCTGTTACCTTCCCACTGGAATTTTTGCCAGACACTTGGTTAACATTCAGCATATACAAAAAAAATTCATTTTAGAATTCCTTTCCCATGTAGGTGGGATGCAGGGATGACAGGTTTGTTTTGTTGTGTTGGTTTTGGTTTGGATTTGTTGTTGTTGTTGTTTTTAAATAGTTTCTATTTATATGCCTGCATTTAGGAGAAATGTATTAGGTATGAATTCTTTTCCTACATAGTTCCAGATTCAGTTAATTACAAGCATAAGTAATGTTTGTATACCTAGATGACCGATATTCTGGCCATAAACTAGCAATTTAAATGCTGATGAAAATGAAATGAAGTAAGTCTATTTGCAACTGTAACCACTACAGTGGAAAAAACTGCAATAAATGTTTGATTGTAGTTGCTGTTTTTTCTCCTCTTATTAAAAATATTATTCCTTTTCCAAGAATATAAGGCTATTTGTTTTACTACACTTGCTTAACAGAACCTGTGAATGGTTCCTCTTTTATCTTTATATATGCTGCTCTTTCATGGCAATTGATTTTTTTCCATGGCGAACTAAGTATTTCCACAGCCATTTGTTGTTAATACTAGTGTTACCAACTAACTTTTCCTGCCTGTGACCCTCTCCTGGGAAGCTCCACCAAATTGCTTCCTCCTTAAAATGATTCCTACTTCTTGACGTACATCTGAACAGACTTATTTGCAGTGAAATGAATCAGATGAGTTACATCAGCATAAAATGAAAAGATTAACTGACAAAAAAAACGTAACACAAAGTGACATGCTCTCTTCACTCTTACGATAACTTCACAGGTATAATGCATCCTACAAACGAAAATCAGTACAGAAATGCTCCTAATTACATTCCAGAGCCACCTTGAATTAAGAGGACTTAATTCACCATTGCTGAAGTTATAAAGACAGTTTAGAGGTTTGTAAGGCCTTGATATCAAAAGAAGTATTTTAATTACTGATATATTTACTCTCATAACCAAACAATCTACACACCTTAGAGTTTTTGGCAGCTTTTATCTTCATGATACAGAGAGGGCTCAGGCAAGGACATTTGATTTTACAGATGAATAACAGAGGCAGAAGAACATACCTGGCGTCATGCGGGGACTTCCCTCTGAACTAGGAATTTCAACAGGTTTATTCACATCAAGCATCTTTTGCTATAAATTATACTTCCTACCACTCTTCAATAGCTGTCTAGCAAAGGCCTCTAGAAAAACATCCCTGCTGCCTTCCAGATATCATTAAGTTTTATTTAGACATACCCAACCCAGTTTCAAACCAGCCAGCAGTGATACAGAAACCTAGTGATACGGAGTTCAGTATGAACAAAGTCCACTAAAAAGGAGAAAATATGCACCATACAGTACTTGCACAGTGCTGCTATGCCATAGATGGCACTCAAGCTAACAAAAGCTTGCTTGACTACATATATGTGAAGTCATACCTTTGACCTGCCCTGTAAATCAAAGATTGCTAAACTGATGACGTAGACACATGTCATACAAGAGCAGTAAGATATATTATTGAGAAGCTCAGTAGAGTTCTTTCTTCTGGGCATCGGATTACTAAACTTTACTTGATTCAGATAGATTCTGTCCCCTCTGATGCTTATTCTGTGTGGGTTTTATCGTCAGTTAAAAAAAATCTGAATCACTTTGAAGACTTTTTGAATACCCTTAGACCAGTCTTTGTTTCTTTCTGCTGAGAGGACAATCGCAATTGTAGGCAGATTATTTCCAGTAGTGGCATGGGCCTTTCCATCACCCTCCTAAATGGGACCTCTGTTTTGAGCCATTCTTTACTCGGGTGTCGAATAGAGCTAGTGTATGTCTGCTAATCAGTTCGGATTTGAGCATTTTTTGATAAAAGGGAGAGTTCCTTTCTTTGTATCAACAACAAAACAGCGAATGGCGAGTGGCCTGAACCACCTTACAGACAAATAGCTGAACACTCTAGTTACAGACAAAAACAGCATTTACATTATCTGTCCTATTCACCCTCTTTACATGTTAGAAGTTAGAGTGAGCCAAGTGAGCACGTCCTTGGTCAGGGTACAAGCTGAATGAAGAATTAGGAGTCCCATTTTCTCATTTAAGTTTTAGCAAATAACACTCATTCTCGATGGAATTAGTTGCTAAACAACATACTTAAAAATGCGCAAACAATGTCACAGTTAACTAAGGTCTATTCAATGGTTTGTAATGTGATACATGAAGGCAGGCTAAGGCTAGATGGACTCAAGAGCTGCTAAAGCATTTGACTCACCTCAAAACATGTGAGGACTTGCTAAACTGCCTTTTCCTCTCAGTCCGGTATTCTCCAGGGTGGTATCCTCCTACCTGCTTTTCATTCTTAAGCCGTTTATTTTTCTTCTGGGATGGCAGTGGTGCCAACCCCAGCAGATTAGCTGGTGGCCAGCAGCAGTCAGGTATGCTCTGGAGAATTTCTTAATTCAGCTACTACTTTGGCAGAGAAACCTCTAATTTAGTATCTCGGCTTCTAAGGTTCCTTCTTTCATCCACACCTCCATACTACTTATTTTCCCCTCTCAAATAATGAACACTACTCGAGGAGAGAAGGAAAAATATCCAAAGGATTGTTTTCATATAGTAGCTATGTCATACTTCCATTTCTCTACAAAACACAGCAGCACCATTGATAGTTTCGTATAATTGCTAGTATAGCTGTTAGACCCTTTCAAGACAAATACAAACTATGATGTAACTTCATAAAAATTTCATTGATTTAGAAGTTTCTAAAGATTTAAACACACCAGAAAGATTCTGGCGTAACTTTTCAACTGCACAAAGTCAAAAGGACTTTGATTTCTTCGAAGTATACAGATTGCATCATTTAAAAAAAGTTCCCTTTCAACAAATTCCAGCATGCACACTCACAACATCCCCTGAAAATGAACCATAAAAATCTATGTCTATATGCAAGTATGAATGCAAAAGAGATACCTGAGGTCTAGATGCAATTCCCATTACATGAGCATGAGAATTTTTCCCTAACCCCACTAAGCACTGAATCAGTCCTCTTAATTACCATATGAAGTGGGTGTTGGTATGGGTGTGAGAGCATATATAAACTTAAATAATACTTTTCTTGATCTCCCAGATAACTATATGGGGTTTATCATCTTTGATCTGTTTGGGGTTGTTTCTTCTCTTTCTCTCCCCCCACCCCTCCTTTCTTTAATACCTATCCAGGATTTTTCCTCCTTTTGTTTCACCTGTGTGTCTACGAGTGTTTAGAGTCCAGACTGAAATAAACCCATAGCAAAGGTTAATGATTCTTCAGTTTGTTATGCTTCTGTGAGCTTTTAATGATTAATTTTCACATTATGATAATATTGTAATCAAGTTTCATGTAAAAATACAACATTTCAATATATTAAACAAATACTATTCTGTAAGAAGTGCAGAAATATGGTACATGATCATTGCATTAGTTTCTTTTATAGCCCTCCAAGAATATTCATCCCCTCATTATAAAGTTTTTAAATTTTAGCACTATAATCAGTACCTTTGAGCAGGGTCCTAAGGGTATTTTGCAGAGCTCAGGTCCAAAGTGTTAACTGCTTTTAAATTTTTTTTTTTCTTTTTTTAGCTTTTACTTTCATCCTGAATGCATTTTTCTTCACATCTCAATTCTGAGGTCTGTGATACCTTTGTGTTTCAAAAAGGAGGATATTCTCACTAACAGATAAAAGTCCACATAGTATCCTATTATTGTAGCTCTATAAATCCAAGTTTAAATAGGGAAAGAGCCACTGTGTTATTCAGACTCCTCAAGTAGTCACACAGAAGGAGATAATAATGCTTCTCTGCCAGCCTGCATTCTACTTTTCTGGTCTGCTTATTTTAAAGGGAGGACAGGTTTCTATTATTAATGTTGACTTTAGTGTAATATTGTGGATCATAGTACATGCTATAGAATAAGTCAAAACATAAACCAATTTTTTGTATCAGGGTTATAGGCCATCATTACTCTATTTGTAACTTTCGCTCAGATCATCTAGTTGTAACTATTCTGACTGATCTCAGCAACTAGTGATATCAGTTGCAGCTGCCTTAAGTCTACAGTCATCAATTTCTGACATGGATTCAAAAATAATGGAAGACATTTCATTCAAATATGGAAGGTTTTGAAATTTGTTTGTTTTGTTTTTTTTTTTTTTTTCTCCTTTAAGTTAAAAGAAGTTCTTCCAAAAACAATCCCAAAAAGAAAAGGTAGATGAACCAGGAGACTGAAGCTATATGGCACTCACCTACAGCATGAGAGATCCAGTTCAAGCCCCAGTTCAGAGTTAAATCTGGACTTGATTCTAGGTCTTCATGGAAAAGCAACTTCTCAACTACTAGGCTAATAAGGCAAATTTCTATCTAAAACCCAACAAATATGCACTTATGCAGAAAGGAACAGTCTTGACTAGAAAGAGGAAAAAAATAGGATACGGGACACCTGATCAAGTCACTGCATTAGTCATCAGAGAAAAGGATTTGACTGAGATACTTTACCTTAGAGGTGTGCTTTAACCAGGCATAGATTTCTCCCTCTCTCACATACATAGAGATTAGATATTTTATCCTGGACCTTTCTGTCTAGAAGTGTTTCATCAAACATCTTCATGCTAAGAAAATAGAAACTCTAATTAGAAAAAGGTGCCTTAAACATTGTACTCAGCTTTAACATGCAAGAAAGCATGTAACATAGATTTAACATGTAATAAGAGGGAGGGAAAGGGAGCTGTGACCCCTTTTAAATAATGTACAAACCTACAGCAGAAGTCAATAGCCCAAAAGAAATTTTGACTGCTGAGCTTCAATCTCCCTCTTACGTAACGATAAAGGGTTTTTAAGAAAATAGTTAGCCCATCAGCCAAGTCCTAAATGGCAAGATACTTCTGGTTTGCACTACTAAAATCTGACAGAGATAAGTCAATTGCTGTCCTAGAGAATATCCAAAGTTAGTATATTTGGTACTCATAAGAGGTAGGCTTGTAGTCTTTGTAAAACAAAGCTTTCACTGACTAAACCTGGGTGCAATCAAGTCTCCTCCTCTAATAAATAGACCCTTAAAAATTGTTTCTTACTGTTGGAAATCTCACCTAATTACAATCTTAGAAAGTGATTGCTATTAGCACCTGATGCAACATGTACCACATCTTTGTGAACTACCCAGTTTTCTCTTGCAAATTCATTGGTGATACTAGTGAGGATATTACTTGAGCAAACACTGCAAATGTTACCTTCCCAGCTGCTTCTCCTAGGTGTGTTGAACCAGTGCCTCTTACATGACTGCTGTTCTGCTGAAAAGCAATGCTTTCCAGAAACAAGAATTCAGCACTTTTCCTAGAGAATTAGGTACACAAAATGCCAATGAGTGACTAAGAAGGACACATGTATGTCTGTAAAAGCCTTAGTACACAGCCCCAAAGAGGAGCCCTTAAAATTTACTAGTATTTTTAAGTCTGTAGCTACACACACTCTGGTCTAGTCTATCAGGAATGCCACAATAACACCCACCCCACATCTGCAATATCTTGCACCTTTAATCCAGATTTTTTTCCCCTGGAGAATCAAGCTTTAGGCTGTCAGTCAAGCACTGTTACACCTGTTTTACCAAAACAAACAATTTTGAAATCCCAGAACCCACGTTCACACATGCAAAACCGTGGAGAACTGTCTTGGCGTCTTGGAGCTGAACACACACACCCCCCCCTCCCCAAAAGCCCCTTCATCATCCCGGGTGTTTGTAAATTCTTCATTCTCAATCCCGGATAGACTGGAAAACAACAAAGCTTCAGACTTTAGTCTCTTGAGCATCCTCCCACTGTGCAGGTTACTTAGTTTTCAAAATCCACACAATTATGAAGATATCACTTCATAAAGATAGCCTGCAAAGCACATCACTATTATGATTTCTAGCTGTATTAATTTTCATATTAGAAAATTAGTTAAGATTTATCTACAAAAAGTACTTGTAAATGCTGTTAGTATTTTATCAAAAATATTATACCTGTTCTACCCCTCAGAAATACAACTGCAATTTGATTTCCATTGACAGAGGTGGCTGTTCTGGAATTGTAACTCCTAGTTATAGATTGGTTAGAACTTTCCTCCACAGAGGATCCTCCTGAATACAGTTTAGCTACATATATTAAAATATAGCATATGATGTGATGTACTATAGCCCTTTAAGTACTACTAGTTACAAGAACATTCTTCTGACTTTCTTACAACAAAAGAATTTGCTTCTTTTCATCATGTATACAAGTGCACATACAAAATTAAGAGACAAAGTCATAACCCTGGTGTCTGTATACTAGATTCCTACATCTTAATTGCAAAGGAGTAATCACATTTCTTGAGACAATGTAGCAGAGAAAATTTGCTTAGAGATGAGGAAATGCTGGGGGGGCTTATATTCCTTATCTATTCCCTCCTGAAAAATAAGTTAATTTCAGCAACTGTTTTCAAAGTAGGCTCAGAAGGAATCTATGGCAGGTACATTTAAAAAAAAATGAGAACACTATTTCATAGTATTTCCTGATGCATGTGAAATTTAAGCTGATCTCATATTAGAGCAAAATTTGTCAGGGTAAGTAGAACCAGCCCCACTAATGTCCATCTTCATAATGTCTTGAATCTGCAATGTTGTTCTCTGCCTGGTATTAAATCAAAGGGAATTGTGATTGCAGACTGGAGAAGGAAATTGAGGCTCTGGAAAGGGAGGAAATGGAAGTCTCAGCTAAGGAAGAAGCAATTTTAAAGAAACTTAAGTCTGTTGAGAAAACAACAGAAGACATAATAAAGGTTAGTGCCAAATTACTCCAGAAGTAGAATTCATTACTCATTCATCATAATAACCAAATGACCTGTGAGTGGTCATGAGTTTTCGTCTAAAGTGACAGTAGTTCAAACACAAGAGGGGTCAAGATGTTATATTGTTCAAGCACCCAAATGTCGCCATTTGGTTGTTTATGGGGGTGGGGGAGCAATTCCTATCACTACTCACTATAGCACATCTCAAAAAAATGGCACTGCCACTAACACCAACCAGCTACTTTGCATCTCAGCCAGAGACAGACAAAACAGGTACAGAGGCTGATGTATTCATACTCCTTCAGGTGATGTGCTCAGCTAAACTGCATCATGCTTTCCCCCAGGTCCCTGAGAGAGATTATAGTGAAACATGACTTAATATTACCAGTCGTTAGTCTTTGTCAAAAGGTCATTTTGATGATTTGAAAGTCATCTTAAACCATCTCAAAAACATAATGATGAAACTAAACTTCAGTTCCCCAGTTGTTCTTACACACACACACACTCTCTCTCTCCCTAAAGATACACAGGGAGATAAGCACAACTGGAAAGCCAAAGTAGAGCCTTTGAAACTCTTTGATGCCAACCAGCTTGGGCCACAGTGTGAGGCTGTGTCACCGATTAACACTTTGTAATGTCCTGTTCTTCCCTGTGTGACTTGGAATTGTCCTGGCAAAAAAGACCAGAAAAATTTCACTTTCTCCCTTGCCATGCTCCAACTGAGCAGGTTCCACTTTTAACCCCTTCTCAGTATGAAGCCGTGCACACACAAAGTTAAAACCACCAGGTAAAGCAAAGCAATGTCTAGCTAACATCTTAAAACTGACTAATCACATTTATTGTTAATGGTTCTCTTTCCTAGTCTGTGAAGACTGAAAAAGCAGGAGTTGAAAAAGGTATGTTTGCTCAAAAAAATATTTTTAAAAAGGTTCTTGTAGAAGTCAGTGAAAACATACTAAATGCTTTGTGGATCTTCTTTATTCAGAGGCAGCAGACTACATATATGCCAGCATACCTGACCTTCCCAAGTATTTCAGGCCTTCCGCACTGAGAAATACAGCACATGCTGCCACCGATGATGAAGAAAAGAGAAAAGGTACTGCTTATTAGCAACTCCAAAGGGTGTCCATATGTGCAAAGACTTGGTATAAATTGAACTGAATACACTTTAAGGGAAGGATAAACATAACAGATATGGGACAATGCTGTTCTCATTTAAGCTGGTTATCAGTGAGGTCATCAAAAGCGAGAGGTGGGACACTGGGGTAAGGTACCTACCACTGAGAATAAGGATCAAGTGTTTGCAACATTGACACTTCTTTCCAGCACTTCGTTCCTCTACCTGGTGCAACTTTAAGTAGTTCCTCCCTTCATATCATACATTTCACATTTTCTATCCGCACTTACACCTACTGGGCAGCCAGCAGTAGGCTGGTTATTTCCCAACTACTACCAAGCCTCCTAACCCTTCCAAGTGCCCGAGATTCTTCAGTCTTGTAGCACGTTGAGCTCTTTCAACTGCTATTACCCAACACAACACCAGGGGCCAAGGCTACATCAGGCTTTCTCAGTCAATCACATAACGAAAGCTGGCTCCTCAACAGCTTATTTTTCCTCACAGAATTAGATCCAAATGAAAATATTTTTTTCCACTTCAAGTTTTGACAGGATGGAAGGGGGCATTCGAAATGAGAATCTAATATATTGGTTACATATGTGATAATTTCACGTATTTGATAATTCCTTCTGAAAGTCATTCTCTATTACTGGCAGAACTCTTTATAATATTTCTTGCAGCTTCTGCATTATCAGTTTAAGCACTTGTTTCTTTCAACAGCACTGTTTGCCATGGAAATTAAAGTTGAAAAAGACATGAAGACAGGAGAAAACACAGTGTTATCAACAATACCTCTTCCCTCAAAGGAGTTTAAAGAGACAGGAATTAAAGTCTATGACGATGGCAGGAAGTCAGTCTATGCAGTGTCCTCAAATGGCAGCACAACACAAAACGGGATGGATGAACTTGCTCCTGTTGAGGTGGAGGACCTGCTACGGCAGGCAACTGAAAAAAATTCCCAGTCTCCCACAGAGTATCATGAGCCTGTGTTTGCAAACAAATTTTGCAGGCCAGTTACTCCTCAGAAAGATAAATTAGTCCCTGGGCCAAAACTGGAAAGCAGTCACAGAAGAGAGATGAATGGATTTAGCAATCATCAAACAGAATTGTCCTCCAAAACAGAGCCCTTTATGCAGCAACGCAAAGAGAACGGGCTTGATCTTCCAAAGGCAATACAGCCGAAGTCTCCCTCTCCAGTACTTTCCCATTCAGAGAAGAAAGGGCACACTAATCCTGAAAACAGGATGATACATAATGAAGACAGAAAAGCTGCACATGAGGAATTAAAACCTCACCAGAATATAAGAGAAAGACGTAATGAGACAAGGTTTTTAAGTTCCTGCCGTCTTAATGAAACATCCCCTGCACCTCAAGATGAGGAAGATGTTCAGTACAGCATTGTCCAAGCTGTACCATGTTACGTGGATGATTCAGAGCCAGTAACAATGATTTTCATGGGTTATCAGCGCATTGATGATGACGATGCAGAAGCAGACCAAAAGCTGTCACGATACGATGGGGTTATCCGTGCAGAATTAGTTATCATTGATGATGATGATGAAGATGACAGCAAATCTGAGAAACCAGCATATCATCCCATAGGCCACTATAGCCAGGTTTATCAGCCACCAAGCAGAAAAATCACAGAAGTCCCACAGACAAACCCTGTGAGCAGTCTGGGCGCAAGCCTGAACAAGGTACCCCACAAAAATTCCATCTCCCTGCGAGAACAAGAGGAACGCTTAAGCTCACCAACACACCGTGCTCGTCTTCACAGCCAGGTATCTGGAGACGGTACTGAAGATCCCTCACTAACAGGTAACAGAAAAGGAAAGTCATGTCACTGCTGTTTGCTCATGTAGCAAAATGATACTACTCTTACCTGCTAGCAACTGTTCCACTTTACTATTTGGATTGTTTCACGGACTCATATGCAATTACTAATCATTTCTTTCCTCTTATTTGTTAACAAATGCCAATCTGCATTTTGGTACTGTTGAATTATTCCATCTTTAGCAATGCACTAGTTACCATATCAAAATTTGAAAAATAAACTCTCTCAGAAAAGCCATTTCTGTAGCCTTCAAAGATTAAAAGTGGTTCTCTTTCAAGTGACAATTAAAAGTTCCATTAACGCTACCTCAATTAGCAGAATTAGTTTTCATTTCTACCAGGTAACTAACAGCATTGCTTCTTAACACTGTCTCCTTGCTGGAATGTTTTTGTGCCTATCTGCATTCTAACTACTTCCTAGATAATCCAAATTGCTCCTCAAATCAGAAAGACTGTTTAATAACCAGCTTTACTTTGCATTTTTCTGGAATCAGCATTGCCAACCTTGCCTTGACAATGTTTATGTAAGTTTTAACATTTTTTTGTTAACCGGAGTTAGATATTTTTATAGCCTGTGAAAGACAATGAAAGAGTTTCCATCACTACATGTGGTTAGTCCATACAGTCCATAGTGATATATTTTTAACACTTTTTGTATTCTATTAATATTCAAGGTAGCTATTTCTTACTATAAAGTTTTATAATAAAAGGTTGAAAGAACAATAGCAAGATCTTCCAGAAACACAGAAAGCTCTTCTTTATGATTGTTGTACTTCAACGCATACAATTAAACTGCATTGAAGTATATTTACAGAGCAGCAGATTTCAGCCAGTAGTCACATTCCACTTGAAGGAAAGAAGGCTGTGCTTGAATTATAGGAAGATCAGGGGTCCTGATCCCACATTCTCTCCCTGCTCCTCTTCCAGACTATATTCTGAATAATTTTGCAACTTGGCAACAACAACAAAAAAAAAAAAAGTAAGTTTGGGCCCTGCCTAAAGTTGCATTGGCAGCCCAGCATTTCTTTGCAATACAGGTAAAGCCAGGAGAGAGGGTGGTCATTGGATCACATAAGGAGTTTGGGGTATTTTTGCATCAGCACGCACTGATTGGGAAGCGTTGTTCAGTAAGTAATGCTCCCAGTTTACAAGAGTATCAACCTCGTGCAGTCATGCATACAACAGCCTGAAATATTCTAGCAGTGCTGCCCAGCCTTTCTGATCAATGAGGCCACTGCACTTCTCTACCACTTCAAAGGACCTTTGCTTCTCTCAAGCACCAGTTCTGCCATCTGTGCACATCCCTGTGTCCTCCAGGACCAATGGCTGCTGCCAGCAACTCTTATGGCAGCAACTGAAAGCAGAAATAGCTGGTACAGGCAAGATAAACCACTCCAGCCACTGCTCCAGGCCATTATAGTTTGGGGATAGTCCCTTAATTCCCCCATCACATATGTATATGCATATAATGGAGAAGCGACACTCACCCACCCACCAGCTGGCTGCTACTGAAACAATTCGTTCATCCTACAGCCTGCTGCGTGGGTGCTCCCAAACAGATCCTGGGAAAGAGGTTTCCAAGAAGTAACTATGAGCTGACAGTACCATTCGGGTGGGCCATATGCAAGCCATGAGATGTTAGCGGGGCACGTCTATCTGTAACAATCTTTGCTTATTTTTGTCTCCCGAAAGAAGCGCCTGAAACTTCTTTGTTTTCCCCTGCCACTCATAGACACTCCCCGAACTATCTGGGTTCTCTCTCTTTTGAGGTTAGTGGAAAACAAACACTGACTTTCAGGGAAGGGGATAAGTGTAAATCTAGCAAAACCATTTGAAAATCTTTTCTGTTGATCTGTATTTGGTCTTACCCATTTACTTACAAGTATTCTACCAAGGAGAAAATAGCCAATTAGGAAAAAAACGGTCCCAATTAAATTAAAAGCAGTTTGGCAACTGCCTCAAAAATACACCCCAACAGTCAGCACTGCCTCTAAGTGAAGGTTTTAAGTGCCCAGTAGAGTCTGGAACTAAGCCATATTCCTCTCTACCCCTTCACCTATTTATTGCCACTCCCTGGGACATTTTGATCAGTGGAAAAAGCCAGGAAGTGACTCAATTTTTCCCAAGCAGTCCTGTAATCCTACTGCGACTTCTAAAAAGGAAACAAAACCAGGAAAGCCTCTTAAATCTAGAACAATGTAATTACACAGAGCTGTTTCTTAGGGAAATAAGTTGTTTTCAAAGCAGCCACTGATGCCCAGCCTAGCAGGTTCACCCTAAACACCAGCAGTGAAAAGGAGTCAAAATTATTTTTGGTACCTCATCATTCATTACTAAAACAAACCAGAAAAAATAATCCTCTCTGAAATGAAGCTTTAGGAGGTAGCTGCAGCATTTGAACATTAAACAGGCACTGAGGACTCTCTGAAAGAGAACAGAAAGCAAGGAAGCACAGGCCAGGCCAGGGAGACGGTCCCTTATGAAACAGTCTTGCTTTGGGAAAGAAATGAATCTTCAGAGCAAGTTACTGAAAAAGTTAGTGATGGCCAAGGACAACTAGGAAGCAACAGAGTTGTTCCATGTGCCAGTCTATATAGAGAAATATCAGATTAAATTAGGAGCTTTCGGCATGCCCCCAAAACTGACAGAAATGTAGGACATACCTCTGTCCATATGGGAGCAATTTTCCTTTCTCTGTGAGCTTAGTGGGGGACCAGTATCTCAAAATATGTGCCCTCAGAAAAACCATACAGAGAAAAGGATGACTGCTATAATTAGGAGGCCAATATTTTGCATTATTAGAGCTTATTTTCTTCTTTAAATTTCAGTCAAATTAATTAGTGTGCAAATGTTTTGAAGATTCAATACTCATTAGGGAAATTAAAAGCCCTTGGGGGGGGAACAAAGGCTAGACATAGTGCAATGAATACAGAAAGGAAAAACTTAAGCTGACTAGGCAGTAAAACCTACTGACAGTGTGGAACAGGCTCTCATAGGACATGAAGATCCGAGGCTTTTGGCAGGTAGCTAGTCTAGATGAGCTAATTTTTTTTCTTTGCAACTGGAAGCTGTGCAACCTTCAAAAAACACAACGGAGACTTAGCTCCGTTTGCATTGAAGAAAGTAACATACAAAAAACCTTTTTAATAGAGAAAGATTCATGCATGCCATCTGTTTCTGTAACACAGAGCCAGGCAAAAATGGACTGTTGGCTTTAAATGAAGCATCAGACTGATTGTTCTCTCAAACCACAACCAGGACTTGAATCCTTCGGAATTCCTTGGTTTGCAAGTACACAGGGTCTTTGTAAGCGCTCAGCTTGACATTAGCGGCCCTACGATATAAAAGTTACACTCAGATGCTTCTATGATTTGCAACAACTTCAGCATTCAAAACATAACTCAAGTCAGACATTTGCTGACATGCATAAATCAAGTAAACAGCTGCTTTGGCTCCCTGTCTCTCAGTACA
The DNA here is from genome assembly GCF_047370975.1 of Nipponia nippon. Classification (NCBI taxonomy): domain Eukaryota; kingdom Metazoa; phylum Chordata; class Aves; order Pelecaniformes; family Threskiornithidae; genus Nipponia; species Nipponia nippon. The sequence goes on from NW_028262369.1 coordinate 41,739,863, forward strand.
GAGATATACGCAGGATGAAGGAACAAGAGATGCTATTTTGGGTGACTCTTCAAACTAACAGGTCAGAGGGCTGGAGATTATTCCCACTGCATTCTCAGATCAGCTACATGGGGGGGGGAGGCTCTTACATATCAAACAGCAGCATTATATTGCTGTTCTAAAAATAACCTTAACATTTAATCATCTGCCCTGCACTGTCACTTTCAATCTAACACACATTATACCCAGTTACAGACAATAGCTATAGTGATGTTTATGCAGATACTAAGTTACTCCTTCAGAGTCAAATCAGGAATATGACTAACTCCCACTCTGACTCACTACACCAGGAAAAGAGGAGAGTTTTCTGTGAACATCAACACAAAAAAAAAAAAAAAAAAGCCTTCCAAACAGTTACAGCTCCCACTGAGGAGTTTAGTTTAAACAAAGAGTTTGTTTAATTATTCATGCATCCTTTTAATCTGTCAGCATCTAGTCAAGGACAATACCATCTGTCTGCAACACGTTAGTGAAGGTAACACAAACAAAACAGAAAAGAGCTGTGCTGATTTTCAAATAGCAATAGTGGAGCAATTTCTTAATATACTTGCTTTATTGCAAAGTTACCAGAACTAATGCCTTCTACTGATTTCTTTTTATAAAACTAAAACAATGCTTATTCTGCTGGATCAACCACCGGAGGTACGTGTATTCTTCATTTTTCTAAACAAGGAGATTTAGCATTAGAAATAGAAAGTTGGCCTGGAAATGCAATGGTTTTGTTTGTTTTCTTTTTTCAGCTCTGAGGATGAGAATGGCAAAGCTGGGGAAAAAGGTGATTTAACAGCTGTAATGACACAGAAGTAAAATTTACTACTCAAAGCAGAATAAAACTAAGAAGAGTTTCTTCAGCACACCTTTTTTTGGATCATAATGCTTGTTTTGCTCTTCTGTTTTATGCATCTGGGCTATTTTGCCCTCTGCATAATCCAATGGACTTTAACAGATTTTTAGATTTGACCAGCTGCCACATACACATGAATCACATCCTGGATTTTGCTGAAAGTAGTGGAAAGTTACCTAAGACCATAAATGCGGCGTATCCAAGTATGAAGACATGTGTGTACCTGTTCCCACAATCAGGAATACGTTGTTGCTATATATACAGAGCAGATAAACACACATCTCCACGGAACTTCACAGGACATTGTTTCACTTCGAAGTGTGCCAATCTGCCTGATTTTGATTGAAAATGCCATCCCAGCATTTTTCTGGTAAAAGCGTTGGTTAATAAAAAACTAAACATGAGAGATAGGAGCAGGAAGAAATGTAAATATAAAAGCTGGTTTCCAAGCATACCACCTTGGCCAAAATTTAAAGCATTCCTTTTTAAGTGACAGCAAAACAAAACAAAAATAGTAAAGTCAGCATTTAAATATTTAACCACCTTCTAGAGCTCCACAGTCTACCCACCCTTCTGTTTTACATATGACAGCATAGCCATCCTCAGACCCTGCTCCCTTCCCCGTGCCGCATACACGCTGCCCACGCATAACCTTACAGATCAATCCTGTGCGTAACACTATGAACAGCCTGATCTCCCAAGCAAGGTTTCACCTCCTCGCTTGCTCAGAAAGCCCTGCTTTTCCAGGAAACTGACTGCCAGACAGGCAGTGCCTGTCCATCAAAAAAAAAAAAAAATACTGCTTAGTATACAGGTTTCAGTTGGCCAGGGAGCTAAAATTAGTGCAAGCCTCCCATCAGAAATACTGAGTTGCCAATGGCTTGTCCCACAGCTGCAACTAAACGTCTGGTATAGGTGCAGCCACTGCTGGGCACAGCTCTCCAGCAAGGCCCAAGGCTCCCACCAAGGAACAGGTTATTTCTTTCCACATGAGGGAGGAGCTAAAGGCCCTTAAAGCAGCCATAAGGTATAGTTACACCTAGAAAAATCACATGCAAGTCCGATTTTTCCAGTACATAGCTCTTGGGGGGGAAAAAGTGCCTCATAGCACTACATCCTTATATTCAAATCAGTATGATAGCTGTGTTTTGCCAGGTCTTCTCCTGGTTTGAATCACTAAACAGATAAAACTCAGGTTGTGTTATTCTAGTATAGCTGACTCAAATTATGCACCAGCCAAAAAACAACCATAACTTTTTTTGCTGGTCTTCCTCGTTTCAAAGCAAGAAACTGAAGCTACTACCTCATACTGAGGCACGATGGTAGTAATCAGCTGACTTGTAGCCTCTAAACACTTGGTGGCTCCCAGTCTGAAGTGGGTAATACTCTCAAATTTTAGGACTTGCCCGAGATGGTTACCTGGTGAGTGGAAGAGTAGATAAGAACAAATAAATTTAACTATATTACACTTTCTCTATGTCTGTCCTGGGTTTTGTTTGGAGTCTTTTTTATAGCAGGTGTTTTGTTTTGTTTTGTTTTTTTCCCTCTTATGTTTCTTCTGTTATTTGATGGTTCAGAGAGCAGGAGAGGGAGTTACCTTCAATTTTTTTTTTATATTATTATTTTTACGTCTTCTCAAAGGTTCTTAACAGAATACACCAAAGTCAGAGAATAGGAGAGTGATATGAAGTAGTCACAAGCAGTTTTTGTAACAGTGGCAGATTGCTATGGACACTTAGCCCCCGCCTTCCCCAATATTGAACTTAAATGATCTGGAAAAGGGGGCAAAAACATTGCTGCCAACATAATATTATTCAAAGCAGTTTAAAAGAAAGGAGACTGAAGAGAGACTTTACAATAGTGAACGTGTAGTATATCTACAAGTGAAATTCACTACCAATACATGAAAAGTAATGTTAAAAAAAAATAGAAATAACCCTAACCACACACAGCATGAAACTCCTTGGCATTATTTTAGATAGTCCTCTGAAAGTATCAACTCCATGTTCAGAAGCCATGAAAATGATGAGAGCTTTAGGACTCATTAGGGAAAGCATGGAAAACAAATCAACACACAACTGTGGCATAGCACTTCATGTTTACAACTTGAGTAGAGTTTGGTCACGCCATCTCTGAAGAGACAAACAGAGAAGGGTAATCAAGATTATCAGAAGCACGAAATGGCTAAATACAGCAGCAGTCATACAGGGAAAAAGACAGTAAGGCATAGACATGAGAGGCCTAGAGAACTGTGATAAAGGCAGGAAGGTAAAACCAAAATACAGGTCATTAAACAATGGCATCAAGAAGCAAGCGTAAAACAAAAACAAGAAGCACTTTCTCATAGTGACTAATTAAATGGGGGGAGGGCAAAAGCATTAACAGATTTTTTTTTTTAATTAATTCATTGCACACTTCATAGGTAAAATTCAATCACTACAAAAGTTCATGGTCCAGCTGCAGTTTCTAGCTTAGGACATCCTTGCACAGATTCTGGTAAGTAGCAAGATCTTGCTGGAAAGAGAAAATATCACTGCAGTTTTGTAACATCTCCTGCTCTAAGCACTCATTACTACCACTTCTGGAGACACTATTGGGCTCAGCAGATCTCTGCTTTGCCATATGGCACTTCTGATGTTGCATATATTAAAACTATTCCATTTGTGCCAGATGAATCTGAACTGTCCCACACTAATACACTAGCTATATAGCAGCATGGATATTAGATCATTCGTTTGGAGGAACAGAGACACAAAATGGAGCATTCAAGAGTTGTGTGCTTCTGGGAAGCAGGGATGTTCATCATCTGAGTGCTGCAGCCCAGAGCTTTCCCACATCCCATATCAACAAGAACAGAATTACAAGGTGGCAAATCATCTTTTTCACATGTCAGTAGAGATGCCATACAAAATTACAATTCATCATTAAAGCCGACCAATTTCTAGGGTCCAGCAAGACCAAAGTCTCTCTGAAACAAAGCCAAAACTGGAGTCCTTCTTAGTGCAGTATCATTTGTCCAGGATGACTATCATAGATACCTGGTTCAGTGTGACACAAATGTTCAGCTTTTGTGGTCTGCAATATGTAAAGTCACTTCTGCACAGCGCGAGGAAGACCAGCAGAGGCTACACAGTGGTTGAATTAGCTCATGTATGAGCGTGTTCTGAAGCACCTGTCCTGTCCCTCAGGTAAGCAAATGCAACAGCCCCCCCCTTCACACATAGCCCTTAGAGATGTTGGGATCAGACTGATGTGAGCAAAGAATTTCTCAGAATTACTAGCAGATCATCCCTCTTAACCATCCTTCTATTCACTTGGAGCCTGTCTTTCTTCAGCTTGCACTGAAGGTCTAAAATCACTGAGATATTAACTTCTGCATCGAAATGCAGAAGACTGCAGTTTTTCCTTGATGATTGCCATTCATCTTAAGTTGCTTGGAAAGGGATGTACCCACGTAGAGCACAGTTTACACACATGACAAAAGGCCATAACCGTTCAAACAAAAGCTTAAGCATAGACATCAAGTCAACACCCATTTCATAATGTCTGTCTGTATGAACTGGCTTGAATTTAAAGACAGAGTTTCTTAATAAAGCTTGAGATTTTTTTTTTTTTTTGCTTAGTTCATCTAGGAACAGTTCCTGTTTTGGACATCCTCTACATGTCTCAATCTCTCACTGACAGATGAAAGAAAGCAAGCAAAGTAAAAATGCTGTTATTTGAACAAGAGCGCCACATAGTGTTACAAACCATGATGGAAAACAAAAGGCAGGCAATCTTTCTCTAGCCTTCCCAAAGCTGGGTAAAGGAAAAACGTGGGCATTATTACACTGAATATGGAGTTTCCCCATCTTGTGATTTTTGACAAGACAGAAAACTGTGTAGCGTTCAGTGTAAGGAAAAGAAACAAAGCACACCTTTTCTTAGTTCTTTCTGCAGTCTGCATGTCAGCTAGCAAAAAAATTATTTCAGGGAAAGCAAAGTAGCAGCGAATTCCATTGCATTTGAGCTATTTGCATCAGTTTTCATTCAAAACATATGCAAGAAACTTGATTTGTAGTTAAGTCAAGAGCAGATGACCAGTATTTGGAGGCTGCACCTAACAACTCAATCAAAACAGCAAACTACTTGTTGTGAGACTGATCACAAGTTTCCACTTGACTGGGAGTGTTTCCATGTCTAGAAAAATCCAAAAGAAATATGCTAATGTTGATTTGTCATCACAAATTTAATCTGAGAGTAAAAGAGAACACCAAAACTTTCTCAATCTCTTCTTGTGAAGAAGTTTTCTTAACTTCGGTAGGATTCCTTTATGAAGCAAAGCAATTTTCTTCTATACAATATTTTATCACTCAAAAAAAAAAATATACAGCAGCTGCCAGTGTCTTTAGAGCCAAACTGCCTGTCACCTATTTTCCTGCTGATACCAAACACTTCCATAGACAGACTTTTTTCTTCTTTTTTCAAAGGAGTATACCAGAAATTTTAGAAGTCACTAGAATACAGTGACACATCGCTACCGCTTACTAGCCATCTAGGAAGAGGGCAGGGGTGGTGGTGTGAACAAACATTGTACAAAATCAACAAGTCTTTCCATCGAATAAGTTACAATATTGCACGCAAGACCTCACATAAGAAACTAGGCAATATTACCAGCACTGGCAAAGAACAAGTTATCCGAAGAGCAACCAACAATTTTGCCAACTTTAAAGCTGTATTAGATGTGGAACAAGGATTTTTTTTTTTTTTTCTTCTTGAGGAAAAGAAACTCTGCATTACAGAGACAAACCACTTCAACATTCAATTTCAATAAGAGTTTCTCCAGGAAGCACTTAGATAGCTTTAATGTATAAAACAATACCTACAAAGAAAACAGACAATCCATTTTGCTGCTAGGCAGTACTATTCTTTTCTAGTTTCTATTTGATAGTGTTTTCACCTTAGTAAAAGAGACAAAAGCCTTTATTAAGGTATTTACATTCATGTTTTAAAAACCCTGTATTCATTGTCACATGCAAATGAAAAGACACACAGTACAGCTATTGTATTACAGAAAGAATCCAGCATTGACTTCAATTTAAAAAGCCAGCAATTGTGCCTAGGTTGAGAGATTTTCTTCTCTAAACTCATGGTATACAAAAGAGTCCCCCAAAACTTTAGCACCAGATAGGCCTGTGATTTCCAGGCTTTTGAGATCAGAGTTCTCTAAAAACCCCACACAATTAGCCATATACTTCTTGCCCTTCAGCCCGGGTTTTGCCATATTTCTTCATAGTCCCTCTTTCCCAATCTGCACATGACTTCTCCAGCTTCCAGGAGGAAGGGGGACAATTCGACTTACACACACTTCCATTCTGCTGCTGCCACTGACAAAGGGATTAATCCCAGCTCTATAAATGCTCTTATTGCTAAACCAGTTACTTGAGCAGCGAAAAAGATGATCATTGACTACAAACACGTAGTTTTCTGAATACGACTTGTCCCTGCAATAGGCTGCATGGTGGATTTGGGGAGATGGAGACAGGAATAGACAGCTTTAGTAAGTGGAAAGAACCACTACCTGACCCACATCTACGAGTATTTTAAAGTTGGCCATCAGGTAGTAGAGAGATGTTGTTATAACAGTCTATACCAAGCCAGGCCTCGCTATTTACTGTTCTATCCAATACTCCAACACCTTTATTCCCAGCTAGCTTAGTAGCCCTATCCTGAAGATATATTTGGAAGCATTACAACTAAAAATCGATACTTTCCCATATCAAAAGCGAAGAGGTGTGGAACCAAACTGTTCAGAGCCGCAAAACACAAATGCAAAGCACTGTACTGCATGTCATATTAAGGGTTCATTTCTGAGATGCCGTTTCAAGAGTATCCTTCCATACTTCGGCAAACCATGAACCAAAAAAGTTAAACAATATAGTCTCTTTCCACTCCCTGTACCTAGTTCATATATTTAGATAAACCTTTTGTTGACTAAAAACATGCCCTCCCATATCCTTATAAAGACAGCTCTGTCTCCCAGATATGCCACCTCAAAGGACTCTCACTTAACATTAACAGAAGCTGTTTTTCCTAAAGTCAAACCAACTTCTAATCTACATTGTGCTCAATAGTGCAAATACAACTGCAACATTCCTGAGCAAAATATTTTCGCTTCCACTTAAGTATCAAGTGGCATAAATCCATCTTATTCACACGGAAAAGTAATTCAGAAGCCACAAGCAACCATAGACAGCAAAACACAGAAATCCATACACACAGATAAGTTCTTCCTGTTTCAGTTCTGGATAAGTACAACTGGTTTTAATGCACTTATATTGCAAACACATTTTCTCTTTATGGTTTAGAAGCACTGGGGAGGGATGGGACAGAACAGTATTTTGAGTGAGGCAAATGGTGGTTTTACTAAAGGACTGAAGTTCCCAAACCCATATGCTTGTGTAAGTGCTCTTAAAGCAGAGAGAATATTTTTTGCATTTACCTGCAAAAGATAAACAACAGCATTTAGCTCATGCAGAAACCTGCATTTGTGACAGTTTTTCACCAAGATTTTTTTTTTTAATGCACAAAACTGTCATGAGCAGGAAGCTGTCACATCACATGCCATTAGAACACAGTAAAGTGAACAGATACAATAAGATCCCAAATCAGTCTTCCCAGTTTTCCCAATAATTTTCACAAAAGGTTTGGAGAACTGACTATCAAAACAGCATTTTCAGGACATCTTCTCAGTCTTCTCAACCTGTAAGCTTTAATCAAGTTAATGACTGCACTTAAAAAAAAAAAATAGAGACTTCACTCCTTACTCAGGCAAAGACTTCCATTAAAAGTTCCATCAGAAGACAACTTTTGCAGGACCGCAGCATCCTTCTATAGATTTGAATTCAAGTTCTCCCTAACACCGAGCATGACGCACATGTGCTATTATTCTTCAATTACATCTTCAGGGAGGTGTTGAGGGAAAAGTTGTAATAGAAACCATTCCTTGCAGGTTTTTCAACTGCACAATATTTCATCACAAAATTCTCAGTGACTTATTTCATATTTGGTTGATTGCTGCCAGGAAGGCAATGAGGAATACTATATTTCCACAGACATAGATGGTTAGCACAATCTGTTTAAACAGACGACCCTGCAAGAGAAGGGGAAGAAAAGCCATAGAAGTGCCAGTCTTTTTATTGGTTTAAACAAAGAATCATCCCATCTTATAGTAGTTATTTACGAAACTGTGACTTACCTCTGCTTCTGCAGATGTGAGTGACTGCAGTATCTGTACTCTGTCATCCTCTATGACTTCAACTGTTAGTGGGAAGAAAAAAAAAAAGTCTGCTCTTAAGAGGAAGGAGGTTTTTCGTTTTTATACTGCACAAGTCTTGATCCTGTGACTAAATCTTATACAGCATCAAATTTGAAAAGCGCCTGGAAGTCTCATTTGATATTTCATGACCTGTACTATCATGTGCACAGTACAAATGAAAAATTATTCTGAAGCTGACCTATGAAAAGTAACTTCTGGACATTGAAATGGCAAAACATTTTGTCTCTTGCTAGAGTGAGTCATCAAAACACTGAGTTTTGAGCTGGACAAAACATTTGTCTTATCTAAAACCTTTTCCTTTTCATTTTAAAACAAGTAGATTTCATTAAGAAGTATTTTCCAACGTGAGAACATTAATTGTTCAAACATTTCCGGTTCATTTCTTTATTTCTAGGAAGTAATTACTGCAGTTAAATTTAAATTCACATCTGTTACAATCACTACTTCTCCACGTGCCACCTCACAAAGCCTCTTAACTAATCATGCTTCTTCAATTCTGCAGATGTCTCATCTCTGCCTTAGATACAGGTCATTTACATGTGCACAGTCATCTCTCAGTGACACCAGCCAGCGAAGCTAAGAATTTCCAATGAAGTTACTACCAGTCTCTTCACTAGACATACTGGAGTCAGGATTTCACCTTCATTCCCCTGTTCACCCAAAATTGCAAGTGTTTGTGCTCAAGTTTCTGATCATTTTGCTCATGCAACAACAGCCATTCATACCAGCATTTTGTCACAATAAAATGCAGACTAAATCTGCATGAATTAACCTGGACTGTACCTATCCACCTGGGATCAAAATTGGGGCAAACAGTGACAGATTCTTGGAAAATACTTACACATTTCAGTCTGCTCCTATGGACTGTGATTTGAGAAATAAGAGGCTACTATTTAGAATAGCACAAAACCAATTTTTCTAGAACACTCCGGTCTTGAAAACTGGTTTACTCCCATATTAGTTTGTACAGAAGATATGACACCATTACTCGAGAGTTATTCCCCCTTAGCTTCCAGGTTAGAGGCCGAAGAACACCTCCTGAAACTCAATCCACTCTGTTACATTTTCTGCACAATCCTCAGCAAGCAAGGTAACAACAGGAGTTTTATTGGGTTTGTACCTTTACGTACGAGACAGTAGCTGTGTATTTCCAGAAGAACATCAATACCAACATGCCAAGCTACAAAACCAATCATTGTATAGGTGTCCCATGGGTCTGGCAGGTCAAGTGCTGGTAGATCCATTCCCAAGAACATAGTCACCACTAGTCAGTAAAAACAAGATAAGAAGACACTAAGAGTGCTGTGTCAGGGTAATTAAAAAAATGCTCTCAACACTTTTGGCAATAGATTTCCCATGAGCTGCCTACAGCTGCTTGGGGAATGAGGTTAAAAGGAGTCCATGCAGGTAAAAGCTCTTTTTTTTTTTTTTTGGCAGTGTGAGGGGGAAGGCAGGGAGGAAAGGAGAAGGCCAAGATAGTTTTCAGCCTGCTCAATGCCCTATCACATCCCAGTCACACAAACACTAGCACTTGGGACTCTACCAACAAGACCACAGTCACCGCAACGTTTGTGCTTAAGCTGCCTGTGGAAACTTGTCACTATTAATAGAACTAAGCCCAGCTTAGTTCTGTAAGCGAGTTTCCCCTCCACCATTAAATAACATTGAACTATGTTACTGTAAGAACACTATCCTCAAATCTTCCAAGACAAAAAGAAATTACTCAAGATAAGAACAGGTCCTCATTACAGAGATCTTTCAGATTTGTCTGTAATCTCTTTAGTTTTACATAGTCACTTTTTCTCCCTAAAGCTGCACCTGATGGCCACTTAAAACTCACATAGAGGATGGCCAGCAAGAAAAAGAATCTTCAGAGATGCCTGGACTGGATGTCCATAGATGTTTTAGACAAGCAATAGCCAATACAATGAACAAAGTTCCTTTAAATCACTTAAAAGGAAGTTACAACCATTACTCCTACTCACCAGCTAGTATTCTAGCTGTTGTACCAGTACTCCAGTGAAACCAGTTAAACAATTGCCTCCTACAAAACAATTAAAAGCATTTTATTGATTACATAGGTTGCAGGGGGCAGGGGAGAATAAAAATTCTTCTTATATTGAAAAGGTATCTTTAAAGTAGGTAACAATGTTCTTTGATTTATTTATTTAAACAAACACATTATTTAATTCCCGTGGCTGTAACTTAATGAGTTAGTTGCGAGTACCTTGGTGCATGACGAGATGGTCTGAAACCTGCCATAAGTGCTTGAAAGATTGTCAGAGCCATCACAGTACAGCCGAGATAGGGATGAAAGCCTGCTTGCTAAACACAGGACATTTTTCTTTAATATCATATCTATATAAAGATATACAAAATTATCAACTTTTTGGCATTTTTTTTCTTTATGCTTGTATTAGTAAGTTACAATGGTGGAGCAGCACTGTGTTTAGACTGGCAGAGGCAACAGGACACAGTAAGCTGCCCTGCAGCTGGATGGAGATGGTTCTCCCTAGCAGCATGAGACACTGGGAAGCCTGCCCAGTGTTTGCCCTGCCTTTTTGCTGTATTGAGAAGTTCTACCAGCTGAAGAGCAGAGAGCAATATGACTGAAGAAGCTATGCTCCAAGCTCTTCATTCTCAATTCTGTGTCTTCAGGAGAGGCCTATTTCTTAACTCCACCCAGCACTGGTCTCGCCTCTCAACCTATCTGTTCTAATCTTAACCCTGAAACATTTTACTCAATTTCCCTAGCTCATAACTGTGACCACATTCTTCTACCATATTTAATTAAGATACTTTCTAGACTTTCCAATTTCTGGTATCACCTTGCACCAAATATTATACAGGTGACAGCAGCAGGTATAAGCTTAATCACTGGATATCAGTTACTCCAAGTTCATACACTTATTCCCAGCAGGTTTACTATGTTAGTAAGTCAGTCGTCCCATCCTCACTCCCCTCCCAAATTGAAGTTCTCTAAGGAAATGGGAAGGAAGACCGATTTAGTACATAAAGAAACTGTGAGCAAGGACTTTATTTGGGAGAAAGAGGGAGAGAGGAAAGTACTGAAGTTTTTCAATTGTAGTTAAAAGGAGGTAACATTCCTCTTCTGTGTTGCTAGTATTTGAAATCGGCCTACTTAAGGACAGCTTTCACAGCAATTTCCTCAGCCATAGTTGTAACATGTTAGTCATCAGTGGACCTCCTTCTCATTCATTTGGTCCAACCTTTACACTTGAGTTAAACAAAACAAAAGCACACACTTACTTGGCTCCAACCTCCTCGGTATATAAAAGGCAATACAAAAGAAATGCTTGTAAGCATGACTGTGGTCAACATAAGCATACGATGCACCTAGAAAAGTTAAGTTTGCTTTTAGAAACTCTCCAGCTTTCTTAATATGCCATTAAAATACATTTAACAGATCTACAGTTAAAGATGTTCGTAATGTCCTCTTTAGACTTTGCTTTTACTAGTAAAGTAAGCGAAGTTTTGATTTGTAATTGTTCCATTTTATAATGTTAAAGAAAGATAAATACATGAAGTTTAATCTACTGTGTCTTGGATCTAGTAGGTTTATAATTCTGCTTAAAATAAAGCTAGAAAATACAGCTGGAGATATGGAGAGATTTTGCCCACCTGAAACCACATCTCCTTTCCTAACAGGAATGAATGAGACCAGACAGGTTTGAAGAATCGTGCAACAATAACACCAATACTAACTGTGGTAATCCAAGCAACAAACATTAGCGCTCCTGAAAATTGAAAAAAATACAAGGTAAGCGTGAGTAATTTAGCTGCATATGAATACAGCTTCCAAGACGATGTAATAGTTTAGTCCATACGCATATGGTCAGAATTCACCAGTGATAAGTTTTTAATCACCTGGTTCAGACTACAACTTCATAGCATTTATCTTGCTAGTGGGCAGAAACGTCCATATAAAAGATAACCATACTATGCCCACACAGCGCAACAGAGCAGCTCTGGCTACGGCACATTCCATATGTGCCAGTACAGTCAGTACACACTGGTGAGAGACGCTGTTCTGTCACCAGCTTAGACATCAGAGGATGAAAGGTGACATTTCTTACAATTTGTTTGACAAAGAATGAGTGATAGTTCTCTCATCGGCCTGCTTTAAAGTCCAGTACCATGAGAGGAAAAAATTCTCATTAACTTCAATGGCTCTGGACTGTCAGTCAAGGGGTTTCTCATTTCAAATAGAATTAAACCAATAGTGCAACTAGAACAAATTAAACCAGAGAGAGGTAAACAGAAACAAGTCCTAATTATAAATGTAAGAGAAAATGCAAATGCAGGTTCATTTTCCTGTGCAAAAAGAATCTTATAATGCTGGTCTTGAAATGAAAAATTAACAACTTTACTCTGTCTTCACAGTCTCAGATCTTGATAGCCAACAGTATATATGACACGAGTGCCAGAAAGACAAGAGGAAATACCTACTCTGCGGTAATGAGGAAAACTTAACTCTCCAGTCTCAGCAAGTCTAGAACTGGAAGACAAAACTAGAAGTTGCAGCTTACCATGAGCCTTGATAAGTCGTGGGGACCGGGAACCTCCAATATCCTGAGGAAGGCCTGTGACATTGTATATTCCACTGGTGATCAGAGGCTGACGACGATGTTTGTATATTAGTCCACCTAAGCAGTGACATAAAGTGGTTTATTTATGGCTGATGAAAGCCACTGCACTTGTAAGTGTGCCCACTCATTTATGAATGCAAGCCCTGTTGTGACCACTGAGCATAATCATACAAACTAAATTTCTGACACACAATATGGTAAGAACCTAAGATGTCACCTAAGCTGTCTTGCATACTTAATGTACAAGAACCAACTCACCCCTCTACAGAAAATAGCTTTCTCTGCTACACACACAAGACACGAAGAATAATTCCCTTTGATGCTAGGCTCCATTTCAAAAAGATGTGGCCAGGACTCAAGAAAATAACAGTGCCTAGCATCAAGCGGGTATACAACACACATATATGAGTAAATTTACTACAACTTCCAAAAGCAAACCCGTGATCAGAGAGGCAGTGAAGATGACTAGACTAGAGTGCCTCAAACTTGGAAACCTTAGTTCAGATACTAATTCTCAGCTAAGCCATATCTTACATACGGGTTACTAACTCATTTAGAGCCATTCAAAGAAAAGCAGCCGTACGCAAGTCAAGTTTACCTTCACTGGCTTCCCCATCTGCCAGAAAGATGTAGTAACTGGCATCCAGATTAAATCTCCCTTTATAAGCAGGAAGACGAATGCTCCTTCCAAAAGAACATTGAAGAACACCATCCACAAGCCTCCATGACACATCCTCAAGGGCATTCTGTGGAACAGGAGACATTTAACACCCAGTCTTTTCAGACCGGCAGAGTAATTACCTTGAAAGTAACCCTGCAAAAGACAAGGGTGTCATTGGTGCATAAAGAAAGAACAGCAGTGATCGGGGGGGGGGGGGGGCGGGGGGGGAGGATGACAAAAATCTCTTGCATACCAACTTAGAAGGTATGTCAGTAAGTCAGCACAACGACATCAGGGTTGGCCTTATTACCACCAATTTTTCCAGCTCATAACAACAATCCCTCCTTCCCTTTCAACCTTTAACCCAAGGTATCTTGATTGCAACTCCAGTTCTAGCAAAGGGACAGAGTAATAATGGGCACAAAGCTCCTTAACAGAGTAAGCTCCCACCACATGACTTATTTTTAAAAATTAAATTTAGACTTCTAAAGGTAACATTTAGTAGGAAGTAAGAGCCCAGCCAATCTCACCTTAAAGAATTATGGATCCACCCTACTATTTACAGCTGCTGTGCAAAATAAAATCACAAAGCAGCAGCATACCATTCATTACTTCCAACCTACAATTGTAGCAGTTTCTTAGTTGTTTTCAAATGTACCTCTGAATCCAAAACAGGAGGACTTCGTCCCTTCAGATAGGCAGTGCTTACATGAATGCGGTGGTCCTCATTAATGCACAGATATGCATCATCACCACCCTGGAGAGTTTCAAAGAAAAAGGTATTTATAGCCCAATAAAAACCACTACTGGCAGTCCCCAAAAGCTCTTTGATTTAATATATGCAACAAGACCTGAGACAGATTTCTCTAGCTGTCAAGCTATTATTTCCCAGCTTTCAAACACTTCAGTATTACAGAGGAACCACATTAAGTCAAACACATGACACACAGTAAGGCATGTTATGATTTACACTCCCCTCCTCCCGGGGTAACAACCATATTATCAGAAGTTTCTTTACTTAGATTTACTAAATTAACCAGATGAGAGATGGATGTTAATGTTATTTAAAAACCCTCTTTAGTTAAAAGCTTGTTTTCCTCAGAGCTGTAAAGACAAAGTACTGTTAAGAATCAAGTGTTCTTGCACTAGGGACATGAATATAAACAACATCTCCTTTGTGCAACAGTTAGTTTATGGATTATGCATTTGTCAACAGCAGCGTCCCTTCACTTTAACACCAATTAGAAAAAAGGACCTCTAAACACTTTTTAAGATTGAATGGAGTCAATCCTGTACAAACAATGATGAAATGCAAATGGTTTTCAGAAAGCATAGCAACTCAGCTTCTGACAGGTGAGGGGTTTTGGCTAGGTAACAAAAAAAGATTGATCTAACCCAGAATTCCAGTCAGCTACTGTGCAATCAGACAAGTTGGATTCTGCTAAGACAGATATCCACAGGGAAATTCTACTGCAAATAGTCAGTCCTGAGCTAAAACTGACTACCCACCTATAAAAGGCAACCTGTGCTTCAGCACTATGGGAGAGAAGTTACTTTGTGTGACATCTAGCAGCATTTCAGTTTTCCATATGCATGTTTTGCTAGTTTTCAAACTTTACTAAGATCACAAAAGCAACTAAAGAAGTAGAATAGGACACTCACCATCCATTGGTCATGGGACAATGCAAATGCTAAATATCCTTCACTTGGACCACTCATTTCAATAAATACTGAACTCTTCTCTCGTTGGAAGGATAGAAAGAAACAGGAAGCACTCTCGGGATCACAGTTTGAAGGGTTCCTAATGCAGAACTTCGTACTTCCACAACCTGATGCATTAAACTAGACAATTAAGCAAACAAACAAGTCATAATCAACAAGAGTTTCCCTCTTCTTCCTCCTCTTCTACTCCATTCTAGAAGAAAGCGTACAAGGAAGAGCAAAGAAATGCCATCTATGTCTACATACCAATCTCTTAACCCATCCCTACAATTACCCCAGGACTAGTAGGTAAAATGACGGCAAGTTCCAAGCTGTACTTCTACTCAAGCTGAATTTTCACTTTAAAGACATTATAATAGAGTAACTTTGAAGAGAAAGTAAAAACTTCAGAGAAACTTCCTTTGGTTTAATTTTTAGAGGGGTAATATCAGCTGTAGGCTGAAGAAGAAAAGAAGGGAAGACCAGCTTTTTGTTTCCTTTTTGAAGTAGCAACTCCACTGATACACAATGAGAAAAATACATGGATTAGAAGTCACATTTATTCTTGATCAAAAGGTGATGCTTGCTCAATCCATTCAAGAGTCATTGATGGAAGTCAGTAACACAGATGAACTCATAGAAGGAAGTGTCTGAGCCTGCAGTTACTAAATAGGAAATTATTAGTTAAGACCAGAGCAAATCTTTTCCCATCTCTCTTCCCAGGTATTCATAATATTTTCTGACCGTTAAGTTCTACATGTTCTATCAACCTTTTGACCCATGTGTGGTGTGACAACATTTAACTCACACAAGTTCAGGCAACTCAACTACCATAACAGGGTATCTATGTTCTTGGTCTCTGATATCTAAGTTACTCATCCATCATCTCTCCCTTTCTGTCAATAGGCTGTATCAATGTTATTTCATTAAATTCCATTGATTGCAAGCGTTAAGATAGCATTATTTAGTTTTATAATTACTTACTGGTTTTGATAAGTAGGAAACCGGGTGCGAAGTTAATATAGCCTCTGACGTTGCATGCAAGGGTGTTGTTGGGGACAGCGCATTAGGTTGAGAAACAATGGGACCAGGAATCTTCACCCAGAAAGTCCTGTATTTCTTCACAACTGTGGCTCTTAAACACAACACACACAGAGTCATTACTGAATACATCAACACCTGATTGTTACTTTCAAAGAAAAGGCAAAAAGGAAAAGCTTCTATAGTTTGTTCAACTTGGTTGTAAAATCCCCATCTTTATGCAGACCTCTACCATTTTAGGGATTGAAGTAGGAAAATATCTGGAATCTCAGTGGAAAAATAATTTTAAAACATACTACTGCATGCTCTACTGGATATAAGAAACATTCATGCCTGTGGCACGGATTACAATCTGAGAGAAGAGTTGCATAGATTTCATCCATTAGTTCCCAAAAAGCTAGCAGTGTAACAGGAGGGTACACATACCATTTTGTTAGGTACAAGCACAGAAGAAGATTCTTAACACTGTATTTTACAGGCATGAGAGGTGAGCAGTTAACCAGAAATACTAAAGAAACTGGTCTCTGAATCTCGTTCTACTCCCCCCACAAAAAAAAATTAAAAAAATAAAATAAAAAAAAAAACCCAATCATCTCCAAGCTTTCCGTAAAGAACAAGTGTCTGCATTAATGTATACTCTGCAGCAAGCAAGAGGTGTTGAGTTTTCAGGCCATTAGTCCAAGGATACTTTTCAGTTGCTGGCCAATATTTGACATAGACAATGGTACAGGTTTACCTTATCTGCATTTCAATAAACTAGAACTAATACTAGATTTACTTACAGAAACTGTACACGTTTTGGTGCATCTCCAGGAGCAATCCAATAAACTTTTATGTATTTCTTTTTTGCTTTACTTGTGTGACTGACAGCTGAATTCTGAAAACACATACATATCAAGAGTTACACAGCGGATATGCACTAAGGAAATTTCAGCTAATAGTCATCACAGGCTGCAGCTAAATCCTGAACAGACACTGCACTGTTACACTGCACAGACCCAGTCCAACTGGCTTTTCCCAAGTCAGTCATGATCAACTCAGATAAAGTCTACCACTGAACCTTAGATGTACTAACAAACTTTAAGGCTAAAAGGAACAACTCTAGAGGTCCTTCAATCCAGAAGACTCCAGTGATGAGACAGAGGTCCCTGCAGCATTTATGCAGAAACGGTGTGATAATGCTCCATTTTTTGTATAGTAGGAACATGAAGGGACAGTGCAATGACTGTACAGAGAGAATAAAACTAGTATTCCAGAGGACAAAAACCAGAAGTAGTCCTGGGGTCAGAGAGTTATTTGCACAAGATAAACAGATCAGACGCAGCACAGAACTAAGTCCTCAGAGCACAGAGGGCACAACCCAGGCATCCCCATGGCTTTACAGCACTGATGAATGCGTTAGTTGGATGCCACTGGGGGGGGGGGCAGGTGGTAGAAATAAAGCGGAAAAAAAAAATACATCTAGGCCAACTGAGAACTTTGTCCACACCAGCTCAGATGACACTGTACATGTTCATGAAGTTCAAGCAGGCTGCTAAAACCCTAGTCAGAGTTCACATCTCTTGCACATGAGGCAGAATCAATTTATCTAAAACGGATATTGAAGATTGTGATCTAACTTGTTACTAAGAAGACTCCATTAACAGTAACTGACAGAGAAACACTAAAGACCATAGTCTGTTCTAGTGTTTGTTTACCTCAATAACTGACCTAAACTTTCCTTGCTGCAAGACATTTTCTCTGGTCTTAACAAGCATGGAAAATTATTGACAACTGTCCTCTTCAAAGCAAATACAGCATGCCCTCCTCTTTTTAATATTAAGTACGAGAACACACTACATTCATTGTGCACAAGCGAAAGTTACATTATGAATGCTGCATCTTCCTGCAGCAGCCAATAGCCTTCTTACCACCAGGATAGTTTAAATGGCTCATAAGAACAGTTTGACAGAGTTGCAGTGAGACATGCCTCTATACTGCAAGTTAGACCAATTTCCTGAGATACTTACTGAGCTCAAAGAAGATTACATAGCTTAGCTCTGTCCTGTTACAGACATGGTCCAGTACAAACACCTCAGTGTCTGACGTCCCATTTTAAGACACTAGACTATACCTTGGTACGGCCACATGTCAGAAGCTGAGAAAGTCTCCGGTCAACTAACATGAAAGAACCAACTGCGGGGCTATCTAGGTGTTCTGCATCCCGGGCTTGTATGAAAAATCCTTCAAAATCTGGTCCAGAGAGGTGAACTGAAACAAGAAGAAAAATAAAAGGAAGTTGAAATATTCTCCAAAGGAAGAATGAAATATTTCAACAATGACCACCAGAAGCTCATTTTACAAGTACTGAATGACTGCTAAATGGATCACCTGAACAAGATTCAACTGCTTAGATAGATCTACTATAGCTAGCTGAGTAAAGACATGCTATAACACAAAGAAACAGCAAATTAAACTCTTGAGCTATAACTGACACAATACCTTCTATGTTGTCCCCTGGTTTAAATTCAGTCCTATTCACTGTAATGGTGTGCTCAGGTGACGGTTGTGGAGAGCTACCATGACAGGGTACCATGCTAGTGCAGGCTTCTCTTACTTTTCCACTTGGATAGCCATCCACAGATGCACAGAAGCAAACAAACATCCAAACAGCAAAAGCAAGGCCAGGCAGCTCCATCTATATAGAGTAAGAGTTATAGGCAATTAAATACAACAAACATTTACTTTACAGGTCACCACTCATCTTTAGAAGAGTCAGTTGAATATTGAAATTTAAAAACATGTTTAAAACAAAAGCATGCATGAGAAGACACCATTCCCAGCTGCAGAAGCTAAAAGGAACATGCACTTCTGATAACTGCCAGACTTTGCAAGACTGTTCACAGATATCGTGTTTCAGGCCATCAAGAGTACAGAGAGTAGATGGATCCCTCCTTCCACTGGGTGGATTATTTCTCTCAGTGCATTTTGACACCGCTTTTTAGATTTCTTTTGCTTACACCTCTCCCATTCTCTCTCTCTCAAAAAAACCCCACCAAGTCCCTTAAACATCTGCACAGGACAGATGGATCTTGAAACATGTTTCATTGATGTATACAGGTCCACAGTACTGAGGAACTACACAGTAGTAGTATCAAGCCCACTCTTTTATTAATCATAGCTCCAAAGTGTGCATCATTGCAGGCTGCCTTTTGTTTCCACAACTCGTGTCTATTTCTTCACATATGACAAATAATTCCCAGGTAACAAATTCTTCTTTCTGCAGGGAAACTGAAGTTGCCAAAAGTCAGAAATAGATGTTGTACATGCAAAAGAGTGGGAGTTTGGTATAAAGATTTAGACAAAGAAATACGCATGTTTGTTGGAGACAAGCACAAGGCTTTTCCTTTGAACTCTTCCTTGTGGATATTGGACCTCCAGACAATTAGTCAAACAATATCATTGCTTCTCACACTCTCATTATGGGAACAGTATACATAAAAAACATGTAGGGTAGTAGGACCGAAGAGCCTAAAAGTTAGATGAAGCCCCGATTCCAGCATTCTTGCTCTGCCACAAAGCTGTTTTCAAAAAAACTGTTGTAATTCTTTTGTAACTCAGCAGCACACAGGGTTTACAGTTGTACTGTAGTTTACAGAACGCCTCAGCCAACAAGAAAAAGTATTTGCATGTCCAAAAGGCCAGGAGAACAGAGATAAACTTCCTTTCAATCCTTGGGCACAAGAAGTGGGTTATCAGCTCTAGTGAAACATATACCAGGCAAGTAGGTCTGCCTTCTGGAAGAGCCATGCCCATTTTGCACCAAGTGATAAGAAGTATCGGGTTATGAAGCTCCCTGACAGCACACATGGACATGAAGATAAGAAAGGCACAGAGCCATTTCAGACTGAACTCCAATACCTAAAAAGCAGTCAAATGAAGACTAGGCATGTCATTAGTCTTATATACTCTCTAAGAGTCATCAATATTAACTTTTCCAAAGTTCTCATACATTCAGTGGTGAAAATCCACAGTACCCAGGGTGTCTGTACTTCAACATAAGAGCTCCTTGGCAACTTTACACCAGTAAACAAAAGAAAATCACAGGGGAGAAGGGGTTGAACAGTTACGTTTCAGGAACTAGGAAAAAAAAAACCCAACACTCAACTCCTCCTCCCAAATATTCAAGATAACATTATGATAATATCTTTAACTTCTAGTTAGAGTAAGCCTTTCCTTCTAGTTCCAATACTTCTCCAAACTGTCACAAATCTACATCAACATGATTTAATTCATAAGTTAAGGAAGCCTATAGGAAGCTAAAAACTAAGATTCAGTACAACAGTGACATTAAAGCAGCTTTTATATGTACCAGTGAAGTCTTCAAAACAAGTTGCTGCTAGAAGAGATAAGGCTGCATACCACAGAGACAAGAAAAAGAGTAGGTTAGTATTCTAGTTTAAGTAGCAGAGGATGTGGTAGGGATTTAAAACAAAACAAAAAATATTCTTTGGCAGACTCAACTGACTCAGAAGCTGGCAGAACAGAAAGAGGAAGAAGTAAAGATGAAAAGAATGAAAAAAGCCAAAATCTGAAAGAAGTACTGTACTGAAGAGCATTTTTTTAAAACATTTTTTCTTTTTTAAACAGGGTTAGCTGTAGAAGAGCAATCTTCTCTATGCACATTCAAAAATGAGGGCAAGATCCTATAAAGGACAGTAATTTCCATATTAAAATTTAGCCTTCCTCAAAAAAAAAAAAACACTTATTCAGTTGCCTTGAGAAGCCCCTTTCCTCCTTTAATCTGGAAATACATTGTGGCACTCTACGTTCTCCACTTACACAGTAAAAGAGGCAGAGGGAAGATGGGAAACACTCTTACAACATCAATCATTCTGTGGTTAAAGATTCTTTTTGCATTTTTAGGAAAATATCTACTAAACTGTTATTGTAGAAAAAAAAACAGTACAACAGGTCAACATTCTAGAGAAGTCAAGCTTTAAGAAATTATTCCTTAATTTCAGATTAAAGAACTCTGGACTTTAACTCAGATACCATAGTAAAACCCTTTTTATAACACAATAGAACGTCATATTTAAAACTGTAGTTTGGAATAGACAAAAATAGAAGTTTACAATCACTCATCTGCTGCTCCTAATTCAGCTAGGATCTCACTGTGCCTCCCCACCCCCTTTTGCAACATGCACACAGGCCCTCAGCCTTCAACTAAGTCCTGTTCAAAACAAGCTTCACACCAATCATAACAAGCAAGAAAGACAAGGACACAAAATCTGAACATGCAGCAAGGAAGAACGGAAATCCAAGAGATGCCCAGAACTTCCTCCTATAAGTAGCTTAAGATGTCTCCTTTAGCTCTAAAAAAGTACCTGTTACAAGAGCACAAAACAGCCCTCATAAATATGACAGTCTGGCCAAGAGAAGGAAAGAGTGAGTTAGTCTGGAAAGCTGAGAACATATAAGTAGTAGTTAAAAAATGAACAATATTAAAAAAAACACCTAAGGAAGATACCTAATTAAACTAACAAATCAGCAATAAGCAATTCTGAGAAGGGACAAGACAAAGCATCTTTATACTCAGGCTGAAGATCAATAAGCAATTATATCCATCCTCAGCCAAGTATTTGCACAATAGATCATCTGTTTTCCTAAACAGAAAAACCCCAACCAACCAACAGTTAGCCACTGGCAAGCAACAGGTCACTCCTATATAAAACAGTCACCTCTTCTTCTGTAAGATTACATGGTTTCCTATTTTGTCTGATTAGAGTTCTACAGCCACTATAGCTATATATTCCATTTATTTAGAATGGAAAATATACTTCAATACTCTTTACTTTGAAGCATGACTGCAAATTTGTTATTGCCTCCCTCACCCTCCCTACTTAAATCTTCAGTATAATACATAACTCACACACCCTGGCAGGAAAGAAAGCTTCAGAACAAGTTTGTTCAAAGAAACTTCATCATTACCTGTAATTCTAATGGTGTTTCAAATATCGTGTCACTCTTGGGGTGGAGGGAGGGAGAGAATTGTGTACTTGAAGCTATTTATAATACAGCCCTCTAATTAACAGGGGGGGAAAAAAAAAATACAGAGTGATAGTCATCATCTCATCACCCTCCCCTAACTTGGGCAAAATGCTTTAGACAGAAGTTAAGGTTTTCCAAGGAAGCTGAGTAATTGGAATGTCCATTAATATTCATTTCATATGGAACTTGATTATAATTGTAAAATTCGATTTCATACAGAGATTACTCAATACTAACAGCTGACTTCTAACGTAATCTGAAGTTTCAGTCAAGCATTTCTTGAGCCATACTACCAAGTTATTCTATATGTTTGCTGGGCAGGTCAGAACTCAAGACAGAAATAGAGTTTTTTGTTAGAGCACCCTTTTTTGGGAACTTACATTGCATGCAACCCACCAGAAATCTGGAGGAAAGTCATTAGAAAAATCAGAATGAGGTCCCAAAGGTGCTCCACGCGTAGCCAGTTATTCCAACAGTAGTGGGATGCAGAACAGTTATTTTAAATAAGAGGCAGCCAAGAAAAGCTCACTAAGAACCTACAGTAGATATTCCTGAAAGAGTGAACTAGAAACAACCGTTTCAGTTAGTATGAATGGAGATGAAGTAGCTAGCATTCTTCATACTTATGATGGACCATGACAAGACAAGAACACCTCTGTGATAATTCAAACAATTAATGGTTAAAGGCCAAAGTAATTATCTGTGGCTTAACCTCAAGAGATTCTGCCTGGCAAGGCAGATTGCAAAGAGAAATAACAGGTTTGCTCATAATAATAGCTACCAGCTTCTGTAAAGTTTCAACGCAATACAACTACACTTGTCTGAACATTTAGAATTTATCATCCCATTCATTCAGGAGTCATGTCCTTCTCCTCCTAAGGAGAGAGGAGGAAAGAACAAGAAATGATTGGAAAAAATGAGTGCTATAATTTTAGGACCAGAATCTTTGAACGCCTGAACCAACCATACTAAAATTTAGTGGGAATCTTTTAATAATATTTAGTATACATGGGAATTTATTCTCCTGATTACATCTCACAATTTTACAGTAACTGGATTTGGATAAATGGAGAGCAGTAAGTTACTCCCTCCTGTGTTGAAAAAAACTCCTCCAGTCCCTGCAGGTATCAACAGCTAAGAAAGCCCTGGCAGCCTAACTCCTCAAGGGCACAATGTTCACACACAAACTCAGGATCTCTTCACAGATATTCTCTTCTTTCAGCTGTTTAACAGAACTTCATTAGGTGCACAGTAGGAAATCTAAAACTAGTTTCAGAGAGGAAGAGGAGATGAGAGGAAGGGCAAGGCAAACATATTGTCAATTCAAAGGTACAAAAACTATCATAGCCAGAACTTTTCTCCTGAGCACCATCAGACGAGGGCAAGTGGAAAAGGAAAAAGCCATCTAAAGGAGAATAAGCTGTATTAACAGAAGGTGTTCGTGCTGTCTCTCCTTAGAAATATACTCTTGCAAAGCAAAAGCAGACAGCCTTGCTGTCCAAGAGTCACCTTCCCTCAGAGTTCAGAAAAAGAGCTTAGGTTAACTTCTCCTGCTCATTTAAATGTGGTCATATCACAATAGCTGGATTGTGCAAGGGCAGAAAACAAGTAGTGTTCACATTCACAGTAACTCATTACATTTAAAATACAAACACACACACTCATGCCCACAAGATGACAAAAGATACACACCTCAGCCTCTTGGGTCTTTCTACTCAGGTAACATTCAAAGAGAACTTTAAGGCTTGTGCATTTCAAAATTAATTTTTGTAACAGTTTAAGTGTAGGTACTTACCTTACAGCCAGTCCTGTTACAACAACCGAGTCTGAGTAAAATTGCCATTGGCTTTCTAGTTATAGTAAGACAACTTATATTACATTGTAACCTCTTCTATTTGGCTTGCATCTAACAGTATTAACCTTTATCACACCCAGGATCAGAGGAAGTTTGTCTGAAAGAAGAAACAGTACACACACACAAAAAAGGAAACATTTCTAAGAGCACTCTTTACTTCAGGCACACACTTTGCACTGCTTCCCAAGCTAAGCCTATAACACCCTACACTTCAGCTGAAATGCGTGAAGTTGCAATGAAGCACTGACCCTGCAGCTTCCTTTGCTTTGTCAAGACATGTACTTCCACAGATCTCAGAGTTTCATATTAAGTAATTATTTTAATTACCTTCTGGTGCAGTTAAAGGGGAGCGGGAGGGGGGGGGAGGAACCAAACCACAACTTTTGATACCTTCTTCCACAAAGCACAAGTTGGTACAAACTTGCAACATGATTTTAAAGTTTGTTACGCATTTACTCCCTATCAAAGAGGCACTTTTTTTTTTTTTTTAGAAAAGGGATAAGCAATCTTACAAAGGAATATAGTAACTTTGTCTTTTTTTCCATATACCCCACCAAGAATGAACAAGAGGCAAGGGTTTTGCCCTGTTCAGTTGTTTGATTATTTAATTTTCTGTTAGGCAGCTGCTCTGCATGTAATGTTTAAGGCCCCAACCTTGCAAACTTTTATCTATATGAAGAACCCAAAGTTGCAGGCCGACCTAAAAATGACATAGTTTGTTACCCCAACAAGCAAATCCAACTACAGGATCAGCACGTTTACCATAACAGTTACCATACAGCCATCTCCTACACACATTAATTAAGAAACAAAATAAGAAAGTAACATTCACATAACATTAAGAAGCAAACAAAATGCAAGAGGAACACGGCCGGTGTGGCTTCCAGGTAAAATAAGCCACGGCTTACCTTTACTCATTAAGGCAAGCAGGCTTAAGAGTTTTCTCTAAAGCAATGAAGAAATGCTTGCATGAAAGGCAACAGCTACAAGGTGCTTTAAGAGCTTCACCAAACTTTAATTTGTAGATAGTCTATTAAGCACATATAGTTTTCAAAAGCCTGCAGTATCTACACTTTGAGCACTCACTGGCGCCGGTTTAATCAAAGCGCTCTGGGGCTACGGCAGCTTCGCTAAGACAGCCCTCGCTCCAGGTAGCCCGCCGCTCTCCTCTCGCCTCCGGCACGGCTCCCGCAGAAGAGGGTAGCGGGAAGGCGGCAGGCGAGGCGGCCCGTCCCGGCCCGGCCCCCTCCTCTGCTCAAGCCTCTCCCCGCAGCAGCCGCCGCTTTTCTGGCTGCGGGGGGCGGCCCCGAGGCGCTCTCCCGCCGGGAGGCGCCGGGGAGGCGCAGGAGCGGGACGGGGCGGGGCGGGGCGGGGCGGGGCGGGGCGGGGAGCGGAGCGGAGCGGAGCGGAGCTCGGCGGCAAGAGGCCGCTGCCGGCAGCGGGGCGCGGAGGGGCCGGGCGGGCGGTGCGCCCGCGGAGGGGCGCGTTGGGAAGGCTCTGTGTTCGCGCTCAAGTCGCTGCCCAGTGTGAATCCCCCGAAGAACCGGGGTCCTGCGAAGCGCGGTCAGGGCACGTAATGCCTTCGCCTTCTCCAGACGTCGGAGGCCTTGATGAACGGCCCGGTTTTGCAACTCGCGTCCTGCCCCGTGGGTGTTACTGAGAGGTTGCCCTTGTAAAAGCTTACAGAGCTCGTTGGTGGTGGTATTCGTACGCCTAAAGGTGTTCACATACACGGGCTTGCAAAATCAGGTTTTTCTTATCAAGAAAGCAAATAAGTACTGGCTGTAACTGGGGTTTTGCCCTCAGAAGCTGCAGTTACTTACACAGGCTCCTCAGAGCTCTGGTTTTCTTTGTTTTGTTCCAAGTCCTCAATTGCTCACAAATCAAGGCGGCAGAAAAAGACAATTATTTAATAAAAATCCAGTGGGAATTTTGCCCTCCCACAGAATAAAAATATACTGTTTGCGTTAACAACACCTTGACTGGAGGGCTCTGGTAATTCAGTTGCTTATTAGTAGGTCTGAGGAGTTCTAGTGATCTCCATGCTATTAGTTTAGTCCTATTTTCTTAAAAAGTACCATCTACTAAAATTTAGCAGACTTACAAATGCTCTGTTAGTGTTCTACTGTTTTCTCAGTTTCTATAAAAGCAGCATTACCCTTAGAGGTACTCTGTAATAGCATATTATAAGATATATTTAATGTGAAAAACAATAATGAACAACTTTGCCGAATCAGGCAAATGCTTTGACTGTTACACTTGTATTATCTTGCTCATGGAAGTCACTGGGAAGCCGAGATCTCACTAAGTGTACAGCAACTGAAGAAACATAATGCATAATCAACAGCTTAAAATTAAATATGGATATTCCCCCCTAGCTGGGGAAAAAAAACCATTCAGTTTACAACAGCCATTCATAAAGTCCCCAAAATATGAGAGAGTTTGATAAAATTGTAAGCCCAAGTAGACACATGCGTTATTAAGTGCTTCTGTGTTTCTAATTAATTTATGCTGATTAAAAACAGCCTTCCTTGCAGATACGTTATTAGTATGACAAATACTAACATAAATACATTTACAGTACGAAAACTCTGGTAATCACAGTGACCAATATTCTTGACAATATTTAGGTTCGTAACTTACACAGATTTTAGTAGGAATCAATATCCAAATATTTTTTTAAATCTTATTTTAGGGTCTCGGCCCATTGACGGAATGGGGTCTATACTTCTGAAACATTGTTATAAATATAAGAATATATGGAAGTAATTTCCTCATTAAGACCCACAAGGAGGGATGAAAATGCAAGCTACCATCCTGTTGGAAACTGTAATCAGAGTTTAAGAAAATAAATTCATTTATCTGTGAAAGGTAAAGTGGGTAAGAGAGGGAATACTGTTTTGCTTCTCATTTTATAGCTTCTTTTATTTCAGAAGGTGTTAGCTATTGCCCAAGAGCTATAAAGCCAGAAAACCAGGAAAAAAACAAGAGAACTAGGAAAAAAACAATTACTCTCTAACTACTGAGTACAAGTACCCATACTCCTTCTGCATAGGCAATCATCAATCTGTCTGGAAGGAATCCTTTCAAACACCCTAGTGTCCTTAAAAAAAAATAATCAACCGTTCTACAGCCTTAATGAAAATATTTCTATGAGAGAGTACTGCATGCTAATTTGTTAAGTGTCAATATCCAAGTTGTATCAAGGATATAAAATGCATTGGGATATATGAACTATAAAAAGCCTGCAGATGCATCTTCTTTGCAAAGTGTACTGCAATTACAGCTCTGTTAGTGTGTTCATAATAATTCTGTATTTATTGCAAGCAGAAGTTTCTAGCTTAACCAAATGATTGGTTAGAGACGTAGAGGGCTGGGGGTTGGTTTTTAATCTAACTGCAAGCCTGAAGAGAGACAAAATCATGTAATCTACTATTGAACTATGTCAGAGGATGATGACATCAAGTGGCATGTGAACAACATAACATCTAATGTGAAAAGATGCTGATGACTTTTTTTGCATAGTTTGTTACAGGACCTCAAGGAAGTAAGTGAAGGCTTGTAATTTTGAAAGCAACAGTAATTTCATAAAGGAGACTACAAGCTGAGTATATAAAAGGGAATTTCCGTTGCTTAACAACTGAAGAAACAATTAAGTAAAATATATATAATTTTGGAAATTAAATATTGTGCAGTCCAAGGCACATGCAGATAGCTATGCTAATTTTTAAGCCCAAAGTAATACAGAAAACAATAAGCCATTGTAGCTAGGTCTGAAGAGAACCTGTGTCATTATGTGGTTCCTTGTAATCAGTTTTCCTCTTAGGTATTAAGCTAACTATACAGCAAAACTGTGGTATTTTCTAAGGTCAACCCTTGCTCAAGTTTCATATATGTGTGCACCAGGCAAACGGTTTCTCTCTGTTACTGGCAAGGTTATCACGGTAAACATCACTTGAGTCCAAATCAAGTGATGTGCAAAAAGGCTGCATCCCTATCAGACTGATTTGGTGATGGATAACTTGGATCTAAGAAGTTTTTGTTACTACTGTTTTCTGTTTTGATATATTGACACAGGTTTGAAAAAGTGCATTTAGATTTGGCTGAATACATTCAGGAGACTGGTCTTCCTATGAAGATAACAGTCCTGACACCTGTATTTATTCATCTCCCTCTTGTGCATCCTACACTTAAAAGACTAGACTTCAGCATTTTTCAAGCTTTTCAATGTTATTGTCTTAGCTAAATATGTATTAGGGAAATAATAACAATAAGATTATCTTAGATACGAAGAACTTTTCCTACCAATGCAATTTGCATATGCTTTTTTCCCCAAAGAGAGGGGAATGTTGAGTCATTGAAACAATCATGACCGTCTAAAAGGAAATAAATGATGATAAAAGTCACAGTGTAGGATGACCTATTTTTCTCCATAATTAATTAATTCTTCTCCCTTGAGCTTTGGCACTGTTTCATACTTACCTGTTTTACCAGCTGACTCACTGTTATCCTACAAACTAGATAAACGTATTCCACTGACCTCCAGAAATATTCTTTTTATGTATGCTTTTCTTTGGTCTTTATTCTTCTCTACTAATCAGACCCTTCTACTTTCACTATTTTTAAATTTTTTTATGTGACACAAAGATTCACACTTGGAAACATATTTATACAAAAATACTTGCTCACCTAGCAGTACTAGAAAAATGCATTTTACGGCTTTCAGTCAATTACACTAAGTAGCCACCTGGTGGCACTACCCACTAAGTAAAATAAGGTTTTCCACTCGAGTACACAGAAACTTACTTTCTTTTTGTACCTCTATTCTGACACATCAACAGCTGGAGTATGTGCACAAACGCTTTCTACCAAAATGTGCATCGACTTTGACTTCAAAAGAATTTTTTTCAGAAAAATACTTCCTTGCTTATCTCAAATGAAAGAATTAAGTTTGGTTCCCTGATATCAATTTGAGACAGGTCCATATCGGTGCTATGATACAATGACAACCTGCCACTTTTCTGAAAGAGTCTCCACTTAATTCAGTGGAGAATTAATAACACAATTAAATCAATGGATAAAGGACTGCAGTAAAATCATTTTACCCACTTCAAGAGATCATAGAATCATAGAATCGTCAAGGTTGGAAAAGACCCTTAAGATCATCGAGTCCAACCGTCAACCTATCACTGCCAAGTCCATCTATACCATGTCTTCAAGCACCATATCTATCTGTTCTTTAAATACCTCCAGGGATGGAGACTCAACCACTTCCCTGGGCAGCCTCTTCCAATGCTTGACCACCCTCTCGGTGAAGAACTTTTTCCTAATGTCTAACCTAAACCTCCCCTGGCGCAGCTTGAGGCCGTTTCCTCTCGTTCTATCACTCGTTACTAGGTAGAAGAGGCCAACCCCCACCTCACTACAACCTCCTTTCAGGTAGTTGTACAGAGCAATAAGGTCTCCCCTCAGCCTCCTCTTCTCCAGGCTAAACAACCCCAGCTCCCTCAGCCGCTCCTCATAAGACTTGTGCTCTAGACCCTTCACCAGCCTCATTGCCCTTCTCTGGACACGCTCCAGCACCTCAGTGTCCTTCTTGTAGTGAGGGGCCAAAACTGAACACAGTACTTGAGGTGCGGCCTCACCAATGCAGAGTACAGGGGCACTATCACCTCCCTGGTCCTGCTGGCCACACTATTCCTGATACAGGCCAGGATCCCATTGGCCCTCTTGGCCACCTGGGCACACTGCTGCCTCATGTTCAGGCGGCTGTCAACCAACACCCCCAGGTCCTTTTCCACCAGGCAGCTCTCCAGCCACTCCTCCCCCAGCCTGTAGTGTTGCATGGGGTTGTTGTGACCCAAGTGCAGGACCCAGCACTTTGCCTTAGATGAGGGCCATCGCTTTATCTGATGCACACTATTGAAGTTTTATCTGATAAAAGTACTGAATTATTAACTTTATTGAGTTTTCTATATTTTTCACCATTTCTGTGGTGCTTTTTAAAAGTATTAATTTTATTGTATCAGCGAGATGTGAGGAGATCCTATTATTCCATTTCACGGAGAGCAAAGAGCTTGCTGGCAAAAGCATTGACCTGTAAGTGCTTCAGTTTAAGGCACTTTAGACCCGATTACACAATTCATAATGTGAAACTACAAGATTAATTGAAATCTAGTACAATGCTCTTCCACACACTGATCAGTTTCTTTGCTAGCCAATCTCAATTACATCTCTGCCCCACAGCTTTTTTCCTCTTTCCTTCCACTTGGACTAGGAACTAATTTTCCCACTCTTTTTCATCTCATCTCGGAGGTCCTTTCACAGACAACCCATTTTCAGCTTTTCACCTTTTTTTCAGCAGCTCTCAATTTGTCTCCTTCATGGCTTATAAACATATTCTTTGTTCAGACCTGGTGTATCTGTGGGGTTTGTAATTGCTCTGGGTTCAAGCACAAGCAATCGTTCTGTAGGGATGCTGCATGATGGGCAATGCGGTTAGAGGTAGCAGCATGCTGGTTAGTACGTGCCCAGTACACCTGTGGGGGGACCACGTGGTGATGTTTGAGTATTCTCGGTAGGAATGCTTGCAGGGATTTTAGCTCTTACTTTAGCACATCTCACCTAAATGCTTGCAGAGACTTTCAAAAGCTAATAAGCTGGTCAGACTATAACAGAGCTGGTAAAAGGCATATCCAACATAGAAGAGCTGTGAGAAGAATAAGAGAGAGAAGATTGTTTCATACCACCTTTCAAGTCCTATAAGCAGCAATCCTCACTTGATGAGCACAGGGGAATAGCAAGTGAGGTGTGAAGTGACCCAGTCCAGAGATGCTATGGAAAGCTGCCTCCTGCAGAGCCAGGTTACTACGTAGCCTCTGTGCAAGCCAGTACCTCCAAGGAAGTTCCAGACTTTGGGGGAATCTGCTGCACAGCACCTGCAGTGACCCAACAAGTATGTCACTGATCTACTCGGAGGCAAAATATCAATACCGCACTACTGTATGAGACAGTGATTTCTCCACCAACAAGAATCCAGCTGGAATGGAGAGCCAGTGGTTTGTGCAGAGGTAAGATACTCTAAAAAGCTAGGCAGCAGCAGCAGTTTGCCCCAACATACAGCAGTAATTCCTAGCTCCTGTGAGTTCACGTAGGAGCCGCTGCCCATTTATGGGCAAGCTACTTCTGATCAGCAATCCCAAACTCACATTCATGGCTAACCAAAAGATCTGACGATATCAATAAGACAAACATTAAGGAAGGACTTTGAATTTCTGGTAACAGCATTTGGTGATGCTTCAACTGTAGATGTTGAATTGGGTGCACTGATTGCTATATAGCAAAAGGAGAGTTGTCACTCTGAATTTTAGCTTTCTAGCATCCCAGTGCAAACCACTCTTGCATCATCTTCCCTGCTCTTCCTGCTCATGCTTAACTTGGTGGTAGAATGCAAAAACTGGTTGAAAAGAGGCCTGGGACTGGAAGTGATTTGGCAATGAGAAATCAGGAATTTGTTCCAAGACATGAAGATGAGGAAGAGATTAAAATTATCTTTTAAAACAAACGCCTGCTGTAGTGATACATTTGGTGAAATATTCTCCTTCTGCAACATATCACAGCATGGTAGACTGTTTAAATTACTATGGCTTGAATTCTGTCTGTGCTGAAAGATTACAGAGCAGGCCCACGGACCTCAGTATTAGCTTTCAGATAACCTCAGGTTATGTGGGGCTAGTACGTAGTTATTTCTTCGCTTAAAAGTCAGATGCCAGTTTTATACAACAGACTCAAGTCCAACCAATTGGTTACCATTTGAGCTTAAAGAGCTGCCTAGATAAGATTTAAGGATTATTATTCTGATACAGTAGGAAGGAGCATCATAAAGAAAACAGAGTGTGCAAGAGACACTCTCTAAATATTTATTTTTGAGGAGGAAATATAAAACTGAAAGAGTAGATCTGCTTGATAAAACATTACTACAGTTTCTTTAGGAATAGATAACTCTGAAGTCTTAAATCTCAGCGTATTTCACTAGTGTTAAATGGAACAATTTGCAGAAAGATAAAAGTGCTGGTAGTGATTCAGCAAACTGGTGTAATATGTTCTCCTTGTAAAACAGAAATTGCACCAGTACATGTGGATTTATTTTACTAAGTTAAATGGTACAAGAATACCATTCAGACACTCAAGTTTAAAATTTTGTTTGCCAAGTCACCACACTTGCAGAAGATTATTAATATCAAACTGATGTGATGCTGTTAGGTAAAGCACAGTCAAATGTATCTTAAGCCTTTATGTGAAAAGCTATATTTAACTATAATAAAATTTTATTTGGACCTCTTTAAGGATAAATGCATTGAATTTTACAACTTTCTATTAAAAATTAATACCAGTCTAACTTTATACAGACATTAAAACAGCAAGCATTGATTGATTGAGGCCACACAGTAAAAGAATGGCCGAGCTTGGATTAAAAACAAACCCAAAATGTTTCTGCAATCCAAAAATTCATGATGACACCAGGTTCATCTTTGAAAGGTCAAACCAACACTGCCAAGTAACTAGAGGAAAGGGCATTTACATGTTCAGTAAGAACAAACTGCATAGGCTAGTGTCCTAGTCTCTCCATCTCATTTGATTTCTTATTTATATAGACATTTTTATTCCAGCCTATTATTTATTCCCTGACTATCAGGCTATTGCAATCTGTTTAGCTATTCAGAAGGGATTTAAAAAAAATAGGCTACAGGTGATTACTTCAATGTTCTGACCAACATTTTTTCTCAATACTAGATTCTAATGTCCAAGGCCATATGTAAATTCCTGCTGTGCACATAACGTGTCTAAGAACAGCACTTAAACAGTTTTAAAGAAAATGAGCTTTCTTTCAAAATCAGGTTTGCATTTCTGGATGAGATCTCCCCATTAGAAGACAAAAGCTACACAGAAGATTCAACACCTCTGAAGCTTCCTATTGTTTGAACAATAGTACGGTGTTAATTCATTAATTTACAGGTCATGAGTGTGGGGCATTGAAAAAAGCTATGCTATCACTTTAAATTTTATGAAGTTGCATATCTCCTGCACACAGGCCAAAGGAATCTGCTTTTAATTTTAGTTGAAAGCTCAGTTAAGTTCTCCGTGTGCTAGTTAGCTTTTACTGTTGTTATTGAGAGAGATTGGTCTGTTATTTAAAAAAAAAAAAGTACTGTCATGTAAGTACTCTAAGTTCCCACACTTTACAGTCATAACCTTTAAAACAGGCATAAGCAATATGATGTGTGATCTGACACCTAGTGAACAGGCTCCCCAAAGTGTACTGAGGCCACTGCTAGGATGAGCGTTCTGTAATACTGTGTTGCAAAACAGAAGGCAGGAAAGGGAGGGAGTACTAAGAAGGTGTATGTAAAAGGACTGAAGAATTCTAGTACTAATGTATTTGAAAAAACTGGAAAATTATTTCCTGATAATGACATTGGTATGGTGTCCACTCTTATTTTGAAGCAACTATTGATCTTTTCCTGCTGTGCTATATCATATCACACACAGAGAAACTGCAAACTAAAGACAAAATGGCACTGTGAAATCCACTATTTAGATGCCAGCGTAGCAAATGGCATACGTGATTGCTGTTGGCTGCATTCTGTACAATACCTGCAATGCTAAATGGCAGCGCTTGTGCATTGATGTTGTGCCGGTGTGGTTCCCATATACAGAAAGCCTGCTCAATTTACGTCTGCTAAATTAACACAGGCCCAAAGTCTGTAAGGGATGTGCCAGCATAAGAGGTGATGTTGATGGAGAAAGGATTAGAGCAGTCTGCTCTTCTTTCCTGATTAAACTTCATCAAAGGACCTGCTATATTCATTCAGTATCTTTGTAATAGTCAGTTTTTTCATATTGAATTGAAGGCCAATGAAATGATACTGTTCTAATTATTAAGTGATTTAATAGTACTTAGGGAACTTCTTTGCTGTGGCTCAAGTCCTTCATTTAGACTGTTGACATCTGTTCTAGCTACAGTCACGAATGTTGGTCAAAATAACTGCTTCAGGATTTGGAATCAGGAGGCTGTATGCTAGTTTGGTTTCTTAATGATTTATGTCTTGAGAAACTTAAAAATCCTTTTTCGTAAACTTGGATACATTCCAAAACCTGTCTAAATGTCTAGTAGAGTGGAGATGTGGCAGTGCAAACCTAGTAACTAGAGCAGGGTGACTTTCCCTATTAAGTGGAGAAAACAAAAAAGCCACATTTTAAAACTTAGTAGCAGTGGTGAAATTGCCTTTAGTAATACCCTTTTGGGTTTTTCTTGCTTTTCACAAGGCATTCAGCATGCACTTTAGGGTAACTATTTATGCAAAGGACTTGGCTACATGGGCATTTTTTGCTCTTCCTCTCTTAGAACTGTTCACTGCGTAAGCAGCTCATGAAATTTCTAAATCCTGCCCCGTTTGCAGTACATGACAGGACAATAGCAAGCCTGGAGGAAGAGGCACTTGTGCAAGGCTCTGCGGCAGACCGACTGCAAAGTCACTTCAGGATACTGAAGCTTGCTGAGGACCATAGCAAAGAGATGGTCCAGATCTCTTTCAATGACATGTCTGTTGGTTTTGTTCCTACGACTCCCATACCTGTTGGAGCTTCTTGTACTTCCCATTCCTATGTTGTATCTTCTTTACTAGAACATGTCCAGTTCAGAGAAAACAGCCAGCATACCAGGAGAGCCGGGCTTCTGCTAGGTGCAAATCTGTCCTGTATACAAATCACACAGGCCAGCAAGCTGAGTAAGGAATAAGGGAGCTAAGAAAGACAAGATGGGAGAATCCTGCTGGGCCCCCAGGAAATATCCGTGTAAAAGAATCCAGATTGGAAGTATCAGGTTTGAATCATATCTGAATGAGTCTCACTGAGATGGACGTTAGGGGAAGAACACACAAGCGGGGGCTTTACTAGGAATATTCCCCCCGTCTGTCTAGGCACCCTAATATTGTCAGGGGGCATAAAAGTTGACATACTCACACCAACGTGAAAACCTTTCTCAACAATACCAAAAAATGTGAACTGTAATGAGGAACAAACAGATTTCTTAAAATGTTCAGAGGGAGGAGCAGGTGAACAGGAAAAGAAAAAAATTAGCTACCAAAAGGTAACAAACTCAGTTTGAAATGGGTGAAAGTGTTTCCATGAATATCAAGGCTTTTGGACTGCCCCTAAATGCATCGTAATTGGATGAACACATTGCAGTAAGACACAGTCATAAGGGTACGCATGGGATGACTGGAAGTAAATGGTTAAGCCTAAATTGTTTTGCAGACTCCTCCCAATTCCACAAAATATACTACCTTTGGAAAGAAAAAAAAATAACCAGTATAACATAGCGACTGTAAATTGAGAAGTACTTTTTTTTTTTTTTAACATAGTTCTAGGCAATAAAAATAGACTGACCTTCCAAAGCTGCAAGGCTGACCTTCACAGTGGGGTGCAGTTAATGATTTTGGTGGCAAGAGGCCTGGAGCAACTGTCCCAGGTATTCTGCAATATAAAGCAATGGTAAGGGCCGTCTGGTGACAGCGCTTCAGGTGAAACACGGGTGGTGGGTTGTTTGGTTTGGTTTTGTTTTTTTTTTTAAACCACCGTACCTCTTGGTCCAAGACAGATCCCCGGAGTTTGTAGTCTTGTCCGCACGCTATATATAGCACTTAAACCCTAGCTGACCTCATGCTTGTTCAGCAGCGCAGCCTATGAGAAAGGAGCCGCCGGCCCGGCCGCCGTGTGCCCGCGTCGCGGCGGGAGGCGGCGGGCCCCGGCCCGCGCGGCCCCTGAGGCAGCAGGGCGGGAGGGCTGAGGGCGCCCCGCGGAGCGGCCTTTCCATCACGGCAAGGAGCGGCTGGGCCCAAAGGCGTCAGCCGGGCTGCTTCAGGCAGCCCTTCAGGCCACGTTTCCCTCAGCGGAACGCCGGTTCAATCACACCGAGCTTTAGCTTCAGGTGCCTGAGCCCCCTCGGCGGGCGGTCGCTGGTGCCGGTACGCACCCGCCGTGTGTAAAGGCGCTGGCGGGGGCTACGGCTGTAAAGGCAGGGGCAGGAGATCAGGCACCACCGCGCTGCGCTCCCCGAGAGCCCCGGGGTGCTCCGGGGCCCGGCCTCGCGGAGCGCTCAGCCCGCTCGCAGCCGCCACGACGCCGGGGACGGGGGTCGCTCCTGAGGCAGGCTCGCCCCTCAGCCGGGGCGGGGCGGGGCGGGGCGGGGCAGAGGGGAAGGGGCGGGGCGGGGCCGGCCCGGCAGGGGCGGGGCGGGGCGGGGCGGGGCGGGGGGGGGCAGACCCGGCCCGGCCGCCGCGCACCGCCGCCGGGGCGGGCCCTGCGCTCTCGCGGGAGCTGCGCCGGCGCCGCCCGTCTCCGTGCGCGGCGGCGGCGGAACCAATAAAGTTTGTTTCAAAAAAAGCCAGAAAAGGGGAGGAAAAAAGCGGTGCTGCGGGGTCTGTCCGGCTGCTGGCGAGTGCGCGAGCGACTGCCCGCCCAGGCCGGGGCGGCCGCAGCAGGCGAGGGCGGACGGGGCTGCTCCAGCGCCCGCCCCGGCTCTGCTCGGCCTCGGCAGCCGTCGCCCTCGGCGGGGAGCCGCGCCCCCGCCGCTCTGCGGGCCCGCTCGTGAGTATGGTGGGACGGCTGAGGCGGGCGCCGCTTCCCGCAGAGGCAGGGCGGTGAGAAGGGGCCTGGCGGCGGCTCCCGCAGCGCCGGGGCGAGCGGGCAGAGTGACAGGTGTCAGGCTTCCCCCCCCCCCCCCCCCCCCGGGGGCGGCTCGGGCCGGGGGCAGCTCCGCGGCGCTGGCTGCGGGCCGGGCCGCGCTGTGGGACGGGGAGCTGCCCTGGGGTGCTGCCGGCGGCGGTCCCGGACCGGGGGAGGGCCGGGTGCCTCCTGGCAGCTCCCTCATACCCTCCTCCCCCTGCTCCCTGCCCTGCCGCGCCTCGTCTGCTCTCACCCCCGGGGCTGGGGATCATGTAAGCGAGACCGGCGGCGTGAGGCGTTCCCAAACGGCCGCCGTCCCGCCGGGGGTCGCCGCTGACCTGTGGGTTTTTGTCTGTGTTCCCTCACGGCAGGGCTCGCTTCTCCCTCCCCGAAGTGAGTCCGCTGGCGCGGGAGGAGCGGCGGGCAGGCGGCCGCAGCCATGCCGAGCGGTAAGGAGACGCGGCTGCTGCACCTCAGCGAGATGGAGAAGCTGGACAAGACCCTCTTCAGGCTGGAGCAGGGTAGGTCGGGGGCGGCGGGCTGCGGCCTCCTCACCCTCCTCCTCCTCGGCGGGAAGCTCCCGGGACCGGGTGAGAGGGAAATGGCCGGGAGCTCGCCACCTTCTTCGGGGAGTAGTGGGAAGGGAGCTCAGCCTGCGGTGGTGTTCTCTCTTTTTTTTTTTTTTTTCAAACTTTTTTCCTTGTTTTAATATGATACAATTTCTGACATGCTTGCTTCCACTGCAGAGCTCTATGGGCTCCAGCTGCAGTTCGGTCTGGCTCATAAAAGTCTTGAGAAATGAAGAGCAAATCGGCTCGGAGCCGTCTGTGTTCACGGAAATGAAGTGCGAAGCATTTTTTAGACAGGCCCTGCAGGGCAGGACCTCTCCTTTTATAACCTGTACTTCAGTGACCCGAGAAAGTCCTCATAAGTCAAGCTCTCTAGTATTTATCTGCAATGTGTTATGCAACACCCCATCTTTAATATTATAATTTTGAAATACATAAGTAATACCAATATTTTGCAAAGTCTGAGGTAATGTTTCAGCATATGGGATCTTTAGCTCCTCCTAAATCTTATCTTGCCTGTCAGATTTCTTATAGCTGTGCTAGGTTAGTATTCTGGCCGCATACTTCGAAGAACTTGACATTTATTGCTGAAAGTGTTCTTCTTGGGGGGGGGGGGGAAAAACAACTTAAAACCAAACCAAAAAACATCTGGCTAGTTCGTCCATTATTATGCTGGTCAGCAAATTCAGACTATTAAATTAAAGCCACTGTCTTCAGAAACCATTTTTAATGATGTAACAATTTTTATTATTCATGAAATTTTGCAGGTTTTATTACTTTGTTATTGATCTAGGAAAATAATATCAAAGTGGTTTAGTAGAGGAGCAGTATTTTGGTTCTTGAGAATGAGGGTTCTCTTCAATTATATTGATTTCAAAATTTTCTGACAGTGTAATATAAGAAAATGTCAGTAGCGAAGAAATGCAGAGTTGACCATAACCTCGATTATTAACTCATCCTTCCAGTTGTATAAATTTTGTTGGGAGGAGTCACACAGAAGTGCATGGCTAGCAGACATTCAAAGTGCCTCGGCTGGTAGCAGTCTCTGAGAGGGCATAGCTAATTTTGAGCACAGCGTTCCTGATGTCAGTATAACTGTTACAGGAAATAAGATATCAATGGCATATATCCCTGTGCTCTAATTTTAGTAATCCCTGTAATAAAATGTCAGGACAGTCCTGGGGAGAGTGTACTTAACCTTCCAAAAGTGATTTTTTTTCATGTAAGATTGTTTGGGTTTTTTTGGTTTGTTTGGTTTTTTTTCCTTCGATCAAATGAGCTTCATTTTACCTGGCAGACATTCGGATCCTAAAACCACTGCTTTACATGGTGGTTTTGGTGCAGTGGTGATTATGTTAATAAAAGAAATGGCGAGCTTGGTGAGACTTCCATTTAAATGTATTGAGACATTGAATTCTGATATTAGAGTCCCCATGATTCTATTTAATAAGCAAGTGGCTTTTTTCAGCTTAAGGTACTGGAGCTTGCTATTGTTCAGGGTTTTTTTACACTTTATAATTCATTATCTGTGTATTAATAACTTTTTCTCTTTACAAATACTCAGGTTTCTTTTACTCCCCATTTTGTAGACTGCTAGGGCTAGTAGGTGTGTTACTACAGTTAACTACATAACTGGCATGTACTTTAGTAAAAGTTATTGTGCAAGCACTTACGCCTGTTTCAGTCACTTGAAAGGACCCTGTAATTAGTCGTCCGCATGATGGTGGCCCTCATACCTGCAAGTGGAAACCTATTCTGAAACCTATTGACTAAACAGAATTTTTCACGTTCAACTGAACAGACTATAGCATGGTTTTAGGTCCTAATATTTTAACTTTATTTTGTTCTCATTGTCATGGGTATCTTAAGCCTAAATGCCGCCCTTTCTGTGTGTGTGTGACCTGCAGCACATATACGAAACTCCCTTTGATTTGTTGAGCTCTCTGAAAATGTAATGATTTGTTTGTACATTTGTACACACAAGTATATATCATTTTACAGTTAAAAGCATAAGGAATTCAGCATCGTTTAGTAAACCGTCAGTGAAGAATGAAGGGATTTGAAATATTTTCTGTTTCAAAATGTGTTCCTAATTTTTTTTATATGTTTTCATGGTTC
Source organism: Nipponia nippon (assembly GCF_047370975.1). Classification (NCBI taxonomy): domain Eukaryota; kingdom Metazoa; phylum Chordata; class Aves; order Pelecaniformes; family Threskiornithidae; genus Nipponia; species Nipponia nippon. The sequence continues at coordinate 41,779,375 of NW_028262369.1, forward strand.
AGCTTAATATATAGACTTGGTAAACCTAAATACTTAGGTACTACATAACCCAAAATCTGTATAAAATTGTATGTAGTCTGATGATCATGATGTTTTACTGTATTTTGTTTTTAAGACTTTTTATATAGCAAGAGGAACAAATTGGAAAGGAGATAAATAGTGCCATATAAGTAAAGGAAAAGGACTATATATAAAGTGTGCAAAGAACAACGTTAGGAAAGTAGGGAGAGATGATGCTGTAGAAATATACAGTTCCACCGAAATTCCTGACAGATACGTTGGTGCACTTTCTTCTTAACATGATATCAAATTATGATTTGTAATTACAGAATAGAAATATCTAGTCCTCCCGATAAAGTGATTTTATCTTTTTTCCTTGAGGTTTTGAACTACAGTTCCGACTGGGTCCGACTCTTCAAGGCAAGCCCGTTACCGTGTACACAAATTATCCAGCTTCTGGAGCAGTATTTGATCGCCACAAGTTCAGGACACTGTCGTGGCACAATCCCACAGGAAAAGAAGATGATTCTGACAAATACTGCAAGCTGGATCTCCAAATTTCTGGGTCATACCAGTACTATTTCAGTCTTGGGTAAGTGAAATTCTATACTTACAGCCAAATGCAGTCTGCTCCCTTCGTCTACATTTTAACCTGGAGGAATCACTCTTAAGAATAAAAACATTTTTTCCATGCATTTTTCAAATTGCAGCCATGGGGCCTATCTGAATCTGCTAATGACAGACAGTAGCTGTGGTGATTGTCTGATGCTTGCTGATGCAAAGATATTCTGGAGAATATGCAGAACACAGTTATCAATTTTCTGTAAATGTTGGAAAGGCAAACCATTTTTACAAGTTTTCAAAGTAATCAGCATTCTAGGTAGCTGAATGATTAATTTGTACTTTCTTCATTGACTTTGAAGGTTGTTTTCTGTCTTTCTAGCACAGAGGTTCTGGTGTTCTTTACTTCCTCCTTTGTTTCAACAGGACAAGTGCAGAGGAGAATGTCAGTATCTGTAATGATTGTAGTCTGGTATTCTGAGTTTCTGGAAAATGGGTGGTTAAATTCCCTCAGGCTAAAAAGGGCATTTAGCTCAGGTCTCTTCCTGAGGATGGTGTTCCAAATGGAGGTCTTTGTATAAAAGATGGGCAGTCATACTTTCTTCGTTTCTGTCCGTGCCTTAAAAGGAGGAACCAGTATTCTGTCTCAGAAAATAACAAAGGTATCTCACTTTTTGCAGGGAGTTTAAAGCTCTGTATCCCAATTGTATTCTTGTAAGCAACTGGCACAAGTCCAGTAGAGAGATGATGCCTGAGAGACAAACATCTCTTCAGTGTTTCCTGTTTTCTTCAGGTGCCCTGCAGTCCTGTTCCTCACCTCCCCCCAGCCACTGTACTGGGCTACTGTGTTTTTGAAATAGCTTGGATTCTCTCTGAAACTGACTGGTACAATGGGTGTTTGCTGTACCAATGAAAATTAATTTTTCCTAGAAATGAAAAAAGTGGAGGAGGTTACATAGTCGTGGATCCTATTTTGCATGTTGGAGCCGATAATCATGTGTTACCTTTGGATTGCGTGACGCTCCAGACGTTCCTCGCTAAGTGTCTGGGACCGTTTCACGAATGGGAAGATAGGCTTAAAGTTGCAAAAGAAACAGGTAATGCCAATACACGTTAAAGGATATACATTTTTGTCTTACGATCAAAAAGCAAAGTTACACTGAAGAGCTTCAGTGTAAACAGCTTGTTTGTTCTTTAGTTTGTAGGCTAAATATTTTCCACTAGATTCAATTTAGTTAATAGATTAAGCCAGTGAAATGATGAAAATATTTGCAAGGGTGCAAATTCAGGAATTTCCTGATAGGGGAAACTAGTTTTATTCTTTTGATTTTGGATAGACTTGGAATTTTGTAGAACTGAGAGGGTGATTTTTTTAAAGCTTGTCTTATGTAGAATTTCAAGGGCAAGATTCAGATTCATTTTAACTGGTTGTTCCAAACATTAGCTTTAAGTACATGTTATAACTGTAACTTCTTCTTCTTCTTCCAATTAACTTATTTAATAAATGGCTTCTTGTTGTGTAGGTTACAACATGATCCATTTTACACCACTGCAGAAGCTTGGACTGTCTAGATCATGTTATTCACTGGCTGATCAGTTAGAAGTAAATCCTGATTTTTCAAGCCATAATAAAAAGTGCACTTGGAGTGATATAGGAGCTCTTGTGGAAAAATTGAAAAATGAATGGAATATGCTTTGCATCACAGACGTAGTCTACAATCATACTGGTATGATTTTTGTGTGTGTTAATAACCAGATTGGTCCTGTAATTATATTTCATTGTTTCCCTTAACTTTTCCCCCTCGAACCCATCTTTTAGTAGCTGTTTTAAGCAACTTGGTTGTCTCTGTCTTTGAATCTCTCAAATCCAGGACAACTCTTAACAGTTATAACTGATATGTCTCCATAACAGATGTAGAAGAACTTAGTATTGTTACTGAAAGAGTGAATAGAGCCCTTCTTAGAGAGAATTAATGAACTGTGCATGTGTCTGTATTTTTATAATATGCTTATTTTTATGATCTGCAGTGTGCAGCTCCCACATAGATGAATGGAATCTGCATTATGAATTATTTGGTGAACATAAACTGAGTACTTTCTTGTTAAACAGGGTATTATTCTTGTAGCTGCTTAAAAGTAATTGCTCTAGTTTGGACCTAAAATGCAGACAATGAAGAGAATAGGAACAAGAGGCTAGGATTAGGCAATGGAGGAAATATTACAGCTCAGTCTGTGGGGAAAGGGAAAAAAAGATAGCTTTGTGTTTGGGGTGGGGGTTTTTAAGTGTAGATATGCCAATGCATTGAAGGCTTTAATTCTCTTAATTGTTTTTTGTAGCTAAAGTTGCCTGTTGTGCAGAGAGGGTCAGTGGGTTTTCTTCTGTATGATCTGATGAAATTTAAATTATAGTACTTCATCATTTGTAAGTTTGCTGATTATTTGGATAATGAGTTTACTTTGATTATGGTTATAATGAAGTTTTCATCTTATGCTGTAATCCTAAAGATCACAATAATTAGCACTCTCATAGTAGAGAGTACAACAAATAGTTCTGTGTGTTGATGTTACAGTCCTTTGAGGCTTAAAAAAACCCTAACCACAGATATATGTGAATTTGAAGCTTTATTTGCTTTAGTTCTTTGGTGTTGACTGCTGCCAAATGTTCCTGCCCAGTCAGTCCGCAATGCAATGTGGGCCCTGTTGTTTGCCCTATCTGTTTGTTGAAAAGGTACTAAATATAGTTATTGGCTGTGTGTCTGAGGGAATTAGGCTTTTAAACATTCTCCCAATTTTGGGTGAAAAATTTCTTGCATGTTACTAACTAGAAGTCCAGTTTCACACATGCTTGAGATTCTGTCATCTTTTTACTGTGTATATTTGCATGCTACCAAGGAGAATGTTTTTATGGACAGTAATATCTAAGTCTAAGCTAATGACTAGACTCCAAAATCTAGTTGAGAAGAAAAATGCCACATTATTACTTGGCTACATTTGTAGAAGGACTTTTTCAGGTTACATTCAGAGTTCAAAGTAATCTTCATTGGGATGGATGACTAAACATTTATACTATGGTGAAAGGATGTTTAGAAGTGTCTTCTAACAGGATAGAAATATTCAAACGACCATGGTCCTGACTTACATCATTAAGTGAGGTATACTTGATGGCTTTCTTTCCTGCTTTCAAACTTCTAAACTTGAATTTTCCCCCCCTCTTTGTTGTTTGTAATCAAAACCTCTTGATTTACAACTGACTCCAAACTTTGTTAAATGCCAAATTTAGCATAAGCAGAAAGATACATTGATAAATGTCTGAGTAAGCAATAATGTTGTGTATGCCTGTGGAGGTAAAACATTTTGGGGGCTTTTGAAATAACAAAATAAGCAAATAGTTTTGGGGGTTCTTTTTGTCTGGATCTTGATTAGATGGAAATTTAACTTTACTGTTCAATTAAAATGCCAAAAAAAAAAAGTAATTTCTAGTAGTTAAATTAGTTCATTCCTGCACCTTAGGGTGATTTAATTGTAAAACGTGTTTCATAGACCCATTTGAATATAAAAGATACAAAACCTATGGTCAGTTACTTTGAGCAGATTATGAATACTTGCACATCATTATTAATCCTGCAGCATGTCTGCATTAAAAGCTTAAGTTGTCTCACAGTAAATCCTCTAATGCTGGTAATTCTAACAGCTCATGAGCCCTCATGTAGTTGTATCTGTTGTTAGTTTGTCTTCTAGCTGATACCACTGTTTAAAAATGGCAGTGCTTCCTCTCTATTCCTGTGGTAAAGTCAGACAGCTCACTTTCAATACTAAGTAGTTAAGCTACGGTGTTTGGTTTTTACACTGGAATGGATAACAGACTGCTTGCACAGTAGAGAACAGTGGGAATCAGTTTTTGATGTTAACATCTCTGTTACTCTCTAATGAAAGCCAGCATCTATGACCTGACTTTAAAAGTAAAGTAGATGCGGGCACTAATGTTAAATATAGATGCACCTTTGGCATGTTAGCAGGAGTATCATAGATAAACTTGCAAACCCTGCCTGGTAACTGGGTAGATGTGCCCTTTTTGGGATGCCATTTCCTTCAGGGTTTTTGAACACCCTCAAATAAGAAATACTGTGTTCACTGGCATTTAATTTTCACCAGGAAGTAGAAAAAGGAAAGGTTGTTTTTTTTTTTCTTTTCTGAGCTTTCAGTGGCTGTAATAAATCATATGAAGTAATACAATAAACTGAAATAATTATATTTTCTTTATCTTTCAGAAGATGCTACTATTGTCTAATTGCAATTTAACACTTGAATAAATCCTACTTCCAAGCACTTGACTAATTGCATCAACGACCACCTTTTCTCAGTTTTATAAAGGGGAGGAAAAAAAGAAGCCTTGGGCAGTGGGCATCACTACTAAATAATAAGTTTGTGTTTGATTTATATAACAATGAATTAGTCCATTGCACAATGTGAAATTACTTTCTTAAATAAGAATGTAATGAGTTTTAGAAATCACTTTCTGTAATTCCTCATCTTAATATTTCTGTACTTTTACACTTAAGTGTACTTTCTCCCTAGCTGTAACAAATGTAATCACAAGTGATGTTTTGGGCAAATTTTCTTCTGCAGAATTAGATTTCTTTGGTGTTATGTTGTGAATCATTGGAGCTTACCTTCTGATCAGAAAACATCATTCTGTTCCGTACCAGAATTAGTGGAAGACCTGTTGACTTTTTTTTTTTGGCATGATAATACCTTTGATTTAAATGGTATATTGTCTTTTTAGAATTAGTAGTATTTACTCCTGAAAGTCCTTTATAGTAAATCATGGTTCTTGCTAGATGAATAAGAGTAAGCTAGTTTTTGCTTTTTGGAGAAAAATATTTTTTTTCAGAAGTAGTATATGTATTAAAAAAAGGGAGGGGGATCTGGTTGGCCTAGAACAGCCTTTAACAGCCTGAGTTTACTATTGCTTTTTGTAACTTTAAGTATGGTGGTTTTAGTTGTAGGTGGCATTTAAACCATGAAGATCTTAATTTCCACAAATGGTTTGACCTTATAAACATCGAATTTTGCCATGTTCATACTGATCTTGAGCTGTAATGTAAGAGGGTGTTAAGAAGAGCTGTTCATACTATAGGCTGAGAGAGTACACTCTTTTCTTTCCCTTTGACATTTTTTTTAGCTTCTTTGAACTAAGCAAACTTGGGGCTTAGGTGTTAATTGTTCTGCTATAATTTTTTTTTGTGTAGTGTTTGATCTGAACTAGTGTTCCATTTGCATGCAGCAGGCAGTGCACTTGTCTTCCTGTGTAAGACTCAGTGGCATCGCTTCCCACTGCTCTGCTCCTTATTATCTACACAACAGTGTCACAGCTAATCCTTTCTTAAAAGCCCATTTAACTACATTTTTCATTAATTTCTTGGGTGGTGTGTGTGCACTCTTGTTCTCTGGCTGTGTGTGTGTATCATCTGATAGGGTTAAGAATATTAAAATGTAAACAACTTAGTCCATCTTAAATCTTGGTTTGGGACGTATGTTTGGCTTTCAGCACACACAAAGCATTTCGTGTCCATTATTAACATAAAATGTTAATTTTTTTTTAGTGTTTTGGAACTGGTGGTCTATTGCATATTTTTGTAACTAATAAAAAGTTTCTCTGCAGTCTCTGCAGCTGTATTTGTTGCAAAACAAACGGCTATCAGTAACGCACACCTCTGCATAAGACATGATTTTCTCTTGGCATGGAAAACTTCAGTTGAAATGTGAACTATGTATACATGCCATAGTACCTTAACTTCTTGGTGTTAAGATGTTTCTACAAAACAACTAAGTGTTCAGCTTGTGTACTTACTTTTTTTCCCCCCCCTTCCCTTTCTTGAATAAGCTGCTAACAGTGAATGGCTGAGAATGCATCCAGAATGTGGCTATAACCTTGTAAATTCTCCTCACCTGAAGCCAGCTTGGGTCTTGGATAGAGCTCTGTGGCACTTGACCTGTATGGTGGCTGATGGAAAGTATACTGCTAAAGGGGTCCCTCCCTTGATTGAAAATGATCATCACCTGAATGTAAGTGAATGAGAACTAAATATAAGCTAATGAACACTATAAATAGCTGAATGAACCTTTAATATTTCTAAGGTTGTGCAAGTGCACAAAAAATGGTGAATACTTTGCAGATACATTTAATGAAATAACCCTTTACTCCCCAGTATTTTTTTTCTGGATAATTCATATGAGCACTTCTTAATTATATTAATCATCAACATTATTAACTAACATAATTTTTATTTTTGTAGTGTATCCGCAAAATAATTTGGGAAGATATATATCCAAAAATTAAACTATGGGAGTTTTTCCAAGCGGATGTTAACAAAGCTGTGCAGCAATTTAAAACGCTTCTAACTCAAGGTAAAGGAAGGGTATGTTGCTGAAGTATGTGGATTATATATTTACAGTTTGAGAAGCTTATAGGTAAACTTAACAATAAGCTGGAAAACAAAATAATCCCATTTTTTGCTATGTGAGAAATCTATTGTGCTGATTTAAGCATAGAAGAATGCTTTGAGGGCTAGTAAAGTCTTTGAAGACTTTGTATGCCTTCAAAGCCTTTATCTACCCATATCTTGCTTATGCTAGAATTCTAAAAGTTGTATGTCTTTTAAATGTAATGCCTATTTTTACTTTATGAATACTCTTTTCTGTCTTGTTCTTAGGCAAAATGAGCACTAAATCTGATCCAAATCAACACCTTCAAATAGTTCAGGACCCTGATTATAGACGATTTGGCTGTACTGTAGATATGAACATAGCACTGGCAACATTCATACCACACAGGTATTGTAGTATTAATTATAAGGTAAAATCATAAGTGAAGTTAAATTTGCAAAACTAAATAAATGAAATTATTTTCAGAGATGGGAAAAATGTAATTTTTCATTCCTTTTAGTTAGTTATACTGCATGTTTTAAAAATAAATTATTCTAATTGTTCTCTGCTTTTAATGTCCTCCTGATAAGCAATGGGCCAGCTGCAATAGAAGAATGTTGTAACTGGTTTCGCAAGCGGATTGAGGAGCTGAACGCTGAACAATACAGACAAACTAATCACCATCAAGAGCAGGTCTTATAATTACTGTGGTTTAATACTAAACTGTTTTAAATTTCAAATAAATGTAGGCATTTCAGTAACGCATAATTCGATTATTTCTAGGCTGTCAATTGTCTTGTGGGGACTGTGGTTTATGAACGACTGGCTGGTGATGGTCCTAAGCTGGGTCCTATCAGTAGAAAATATCCTTTAGTTACCAGGTATTTTTTTGTTCTGTTTTGTTTGAAAACTATTAGAATCTATTCAGGGAAAGAGAGCTCGAAGTTCATTAAAAGTATATATTTGTATGTACAAAATGTTTTTTTTCCTATGGACAAATGCCACTTAATGAATTGACTGTTGTCTTTAAGGAACAATAACTGTTTAATAAACAAATGTGACCAGAGAGCATGAAACAATACTCAGAGCATATCAAAGCCTTACATAGTGCAAATTGCTCTTGTAGGTGGAAGAGGGGTGGAACTAGGAAAGTTTACACCTTTCAAATTTGATGTACTTGATACCACTCGTATCTGAAGGGCTAGGGCTTTAATCTTACACTACCAGCTGACACCAAGATAGTGGCAACACTTGTCCTTTCTCCTTCAAGACACGTTACAAAATAGAAAACTCCCCGTCATTTATAGTCTATCAGCTGTTTGGTTTTTTTAATCTGTTTCATCTACAAGCCAGTTCATAGCAGATATTTTAATTTCAAAGACAAAGAATTTCAGCTTAGGTTACCTTATGTAATGGTTTGGTTGGTTTTTTTTTTAATTGCCTGTCTATTCCGTAGGTATTTTACTTATCCATTCAAAGAGCTGACTGTGGAGGAAGAAGAAACTATGATACATCAGCCAGATAAAGCTTGTTATTTCATGGCTCATAATGGCTGGGTTATGGGAGATGATCCTCTTAGAAATTTTGCAGAACCAGGTTTGTAAAAAAACTTGAATCGTGTTGTAAACCTTTTGACATTCTAGCCAGAGCAAAAAGGATTTTATTTAATCTATCTCTTTTCCAGATGTATTCCTATGAGGCTGCAGAATAGCAGGCAGATGCTCAGTTTATTTACTTTTATTTCCCATTTACCATACAGATCAACTGTAAGAACTGGGATTTGAGGTACAGTTTTGCAAGATTTGAGAGGGAAATTACCAGCTTTCTGCCACTGAAATGGGGATATCCTGCCTCCTCACTTCTGTCATTATCTTTGCTTACTTTATACTTTGTTCCAACACCACTGCTTGTTGGCATTTCCATAAGACAATGACAGTGTGGCAGAAAACTAATGCAATAAAAAGGTGGATAGTATTTTACTGCATTAGTGAGCAAAAACCGGATCCTTGAAAGGTCCGGTGAGAGGCAGTCAAGAGGTGACCCAATTAATCCAAAATAAATATGCAGATTACTTGTGAAGGTAAGATAGGGTATGAAATCACCATCCACTAAAATATTGTTTTCTGACTCCTTTGGGGACAGCACTGATATCCAATAAAAGCAAGGTTGACAGCTCTTGTTTTCAGAGTAGTTAACTGAATCAAACAAAGGCCAGTTTAATTCTAATTAAAAACATATATCTACGAGTTTGAATCTGCTTTAAAAGCTAATCTGATTGATACTTCAGAGTAATCTGGAGTTAGCAAACACTGCATTTCTGCAAAATAATCTACAGCCCTTTCACTGCTTTTTAGTTACCTTTTTTTTTTCCTCCCCCACAACGATGAAGATAATACGTGTCTCAAGGGTGTTCTTGTTCAGTTCTCTTTCAGCTAGTTGCCCTTTCTTCTGGGCAGACTGTTGTATTTTTTCCTTCAGTCACTGGTTTTAGTTAGCATATCTAACTTCCATTCTGAGTTTTCTCTCTTAATTAGTCTGTAGCTTTTTGAGTGCTTTATACTTGTGTTATACCTTTGTTTTATGCCACACATTATTTCAACTGAGAATGCAGTGTGAAAAGATGATACATAAGGGCACAACTATGAGTTGCAAAACAAATGCAGCTAGTTCTGTAAATGGCCCTTAAAAAATCATGGTGTACATCCGAAGAAAGCCAGTTTTTCTGCCCGTGTAGCTATGTTGCCATTAGTGAAGATAAAAGGTAGGCTGTGCTTAAGTGAATGTTTTTGGAAGTAGTGGCGACTTACAATTCCTGCTCTTTACTTAGTAGGTGCTTACTCTTGTTGTGCGTCTTTCATTTCATCCAAATCACTTCGGTGTCCATAATGTGAGTCTTAGGATATAAGCCTGGCTGAAAAATAATCTCTTTGCTAAGGCAGGATTACTTTTCAGTTGAATAAGTTTCCTGATGTAATTCAAGGTTCAACCACCAAAATAACTATGGTGATGCATCAGTACAGCCGATGTAGGAGTAGCAGAAGGCAATGGAGTAGCTCTGTCTTATCCATCCTGAGCGGTGCTGACCCTGTTCATGCTTTGATCAGGTTTAGATAAGATGAATATAAACAGACCTTCAGAAGACTGATGGCTCAAAGATAATTATATTTCTCTTATGTGGGGTCTGATTATTGACAATTCCATGATTGTGCCTGGATATTACATGTTGCAAATAAATAAATAGTGTGGGTTTTTGGTGGTTTTGTTTGTTTAAATTATATTACTGCTGTTGTCAAATATGTGATTTATATAGGAGAGAAGTCACTTTTTTTAGATATGACTGATTATTTAAGTCTTTGTCACAGGTAAACCTCTGTCAGTATATTCTGTGCAGTAAGTATATTACAGGTGAACTCAGATTTGAAGAATTTTTTTTGATTGCATCAAAAGGCAGGCAGAAAATAGTATGTGAAAGTAGGCTAAATGGAGGATAAATATTTTCATACACACAAATTATTTAGGGACTTTGTCCATTTAAGTGACCTGCCTGCCTAAGTACTTTGGAAATGTGCCTTACATCATCACAGTCTGCTGTTAACAGAAGATAAAATTTTAAATTGTGGCTGTGGCAGTTTATGGTAACAGAGTGAGATGCTCTTTTGAATTTAGCTGGTATAAACAACCAAACTATTGATTTTGTTCATTTGTTTGCTGCTTTTTTCTTCTTTTTTCCTCAAGTACAGTTTTTATACTACTTCGAAGAATTAAAAGGAATTTGATTTCAATCTGAAGAATTGTTTTGGTATCACTATAGAAGTTAAATATTCCCTTGGAGCAGTCTGTAATTATACATCAGTGTAGGGCATACAGATCTTGAGTCGATATGGTTATTGTTAGAATTTTTACTCTTCATCAGTGTTCTGCTCTTCAGCAGTAGAAAAATGAAATACCACATTTTCAATTTGGTGCACATTCTATGCTATATATATACACACACACACTATAGTGAATTTATTTCCCTTACAGGTTCAAATGTTTACTTGAGAAGAGAGCTTATTTGTTGGGGAGACAGTGTGAAACTGCGTTATGGTAATAAACCTGAAGACTGCCCGTACCTCTGGGCACATATGAAAAAATACACTGAAATCACTGCCAAATATTTCCATGGTGTTCGTCTTGACAACTGTCACTCAACACCTATTCATGTAGCTGAGGTACGGAAAATTAAGCATATTTATTATAAGGCAGCTTCTGTCTGTGAAGTAAGTCCTGCATTGTTGTTACAAAATCTGCAGGATCACCTGCAGAACACCTGCAGCAAGTTTAGTCTGGCAGGCTTATTGCTAAGATCAGTGCTTATTGTTTACCACAGAGCTGACTACATCCAGAAATTGTACTTATCTAGTAAATTAGCTTTAAATAGATTTGAGTAGTGCAGCTTGTTAGTGCTTAGTCTTAGCTTGGTTGCAGAACTTACCTATATCTATGAAGAGCTCTCTAAAACAAGCTGATTTGCCCACACAAAAGTTGTAAGGGGCTCTTAAATGCAGCCATTTCAAAACATCTGCCATTCTTTCATTTATTGTTACCATTTTTGGAATGGTAACTTTGAAGGCTTAAACTGAAGTCCTCCTCAGCTTTCTTACCTTGACAGGTATCTCTCTTATCCAGCCTTTGTTCTTGCATTTTGAGTTAAGATTTTGTTTAAAAACAAAGTTGTAATTAGCTTGAAGTCTTCAGAGCATTTCTTAAAATTACTCAGTCCATAAATAATCTCTGTAAAGTACAAACACGGTTTTATGAATGTTACTTGTTGTTAATATTTTTTTAATGAACTGCATATATGAATGACGCATTTGTGTTTCGTTAACGTTCATGTTAATGTTTGCATATACATAGCTGACAATGGATGTCTTGCATTAAAAATGTATTGTGATCTATAGGAGATGCTAGCAACAGCCAGATCAGTCAGACCTAATCTTTATGTGATAGCTGAACTCTTCACGGGCAGTGAGTACATTGACAATGTTTTTGTCAACCGCCTGGGAATTACCAGCCTGATTAGAGGTACAATAAGCAGTTGAAAATTGTGTAGGATTGTTGTGTATGGTTTGGAGTTTTTAATGTGAAACTAACATTGGTATGCTTTTTTATTTTTCTTACATTTTCATGTTCTTTGCTTATGCAATTACCTTTTCTTCTTCATGTTCTACTTAACTTCTCCTGTGTTGTATGCTAATTCTTGATTTTGCTTGTGTTTGTGTGTCCTCTTCTGTGTAACAACTTTTTTGTTCCTTAATTTTGGCTTTCTCTTTGTCTTTGCTGCATGGCATTTTCCTATTGTCTAATCCCTGCCTAGCTTTGAAACTTGTCCTTTTTTGTATCTACCTTTCCCCTTTCTGTGGCTTTTTTGGCTGTGCTTTTTGCAGTACATGCTGGACACAGCTAGAAAATTGCGAGCCGATTTGTATGTAGTGGCTGAACTGTTCACGGGAAATGAGGAGCTGGACAATATCTTTGTGAATAGGCTGGGCATTACCTCCTTAATAAGAGGTAGGCTTGCTGTGCGTGTGGTCTCTTTCCAACAAGAGATTATAGATGACGTGCTTTTTCCAAGGAAAAGGTCTCTTCTGGATTATGCACTTTTAATTTCATACTCCCTGTAATCAGAAGTACAGTTTCTGTATTGTGACTTTTTTGATACTCAGCAAAAACTACAGTACTAGCTGTAAAATAAGAGAAGACATCCTGCATTAGTTTACAGAAGGTTAAATATTTCACTCCTTATTCTAGCCAGAGAAAGAGAAGTTGTAGCACAGTTCTGCTATGCAAATGCTGCATCGTGTCGATTTTTGTTGCATGGGTTTCTTAAAGACTATGAGAAACAGTTTCAGATCTCCGTTTTGTTTCTCCCTTTTCCCCCTTACCTTTCTCTACCTTAATACATTACAGTAAATAGAATACTCCAAGGTTGTGTATCCACATTGGAGAATATAGTTTCAATGTGATTTTTTTAAAATGATTGAACACACCAAAATAACAACTGTAAAATGCTGTGTTAACATCTTTGTGCATGCTGTATTCTATGGTAGTTATTCTTATGCAAACACTTACCTATTTTTGTTCTTTAGAGGCAATGACTGCTTATAATAGCCATGAAGAGGGAAGGTTAGTTTATCGTTTTGGAGGTGAACCTGTTGGCTCTTTTGTTCAGCCACGTTTGAGGCCTTTGATGCCAGCTATTGCTCATGCTCTGTTTATGGATATTACACATGATAATGAATGTCCGATTCAGGTGAGCACCTCAACCGAACACCAAAGTTTACATGTAGTGTTTTCTGAATTGGTATTTCTGAACCACGGGAGGGCTTGGTGTGATCTGGATGTTTTTCTGAGCGATAGTTAGGAAAAATGTATTTCAGATCTTCAAGTCTTCATGCAGAGAATAAAATTTTTGTAACAACTCCCTCTGATGTTCAAGATCTTGTCTTTCAAGGGAAAAAGTTTATAAAGCTATTTAATCAGCTGTTTTGATTCTTTCATTCCAGCTACTATAAGTGGTTCTGTCTCTGCTTGTTAACCTGTTCTCCTTAGCTCCCGCTTTACAGGAGCGAATGAGAGAAAATGGTGGGAATTGGAGTGCTTATTTTTGAGGGTTTCTCTTAAGTTGCTTTTGTCAGTGCATTTGTAGTAATTTCTTTCAATAATTCTATTGTGATTGAGAAAATGATGATCGTGTGATTAGCCATTCCTCTGTTAAACTGGTTACATCTTCTGTATGCTGAATTGGGAGGAATGAATTATGTCTTTGTTTCACTATTTATTACCTATTTATTTTTTTAACGTAGCACCGATCTGCATATGATGCTCTTCCTAGTGCAATGATTGTTTCCATGGCATGCTGTGCTACAGGAAGCACCAAAGGCTACGATGAACTAGTGCCACACCAGGTACGTGTCTACAGTTTGACTCCTAAGTTACTTTTAAAAGATGTAAACTTTATTTTTGTCCTAGGACCTATATGTTAATGTTGTTTATTTGAAATTCCAAGCAGTTTACTAGCTGGCATTACTTCGGATTGTCCAATTTCATATGAAACTTGAAATGATTATATAGTTGAGACTTCCAGCTGCGTGGTTTGTTTTGGTTTTTTTGTTGTTTTTTTTTCTGGAGTAGTTGATACTTGCTTAAATCTTAATTTCTTTACAGATCTCTGTAGTATCTGAAGAGAGGTTTTATTCAAAATGGAATCCAGCAGCACACCTGACTTCTGGTGAAGTTAACTTCCAAACAGGAATTCTAGCAGGAAGGCTGGCCATAAACAGGCTGCATCAGGAGCTGGGGGCTAAAGGCTTTAATCAGGCAAGAAGTGAGGGTAACATTGCGCTTGCTCCACATTTATGTTCTGAGTGAGCACAGTTGCAATGGTATGTCTTTTCTAGGTGTATGTAGATCAAGTTGATGAAGATATAGTGGCAGTGACAAGACATTGTCCTAACACACACCAGTCTGTTGTGGCTGTAAGTCGAACTGCTTTCAGGGATCCTAAAACTTCCTTCTACAGTAAAGAAGTACCTGAAATGTGTATCCCAGGTAATGAGATTTCTTTTCAAGACATGACAGGTGTACAAAATATTAAAGTTATTCTAATTCCATACTTTTTAACTTCAAACACATGAAACCAATATGAGACTTTTCAGTATATAACACTCCTTTTATATGTACTAACATGCATGCACCAAAAGTTATTAAAGAAATAATAACAAACTTACCTTAGGGTTTTCAAAGGCATTCATATTGAGTATACTTCCTGCTATAAGCTCCCCATGAGGGTGTAGTTTTATTTACTGTCTTGTTTGTGAACTGGTAAGAAATAGTTAACAGCAACGTGGTTAATTGTAAAGAGTTGGGGGGATTACTATTAAGTGTTATACTGTGGAAAAAAGCTAAAATCTTACTATGTTTGTTGATGTCATTGCTATTAAGCTTTCTTATATATGACTGTGGTTTTAAAATACATCTTAAGAAACAACATTGTAATGCAGAAGTTAATATAAAGATAATATATAGGTAATACGTATATATAGTATTAATTAAATATGCAATTTACTATACTTAATAGTAGCAAAGTATAATGACTTCTGCACATTACCTGGCCATGTTTCTGAAGAGAAGCTTTACAAACTGGCTTTTTAAGTATACTCAATTCTTTGAGTGTATGTGCATGCCTGTTTTAAATCAGTCACGTTATATATTAAGACATTTACAAGTGGCTGCAAGACTTGTATACTTTAGTTTATAGATTACTGAAAGGATAGAGAAAATTAGAATATTTGAATATTAATATAAGTTGTTACACTTTTAAGATAAACCATCTGTAGCTGCACTTTGGAAACCAATCTAATATAGTCTCCTAAAAGATAATAAGGTTACTAACAGAGCTGGTGATCAGTAAAAGACAGATTGTAGTTCACTAATTGGTGGGTGATTTTTATGGCTATTTTATTATAAAATAACAAAAATTGCAGTTTTAAATACAATACAGCCAATGAACATGTAATGAATGTTTATAGGATATTTAAAGCAATTCCCCATATGTTTTGTCACATTTGGTTGTTCTTTAGCTGTACAACTGAGACTTGTATTTTGAATATTTATGGTTTTAGTCTTAGGTTTTGCTTGATGTTTTAAAAAGAATCACTTTTAAAGTATCTTAACAGCTACAACATGGTTTAACTTTTCTTAGGAAAAATAGAAGAAGTAGTACTTGAGGCTAGGACTATTGAGAGAAATGCTAGTCCTTACAAAAAAGATGAACGTTTTATAAATGGATTGCCTAATTTCACAATGGAACTCAGAGAGCATATCCAGGTAAGTAGCTTCCTTCACCCATGTTCTGATGTAATATTTTGTAATTTGTGATATCTTATATTAGAAAAATGACATTGAATTTCAGTTGCAAATGTGTTTTCTTTTCTAAGATTAAAGACAGTAAAATTATAAAGCAAGCTGGAACTGCCATAAAAGGGCCAAATGAATTTGTTCAAGAAATAGAATTTGAAAAACTAACACCAGGAAGTGTAATAGTATTCAGGTACGTTATTATAATTGCCAAATGGCTGTGTTAGTTAAAATAGAAGGATAGGATTCTTTGTTTTGAAACTTGGGAATAGTTATTGTAAGTGCTACACTTCTACAAGTTACACATTCATATTTACAGAGTTAGTCTGGACCCAAAGGCACAAGAGGCTGTTGGTGTACTCCGCAATCATTTGATCCAGTTCAGCCCTCATTTTAAATCTGGAAGTCTTCCTGATGATCATTCAGCACCTATATTAAAAACGTTATTTTCTTCGTGAGTATTCTTTTAAGTTTCTAAAGCAGAAGCAAGAGAGCCACAGTGGGAGCGAAGAACAGTCTGTAAACTTAAAGTGAGGGTGTGTTTATTTTGTTGGGCTTTTTTTTTTTTTTGTTACTACAGATGGATTTGGATTGTCAGAGAGCAATAAAAACTTTGAGATACTCTTTCTATATGTATAGTACTAAGCAGGGTTAATACTTAAAAACTTCCCAAGCTCTTCTGCTCACATTCTGTGTAATTGCTGCTTAAAACAGACTTACTAATATGAAGTGCTTGTCAGTGTTGGGGTATGATTGTTCGGGGTTTGTACTTAATACTGTGTTTCTAAATAAATACTGAAACATCTGAGCAGAACATCTTGGAACATCTGAAAAAATCAGGCTCTTAATTTCCAAGATTAAGTGGTGAGAGAGTTGTATATACTTAATTATTTTAATGTAAGCCTGAAACTAGAATTGTTCATGAAATCCATTCTCTGTTTCCCTACTAATGTTGCTTTTGGGTTTGGAAATTTTTTTTTTCTCCACTGTTTTTTCAGTATTGCAGCTAAACTAACTTTGGCTGACCTAAACCAAGTACTGTATAGGTGTGAGGCAGAAGAACAAGAAGACGGTGGAGGCTGTTACAATATTCCAAACTGGTCACCACTGAAGTATGCAGGCCTCCAAGGTAATAGTTTCAGCATTCTTTTTTCTGTCAAGAAAAAAGTGAAATAGAGCTGCTCAATCTGGATCATACCTTAATGCTATTTTATGGCTAGTGTCATTGTTTGGATAAAACCCAGCAAGGTTTTTTCTGCTTGACCATGCTACTAATCAGTGTTGTACCCAGGAAATCACATACTAGAACAACCACCCTCTCTGTCAATACTCTGGGCTGCAAGATTAAGTTTCGATACGTGTTTTTAACAGCAATGCCCTTGCTTTTAAAATAAAAAGGAAATACATATACTTCCAGTGAAAAGTCACATTAATTACACCCTAGGCATTACTAGATTACTGAGGAGTGTCGCTCATTTATCAAATGTATGAATTCCATCATGCTAGTTATTCCACAATGATTTTCATAACTGTCTACGATGTATGCTGAGGAAAGTACAATTGAATTGTATCCTAACTCGTTTTGCAGATCAAGTAATACAGTTAAATCCAGTTAAAGCATCTGTTGCTGTGTACCTTTTCCTCCTGAATTGTAATTGTTGTTTGTGATAATGGTGTGTCTTTTAATACAGAGTTGGGTTTGTATCTTCAGGGTTAATGTCAGTGATGGCAGACATTAGACCAAAGAATGATTTGGGTCATCCATTTTGTGATAATTTAAGATCTGGAGACTGGATGATTGATTATGTCAGTAATCGTCTGATTTCACGTGCAGGAGCCTGTGCAGAAGTGAGTAAATATACTTATTTGGTGACTTTGGGGTTTTAAATTACTGGTTTTTCATTTACTGGTATATTTGTAAATTCGGTCTGTCTATAACATATTTCTTGTCTAGGCTATTATTTCTTGTCTAGGCTATTATTTCTTGTCTAGGCTATTATTTCTTGTCTAGGCTATTATTTCTTGTCTAGGCTATTATTTCTTGTCTAGGCTATTATTTCTTGTCTAGGCTATTATTTCTTGTCTAGGCTATTATTTCTTGTCTAGGCTATTATTTCTTGTCTAGGCTATTATTTCTTGTCTAGGCTATTTCTTCTAGGAGATTAAACCGTTAACATGTTTTTCTTCCCTCTCCTCAATCCTATTTAAGATTAGACTGTGAAAGGGAAGTGAAAAACGTGTTGGGCATTGATTCTGTTTTGCAGAAAATATGAAGTACCTATAGCCATACTGAAGTCATATGAAACTAAACTTTAAAATTTCACTGTTTACATAAGTAACTTTCCCTTCATAATTTCCAGCTTGAAAGTATAGTGTCATCACGTAATGTATTGACACATACTTTCTTCATCTGCAAGGTTTAAATCTTTAGTGACTTTCTAGTAGGTTGTTATGATGTTCTTAAACAGTACTTGAAGGAAAGAAAAGAAATACTTCCCAGGTGTCAAACACTTTGCAGTGACATAAGGATGGTGAAGCTCCAGAATCCTGAGTCCTAGACCCAGATCTGCAGTTATTTTCACTAGTGGCTGTACATAATTTAGCCTTCTGATGATAATTTTCTATCCGTGGTCTCAAGCTTCATCACTTCAGTCCTGTCTTTTTAAGCAGTAAGAAACCTCCTTCCCACACTTGGGTCGTAGTGATGCCTTTTCAGTTGCAGCTTTCCTTTGCTACTCGGTTTTAATAACTTTTTTGTGATAATATTCTTTTTTTCCTACAAGGTTAGCAAAATATAATCTCTTTCCATAGTTGATGTTCTTGCCCATTCATGTTGTAGTACAGGTACAGTACAGATTTTTCCCTGCTACTTTTCTTAGAGTTGATCTCTCTTAGCAGAAGTTTTGGAGCAATTCTACCACAAATATCTAGCATGGACAACTTCTTAGACATGAATGGTTGCATGCTAGTGGTGTTATTAATAACTGAAGACAACCTCATCTTTGTGGTGGTCAAGCATAACTTGGGTGTAATAAATGCACAAAAACTGTGACAAATACTTTAACTAGATGGATCCTGAAAGCACTGGTTTTTGAGCCCTAGTGTTATTAAGTTCTAATTAGAATGTATTTTAATAGGTCGGTAAATGGTTGAAGGCCATGTTTGTCTACCTAAAGAGAATTCCACGTTACCTCATCCCATGTTACTTTGATGCCATATTAGTGGGTGCATACACAACGCTTCTGGATGTGGGATGGCATCAGATGTCTAGGTATGCTTGGCATATCAGAGCTATAGAGGTATCTGTATGTATTTGCACCTTTTAAGTTTTAGCTGCTGGAGAATGTAATTTGAATATTTTCGTACTCGTCCAATGTAAAAGGGTAAAATTGGTGGTGAATATCAAATCCATCTTCTAACGGTGGTGGTTTGGAAGGTTGAGAGTTTAGCTGCCTACCCAGGGTTTGAATTTATAACTACTATTGGCATTGTGCAGTAGGAGGAAACCTTAAGACAGCATTTCTTTGCCAGGCTTCAGAAACTTTTTTTGCTATTGTTTTAGTACAACTGCAATGATTCCTTAAAGTTCAGGGAAAAAAGAAAATACCAGATTGTACTTGATGCTGATGCTTTGTTCAACACTTCTTTAACACAGCTAAATATTCTTCATTATCTGAGCACTTTGCTTAGTTCTTGAACTAACTGTTTAATCTTCAGTGTCTGCTTCTCCCTTTGTTTCTTGGAAAGAGAAGAGAGATTGATTTAATGGAGGCTTTATTCTAGCTATGATCATTCTGAACAAATCAGTATTATTTTGTAAAAATACATGTTATGTTAAAATGGGCATAGAATGTGCTATGGTTGTGAAATCATGTGGAAAACAGCATATTTTATAAAAAAATGCTTGGAGATGAACTAGTCAGGAATGCAGGTTGGATTATTTTAGACAATGTGTTAACTGATTTATTGATTTACAATTTTATATATAAATGAATATATATATAAAAATGAGGCAGTCTCTAAAAATACTGACTAGGTTTGACAAACTTTTGTTCATAGTAAATATCTTTTATCGTATTTTTGAGATCTTAAGTCTGTATGTAGGCATCAAGTAAACCAAACCAATTGCCTTTTTTTACCCTTTTCCCTAGAAGTATTTAACATAAACACTCCCATTGGCATTAATAAACTAAAATTTAAGGTTAACACTGGGCACCCATTTTGGGGGAAAAAAAGTGATTTACAAATTAAAGTTTATGTAAAAAATTAGTTAATGCAAGATACTAGTATTAACTCATTGTTAGTTTATTATATTCATTATGCATAATACTTACAATAATCTTCTGTAAAAGAAAAAGGGTACATTTTATAGACTGATATTGCTTAATGCAAAGTTATTTTAATTTAATTATGTTGAATTACAGCTTTGTGCAGAATGGATCAACATTTGTTAAACACCTTTCCTTGGGTTCAGTCCAGATGTGTGGGATAGGAAAATATTCTTGTCTGCCGGATCTGTCTCCTTCCTTACATGATGTTCCCTATAGGCTGAATGAGATTACAAATGAGAAAGAACAGTGTTGTGTTTCTTTGGCAGCTGGTAAGTGAGGGCAATGTTTAAAAAAAAAAAAAAAAAATCTTCCAAAATAGTTAAACTGTTTTTAGTAACTGTATTAGAATTGTCTCCATTGTGCTTGGGATCCATATGTCAGCAATCATGTATAAAACGTAGGCAGCAGTTTTCCTCGCTTTTCCCCTGTGTTGTATCTTGTGTTTAAGATCAAGATTTGCCCATATTAAAAATATGGGAGTTTTGTCTAGCAGTACTTCTTGGGGACAACTATTTTGTTACTGCTCTTGGGGGTGGGAGGGAGCTTATAAACACTTTATTTAGAGACCTTTTTAGCTGTATCCACTTTTATCATATATGGAGATCCACAAGTATATTCTCTTTCTTTCCAGAAGACTTGCTTGAGATAAATATACTTAGCATAATAGGTTTTAGTTGATCTATTTTAAACCTGAATTTAAGAACTGAATTGTAATGGAATACAAGGGTGAATCTATTGTTTACAACTTCTCAGAAATAGAAAGAACCATTAGCAGGCCAGAACGCCTGATCTGAAACTGTCTCCGAAAGGAAAGAGCATAAAAGCAGTCAGCAAATAGCGTTTATACCTCCGAATGTTCTGCCAGTATCTGGCAGTCTTTGAATTGGCCCCTTTCCTATGTCAAAAGTATTATCTTCTGTCTTTAGTGGCTTAGAATGAATTTGGTTTTGTTCTGAGTTGGCCCGTTCCTTTTCTGAAACCATAGAAACTTTTAACATCTACAGATTCTATGGCATCTGTCTCACCGGGGTGTTTATTTTCTTCTTTTTGCTGTCTGTCTTTCCCTCATGGAATTTTATTGCTTTTAGTTTCTTGGTTTTTAGTAACATTCCATTTGCCTGCTTTAGTGTTACCTAGAAGCACAGAGGCACAGTGTTCCCTTAAATTGGTCATAAAGATTAATTACACTAAAGGGTTTGGTTTTAAATATTTCCTTCACATACTCACTGGTAGTTGTGTCTGTGAGATTATTAACTTGTACATGGATGTCATTCTCAAGTGCTGTTGCCATATATTATAAAAGTGTGGAGGCCATATTTAAGTGTTAGCAAATACTTTGGAAAAGTAAGTGATAGAAGTTAAAATGTTGTTCTATCAAGCATGCACAAGAGACTGCTGTTTTGAAACTTTACCATATGGAATTTTTTGCTTCTTAGGTTGAAAAAGTTAATAAATGGAAGAAAAGACAAGGATGGACCTTACTGTTGTAATTATTATGCTTTATCAGTCAGAATCATCCTTACAGTTACATGTTATAATGTCTACAGTAAGATGTAGTTCTAGAAGCTGCTGGAAAAGAGAAGCAGGATTCCTTCTACAGTGGCTGAGAACAATTTTGGGCTGAAGAAGTTCATAGCTCTTCAGTCTTATCCCCTTTATGCTGCTGAGATGGCACAGCTGTCATACATAAACTCTTGCCAACAAAACATTATAAATTTTGTCATAGTTCTGGCTTTGTTTGTTAGTTTTCTTTCTGCTTCTTTTAATTAAAGGATGGCACTTGGTTAAGTTTCAAAGTGATTTAATTAAAGTTTAAATGGGACTGTTCCGTGATCTTGAAATTCTAGAAGATAATTGTTCTAAAATGAGGTTTTATTTCATTTTATCAAGAACTTGGTCTAGAAGATTGTTTACTTTAAATATCTTAATCTAAGAAAAAATTACAAATGTGAATATATTTTTACTTGTGGTTATTTTATACATACATGTGCGCTTGGAGGTTTCTGCCGTGTCAGTAAATGAGATGAACAATGACATTTCTCTTTAGGTTTACCTCACTTTTCTTCTGGAATTTTTCGCTCCTGGGGAAGGGATACCTTTATTGCACTGAGAGGTCTAATGTTAGTTACTGGGCGCTATCTAGAAGCAAGGTAAGACTGACTTATACTTTGTTCTTACTGGTTTTGCAGGTAGTTAGGAAAAAAGCACGCTCTCAAAACCTGAGATGACACACAAGCTGTGAGAAACAGTTGATGTGCAGTATAAAACTTTAATGGCCCTAGATGGATTTGGGAGTTCTCTCTAAGTGGAATTAAAAATACTACTTAAATGATTCTCTTTTGCTTTCTTGGTGCTGATGTTCTGTATAGATAAAGTAGTTTTAACCCCTGTAACACTACTACTTGTCCTCAAACCAAAGTGATTGTGTTTCACATGTACTTGCATCATTGATGCTGAGCAATAATTTTAAAATTATTTATTTAAAAATTTGAAGTAGCAAGAGAATATTATTTTAATCAGAAAGGTATGATTGCATGTCTATCATGATTGATTTTTTTTTTAACTGCTAGTATTTGTCGTCTAATACTAAAAGCAGCTTATTGTGAATTGTTACAACCTGGTATCTGTTTGTAAATGTCTAACCTCACAAATGAGCCAGATACAAGCCAGATCTATTGATTTGATATTTCCATTAATCTTTTAATTCGGGTGGAGCTCACCACGTTACAAATGTAAAAATTAGTTGTTTTAAATTAGCATGTATTTATGCTGTTGTACGCTTGGCCAACTATTACCTTTCTCATGCAGTAAGGTCTGCAGTCTACTAGTATGTTTGTATTCCCTTTTAAAGCTAGTCGGAATCCATGTTTTCCGCAAAGTATGCACAGCGGTTCTCAAATGAAACTTCTCATAACCTCAGTTGCTGTCACCTCTCTGTATTTTAATAGGAAATTCCATCTACTCCTGCCCTCTGTCCCCATTCCATCCCACCATCAGAATGGATACCAGGTTAATCATAAAAAGTGTCAATAAAAACCTTCCCTGTGACCTCAGTGGGATTTGGATTTAGGCTTTATATCGCTACCTATGAAAAAGCAAACTAGCTTTTCCATATTAGCAGATGTTGTATGCTTTGTACAAACTGATTTAAATGTATTCATGTTGGGGAATTTGTAGGGAATAGATGACTTTTTATTGTAAAAGAAGTTCATGCTAAGTGAAGTAATTTGTAGCTTTCAACAGCAAACTTCTGGCATCTGTCTTTAAGATCCTGTTTGTCTCCTTGACTTACCTTGCTATTAAGGTAAACTTGTATGCTTTGTACTTAATACTTGGTCCACTAATGGCCTTGAAAGTAATGTAGTCAAGACTCTGTTTTTCTTTTGTTCTAGAAACATCATTTTAGCATTTGGTGGGACTTTAAGACATGGTCTTATTCCCAATCTGCTTGGCCAGGGGACACATGCCAGATACAACTGTCGTGATGCTGTATGGTGGTGGCTTCAGTGTATCCAGGACTACTGTAAAATTGTTCCAAATGGATTAGACATTCTCAGGTGTCCTGTTTCTAGGATGTACCCAAGAGATGACTCTTCTCCTCAGCCTGCAGGCACTATGGTAAGGATCACTTCTGATTTCAGTATTTAACACAACTATAAATTTTTAACAAAAGGATGTAAATTTTTCTAGCTACAAGAACCTGTCACTATCTGTTGTTTATGGTGAAATTTGATTATAGCACAAGAATTCCGTATTTCAGGCACTTCTCACTACATCTGCATCACATGATCAGACAGGTGCAGGGGGT
Organism: Nipponia nippon; assembly: GCF_047370975.1. Classification (NCBI taxonomy): domain Eukaryota; kingdom Metazoa; phylum Chordata; class Aves; order Pelecaniformes; family Threskiornithidae; genus Nipponia; species Nipponia nippon. Next base: position 41,803,399 of record NW_028262369.1, read on the forward strand.
TGGGGATGGAGGAGGAAAAAATCCATAAGCTTCTAAATTTTCTTTGCTTTTTGTCTTGAAAAAATGTTTATATTAAAAATTGTATACAATTATTGCCATTAACAAACATGCTACTGAAAATGTTAGATGCTTTTCTTTTGAAGTGTCATAAACTAGAGGCTAAGAATTGCTACTATTTGCACATTAGATAGATAGAGCCTTTCTACTTGCTTTTCATCTTGCCTTTCACATATCATCCAAACATGCAATCAATGTAGGATCAGCCACTTTATGAAGTAATACAGGAAGCAATGCAACGACACATGGAAGGCATAAATTTCCGAGAAAGGAACGCTGGTCCGCAGATAGATCAAAACATGAGAGATGAAGGTAATATATAGAACGCTTGCTATGCAATTCAAAAGATGATGATTATATTTTATATTTCTTTTCCTCTAGCTATTCAGTTTATTTTTGAAAAAATTGTTTAATGCAACTAAAACTATATTACTTTAAATACATTTCATGTTTAAGAAGTGCGTAATTGTTTATTATCAGCAACTGTTTATATGTTGTGGTACATGTTATGTTTAAATAAAAGTTCATTTAGAAAGTACAGTTGCCTTCAGAAACCCACCTCAGATCTCGTTTGGAGGGGTTTTTTTATATAGGAGGTTTGGGCTGGGGCAGGAGGGGGCAGTTGGGGTGTGGCTTTGTTTAAAATAAAGACTTCACACGTGCAATTCTTGTTTGGCAGGTTTTAATGTAACTGCAGGTGTTGACCATGAAACTGGCTTTGTCTTTGGAGGGAACCGCTTCAATTGTGGCACTTGGATGGATAAAATGGGAGAGAGCGACAGAGCTCGCAACAGAGGAATTCCTGCTACTCCAAGGTACAAAATCCAGGCTTTGGGGGGGAGATTTTTTTAATTATTTTTTAACTGAAATTCTTCTGCAGAACTACTATGCCTTCCATTAACACATCTGAGAGGTGATCTCTCAAATGTTCTAAATGTTTCTGTGTACTAAAATGTTAATGGCAATTTTTTTCTTTGCTTATTTGAAGAAAAAAGGTGTGGTTTTAGCAGGTGAAGCCCTCAGCTTCTGGCATGGTCTTAGCTCCATATAGAATCAGCTTTTCAATTCAAGTAGTAAAATGTAACTTAGGAAAAACTGTATACTTGTAGTACTAGCAGTACGTACTTTGTTATTTGGACTTATTATAGGAGATACCTACTGATAATTGTGTTGTTTGAATACTTCTTATTTAGAATTCAAAAATACCTACAACATCTAAGTTTTTAAAGTTGAGATTAAACATTTTAAAAATAAGCTCTTTACTATGTGCTCGCAAACTGCTGGAGGTATCCTTGCTTGAGTTTAGTACAGCATCAGTTTCAAATAGATTGCCATCTGTGGGTGAGAACTGAAGGAAAACATTATCTTGCTTGACAAGTCAGGTATTTTAATTGGGAACCAAGAGAGGTTGAGGTAGCTGCCCTAAAGAGGCTAAATCGGCGATGTTAGAGAAAAATTTTACATCAAGCAGGCAGTAAAGCTCAATATAATATAATAAGAAATTTATGCATATGATGATTATCTGAATATCACCTGAAAAAAGAAGCAAGCCTAAGAAGTTGCATTTAGGGCTTATTTTAATGCTTCACGTTTGACTTGAGTAATCTATTATGACAGAAATACTACTTAAATTATCAAAGTGCATGTGCAGATGAGAACCTCTGTATTGAACACAGTTTTAACTTTATACTGGTGATTAAGATCATGAAAAAAGGATCAGCCCCAAACAACTTGATCCTCTGATGTTATCTTAAATCTGTACAAATTAGCTGGGCATGATAATACCACTTTAAATTAGTCTATTGTACAGAAAAAAAGTACCTGTTAGCCACTTCACAATCAAGCTCATTCCCTGACTGTTAGCTGATAGAAAACCTCACCCGTTTTCCACCCTTTCCTCTGCTGTTTCTTCATCAGGTGGAATCCTACTGATCCAAATAAATTGACACAGTTTGCTAATGTTTTCTCTTATTCTTGGCCCTTCATGAAACTCAAAACTACCCTATAAAACTGAGCATGCCTAAAAGTGGCAGATAAGCTTCAGCATAGGTAAAGTGCACATCTAGGGGGGAAAAATGGTCTAAACCACACCTACACAATCCTGTCAGAACTGAGCTACAACACAGGAAGGAAATCTGAGTCATTGGTAGCTTTCTGAAATCATATCTTAATGTACAGCAGCAGCCAAAAAAGCTATAATAAAAATAACAGTAATGGGTGTCATCAGTAAAGGTGTTTAGAACAAGACGGAGGGCATCATTCTGCCTCTTTGTGAAACCTTGCACCTGCAAGATGCACGTGTATCTTGAGTGTTCTGTGTAGTGCTGGTCTAATGAAGGACATAATAAAGGATGGTACAGAGAAGGGCAGCTAAAACTCAAAGGGATGGAGTAGCTACCTTGCAAGGAGACATTGGAATGTCCAAGGACTCTTAATTTTCAAGAGAATATGGGTGAGAGGGGTATGACTAAAGTTTAGAAAATCACGACAGTAGTGATGATGATGGAGCTGTTATTCACAAAACACTGTAATGGTGTAGAGCTTTGGGATGCTCATATAGGAGAAATGGGGGAATAGTAGGAGAATAGGGAAAAATAACGTGTCTAAAGAAGATAGATTTTCCTTTTTTTTTTTTCAGTTACTTATTGAACTTTAGTAGCCTTCTTAAAGTAATTCTTGGGCTTTTTTTAATCATTATTTTAGAGATGGCTCCGCTGTGGAAATTGTTGGCCTTTGCAAGTCGACTGTTCGCTGGTTGCTGGATTTATCTGGGAAAAATGTGTTTCCATTCCGTGGAGTCACTGTAAAAAGACATGGTAAAAACAGGCACATCTTATAATTGTATTACTGGAGTATAAAAATAACTAAAATGATGAAATACTGGCCATATAACATCAGGGATGATTATCAGATTACTCAAGAAGGTTTAGAGGGAAAAGGGAAAAAACTTGGGAAAGTATCTTGTATAATTAAAGTCTTTTGTTACTACAAGAATTTATTGAGTTGATATCGTCTTGTCAATATTTCAAATATTTTATTTCATGTATTAAGGTGTGGATTACAAAGGAATTTTGAGGCCTAAATACCATTTCTCAAAATGGATATAAGTGATAGGATTATTATGTATTATGATGATACGCATCATTCATTACAAGAATGTTAAGTAAAATGACACAAGATACTACTACTTTTTTTTCTTCACTATTCACAGCACGGAAAACCACTTTTTTGTGAATGTTTACGTAAATATCCTTAGATGTCCCTTACATTTCAGAGGGATACTGCTCTGGTTACAAAGTTACTTTACTTTGAGCTTACCTAGCCCAAGTGAATATATATGCCCTGTAAAGCCTTTTTACTCTTCAGTAAAGGATAATATTGGAAAGCAATTAATTTAATGGTTCTTACCTTCACATTTTCTAAAATAGATTGAAGGGGTGTGGGGGGGGGTGGTTTCTTTTCCTGTCTGTCCTAGAAAGTACAGATTCCTTGGTGGTGAACTTACCTGCCATTTCAGGATTTCTTAAAAACTATGGCTAGAGTAAGACAACCTAGACTTCAGTACACAGCAATATTATAATCCATAGATGTAGAAATAATATTTATAGGACTTGTCTTATCTTTTTTGTTCCAGAATCATAAGCAACTTTTTTAGATTCAATTTGATGTGTGTATACTCCCTTCTGTTGTTAATCTCACGTAACTGTGTTTAAATTTCATTCATCTACTGCTGAATCTATTTTAAAAGCAGCCTTAATTCCTGTTTACAATTTATGCCTTGTTTCTTAAGAATAAGCTTAGTGTTAGTTTCTAGGCTTTTTATTCTTCTGGCAATACTGTGTTTCAGTTTTAGTAGTCTTGTCCTTTTTGCTATATTCCAGGTAGTTAAAGAAAAACAGGTAATACTCCTGTACTCACCTAATATAAAACTAACATACAATTCTTTACTATTTTTGGTTCTTCCATAAAAGCATTGCTTATTTAAGATGTATGTGTATCTCGGTCAGGAAGATATCGCTAGGACAATTCTGCTGACTAAACCCTGATGTTTTTCTAGTCTCACTTGAAGTTTCAGTGAGCTGCTCCTGTGAACTGTAGAATTGGCCTAAGCATGGGGAATCACCAGCTGGAGAGAGGTGATCCTAGGTCTGCTCCTGTTATGTTAAGTGTCAGGAATTCAGGAAGAGAAAGCTTTTAAAAGTGACACTTATCCTAATGTTTTGACACTCTCTTTGAAGTCTCCAAAATAGCAAGAGTATGTATACCAAGTACTATGAAAGAGTTGACATGTTACCATGCTGAAATGTTAATTACAAATTTTAAACTTACTCAATTAAATATCTACTATAGATCATACTGTTTGCTCCCAGCTAACTGTGATTTAGAAAATACTGTGTAAAAAAAAAAAAAAAGTTGTGCATGCGTTGGAGTTGATCTGCAGTATAATTCAACTTCTAGATAATAACTTTTGCAATGCTACTATGGCCTTTATTGTGTTAGGAGTATCTAAAACTTCAATAAGCAAAATAAGTAAAAATGGACATAAGCACACTTCTGATGTTACCACTGTGGCTGTTGTCAGAAAATAAAACCTGTATGTAACATCTTGCAGGAAAGGAGGAGACTATCACATACGACGAGTGGAACAGAAAAATTCAAGGACACTTTGAAAGGCTGTTCTTTGTCTCCGAGAACCCAGCAGATCCTAATGAGAAACATCCAAATCTCATTCACAAACGTGGAATTTATAAGGACAGCTATGGAGCTTCAAGTCCATGGTGTGATTACCAGCTCAGGCCAAATTTTACAATAGCAATGGTTGTGGTAAGTGAGGCGGGGTGGGGAGAAGCAACTGCACTTAATTTTCTTTGTTATTGAACTAAGTTTGCATTGTAAAGTTCATCTGCATGGCATTATATCAGGAACATACGTTACTTAGAGTAACTTTTTGAAAGCTTTTCTTTTCTATGCTTTTAATATTGGTCCATCTTGGAGTGTCTCCTAAAAATACATCCTTGACAGGACTTACCTAAATGAAACTGCTGTCCAGTGCATAGCTAGGATAAATTTGCAGTGTTCATTGTATTCAGAATGTCTTCTAAGGTTAGGTCTGGGAGGCTGCTTTTCCTGTCAAATTAGCTGAAAAAGCATGGGTTGGTTATTGTCTTTATCGGGTTTGTCAGGAGCTTCAGTAATAATACTTGGCAAGTATATATAAACTAAAACTAAAATTATAAACAAAAAAAGGCACTGGATAGTTTCTGTCACCTTGCTCACTCTGACTTGTAGGTTCCAGAAGTTGATTCAGTAACACAAAACTTAGGCTTTTTGTGTTCTTCTACATTTGTATACACAGTCTTATGTGTGTGTACATACACAGTTTACTCATTAAATCTTTATTATTTTATTAGGCCCCTGAGTTGTTCACACCGGAGAGAGCTTGGAAGGCTCTGCAGATAGCAGAGGAAAAACTGCTTGGTCCATTAGGCATGAAAACCTTAGACCCAGAGTAAGTATAGTAGTGATGAGAATAAGTGTTAATTACAAAACATGACAGTAGGAATTATTTGACATGTGGGGGTAGTATTTCTTTTGTTAAAATCCTCATATACCTCTGTGAAATAAGGCTGCAATAAATACTTCCCGAACAATTATTTTGGTATTCTAAAAGTCCATGCAATTGACTTTATTTATGTAGACAATCACCAGGTGGTTTTGGATGCCACGCAGTAAGCAAGTCAAATTTGGTATCATAAAAGATGTTGAATTTGCAGCTTGATACATACTTATATATGATACAGTGCACAGCACTACAGTTTCAGTAAAAACATAAGGGCAAAATTATGAATTCATGTCATTCCAAGACTTTAACCATTTTCCTACTAGTTTAAACTGTACTTGGAATTCCATTGTCATCTCTAACACAGAACCTGGTGGAGACCTCCCTAACATAACCATCACTAAATGTAAATGCCGTAACGAATTTTTGGTTCATTTCTGCTTTGCATTTTTATGTATCATTTTTGGTAAGGCTTTGTTTGCATAATTTATTTTTTTTTTTCTTGCAGTGATATGGTTTACTGTGGAGTATATGATAACGCTCTTGACAATGACAACTATAATGTAGCCAGAGGTTTTAATTATCACCAAGGACCTGTAAGAGCCAGTTTCTTCAATTTTAAAAAAAGTGCCATCACCTTTTCAATCTGACAGTAATAATAATTATCTCTTTTAATTCTTTGCTTAGGAATGGCTGTGGCCAATTGGATATTTTCTTCGTGCCAAATTGTACTTCTCAAAGTTGATTGGTCCAGAGATATATGCAAAAACAGTAGTTATGATTAAGAATGTTCTTTCTCGCCACTATGTTCACCTTGAAAGGTAAGACACCAACTAACACAGATTCAAAATATTCATTCAAGCTAGTGGTATCCACTCTCCAATTGCATGTAAAAGTACAGATCTGTAATATAAACAGCATCTGTTTTCTACATATGACATTCACTACTATATGTGCTATTGCAGATCTCAAGTCAGGTTTGAAGTACAGCTGAGATCTAGTGCTCTTTATAGATTGCAGAACTACTAATACTTACCCATGTGAAGACTAGGTGAGAGAAACCTTATGTAAAAATTAGGACCTAATTTCATACAAAAAATGAATTTCGGAAAAAAATGTTGGTGAGTTGTTTTTTAAAAAAAAATCAGAATATTTCAAAACAACCTGCAAAACAAAATAGAGCTAGTAGTGACAGATAAAAATTGTGGCAGATAAGCTGATGCAAAATATTGTTAGGACTTCTTGTGTTATAAACGAGGAAATTAGTATGACGGTGTTTCAGAATCTTAATAACCTTGATATTCTAAGAATGCAGAGGAACTGGCTTATGGCCCTTAAATGTTCTTTTGCATTTTGAGTTCTCCCTCTTAAAAAGCAAACCACCAAAGCCACACTATTTTTCCCCTTTTTCTGTCTGTTATCTTTTTAATTCTTAAGGATTTGAGACAAATGAAAACAAACAAAACAAAGATCTTGCCCTTGATATCTCTTCCATATAATGTGTTCTGCAGAACTTCAAATACGCATTTATTTCTAGCCGTAAGAGTAACTCAGTAGGACTGGTCATGACAGGAGGGTTTGTCTGACCACATGAGGAAGAAAAGGGATTTGTTAAGCAGCTTTTTGCCTTACATAGTGTCTTGTCTGAGTGTCTTGTTTGATAGTATTACCAAATAACTTGCAGTTTGGTAACATGCATTGTTTTTTCTGTCTTACTACTTAAGTAGTGTACTTATACTCCATTTTGGTATTTCATTTGTGTACAGAATTATTCATGTAGCAACAGGCTCAACTTATGAGTATTTCTGTAAGTACGTTAGTTTGTGGGGTTTTTATTCCTATGGAGGGAAAAAAAGGCTCATGTAATCATGGTATCTTCCAGCTCTTATTACTTTTAGCACCATAATCCAGTTTCAAGTGCAGTTTGAAAAGCGCAGTTACCTCAAAGATCATTCGTATTCTTCCAACTGCAAAACTACCTGAATGAGAAACAGGAGCAACATGCCAGGAGTGTAAGTTTAGATATTATTAGCAGCGGAGAGTCTGCTTTGAAGGAGAGGCACCCCTACAAAAAACTACAATTCCCAGCTGCAGGCAAAAAAAAAAGTGAATTAGATCTCAGTTATTAAAGAACATACTGTGCCTGTAGGACAACAGACCTTTAGTCATGGTTTTCAGTTTCCTACTGAGATAATCTTCTAAAACGTTTTAAAATGAAAATGTTCTTTTAATTTCAGTGTATAATCTAACAACAATACTTTTTTTTTTTTTTTTATTAGATCATCCTGGAAAGGGCTTCCAGAACTGACCAATGAAAATGGACAGTATTGCCCTTTTAGCTGTGAAACTCAGGCCTGGTCCATTGGTGTTATCCTTGAAATCCTTTATGACTTGTAAAAGTTTATTTTGATTGATTTGATGAAACTTCTGTGGTCTTATTATTGGGCATAAATGAACACTTAGCTTAAACTGCAAGGGAAATATCCTGTTCTCCACAACCACTTAGGCTGTGTCCTGACTTTCAAAGATGCTGAATGTCAGCAGCTTCTATGCCCTATAACTGTGCGGGGCTTAGGCTGTTTTTTGAAAATCGGGCCATGACAATAAAATAAAACTGCAGTACACACTTCATGCAGAAACTTTTAGTAAGGAGCAATTTCAAGAATATGCACAACTTAATTTTAAGTAGCTTCAGTTTTTTTAGACTTTTCAAATCAAAATATTAATGTAACAGTGAGGTGGCTCTTTCCAGAGCTAAAAATAAGTAGCAGAGCTCTTATGTGGTTTTTTTTTTTTTCTTTGTCTCTTTAAGAGTAAAGGAATGTTTTGCAAATGCATGCTTAAAGGAGAGTAGACTAACCTATAGCTTTCCCAGCTTGGTATGCTTTGTGCTGTAGCACCATACTTTAATGAAGGCATAATACGTTGTCTCTCTGTTGAACTGTATTACAGGGAATTCTTCTGTATGTGTTCAGTTGAACACTCCATTAAGCAACCACAGAAATAAAGTTTATGAATACTGTAATAAACCAACCGTTGAAGTTATATATAAAATTTTCAAAAACTTTAAACTACTTTGGGAGTTAACTCAAGCAATAATGAGATAATATCCTATGCTAATCCATTTTTAAATTTATTTAAATGCTGTGGGCCACGCAGCAAACATTTCTTCATTTAAATCTGTTTTTCACCATGAGGAATTCATAAGAATTCATAAGAAACACATGCATACAATGCACAGCCTATATGTTAGGGGAGGCCAAAGATACAGAAGTCAATGTGCTTGACTGCTTAATTAAATCAATTATTGAAAAGGTATGGTCACCTCAGCCCTTTATTCTTAGGAAAATCCTAGCTTTATTGAAGCAGGTGAAAACGCCTAACATCAGCGGGAAGAGATATTAGCCTACCACCAGAGAAGAGAAGATGAGGTTTCTAGGCCTTTTGAAATTACACTGATAAGAATAAGCATGCTACCTCTATGTGTTGTTCTTTGGGAACAGCATCCAGTGAACATGATGCAAAACGCATGTTCTTTCATATTTGGATGCCTGCGTACCCTTATTGAGTTCAGTTCAGTGTTCCCAAACTGAAGGGTGGTTGGCAGAAGTGCAGTTGGTAATTCTCAACTCTATTTATGCGATTTTTCCATCTTAGTGCAATAAACAGACAGAGAGTGAGGCTGACAACACTTCCCACATCACAGGAGGGGAAAGCAAAACTGGTATTGCATTTCTTAATGTTAGACAACATATGCTGAAAAAAAATACACACAGGAGGTAATTATAATGCACTAATAACATGTAGGTCAAGATTTTATTATATCCGTATTTTAAAGTTTCTGTATCCTGTCTAAAGTACGGTGCAAGTGTGCTGTCTTGTTCAGGGAGATGTGTTACAGATAGATACACTTAAGGGCAAGTTAATAGGCTGAAGATAGATGAATCCTAAGAAGTGGCTATATTCACACCATTTATTTGAAAGGTTAATAAGTATTTGATACTCCCTTGCGGAAGTGTTCAGTACTTGGAAGCTATGACTAGGAAAGGTCTATATTGTACCTCAACTTTTGAGCTGCTGCACATGGGTTGAAATTTTTGTTTTCTGACACAATGCATGAGAGATGTCATTTGTTCGAAAATGTTACTGAAATGTCAGCCACAGATTGCTGTTTTTAATGTGCAAGAGGCGTATAAAGTATTTTTCATAATGTACTGAACTTTCCAAACTTCTTGATAATGGTATTGAAGTTTATGTCCTACTGTATCACTAGCTTCTTAGTGTTTTCCTAGATAATTTTCTTGCTTATGATTTCAAGGTATGTTTTATAGCTCCTGTGGTTTAGAAAGCAGGAACAATATGGCAGAATAAATCGTTCTTACTTGATGAAAACATTTTAAAATTGGAAGTGTAGCTTAAGAGCTATGACTGTTGAAGCAGATTTCCACAAGGTGTCAAATTATATACGTTGGCAATAACGCTCTTTCAGTGTTGGGAAAAAAAAAATGTGGAAAATTGTTCATCAAAACCTTCCTATGTTATTACAGATGACTTTCCACTGTTTTGCAAACTGCACTGCTGATAGAGACTGCATATTTGTCACTGCTAGGGTTTTTTTTCTAATTTAATAGTAAAATTAAAGCTAAATCACCACTGTGTACACAAAAATACATATGTTATGGAACTTCTAAACATGCCCATTTATAATGTTGCTTCTGCACTGATCAGTTGAGCATAGTTTTAGTGACAGATAAATGTTTTCAATAGGAAAAAAGTATGTATCATATTGGTTGACTTTGCTGTTAAGTAGCAACAAAAGTAAGAGTTGAGATTATAACTGTTGGGGGGGTTGGTGGTGGTTTTTTGGGGGGTTTTTTTGGTTGTTTTTTGTTTGTTTTTTTTTTAATCACAAAGATACTCAAGACTTTGTTGTGCCAGACAGTTTAAAAATGAAGAGGGAAGAAAGCAATGTTAAATCTAACACTTACATGAATTGGTATTCATCTAGATAAACTCTATACTAAAAGTCATTATCCCCTAAAAATAGCAGACTTACGTTGAGTGATCCTGAACTGTGTTTTCATTCATTAGTATCATTTGTATTATACACTCAAAAACTTCCAGCATTGCAAAGTTATAATCAGTAAAATACACTTTAGAAATAAACAAATATGTTTTAGAAATAAACTAAAGAACTTAGTAAGAACTGTGAATCCACTGTGTTCCAGTTGGTGTTTCTTGATCTATATGGTATTGAGACATCTTTTTTTTTCTTTTTTTCCCCTTCCTCCCAATTGAAATAATTGACTGTTACCAGTGTTCGTACAGTTAATTGCTCTTGGTTTATTCAAAGATGATTAACTTGAGCATTCAAGTAAAATAATGTATCATTCTTGCACTGCATGTTGTAATGTAAAATGGAAAGATGTTTTACATGTGTTTGTCTAGCACAGCAACAACTGATTTTAGAAAATGTCATTATTCATTTATTTCTGAAATGCACAAAATAAAATTCTGTAATTCAGATGGTTAACCTTTTCCAGTGGTTGTTTGGAGAAAAAAAACAAACACACACATTAGAAATGATTATGCTTGTTCAGGTGTTGACAATTTCACACACACTGGGAGAGATCATGAACTCCTCAGGTCAAACATTACTAACAAGAAATGCTAACATCAATGATCAACTCATTAAAAAAACACGTACACTTCAGCCCTATACACAGATTCTTATGTTTGTGTCAGTGTCAGCTCTCTCAGCTGGGTTTGAGTGGGATTGGGCTAGAAAAGCTCTGCAGGTCCCTTCTGCTGTAAATTTTTTATGTAATTTTAAATCGGGGTATTGCAAATTCTGCAAGAGAACAGTCCTAAGGTGTACTGATTAACAGCTGCCCAAGTGATACACAGTTATTAACTTTCTGTGCAAAATTTCTGTCGCTATAGAGAAGGGATTTCGCTTTCCAGCTCTGCTTTGTAAAATCCAAGTCTCACAGCACAGGTGACAGTGATAGAATGTGTTTTGCAACTACCCGAATTCATTGCATGCTTTATAAAATTAGGATTTATCTAATCCTCTCTTCCAGCATTTCCTTTAAGAAAGTAATTTCTATTATTCTCTTGTATAATACTTTTAATGAAATATCCTGTTGAAAAATTGTTAAGGAAATGCCGGGGGGGAAGTTGGTAACCTCAGAGCTGCCAACTCTGAAACCTCATGGCACCTCAAGCAGCTCAATCGAGGAGTAAATGGATGAAGTGTTAGCGGTGACCGGGCAGGCTTCTGCTGAAAGCTCCTTTTAAGACCACAGATAGCAATTTGGGAAACATCTTCAGTCAGGAAAGTTGAGATCTGCCCCTGTTTCCGTGTTATTGTAGGTCACCCTAGAGAGACAGCTTCCCCTTTCCAGGAGGCTGCCGGCTGGGGCGGGGCCAAGCGGGCTGCCCGGCGGCCTGAGGGGCTCCCCCGGGGCCGCGCCCGGAGCCCCGTCGGCTCGGCGTCGGGCTGAACGCCCGCCCGGCGGCGGGAAAGGTGAGGGGCCGCTGAGGGAAACGCCTCGCTGACAGGAGCGGAGCGCGGGTCCGCTTGCCGGCGGAGGGGGCGCAGGCTGCCTGGGCCAGGACGGCTTCTTCTGAGGCGGACGGGCGTGTGTGTGCTGTGAGCCTACGCGCCCGCCCGGGGAGGCGAGGCCTGCGTGTGCCCACGCTCCTCGCCCGCCGGGCCCGGCAGCCGTGGGATCCGGGTCAGCTCGCTGGCCGCCGCCTCCCTCGGCGGGGCGGAGGGCGGGAAGCTGCGCTGCAGGGCTGGCGTGCGCCTCAGCGCAAGTGGGTGATGATCAGGTTGGTGGAGATACAATTAATCATAACCGTGTGCTCAAACTGGTCTTTAACTGCATCTGGCATTTACTGCGGCTACTGCGTATTAGTTCACTTTTAAAAGGTTATTTGGGTTACCTTCCTGAGCGAACATCCCTTTGTAGCCACAGCCGGTGTATCCTCTCCTCCAGCCGCAGGGTAGCGCAGGGCCTCGTAATTCAGCAGCAACGACTGGCAAAACGCAACCCTGCTGGAGCCTAACGAGCCGGGTTATGAGGAGAAGTCTCATAAAAGCGGGCGAGGAGTTGTTCGGCACCAGCGGTGGGCGCAGCACCGCCCGCAGTAACGAGCGGTTCCTTACAGGTGAGCTCCACCCCTGTCAGGAAAAGAGGTGAAACCTGCCCTGATTGACAGAAAACGTTTTTTTCAAATGTGCCTGTAAAGAGTAAGAAGGACAATGGGTTCGCCTGTGAGCATTTGGTTTGTTGTGCAAACCCCGGAGTTTGTACACCTGTCGTTTTAATGTAGCGGCGTGAAGGAGAGCTCAACCCTGAGCGTGGTTCGCAGTCTGTGAGACTTACCCGTGCATTTGGCGTTTCACAGAAGGTGCTTACTAAATTAAAGCAGAGGCTTCCTAGTTCTGAGTTTTGCATAAAAGTGCAGCTGTCCAAGTGGAGCAATGCCCATTTAAAATGGGGAAAGGGAATGTCGATTTCAGAGCATGAGCAGCACGCACAATCCTGAACAAGGCGCAACTTTCTTGTTAACTTGTTCCAGTAACCACTATTTCTCACAGGGTCAAATTCCAAAGCAGAATTAGCATGCAAACTTGCCAGCAGTTGTGGTGGTAGGAAAATGAACCTGAGAGCAGTATAGAAAGAAAACTGTGTTCCTCGTGTTTATTCAGGTGGCACTATTAGACACCTGTGCCGTTGCAGTATCTTGAGTTTCTGTAGGCACTTGCACAGTCCTGTTGCCCGTGATGTGTTTGCCTCATCATGTAATGCCTCCTTGAATCCGTTTCCTTCGGAAATCTTTATCTCTCTGTGTTCACCCTGTATAATAATCCCAGAGTACTACTACAAATGAAGTTTGGTGTCATTGACTGTATTTGACAAATAGTTGTTTACCTCAAGTCATGCACGCTTATGTAATTTGTGAGACCCAGGAGCACTTCCCTTCTCTGTGTCCACGTGTGTGCCACGCCAATATCTCGGTACAACTGCAGATGGAGACACTATTCTCCCTATGGTGCCTTTCTACGATGAGAAGGAAAGCTGGCCACAAAAGAAAAGACTTGTGCTGCGGCCTAGCAAAGGTCTTAAGTTGGATGACCTAGGCTCCAAGTACTAATAGAGGTAAGTTCCTCGTATTAAATTTTCTAACAAACATGGAGTCCTGTGTTTCTGAGCTCTAAGTCTGACTTTGTCAAATAAACTGGAGCCTAATTTTGTGTAGTGATGAGAAATGTAAGATGATGACATCTGATCAGTTCTAAAGAAGGAAAGATATTTGCAGTCACTTAGGACTCACAGACTTGTAAGTACAGTTATTTTAAAGCATGATGCTCTAAAGTGGGGTTAAATGATGATAGTGGAAGTCTCTTTTTAAAGTGTTTTTTAGAGTCACAATCAAGTATAAAAATTAAGGAAAGCTGAAAGAAAGATTTATTTCTTGCAAGTGACGTCTCAAGGGAAAGGTTTCTACAAAATGAACAATCTGTTCCTTTGTGGGGTACGTTTAGGAGCTGTTTTTAAATTTCTTTGTACTTGTTCTTATGGCCATTGTCTATAAGGGCCCTACATACAGCCTAGACCTGGAGAGTGGTATCTGCTCTAATAATATGCAATGAAAAATCGGTTCCAAATGCAAAAGTAAGGCTCACGGCTGCTTGCATAACACCCTGAAGAGTGGCAAAATAATGAGGTAATATTGTCTTAGTGAGAGCAGTCATTAGAGGGCGTTAGTAGGTTAACTGTTGTCGAGATGTTTTGTAATATTACGCCTAAGGAGAGTTTGGAGTAGAATTTTGAAATAAGTTGGTATATAAATTGTGTGGATGCGAATGATTGCTTTAAACATCGTGGACGACACGTTAAACAGGATCTCACTTGAGTGTATGGTAACCTAGAGGCTAGCATTGTGGGCTGGCTGGCGGTAAACATCTCAGCGGAAAGTTGGGGACGATAGGTCGGGTAAGAATAATGCACGTTTTTACCACAGCTGAAAAATTAACGTTTCCCGCTTCCTAGCAGAGGGTGGCGCCAGTTCGCCACCTCCCGCGGTCCGGGCTCCCGCTGAGGCGAGGCTGGGCGAGCCGGTTCTCCGGTGCTTCCTTCTGAGAAAGCCCGCCTGCTTCTGTACGGCCTCACTCCCTTGCCTCTGTTTTAATGGCTGAAGCCTGCGTTCCCGCAGGTCAAAATCGTAATAATTTCTTTAGATGTTTGGAAAATGTTTCGGTAATATATTCCCATGGAGGGGAAGAGGAAAGGAATACCTATTTGACAGTTGGATGTTTTAAAGTGATAATTGAAGCTAATGAGTAGATTTCGTGAGCTAATGAGTATTAAAAAGTTCAGGAATCTGTTTATCTGTTTTATTGCAAAGTTCAAGAATCTATTTATCCCCTAAAGAATGGGAAATGCTAGGATATGAAACCAGGTGTATGTTAGGCATTTATTTATGTGTTGTATCTAATGATTCTGTAATTGCTTGCGTTCGTATCTGTCTCCTTGCATATTTTGTTAATATACAAACAAACTTAATGTGAAAACTGAAAATAATTATGCCTGGGCAATCTTTCACTGTAACTGTGGTTATTTTAACTGAAGTATTTTGTTACATGGATTTTTTTAATGGCATTTGACTTGTACACAGCATTCTTCTAGGACAATTAGTTGCAGTGAGGATAAAAATGATGAAACGATAATTGAAAAGTAATAATTAGGGACTTAGGAAAACTGCATAGTGCTTAGACTTAGTTGCCAGAGTTTGCTTTGAATGCCTTTGTTCTCACAGAGTATGAAAGATTCATAGGCCTCAGATTTATGTTGTGATACTGTTGGTTAAAGATAATTGTGAGGCTGTACTCTAAGAATGAAAGCCAGTGATGGAGAAGTCTAGATAAGAATACCAGCAGTAGGACAGAATCTAGATGGACTCAGGCACTGAAACATGATAAGAAAAAAGAATAAAAAGAATGATATGAAATGGTAGATTGTTTTAAGTGGCTCAGAACAGCTTTATATAAAATACAATACAAAAGAAAAAATACAGAGCCTGTAGCTGAAAAAATCCAGCTGCATCTGTCCTACAGCTTTAAGTTCTAGCCATCAGCTTTATGTGTTTTTAACAGGCTACATTTTCTAGCAGTTATTCCAGTTGCTGAAGCTGGGTGGGAGCACCACGTTTTCCAGATAATTTTGTAATTTGTAAAGCCTATAATCAGACTTACTGTGACAGCTGTTAAAGAAGGGGTTTTGTTTTGTAATGGCTGTCTGGCTAGTGCTGCTCCAGGTCTCATCCCGGTCCTCCGAGGGCCATATTGGTGCGGTTGGTACAGTTAGGTTACACCAGAGCTTTTCCCAAGGCCTCCAGGCATCATTCAGTTAAATTTAAGCACCAGATTATGTTATCAGCTGGATCAGAGTAAATATAGGGTAATTTAATTTCCACACCATGAGTAATTGCAGTTTTACTTTTGCATAACTTTGGCTTTAGACGGTTTCTACATCTTTATAAACAGCAGTTAAAAGTAGAAATCAGAAGTATTAATGCTATAAATTATTGTTTGTTCTAGGGTAGGGAGCCTACACTGTGATTGGATACATTGGCACAACAGGTTCTTTAAAACAGACATACATAGGGATTTTTTGCCTTCCTTGAAATAAAAAGTCGGTACCTTTGTGGGAATCTAACAGAACAGACTTTAAATTCTGCTGTATTCCCAAAAAGCTGATAGAATTTTGTACTTTGGGTTTATCAAATTGGAGAAAACATTCTCTGCAAAAAAATTAAAAGCAAATAAAAGCTAGTTAATAATAAGTTATATGTGTTAGTAGGAGTAGACAGGTGTTCATCTGATTATTTCTGTCATAGTTTCAAAGCTGACCTTTGCACAAAAATTCCTTAAAAACATGAAAGGTTTGGAGATTTTGTGCTTGTGTTTTTAGAAAGTTTTGTTCTGCCTGTGCTGGAAGATTGACTAGAGAAGTTTGAAAGTTATAATAGTCAAAAAGTAAATGTTTATTAGTTTAGTAGCTGAGATAAGAAGCCTTCAGTCAGGTAATTAAACCTTTCTTCCAAATTTTAGCACATACTTTTTATCAGTGATGAAGTAATTGTTCTAAACTGAATGTTGCTGTTGAGTGTCACGTTGCTTCTTATCCTTCTCCCTGATCTCATTTAACATAAAAGGCCCCATTTAATTGCAAGGGGTGGGTGTTTCTATGTCTGCTGCCAGAGTTCAAATTATAAAGCACTTAAATATTTGTTGAGAGGGAGAGCTGCAGCATTGCTCTTTGGTAGAGAATCTCTCGGAAGGCAGAACCTCTCTGTGTTTCAGCCCCTGCTTCAGTGTTTCAATTTTAACTTCAGACTGATCGTCCGGAGAGCAACCTGCTGCTTGGTGGCTAGTGAATCCTTCAGGAAGGCTAGAGATATGGTGATGGTTAAGGGCAGGATATGAGAGGAAAGGGAGAAGGACTTCTATGAGGACACCAAAGAGGGACAAGGAGGATGTTTCCTCACCTGTGGAGTGTTTCAAAGGGAGGAGGCAGGAAAGAGAGGGAGTTCTGGTGTCTTGTGTGGCTGCGTGCTGTAGCACAGCAAAAACGATGGAGAGGGGAAAGCTGCAGTTTAACGTTAGTCTGGGCCTACTGGATGATCTGTATGACCCTGTCTTCCAGTCTTTCAGGAAGGCAAAAGGAGGAAGCTGTTCAGAGTTGGAGAGATTGTTTAAAAGACAGTGTCTGATGCACAGCAGAACAAAGCAGAGGAAGGATTCGGAACACTGCCAACATTCTTCTTTTTCTTGAAATTTTGTTTTGTCATTTTTGGAATAAATGAGAATATTTTCTGGGTTGTACCATTTGTCTTGATTTTTCATGGTCCTCTTCTGAAAAAATGATCAAATGTAATTTAATAGCCTACTGTTCAACAGTATTATAATGAAGGTTATTATGTTGTAGAAGTTTTGAAAAAGAACAGGCATTTTATTGTAAGCATTATTTGTGGTTTTTAACTGTACAGTAACAGCTCATCACATTCATTTGGTATAAAAGAAAAACAATTTAACACAGTTTCTGTTAGACTAACGAGATCTGTTTTAAATTGTTTTCATGCTACATAGACTTTTATGAGATTTTGACAAGTAAATTAACTTTTAATATTTAACTCTCTAACTGTATGCATTTTGGATTCTATAATCCTGTATGACCTCAGTGAAATTATTAAATTGGTGTTGCTTAAACTACCTGTATTAATGTTGCATTGAAATAATCACTTTTATCTTATTTTTTTAATAGATTAATTCTGAGATGAGGCAGCTGAATGCAAAAAGTGGGGACTGGGGTTACAGTTTATGAGAAACCTTTGCAAAGAAACTTTTTTGAACAATTTTTTTTTTTTTTTTAATATGGGTAGAAGTTAATTTTGGGGTTTTTTTCCTAATTTTATTTATACTGTAAACAACTAAAAAAATACTGTTTTGTTCAACAAGAAGCACACCGTTCAGCCTGGAATAAAATAATTCATGTGTGAGACTCAAGAAGAAGTCAGCAAAATGAAGAACAAGAAGAGTATACTCAAGTTTTCATGGAGTGCCCATTAATGTATGGGCTGAGGCTGTACAACAAAAGTAATCTGCAGTTTGTTACCGTGATGTTAATAAATGTAAGAACTGAAGAGTCCCTTTGTTGGACACAGCCGTTCATGGACTATACTTCCAGATCCTGGAAGATGGAGGAGGAGGAGATGGTGGTGGTCAAAATGTAGTTTGATTTGGAAATACTGCCAACTGCCTGGTGAGATTAGTACTCCTAAATACATTATGTCCTATTTTTCTGTCTTCCCAACTGCATAGTATGTCCTATCAGGCATCACAGTCATAGGGCTCTAGTGGTATTATACAAAAATGGAATAGTAGTCTGGTTAGGAATTCTGGACCACAGAAGGGAAGAGTGGCTTGAGGAAGTAATTGTAACCGTGGATGCATTTCCAAACTTATTTCAATTGTCATCTGGTCTTCACTTTTGAAAAAATGGATACTTTTTTAATATTGAAATCTCAGGGGAAAAAGAACTCTTGTAGAAACTGAAAGGACATTTTCTACCTGATTGCAGTAAAATTCTGCATGGTTTTGTCAGCCCTATTTGCAGCTCTTCAGCCAGTTCACTATTATGTCTTAAAGAGGACTCTCAGTTTCTCTATCCTTCACTTCACCCTTCTTCAGTATAGCTAAAAAACTGAATTTCACCCAGAAATTATCAAAATCACTGGCAACATAAGTACTACATAAGACTCTAAGGTTTTATGTGCTTGAACTTCACATTTTAAAGTCTTTTGATGTAGCTAACTCATAGCAGTAGTTACTATAATAGTAACTTTTGTCTCATAAAGTTAATTCTCAGCGTTCTCTATTTAATTTGCTATAATTATATACTCAATGTACTGCTAATAAGTATACTCTTTCAACACGTATATATGTTTGATGTATGTATGTTTTCAAACATGGGTGAACGCAGTAGAAGTTAAGGATACTACATGATCTTTAGCATTTTTTAGTATTAATGCTTTATTAAGTATTGTATTACATTACATTTTTGGCATGAAACTCAGACATGAGGATGCTTTGAAATACTAAACAGTTGTGACAGTAACTAGTACGCACCACTTGCACTAGTCTATTTCCAATGCTAAGAATTTAAGGATTGCTCTGAATTAACTGAAGAGACATTTGCATAGTATGTAGGTGTGTCTGTGGCCTAAACTTCCTTTCTTGGAAGATTGTGACTGCTGTACCCTGAGACCTTTTGGTAGCTTCAGGACATGTGGAAGTGGATGACAGTTAGTGCTAGCTGGTTAACGCATTTCTTTTTGGAAAGTTTTGATTTTGGTTTCCTGCTCCATCATTTTCACTGCCATCCCCAGTTAATCAGTAATTGCTTTCTGCTGATAATGAGAATGCTGCTAGCCAAACTCCTACTTAGCTGAACAGGTATCTTCTAAGCAAAGAACCATCAATTTTGCTGTTGCTGTTGGACGTGATCTCTGAATATTGCTGCTTCCATTGCTGGTGGTACTATTAACAGGAAAAAAAACCTCTTCTTGTTAACATATTGATGAGGGGTGACTGGTAGTGGGTAATATTCTTACAGAGTGTCAAATTCAGCAGAACACAGACATTTAAAAGCAGGAAGTCAAGAATTATTTTTCCATCCATAGTGTGTTAATTCTGCCTGCTCAGATCACTCCCACAGTGTACCAGTAACACTAACATTTGTTTCAGCACCGCACTCATCAGGAGCTACTTGTATCTGCCCTATTATCGGGACTGTCGTGAGAAGTGGCAAGGCCTTGGATTCACCCTCCATGTGTGCTTGATATGTAATCCTACTGTACATGTGCCAGGGCTTATACAGCAGTTTACACCATGCCCAATCTCACAATGCTTTGCAGTAGGCCTGAAGGTCTGCTTGTGTATGTGCCTTTAGATTGCACTACCTATAGTTAAATACTTAGTTTTACAGAACACCTTATCCCCTACAATTTACAGCTCCTTTGCTCTCACATCTGTCATATCATATCGTGTTTAGCCATCAGGAAGCCTCACAGCCTATGCTCATCTCTGACCTAACTGTACACAGCTTTCTGGGCTCTGTTTCGGGCATGATGTCCAAATGGAGTTCTGAAATGTGTCACAAAGGTTTCAAAAAGTCCAGGACAGGTCTTTCTTTGGATCATCATATGGCTTTATATAATGAAACAGCTCAAATATCCATTGAATGCCTTTGGAGATGCTATTCATCATGCTGCATTATTACATGGCGTGTGAGGAACTGATACAGTAAAGTTATATCTATGTATTAGTTTAATGCAGACTGAATGATTTTCTAAAATATTATTCCATAATTTAGATATTTGGATGTGCAGGCCACACGTTTATAGACTATATGATAAAAACACCCATTTCTGTTACTATTACTGGAAGCCACACGCTCCTGACTGTTTTACTTTCACATGGGCGGAGAGAGCGTTGGAAATGTAAAACTAAGAGATTCCTTAATTAAAGAGGAAACTTGTCTTTCTGTTAACTTAGATGTGAAGCTGAAAGTAACTGGCTCCACAGCTAAATCCTGTGGACTACCTAGTTATGAGATATACGTTCTTCCTCAGCTACTTTTTCTGACTTGAGATGTGTTTGTGTTTTCCTTTTTTCCCTTTTCCTATGCTGTTTTTCACTTCTGTTCTCTCTTTATTCCCACTTGCATTACTTCGTTTGAATTAATGTTCAAAACTATACACAGTGACCTAGATTCAAGTAGCTAATTAATATCTTACACTGTGGATGTAGATGTGGTTTAACCCTTTTAAAGCAGACATGCAAAGGTGTGGTTATGTATCGGTAGTACAAAGAATAGCATGAGTATGCAGCTGTAGCAGATAGTATAATGTATTTTCTTGAGTTGCTGCAGAAGTTCTCAGTCAGTGCTTTGTGAATCACTCCAGGGTGGTGAATCACTGCCAGATGGTCCTTAGACCTTGAGTTGACTCTCCGAAGTATTTTCACTTGTTAAACCTAATTAAAAGATGTATTAAGGATATTTATATTACTGTTTATAATTACAGTTGCTACAAGGATGCTATTCTTTTGTGAAAGGGTGATAAGATGTTAACAAATAGTCTGTCTTTTATACCGTGGATAACATCATGCTAAGCTTGAAAGTCTTTAAATTAATGGGTTATAGTAAATGAATACTTCTCCATAAGGATGGTTATATATTATAATTATATTATAATTACATTCAAATTTATTGCAAAAAATAATGCATTCTGTAAGGAATCCATTTAATAGATGGAACATCAGGTTGGAGGAACTCAAGAAAATTAATTTGCTAGTCCTCATGAGCAGGAACTCTACCTGATTGTAGTGATCTGACGGCCCAAAGGCTGGGCAGTAGATTCTTAGTGCAGAGCAAAAATACTAAAAAATGCTGGAAGAATAAGAGGCCTTAAAAGTTCTATTTGCCAGACATGCCACACACTAACTTATTACCCTGGCTTTCTGTATGCCCAGTCACTACAGGTCTAGCACAGCTGTGAGTGACCCTGTACCGACAACAGCCTTGATGGTCAGGAGATTCTCTGTGGAACCATCATAAGAAAAAAATCCCACTGAAGACCCGAAGTGGCCTATGACCTGCACTCAGAGCACAATCCAGCACTGCACTAAAAAGCCGATTTACACCACTTACTACTAAGAGTATTCATCACCATCTTATGACCATTTATCTTCATTAATAAAAGCTGCAAAACACTGTGTCATCTTACACCTACTCACAACTGAATCTGATATTTTTGGATCTTCAAAGTGCTGGGTTTAGCATTAATATAAGTCTACAGGTTGTGGCAAGAGCAGGAATTTCTGCAATATGGAAAGCTAATACAGAACATGCTTTTTAAATTTAACATGAGTACTACTTTGTTAGTGTAAGAACTGGATATGGGCCAACAGTAATAAAGACAACTGAAAAAACATGGATTTGACATAGGATTTTTTTTATGGTGATTAAAACATAGGTGTCAAATTAGGTAGAGAACTAAGAGCACTTGTGGTTGGTCTTGGAGATTGCATAAGGCTGTTGAACTGCAACCAAAAGACTGAGATTTATGTGTTTTGGGGGAGGGGGGTTCTTAGTTGTGGTTGGTTTGTTTGTTTGTTTGTTTGTTTTTAACCGGAGTAGGAAGAATACTAATATGCATGAAATTCTTGCTGCTCTCCCATCTTGTTCAGAATAACACAATGGTTCTTAACTTAAGCAGTTTATGCCTGTGCAGCACTACTTTTTTCTTCCTTTAAAGTACATACCCATTCTGAAACTCTGCCTTTTATCCACAACTATTTGGGAGATAAAGTATTATTTTACTTGTAAAATTTGAGTCCTGAAATGGTAGCATTATGCTGATACATGCAGATATTTATTTATTTATTTACATATGTATATATTTCTATATGCTGATACCATTACGCAGATGTAGCATAACTTCTCCTTGGACTGGAAAGCAAAAAATAGCTGTAGCATGAAATTATCATTTTGATGTGTAACATTTAACTGTGAGCCTGTCAGAAAACAAAAAAATACCCTATCTTGTGTTAGCAAAATAGCATTGAGCAACGTTTCTGGGAATGCCAGAGTTCAGTGGTCAGTAGGAACATAAAGCATTAGATCAGAAGTGCTTTGGAGCTCAATTTCCGTTTTTGTCCAAATTATCTTGCATCTCATGGGCATACAGGGCTTTCACAGTCCATGTGGAGGGCTTTTAAATCTTACATTGTGAGGTTAACTCCATTAGAGTCACCTCCTTCTCCTCCCTGCCCTCTGGGTAAATGGAGGAGTGGATTACTAGCAGAGGAATGTAATACTTCCAATTTGCCACGTAGGTGATAATTGCTGCATTCCAAAGAGGTTACCACAGCAAAACCCTCAGAGATACACCTACCTCAAGTAGAAAGAAAGTATAGCTTCACTTCCAGAGCTTGTTAAAGTTGTAAATCATGTTTAGTGTGACACGTAGTACCCTTAAACTTCGGTATTTCACCTCTAAGGAAAACCCGAATAAATAGGTATCTGTTTCCTCGGGTGGCTCGCTTCTCACACTAGTTTTCCCTATCAGTCCTAATACAAAGTAATTATTATGAACTCAGCCATTTCCTTTTCCTCACCTTCCTATTTTCGATTACATAACTATAATTATTATTGATTATAGCTAATTAGGATTGATTGTGCTTCAAAGACATAATACTTGGTCTCTGCCTCCAAAAGGTGATAATCTTACATTTGGGTTTAACATCATGAGTAACAGCAAGAGACAAGGGGACAATTAGATGGAAGGACAAGAGTGACCACTTCAAAAGCACATGATCTTTGCCTTAGGTAACTAGCTATGTATTTGTCATTAAGTAAACTCTGAGTTCAAAGCATTTTCATGACTAGTATATGGAAGGGAATGCTACTAGTGTGACGTGATTTCTTTATTTATTTTGGAAAACTGTGTTATCTTGAGGGCAGCTGTATTTATCCAATGTATAGAGCGTGTGCACTTCACCAGTCTTGTAAACTGAATGGCTTGCATACACACCAGGGACTCCTTTCTTCCATTTCACAGAAAGGTACCCTATGAGCCATGCTTCCCTGTAAACAGGCTCTGTTTACGTGCCTGTCCCTCACCTGTTTGGAGATCTTTGTGTTATGCTGTCTTCAGCTCATTTCTGCATTTTTTTTCTATGCTCGGGTCTCTGTGTGCCCCTTATACCCAGGGTTACATGATAATGAAACAATGATAGGAACTGGACTTCTTTGTATATTCCATTCCCACTGTCCTCCAAAACAGATTCTCTCCTCAAAATACTAGGAGTTGTGTGTATTCTCGTGGTACTACTTCATCTAGGAAATCGTATGTCATTGTTGATATGTCACTCATTTTGCCATACCTTGAATACTACATGGGAGACCAAAGTACCTGACAGTCGAGGACTTGAAAACACAAAGATTCCATAGTCTAGTAAAAATTACGTCACCTCTGGCTTGGTCTATAGGATGGAGAATTTTGGATGTTCCAAGGCCTGGTTTGTTAATCAAGCCTCAGGATTGAAAGTTTTGCCAGAAGGACATGAAGGTTTGTAAACTGACTTTGCAAGCCAAGAAGTTGGTATGAGCCACAGCTCACACAGGAAGACTATGTTCTGTCTGATGGAGGAGTCAGTGATGTTGTAGGAAAGTGATTTAAGAGTGAAGAAAAAAAAATAAAGGTCAAAAAGGAAAGGTTAAGAAGCCTCAGTAAAAATGTTTTGTCTTCAGCCGCTAGGTCCTTTGTCTGGTATTATGCTATCTGTAATGAGCAGTCTTTGCAAATCAGGCTCTATAGCTACTTGCACTACCAAAGCACGTATGATATATTAGCTGTTCTGAGGCTTTATCCGTTACAGATTTTATCTGTTATTGCACTTCTATCTATTGCCATGCAATGGAAATGCCAAAGAGAAGCCAGATGCGTTTGTTTTGAGGATGAATTGGTGGGCATTCTGGGGTTGATGTTGGCAGGCATTAACAGACTCTATCCCAGTCAGGCAGTTGCAGACTGGTGAGTATGTATGTGCCTCAAAATGTAGCTATACTAAATATACTGCACTTCTGACTATTTATTTCAGATATGATTCCAGGCATGCTTAGTATTTTGAAACAAAATGGAAGACATTGTTCCAGCTCTGGGGAACTGACTATTTATAGAAAGTAAGTTGTTTTTTTCCTTATAGTAGAGAGATTTCAAATTGACCATGAAAGCGTGGTAAAAATACTGAACAGAAATTGTTGCCTGAGTATTCCTTATAGTGTTAGCTACTGAAGGAGTGGGACTTCACCTGCTTCTGCCTTTGAAAGTGAAAACTCAGTGCAACCGTGGTGACATAGCATCATGAGAACACATCCTGCTGTGACTTTGCACTGCTATGCAGAGTGAAAGGAAGGGCTTGGGAAACAGTCAGGGAATACGGTTGAAACTCTCTAGGCTCTGATTGACTGACAAGTCCTGAGTGCCAAGACACACATCCCAGTCCTGACACATCTGGAGGAGACCTTTGAATATTAAACAATAAAGATCGTCTGATTCTACTGAGAAAGGCCGTAGTCAAACCGTTTCTTTGCGGGCTTCTCTTGTGCCTTCCAAGTCCCTATCAGGATATTGATATATTTGTATTAAGGCAATACCTAGAAGCCCCAAGAAGGTGCTCTTGTGTTGAGTATTATGACATAAGCAGTCATAACCCTTGCTCCAGTAAGCTTACTACCTCTGATCGCAAACGAGATTTTTTATTTATTTAATAGGTGTCTTTTTATTTTTACAAATTTAAAGAGTCTAAGTGCTTGAAAATGTTTATTCATTATTCAGTGAAATTAAAACCACTTTAAATTAGTCAGTCTAGTAGGAATTTAGCCCAATAGATACATGCAGCATCTCCATGTTACTCACTCAATAGCCTTCTGCAAAGAAACATGAGAGAAATCTTTCACTCTGTGTCTGTCACCAAAGTCAAGCTATTTTACATCAATGAATGAAGCGACTTCCAGACTCCAAAATATCTGAAAAGTCATTCACACTTACACAAAATGTGAAAATAGATTACCACCAAAAAACGTATTTAACTTGCACTTAGAAGATTCCTTCTCAATGTGGTATGACAGCTATCTCTTAATAAAAGAAAGAGGAGTGAATAGTTTGTGAGAGGTGCTGACTCAGTGTAAATAAGGACCTTGTGGATCAGGCAGAATGGGGCACAGTATAGTTATTGCCAAGGCTAGATGCACCTGTGGAGGACCTTGAAAAAAGAGGAATAAGATAGATTTTGCTAAAATAAAGAATACAAGTGCTTCAGGAGTGATGTGAAAGTGTACTCCTGGCCTGAACTATAGCATTAATATAGGCGCAGCCAGACTTTGCTTAGAATCAGGAGGACTGCCTGAGTCTGAGACCTAGCTGTCCTAATCAGTTGTCTATTCTGGATTACAGTTCACATTCTCAGCTTCCATCTTGGATCATTAAAATCTCCTCAATAAATTTTTGTCAGAAGCATTACTTGACAGTGACACATTTGTTGAGTTTGTCAGACAAATTTTTTTCAAAATGTTTTTGCTCACTCTTTGGTATTTGGACTTTTAAATCTACAGTCAAATTTACAAAACATATTTCCTTCGTCCATTCCAAGGCAGGCAGGCAGACTAGGTCGTAAGGGAGATTTTTTCAATTTTCAGGTAAATTCTTCAACTTCTTCAGGAATTCTCAGGACAGGAGAGAAAAGGAGTGTCTTTTTAGGTGATCACATTCACATTCTTTCTACTGCAATTATCACTAGCTCTTTACCAAATTCTTATTTAATTAAGCTCAAGTTAAGCTACTAACGCTTTTAGGAGTAGGTACACCTTTACGAATCTCCTTGATTTATAAGGCTAAAGATTCTACTGGTGGCTATTTTAAAACAATGAAGCTAGCATAACTAATTTATCAGAATTAACCAGCTAATAATGATAGCGTTGTTCCCAAAATCTCTAATGTATGAGTGGACCTTCTCTGGCTGCTGTCTTTCTGGGACTACTCTTGTAATTGTTATTTTGTTTCTATATTTTTTCTAAAAAGTCATTGTTATTGTGGTGAGAATGGAATGCTTCTCTGAGAAAGAAGGCCATAACAAAAACATTTTCTTCAGTTATTCTTTCCTCTGTGGTTCCAATTGCCGCATTTATATGACAAGATCTGCACTGGCATAGAGATGATCATTTAGATGGTCATCTTTTAAAAATGTTAAGTCAGATCTTGTAATCTTATACATGGTTCTGAGCATCAAAAATTCTTCCTTATCATTTTCTTCAAGTACCTTTCCTGTCATCGTATAACTGTCAAGTGCTTCGGGATGAATCTACTTTTGGAACTGCAAAAATGGTTTGGGTATAAAGTTGAAAATGATGCAATGCCATCCAGTCAAGCCCTTGGAAATAATTATCACAGGACTGATTTCAGTGTACCAGGCCATCTGCACAAATGGTAATAGGCATTGCTCAAGCCTGTCACGCCTAACTTCTTGTTTCCCAGCCATATAAATAAATAGTAGTCGTTGCATATGCAATATCCACACCTCTCCTGTCCCATTATTTCTGAGCAAAGAAGGGTCCTTCATCTAGATTAGCAGATAGATTGAAGCAGACACCCTTCTGTTTTCGTAACATTAGGTATCATTTTGATATGCTTGCAAGTGGAGAGGATAATTACCATTGCTGGTACATTGCTGTTACTGGTTCCCAAGCTTCATTTTTAGGAACTTGGTTTTATTCAGTACCAGAAAAAAACAGCTACTTAAAACTTCAGCTCAGTTAATGATACATTTTCTCTCACATTCAATTCAACCTTTTATTATTTTTTAGAAAGTTATGTTAGGAAAAAATATTCTAAGAAATAACTGTAGATTCTGTACTTATAAATTTGCTTCTAGTCTTTCCAATATACTGAACATGCTCTACAGATAGGTTATGAGTTTTAGTCTTGTTAATGAAAATTACCGTAAGCCCTCATATAGTATATGCTATGCCTTTAATTTTCATTCTTCATTAGCACTTCAGTTTTGTATGATCCACTGGCTTTCTGCGCGTCAAGCAAACAATTTCTTGAAAGGTTTCATTTTTTCTCATTCTAAGCTCCGAAATAATATCCATAGGTCATAGGTCATTAAGTAGGAAGTAACTCAGCTTACTAAGGTGCATTACCAACTCCCCAGCAGTCCAATTCAAGAGTAATGCTATCATCTAGAACTTTGGAATGGAGCGAATAATTTGCTTTATTGACCATTGATGAGCTTGGAAAAAGTTTATGGTCTAGAAGTATCATCAGTATCAGTTCAGTGTGAGCTTCTGGAGCACAGAGCCAGGAAAGAGTAGATATCCTTAGGGTGCTGCAAGATCTGTTCCTAAAATTAATTGTAGGGTAAGCCTTAATGAAACTGTTCAAAACAGGATATGGTGAAACACAGAGCACTCCCTCGGCTCCCTCACAAATCCCTCCCTCCTCTTCCTATATTCTCTCTCAAAATAAATAGCTGTGGCTAGTTGGAATCGGAGTGCCACTAATGCTGCACTTTCCATTTTAGTTTCTGGGTTGCTGTGGTTGTTAACTACTGGAGACTGAGACTTACATAGATGTGATTTTCATCCATCTCCCATCTTTTTGCTCTTTTTCTGATTTTAGAGACTATCATCTCAGTTGTTATCCACCATTTGTGTTTGCTTAGATAGAAATTCAGGGTCGTACTGGACCAGTATTTCTTTAGGACTGTGAGGATTAAACCTGCTCCCGTGTTGCAATAATAAACTCTCAGTTGCACCCTGTTCCAAACTTTTCACTGTAGTGAAAAATGTTTGGCTTAGCAATGCTGCAGCCTGCATAGAATATCTAGGTCTTGTATTACCCAAAAGTTCAAAAAGTTTTATTTTACAAGATTTCTGATATACAAGAAGAGGGTCAAAAAGGCTCTGATTAAAATAAGAACCTACCTAGAATTTTGTGTCTTGAAGACGTTCGCGCATACGCTTCCTGTTTTAGTGGTAAGTGGAAGATACTGCTCTAATTTACTATCGTTAGCATTTCTTAAATGTATTGGCAGTTCTAAGAAATTGTTATTTAATGGTGTGAAAGGTATCTCTCAACCACTTACAAGAAGTCCAGTTTGTCATTTCCACAAGCAGCATTGCAGATCAATAGCTGTATCATGACTAACGTCCTAAGCCAAAGCCAAGGGAATGATTACTTTTTGGTCCAATCTCATTTTTGGTGTGAGGGAGTTCTACAACAGGAGAGTCTCCCCTTTAGGTAGAAAAGCAAAAGCACTATTAGATACAGGATTGCAAATTCAACCATACAAAGCTATGAGGTTTGAAAAATAATAATCACTGTTCTCAGTATTTAAAATACAGATGATGTTTTCAATTTTTTTTTGCGTAACTAGGGTGAAAAAAGGAAGCTGATACTCTTATGTAATCACTTTTCTTCTGGCCTTAAAGAAATTCATTATTGAATCACGAGAATTGACAGTACTGTGGTGCTGAAATAAAAATTGTTTTTGTTTTTGGTTTTTTTGGGGCACAAGCCTATCAGTTGGATGCCTCCAAATGAATTTGCCCAGATTTTCTGTTCTTCTTTTTTCTGCTTTCCACTTCATTTGCATGAAGCTGCCACAGCATACTGAGGAACATGTATATCCTAACTAGCTTGCTTTTCTGTAGCGAGGGAATGAGATTACCATTACCAAGAGGCCAGAAAATTTTGATATGTGTCTCAGCCAGCATCATAATAAATTAAGGGACATCCCAGTTCCCTCAGGCTCCAAGTCATCACCACAAAGGTCAGTGTCAGCCCTTGAATTTTGGGTTGCACCCTTCCAACAAAGTGGCCCTCTACAATTAAAAGACACTTAAACACTTTCAGAGTGTAAATTACAAATGTATAAAACTTCAGGTACCTTGCAGCTAACCACGTAAACATTACAATTTGAAGTTTATTATATATATGAATTATACAGAAAGTTAATTTTTCTACTCTAAACTTATTAACACCATACATTACAAATATGAATTATAATGAAAGTTAATTTTTATGCTCTGAAATTATAAACTTCCTATAGTTAGTTGTCCATATAGCCAAATACATATCAAGAGCAAGATTTAGGGGAAAATAAGTAATCTCTAACTTCATCCTTTAGAGTTTTAAATGCCTCTTCACATTTTCCTAAATTTTCTTAATTCCTAATTTGCATGAACTTGTCATACACATTCTTATTCCTAACACTTTTTTTGAAGAGTGGTTTATTTTTACTATTTTTTACGTACTAACTGTATGGTGCCTTGTCCCTGTACAATCCTTCAGTGAGCATTTCAGCAGAAGAAATAGGCCAAATTTTAATACTCTCGACCTTGCCCATTCCAGTTTATCCACTCCCAGCTGTACATCTTCTAATGCCTACCTTAGTCATGCCAAGCTCACATTTTTCTCCACTGAGTGTGAGGTCCTGCTGGCAGACACTGCCTTCTCAGTTAAAAGTAGGGCTCATTCTCAGTTGTAAATCTCTGTGTTGTTATAAGCAAGTGTAGATTTGTACAGACCTGTCAGTGATGTCGGCTTATACAGTGTAGTTACTGCATTCCCT
The DNA here is from genome assembly GCF_047370975.1 of Nipponia nippon. Taxonomy (NCBI): domain Eukaryota; kingdom Metazoa; phylum Chordata; class Aves; order Pelecaniformes; family Threskiornithidae; genus Nipponia; species Nipponia nippon. Next base: position 41,833,788 of record NW_028262369.1, read on the forward strand.
TTGCTGAAAGCAAATATTTGGAGCTTACATGCCCTAATTTATTTTTAAAGCCACAGATTCTAGAGTATAAACACATACTAAAAAAGCCCCAGCTTTAGTGGATGATCAGTTTTAAGTGTTGGGTAGGCCTTGTCACAGTACATCTATTTTTCAGCAATCTGCAAAACAGGTGAATGCTTCTTGTTTTAAAATTTGGAGTAAAGTTAATTGAAGAGTTTTCAGAGGTTTAACGCTGTCTCCTGTAGTACATCTGCTATGGTTTGTCTTGCAAGAGCCTGTATTGAACACTTTAGAAGACATATATATTAAAATGATTCTTGTCACAAAGGCTTACCAGAGCACAGAAACGGGCAGAAAACAGTAAGAGAACAGGAGCGGTCCATTCAGGTATTCCTACCTCTAATTTGTAACCATAACGTAATAATTCATAATTTGTCATCTACTTAATGTACTGTTACTAACAGAATTTGCATTATTCAGATACTGCCATGCAGAAACAACCACAGGGGTCCTGTGTTACAAATTCCTATTTCAACACTCATTTGCGATGGAGTTTTTGAAAATTGCTATAGTAAATGGTAAATTTTTCTTCTTTTCAGGACTTCGACTAATTACCTCATGTGTGTTTCCCAAGGTACTGGTTGTAGAATGAATATTTTAAGCCGTTGACCCACTATATGAGTTCTGGCCACTTACGTATCATAACTGGTCTTTTGTTTTGCTTGGGTTGACATGAATCAAGTCATTTGGTGATGGAACTCAAAAGTGCAGCTACCTACAAATCTATTTAAATTACATCTTTTGGCTCCACTCGGAATTGCTCACTTTCCAACAATACAGGAGTTCAACAGGCACTAGTGTGATGATGTGGAATCTCCTGATCTTTAAGATATGAAACCTTGAAATGTGACTTAGGTGTGAGAGGATCCTTACTCAGCTGTGTTGCTGTGGCGAGGTTGCAAAATGGTGTAATGAAATCTTAACAATTGCTTAGCTAGCTAGTTGCCCTGTGTTTGTCAGAATACGTGAACTTCTTGTTTATCCCAGGATCTCATACTTTTTCTGAAATATGGATCTCCTGTGGGCAGATAAGATTTCCTAGAGAAAATTTCAGTTAAATTTCTAAAGCATTGTGAATTGCATGGATTAGATAGGACCAATGCTACAGTTTCTTTTGCCACTACCATTAGAAGACTTTATTTCTGCTGTGATTGTAATAACATTCCTAGTAGTCCTATGAAAGCCATGCCTTACCTTTGAGAATGTGTTCTGTAGACAGTGATACAAGAATAGCTTTCTGTCTCTTGTGTACTGTTTTCTCTGTTCTAATTCCTTGTTATATAGTAACACGCATTTGGTGAAAGTGAATGCTTGATTAAGTTCCTTTTTCAAGTAAAAAAGTGGCTCTTTATTTCCTGTAGTCAAGGTACTGGCTGTGGATATCAAGAATTTTTTAAGGTATCAGTAGTGGGGTATTAGGTATTTACAAACAGTGTATATAAACAGATCTATTTACATCGGATGACCTTTTAATTTGAAGAGGAAAACAACACACGTTCATTGACATTTTACCAACATTAAAACATCACAGAGGAGTTAGGTGACCAGTATTAATCCCTTATCACAAATGAAACGAGGATTGCTATAGTGGAAGCAGAAGCATCAGTTTCAAGTTGTTGCCCAAAAATAAGTTACCAGTCATTTTGTCAGCATGAGTTGTTTGAGGCTGTAGGAGATAGTCATGACATTTTTCATGTTATGCTGGCCAAAAGCAGTACAGAATATTATTTGATTTCACACCCTCTTCTCAATTAAAGGAATACAAACCTAAAAAAAAAACAAAACCAGGAAATATTGATGAGAAGGAGGGAGAGGATGGGACACTGGAGAGAGGTGAGGCTTTGGGAAGTTAGAACTGCCGAGTATGTATGTCTAACGTTAGGTACCTGTATCCATAGAGAAGTTCCAGAAAAGGTTATGTGGGTTTTTTTTTAGAGATTCTAAGCATCTGTGGTTCCCACTGACTGAATGGATTAGCTGTTTTTTCACAAATGCATTCAGAATCCGTAGCTGTGTTCCCATCTAAGAGTATGTGAATGCCAGATACATTAGTTCAAGACCCATTGTTCTCTAGAATATCAGAGGAAAAATCAACAAGGAACCAATATCTGTGCTACTGTCTATGACTCTGATCTGTCACATGGTGGGATATACGAGTCTGTAGCAGATTTCAAAGCCTGTAGGCATGTTTCTAAACCTTTTGTAGGCTGATGCTTGCAGTTAGATTCTAAGACTAGAGAAAGGATGTGTCATTCTCTAAAGAAAGTATCTCTTTCCACAGACTTACAGGGTGTTAACAATTCATCTTGACTTTGGGGTCCAGACAGTATGCATAGATACCACAAGTGAAGTAAAACATAGGTTTCTCGGTAAGTGACTCACTTGATTAGCCAGGCTTGTCTGTGTAATGCAGAATTGTGATATTGATGTTACAAAGTGACTCTCCTAAAACCTTCCCACCAAACATAATCATGCTATTACTGTTTACTCTGACAGCAGCTTCCTTCCATCCAAGGAGCTCAGCACATTTCACAATCATTAAGCCTCCCAATGAAATAGTTAAATATCATTATCCCATTTTCTAGATGAGGCATATAGAGATTAATGGCTTGCTAGAGTCACACAGGAAATTTGTGACTGAGCAAGGAACAGATGGCAGCTCCCCCAGCTCTCATGCCTGTTCTTTTGTTTACAAAATGACTCTTTCTGTCCCCAAAGAAAAGGCACTCCTGGTTTTGGAGCAGCACTACTAATGCATGAACTAAAAAAGTGGATTGCTGAATCAGTAAAAGAAAAAACCAAGAGCAGCTCTGCTTCTTTTCTAGTAATATAATGGAGGAACTGAGCTATTATTGGTATAGGATTGCTTCTAAGTAGAGACAGGTTATAAAGAATGCAAGAATCCTAGACCTGAATTTGAAGAAGGTGAGGGAGGGGAAGAGGGATTTCAGCAGTTTGATGCAGCACCAGAAATCTAGTATGACCAGCATAGAAGAAACAGCTGTCAATCTGGTCTTGAGTCTTGAACATACTGATTCATTCTTGGGCTTCTTGATTTGGCTGTGACTGAATCTCAGCATTTCTGTTTAAACTGAGCAATATGCAGCATTCACTGTGTGGGTCACAGGGGATGATGGTGGTGTTTTCTCTTCCCCAGTGTGTAAAAAAGCACAGATCACTTCTGTGGCCCATATATGTATCCATGTTAATTCCTTTGCTGTGTATGAAGAGGCCCATATTTAATTGTTGACTCATGGGCTATGTCCAGTTTCTCAATTTACAGTTTAATGCAGATAAAAGAGTAATGTTTCTCTCTTTCCCCATCCAACACAGCTAACTTCTCCTAATATGTTAACCACAATCTCCCCAAATTCACGTTGACTATTTTTTTACTTCACAGAGTTGGTTGCTCTGTTTATTGTCTGCCATGTTGATCTTACAAAAAGACCGGCATTCAGTGGAAAGACTGTTTCCTAAGATGCAAATGAAATGCAAATTAACATAATGTAAGTTAAAAGTAAATTAAATTACTAAAGGTATTTGTGCTATCAGGGTCTTTTGAAATTTCAAAGTGTATAATTTAACAAACTATTAAACAGCAAAAAGAAAATATTCCACTTTTATGTGCACAAAGTAGAGCTTTGAAACGAGATTCAGGGTGTTTGTTCAAATTCAGGAACAGAAAAAGTGAGGAAGATACGAAGAAATTTCTTAAGTTAAGACAAAGTTTGGGCAACTGAAGATCTAAGATGAAGCTCAAGTTTCTGCTTTACCACCAAGAAGAAAGGGACATGATGCACACTTAAGTTTTTCATCACTCAAAGACATCACCCAAACTAAGCACACTAACTATTCTGATACGCAAACACACAATGAAATAATAATATGTGAAATGCATCACATAAATGCTTACATATAAAAATACATCAGAGATTTTGGTTGCAAAGTTACTGTAAAAGTGAAATATTTGAGCATATGGGTTTTAATTTTTTCAGACTATTCTTGCTATTTTTCACTATAAAGGTTATATATGTAGAGATTTCCATCTGTAGTATAACAGTGTCTATACAGGAGGTATTATGCTATTTGTGATTTGTCTGTATGTGTATATATATACACACATACTATGACGTGAATTGTGTGAAACTTTGAGCTGATTTATATTGTGTAGAGATGGAAGGTAGTTTTTCTTAAGGGCAGGAGTAGAAATTGGGAGATTTGTGTCCTGTATGTGTTCTGAGAGAAATACGTATGTATCTCTGAAAATAATTACTGCATGTATTTATTTTATGGTCTATTTGTGCAATATTATCCTGCCTAGCTACATAGTTTCAAATTAGAGGAGTCCATTAGGAGGCATTCCTGGCAGAGGTGAAAATAAGGTAGAATCCTGGATATAATCAGGAGTCCTAAATGAAACATCAGGAAAGCCATTAACTGGTGATCATGCTCAGCCTGACTCTGACCTGGGCTGATGAAGTTTCTTCTTTCAGTCAAGGTTAGGGTGGAAGATGATACTTATGAAATCTTAAAGATGCTGGCCTACGCAGAGAAAGGGGTTGAGTGAACTTTTCAAGGAGTGTCACTGAGTGCTGACAAGGACTGACGCATACCATGAGTGGCAGCAGACTTTCTATATGACCTTGGCCGAGTCACTTAATCCCTCTGTGACTTGGTTTCCTCATCTGCAGAATTAGGTACAAATAATAATGCTTCCCTGCCTCACAAGGAGCCGTGGGGATTACTTCATTACTGTTTGCAAGGTGTGTTCAGAGACAAACAGAAAAGATGCAGTGGAAGTGTTATTATTTATTGCTGGAAACCTGAACAATATCAAAATACCTTGTTGCTCATGTCCTGGAAAATATATTGTTAACTGGCTATTGCCTGGGAATCTGATATTTTCAGAAACCACATGAGCCCATCATACCTTCCGTCTTTCCTCTGCTTCCTTTATGCTCTTGTCTTCAGGTAGTTGCACACATGGTGTTAGGCAACCTTTCTGCCTATCAAAAAAGTATGCTTCTTTCCATGATGGCTGCTTTTTGGCTTCTATAAATGATGAGCCTGAGACCCCCCAAAGCTACAATCACATTCTCTTACCTAGGAACATCCTGTATAGATTGATGTAAAGATAAGTAATAAACTTCCTTTAGTTACAGTTTCAAAGAAGTGGATCCCAAATGTTTAAGTTGATTTTTTAAGTCCAAAGGAATGTCCACTAGTGTAAGCATCTTCCTCTTGGCCTAGGAGATTGAAAGAATCTCATAAGCTGCTGCTCTATGCTTATTAATACCAGATCTGTGCATTGTCTGATCACATAGTAGTGCAGATTTCATGGGTATCAGTTATGGACATGCAACGATGTTTCTCTCAAATTAGCCAAAACTCAATTAGCTTAAGCAGTCAAAATTTTTGAATGAATGAGAGTGCATCAGCAAAGTGAGTTTATACCAGTCAGTGTTTTGTATCATGTAACGATGGTATTTTTGACCCAGTACTGTCGGATTGGTAGAAGTTCTAAAACTAAACTTAGCATTACTGAACCCTAGCTGCTCGCTCATGCGTGGACCACACCTGCATATCTATGCATGGCATTAACTTCACTCTACAGGTGAATCCTCTAGGCCACCAGGGACTTACAAATAGCCTGTAAACATATTTCAGCTGTGCTTGAAGTATTCTGGATCCATGGATACAAATTACATACAAAGAGAATTTTTCACTAATACCAGGAGATGAGATGTGTATGAGTGACCATTTAGTTTTTCTCTGACTGTGAAAACAATGAATTTTGACTGTTAGCATTAAGGCTCCAGTTTTCTTTTGGACTGCATTATCTCAGTAGTGGGATCCTTCTTCCGTGATGTCTTCCATTCCATGAACAGATGTTTACATTTACTTAAATCTGAATATAGAGTCTGTTAAATCACTAACAAATGGTAGTCACTGTGGCTTATATGAAGTATTGCATATGTTTGCAACCACACCCAAGCACTCACCTTAAAAGCACATAGGGACAGTACTATTTGTTAGCTTGCATAATGCATGAGATAAGATGACGCAATGTTCATATGTCATTGCTGTTGTATGTGCTGTTCATGTCAGGTGTTTCTCCTGAGCAGCACGTAAGTGTATGGTATCTATAAGCTATGCACAGTCTTTTTCACTCTCATCTCTACTGTGGCAAAAAAGTTCCATAGAAGTAATCCATTTGATCACTCCCTTTCTACTCTTCTGTAGTCAAGTCAAACCTTTTTTTTGCTCACTAATCCTCATGTAAGGCTCCCAGTCACATCATCTAACTAGGACTTTCAGGGTGTGGACCATTATTGTTATTTATAGAGTACTAGACTTACACTAATGTTGGCAGGGTTTAAATCGGACAAGAAAAGTGCTAACATGAGCAAAGGCAAGAAATTAAAGACAACAAGGAGCTGACAATTTTTAATATGTGAGAAAGGATAATTTTCATGTCTTCTTTTTTTTTCTAGAAAAATGTATAAATTACAGGTTTGCTGAATTATCAGATGATAGTTACACGTTTATCGAGAGTACCTTTAATATATTTCCTTAAAAGTGCAAAATATACTATGTAGATTTTAGTTGGCTCTTACAATGTACTATTTTAATGCAATATTCTTTTTCTGAAGAACGATATACTTAGTTACAACTAGAGCTATTTTAAGTAGTAAGCAATGTTACTGTATTGTATATTGGTATATTTTTAAGAAGGGAATATAATTATTCAACGTAGGAAGTATAAAGTTCCCTTATAAATAAAAAATGTGGCAATACTTAAAGGCCTTGGAAATAGGATATAAGTATTGACACATTAGTATAAGGCAGAAGAAATACTGTTTTTGAAGGAAAAGTAAATAAATATGTCTCTTCATATAGTCACTATGATACAATTCACATAGCCTATTAAAAATCCTCACCACTAAATTTAGCGTAGAATGTCTTTCAAAATAACTTCTGTTGAGTACTTTCGAGTTACAGAAAGTATGCTGGAGGATTGCAGCAATGATAACATCCTCTTAATAGCACTAGTACTGTACAGTGAGCAAACCACTTTCATTTGGAGATGAAATGTAGGATATTACAGAAATTTCTTCTGATTGTCAAAGTAGGTGTCAGGAAAGCAAGTTTTATTTTTAACATTTATAGGAATTTTTCTTGGCCTTCCCTCTTTGAGCAATGAGGAAACAAAGAAAAGGACTGGGAGAGCTTGGGAAGGCAGCTGGCACTTAAGAGGAGGCAAGGATGTTCCATAATAGTTGTTTTCTTTGTCAGGATTATGGAAAATAGTGTTTGGAAGAAATAAAGTTTCTTTCTCTCCCTTCCCACTCACTTCTATTGTTTCATAGAGTCAGTTTGGAGTACTCAACAAAAGATGTATATGGTTATAATCTCACCTCTTCATATCCGTAAGACCACTTCTTATGCACATTTTCTCTGAAATAATTTTTGAGTGGTTCATCATTCATTGTCTGCCAGCACACCTGAGGTATCCAAGCAAATAGTTTGTTAATTCTCCTGTAAAGTCCAAGACTCAGTGGTATATCAATACTGCATACTGGAAACATAAAGCAGTTTGATAAAGATACCAGACCCTGAGGAAAATACCCTCACATTTTTTCCCTTGTTATTTATGTATACACGTTGACATTAGCTGAAGCTTTGTTATGCTTTCTAGCATTTCCAGTTGCAGTGTAAGTTACGAGATAAAAATCCTTGGCTCAGAAGTTGCAGAGAGCAAGCTGAAGGCTGTTGAGGGTCACGAAGGCAGTTGGAGGTCCTAATGTCAGTGAGGAAAAAGGAAACAGGCTGCTTGGTCTGATTTGGTTTAAACAGCTTTTGGAAGAAACAAAATATTTCTAGAAAACTCTGCCAGGGTTTGCAGTCCTTTATTCAAGAAAATACTCTTCTGCTTATGTGAGTAGCTCAGTTTCCCTTTGTCTACCATGTACCCTTTAAAATTTTCACCCACTGTCCAGTAGGGATCCCCTTCCTTTCAGTGCTCTGGACTCTGGCCTCTCCCCCATGTTCCCTCACTTGTTCCTTAAATTAATTGACTCACCCTTGGTGGCACAAGTCTAATGTGATTATTTTAAAGAAAGACCAGCTAACTCTATATGGGCTACCACACAATCAGAGATCTGAAAAAAAACCCAAACCAGTGGCTAAGATTCACACAGGAATATGCATTGAAGGCATTCCGAGCACCAGGGAATCCATGTGCATGCAGCGTAGCGTTGATCTGCACTTGCACAGTAGTTTCAGTACGTAGCAAACTTCGTAATCATGGTTTCACCAGAGTCAGGAATTCACCACTAGTTCAGTCGGTATTTAATAATCTCAAAATTGTCCTTTCAAGTGTGGAGACCTGAAAAAGATTTTTTTTAACTGGCAATTCTTGAGTACAGGTAAATTAATACTGAATCAATGTTCTATGTTTGATTCAGTAGAAATACTGTTCCTTTGAAATAAACCGCAAGCAATGTTGTGTAAGAGCTGGGACAGCAGGTTTACAACTCTCACATTGTAAACTAATGGTGTGAGTCTTTACCAGCTTATTCAGTATAGTATTTTATTAGTGTTACAGCCAACATAAGCATGTTGCTTGTCTTATCTATGCTTCTTTATAACCATAATATTACTGAGATTACAGCAATTCATTGCCTGACATTTATATATCTGCCTGTCAAACCAAATATTCATGGAGTACTCATTGCTGCTCAGAGTAGCCTGGAGTAATAGTTCTGATCCCTCTGGTTACCTCTCAGGATCTCCTTGCTGGTAGTGAAGGAGGTCTTGCATATATGCATTTGTAAGATCCCATCTCTTTGTTTATATGTTTTCAGTGCAATCAGTTGACATTCCTTTACTGTGCTATTTATTTGACGGTGTTGCCAGTATGTTATTGCATTTGTGGAGTATAGCGTGCATTTTCATTACTATTTATGACATTGGTATCAATGCTAAGTTTGGTGGTACAGTAAGAGAAGGAAGATGATGATCTCTTCCCCAATGGATAGTAGCAGATAGGAAGTAATGTCTTTCATAATGGAATAATGTAAATAAAATGCTACTCATTAATTAAAGGTGATTAACTGAAAAAGAATGCAGTTAGTTAAATACACTAAATCTTAAAAATAGATAATGTTCTTAAAATGCTATCAGCATTTTGAATTTTAAGTGCATTTTAAATGCACAAACATCAAGAAGTTGAAGAAGTTTCTTGCAAATAGTCTTTGGTTCATGGATTTCTTGGTATTCCCTGGTTAAATAGAAATGTCTGTCATATTGTTAAGGCTCTTGAATGCATCCAGAAGAGGGCAACAAAGGTGGTGACAGGGCTGGAAGGAATGTCCTATGAAGGGCAGTGAAGGAGTCTGGGTTTGTCTGGTTTGGAGAAAAGGAGGCAGAGGGGCAACCTCATTGCTCTCTGCAGCTTCCCTAGGAGAAGACATGGAGAGGGAGGTGCTGAGCTCTTCTCCCTGGGATCCAGTGACAGGATGCCTGGGAATGGTTCAGACCTGTGCCAGGGAAGGTTCAGACTTGACATCAGGAAGCATTTCTTTATTGAAAGGGTGGTCAAACACTGGAACAGGCTTCCTAGAGAGGTGGTCAGTGTCCCAAGCCTGTCACTGTCTAAGAGACATTTGGACAATGCCCTTAATACCAACCTTTGGTGAGCCCTGAAATGGTCAGGCAATTGGACTAGATGATCATTGTAGGTTCCTTCCAAGTGAAAATATTCTGTTCTGTTCTATTCTGTTCTATTCGTCATCCAGCTTTTAGACTTCTCCCAGTCTTCAGCAGAGACCTTGTGAAAATGCTTCTGAAGAGGAAAAAAAGTGTTTAGTTTTTAATGCAGGTCGGATGCAATAACTTCAGATCCTTCCCACAAGGTACATGAGGTAAAACAGCCTCATTAACTCTTTGCTCTGAGAAAATGCTTGGCAGTATTATGGAATTTTTCATGTCTTTTCCAACTGTAAGAAAGGAGTAAAAAAGTGAAAAACTAGCAGCAGAATACTCTGGCGTCAAATTAAACAGACTAGTGTAGAATATTTTACCAGAACTGGTCACGAAATATTTGTAAGTCTTCTGTATAGCATAATTCTGCAGATTTTAGTCAACATACTAGTTTAGGCTGTCAACCTCCAGAAGCCTTACCAATCCCAGATGCCTAGGTAAAGGTCAGCGGGGGCATGATTCACCTGTGAGCAGTGTGTGTTGTCATCGCCCCATCTGGGCAGGAGAGTCCCACCTGCGGTGTCCTAATTTCCACGGCAGACGCACAGTTGGCCCTGATTGGCCGCACCAGCTCCCCGCCTTGCTGCCGATTGGCCAAACCTTCCGCCTCCTCTCTCTCATCTTGCTGGGGCACCTGCGTTGCCCAGCCGCAGCTCTTCCACACTGACCATAGAGGGACCGGAGGATGCCCACGCATCAGCACTCGGTCGATAAGGTGTGTTGTTGGGGATGTGGTGGACAGGGTGCACACTAACTGGTGATATTTATTCTCAAAGAGTAAGTCTGTGGCTCATCAAGAGCATTTAGGAGGAGAAAAGAAAGGTGAAAAATACTCAGAAAGAATGGCATTAGAAAGGAATATACAGGACTGAGCCTTAAACTGTTGGCAGGATGGACTTGCCAGGACTGTGTTTTTCAAATTAGAGAAAAGTCTTTATCATATTAATTAAATGCTCTGTATTTAAAGGCTTTTAAAACATCTTTTGCCTCTATTCAGAAGTTTGCCCAAGGCTCTGGAGAAGCAAACCACCAAAGCGTTTCTTCCTGAGTCCACTAGACTTGAACGCAGTAGCTAACTAACTAGCACCCAGGGATTTAATTGTTGGCCTGAAGTCGTGTTAGATTAAACGTGGAAGAGGATTCTTAAGGTAGCAGCTCAGGTACTGGAAAGATGTGGGCCATATAGGCTCATAGGAAGAAGGGATTGTATCTGTGATAAAAAAAGAATTAGATTTTTTCCATCAGATGAAGGAACTGAGGTTACAGTTAATTTTTCATAATTATATCCGATTAGAAGCTTGCAAATAATATTTATTTGCCAGGATTCCCTATGCTTCTATTTTATAAATATTTACTTTTAGTTTCTATACATTTTTCATGGAGAAAAGGTACGTTTGTGATGCAAGATAACATGATTGCATTGAATATGTATTGAAACTCTGGTCCCTGGAAACTATTTTCTGCTTCTGCCTCAAGTCTGGACTTGGAATTTTGTAAGATGCTAATATCTCTCTCTTCCTCATCTAAAACCTAGTTGCAAAGGATGGCACGATGAGACTCTCAGGATAGCTCTTGAACTGTTAAATCAGAGAGCTGATGCAAAGAGAAGGCATCTCAGCTGTGTTTTAACTTGTTGTGCTTGTGTTCCTGCCTCTCTTCTAGCCAGAAAAAGAGGAAAGGAGGTTTCAAACTGGTTTTCTTTCGTGGCAGAGTGCAGCTCCAGACAATTTTCCAATCCCAGCTGAACTAGTGCTGAAGACTCTGTGCTTTGAAATAGAACATCTAATTAGAAACAGATTTTTTTTTCCATCTCTCCATGAGTCAGACAAAGATTTCAACAACACATAGACGGGTTCATATTAAATCATTGTTTACCACATCTGTTAATATAATAGCACCTACATGCTGTATTTAAAATTTAATTAGAGGTGGGCCATGTCAAAATCGTCACAAGAGATTGGATAACCGCACCCAGCGTACTGATACCAAAACATAATGCTTACCAGGTTCCCATTTAAGTGACATTTTCATGAGACTTTTGGGAGGGATAGTCTTCATCTGCTTTAAAGACACGATAACTTGCATATATAGCTTTCCTGATTGCTGCACTTACTGGTTGTGACACCATGCAAACCTTTATCATCTTCCTATAGGAAATCTTTCAACACTTCACAGACACCTGTTTTATTATCTGTTGACTCTGGCTTTTTTAAAAAGTTGTTTAAGTTCAGAGTTTAGTGCATGGATGTTTGAAATTGTGTTCTAAAGGTTCCCCCCCCCGCTTCCAGATGCTTCTGTTCGTTATTTCATTAGCACGTACAAAACCGAATGGTCTTATGCATTCGTGCACAAATTAAGATACACAGGTAGATGATACAAATTGAACATATCTCTTACATTGTGTTTGAAATGCTTTAAAAAATCTCAAGTAAATATCTCCATTCTTTCTCTTACAGCCTATTGTATCACACAAGGCAATCCTGTAGCAGACAGGCATGGAAAATAGCGTTACTAAATACTTATTGTAATTTAACAGTTGTATCAGCATTTTTGTAACTGGAACAGTGAGCTATTCGTAAGATGTAATGGCCTTACAAATTATGTGGTGCCACAGTTGAATGTTTAGACTTTGAACATGGGCCATAAAATCTGGTATTAAGCACCTGAGAATACTGCTGGGAAATGTTTTCTTTCTTTCTTGGAAACAGTTTAATATCAGTGTCAGTACTACAAGTGAATTATAAAGAAAATACATTTTCTTTCCACTAACAATCCTTGAAGACTAGACCTCAGTCCTGCCTCTTAGTTATTTTTGTGAATTTCTGTACTGGGTATAATTTATTCTTAACTCATAGGAAGCACACACTAACAATTTAGTATTTTAAAATTGTTTAGAAATTCCAAAGGACTTTGCGGAAGTCTTTTGTTAAGTCCTTCAGGAAACAAATATTTTGAAGAACTTCTGAGAGTTGTCCAGGACCTCTTTAACAAGAGGTTTCTTGGCTGTCTCTTGGAAGTGGGAGTAGGCAAAGCAGTCAAAAGAGAGCATGCTAGTCATGGTTATATCTCCAAAAAGCAGTTTGAGAGACCAAGGATTGTGTCTTAGGTCTTGAATAATGAAGGAACTAAGCTAAATCTGCTGGGTCAACAATGAGAAAGTTTGTTTAAAGCCTTTTCTAGCCCAAAACCATAATGCAGCAGGCATGGCTGTTAATGGATTGCTGTCATGTAACCATAGAATTTAAACTTCTATTAATAATTCAGTACTTTAAAATGGAAATATTTGGGTCATTTATTGCACTGTTCTGGCTGTGTATATAGGTATTTAATTTATTTTCTTCAAAATACATTAATGCAATGAAAGCCCAGCTTTCTAGGCTTGTTCTGTTTCCTGCCCTGGCGAAAAGCAGATATTTGTCAAACATGGCAACTACTAAAAAGAAGTTACTATAAACTATATTGTCTCTTTGTTCCACAGATGAGGAGACACTCCTGCTTTGTTTTTTTGTTCTGTGGGATATTTTTGCCCAGAATCCTTGGTTTTCCACAGACAAATACGTCAATTGATTGTGATTCTCTGTTACCAAACTATGAAGCTGAACCACAGACATCTGCACCACCATATCTTATTGCTGTATCTTTTGATAACTTTGAGCCAGGAAATGAAATCCAAGGTAAATAATCTGAATGACATAAAATCTTTATCTGTGTCTCCGAGAATTACCAGTCTTCACCAAAAGTCCCCCATTTTCCTCTCAGTCTATTTAAATTTATTTTTTAATTTCAATCTCATTCATCTATATCTCAGATATTAATCTTTTTTGAAGTGTTTTATATATATATGTATGTATATATTTCTATAACTGAAAATATATTATCTCTTTTTTTCTTTTCCCTATATAATAGATGTATTTTAACTTCATGCTATAATTTTCGTGACAAAATTAAAATGAAACGGGACAGCTGGCCAAACTGGACTAATAATTAGTTGCTCTTTAGCTTCATATTTGAGTATCTGATGTTGTGTCAGGCCTCTGCAATACAAAGGGATCCTACTCATTAAATGTTCAAATGCTGTCATCTTACAGGAAAATAAAAATTCAGGATGCAATATAAGACAACTCAAGAGTGAGACATTTTGAGTCATCCTTCTAAGAGCTGCATCCCAGATTTTATCAAATTGCAGGAGGTGGAGCTATTGTGGCTTAAACCACCTTTTTATCTTCCTAATCCCAAATTGCTCTCTGGATGGAACACCTTGGCAGCCTTGTTTCTCCACACTATGATGCCATCTCATGGTGCTGTCACACTTCAAGTGGCTTGTGAATGCTTCTTTTTCTAGCCATTTGCTAGAAGAAGCATGGAAGTTGAAGTGAGTTGTAATCCATCACACGTCCATTGTTGTATCTCAGTAGCTGAAAAAGAACATTATTCACTAAGTAGCTACTGTCCAGCTGGGACTCTGTTTTACCTAAACCTAGTAGCATGGATGTGCTTCCACGGAGAGTGATATGTAGGGAGAAGAATGGAGAAGCATTAGAGTCCTATTATAGCTACCATTCTTGGAAAAACATGTGTGAATAAGTCCTTCAAGGATGAGAGGGCTGTTTGATTATTTAAAACAGTATTGCCGGCAAAATGATGGATGGATTTAAGTATATACAGGTTATATGGGATTTACCATGACAAAAATACTGAATCCCAGATGCTACTAACCTTGCCTTTTTTTTTTCCCCCACCTTTTTTTTCTAACCATGCTTTTCTTGCTTGGATATACACAAAACTGTTCTCTTCCATATTTTTCTGAGCTCGTTCAGTAACAAAATTTGAGTAAAATTAAGTCGTTCATAATTATTGATTTTTCATATTTAATAAAGAACACGAGAGCCAAACTGTCTAGCTTCTCTTTTTCCAGTTGTAACATATAAAAAAAAAAATGGTTCTGCAATTCAGCCTTAGGCAAAAGTTAATCTTTTCTTTTGAAACAGAGGTAGAAAGAAATGCAATTCTCTTTCTCCTGCAGCTATTTTGACTTCATAGGCCTAATTAGACAGAAAATAAACTTTTGGTCAGCAGGGCCATTGGCCAATATTCTGAGTATGCATGGGGAGCAAATGAGATTTATAAGAAAGTTGTAGTCATTTGGTAGAGTGGAATTACTTAAAATTGTCAGTAAATCATATATTTCATGTTACTTTACACAGAAATGTCTTTCCAAATTTTTTCCTTTTACTTTATTGTCATTCTCTTGATAATTAATAAAGACTTTAATAAATCTCAACCTTTTTTAAAATTGTAAAAGGTTTTAAGTAATTTCTGTACATGAAGTCTTGTGCTTTGGAGTGAGGGAAATTAGTTGTTAAACATCAAGAGGTTTTAGCTGTGTATGAAACTTAAGTTTCTCAAAATGTCTGTTTTCACAGTGACTCTAGAAGCACTTAAAGATGTTGGTTTTAAAGGATTTAATCTACAAGCTCGAGAAATAGAAGGAGATGTTCCTGTTGGTACTTTTAAAATTACAGATCCAAACACTAAAGGCTTGGACTGTCATAACGTGACGGTATGTGTTCAGTCTTTGGAATACTTACTTAAGCTTGATTTCCTTTTAAATACTTTAATCAGAATAGATAGAAGAAGTGAGCATTTTTTATATGGCAAAGTTATTTCATCAGTAGAGTTTAAAAATTTAGACTTTCTCAAGAAATAACTGTATCTTCTATATGTGATATGAATCTAATGTAGAAGCTACCTGGCACTTTTTAGGAGGACATCAATGTTACCTGTTGTAGTAGAGACAGTTCCCCTAATAATATAGGTAAAAGTCACTTTCGCATTTTATATAATTATATGTATTTCTTTTTAATTGCAGAATTCAGCAGTAAGTCATGCAAATTCAGATGTGAAGCAGAAAGTTACAACAACATGGATTGCTCCACATGATGTTAGAGATCTTCAATTTATGTAAGTAATTGTTTATCTTTTTTTTTTCCTTGAAATGTTATTTCTATGGATTATTTTGACATGGATCTGTGTTGCTGTTTCTGATCTTGTCTTGCCACAATCATGGGTTTTTTCATAGTTTGTCATAACTTCCCACTGTGTCCACTAAATAACATGATTTCCATTTCAAGGTACAATTATAAAAGGTAAACACTGTCCTACAGATGTTAATATATGTAAATAATTCCATTAAGCACAGTGTTATTAATGGGTCTTTGAGTAATCGGTTTATACACTTTGACCTCTTTAATTACAAAAGCAACAATATGAATGTAACTAGTTCCCTGAATAAGTGAAGTTCAGACTCTGTTCAATTATAACTTTTTTCATTTTGAACAGCAGAAGAATAGTAGTTTGATGTAAATGCTTGTAAGATAAATTCAAAAATAAGTTTATGTCCCATGAACTAACTGCTGAAAACAGGAGAAGACAAATTTATTCTACGTTTAATGCTACTTTTCTTGCAGATCTGAAGCTTGTAAAAATATCACCTGGTCTAACAAAATGCATGCTTGATGTAATTGGAAAATATCTAAATATTTGATAGCTTGATATTGTTTGAAGTGTAGACTATGATAGGGGCATCTTGGCCTTGCTGCCTTAAATCTTGAGGAATACAAAAAGGGGCAAAAGAACACTAATTAAAAACACGATCACTGCCACTCATTAATGCCATGAAAATCAGTTCACTGTCATAGATATAGGTTGTTGGAGCGGGGAAGAGGTGTGGCAATTTTTATGGATGTTTGAGCTGATACTCCCCATGGAGTCAGTGCTTTTTCAAATAGTGTCCATTCCTCTGCTGCTCCTTCTCAGTATCTATTTTATTTATCTTCAAAATGATGTTGGATAATAATACAGTAACAGAAAAAGTGTTCTGGAAAATTATGATCTTTTCAAACTTGTACTGCGTACCCTTAAAATCAAAATAGAGTGGGTTTTCTTGGCCGGAGCGGGGGGAGGAGAGTTTATTGGTATTTTGTACTGAAATATTTTGATAGAAAAATAATGATTATTTTGTTTTCTTTCCAGTGCAACCGTTGTTCAAGATCTAGAGAAATTTTGGGTTGGAATTCAGAGCAAAACTCTCACACCTACACGTTCTGAGTCAGTCAATGGGACAGGAAAAAGTAAAAGGAAGGTATGTTTTCAGTGTATTTGCATACTAGAAATTAATACAGTAAATTAAAATATCTTTGACTTGATACAAGACATACATTCATTGTCATGTGTTGATTAACTAAGATTGCCAAAATCATTAGGTATTTTCAGCACTTTCAATTTAACTGCCTAATCCCCTTACTAAATTGATGAAAAAATTAAATAAATATTATTTTTCCCCCACAGAAATAAGGAAACTAATAATCTAGTTATCAAAACAATCCGTAGTGTAAAGACAGAGAAAAGAAAATTGGTCATAAGGAGAACTCTACTGTACTTCTGGTGTACTGTGCTGTTCTTTACTGCTGCCCCAGTCCCTGGGAACTATAGCTGTGTAGCATATTCTTAGAAATGAGTTTGTTTATTAAAAAATAAGAAATATTTTTTAATAAGAATTATGCTTATATGAAACATATTAAACATGATAGGCAGCTAAAGTAAAGAAAGTCTGTTCAAGTTTACCATATTGGGTCTTGACTGTAGCAACACTGATTTATGTCATCTTGCAATCTAACCAAGAGTGAACACCTGACTTTTGTCTGTCGCTTCACCAAATGTATTTCCCGTTTCCTATAATAAGCTGCTTTTTTTTTCCAATAAATAATTTGTAAATGTTTCCTCTTTTCTTTTTTCCACAGTTTATGATAGAAGTAGAATGTAACAAGGTAAGAGCAATTTTTCTTCAATTTCCCAATTTTCACTTACCTCAGTTTTAGAATTCCTGTCCGACTCGTCCAGTTGTTTCATGGTTGTAGCATGAAGATTATATCGTACCATTTAAATTACTTTCCTAGCAAGATCTCATTTATGGTTACATTTTTTTGTATGCAGTTTTGAAGGTATTTTTATTTTGAATTGGTAAATGTCAGTTCTCAGACCAGATTGTTACAATGTGTAAAGTACTGTAAGCAATGAAACACTTGACTTCTTCACTCAGACCATGAATATGAATTCAGTTGGTTTCCTGTTTAAAATAATTTGGTATTTATACACCAGTCAATAGCAGTAACTGGAACCTGTACTTTCTTACAGCGTGGAGGGACTTACACACCACAAGGTCGATGCATCATGGTAAATATTCTTTCTCCAAAGACATTGACATACTGCTAATTGCCCAAGATCTCAAGACCTAATCAAAGGCTGCTTCTAGTCACAGCTTTATCCCTCTTGTTGCTCAATCTGTTTTTCTTTTTGCCAATTTACCTTGGTTGATTAAATTCCCAAACTTTCTAACTGGTTGTCAGCCTTGTAACCATTTCCTCCTGCAGGTTCTCTCTAGCTAATCTGGAGTAACTTTCTAATAGAAGTTTTCTTTTTTCTGTCTTCACTTTTTAGTCATAGTGCTTGCTTGCTTTTCAAGATCACTTACTACAACAGCTCTGAAACCTTGCCTTTTGCAAATCATGATCTAGATATAAAATTTAATTATCTGATTTTTTTTTTCTGAAAACTATCACTTTCAGCTCAGTGAAGAAGCCTCTTTTTCTTTTTTCCTTCCTCCCAGCAAGTATGCCCTACATTTTCGTAGTGTCTAGTGATTACATAGTCATATCAGTAAAAAGTTTTCATCTACTTTTTAATGATCTTGACAGTGTAGGTCTCCTCCTCAATGAAGGACATCAAGTGTATGAGGCCAGATAAAAAAGGGTGCAAGCAGCAGAATTATGTTAATTTATACCAGCTGTTTTGGTATAGTTTTGATTATTTGTCTTTAAAGAATAAAATAATTTTTAGCTGAAATTATTTTAATAGTATCAGTTGGTGGAATGAAGTCACAGAAAACTACTTTGTGTGTTCTTCCTTTTCCCACCAAGTAGATCTTTCTTTCCTGAAAATCATTTATATAAAAATCAATTTTCTGCAAAATAATAAATAGTGTTTCGGTTTCTTCACAGGTTGGACCTTCCGGTTCCTCTCAGAGCAGCTATTCAGGCAGTCAGGTAAGAGTCCTAACTTCTAGCATTTCTACGTTTTCCTTTAGTAACCTTGAACAATTAAAATTCTGTAACTACAGAGTACTGAGGTGATTTGATATTGTACTGAAATATCGTCTCTGCTAGTTAACGCAGAATGCCAGAGTTATGTTCAGTACCTGGACCAGGTTCAGCTACCTACACTCTGTTGAACTCAATAGCTTGCTGTCAGTATTCTTACCTACAAGATGCTTCGCCACCTCTGATTTCACACATTAAGCATTTTTATCAAGCATTAACTTGACCCTTTCAAGGGAATAAAAAAGATTCCTTCCATCTGCCTAGAGGATTCCTACCTGTGTGTGCACATGTGTGTGCAAACACAGCCACAAACTCTGTTTTATAGTTCTAGAGACATCTGGCATAATGAAAATGAAACTGTACTTATTATTAATTGATTTGTTAGGCATTGTTCTTATTTCTTTTTTTTTAATGATCAAAATAAAAGGACTAATTATACTTGTGTTTCACTGTCTTCTCCACAAAAATTTGCAAATTTCTCCAAACTTCGCTAGATATTCATGCGTATGTTAAAGCTCCAGTATAATATCTGTATCACTTTTAACATCGGATTATATTTGGAGTTGAAAATTTGGGGATTTCACTGTCTAGTTAGCCTTTTAAAACTACTGGGGCATGTATGTCTGCATTCTCACTGATCACTTTCACTTCTTTAATCACAGAAATGTACACCTGTTTTTTTGTTAATTATCTCCACTGCCATAATGTGCCTGTTTGCACTTGAACTGTCAGATGCTTTCTGGTATGTCTCCAGGTTTGTGAACTGAGCTTCTCAAGGATATATTTCTTCCTACTTACTAGTGATTGTATTTATTAGTGAATTATCTGGTAATATTCCACTTGTTCAATCTTTACTACTTGTAAGTGGAATTACCAGACTCTGAGAAATACAATTATTTTGATATATACTAGTAACTTGATGTCAACATAATCACTAGTAAGTAGGAAGAGTACTATAACTATATAGTTATTAATTTTATCTAAAATACAGACCATTTAGTAAAACAACTTGTGGATTTTGAAAGCTTGCATGACCAATGACAAAGTTCTATGAAATCCAGATGATGACTAATGTCTCATGCTAAATTAGAATTGTTACAGCCAGTTGCCAGTGAACTGGTAACTTCTGTACTTGTTGATCCCATATTTGCACATACATGTTGCCAGTTGCACAGCTTTTCCTGCCATAAACAGCAGGGCTTTTTTTTTCTTTCTGCTCCCCCCTCTCCTTTTTTTTTTTACATGGAAATAATTGACTTCTGTTTTTATTTCAGAGTGGAGTAGTCTACACAATAAGCAGGAGTGGATGTGGCCCTGTAAGCACTTTTCTTATGTTTACTTTTTTGTCCCCGACATAACTATATTTATAGTAACTCCTAGCCTTCAATTGCATTATTTATATGAGTGTTCATGTGGGAGTTTCTGTTGCAAATAGAAAATAACGAAGAGAGAGCTAGAAGATTAATATTACAGTTTATTCAATGATATAAAGTAGTTGGCAGACAAAAATGTTAAAAAGTTAAATAGAAACTTATGGATTATAGAATCATGAAAAAAGGACTGGAAGGGGTTATCCTCTGTTGCACCTATATTACACTCATTGTACTACACTGGTTGTCTGTTCTCCCCTTCTACCCAAGACAAGACTGGTGTGAATTGGTCTGCATGTTCTAAGTTGTTCCTCCTCTCAGAAGTAATCACACAGATATCTACAATAACTAAGGCTATTTCAGTTTTCCATTCTTTCATGCAGCAGGGATACTTGTGAAGTTATGAATCCTAGACAGGTCAAGCCAGTCATCCAGAAACAGATGAAAGATGCAAGAGTGCTCTAATGTGGTGCTGAATAGATCAAGAACCTAGCTGAAGCATTTTTATCAAGATGGTGACTAATTGTATGGAGTAAAATATTTGCAGATTTGTGTCAAATATATATAATTATTTTAGTTTCCTTTCAGCATTTACAAGATAAAATTTTTATTTTTTAATGCAAAGTTACTATGTACATTTACTCAATATAAAAAATGAGAAAAAACTTGAAAGGTAAATGAAACAGTCAAGTTTACTCTTTCTATGTCAATGACAGGTTTTTTTGCTTGTTTTTCATAGTATAGCAAGTAAACAAAAGTAAGCTAGTCATGTAGTTCTATTGCTAAGCACTATCAGTTGCCACTTCAGACTAGAAAAATGGGGATGACTGAGCACCAACAAGGACAATGTTTCCAAAAATGAAAAACATTCATGTCATCGGTACTTGTCAAATGTAAAATTCATCACAATGTGTATTGGGCTTTTGCAAAGAACAACAAAATTACAGTTTTGGGGGACACCATTGATTGTATTAATAATAATAATAAGTGAGATTTACTTTAAAAAAGGAACTATTAGTATTTATACTGGACCTCAATATTTTATATTTGATAGACTGTAAATCAGGAAGGTGCTAATTTTTGTTTCTCTCCAGTTTCCACTTCCTAATTTTTACATATATGTGTATGTACCTATTACATACATAATATGTTTTAATTACAAGCATTATATTAAATCTTTATAATTTATTTCTATTAAAATAATGTCTTGACAGTGTCTGTTTTAAAATGTTTCCTGAGTACCACTAGATAATCACTAATATACAAAGGGTTAATGTGCCTGGCTCTTATGTTCACAAATGGGTGTTCACGCATTAGTAGTGGAGAGTACAATACTCCTCTTATCATCTCTTCTTTACATATTCTACATAAGGATCGGTCAGAATTGAGGGTGTCCAAAGCGTACCTTTTCTTCTCAAGCAATTATAGAAGAGAAATAACTGGTTTTATTTTTTTCTTAGGGAGGTGCTGCAAATGCATATAGTCAACACGCCTGTGAAGATGTAAGCTGGTTATATATGTATTTACTGCTTGTCTGCTACTAGGCTTCTTAACTCATCTCCTTATTGCAAAACTGCATTTGATTCTCTTCTGTAGAGCTATATGATTCTTCCTAAATATATTAAGGAAAATAGTGGTAGTCTGAGGTATTATTCTGAGATTAAAAACCAAAATTAAAAGGAGTTACATTATCCCTTCTTTGAAGTGTAATCATTTATGTTATAGAGGCTACTCATCACCTATTATAAACGCTTAATTTGTTGGCCTACTAAAATGTCAGAATTCTTACTGCTTTATGTTAGAGTAATTGTCTTTGGATATTGCATATTGTGCAATATTATTTGGGGTTTTTTACAATCTTTCTGTATTAATCTAATAATTCTTTAATTAGTAGAGAAATTTCTATTGTCCATCTCATTTATTTCATTTTCACCTGGAAACAGATTTATTTTAAAATCTAACATATTTTGCATTTTTAAAATCACGAAAGCAAGTAAAAAAAATCTATTAGAAAGACAACACACTATAATGCATGTTAGGAACTTAAACCTTAGCGAAGAAACTGCTTAATCATATGCTTAACTTTAAATACATCATTAGTTATATTAATTCCTAAATATTAAATATATTTTATCTTTGTTTAATATGTAAACTGTATTTGTGATAGAGCAGCATTAATCTTATGACTATAGTAGAACGTTGGAAAATTTTTACTTCAGTTACCTTTAAAAGTTCAGTGTACTTTACTATTGCCCTAGATTTATTTAAGTACAGATGAAATCAGTTTGATTTGAAGTGTACATCCTCTAAGGAAAAAAGCGATGACTTCTAGATATAATTAACAAATTATTATATAAATAAATACCTGATTTATGTTTTTATTCTAGAGTGCATCCGCATCCAGCAGTGGTCTTACCTATGGCCAGGTAACTGTGTGCTTTCCAACATGTTTTCAGTTTCTTAAGCTATTCAGAAACTAAGCAGTTATGCCCAACTTCTATCAAACAATAATAAAATTCATGGAAGGGGATAAAGTAGGACTGTGTTCAGATGGTTAAGTAATAATCATATCTGGAAATTACTTCAACAGATGAGTTAAATGTTTAGTGTATGTTGAATATCAACTTTGTTAGAAGTTATTTACTTATGTTTTGCACAGAAATTCAATTATATTTATTCTGTAAATGAACAGCAGTTACTTTTATTATGTTTTTCCAAAAGTCAGTGCTTTCTTTGATAGTTACTAAGAATTAAAAGTATTTTTTGTGGCTTTTGCCTATGCGATTGTACATATGGGTTGATAAAATGGAAAACTTTGCTGCATGTTATTTTGTGCTTCATTTAAAACATTTCTATTCTTATGGCGCATCCCATTTATTCCAGTTTATATTTCAATGGTAGGTTTTTTAGTTTGGGGGAATGGGTTCTGGAGTTTGGGTTGGTTTGTATTTTGATGAAGACAGAAGAGGTTGTTTTGTTTTTTTTTTTTCCTACCAATGATTTATTTTTATTGTAAACAAACTTCCAGTTTGATGCTAGGTGAAACATTTGCAGCTTTTATACAGTGCTGTGTAAAACTAGCAAAATAATTAGGGTTTATAGAAAAAAATTAAATCAGTTGATTTATTTCAGTTGTTCATTTATTAATTGCCAATACATTAATATTTTTCTTCAGAACCTTATTTTGTTTGGTACTTTAGGGAAATGAGTTAGCGATAACGTTCTTGTGGAAAATAGTGCTGTAGTTAATTTGTCATACATTTACCTAAGCAAAAAATGAATTCTGTTTTTTTTTTTTACAGTCTGTCCCTTCAAGCAGTTCAGATTCCAGTAAGAAGGTAAGCACTCCTTTTCAATTGAAAGGGAAAAAATTCTTACAGTTTTAACTTGGCATGACTCCTTTTATTTCAGTGGTACTACAGTTCCTTTTACCAGTTAAGTTACCTTTTCAAGGTTTTAACCGAGATTGATTCATATGATTTGGATCAGTTTGGTTCTTAGATGCCTTATACTGACTAGCTGTGCTGTGGTGGCTTTTGTTGATAGTTGACTTGACTGTATATAAAATAAAATTTCATACATGTTTACAGGGATTTGTTTTAAAAAAGTTAGGATAGCGATTGCGATGTAATTAGGACTTTTAAGGATCTAGATTAGGTAGTTATTATTCAGATGGGGCTGGAGAATGAGTGTGACTCAAAGCAAGTGAAATCAATAGAATTCATATTACTGTTAAATTTGACTCATTATATTTACATGGACTCTTCCTCTCAATTCAGTCCCCAGGAAGCTCAGGGCTAATACTGTGGTGTGTACAGTAAACACACAGTGTATGCATTCATGTCCTCACAGATATTTTTTTTAATTTTAATTTCCGATTGTTTTAAGAATTCAAAACATACTGATAGATTATTTTTTTAATAACTTTGTTATAAAAATTTAATACTTCTCCCTGTTTTATACTAGAATTCTTTACTTCTGATAGCACCAACTCTCCTCTTCTTTTTTACATCACTGGATAATATAAACTGTTTCCAGTTTAAAAAAAAAAGGGGGGGGGGAGGGGAAAAAAAAGCTCCTAATTAGAAAACATTAAAACCTAAACAGAAGATACTACTATTGCATTTGGCTTAATTTTTTTGAATGAACTCAATATTAGGCCTCTTTTTAGCGTAATATTGAATAAAGAGAAAAGAAATTGATCTTCTAGTTTGGGGTGGAAAGTTGAAGATCAAAAAGGCCACACAGTATAGACCAGTGGATATGGTACAATACATTAAATCCTGCTTCTGCCTCTACAGCTGAGTCATTGTGTGACTGGGAGCAAGTCATTTATCTCCTCATATTCTTGTGTAAACCACATATATGTATATATTCTTCTTTGCTTGGTAATGTGCATTAAAAATTTTAATAAAAATAGTATTTTATAAAAGTGATCATCCATAGCATTATTATCAGAGTTTGTAAATTTAGAGAATTCAGTATTCTTCATTTTCCTAACATATTTAACTATTTAAATTAACTCTATGATGAGTAAACAGCTTTCTCTGATTTCTCTATAGGTAGTGGTCATTGCCAACAGCAACCCTTTTCCACCTGTGGTAAGCAGTTTTTCTCTACAATGCTCAGAATTTTAACTCAAAAAGCTTTCAAATATCTACATGTTTAATTTGTCAGAAAGACTCCCCGTGTATGGAGGCAACTCTTTGGCAGGCAGTGTGTACCCTAGGTGCATAATTACCTTCAGGGAAAGCCAGTGGGAAGATAGCTACAAGTCTTATAGTTCTATGATTGCTATTAGTACTTGCAGAGATACTGGATTAGCTGCAGATTCCAGGTCTCTCAATGCATACTGCTTCTGTGTTCCTGAGCAGTTTTTATTTTCTGTTTCTGTTGCAAATTTCTTTTGTAAATTCACTTCCATTCTCATTTTTAAACTATTAAATTTCCACTCTGCTTACTTGGAATTCATACAGTCAGTCAAAAGTAAGTTTAACCTTAAGGTGGTTGAAATGAGTTTGTATGATCTAACATTTGAGATACACATTTTTCTGATGTCTAGTTTCTAATCAGACATGTTGTTGTTCTAACCTGAATGAAGATTAAGATGCATTTGTTCTATGCTATTCTTTCCATATCTTTCTTTCATATTTGGTTGTGCCTTGCATCCAAAAGATAGCACCCTTTTTCTTCTTCAACATTCTGTTTGGACAAGCCCTTTTGCAAAATAATTAAAGATTGTTTTGTTTCATTTGCAGCGTCATACCTACCCCCAGGTGAGCATACTTTTTTCTTATGATTTCTATAATAGTAATATAGTTCTTATGGGATCAAACCAGTTGCCTCAAGATGGTGTCTTCTACACTTTTACGTTTGTCTCTCATGCCCCAAAATTCAGCAAACAAATGACTGGATCAGGAATTTAATTCATATGTGTGGTGATATATGTCCAATGCAGGTGACAGTGAGAAAGACTGGAGGGATGATGATGATGATGATGTCTTAGCTTCACTCACCACATTTGGAAAAGCTGAGCTGACTGGTAGTGCAAAAATAGTATAGCCTGTGCTCTGCCACTCTCCATAAAAGCTGATGCAAGTGTAGAAAATTACTTAGTAGGGTCAGGCTGCCTCCCGAAACTTTCAGAGCTGACAATAAACTAGTTTAATGCTAGGTGTTAAGAATTTGATAGTAAGTACATCACACGTGCAACCTTTCCATTTATTCTCCCAAGCAAAATAGTACAACTTGGTATTTTCTGTTTAACTGCATTGCATTTAACCAAGTCAAATTAAATGTTCTCTGTTGTGGTTTTTTGTTTTGTTTTGTTTTTCAGAGTTTGGGAAGTTCTGCTACTAGGATTGTAATACAGGTAGACATGCTTTCTCCATTGTACTTGAGTTTTAACCGAAGCCCTGTCTCAGTAAACTAAATGATTCATCTCTTTGGGAATAAATAAATATGGATAACTTACGGATATCTTAGATATCCACAAACTACAGTGGTGAAGTAGGACGTTTCTGTGATTACAGCAAAGTGGATATCCTACTCTGTGGCTGATTAAAGGCCATTACAGCTGTTTTCTACAGTCGTAAAATATGAAAAGCTCTGTATGCTAATTCCATAGTGCTCTCAAAATTTGAAAAATGTAACCATCTCAATCTGTTCAGGAAGGCGGATGGAATTCTAGAATTTAAGCTTGAATGTTACTCGATATTAAATCAAATATACATAAATCATAACCTGCACAGTCCCATGTTCGTTTAAACAGTCTACTTTTTTAATGGAAACAACTAGTTCAGCATTATATTTTTTAAAACCCTGCTAGTTAGTGCTTAGGTAAACTTTTGTTTGCTGTTGTATTTATAACATTGCTTCTTGATAACCAGGCACGTGGAAAGTTGATTACAATCCTATCTCATTAAAAGCATGTTTGTAAAGTATTATGGATATCACTCAGGCATATTTTTTCTGGGTCCTTTGCAATTTTAACCTACCTACCACTCTTTACGGTTTAGGCTTTCCTTCCTTTGTATGATAGTCCTTCAGACTGCGACAACAAGTTCTCACTTTCATTGAAACATGAGTAGCAGTTTACCCCAGCTGGAATTTGTCTTTTAAAAATCATTAGATTGTAGCATTAGATTCTTCCATAACTAGTCATGAATGCTGGCAGAGAAAGGAATGAGATTTCCTTGTTATTTTATTTCTGAATTTAAATGTATAGTGTTTTGATTACACAGGTTAAATATTTTCAATGTGTTTATGTAAATAAAACTGAAGAATATTTGATTGCTGCCATAATCCATGTACTGCATGGGAACTGAAAGATTTTCTGCGGTGACTTTTCCTTTGGTTAACTGTGGCTTTTCCAATTCTTTTCCATTTTTTCCATTTTTTGTTTTGACAAAGCCTTTGTCAAAAGTTTGTTGTGCTTATTCATGAAAAAATCAGTCATAATATGAATATAAATGGATATGAGTTTAATTGCAATTTGTGTGATACATTTGAAGGGCAGAATTATTTAAACTCACTTGAAATACCACAATATGACACAACGGTGTATTATATGATGAATTTTCATTAAGGAAATGACATCAAGATGTATAAATACTGTTAGCAGTTTATTTATGAAGGATCTTTATATACTGAAGTATTGAACATTGTAGCGCATGGAGATGGCATAAATAAAGTAAGAAAGGGCATAAGGAACTCTTTCTGGCTTCCAAACTGTCTAGTAGATATAAGGATAGAATTGCTTCTTGAAATGTCTTAGTACATAAGCAATTCCTCTTAAAAATAAATAACCTTTTTTTTTGTTCCTCTGTAGGGTGGACAAAGACAGCAAAGCAGCAGCAGCAGTACTTACATTCAGGTAAGTGAACTTAAAAACAACTAGAAATATTCCTGTAGACTTCACTAAAATAGGGCCAGCACAACTTGGAAATAAATTATTTCCTACATTTTTCAATGTATTTCACAGGGTGCAGATATTTCCGTTTCTTTGATTTTTGTTCATAAAAGTGTCATCTGGTATTGGTGTTCAACTATTTTTGTTTGGAATGCTCATAAATGTATTTCCATCTGTGATTGGTTGAAGTGAAATTACTGTATTCCACTCAATGTGTCCTCTAAAAGGTGCATAAAAGTCATGACACTGAGAAGAAGTGATTCTAGGCTCAGTATCACACCATAAATCCCATACTGGTAGATTCTGACTCTATGTATATTACATCTCAAATTTCCAAAAGTTGTGAAGGATAGTTGCTTATCCGTATCAAGAATGATGGAGAATCATAACTGCGGACCTATGTGCAACGTCTTTCAGCCTTATTTAAAGCCATGCAGATAAACATATTTGTGTGAAAAACAAGTGTGTGAGTTTAACAAATACTAACATGATAATAACATAAACTGCTGTGGAGTAACACATGAGAATATTCATAGTATAAACTCAGGTGTTGAAGGCTCTTCGGACTTCCTCCTCTTGGGGGGGGTGGGGAAAGGAAAATGTCTTTCAATATTCTCTGTGCCACTACATGCAACCAGGAAAGTGTTTCACAAGGATAGGTATGACTTCTAGGGATCAAGGCCGCAGGGAGGCCAGTACTCAGCATCACAAATGCTCATCATGCACCAAGTTGGCAGTCTGCATCAGTCACCAGTCAGAATACAGCATTTGAGAAAGTGGAGTGCCATGGTACTGCAAAAGCACTTAGCAATCACTTAGAATTTGAACCTTAAAGGACATTTTCTCTGAAAGTGTGTATTTTCACACTCAAAATTTATCCGTGTGCTACTTATTTGACTGGAATCCCAGCACGTGAAATCATTGCACTCAGCACCATTTGTGAGGGCCAGGAGGAAGTCTGGGCTCTTCATACTGCCCTGCGTAGCTTTAGGATGTAGTTGCTTGCTTTTCCTAAGGCAGGCTGGACCCCTTACGAAAGGGAAGTAACCAAATGGTGTCCTTGTCTTAGGGTGTGCCAAGTTACTCAGGCGGCGGCGGCAGCAGCAGCGGTACTTATGGCCAGGTAAGCAAACTGGATATTCTGTAGGAAGTTCTTCGCTGATCTCTCTGTGACCAGCATGACTGGCAGATTTTTGAGAGTGATGTTTCCTTTGGTAGTCTGAATCTCGATTCGACTCGTGGCTTTTGCTGAGAGAAGGACAATCTGGTGCAGAGATGCTAGCCTCCTGCTCTGTCTCCTTTGGCTCAGGAAGAGCCTTTTTGGGAAACATTTGTGCAGCTGTATTTGCATAAACATTATGCTCTTTATAGAAGCCTCCTTGTCAAGGTGGTAATTCTCTTTTTTAAAGGGTTCCCAAGGCAGCCAGTCCTACGGCCAGGTGAGACTTCCTTGCTGAAATCTATTGAGCTTTTCTGTAGGGGCCTGCCTTGTAAATTAATCTGGGGGTTTTGCTGGGTTTTTTTCCTTCTTGGTGTCGCTGAGTGGTCCTTGATTTTGGTTTGTAGCACTGAATTACTGTGAAGGAAAAAGAACATAGTACAGAGGAACTTTTAGTGGAAATGGGCTTTTCTATTGCAGCTGTGCTAAGGCTACGGCTTGGTTTACAACTGAGTTCTTGCCTTTCTTACAGGGCTACCAGACTCAAAGTGGCGGTTCCTATGGCCAGGTAAGCATCAGTCAGTATACAGCATTTGAGAAAGTGGAGTGCCATGGCACTGCAAAAGGTAGCAGATTTAATTTTTTTTGTTTCAATTTATATTGAGTTGTTAAAAAAAAAAATCTGAATCCATTTCAAAACTATTTTTGGGAAAATGATAGTTGTGTTTTTAACAGATATCTGCAGGAAGCATGGGTTCCTGTTGCTATCTGATCTTTTCCATGGGTATGGAATTTTAAAATTTATGGTAGAAATAGTCTATTTGGTGCTGTTCCTGTTCCAGTAGATTTACATGGTACAGGACAAATTTATAGTCAGTTCTTCACTGTCTCCTTTGGTCTCAGTACAGAGAAACAGTGTTGAGGAGCTAACGAACATTGGATCAGGTCCTCAGCTGCAGGAAGATTTGGTCTTAGAGCCTGCAGTTGATGAATGTTTACCTCCCTTTACAGTTTTTATGTGAATTAAAACAGCCCTAAGATAGCTATGAATTTTGTCAGGATCTTTATGTCAGATAGCAGAAATAGACAAGATAGTTCAAATTCATTTTGGTAATCCCTGTCTTCATAACTCTCCGAGACAGCTGTGGCACAGGTCGGCATATACATGAAACGTATGCTCTCTTTTGACATTATATTGAAGGCAGATTGCATCAGCAGCCTATAGTTACCCACATTAACTTTGTATTACTGGAAGTTTTTCAAACGGTACTGGCATCCTTGACTAATTAATTTGACCTGCTACTTTTAATTGCATTCTTTTATTTCCATTTTATGAATCTATATATTTTTCTTAATTTTTTAAAATTATTTTTCACCTTTATTTCCCTAAGAGGCAGGGAATTGTGCAACTGGGGCCCATCAAAAATGCAAATATAGAAGTCAGTATTCACCTAGCATTAGCCATCTAAGCCCAATGTCTGAGAAACACCAGGTAAAAGAAACATAATAACAAATTTTGTGTCCATTCAATGCCCTCGAAAACCTTCGTAAGACTAGAGTCCCATCTGAGACAGATGTAAAACTACTCTATGATTGTGGTTTGATAAATACAGTGTGATCAGATATTCATCCAGAATAAGAAATATCAAAATCATTCTAGTCAAGCAGCAGAGTCTGTACATTCTCTGTCTTATTCTGGGGTTTTTCCACCACAAAGAGACAAATATGAGAGAGGCATCTGCTTCATAAATACAATAATTATGAATCAATAATTCCTTTCTTACAGGGCTACTGGCCTCAAGGTGGCAGTTCCTATGGCCAGGTAAGCATCCATCAGTCACCACTCGGAATACAGCATTTGAGAAAGTGGAGGGCAGTGCCATGGCACTTAGCAATCACTTAGAATTTGAACCTTAAAGGACATTTTCTCTGAAAGTGTGTATTTTCACACTCAAAATTTATCCGTGTGCTACTTATTTGACTGGAATCCTAGCACGTGAAATCATTGCACTCAGCACCATTTGTGAGGGCCAGGAGGAAGTCTGGGCTCTTCATACTGCCCTGCGTAGCTTTAGGATGTAGTTGCTTGCTTTTCCTAAGGCAGGCTGGACCCCTTACGAAAGGGAAGTAACCAAATGGTGTCCTTGTCTTAGGGTGTGCCAAGTTACTCAGGCGGCGGCGGCAGCAGCAGCGGTACTTATGGCCAGGTAAGCAAACTGGATATTCTGTAGGAAGTTCTTCGCTGATCTCTCTGTGACCAGCACGACTGGCAGATTTTTGAGAGTGATGTTTCCTTTGGTAGTCTGAATCTCGATTCGACTCGTGGCTTTTGCTGAGAGAAGGACAATCTGGTGCAGAGATGCTAGCCTCCTGCTCTGTCTCCTTTGGCTCAGGAAGAGCCTTTTTGGGAAACATTTGTGCAGCTGTATTTGCATAAACATTATGCTCTTTATAGAAGCCTCCTTGTCAAGGTGGTAATTCTCTTTTTTAAAGGGTTCCCAAGGCAGCCAGTCCTACGGCCAGGTGAGACTTCCTTGCTGAAATCTATTGAGCTTTTCTGTAGGGGCCTGCCTTGTAAATTAATCTGGGGGTTTTGCTGGGTTTTTTTCCTTCTTGGTGTCGCTGAGTGGTCCTTGATTTTGGTTTGTAGCACTGAATTACTGTGAAGGAAAAAGAACATAGTACAGAGGAACTTTTAGTGGAAATGGGCTTTTCTGTTGCAGCTGTGCTAAGGCTACGGCTTGGTTTACAACTGAGTTCTTGCCTTTCTTACAGGGCTACCAGACTCAAAGTGGCGGTTCCTATGGCCAGGTAAGCATCAGTCAGTCACCAGTCGGTATACAACATGTATGTGGTGTTCCCACATATGTATTGAGAATTCTGAAGTTTGTTTCTTGAAATAATATAGTAAGTTCTCATTAGAAGTAAGAGTTGTGAACTTTTTTTCATATGGGTCTGGGAAAATAGGCTCATTAAAGCAGCTCTTTCCCACATAGAAAGGAGTGCATGTAGGTGTCAGCTTTTTATGCACTATACTATTCAACACATGTAATACTTTACAAGAAAATTCACAGTAGGATGTAGCTGGTCTTCTACCTTTTAAGCAGGCTGCTAAAGCCCTTTAAAATGTATTTCTGTATTTGAAATGGAGAAAAGGAATATTTGGATTACTGAGCTGCTATTTTTTTTCCAGCAGGGTGGATCCGCTTCTTCAAGTGGCAGCAGTGGTTGTGGACAAGTAAGTCCTCTTTCTCCAAACTATTTGAAAACTAGACCCAGCTTTCTTCATAGTAATAACATATTTTTCAATAAGTTATATAATGTTTATTGGTTGGAGTCTTTTGTTTTCATTGTTACATGGAATTATCTAGTATAGAGATCAAGAAAGGCTGATATTGTTGATCATTGTAACAAAAATGAAGCGGCTTCTCCTGTGTAGTGTTACACACAGAAGACAGACAAGTAGTAATTCATCTGTCTACTCAGTAAGCAGATAAAAGCTTTACTTGGGAATGGTTTTTGGATGTTGCTCCATTTAGTTCCTATAGAAAGCGGTAGAGTCAGAGAGCGGCTCCTGTGGAATAAGAATCAGATTACTGGTTTTCATCCTGGTTCCATTTCAACCTGTGTATGCCTACAACAGTGTAAAGATGGTGTCTTCAACGATGAGATCCCAGCTGAAAGGGTCATGGATGAGGCCTATGTTCAAATAAATATATTGTGGAAAGCAATGAGAGTGAAAGAGAAGTATAAATACAGAAATTTTTAGCAGACGTATTTAGCAGAAATGTTAGGATTGGTATGAGTTAAGTGAATGAATGGAAATGAATGGAATAATGAATGGAAATGCATGTGAAAACATAAGAAACAGCACAACAAGGACAAAGTTAACAGCAATGAAACTGATGAACACTGAAGAATGTGTTACTTCCACCCAAGCTGTGTCACAGGTTGACTTACCAACAGAAGACCTGTGCTCTAATAATGGGAGGGTGACAGCCAGGGTAGAACTCATTGGGTGTATTGTTTCTCACCCTGTTACCCCAACAGGAAGACTGGCTGTAGCCAAAATATACCCAAAACACGGAAATGAAAGGCATTGGGCAGCAGCCTTGCCTAAGATCTATGATGGGTGAATCTAGCAAGATTCTGAGGTAGATGGTCACAAAACAGTAACTGTTGATTCCTAAAAGGACTGTCCAAAAAAAAATAAACCAAACCAGTTCATCTTTACCAATCAAGAGGAACTAGGATGATACAGAGAGATATCGGTTGCCAGCCTACCTCGCTTTCCATGTGGCACACAAGTAGTCCTGCTTTGACCATCTGTGTGCATGTGTCTTGGTGCTTGTGGGTATGTGGGTATGGGAGTGACAGAGGGTAAAGCCACAGACTTAAAGGGTTAAATAAAATTAGACTCACCCTCTGTAAAGTTTTATGTTGAGTTTTCTTACATTAATTCTCACATAAGAAATTTTAAGAAAAATAATTACTTTGCAAGAGAATGAAAATTTGGGTGTTTACCTTTTGGTTTGTCTGTTTTTTAACAGGGTTTTTCATATGATAGCAATCCCTGCCACCAGGTAAATGGCCTTCCTCCTCTGATTTTAAGATACATCCAAAATTAGGTTTGCCACTAACTCAATTAGTACCAACTTCAGATTCATAGAGTGCAAATCCATGTAATCTTACCAATTTTATGACATTAGAACTCACTATATTCCGATACACAGGAGCGTGGGGTCTTTTTTCCCCCTTTTTCCTAGCATTATGTCTGTGAAATGTCTAGCTCTATGGGATATTAAGTCCAGATTCTGGAAAGAACAAGTCCGCTGCAGAGTTACTCAACTGGAACTACTTAAATCCAGGCTGGAGCTCACCAGCCTCTCTGTGGACTTTTCCCATCAAAAGTCAGAAAATATTTTAGGACTGCCACTTGAGGTTCTTGAGAGACTGGCTTAACCATTAATTCAGTTTGTGCAGTGAAGTATAGATGCCTACATGTGTATTTGTTACAAGTTTCAGTGTTGGAAATCTAAAAACCACTATCCTAAAAGATATCTGCTATGTGTAAAGAAACAATCTCTGTAAATGTTAAAAATTAATAAGGAAACAGTAATAGTTATCTCTTTTTTTTTATTCGTGATATTTCTCTTGATTCTTACCAATTTTTCACAAGAAATAGAAAAATCAGATAGATTAATTGTATTAACAAATAAAGTGTTTTAGCAATATAAATATGTACTATATTTATAAATATAGGGTTTAAATAAAAATAAATAAATAAAGTTTTCTTACAAAGAGGAGCTATTTCTTTCGAAGACTAAGGGAAACACTTAAATTTTGTTCTAAAAACTGCTAGAACATTGAAAGATAATACTTTTTATTTCATTTTCCTTTGCCTCTTCTGGATGAAGTCTCATCCCTGTTTTAGTCAATGGCAAATATCCCACTCGCTTCAATAGCTCAGGATTTTACTGTTATTATTATGCACTTTTGACACTAATACTTCTACAAATGTCTCTTCTGATTTCACTTGGAGGTGTTACATTCCTCTTCTAAAGAGGGCATGTTGAAACATACTGGAGTGTTTTATTTAAAACCTTTTCCTCAAGGCCACTGTATCTCACAGCTTTCCATGTAGTAATGCTACCAGGGGAATTTTTCATTCCATTTGTATAGATTAGGTTTTCTAAAGGAAAAAAAAGATACATTCTCTAGAGACTGTTCAGAATGAAACTCATCGGTGCATTACTCAAAGATAAATGTTTGTGGCTCCTTGACATGTCTCATCAACCTTTGCACTATTGGCAGTCTGTGCTTGCTACATTAGAAATCACATCTATATTGCGTATCTGCCTTTGCTCCTTATTCCTCATAAGCAAGTATTGTAGCTTTCATTAAAAATAATCCATAGCCAAAAAGTAAGTGTCTAAAGCAGGCATAATTTTTGTCTAATTTACAGGATGGATCACAAGGTGGTCAGGTAGGTAGCTATTTTATCCATTGGTAAAAACTTTTTCAGTAGTTCTAATCCACAGTATAGTTTTCTTGCTCGTGAGGGTATAGATTCTTGCAGAGTCTCCCCATCTCCAGCCTGTAACTCATTCTCTTCAAACATACTTTTTATCAGCCCTGAAATTGCACTTACATAGAAAGAACTCAGCAACCTAATAAAGCTAGCTCTGTGGATTCTGATCAAATTCAGCTCTCCAGCATTTTAACTGTTGCTGTTTCGTTTTCACAGGGTGAATCATACTCCTCACAAAACTATGGTGGTAGCCAAGTAAGTACGAGATTATTGTTTCCTCCCACTGAGGTTTTACTTCACACAGGTTCCACAATGGCTGAACAATATCTGATCTGCAATATTGTAATATTAATTCTAATTTTTTTTTTTTGTTAGCAGAGTGGATCATCATCCTCACAAAATTATGGTGGCAACCAGGTAAGTAGATCTTCATTTTCTCCTGGTAAGAATTTTTATTATATCTGATAAGTTATCTACATATCTAGATAGTTGTATTTGTTCAGAGGAATCCCAGGCAATTGTTTATTCCAGCTTCACAGCCCCCAAGCAAAATCACAGTTTCTTCTGAAGTAGTGTTTATATTTGTTTGTTTTATAGGGTGGATCCTTCTCACAAAACTATGGTGGAGGCCAAGTAAGTAATGCTCTGTTTCCCTGCTTGTATGTCACTTCATATAAGCTTTAGCCTCTGCTCAAAATCAGGTTTTCTATATCCTAATTTTCTCTGATTTTAGTTGGTTTGTTTGTTTGTTTGTTTTAAAGGGTGGATTGACCTACTCAGACAACTATTATGATAGTCAGGTAAGTAGTTTGTTCTTTCTCCTAGCTATATATTATTTCATGCTAATCTTTGTAGTCCCTGCATCATCTTTCTCATAGGTGTAATAAAATGTAATCGTTTCTATGCTCTTTTTGTTTTGGGTTCATTTTGGTTTTGTTTTCTTTACTGAAGAATGGAACTATTGCAGCCATGTAATTGGCTCCTTATTTTCCTTATAAAGATATTACTTTAATTCAGCAGCTTTTTCTGTGCGTGAACCTCAAGTCTATCTTGCAAAGTACAACATTGAAGTATATTTTTAACAATCCATTTTTGTGAAGAAGTAACTGGTATCTGATGTCCTTCTAGGATTCACAAGATTCCTCAGACTATAATCCCAATGCTTGTGATGATGTGAGTATGCTTTCTCCAATATATTTTCATCACAACATTTTTCACATAGATGGGAAAATATTGCACTGCTAGATGCAGTCTTGTGAGCAGAATGATCCAGAAAGAATGTTGAGTTCCCACACTAATAGCTGTTTCAGTAACTGCATGTTTTCTTACTGAAAATTGACATGTAAGTGTTTACAGATACATTTTGTGCTTTTAAATGCATTTAACGTAATGAAATTAAATGTGGATAAAAAGATTTCAGTGGCTTTTCACTAACAGAAGATTTTGCCTAAAATCTAAGGATACATTTTACAGTGATTTTCCAAAAAAAGAAAATCCTATAGACAAGCTTTAAATACATACGAAGAAAGAAAGAAGAGAGATACAGTGGCAGATTTTCCACTGTTTCTCATGTTACATTTCTACCAATCTAAAGTTGCTATTAAAGTGTTTTTCAGACTGGAACGGTAGGATTTCGAACTAATTTAGGCAAGGCTGTGGAGGATGTGAGCAAGAAATTATTTTTGTTATGTCTGTATGCAGTATCAGAAAGAATCAGGTTTCTGTAAGCTTACTGTATTTAAATTCTTAAAGAAGGAAATAATCTATTCTTTTCCAGAATGACACTACCTATAGTGCCAAAGGTCGGGTAAGTGCTTTTTTTCTTCTGCAGTAACATTTATCCCCTGGTAATACTCCCTCTGTCAAGACTTTCCATCCGTCCTACAAGCAGAAACTGTGATTAACATGGATAGCTCATGACCAAGAAAATATACTGTTGTGTAAATGAAGGACATTTTTCCATACTTCTTTCTGTTCATAGAAAAGCTTTTTCCATCTGTTACAGCCTCCTTTTGTTTTACTGCCATCTAGAGTAACCTTCTGTCATCAGCTACTTGCCTCTTCAGTTGTCAGCCATACACTTCACCGCTTTGTTATTTTCTCTATTTTTGCTCTCTAGTACTTTAGTACTGCACCAAACATGTATACTAGGAAGTAAGGAGGCCTTCTGAAAACATCTTTTGTTTTTGCTTGTGTTTACCTTGAATGCATTGCGTTAGGTTTAATGCAAAAAGTTCTGCAAAAAAAATCCTTCAGCAGCAAGCCCTGCTTAAGAGTCTCAACACTTCCTCCTTTGTTCACAAAAGATGCTATTATTGCCTTGGTTATCGCTATCCAGTGCGTATTGCTGGACTTCATTGTAAAAGAGTTTGCTTCTGAACATTGTCACAAAGAAGGGTGGGGAATGTTAAAAAAAAAAACAAAAACCAAACACCTAAACTTCGTTAAACAGATTGTTCTCCAAACCACAGTGGTTGAGCTAAGGGAGACTCCACTAGGCAGGAACTTCTGATGAAGGAGTGATAAGGTGAAAACAGATGAAGAATATGCTTTTTAAGACTCTTACTGATAGTAAAATGATAGCTGTGGCAGCATGTAGCTGATGGCAGATTGAAGAACTCCTGAGAAACTGGCCAAAATTCAGGTGATGAGCTTGACACAACCTTTTTGGGTTTATTACTCCATTCTTTACTGATACTCAAACGAATTTACTTAAAATTGGAATCGCCCTTTGAATAAACTGTAGGCATAGCTTGGTAAACAAACTGTTTTATACTTTCACAAGTTCATGCTGAATTGTGGGGGGGGGGGAAAAGAACACTAAAAGAAAGTGAGACCTTGCTACCTCACTGTTTAGTAGGTGTGTTTTATGGTGCAGTTAAGTCCGAACTTTGTATTGGTTCCACAGGAATAGGATTCCTATTTGTACAATATGAGCATTTTGGCAGATAAATGACACTTTCCTCTCTTGCTCCAAAGCTAGTCTATGAATGTTAGTTACTTTTATTTTCTAATAACTCTAAGACAATATTTTCCACTGTTATTTAGTGAAAGTGAGGTCAATTCTCTGGACATTTTCCTGTCCCAAAATACGCCACCTTGACAAGTTTAGGTAGATTTCTGCTAAAAGTATTTTGTGTGGATGGCTGCATCCATAAAGTAATAACTGGCTTCTCGTTCCTCTACAGAGTTCTGGTTGTGCAAACAAGAAAGTTGTTGCCCGAGTAAGTAATGTTTTTTTTTTTCTTTTTTTCACTGCTTGGAGGATTTTTTCCCTAATTATACCTAATTTGTCCCAGTTATGCCTAATTTTTCCTTAATTATGTTTGTCCTAATTAATATTCTCCTATTTAAGGAAAAAGTAAAATAAAATAGCTTGGCTATTTGCTCTTCGGGTGAATTTACTTTAGAGGAAGAATATATATGAAAAAAAATTTAAATCCTGCTATGAGGTATAGGGCAGCTCAAATTCCTGTTCTTCGGGAACCACATACAGAGTTGGTCCAAGCTAAACTTAAAATTAAATGAGTGTCATACAAACAGAGGACAGCTAAAATCTTAGCTGAAGTAAGATAGAATAATGAAGTAGGAAAGAATAAAGTTTGGTAATTTATTGTGCTCAGCATGTTGTGGAGGAGATACGGATATGTGTATTGTATAGCTTCAAGTCATACTCAGCAGTAGCCTATAAAAATTATGTACAAATAACCTTTTGTTTTATAATAAGGCATTCCTACTCAATATATGCATTAAAGGGTCTGGAATTGTTATAAATAAATAATACGGAAAAAAAGAAGGCCTGTCACTCATCATAAAGTTTTCGTCTCCTAATAGTAAATGTCTCTGCTGTTTACAGGATACATCACATGTTTTGAGCAGAAGAGACTATGATGTACAGGTAAACCATTCTTGTCACTTTTTCTGAACTACTGCTAGTGTTACAGCTCCCTGGTGTATTGCCTACAAAAAGAAGAATAAGGATCTAGGTTCCATAACAGAGTATTCTGTTTAGGGTTAGGTAGTTCTTTCCCAATAGAACTATGTATTTTAATTTATTATCTTTACAGAAAAACGAGTCATTTCTTATTTCTTCACAGAATGAGTCTTCTACTTCAAATAGCAGCCACACTAACCTCCAGGTAATAATATAGTGTCTGCTGCATGATCTCATTTCAAGGAGCTTTCTGATAAATTATATTTAATTTCTGAAAATGAGGTTCTGCTAATTTATCTGTGCTGAAGGATGCTATTCTGATTTGGTAGCGTTTTCCCTATAATGTTATCATTTTGCACAATTGTAAGTAATGATAATGGGCTCAGAATATACTGTCTCCTCTGTTCCTTCACCCCACTAATCAGGTAAGCATTGCAAATGTTTCTTTACATAACACTTTGTAAAAGTTGTTTGCAAAACACAAAACAAATAGTTTTAGAATCTCTTTCTAGAAACAGTCCTGCTCTAGTGATGGTAATGGCCAGATAGATAATTCTGTTTCATTTAGAATTTGGTAACAAGGTACATCTTAGTGATAATGTACTTCTGTTACAAAAGTAGGTCCAATTTTCACATTCTGTAGACTTATGTACTGCTGCAGCAGTGTATATGTTACAGAGTTATGTGAACTTTAACTGATCCAGAGTGGCACCTGATTCTATTTTTCTTAATATTTTGTGCTGTATTGGTACCCATCAGCTTCCCAGAGATCTGGAATCCCACTGTGCCCAGCATTATGTAGATGTAACACTAGCATAGTCTTCTGTCTCAGAGAGTTTGAAGTCTAATTCAATAGTACAGTCAGATCTCTGAGCTCCAGAGAGTAACAGCCTTCTTAATTAGTTTTCCTGATATGGATTTCCTGAGTAGTGTATCCAGTCACTAATTAAGTTTCATCCAAATTTATGTTTTCACAATGATTCATACAGAGAGTCCTGAACAGATAATGTTTGTTGGTACAGGGAAGTAGTACAAAGAGTTTGTCACCTTACTTCTCACTCCATAATTTTATACATGTTAGATTCTGATAAAATGCTTCTATAAAAAATAATTGGTTTCTTCACAGGGTGGATCATTCATAGCAACCGGTGGTGGATCAAGTAGTCAGGTGAGGATTTTCTCTATTTTTGTCTAGTCTTGTCCAGATAGCTTCCTGGTAATTAAACTAATTAAATTCAGGAGTCAGAGTTTAAGTCTAGTAATTTTGCATGGGGGTTTGTTGATGTTATGCATTAAATTGTAAATGAAGTGACCCTGTTCAGATTAAATTTATCTGAAATGGCTCCCTGAAATCACTTCTTAACATTATTTCAATTTCATACGCGGTTTATTGGTAAAAGCACAATGGTGATTCTCTGTACTCTTGACTACCCAGATAATTCTGTCTTGATGAGGCATCTGTTATTGAGACATAGCACTGAGAGACGTAGGATCAGTCTAACTTCCAAAGCAAATGTTAAACGTGTAGAGCTATGCTGTCCCCTGATTTGTTCTAGGTATAGGAAAGGTCACAACCACTCTGTAGTCCCACAATCTTTCTTCCCCTAAACAGGGTTTCACATCTGAAATAAGATTTTATTTTAAACTTCCACAAAGCAATAATTGTTTCCTTTTTTTAATTTATAGGGTGGCTGCATTTGTCCTGATGGAAGCAGTGGTAATAGACAGGTAATTCTTTTTCCTGAGTTTATTCTTTCATCTACATAATAGAGTATTTTGAATTAATCACCTAGTAAGTATGGACACTTGGGTAACACCAAAAAGTTATGGATAATTTCCTTAGTATGGATAGAATTACATACAATGAAATGGAAGAATGAGTCCCACTTTAACTGCATAACTACCATTTGGCCACTAACTTTCTGTA
Source organism: Nipponia nippon (assembly GCF_047370975.1). Taxonomy (NCBI): domain Eukaryota; kingdom Metazoa; phylum Chordata; class Aves; order Pelecaniformes; family Threskiornithidae; genus Nipponia; species Nipponia nippon. Next base: position 41,874,600 of record NW_028262369.1, read on the forward strand.
ACTGTGCTTGGTAATCCAGATGCTCTGTCAGTTGATTGTTATGTGCTAATTATTCATTACTTTCAAAAACCAGAGTCAATATGCCCTGTACTAACCACAGAATTTAATTGCATCCAGCTTAGGTTCCTTGTCCTTGTCGCTGGTGCAACAAAATACTGTGATTAGAATGTCAAAATCTGATAAATATTTCAAAAGATAGTATCTTAAAGCAATATTTAAACTCTTCTTTGTCATAAAGAGAAACACTACAATTTCATGATCAGTGGCACTGGATAAACTTTTCTCTTAGGCAATGCCTCTGTGACAGCAAAAAGCACAAGGAATGCGGTCACATGGGCATTATAGGCTAGCTTTACCAGTCTTCTGGCCAGGTGAACATGGATTTTAAAGTCACCTATCTTCTACCAAAAACTTATTTTTGAAGCTTTTATTGAGGCTGTATTTACATAAACCCATTTGAATGGTGTAATATTTTTTTAGTTATCAATTTCAAGAGGAATCATATTGTGGATTATTATTTCTATAAAAAAGCACGCTATTTAAACAAACTAATTGTATAAAGAAATTACTGCTTTCTGAACTTAACTGTCATTAGCATATAGCAACAGTAATTTTTGTCAGGTAAAATACTGCCTCTTTCATATAATTGAGGCTGAGCAGTAATCATGACCTACATGTTTTAAAATATAGGCTAGTCTGTTAAGATAACTAATATTGAAACTTCATGGAGGAAAAACTTTTATTTGTCCTGTGATTGTGTTGCTAGATAAGCAAATCCATTTCCAAGGAAAAAGATGGACTTCTTTATTCAAGCTTTCATTCTAATAGGGCCTTTTTCTTTGCATGCTTAAATTGGTGCAAAAAGAGGCTTAGTTTTTAACAGCAAGCCACCACAGCTTGGCCAGCGGGAGGCAAGTGTATTTAGTTGCTATCAAACAATAATTTTCAACATGAAGAAAATAAGACATCTAAATTGGGCACGTTAGAAAACCAGTTCTCAGAGCAGATGTGTCCACTTTGATACACGACACTTGTATTTCAGTTCATGATAGTACCAGCTGATAAAATTAATTTATGGTAAACTAGGTAGCAATAGTCTTCATCTTTATCTTCACCCAACAGTAAAGTTCAGCGATCTTTGCAAAGGAATAGACCGAATTAAAAAATGGACTTCTTATCATTTTCTGTCCAGGGTCAATCCTCTACATAGGGCAGTAGCAGTGCCTAAGATTAGCATGTAAACACATTGGCCATGATAGGCAGGTTCATTCTTCTGCATAAAAAAAGCAAGGTATAGGTAGATGTATATGTATAGACAAACCAGCATTCATTACTCTGACATAAAAGAGACAGTCATCTACTTCCTTGAAGATTCTTTAGCCCAGGAGGAAAATTCTTGCAAAAAGCTTTCTTCTAAACTTGAAAGCTAGGAGTTACATGAAGGTCTCTTCAAACCTGGAAAAGATTATAAATTAAGAGTCAAAGCTATACATATTTAAACTATCTTGTTTCAAAAGAAACAATGGGTTTCCTTATGTGGATCCCCAAATTCCTTACACTGCAATTATTCCACTTTTTCTCTAAGCTTCACCTAAAGACAAGAGCTCAGTCTACAAATAGTCTCTGAGGAAGCAGTCTAACCATAGAATAATACTTTGTCTGTTTTGTATATAAAGGGGATGTGACAGTAATAATGGATTTTATGTACTGGTAAATAGTCTTCTCCTTTAAGTGGTGAGCTGAAAAATCTGCTCTCCTAAACCCTATTTACACTTTGGAAGTTCAGTATTCTGGTAGTTTTTAAAAACATGATTGGGGCCATAACCACCTGTGAAATATAGAGTCTCCAGGTATGACACAGAATTCTGTGATTAGAAAGCATAAAATGAAAAGTTACTATCTCTTTCAGGTCTTTTACCCTGAACAGAAAAGTACCTGCTAAAGGTTTCCTTATCTCTAACAAAAATAACCAGTGTTCTCTTTTAATGATTGCAGTAATGTCTTTTTTGAAAGCTATATTTTGAAAGAATACAAATTCAGAAATGGACTCACTTACTTAAATGTCTGTTTACAAGAAAATAGCTAGTCTGTGTTTTCATTTCAGGGAGCCCCAGGTTCTTCACACAGCACATATTCTGGTAACCAGGTAAACATTCAGATAAAATGCCCCATTCAGAAGCTCCATCTAAAACCTTCCTTTGAAGGAGCAGCCAAATAGTATCCAGTAACCCGTTCTGTCTTCTGCACAGGGAGGGCCTTTCTTCTATCCTGGAGGATCCTATGGACAGGTAGTTGTTCTTCCTCCCTTATCAGGATAACACAGACTCCCATCATCCTGGTTCCTAGACTCCCAATATTGTGGGTGCTGTGACATGCTGTAATTCCAGACCTGACAGTTGTCTCTTGGAGCAGAAAAATTAACCCTGATGTGTGGTGTGAGGTTTGGCAGAGAACAGTACAGAATGGTATCTGCAGTTTCCTTGCAGAATTCAAATTTCAGCAGGCTAAGAAAATTACCACCAGAAGACTTCTTCCACTTTAACAATATTGGTCCTGATTTTTGTTTAGGTAGATAAAAGTTAGCTCAAAACTGGGAGAAAGGGTTTAAAGTGAGAACCAGATACACTGGTATTAAATACTCATCTGCAAGAAAACAGCTGGTCTGTGTTTTCCTTTCAGGAGGGCCCAGGTTCTTCCCACAGCTCTTACTCCGGTAACCAGGTAAGTATTCTGGTCGCTGTGCCTGCACAGGAGCAGTCTAAAAGTCTTCCTTGAGAGAACATTTTAACTACAAAACAGTAAACTTCTGTTTTCTGTACAGGGAGGGTCTTCCTTCTATCCTGGTGGATCTTACGGACAGGTAAGCGTTCTTCCTCGTTTGTAAAGATAACACAGACTTCTGTTATCTTCATTCCTATATTCCCCATATAGTGACTGTTGTGAAATATAACACCCAAGAATTGAATCAACTGTTTGTAACTTACAACATGAAGTCTGTCAGAGGAAAAGACTAAATTGTGTTTGTAACTTCCATGGAGTGATCTTTCATCCAGCTAAGAAAATTAGTGATAAAAAATTCCTTATTCTTTAACAATATTGGCCTAAAGTGAGAGTGAGGTACATTGCTATTTACACCATCCTGTTTACAAGAAAATAGCTAGTCTGTGTTTTCATTTCAGGGAGCCCCAGGTTCTTCACACAGCACATATTCTGGTAACCAGGTAAACATTCAGATAAAATGCCCCATTCAGAAGCTCCATCTAAAACCTTCCTTTGAAGGAGTAGCCAAATAGTATCCAGTAACCCGTTCTGTCTTCTGCACAGGGAGGGCCTTTCTTCTATCCTGGAGGATCCTATGGACAGGTAGTTGTTCTTCCTCCCTTATCAGGATAACACAGACTCCCATCATCCTGGTTCCTAGACTCCCAATATTGTGGGTGCTGTGACATGCTGTAATTCCAGACCTGACAGTTGTCTCTTGGAGCAGAAAAATTAACCCTGATGTGTGGTGTGAGGTTTGGCAGAGAACAGTACAGAATGGTATCTGCAGTTTCCTTGCAGAATTCAAATTTCAGCAGGCTAAGAAAATTACCACCAGAAGACTTCTTCCACTTTAACAATATTGGTCCTGATTTTTGTTTAGGTAGATAAAAGTTAGCTCAAAACTGGGAGAAAGGGTTTAAAGTGAGAACCAGATACACTGGTATTAAATACTCATCTGCAAGAAAACAGCTGGTCTGTGTTTTCCTTTCAGGAGGGCCCAGGTTCTTCCCACAGCTCTTACTCCGGTAACCAGGTAAGTATTCTGGTCGCTGTGCCTGCACAGGAGCAGTCTAAAAGTCTTCCTTGAGAGAACATTTTAACTACAAAACAGTAAACTTCTGTTTTCTGTACAGGGAGGGTCTTCCTTCTATCCTGGTGGATCTTACGGACAGGTAAGCGTTCTTCCTCGTTTGTAAAGATAACACAGACTTCTGTTATCTTCATTCTTATACTGCCCTTGAAAGAAGAAAGACTCTTGAAGGAACCAAAATAATAAACTTTTTTTATTTTCTGTACAGGGAGGGTCTTCTGTCTATGAGAGCAGCAGTGAATCCTATGGTCAGGTAAATACTCTTTTTTTCTCTTTGTATAAGTGCTGAGAGCCAACACCCTGGCTCCTATATACAGCTATATTCTGTATTTTGGCTCTCACTATATTTTAATGAAGGTGTTTTTTTCTCTTTGCAGAGTGAATTTGCATATACTTTTGACTAAGTAGCCTGAAAGTTTATAGGGGAGTAAAAAGTGGGGTGCCTCCAACTGTTAAGGCTTATTCTTCTCAACAATGCTAGCTTTGAATTATCTGCAAGATGAAGATCTCTTCAAAAGTAGAAGTAGAATTTGAGTTAAAAATATATTAAATGAGTGTTTTACAGGGACATAACTATGACTCGCTCAATAGCCATTCTGAAAACTAAGTAAATATTCATATTTTTTAAGTCTCCCCAGAAGGCAATCCCTACAGTAAGCATTAAAAAAAAAAAAAGTCTGTTTGCAATATGAAAATGATTTATGTTTTCTGAACAGGGTGGATCTTCCACATATAGTGGTGCTGGATCCTCCACATCCAGTGGTGCTGGATCTTATGGTCAGGTAAATATTATTTGTCTCATACATCAAAAGCTTAAGCTTGTGTTTGTTCTTATGTGCACAGGGTTCTATATTTCAATTATTTTTAAGTGATGACCATGGAAATGCCATTTTACCTTTTGTTTCTCTTTACTTTTATTTACCCCTTTACAACTCTAAATGTTTCCATAATGGAGGGAAGGTGGTACACTATATACACTATCCTTCTTCCTGTGCCACTGTGACTGTTCAATGCTTTTACTACTTTATTGTTTATGCATTAGCTCATTCAAAAGGAAAATATTTTGTGCATTTACTTTACACACCTTATTTATGCAGAAGCTGTTGAAAGTCTAGGCGAATGCACGTACTATATTTGAAGTCTGTATTTATTGATGTGAATCTCATTGTGGGATCTTTCTGTAGGGACCATCTTATGTTTTTTTAGCAATACATCTTAACCAGCTAAAGTCATATAGAATTATTTATTAAAAATAAAAGACATACAATCCAGATTGCTTTTTCATAGAAAATTGTGTCATGTTGCTACTTCTAGTGCAGGATCTAGAAAGAAAGCATAGATAATGGGATTTTTGAATGTAAAGAATGGTTAATTTTGCAAATCAACTTTATCTAAAATTTTTCCTTATAAAAATGTATATTTACAAGGAGGGGTTTGGTTTTTTTACCCTCTTCTGCTTAAGCAACAGGTAAAGTTATGTATTTTTTCCTTTCTTGCACATTCCCTGGTTTAGGTAAAACTGGAGATTCTAAGTGGCTGGTTAATTTTATTCTTCTATTTTATATTCTCCACAAGTAAGATAATGTAAGAGGCCTTCTTATATTAAAATACATGTTTTTCCTTTATTTTACAGGATTCACCTCCCATAGGAGGTGGTGAAACTGAAGACAGCGTAAGCATTTGTTCAAGTATATCAATATCAGAATGTACTACCTTTTAAAGTATCTAGGGACTTACATGGACCTTTACCTTATCTCATTATCTTGTCTTCAAGAACTCCTTCACAGTACATTCTAATAATCTGTGTTTAGTAATTTTCTGCAATAACTTCTTTGAAATCATATTGTTTCTATAGATAAAGGAAAATGTAGATTTAACTTATGTCACATTATTGTGCTATCGTCTGATACGGACTTGGCAAATTTAAACTGCAGTTACAACAGTTCTGACTTGTAACAATCATACATTTTTTGAAATGGTTATTAGAAGTAGCATTTACAAAGGAAGCTCTTTTCCTTTATTTCACAAGTTCCATCGAAACTCAATATTACTATATGCTCATGGCATACAAAACAGCCAGATACTTCTTACTTCCAGCAATTTAATTTAGCTACTTTTTCACTGAGTTAATTAAATACAATAACACTAATTTAACTACAAGTACAGTACTGTCAATATGTCAGATCAGCCATTCTTGTTCTTAAGGGTTATTTTTTGTGATTTATTTCCTTAAGAGTATATTCCATATATGTTTACTATTCTGGACTCTCATAACAATTCCCACAAATTAAGACTTTCCAACTTAATCGCTCTTAAAATACAGATTTCTCTTAAAATTCAACTTTTCCTTGTTTTTTTGAGAAAACACATTGTATTTGACCCTTGATCATTATTTCATTTTATTCTTTTTCTACAATACAACTTCCCTTATCAATACTGCACAGCCTAATTCCCTCTCTTTTCATCTCCAATTCACACTACAAAATTTGTGTTTTTCCAATGCTGGACATATAAGATTCAAATTTGTTCATCTATATATTGCATAGGAATGGTCTGTTTTCATGTAGTGTGGTGAGAACTGCTTGCTTTTCTGTTTAAGAACATACCTTTTCTCCTGACTAAAATATATTTCCTACTAATTTTGGTGAAGCTGTTTATAAAACTTTCCAAGTTTAATGTCTCATATTCTTGGAGTCTTGAGTAATTGATTGTACTTTAACTGGATTTCTAATAAGTCTGTTTTCAAGTGTCCTGGTTAGTAGGAAATTGTTCTCCACAAATGTTTATAAATTCAGCTGTGCAATTCAGCCACAAATATAGTGTGTTATTAGTTTCCACGCAGTTTCTGTATCAAAATCTTCCTGTGGATATTCAGCAAAGCTAAAATATGATACTATAGAGGGCCCCAAGGCCCTCTGAAAGAAATTAAGGTATGAAAGAAACTAAGGTATAACAACATTGGTTTGTACCACTGAGGTCTGACAGGAACCAAGACAGCTTTTAAAGTGCTGATGTTTTCCCCTATAGCATTCTAAGAGGAAACAACATAGATTGAGATGTGATGTCATTCTTTTATTACGCTATATCAGGATTCAGCTTTCCAAATAAAGAAATGCCATTCTCCAGAAATGAGCAGAGAAGGAACTTGAAAGGATGCTGCTTATCCTAGAGCCTCCATCTTTAACCTTCCCAACAAGTCACGCAAAAAAGCAGTAGTTTTCTTTGCCTTCCACCCTTGCTTAGAAAAAAATAAAAATATTTGCCATGCAATAACTAGATTCTAATATTTTTTAGGATTCCACCTCACCATCTGGCAGCCAGCAGAGTGAACGGGTAAGCACTCCTTCCTTACATGTTGCCAGGGTGTCTGCCCCAGTGCTTGGCAACTGCTAGGCACCTAAACTGCATCTTGTGCGGAAGGTGGTGTGGCAGCTTCCAGTGTGGGATAGAAAGTCCTCAAGCAGAGAGGGAGTGAGGATATGGCTAAAGTGTTGAAGTACTGCTAGAAATCCCAACTGATGTTGAAGAGTGCTCTTGAATGTCAAACTCACATTACAAACACGGTACCACAATTTAATTGTTCAGGTTCCTGCGCTTTTTTACTCATTGCCTGACTGCAAAAGGCTTCGATACCATAATTTGTCCAGCATTTATTCTAAGTGAAACCCTTTGCTTTGTTGTGCTGTATGACTTACTTATGAGGGCGTCCATTTTCCTGTCATTTTTACATGGCACCCATTTTATTTATTCTAATGAGAATTAAATGACACAGACTGAGAAATTATTTAGTTGGAGATACGAGAACTCTTTAATTGTTGTGTCCAAAAGAATGTCTTTCACCAAAAGAGCAATTATCAACAGGCATAAAGGGGCATGTGTTGTTTTATACAGAAAGACCTTTTTTTTGTTGCTCTTGAACAATCCATGAGAGAAAAGGAATGTGGAGAAGCAAGGAGTGTTCAGCTTGCATCCTGATCTTTCCCAATACAAAAGAAATGAAGTTGGGTTTTTCATGTAATTTCAATACGTTTTTCCAGGGTTTTTATTCCCCAGGAGGCAGCCAGTCAGGTGGACATGTAAGCATCTATTTTATTCATTATTTGCAGTTCCCTTCCAAAATAGGTGTTCTATTTAAAAATTATCCTGATGAGTAAATTATACCCAACTGTTTATCTCCTAGAATTTCTCATGACGTCTGGCATCATGTCTTGTGAAAACAAATGGCAAACCGTTTTTAAAAAAAAAATTAAAAAAAAAACTAAAAGATGTGTGTATGACTGTTCAACAACATAGTCTTGTTTTCCAGAAGCCATTTTAAACAAAAATAAATTGGGTGTACTTTTTGCAGGGATCATCTTCTCAAGGGGGTGGCTACTCCAGTGCACAGGTAAATACTAACTCTTTATGTTTTTCACCTGAAGTATCTGTTATACAAAAGCTTGAGTCCTCATGTTGTATTACAGCAATTTTTTATCTGAGAGCAAGATTGATTTGGTACTCAAACACCTTTTCCTTATATTTCTCTACGTAAAAGTCCAAGTGTAAGCAGAGTGGTCAAAATACGATTCATGTATTAACTGATGTTCTAACACCAGGAAACAAATTAAAGTAATAAATATTTGGTATTAATTTATATTTTTTAAATATAAATTAAGTTATTTTAATTTTTTTTAGGACTCTTCCTCATCCGGAAGCAGCCAGTATGGTGGGCAGGTGGGAAATTATTTTTCTTCACTGCTATTTTGTTTTTGGGCTTTTTTCCCCTCAATGTACATACTTCAAGAAAATATTACCAGATTGGTAATACCTACGTTTCCAGACTACTGTGGGGTTTTTTATCCTCATTAATCTTTCTATAGATAAAATCGCGTTCTTAAACAGATAGATATTTTCAAACATAGTTTAGAGAGTAAAAGACAGTACATGCCACACTTAAAGAAAATCTTTTAAATGAAAATATAACATTTACAGGGTTCAAATTCTTCCAGAGGCAGCCAGTTTGGTGGACAGGTAAATGCTTTTCTTTCTCCACACTGTTCAGCTATGTTAGTGTCAGGCACTCACAATTTACTTTGCCTACCTTTCCTTCACAAGAACTGTTTTCCTGCACCACTGTCCTTTTTGCCAAAAGCCTCAGCAACACGTTACTTTCTCTTTCCGTGTCATTCAGACATCTCACAGGCCAGAGCAGCCAGTAGTAACTGTCTGAATGGCAGTTGTGTTTGAGCTCCCGTACCTGCTTTGGTGCTAAACATTTTTCTTCTTACACATTTCATGCAGGTTAAATGTGGAAAGCGAGACACTGAGTTGTGAACCCCTGCCCACCTCTCAGTTAGTTTTGTCAGAGTAGAAATTGCCTGTTTTCCGTAACGTCTGTAGCATGGAAGAGTACTGCATGCATTCCAGGTGCTCTGGCCTGTCTAGGGGGAAAAAAAAAATTGCTTGCTGTAGTACTACTCAGAATTTTTTACTCGTCCTTTTGGTGAGTAAGGTTTTTAAGGTAAAGATTGTAGATAACAAATTTGAAGATAACAAAATTAGAAGTTTTTTGCCTCATCAGAGCAATAAGTGCAGGAATAGTTGCATAGGGTGAAGAGAACAAACTACACTAATTTCTAGAAGTTGGGCACTTGGGCAGTTATGAATGTAACTGTATGGCTTGCATACCTGGGATGGTAGAAGAAGTAATTAGAGGTGTAACTGGAGTCCCTTTCAGTCCTGTGCTCTTGGTATCTTAAATATTTTCTGCATTCTTTACAGGGTGGATGTGATTGTTCTGGGGCAAGTTCTGTAAGTGTTATTTGTTCGTTATACATTTTCTTTTACTAAATTATTTAACTGGGACATTATTTGTGGTCCTATTTATTTCTAACTTATTTATTTGAATGCACTCTTAATTTATTTTCATTGTTCCTTTGGTGGCTTAAATATTACTGATATGGTAGGAGTTATTTCTCATTATGCCAAGATGAAGATTTTGGAATCACAGAATCATAGACACATTTAGGTTGGAAAAGACCTTTAAGATCGAGTCCAACTGTTAACCTAGCTGCCAAGTCCACCACTAAACCATGTCCCTAAGCACCACAGCTACCCATCTTTTAAATACCCCCAGGGATGGGGACTCGACCACTTCCCTGGGCAGCCTCTTCCAATGCTTGATAATAAGTGAAGAAATTTTTCCTAATATCCAATCTAAACCTCGCCTGACACAATTTGAGGCCATTTTCTCTTGTCCTATCGCTTAATACTTGGCAGAAGAGACCGACCCCCACCTCGCTACAACCTCCTTTCAGGTAGTTGTACAGAGCAATAAGGTCTCCCCTCAGCCTCCTCTTCTCCAGACTAAACAACCTCAATTCCCTCAGCCGCTCCTCACAAGACTTGTGCTCTAGACCCTTCACCAGCCTCGTTGCCCTTCTCTGGACACGCTTCAGCACCTCAATGTCCTTCTTGTAGTGAGGGGCCCGAAGCTGAACGCAGAATTCGAGGTGCGGCCTCACCAGTGCTGAGTACAGGGGGACGATCACTTCCCTGGTCCTGCTGGTCACACTATTCCTGATACAAGCCAGGAATCCCCAAAGCTGGCAGCAAAGTGTATTCTCTGAGCAGTGACTTTCAGTTCCCATACAGTATTTACAGAGATGTGTATCTCTTCTCAAAAAAAAAAAAAATTGCTTGCATTAAATAGCAGAATTAATTGACAAAAGGGATCATGAAGGGAAGCTAAAATAATGAGTCGACAAAATTGTCAACCATAAAAAGTTGTCTCAGAAATCAATGTTTACCAAATTAAAAAAAAAAAACAAACTGAGCCACTTCTCATTTTTGTTTTTAAGTCCATATGAAATTATTTAAAGACTGTGAAATAGGGTAATACATGTTTTCCAAAGCAAATCATATGTGGTCAATCAACATGTAGTATGTAAAGGACATTCTTGCACCTTGAGTAGCATTCTTATGTTCTAGGCAATGAGTCATGGGTAGATACAAAATGATACTTTGTGATTTATGGTCTTCCAGGCTTAAAAAGACTATTTGCTATCTTGGTATATTAAGAAAAGTGAAGTGTAAATGTAATTTCATTTCAGACTGTGATATTCTTCCTTTAAAATACCATAGAATAGGCATTCTAAGGTTTTGTTTCATTTTTAGTTTATGATCAAAGACAAAGGCTAATTTTTCTTTTTTTTTCTTTCCCCCCCTCCCCCCTCCCTTACAGGGTGGATCCCCTACCTTAGTCAGAAGTGATTCCTCTGCAAATGTAACCAATGTTCATCAGCTTTTAAGTGTGCCCTGTGTTTGTTTTGTCAATATAATGGCTAGAGAGGTTAAAAAGAGTCAGTATCTAATAGAAGTCATACACTTCTGAAAATAACCTACCTTAGTTACAATTAAAAATACACACAGGACATTCATGCAGCACTCTCAGTTTCTCTTTCCATTTGAAATAGTATTCATTCAAAGAGAAGTCTTTGAATGAAAAATGTTGCTTGGCACAAACACAGGTGCCTAACAATATAAATACTTAATTTGGGAGTCAGTTCCATTGGCTTCCTTGGAATTAGGTCAAAATATCCCCTAAGGATGTGGCTTTATGTTTTTGTATTCCTCTTAGATCATTTACTGTGAGAAAGGTTAGTATTCATCTAGCCCTCTCATAAGGATAAGAGCTCTTTTGCAGGAGAGACCTGTTTACAGCATTCCAAGGCCAATTCTGTTCATCATGTATTAGAAAGTCATGCCATGTATGTCACTGGAGCTCTGTATGTGCTGCAGTAAAGGGAGAAAAAACACGTGGGTCTTTTTGTATCTAGCACAGAACTCTGTGGCATTGCTACCAGACTGCTAGCTGATACAAAACTGGCTTGGACGCAGCTACATAAATGTACCATACAAAAATTACTATTATATGATATATAGGACTGGTCTTGTGCTCCCTTGGAGGAAGGAGGAATGTGTGTATATCTACAGTCAGGAAAATATTCTTACCCACCTGTGTTCTACATCCTTCATATTATTGATGTTGAGATTTGTTTCCTTTGAAACTTCCAATTGGGACTGATATTTTTGTTTTTTATTGACTTGGCAGTCTTTGGACAGCAGTTCAGAATCGGGGATAGTGTATAAAGATCGAGGGAACATAGTGGTTGTGGCTACATTGACAAATACTGCAAACTGCTAGGATTGTTTCACTCTACAGGGTGAAACAATGAGTGCTGACGAACTGATGGCCACACTATACGCATTTCAGGAAGGGTTTGCTCTGGTCTGGTTCCGTGGACCAAAAATGCATTTACTACCTTAATGCATTAAGTGTGCCCCTAGAGAGCATTCTACAATTTAGTTTAATCTGAAAGGCATCCAATTAATTCACTCCGAGACACATCCATGATGCAAAACAAACTATAGTGAGTGGGGACTATCAGTAGGTTTGTCTCAAAGGCACACACCTGATCTGTACTTTAATGCGTAGATGCACCCAATACCTCAGCATGGGAAAATGGCTTTTACATACTGAATGTAGATCTTCGTTCTCCCCCAACTATATGTTGCAGTCTACCTCAGAACATTGTCTTTAATATCTTCTTTACAGGGCAATTGAAAAGTCGTTTTACATAGTTAAGATTCCTTATGAAAGACACATTTCTGATAGATGCTTAACATTATACACTAAACACAAAACAGTTTTATTTCTTTATGAGCTTAGCAGATCTTGTGGAAGCTCAGAGTACTCAAAAGTTCTGTAGTATTCTGTAAGAATGAATATTAAAAGCTTTTTGTGGGGATGTCATTCTTCAGTGTGCTGATTTTAAACTGAAAGAAATAAGCTGCTTATCCTTCAGTCAGGTCCTTTAAAGTGAAATAACTGGTATTTCCTTCCTGAAAGGGCTCTGGAGGCAGCCATTCTGGTGGACGGGTACACACTAAATTTTAGATGCATTAACAAAGTAGAGAAGGCTAGATTTTACATTTTAAGTGGATTTTAAACCCAAGCAAAAAAGTTTGAAATATAAATTTATATACTGCTGTCCTTCAAGAAATTTTGCTTTAAAATAGTTCTGTTAGAGAAAAATAACTGGTTTCTTTTCCCCCCCCCCCCAGGGCTCATCTTCTTCTGGAGGCAGCCAGTACAGTAGCCAAGTAAGCACTCATTCCAAAAGGAGAGCCAGATTGCCACTTCTGAAAATGACAGTTATTCACAAACTCAATTAAATTCAGTTTTGATATGTTCAAAGAGCAAAAACTCAGTAAACTAAATTCATCATTGAGTTTGATACGTCCTAAAAATTATACATGATGGCTTTTTTAGCAAATAGCACCCTTGTTTTTGTGAAACTTGCGTAATGAAGCTCACACAAAAAATAGGTATGGGGAAAGAATGACTCAAAATGTAGCATTTTTGATTTGCAGTGGACCTAATTCCATTAAGAAGAAAAACAAATCCAATCTCCCCTCTTTAAAGAGACCTCTTGTTGCATGAGGTTTCAGTAAACTTGCTTGGTTTGGTTTTCAGAGTCCTGTTAGGTAGCTAGTCTTTTACTGCTAGCTTTGGCCCAGGATTTAGCTTTCCAAATAAAGAAATGCCATTCTCCAGAAATGAGCAGAGAAAGAACTTGAAAGAATGCTGCTGTAACCTTCCCAACAAGTCACACAAACAAAGCAGTAGTTTTTTTTGCTTTCCACCCTTGCTTAGGAACTCGGGTATTTCCCCAAGTTACCTTGTAAGGCTTGAAGTCCAGTTATTAAAACATACTGAAAGTCCTGCTCGCCTGCCTTCACTCTTACCTTGCTGTCTTGCTCCTATTGTCCTGGAAGAGTCATGTTTTGATTTAAGGAAATCCTACAGCAGAAAATTCACTTATTTGGTATTCTTTACAGGATTCATATTCCTCTGGAGCTAGCCAGTATGGTGGACATGTAAGCTATTACTTTTAATATTTTATATTATATATTTGTTTTACCATTATTTGACTCCTATCACGTAAAGGATTATCCAGATAGTTATTTCAATTTAATATTTCAAGAAATTTTATAGTGATCTGTTCTCTGTAGTAATATTGTGAATTCAAGGAAGACAAAAATATAGAGTTTATTCTGGGAAGATTACAAACAAACAGTCAAATGAAAAAATACAGATGTCTTTGCTGCTTGTCTCCATGAATTAGATATGCAGAAATAACTGATTTTCAATATTTTTCCAGGGGCCATCTTCTTATGGAGGCAGCCATTATAGTGGACAAGTAAGTATTAAAAGTCCCCACTTTTGTAGTTTTGACCTATGCAAACTTGTAGTTTATTCATTGTCTACCTGCTGTCTGCCTTATTTTTATTTATCTTAGTCTAAAATCTTCTTGGTAAGTCTTTCTCTGTAGCATTCTGGTGCTACTGTGATTAAAAAAGACAAATTCAGATGATGACCATTATTTAAAACTAAGAAAAAATAGAATGTTAAATACATGGTTGATTCAATTGGCTCCTGAAATTTGCAGGACCAGAGGTCATGTCTTTCTGAAATAAATTAGTACTTCATGAAGCTGACCAAAATTTTTAAAAGCCTCATGAAATGATTCTATGATTTTGTGAAATGGGTGTAAAGAAGTTACAGTTTACTTTTTTGTTGATATTCAGGGTTCACCTTCCTCAGGAGGCAGCCAGCATGGTGCACAGGTGAGAACTCTTCCCTTGTAGTGTTTAGTACTTTATCCAAGAGACTTAGTAGTTCTCTGTGTAAAAGAACATTTTAAGGAGATGGTTTTTTTCATGTTTGATTTAATTTGTTGCTAGGTATATAGTAGTTATACATGTATGTGATACAAAGCCACAGGAGAGTTTTTAGGAGATGTAATCTCTGATGCATTGTGGTAAATGCAGATGAGTCTCACTCCTTTTTGCACAGTCTGGTTCAGTCCACTCCATTTTGCACTGAAAGAAATTAGGTACCTCTCCTCCATATGGAGCATGGTTTAAAGGAGTACTGTGACATGGGTAGAGATAATTTAATTCTTTTTGTTCAGGGTTCACCTTCTTCAGGAGGCAGCCAGTATGGAGGACAGGTGAGACTCTCTTCCTGTGTAGTCCTATCCTAACATCCAGCTTCTACATCAAAATTTTGTACTTTTCTATTGACTAAAAAATAATATTTTGAGTAAACTCTGTTAATCTGGTAATAGATGATCAGGTATCTAAAGATATATGATCTGAAACAATACAAAAACTATAAAGGGCCATTACTTCTGTTGTATCACAGTTAATGCAGTTCTGGCCTTCTTCTACTCTCCGACCTGCCCTCCTCATTCTGGACCCATTTCCCTTCTGCTGCTGTCATGGTTTCTTAGCTCTAACAAGCTAAGGAGTAGCTGGAGTAAGGAGTAAGGGGTGGCTGGAAGCAGATTGCATCCCTCCTCTACCTCAACCTATGGAATACCTCACTTCCTTCAGCAAAATGCAATATCAGAATTGATACCAGAGAAGCAGTATGTCTCAGGAGGGGAACAGGGGAGAAGGTCAGGAGTTGTTAAGAGAAGGTGTTTCACACCCTTGTGAAATGAAAGATGATGGATGGGTTCATAGCGGTATAGCCTTTAATATGGAGTGGAATCCCCAACAAACTCGTCCTTGGCCTCTGAAAACATTTATTGTCAGATTTATTGGAGAGGAAATTAGAGGAGAAAGAAATTTTCAGTCCAAACACAGTCTCCCGAAACTAGGTATATAATCCTAATAGCTCATGATCAGTTATTATGGAACATTCGTTTGTTACAGACCATTCCTAATTTGCATAGAACACATAAAGAAATAGGTTGAGCATTTATCTTTCTGTAATCTTTCATTGTACAACAGAGAAAGAAAATAGTCTGTCTTTCAAAAACCCTTAAATAAGCTTTTTGATAGAGAAATAATTGGCACCTTTGCTTCAGGGTCCATTTTTCTCAGGTGGCAGCCATTACGGAGGACAGGTGAGAATTGTTCTTCTATTTATGGCTTGTTTTTCCCGTTGTTCACCTTTCTCTTTTTTTCTGTTTTGTGAAAAATGGAATATTTTATAAAGGGGTGGCTTACAGCAAAACAGTCTTTAGGCAGAATAGATGAATATATGGCCTTCTGCTGTGTCAGCCCACACAGGAAAGTAAAGCATCGGAGGCTGCCCTGAGCACACAGTGCAGTGCAGCAGCACTACTCACACCTGCCTGATGCTGACTTTGATTTAAATGTTATTGTTCTGTTTAAACAGTAGCCACTGTAAAGACCAGTAGATTTCAGTATGGCTATAAAGGAAGCGTTCGCATTCCTGTGATATTTAAATCCATGGAAGACAAATAAGAATGTTTTTCTGTGACAGGTTGTAAGTTAAAGAATGTGCAACAAATATAAATGCTTTCTCATTTCTTTAGGGTATAGCTTCCTCAGGAAGCAGCCAGTATAGTGGACAGGTAAAACTTCTGCTTTCATAGTACTTGCAGTTTTGGTACACAGTTCATTAGAAAAACTGACCCGTATTTTTTGCAAAAAAGGAACATTCTAAAAGAATAGCTTTAAGCCAAACTGAGTGAGGATTACTAAGTATAGGCCTGTCTGGTATGTCAGATCATGATACGAGCGAATGATACAGGGGCCTGTCTGACTGCATGGAAATGTTTCCTTAAACAGATCATGGTTCTAAGAAGCCCATTTTTGTTGTTAAGTTTAAACAGAAGCCATCTGAAAGACTAAGGACCACAGAGAACAAGTGAGAATGTTACTCAGTAACATAATTAGTTATTCATTTTTTCCAGGGCTTTTCTTCAGGAGGCAGCCAGTTTGGTGGACAGGTAAATGCTTTTCTTTCTCCACACTGTTCAGCTATGTTAGTGTCAGGCACTCACAATTTACTCTGCCTACCTTTCCTTCACAAGAACTGTTTTCCTGCACCACTGTCCTTTTTGCCAAAAGCCTCAGCAACACGTTACTTTCTCTTTCCGTGTCATTCAGACATCTCACAGGCCAGAGCAGCCAGTAGTAACTGTCTGAATGGCAGTTGTGTTTGAGCTCCCGTACCTGCTTTGGTGCTAAACATTTTTCTTCTTACACATTTCATGCAGGTTAAATGTGGAAAGCGAGACACTGAGTTGTGAACCCCTGCCCACCTCTCAGTTAGTTTTATCAGAGTAGAAATTGCCTGTTTTCCGTAACGTCTGTAGCATGGAAGAGTACTGCATGCATTCCAGGTGCTCTGGCCTGTCTAGGGAAAAAAAAAAATTGCTTGCTGTAGTACTACTCAGAATTTTTTACTCGTCCTTTTGGTGAGTAAGGTTTTTACTCTAAGTTTTGAATTAGAAATTAGAAGACTATATTTAAAAATTTGATCAGTAAGTGCACAGCTAGCCTGAAAGGACAGTGGAGAGAGAAAGAAACTACTTTTTAGATGGAGCTTTGTGAGTCTATGAGCAGGATTTTATAGTCCATTTTCTTGCAGTAGCAGAATGTTAGTTTGATTTACTAATTCAGAGGCCTCTTCCAGTCTTGGACTCAGGAAAATAACTTTGGTTGTGTTTTATACAGGGTGGATGTGTGTGCCCCGGTGGAAGTTTAGTAAGTGTTCTTTGTCTTTGTGTATTTTTCATAGTATTTACAGATACTGGAGAATTCCCAAGGAACTATATTTCTTGAAGTAATTCTGTCTGTGAATTTATATGTATAATGAAAGTTTTTTTCACATTGTGCTAAAATGAGAAATTTTGAGCCTGCTAAGGACAAAAATATTAAGTTACTTGCAACTGTAGTGTTGTATTCAAAACTAGCTACCCAGATGCATTTCTATTTTCAAACAAATACATGGGAAATAAATTGCACTTTCCCCACCTTGAATTAAACAAGTAAAAAAGTATCTGTATTAAAGGAAGACTAGTGCTAATTTTGTAAAATATCCAGACATGAAAGTCTGCTTCAAAGCATTTCATTTCTTTTGGTTTGTAAAAGAGGCCTGGGACCTTTCTAAGAATCTGTTTCCCAAGTATCTCATAGTATATCTGCTGGGTTTTGGACATGTGTGTGTAATAGTGCTCTTCTTATGATGCTTATTAACAGTGTGATTGAACTAGTGAAACTTAGATCTAAAATCTTGGCCCAAAATGCTTCCAAGTGGGAGCAGAGCAACACATTTAAAATGTTAAAGGTATTTCCATTTTTCTGGCTGATTAGTATATTCCCTATACTTTTGTAAATTTAAAAATAAAACCAAAAACCCCACTGTTTTGCTGAAATTAAGCTAATTTACTTCTGAGAGAGGGTTCCGTTATCTGTTGTCTCAGTATAGTCAAAATTGTTTAGATGACTACTTCTTCTGAAATTATGAAATCAAGCAAAACCCACGTGCCATAAACATACCACTCATGGTATATATGCCACCTCTGAGAATCAGAAGTGCTGAAAACAACATATAAATTATCAGCTTACTTGTCTTTGCCAGCAAATAATCTGAAGGAATAAGGACGAATCGAAACTAAATCCTTTACTTGTTTAATCAACCAAATAGAAAAGTATACTAGTAATATAAAAGTGTAAATGACTTGATCATTGCAATAGGTCAATATGTTCTCTTGTTTTTCTTCTACATGACATTGAATTTAATATAGAGTAAACTTTGCTATTTTTGTTGATTATAGGGCTCTTTTGGAGGAAACAGCTACCATGGTGGACGGGTAGGCAATTTGTCTTTAACACTTACACAGATTAGTTCCTCAGGAGTAAACACGGCTCAGTTGCCATATTTGCCCAGAAGCCATTACATATTGAGTTCAGTTTAGTCACAGAGGTAGGGACAATAATTCCAGAGAGTGCATGTGGCTTTTATTGAATCCTTCTTGACATTTCAGTTATATCTTTCTACATAATAAAGCCAAGATTTTACTTTGTACTTACCTCGGAAAAAATACTGAAGTATCATTCACGGGGTTCATCTCATTGTGTAAACCGCTAACAGGATGTGCGGATAAGTAGCTGTTTGCCACTGCATTAATAACTGTGTAAAGTTCTACCAGTTAAGCAGTGTCATGAGCATTGTTTAGAGTAAGTCCAGGTTTTTTTGACGCCAGGTGGTATTTAAAAAAATCACAAAAATTTCACATTCTTTTTACAGGGTTCACCATACTCTGGAAGCAGTCAGTATGGTGTACAGGCAAGCAACTTTTCTTTGTATTCAAGATCTTCTTCCTACTTACGATTTATCAAATGAAAAATATGATGCAGTGCATATACTGCCAGTCAGTTGTTCAGAGTCCTTTTCCTCTCAATAAATATCTGAAAACAGGGACCGTTTCTCGGTAACTGAAATGGAGTAGCATGGATAAACTTCAACTTAAAGAAACTGCATAAATCATAATTTTAGTTGTTTTACCTGAGAATGCCTCTTATCTCAAGTGATAATTTTAATTAACTATTTTTATGTTTCACTTCCACTTTGCTATGACACCAGTTCAAAATCTATTTTCTGTGTTGTTTTTCAGTTATATTGAAGTTATCCTTCTTTTTTTTACATTTGTTTAGATTAAATACTTGGAAATTTGGTACAAAATATACCAATAGATATTGCTTTGAAAATATAAATTCTAGTGTGTTACCCACAATGATACTACTTTCCTCATCTTCAGCTGCAATTCAAGTTTCTTCCTGTAAGCAGCTCCCTATGTTCCTTTTGTAGACTTAGTTTGTCACTGATCAAGAAATCTTACTAGGCCAAATAGTTAACAGATGTAAAGGATGGCTATCTAATAAGAAGGTGGAACATGTTTTTCATTAGTATTACTCTGTTTGCAATGTTTCACTCTGCTATACTAAAAAATAATTTAATGTCTTTTTACTCTATTGGCAAGCGTTTGAGTTCAGTATCACTCTATTAAGATCATTTCTTGTAGCATGGAGAGGATTTTTAAAAGCTGCAAAACAATTTTTTCCTAAATTACTTATTTGGAATAATAAGGATGCTCTTGCAATAGTACACATAATGCACACATGATTCTCTCTGAACACATTTGACCTATCAGAAAATCACAAATAAAGTAGATTTTTTGTTCTCTTGAACAGAGCCATACTTAAAGACACTTTATGTCCGTAAATTTATGTCAGAGAATAATCTTAGCAGGTGTTTTGTGACTGTTTGCCAAATTTACTACTTTCAGCTGTTAAGGAATTTAGTGGAATTAAGTCAGGAGTCTCTCACTGCATTTTTTTAGATTAATATACTTTCCAGATTCCTACTGAGATCTCCTGTCAAAAGATCCTTCTGTGATGTTTCATTCTGCACAGCCAAAAAAAACCCCCAAAACCAAAACCAAAACAAGTAACTGCTGTTATTCTGTGTTATTCTGCCAATGCTTAAGCACTTAAGTTTCCTGTGTTTTTCTTTAATAGGGATCTTATCCCTCAGGAAGCAGCCACTATGGTGGACAGGTGAGTATATTCTCTTCCCATCCCATCACTCCTAACTCTTCCCCTGTACTGTCTGGTTCAGGTCAGTTACTTGATGCTGAAAGATACATTAATTTGGCCATTTTACTGAGCTTAAATAGTTGAGGTAATATCAATTAAAGTCATTTCAGCAAGCTGAATAAAAGAAGTGAATTAATGCTCTGTGTAAACCTATAATCGCTATACTGTATTTCATAACACTGCTTTCTTGATTCAGAATAACAAATTGTCATTGCTTTGGTATGCAGGAGATAGCTTAAGTTTGAGGTACCCCAGTTAGTTACTTTTTGTCTAAACAACACCCAAATAAGTTTGTCCGAAGTACTGCACAAATTGTCTCAAGACAGTGATAGAAGGTGTTTCCATTCAATTAACAGATGTTTGATTGACTTCTTACAGAGCTCATATTCTTCTGGAGGCAGACAATACGGTAAACCAGTAAGTAAAAAAATTTCAAGTTTACCTTTCTTTTTTCTTCTAAGCCTGTTAAAAAAATTATATCCAGTTAGTTATGGACCAGATATTTTTCTGAGAATTACTTAAATATGCAAAGTGTCACATGATTTACTCATCTGAGATAGTCTCAACAAATGCAAACACAATTTTCACACAGTTCCATAGTTTTGAGCCAGCATTTTACTCTGTTACTGAACTTCTAGTCCATTTCTGGATTAGTTCTAGTAATCAAAGAATGAGATTACAAGATCCTTTTTTTTTTTTTTTTTTTGTAAGGGACTTGTGAACAGTTATTTCTGTTTAAATTCATAGTAATCGTACGCTTTGTGCTCAGGGCTCACTTTTTCATTGATTTTATATGCATTTGTCTTAAGTATTTCTGGCTTGCTTTGAAGAAAACACTTTCTTTTTCTTTTTGAAGGAAATAATAGTTGACATTTGACTATGCGTATTTTCATCTTCTCCTGTTTCAGACCACTTTTTTTACTACGTAATTTAGACCTTGCTCTTGTCATTCAATGGCAGGAGATATAAATAAGCACACACAATGTTTTAGGTTATCTCTTACAGAAAATAAGATGTATCCACCTGTTATTAAAAAGTGGGCACAAATGTTACATTCTCTTATACATGAATCATAAAGGCGAGACATTTTGTGTACCATATTTGATGGCATTTCTCAAAGAGCTAATGCTTGTAAGATTACCTGTTGGCAATGCCATTCAAATAAGCAGAGCAACTTTGCCAGAAAACTGAATAAGACTCTTGTAGAACATCTCTAATTTTTCAGTACCCACTTTTATTTTCAGTTACCTTCCTTATTAGAGCTTTCTTCAAGTAGGGCTGTAGAGTAAAGGACTGTAGAGTAAACTCCCCCTGCTCCCAGTCTAGCTGTAGACTGATTCCAGGTGAATTAATGTTTTAATTGGACCTTATTATTTTTTTCTTTCTATATATTAAACACATCATAACTACAAAACAGCTCTTTCTTCTTGAGAACTTTGAATTAAATTCTCTGACTAATACATCATTCAAAAGAATACTTGTAACAGAAAGATGTCAGATGTCTGTATTTCAGATAAGCTTTGCCCTGGGATTTTTGGATGACTGGACACAAAATACTGTTCATTCTCCTGTGGTCCTTTATTCCAGATAGAAAGAATATACTGAAGTACAAATAGGCTTAGAGTCGAAAACGGGTATCTTTTTTCAGGGTTCATCTTCCTCAGGAGGCAGTCATCAAGGAAAGCCAGTAAGGATATTCTTCTTTCAGTATTCCACAACTAAGGTAGAAATGTGGATATTGGTATTTAAAATAGGTAACAATAATGAGGGTGAAATTTAAGATTACGCTACAATGGTAAATGTCTGAGAAAACTGACCAATAAAAATTGGAATATTTTGTTCAAACTTGAACCTTAGGATGAGGCAGCGTTCAGTCCTCCCATAGCAAAGTTTTGATATACTCTGTTACTCACAGAAACATGCTTGGATCATTCTATTAAGAACGATGTATTTAAATATCAGGATAACTGTTTCAGTTTCAAACTTTATAGTTCAGTCAATGATACATTGCTTTGAAAATCCTCTGAAACTGTTCATGGAGTAAAGAGGACATGCTGTGCTTACTTGAGACGCTTCAATTAAAATAGGGAAAAAAGTGCAAGGAAAAAGGTAAAATCAAAGTCAGTATCAAAACTACTAATATCTAGGGCATTTTCAAGACTGCTGTGTGCTTTTTGGACACAATTCACTAGGAATCTCGTACAACAAAAATAAATGGTTTATAATTATTTTACAGGGCTTCTCTACCTCAGGAAGCACTTACTCTGGGAAACCGGTAAGAATACTTTCGACACAGCATTTTCATCTTCTTTTCTTAGTAAACAAAGAACCTGGGTGGTTGATAGAGCAATTTCGGGATGATTTGGTTTGAAGAGAACATTCTGTATTAGTTCCATTTGTATTAGAGCATATTTAAAGAAACTGCTGTGGAAAATACAGCCTCAGCCTGGGAAAGCTATTTCAATATCACTTCTATTTTAAATCTGAATCTGTCTTGCTTCATGTTCCAGTTAGTGGCCTTGTTACATGTTGCTGTCCTCTAATTTTAAATTCCTGTTCTCTGTGTAGATTTTTATAGACTCTATTCTGTTAATCCTTCTTTTTTTTTTTTTTTTTAAATAAGCTAGGTTATTGAGTTTTTCACTGGTTGGTTACCTGGTTTTGCACTTTGTTTTGTTCAGCACTCATCAATTTTTAACATCCTCTTTCAACTATACAGATGGAAGACTCTGTATGGAATATGATAACGGACTGAGAGAAAAATAGACTTTTGCCCTTTCATCAATTTTAGCTGAAATTTTCAGATGTAAGATGAGATAGAGTGTGTGTGTAACTAAAACTATTTACTTTTATCCATGCAAGGCTACTTTCCTCTTGAACAACTTAAAACCATGCTATGGGTTAAACTATTAAAATTCTGTTGATCACAGGCAAAACTGTGTTCAAAACCGTTGGATGGGAACATGCTGAGATTGATTTCTTTGTTTGTTTTCAGAATTCATCATCCTCAGGTGGCAGTCAAGTGGTAAGCACGTTTCCTCTTTGTAGTTTCTACTGGTTCCTTCCTATACATGTTGTAGAAAACTAAAAGTATTGTTTATACTGTGAGGTATCTGTCAGATTTCCTATGTCTGAATAAGTGTTTGGGAATGCATGTGCAACATAATAAATGGGAATAGTATCAACAAAAATGAGGAAAAATGGGACCACATTAAGTGCTTCATATTTTTGATCCTGCCTATCACTTGAAAACTGAACACCTGTTGATTTAGGTGTACTACGGATGTGGCACATGATCTTTTAACATCGGAAGTGTCTACATAATAGAAGGGGCCTAATAGGAAAAGATTTCTCTGAAGCTTTCTATGCTTTTATAATAGTAATAAATAGAACTATTTTCATTTGGGTTTATCAAATTGCTCTCTTTTTTTATAGAGCTCTGCCGGGAAACACTCCACTCCCCGACTCCTGCTGTTATTCAGTGTTTTGAGTGCCTTTGCTCTCTCTGCTGCTACATCAAAGTGGTCCATGTGAACTTCTGAAGAGTTGCTTGGCATCCTAGACATGGATTATATTCAGTAACATTAGATTAATTACTTGACGTAAGAAAAAAAATACCCTTGAGTCAAATTGGCAGATGCTACTTGGCTGTTAAGTTGTATGTGTAGCTAGTATGTCATGCCGCTCTCATTAGTTTACCTTTGGTTTTAGTCATCAGTAGATATCGTTAGTTTTGTCAGTGTTTTAGGCAGCATTTTAAGTGAGCATATTGTACCCTACCTATATGATTTATTTTTATTTCCGATGGGGAATGCAATGAGCACCTACTTGAAATCTGATTGGTGTGACAAACAAATACTTAGAAAATATTTGGTTATTAACCAAAGCGGAGGAGATCAAACAAATTGTTGTATGTGCAAACTGAGCACCATGCCTGGTCATCATCGCATAAAATACGGCTAATGTAAATATCTGATAAGCAGTCTGCCATGGGACAGAAGAGATGCCAAAATAATATCAGAGTATTGGTTTTAGTCTATCGTAAGCAAATGTAAGCTCAATATGGAGGTTGCAAAGCAAAAGAAAAAACTCCGTGGGACTGAAATTTTTTGGGGATTAAGTAAAGTTTATTCATTAGAGAAGCCAAACAGCTCAGAGCAAAGAAATACTGAACTCTGTTCAAACTGATGGCAAATACCTAGAGTTCTGTGGAGAAGCATATGAGGCAATGCACCCCAGATTAGGCTGACAGTCTAAAAGCTGCTGAAAAACAATGCATTTTCCCTCGGGAAGGAATGAAAATGTAATTAAGTTCATAAAACTGGTCGTATCTTGTCCCAAGTATTTAGTCTAACCTGTGATACTCAATGTATCTGCAAGTTTTATTTCAAGAACGATGCTGACATCTGCAAGCAGGTACAGTAAATGCAGTCCCAGCAAGACCATGGCCTATTTTTCAGTTCAGGAGCAGTTCCCCATCTTGCAGCAAACTCTTTTGGAGCTGCCAGAGCCGCCTTCTGTTTGTGCAGTGACCATTGCTCCGGCACCTTGTCCGTGGCGGTGCGTCCATTGTACCGCCGCTCCTGCAGCAGCGTTCGCCATGGGCTAAGCTCCTTCGGTGTTAACAAAGTGCATTCTCCTAAAGCGTGCTTCTAATTAATGTCTCATTGAACACGTGCCTAGTATTAAAGCTACATTTATTAGTAGTGTGCTTGTCTCCCATGGTTTACAGTTGCAATTGATGAAATATATTTCCATCCAAGTTCTGCTACCACCTCCAGCAGGGCTGATGTGCTGCACAGGGCACGCTGTCCTTTGCCACCCGTCAGTAAATCGGCCCAAGTATCTGAAGCTGTAATTGAAGCATAAAGGAGTTTTGCCTAAATATGGTCTTCAAAATTCGGTGGACAATTTGTTTCTTTGGAATACGGAGTAAGGTTCCCTTTGAGAGGTCCATATCTTAATTCGAACTAGCCTTGCTCTTCTTTAATAAATTTATCACGGATTTCATACAAAACACGCGTGCCATTCACTGCAGAAGTACCCCTATGAACGACGCTTTTCGCTGAACCGCTGCCCGCCCGCCCCGGAGGGAAGGGCCCTCCCTGAGGGCGGCTGGCGCCCGCCGCGCCAGGTCGGGGCCGGCGGCCGGTAACGCTGCGCGCCACGGGCGCCCGCCCGCCCCGGCCGCCGCCTCGGCCGCAGGTACCCGCCCCGCGGCCCTCCGGGCCCTTCCCGCCCCGCCTCGCTCTTCTCCACGCAGCGGCCCCCAGCACCGCAGCCCCTGCTAACCCCTGCCCGCCTCCGCCAGACCAGGACCCGGCCCGGCCGCTCGCAGCCCGGCAGGCCGATGCTTGGCTGCCCGCCGCGGCTGCCCCGGGGCCCGTGACGGGCGGGGAGCGCTGCTCGCCGCGGCGCTGGGAACGGAGTGGGCGGGGCCGCAGCTGCAGCCGGAGCCTTTGCGGGACGGGACCGCGGCACCCGGAAACACCGGGTGGCTGGTGGGAGCGGAGCCGGCGGTGAGGGGCGAGCTGGGCCGCCGGCCGGGCGCTGCAGGTGGGAGGCCCGGGCTGGCACCGGGGGGAGCAGGGCCCGGCTGCGGCTGCTCCGGAGGGAGCGGTGCCGCGGTTGTGGATGAGGGAAGAAGCCTGAGGGAGGCCTTTGGTGTGGGAGGGGGAGACGTTTGGGGTTGGTGGATGGGGCGGGAGGCAGGTCTGTGGGGGCAGGCTGGGGAGGGGAGGGGTGGGATTGAGATACTGAGAGAAATGTCCGTAAACGGAATGGTCTGGGGAAGAGGGAGGGGAGGGGAAGGGTGCCGGTGAAGTGACTGTGGGAAGCAGCTATCCGTGAAGTTGGGAAGGGCAGTTGACGCGCCTGAGGGACAGGATACCATCCAGAGGGACCTGGACAAGCTGGAGAAGTGGGCCCGTGTGAACCTCACCAGGGTCAACAAGGCCAAGTGCAGGATCCTGCACCTGGGTCGGGGCAACCCCCAGTATCCATACAGGCTGGGGGATTAAGGGATTGAGAGCAGCCCTGCCGAGAAGGACTTGGGGGTACTGGGGCATGAAAATTTGGACAGGAGCAAGCAACATGCGCTTGCAGCCCAGAAGGCCTACCATCTCCTGCGCTGCATCACAAGCAGCGTGGCCAGCAGGTCGAGGGAGGTGATTCTGCCCCTCTACTCCAGTCCGGTGAGACCCCACCTGGAGTGCTGCGTCCAGCTCTGGGGTCCTCAGCACAGGAGAGACATGGACCTGTTGGAGCGGGTCCAGAGGAGGCCACAAAAACGATCAGAGGGATGGAGCACCTCTGCTATGAGGAAAGGCTGAGAGAGCTGGGGTTGTTCAGGCTGGAGAAGAGAAGGCTCCAGGGAGACCTTATTGCAGCCTTTCAATATACAAAGTGAGCTTTTAAGAAAGACCAAGAGAGACTTTTTAGCAGGGCCTGTAGCGTCAGGACAAGGGGCAATGGTTTGAAACTGAAAGAGGGTAGATTTAGACTAGATATAAGGAAGAAATTTTTTGCAACGAGGGTGGTGAAACACTGGAACGGGTGGCCCAGAGAGGTGGTAGATGCCCCATCCTTGGAAACATTCAAGGTCAGGCTGGACGGGGCTCTGAGCAACCTAGTCTAGTTCAAGATGCATTCAAGTTCCAAGTCCAACCCCCCTCATTGCAGGGGGGTTGGACTGGGTAACCTTTAAAGGTCCCTTCCAACCCAAATCATTCTATGATTTTATGATCTGGTCAGCAGCTGTGCCACTGTTGCTAAGGTTGTGGCTCACTTGCTGGGTTTCTTCTCAGGGTAGGTGCAGCTGGTGCTCTGCTGAGAAGGTGTTCACTATGCTTGACGTAGTGCCGTGTGTGAAGTTAACAGAAATGCACACTTTATAAGTATTTTCATGGTGTCACAATTTCATACTGGGTTTTTGAAATGAGAAATGCTACAGCAGTACGAAGCTTATGGATTAAGTCAGAAAACCAGAAGACGCGGAGGTAATGAACATAATAAGATAATATGTATTATGGAATATCCTGGAAGGTAAAAGATAAACACCAAAAGGTACTCCAAGTTGTTTCATTTTATTGAATCCTATAAACTATATTTTAAATCAGAGTGAGGAAGACTTGGATACCAAAGAAAAGAATTTTAAGGAATGATTGGGTGGCGAAGACTGAGACTGCTTTCAGCAGTGGAGGGACGTGTTATTTGGGACATAAAGAACATGTGCAAAAAACCTTTCTAAAACTGAGTGAGCACCATAGTGGGAAGCTTATCTGACACAGTGGCCTCTACACAGGAGGGATGGGATCTAAGGCAACCCTTGGTTTTCAAAGAACTTATGTGCAGACTGACAAAATGGGTTTTAGAATGAACAGATTGCTTCTCCCAAAATCTGTGGGGTTGCCTTTCTCCATAGGCGCTGCACTTGACTCGTCTGGACTCTTTGTATGCGGACTGAGTTGAGCCTGACCTGTTCAGCCCTTCTCTGTTACGTTAGTACACAGGACCTGCTCCACAAAAACTGTCGCTGTGTAGACAGTTTGCTAGAGTATACTCTAGCTCTGTGATGCCTGCTTTTCTTTTATAAAAGAATAAGCCACATCAAATTTCTTTAGAGGTTGCAGGGTGAGTTTGAGGGAGGTGACAGTTGTGGGGAAACTGATTTACAGTAACCCCTTCCTTTAGAAACTGTAGCTCATGATTCCCTATAACAGTGTTAGGCATTGCGAGAACTTGTGATTGAAAATTACAGTTCTGGGCGATAAGGGTCCATTGGTTTGGGATGCGTGATGTTCTGGTTTGTAGAAGTAGAATGCGTAGCAAAAATACTGGTTTTGGGAAAAACTGTAGTGGTAGTAAGTATAAATTTGCTTTATTTAGAGCAGTGTATTGTTAGGAGTGACTCTCTGTCTTCAACAATCTTACAGGCTGCCTACACTGCCTAATTCCTTATACTAGTTATGCTGCTGTTTGCAATAACAAGAAAAAGGCAGGGATCATCTGAAACAGGTACCTAGGGAAATCTAATCACGTGTGTCTGCTTAAAACAGTTCCGGATTTGGCAATGTTAAGTGAGGGCAACACATACTTGATCTTTGGGACAGGCTTGCCAGACACAGTTATTCCTCTCTTATTATTCTTGAATTGCTTGCCACCTGGGCTTATTCTTTACTAACTACTTCAGTTCATACCCATATGCATGCTGCTTGCACAGGCTCAGTGCCTTCATTGGAACTCAGGAGGCTGCACAGCTGGATCACATCAATAGAGGGTCTCTAGAGGGGAGGAGAGATTCTTAAGATCTGTACCTCTTAGGATCTAGCATAATAATGTAAGATGGTTAGGAGTTCAGGATTTTCCCACTGAATTTTTGAACCTTCTCGTCTTATATTCATACCCCTTCAGTACACTGTTCAGCTGTCTAATTTTATTTGTAATTACTAGCTTGCTGCATTAAGCATCTACAGATCTATTTTTACTGTAGTACCTAGTTTGTGTTACTCTACTCGAACTAGGTCACCTTGACTGAGGGTGGCTGCATTGCCTCGAGCACCCAGACTTGATCAGTAATTCATAAATAGCCTAAGTGTAAGCTGTAGCTGAACCCCGGCTGTATGCAATGTTCAGTCTTTCATTGGCCTGATACGTCTGCAGGAGCTGCATTCAGGCAGTGCTTCAGTTCATGGCGTTGCACTCCTGTATGCTTGAGGAGGGATGGGTGTTTGAACTAACGCTGAGGACTGAATGCCCCCTTGCTCACAGAATCTGAATGTGACTACTACGATCTTGCTATACTGTGATCTATACAATGAACGCAGTGTATGTACTGTTTGAAAAACAGAGAGGCAGTTAAGGCAGGGTGTATCAAATTTCTGTGCTGGCAGGCAGAGTTTGGCTTAATGACTGTTATGTCAATATAAAACTATTGCACTACTGTGCACATAGTTGAAGACTTCATCTTACAAGAAATACTGGTGCTAGATTTAGCTCAATGAGGGCCTGAATTCCCCAAATGCTGAATATTTATATTCAATATATGATTTCTTTAATAGTCATCAAACCAAATTCTCGTCAGTCAGAGAAAGCTTATCTTTGGATTTTTAGGTTTGGTGTAAAGGAAAAAGGGGGAGGGGTGGACTTAAAGAGTATTCAGCCACAAATTTCACATTTAAGATTCACGATGCCCAACTTTTCCTTTCTGATACGTAGATTAGAATGGTGATTTTTTTTTTTTCCCCCACAAAAGAAAAAAACCCACCACCTTTGTGAGATCAAAAAACTCAGCAGCGTTAAGTTCCCCTTCTGCTAGGTTTTCTGTCAAACTGTAAGAAAATCTTACCTGAGACCTAAGCAATATACAGCATTGTCTGAAATTAGATGTTAGTTAATATGTCATTGCATTCCCTTTGTTAGACTTGGTAAGGGTGGAAGTTCCTGGTTGAGTGATAGGCCAGTGAATCAGTGATACAGCCTCCACTATCCGTGGCAAAAGCCTAGGTTTTTGGAGCAAAGTTGAGAAGAAATCATTGGTTGGTCTTTAGCAGTTACAATTTAATGTGTAACTGTTCTGTGCATAAGTGCACTTGCCAGTGCTAGAAAGTATCTGCATGATTTTAAAAAGGCCGAGATGGGGTTGTGGCTAGGGAGCTAGATGACGTTGCAGGAGCAAGGTCCACCAGTGTTCTACTGTGTTGTGCTTGATATCGTTGTCATGAAAATATTATTTGAATGCAGTGATATTTTTAATTTTTTTCACCAGTTAAGAATTTTTTTAATGTAAATGGAGAAATTGGGAATACCACCTGAAGGAAACCTTCATATGAAAAAGTCTTTGTTAGTCAGTTTCTGCTAGAAGAGTAAGGAAAAAACTTTGCTAGAAGATTTGCTTTTAGTAACGCTTCTGAAGAAGAATACAAGCTCTAAGAAAAACATAGCTTATTTTTTTCCATCGTCTACTTAATACACATTATAATGCATCCAGCAAGAAGAATGAGTAACAAACTGGAAAACAAAAGAAAGAGCAAGGTAAGTTTTAAAATTATGAAGTGATTTCCAGTGGTTTAGTTGAAAAGTGCCATGTATTCGGGGAGGAACAGCTGACAAGTAGCTTATGGGAGGGAACAAGGAAGAAACTTGTATCAAGTCTGAGGAAGACATGTCCAGAGAAGGGCAGTGAAGCTGGTGAAGGGTCTAGAGCACAAGTCTTATTGAGGAGCAGCTGAGGGAGCTGGGGCTGTTTAGCCTGGAGAAAAGGAGGCTGAGGGGAGACCTTATCTCTTTCTACAGCTACCTGAAAGGAGGCTGTAGCGAGGTGGGGGTCGGTCTCTTCTGCCAAGTAGCAAGTGACAGGACGAGAGGAAACGGCCTCAAGTTGCGCCAGGGCAGGTTTAGATTGGATATTAGGAAAAATATCTTCACCAAAAGGGTTGTCAAGCACTGGAAGAGGCTGCCCAGGGAAGTGGTGGTGTCCCCATCCTGGGAGGTATTTAAAAGACGGGTAGCTGTGGTGCTTAGGGACATGGTTTAGCGGTGAACTTGGCAGTGCTAGGTTAACAGTTGGACGTGATGATCTTAAAGGTCTTTTCGAACCTAAATGATTCTATGATTCTAAGATTGAAAACATCTATAGTAGCATTTTAAAGTGAGAAAAACAAGGTTTAAGATTATTAGAAATGTTTATAACATTATGGTTCATGGAAAAAAAAAACTACGCAGACATGAAAGATTACATATTGAGGGAGTGGGGGGAGAAAGAAATGCATTGTTGAATGATAGCAGTCCAAATTTGGCAGTTAAAAAGTATTTGTATGTATGTAAAATCTTGTTCAAAACCCAGTTCAGCAGCATTTACTAGATTCAGAAAGGTCTATGCACCCTCAGTACCATCTGGGATATTTATTATAGAATCACAGAATGGTTTGCGTTGGAAGGGACATTTAAAGGTCATCTAGTTCCAACCCCCATGTCATGGGCAGGGACACCTTCCACTAGATCAGGTTGCTTAGAGCCCTGTCCAACCTGACTTTGAACATTTACAATGATGAAGCTTCCACAACTTCTCAGGGCAACCTGTTCCAGTGCCTCGCTACCCCTGTCAAAAAATTTCTTTCTTACATCAAATCAAAATCTACCCTCTTTCAGTTTCAAACTATTGCCCCTTGTCCTGACGCTACAGGCCCTGCTAAAAAGTCTCTCTTGGTCTTTCTTAAAAGCTCACTTTGTATATTGAAAGGCTGCAATAAGGTCTCCCTGGAGCCTTCTCTTCTCCAGCCTGAACAACCCCAGCTCTCTCAGCCTTTCCTCATAGCAGAGGTGCTCCATCCCTCTGATCGTTTTTGTGGCCTCCTCTGGACCCGCTCCAACAGGTCCATGTCTCTCCTGTGCTGAGGACCCCAGAGCTGGACGCAGCACTCCAGGTGGGGTCTCACCGGAGCGGAGCAGAATCACCTCCCTCGACCTGCTGGCCACGCTGCTTGTGATGCAGCACAGGAGATGGTAGGCCTTCTGGGCTGCAAGTGCATGTTGCTTGCTCCTGTCCAAATTTTCATGCCC
Source organism: Nipponia nippon (assembly GCF_047370975.1). Taxonomy (NCBI): domain Eukaryota; kingdom Metazoa; phylum Chordata; class Aves; order Pelecaniformes; family Threskiornithidae; genus Nipponia; species Nipponia nippon. Next base: position 41,906,479 of record NW_028262369.1, read on the forward strand.
CAGTACCCCCAAGTCCTTCTCGGCAGGGCTGCTCTCAATCCCTTAATCCCCCAGCCTGTATGGATACTGGGCGTTGCCCCGACCCCTGTACAGAACCCTGCACTTGGCCTTGTTGAGCTTCATCAGGTTCCTTCCATCCATTTATTTCTATACATAAACTCTTTGTTGTATTAGATATTACTTTTGGTAAAAAGAAGGCTATATTGAGTCCAACAGAAAGAAAATTTACAGAATAGAACTTTCCTCTGAGAACGTAGTTGTGTTACAGAAAGTAGCATGTTACTTGTGTGTTAGCCAACACTGGGAAGAGGGCAATACTCATGCGAAAGCATAGAAGGAAGCCTTATATAAATGCGTTCTTCAGGTTCTGTGAGCTAGCTCTTGCTCCACCTTCCAATTGTGCTTTTTCTCTTCATTGCTAGTTTATTATATTTGTAAAGGTGTGACATCAGCACTGGGTTCACATTTCATCTGAGAAATATGAGAACATGATCCTGTTCCTGTAATCCCCCATCTTGATTTCGGAGCAAATGCCCAGGAAGTGTGTTCCACTGAAATGAAATACTGTACTTTACTTTCCACTCTGTTTCTCCTTCTGTAAGGCAGACTCAATCGGTGTTTATTTTCTGGCAGATCCCAGACATAGAACCTGGTGTACTGGCACACAAAACTTAAAACTTTGCCTTTTGCAGTTTTAAGAGGCTGGTCGTCTGCTTCTGTTTGGCTCTGTATTTTAACTGATGTGCAAGTGCCTTTTGTTTGGTTAAGCAGTCTTAAATTCATTAGTCATAAAATGGAATAAGAGCTAGCAATAGCAATAACTCCTGTGACTTGGCTTTTTACTCTAAAAGACCGCCAGCAGTGAAAATATTTCACAGCTAGGCTGGAAGGAATGTCATTCACGAAATGCCATCACGGTGAAGACTGGAAGCATAATAATAGTTAGTTATTTTTTTTAAATTTAACTTTCCTTCTGAAAGAGTAGGGAGGAGTAAAGAAATAGTTGCCCGTAGAAGTTATTTTCATGTCAAATCTTTTGCTAAATGGGTAGAAGTTAATACAAACTTCAACTCTGTAGCCCGTTGGAAAGGCCTCACTTCACCATTTTCTGTTACTCTGTATGCGTTTGTTTTCGATAGGGTGCACTCCTAGGCCATCACCTGGGAAGGCCTTTGCTTTTGTGCCTGTGTAGAATCCTAGGCTCTGCCGGTGAGGTCTCAGTTGCAGGATGGGAGCCGCAACCAGCGGTACATTTTACCTTCCCTCTGTCCTGAATTCCTCTCATTTTATCTGCATGGACTTGTTCTGAAGATCTGTCAGTGGTAAGCGGTAAATGGACCTTGATTTATAGACATCATGACCATAGGTACCCCGAAACTATTTTAAGTGACTTTTTAATTGTATCTTACAGTGAGAGGTGCTAAGCACCTGCAATTCATTGACTGTAATGGAGCCTGTCACATCTGTTACCTGGTAGTAATTGCATACATGACTTTTACTGAGGATTGCTCAGTCACTTGACAGAGAGCATGTTGTTATTTTAATCTGTGAGTTTAACCTGCTTTTTTGTTATGTGACTTACTGGAATTCATCGTTAATTGTTTTTGGTGGTGGTGGTGTTGTGTTAGCTACTTCTTGAGACAGTGTTGGGTGCTTGGGTTTTTTTGGATGCTGATTTCTTTTTTTCAAGTTTTCTCTGATACTCTCTTGAAGTTTCAGAAATGTAAAGAAAATTAAATTTAATGAATATAATAAAAAGTGAGCCAGCTGCAGTGACTGTAAGAAAAGTTTTCCTACCATCAGATGTGTTTACACCATCAGATCTTTAAAAGACAAAAATCTTAAGGTTAAGGAAAGTCCTGTAATAATCTTCTTGTTGCTCATGTAGTAAATCCTGATAAATATTAGCAAGTTTTGTTAAGAATGGATAGAAGAAAATAAAATATATATAGTATGTTTACTGTTCATTAAGTCAAATTGATTATGTTCCTTTTGGCCTAATGTATTTCATCTGCAAACATTAGAATTTACCAGTATTTTAGGAGGGAAAGTGTAGGGACAATATAAAAATAAAATGTAAAATATGAAATTTTAGCCTGTGGTGGAGAAATTACTGAGGGAGATGAAAATCTGCAAGTTGGAAATTTATTCATTTTATCTGAATGAGTATTATGAAATGGAAATATGTGATTTTCCACTTTTAAAAAAATCTGCTTCCTTTGAACAGGTATTTTTCAGGCGTTGCACAGTATGATTCTTTGAGCTGAAGGTATTACTTCCTATATGGATTGTTTTGTTTTGTTTTCTGAGTCTGTAAAACTCAGGAAAAAATTCCTCTTCCTTTATACTTTTAAGAACAACTCTTCACATAGTATCCGTCTGCATTTTATCCACCTGTGTGTACTGAAATCAAATGTTGCATGGCTGTAAATACCGTCTTGGCTTACTGCATGTTGACTTTCCATATAGACCTGCCTTTAACCTCTTCCCCTGCCTTCCGTATTGCTGGCTGTAGGGTGTGTCTACATGGTGTACTGAATAAACCACACAGAAGAGGTTTACTTAGATTAATAAAAGAAAAGAATAATGAGCCTAGTCATTGAGTTAACAGCTGTGACAGGCTACCTTACAGTCAATGAGTTGCAGATACTTAGCACCTCTCACTGTAAGACACGTTTCAAAATTCACTGAGTTAATGTGACCACTCATCTTCCAGTCTTTGAATTAGCAAACCTAAATCTGGTTTTTGGAAAAGATGCATCCTGCAGAGTACCGAGCAGTCTGTCCAAAGCCCAGTAAGAAATCTAAGCTTGGTTGTAACTCTCTACGGGAAATGCATTGGTAACTTTCATTTCATTGTTGGTTTCAGACCACCAGAGTGTGGGCTGTTACTGAAGAAAACAGTTTATTTAGTATATGACTGCGCAGTCTGTTGCAGTGAGGGTGTCGGGAAATCATGCCTAGAAGAGAGGGATTATGCCTCTGGTAGTAATCTGTAAATCTAAACCTGCTGTGAAACTGCAGTTGAAGACAGTTCAACTGTTTCAAGTCCAGTACTTGGCTCCTTTTCTGGATCCAGTCCCTAGTTTGCAACAGGTTCTACGGACGGATATGCAGCTCTCTTAAAGGATCGCTGATAAGATACTATGTGTGCTCAGCAGAGGGTGGTTGTTTCATTGGCATATCTAAGTTTCAGGACTCCCTAGTTCCTGCTCTGTGAACCAACTATTTGTAAGTACAGCAGGAAACTTTACACACTTGTTCTCTACAAGCCTATCTTGCTGACCACTGACAGGACAACCTTTAATAAATATCCTTATTTCAGCTATCACACTGGACACCTAAAGTCCATTTTGTGCGAATTTTGGTAACTGAAACTGCTTTAGTGAATTGTGGTAAAGAAATCTTTCCTGCTACTGGCACCTTTTTGATACACATTGTCTGGGGAAAGTTCTCTTATTTATCATAATTACTAATGAAGACAAGACTAGTTTAAGATAATATTGTGGTATGTATTCCTTATGGCTTTGCTGATGGGCTTATTAAACTGTTGTGCTTGTTGGTATGTTTTCATGCTGAATGCTTGGATACTCACTCATAAACAAGGTATTAGTGATTTACTTTTAAAATTACGTTTTAAGCTGCTCTAGTAAATAGATGGTTGTATTTCAGCAAGAAATTAATGTGAACGTTATTTTCTGATATATTGTGACCTATTTTCAGGGTTAAGGAATTGATCTCTGAGAATTTCGAACATTTGTAAAACCCATTGTCACTTCACAGGCTCACAGAATGCAGGAATTTGGGTCCGAGTTCAGGAGAGATGTGTGTTCCCATTATCTGTATTTTGTGCAGAAGCATTTTGAAAACTGAAAACCAAAAAGTTTAAAAACTTATTTATCTGTAAACGTGCTTTCATGAAATTAAGTGTTGTTCATCTTAACCATACGTTGCTCTTTGAGACCTGACAATCTGGAAAAGCAATACTAAGCAATGAGGTAGATGGAAAAGGTGGAAGAAAGTTTATGCAAGTTGGCTCACATACATGTGCGTTTTGCAATGTCGGTTTTCTCCAGCAGCATAGGCAGACCTTTTCATGAAGTTCAGTTCTGTCTTTTCTCTCAGTGGATTTTTTTTTTTTTTTTTTTTTTTTTGCTTTCTCTTTTTCTCCCTCTATCTTCTCTATGCTGCTGGTATTTCTCCAGAGAGTATGATTGCTGACCTTGCATATCCCCTCTTCATCCCTTCACGGGAACTGTTCTTCTGTTTCTCTGCCTTGTTCTCAGCTATAGCAAATCTATTCTTTAAAGATGTTCCTCTTTGAGTAACTGATCTTCTTCATTTTGTTGTTGGGGATGCATAATTCCACAGTTAACATCCTCATGTAAAGGGTTATTCCACCAGAACCTGTGGAAAAAGTTAGCAAATCTTGAATGTTGTCTGCAGCTTTCTTCTCCTTTGTGCTTTACATTTGTCTGATTTATATTGTCCAGTGCAGTTGCATCTTTAGCATTTGTTTCTTCAGTGAGTTAAATGAGATCGTAGTTCATACAAAAGTATCTTCTATTAAGATTCCTTAAAGGAATCCTTGCATATTTTTCCCTCAGTTTCTGCATCCTGGCATCTTTTTTCTTCTTCCTTAACCAATATACTTTTACAAATATTTTTACAGCCATATGATTCTTGAGGTAAACAATTTTATTGTGTAGGATACAAGTATGCACTTCATATCTCTGTGGCTGTTCGCAATTCATATTTATTTGCAGGTTAGTGCAATGTCTTTTAAGTATCCATGCCATATAGATATTAATTTGACTTTGTATACTTGACTGGAGAAAATCTATTAATGCTTAGAGACACGATAAAGGCAAGTCAGAAATATTTAAATAGCACAGCTCTCCAGATCCCTGAAAAAATATCAGTGAAAATTGTTATGAAATGCATCTTGACCTAGAGAAATGCAGTCAGCAAGAAACAGCTTCAGTTTCAGCTACAAATATTTAGAGGTACCAGCACATCCTTCAGTAGTGTGTACAAAACTAGATAGTTAATGTGTCAAAACTTGTGTGCCTGTAGGTGTAAAACATGCATAGGGACAGCTCGGGCATATGCATCCAGTAAGTACTGCTTATACCATCTCCAGACTTCTAAAAGTGAGAAGTGCATTCATTGTCTTGACTTGTTACTGTTTTTCTTCTACTAGAAAACATATTTGTTAACTTTTAATTACTGATTTGATTTTAATTTGGCATTATAAAACACTGCTCTGTTTTTGAATATGCTGGCAGTGAAGTCAGTAGTAGTTAATTCTTTATGGAAAGCATTAATTTCTGTGTGTATGGAAGTTCTTACTTAATATGAAGAATAGCAGAAAATTATATAATATTCTGAATAGCAGTGATGCATTTTTTAATTTCCATGTAATATATTGTGCTTGCAAAATGACAATTGCTGTCTCTATTAGTCTCCTGCACTAAGTTACTGCTTTTATTGGGGACAAAGGGCAAAGAAAACCACATCAGCTTGGTGGAAGTTCATGGTAGAGATGAGGATGATAGAGCTTTACTAATGTAAGGTTTGTAGTAGTCAGTGCAGTATGAGAAAGTAGGTGCAGTCACCTACTCATCTATATTCAACTGATTTTTTTCTGAGCAGGATAATCAGTAGGACAGGTTTAGTGCTGGCTCCCCTGCAGCTCCTCCGTCCCCCTTCTTCCGATCCAACCCTGCTTTCCCACAACTCTCCTTTTCCTTCAGCGTCAGGCATACCTCTCATTTTCATTTAAAGCAGCCCAACCCTCACCCTGTCTTGTGCTGGCACTGTGTCATCTGGCAAGGCAGAGACTGCAACCTAAAAAACTTTGGAGAGGTGGAAGAACGAGGTCTCTTCATTCTGGGAATAGCTCATTGCAGCAGGGGTACTGGGCTTTCTGCAGTACCACAGTGTGGGGCTTTTTCACTTTGAAAATACCTTCTGAGCCTTCACCTACATAAAGAAATCCATGACTGATTTAACTTGGGAGATTTCTTTTGTAAAACCACTTATTGGAAAGCTCATTATCAGTTAATAGTCCTTATTTTACTTTACTTATTATCACAGATAAGAAATATTTCATTTCTCTATTAGTTATCGCTTCTCCTAATATTCTGATATGCTTCTCCATTTGTAATCATGTATTTGAGAAACATTTTTAAAATGTTAGTCTCCTTTTTCTTTTTAAATATCAGATTAGGTTTGTTGTTTTCCTTTGGCTGAGCCTCCTGGATATTTTTTTTTAATATGCTGATTCCCAGGGGAAACATCTATCTGCAATATTGCCTTTTAAGCCTTGTTTTGTTTTGTTTTGTTTTGTTTTGTTTTGTTTTTCTTCTGTTTCAGGAAGAAAAAAGTCAAGAAATGTCTACCAATTTAAAATACCTTTCCTTGGGCATCCTGGTTTTTCAGACCACAAGTTTAGTCTTGACCATGCGTTATTCTCGGACGCTGAAAGAAGAAGGACCGCGTTACTTATCCTCTACTGCAGTAGTTATTGCTGAACTTCTGAAGATTTTGGCCTGTGTTCTATTGGTCTACAAAGACAGCAGTATGTGTCAAATTTTGCACCAAGTAATTTTCCTAATCAATATGCTGTATTGTAGTGGCAACTGCAAAGCAGCCATGTGAGTACAGGCATACAGCAAAGCGTTTCCCTTCTCATTTAAGAAATAGTCTTGGAAAGACACTAATCATACTTCACTCCTCAACACATTATACAAGATATTGTATATTTGCTGAAGAGAGTTCTCTTTAAAGAATGTGGATACTGAGGAGTGCAAGAATAAATTTTCTACTAACAGCTTGAAGCTTGTGTTTGCTCAGGCTTTTTAAAAAATTCATATGTAGAAGTAGGAAAAAATGAAAAGCTTTCAGTGTCTCCAAAGCATGAATGATAATTTAGAAGCCTATAATAAACGGCAGATGCAGAAGGGAGGAAGCTATTTCATTACTACAGGAAGAAGCACAGTTTTAAGCTCAAAAAAAGTATGTTCAGATTTACTCTAGTTCTTATTTTGTATATTTTATACTGACTTTATCCAGTTCCTTGACACATACATTTGATCTTCAACAGCTTAAAAATATTATTGTATATGCATAAATATTGATGACTCTGTAGGCTTCTAAATGTGCACTTTTTAGGTGATACTCTTTAATGAATATATTATCTTCAAATATTGATATGGTTTCAGTAAATTTTAGTTAAAGTGTTCTGAGTAATTATTCTCGTTCTGATATTCCAGGCTACAGGAAGACACTTTGCAGCCTTTTTTTCTTACACATACGACACTCATGAAAGTCAAACAAACATAGACAGTATTTTGAGGTCTTGATAGCAGTGATAGCTACAAAAAGGGAGCAACAATCTTTGAGCACAGAACATCGCGTGCTCTCGTTTTTTTCCCCTTCCGTCTCTCTTAGTGAATGTCTATTTCTTTTGTTGTTTCTTTGCATAGAGTGCAATTTACGGACTCTGAACAGAGTGCTACATGATGAAATCCTTAACAAACCCATGGAAACTCTTAAGCTTGCTATTCCTTCAGGAATTTATACTCTTCAGAATAACTTGCTCTATGTAGCATTGTCAAACCTAGATGCAGCCACATACCAGGTACTGTACATTTGGATTTCTCTGTAAGTTTCAAAAAACCCCCATGAATTATGCGGTAGTAACTGTTTCTGGGTTCTTCTAGGTTACATATCAACTGAAAATTCTTACCACAGCATTATTTTCTGTGTCCATGTTAAGCAAGAAATTGGGCATATACCAGTGGCTTTCATTAGTAATATTGATGACAGGAGTGGCACTTGTGCAGGTAAATATTAAGAGGTGGTTTGTGTTTATTTAATGTATTTATTCAAGGAACATGGATTTCTATACTGATTATATAGCCTTCTGATTCTACCAGCTGCACACGAGCACCACAGTATGGTCAGGAGCTATGAATCACAACTGGTCAGGGCTAGAGGACACCAGAAATGGTTCAAAGGTAGAAGGTAACACCTCTTTTGTGTCCCACTGCTCTACTGTAGAACACGACAGGGCCTCTGGAGGAACCTACAAACAACCATGATAGCAGTATTTGTTAGCATACTACTTCAGACATTAGGGATTCACAGATCTTCTGTGCCAGCACAGTCTTGCTGCTCACCTTGTGATACGGTTTCAGCATGGCAAATTTACCTGAACTTTTTCAAGAGGCAAACTTGGCCTCTGTTCTAAATAGCGCGGGTACAGGAGTTTGTAGTTTTCAGAGGGCAGGATCATGGGATAAGAGATTAGTCTAAGAATTTTTAGCAGATTTCAGCAGATCCTAGAAACTTTTATTTTAAAACTTAAGGATTTAAAAAAATTCTGAGGATTAAATTTTGTAGAATTTTCAAATTTAATAATTAAAAATGAGAACAAAACATTCTGATAGTAATTAGCAGACTCTTCAGTATGTTTTTGTCTATGGCACTGCATTTTATTCTGTTAGCATTAGAAATATTGCAGGATTTAGCTTCATAAATTTCAGCTTGTTTTAGTCGTCTGCATAATCACTGAAGAGGGGCACATGTAAAAGACAATTTATCCCATCTTAGACAGCTGGTGTAAGTGGTTTTCTAACTGTGCTTATATTTGTAAGGTAACTGTCGGGTGGCAAAAGTTGGTGACTGTGAATGACTGTGATAAGTCATGCTGGGATTCAGAAACAGTTCTGGTTTATAAAACATAAATCATGGACCTGTTTAAATTGATGGGTATTCTCCCTGCTCAGGCACAATTTTATGCCTTACAAATATGTAGTAAGAAAAATTATAGCTTTGCAGTCCTTTAAAAGTATTTATGGTGCAAAATACAAAACTTTACAAGTATGTGATTGTCTGTTACTGTTGTTAGAAAACAAATTTGCATTTTATAGATGCTCATGACTTGATTTTATCAGTGAATTTTGTATAACTGTTTTTACATCCAGTGGCCTTCAGACTCTCAAGCAACAGCTGCTAAGGAGCATTCAGCAGGATCTCAGTTTGTAGGCCTGATTGCGGTTCTTATAGCATGCTTTTCTAGTGGATTTGCTGGGGTGTATTTTGAGAAAATTTTAAAGGAAACTAAGCAGTCTGTGTGGATCAGAAATATTCAGCTTGGTAAGTTTAATTTTAGTCATCTCTCAGAGATGCTGCACTCTGAAGAATTAAGATAAATGTGCAAAATGTGTATATATATAAATTAAAAATATCACCAATATTTTAGTATTGTGCATAAATCTACTTTTAAAACCAAGAGTATATAAACTCTGCTAGATGGAATTCTAGCAGTTGCTTTCTGATCTCAACCTAGTTCTTGATTTAAGCTGCTTATAGAGTGTCTGTAAGCTTGTACAGAATCTGTCGATTGAATTTGTATTTAAAATTTTCTAAAGAATGTTATCTTATGCAGTATTCTGTGCGTCCTCTGTGTTTAAAAATTACTCTTCTGCACAAATTCATAAGATCTGATATAGATGGTATTTCTATTCCCCCCCCTTTTTTTTTTTACTTTTTTTAGATAATATAGGAACATTAAAATATGTTTCTAAATCAATGTTTTGAGATGTTTTAAAATTAAATTTTTTTCTCTTGTGTCTGGGTAGGCAGTTTTTACAGGTTGGCACTTTTAATACCAAAAAACTGCTTTGTTTGTGAATAAAGTTGAGGTAATGAATTATTATTATTTCAGTACAAAGGTCAGTTTGGTTTAGTTGTCTCTATAACCACTGGAGAGAGGCATATGCAAAAGACAGTTCATCTTAACTATTTTAATGCCCTTACCTGTTGTGCACCTATCAGTAAGAGAATACCTTCTGTTTCCAAAGTAGTTCTGGATCTTCTAGAACCTAGATATTAATGGTGACAGAGTCGATCCATTTTCCTGAATGAGTTTTCCCTCACCTCAAAGCAATCTTATCCAGTTTGTAGGGTTGGAAATGTGACATCGGCAATATCTTTTTGTTCCTCTTTTGCAACAGAAACAAAACTTATTGTTGGAGTTACCCTTCTTTCTCTAGTGGAATCCCGCTAGTCTTCACCTGTAGGCAATAATTATTTACTGCATATTTGAATAAATGCTTTCAGCAGAATTTGAACTTTCCAGCACCTTAGAATGGACTCTTGATCAAATCCACAGTACTGCAGAATTAAGTCATGAGGATGATTTAGTGGATCAAGGCTGTGTACTGAGACTGGTAGAACGTAATGAAGTACCATAAAAACAAGAGATGGTGTGGAGTTTTTTAATTAGATAGTTGGTCAAAAACTGGTCAAAAATGTCTGAATACAAGCAATATTTTTTTGTTTCTTTTTCTGTTGCTGTGGTTTAATTATAAATGGTTTCAGTTAAAAACGCAGAACTGCATTTTGATTATATTTTAATATTTTTACGTCCATAATGTTTTGAAACTTGAGGATAGAGAAGGGGATCAAAACCTCTACTTACTATCTGCTAGTATTTATTGAAATTATGCATATTAAAACTAAGTTTTCTTGAACAGGGTGTAGGGGATACATCAGGAAAGATTATGTTAGGGAATTTTGGAGGCAGAGAAGGGTGGAGTAGCTGGGGCTTGGTCCAGGATTTAAGATAAGATGTGGTGCTCTGGATGGAGCTACAATGTAAAATCCGTTCCCAAGGAAAGTTGATTATTATTACTCTCAATTTCCATGCTAAAAGTGCTTTGGTGGGCAACAATGCAGATATCTGAAACAATTTCCAATTAAATATTAATAATTGTTGAAAAATAAATGATCTCTTCTAAAACATTCTTCAGATTTTTCTACAGTGCACAAAAGTATGTATGAGAACAAATGAGTTCACTAGTTTGATAGTCGGCCTGGTCATATATTGAGTGTTCCAGTAATTGCTTTGTGAAAACAATGAGATCAGAACAGACTGCGTCTAAACACAAGCTGTTCAAGGTAACAAATAACTAGAACTGTGATATATGAAGACATAAATGTCTGTGATAATAGTGAGAATCGAATCACCTGATATTTTTTTGTTTCGTTTTTGTCAGTGAGCTTAACTTGCCTCAATACAAAATTCAGTAGAATATGTTTACTATTAAGGTTGGTTTCAGTTCAAAAATTAAATGAATTTTGTCATATTTCATAGAGGGTTTCCTCATACAGCTTTTAGAAAATATTTAAAACATGAAATCACTATTTCAGAAATACGTTAGTGTATCCTTTCTGCAAGTGCAAGATAGTTGCCTGCTTAAGACATTGTATCATTCAGGAACAAGTCATTCATAAGCATGAAGTTTGAAATAGAGCTTTTCTTAAAACACAAGCAACAAAAACCGTAAACCAACCTGGTTTTCATTTTCATATCCGTAGAGAATTATTAGAACTGTAGAAAAAACTGGAAAATATATTTGAATAATTGTTGAAAAATTCAGCTTTTAATGCATACCAGTATCATATTAGCGATGTATGAATAGTTGATTTTATTTATTTTAGCAGATCAATTGAAAAATAGAGTAATTGGTTTAACCTGAACGAAACCTGAACTTTTAATTATGTCTACAAAATAATTATTCCTTGTCAAACAGAAGGTTTTATTTTGTTCAAAACAAGGCCGCCCTTTTCAGACGCAAAGAAATGCAATGAAAATAGAGGTCAGCTTTCCACAGAAAAGGAATGGAAAACATGTTCCCCCTTTCCTGCTCAGGACTAGAGCCTACCTCAGTCACAGAGGAGGGGTTTGCATTACTTCCATGCCTGAGGGGACTAGGAAAAGTTTCCCATCCGACAGAAGAACACTATACTTACCAAATTATAAACTTTTTAATCTCATCTCAATTTCTTCTTTTGACATTGTCTCTGCTAGTAAACATTTGTTGTGTTTGAGAGTGGTTCAGAAGAATCCCATTTCCAAGATCCTTGTCTGAACTGGCAAGCTGATAAGTCCTGCTCTTGCTGTGTCAGTGACCATCTCCTCCACTGAAAGTTTTCCCTGTTCTCTCCAGGTTATAGTGTGACTTCAGCCTTCATTCATGACCAGTTTCAGGAAAACTGAAATTGTGTTTAAGTTAATTTAGCTATATACCAGAAACAAAAATCACCCCATTCCAGTAGAAAGCAATGGAAGATAAGTATATAAGAACATCCTAATGGAAACAGACAAAACTTGTTGTAAGTGTGGAAAATAGCTTTTAAAAGAGAATATCTGTCTGAACACTGATAGCATTTGAACGTGATGGTCTTGCAAGTAGCAGTCCTATTTTAAAATCAGATATACATGAGCAGTCCTTGAGGATAAGGAACCTGTTTGCATGTTTTTCACCTGAAGCTTTTAAATCAATCTTGTACTTTCAGGATTTTTTGGTAGCATATTTGGACTGATGGGTGTATACATTTATGATGGAGAACAACTGTCAAAGAATGGATTTTTTCAAGGATACAATAAACTTACTTGGATAGTTGTTGTTCTACAGGTGAGATGCCTTGTATCACATGTTTCTGTGAAGACACTTGGGATTTACTCTTCTATAAATGACTGGGGAAACTAATGGGTGTTGTTGAAGCTACTTAGAATTCTATAGTCAAAAGTCTGATCTATCGCTATTAGGATAAACCTCTAAATAAAAACCTGGAAAATATATAGCAAGTATATGACTAAGTATTGTGCAACATAAAAGCACGTAAGCATTATTTCTTTTGCAATGTTTAAAAAAAATATATATATGCCCTTTCTCCTGTGGCTAAAGATGTATAGTACAAGCATTTCCGCTAATTTAATGATGGTAATGTAAGCAACAATTTCATTAATGGGGAAAGAAGAACTCTTCCAATATTTATCTTCAACAGTGCATATCCATAATATAAAATAAATGTGATACTCCTAAACATAGATAAAAGCTTTTCCTAAAGTAAACTCATGTTGTTAAATTAGGTCCTCTCAGTGGAATTATCAGGTTGCAAATCCAAACCTCAATATTTTGCAGGCACTTGGAGGGCTGGTGATTGCTGCTGTTATAAAATATGCAGACAACATTTTAAAGGGATTTGCAACTTCTCTCTCTATCATACTGTCAACACTGATCTCCTATTTCTGGCTGCAAGATTTTGTCCCTACAAGGTAAGAATTATTTTCCACGTATGCTGACAAAAAAAGTAGTTGAAAACTTAATGCTTACCAGATATAACTGCAAAAATAAATTTAAAAAGTCCAAGCCACACTTTTAGAATGCTTAGATACAACTTGCACATAAAAGTTTAGTTTCATAACATACCATAATTAATACTTAATTTTTTCAGTGTAGTTGGCAAGATTAAATTTTCTGTAAGATGCAGCCCCCCACAGGTCAGGAATAACTGAATCTCAAATCTTGGCTTTTGACAAACCTCTCTCTTGCAGGCTCTATGTTTTAGTTCACTGTCCCTTTCTCTGCTCTTCCTCCCTGCCCGATCTCCCTGAGTTTGTTGAGCTCCTGCTTTGCTTTTATGCTGAGGCCAGTCGTCTCTAGCTCTGATGCTTGCCTTGTACTGCCTGCGGCTCTGCTCTTTGAACCAGCCCCCCCCCTGCTGGCTGTCCTGAGTGAGGTCCTGACAGAGGTCTCCTCTTTGTCCTCTGAATGGACAGATCTTCCACAAGTCATCTCACTTCAAGAGGAGTTATGGCGGAACAATGATAACGATGACAATCTTTTTATACGGGTTTTCATCCAATCTCAAAACAGTCTCTAAAACCGATAATTGCAATCGTACACGCATGGAAGTTACACTACAGCAATTAGTTGCCCAAGGACACCCAGAAGCCCAAAGGCAGGCCTTTTTTCTAAAGACCATACCATATTTATGAGTGAAAACACTCAACCAAGAAAGAGAGAAAAATGCTTGCTATATGCTTCTAGGCCCAATACACTGTGTCCTGATGTTTTGTGAATCAGATTTTAGTAGCTCCGTGCACTGCGGGTTTTGTACGTGGGTAGGTTCTGGAATAGTGCTTGTCTTGGCAGTGCCTGTTAATATATGGAGTGTAGAAGTAATATTCCAACTTTCAGATATATTAATAGGATTTTGCTTATAACTGACCTACACTCCTCACAGATGTTACACATACTAATAGCGTAAAAATATTTTGAATAATAGTTACAAGTTTTGTATCTCATATAAAGAAACATCTTTTTATCTAAAAGTAGGATTTGCAATATTAGCAAGAGTTTACTTAAACATTCAAAAAAGGAAGTAGAGCAACTATTTAGGCTTAAAAAGTGGAAGACATTGAACTTAAATTAGAAGTAGTCTATACTTCTCCTATTAAAACAAATGTAGAAAGTGGTTTAAGAATTTCTGTGTACTCAAATGGAAAATTAATAAGTAACTTACCAGCTTCTGCAAACATGGTGAAAATGGAAACAGTGGTAAATAATTAAATGAGATGGAGCCAACTAGCAGCATATAGAACTTGAAGCCATCTCATTTAATAAAACTTGATTAACTTGAGCTAATCAAACTTAATCTTTACTACCTTGCTTATGCCAACTGAATTTATTTGAACTGAAACTGAGTAATTGTTTCTCTCACTTCATCATTTTTGATTGGGATAATAGATGTAAAGTACTTAAGTGCTTGAATCTGTTGCAATGGATCGTGTCCAGAAATAGGCTAGCTGTATTCTCTGAAGGATTATCATGTCATGCGCCACAGTTTTTTTTAGTGTTTGGTTCAGAAGATCAAATTGTCAACATTGTCATGTCTTTATGACAAGGTTCTTTTCCAAAATGTGTACTGATTGTCTGTTGGCTTTGGATATTTTGTTTCAGACTTGTAACTATCAAAACAACTCGAAAGGCCCATATGTCACAATACAAAAGATGTCTTTATTATCTTTTCCTTACATAAATCTTTATGTATCTGCCAAAAATTAGATTATACTGACTTGCAGACTGGCTCTTCAGCAGCAGTAATTTGCTTTGACATAAGCTTTGGACTTCAAAGCAAACACAACTCCAGCATGTAACATGTTAAAATGGCTGGGTAACCACGGTAGTTGCACTTCTTTAGCTTCCGCTTGCATTTTGCACAGAGCTTTAGGCAAAAGAAAAAAAAAAAAAAAAAGGACTGGTCTGATTACTTTTGACAATTGTTCTGTGAAACTATAATTTTAATTTTCAGAATACGTCAGTATAGTGATACATTACTTTGTGGATGTAAGTTTCTTATTTCAACTTCTTCCTGCATCCTTCTATAATAAATATAGGCAAATTATTTTGTTCTTTATAAATTGGAAAAATATAATTTATCTGTGTTCCCACAGGAAAAATGTCCTTTCTTTTGATTTATGCAATTTTGTTTATGTAATACAACTAAAATGAGCTAACTTTATTTGTTTTTTTTCCCCCTGTATTCTCTTCAGTGTCTTTTTCTTCGGAGCCGTCCTTGTAATAGCAGCTACTTTCCTGTACGGTTATGATCCCAAACCTGCAGGAAATCCCATTAAGGCATAGCATACTTCCTCATCAACCTGCTTCTCAAGATCATGCACTGGGGGCCTTGCTAACAATGGCATGTGGAAAGTGTCATTGTCCACTGCAAGGAAAGGATTACTACCCTGAGTCTATTGAAGAAATGCTTATGAGTAGTTTTGAACAGCCAGAGGGGTTAAAGGTGGATGATGATACTGTCTGTAACTGATGGAAAAAAAATGGCAGGGGGATGCCCAGTGCAACTTGCTAATAAAAACTTGAAAGGAACAAAAAGTTTCCAAGAAACTGCAATTAGGAATGTTTACAGCTTTGACTGGGATTGCATCAAAAGAATTTACTGTATTGACTGCTGCAGAAATATGTCCTATGCACTCTTTGAAAGAGCACATGACAACGTTGTCAGATTGTATGTTTTTGCAATTTGACTGTATTTAATCTTAGTAAATATGTTTTTAACTGTTTGTCTATTTACATGAAATCAGCTGAATACACATCATAGTTCTAAAGTGATGGTTCTAATTAGATATCCCTTATTAAAACTGTGAAGATTGAAGTATGATTGAAAGACACTTTCACAATAGCAAATATTTTTATATTTTTAGAAGGCAGATTTAATAACAGAAATCTGTTCTGTTGCTTATATAAAACTATTGTAAGAATGTTAACATTCTCACCTAAGTACACAAAGGGAGAAATTCAGAGTGAAAGCTGGAAATCTATGTTGATACTCCAGCCTTCATCCGGAGAGCCTGTAGCCAACAGATGCAATAACTCTGGGAATACAGGCCAGAGGTTACTGCACTAACCTGGCACTAAGAGTAGGGTTTTGATGGAGTCCTTGCTCAGATGTAATGTTCATTCTTTTTATTGATTATATATCAACTTGTTGGTAGAACCTTTAAAGTAGTTTTTATGCTGTAACTATCCTCTGGGGATTTTTTTAACCACGGTTTAAAAAAAAAAAAAAGCCCATAATAACATTTTAAATCCATTATTGTTGTCTGTAACAGCTCCATCTGGAGCTATTATGGTATATCATCTGTATACTGTACTGTACTTTATTACAGAGGTGTTTTTTAAACAAATGTTGTTTACTCATGAACTCTCCAAGGCTTTTTCAGTACATTTCTATGTAATGGCTTAATTAGAGTTTGTTTGTTTGTTTGTTTTAATTATTATTTTGTTCTGGGAGTCCTTGAGCCAACAGACCAAAATGGGTTCTCTGGAGCTATTCAGTCTACTAGTGGAATTACTTTTAATAGGAAACATAATGAAAAAGTAATTAATTGTGCAATAGGTAAATATAAAAGCATGCTGTTCTTCTGTTTTAAACCAAAAAAAAAAAACTTCACAAAGAAACCTAGATGCAATTAGAACTTAGATCAATTAGACTGTTACAAACACTTCACTTGTTGGAGTATTTGCATATAGCCAGAAACACCAAAAAAAAAATAGCCAGAACTGATAAACAAAAAAGGCTGTCTTAAAAATCACTTGTTTTCAGGAGACCTGTTCACAATTGATATTAATGTAGAGTGACTTCTTATCCACGTTACATTTGTAAAGGTATAGATTTATACAAAAACATATCAATAGTCCCTTACCTGTAGAAGGGCAAGTGGTAAAGATGTGTGATTTCCTTTTGTCCTCCCTCATGCTCTTTCTCACTTCTGTTTTGTGCTAATGAACATGTTGTGAAGAGAGAGGTGGTTTAAAATGTTTACCAAAGTACCTCATCCTCTTTTCCACCTTTTAGTGGTGGATCGACAAGGAGATTCTGCAAGAGTGCTCTGAGATTTTTTTTTTAATGAAGTAGTGTAAATGGGAAAGGAAAAATTCCACTTACATCAGCAAAGTAAAAATAGCATTTTCCTTCTGTTGGCAATGACGTGGATTATCAGCTTATTGTTTGTTTATCATATCGGAGCAAGACATGAAAGAACTTTCAGAGTTATGCCAAGGGCTTGCTAAGCTTTGTCAACTGTGAATCTATCCCAGCATGCTGTAATTGCAGGAGCTCTGCTACTCAGTAGTCAAAACTCTCTCGTATTACCCTAAACTGGCATTCTATGTTAATATTAAACCTTTTACCTATAACACCCAATGTGGCAAAATCTTTGAAAAACTACATGTAGTCATTTCGCCACTGAAACACGACATGAGGTAAGATACCTGCATAGAACAGTGGCTCGCAGTGTTGCTTACCGTACAACGGGAAGTGCGTGACTCTGACGTGATCTGAGAAGTGTTGGTAGTAATGTCTGCGTTGGAGTTTGGCCTACGCACTAGTGCTGTTAATTTCGTGAATCGCAGTAGTAGAAATGTTCAGGGGATATACTTGGTTGCTTCCTTGAGGAATTTCTCCAAAAAACGTAAGAAGCAGGTTGAGAACACTTTAAAGCCAGTTGCGCAGGAAGGGACCAAACAGGCCAAATAATCACCACATTGCTGGAGTTCTGTTACATATAACCCAGTTTTAATATTTCAGGTGCACCTGTCAGTATTTGTCAATAAGGAAAGAACAGGAATATGTGCTCTCTGCTTTTGAATAGGATGTCATACAGCTTTGGAAAACAATATATCTGCTGTGCTAAGGAACAGTAACTCCTGTCCGTAGATCAGTGACTCTTCCATGCTTTCAATTTACAGTTCCATTACAGTTCCATTTACAGTTCCATTAAATTTTCCAGTAGAGGGATAGATCTCTTCATACACTTGTTGCTGTAAAGGAAATATGAATTTACATTTTTAGCTCTCTTTATCCTGTAAAGGCTAAGGCAAGACTCTTGTCTGAGACCGTCCAGGTTGAAAAGCATTATTCTAGACAGAGGGAAGACAGAGTATGTTTCTTGAGAACAGAAAGGACTTGAGGAGGGTTTACTGATTTCTGTAACCTTTGCAATCTCGGAGCATATGCACATTTTCTCATTGAGATACTTTTGTATCTGGATTTTAAAATTAAAAAAAAAAAAAAAAGGCAGTTTTAAGTCTATAACTCATTAACTAACCAAAGAAGCATAGCTAGCACAGAGCATTGGGAAGTAGGGAATAGTGTGCTTTGAGTTTGCCCTAAAAGCAATCTAGGAGTCTAACTTTAAAAAAATAAACCTGTCTTTCTGAACTATTTTTCTGTCTTTTAGACTATAAATTTGTTAGTTTAGTTGTATATTTAGGAGGCTAACCTATACTTAGCAGAATTTTATTTAAATATTTATAAAGTTTTAGCTAAGTATTTATTTGCAATAACTTGAATTATGTGAATTTTTTTTTTTAAGACTTGCATAATGGGAGTACTAGTATTTATTGAGTACTTGGATATTTGGTAGTTTTATTTGAGAATCTCTGGGATACATGATAAATGGTCAAATAACAATAAACTTACAACTCTCTTCAAAGCAAAATAAATCATCAGTTCAGTGGTGGAAAATCTTGACTCTAATGAAGTAAGACAAAATTTTCCTTAAACATTGTAGTTCTGTGCTATCCGCAAGTGCCCAATGATCTTTTTTCTTAAAGAATTCAGATAATTTTGTAGTTCTATTCAACTTCTTTGTTTTAGACAAACTATAAGAAAACTTCCCTTTTTGTTTGCTGTAATAATGGCTAGATTAATGTTCTAGAACCGGCTTCCACAAGCTAACACCTTGGGGTTTTTACTGTAACTTTTTAGAAACTATTGGTTTATTTTTTCTCAAAAAACAAATCTTATTTTGGTAGCATATGCTTGCCTTTCAGTTACTCCTACAGTCCTCTCACAGATTTTTAGAAGTACATAATTGTTTTGCGTTCCTAACTTATTTTTATGGCTGTAATTCAAAAGACTGTAATGGATTTTGTTGAATTGTTTTAAAATTGATAAATGAAACATTGCATTTCTTCTGTTTTTCGTTGTCAGTAATTTTCATATTTTAATATACTTCCATATCGGCCGTGCATGTTCTGTTGTATATAAGCGATCATCATTTTCCAAATTTGATGTTGGTCATTTTCCTCCTGTTGACAGTGTTTCTTGCTGGGTATTGTGAATGAGGAAGATTATTCGTTGTTTTCTTCTCTGAAATCCATGTTTTATAAAAATGAGATATTAAAAAACATTAAGGGTTTTTTTGTGTGTTAGAAAGGTAATGTTTATCTATAACATGGTATAATACCACGTGTGGTAGCATATCATTACCTATGATGTTCAGCTATTGTGACAAAGTCCAAGAAGTGTTTCCTTGCCTTTGTTTTCATTGTTCTGTTCATTTTTAATGCTGATTGATTATTTTCCACAGGAAGTTACTAAAGAGTTCTGCTCTTTCCAGGTAAGCTCATTATATGTTTTTAGATCTCTAGAATTAAGGTGTTTTTACTGGAAAAAATGCAGGGGGAAATGCAGCAAAATAAGTGGGGTTCAGTGCTCATCCTTGAATGTCTGCTGCACATGTGCATCCAAGAGTAGACATGACATTTTTAACTCTTGCCTTCAACCTTCCATCATCGTTCTGGGTGTAATTAGCCATATTCATTTCATTAGCAGCCTATAGCTCAGTAAGAATTGCTTATATGCCAAGCATATGTTGATATTTGCTGCCATGAGTGACACTTCTTTAGATTTTTAAAAGTTTGTCTTTTTTGTTAATATATTTTAAATTTAATTTTAAATATATGAGCCCAAATATAAATCATGTATTCAACCATTGTAGCAAAATTTTTAAGGTAGTCTTAGGATTTTTTTTATATGTTGGTAATGATACTCGTGTGTGATGACACTGAATACAATTCTAATAGATGGTGTTTCCAGGCAGTTTGGAAACAGGTTATTATTTTTTTTATAACACTGCTGAACAACGGAATGCATCTTACGTGACCTAATACAGTCTTTTTTTAATCCATATTGAGGTAAAATACTGTCTTTTTTTCCTCCTGTATGTGTAGATAATGTCATTATAGTAATAAACTGGTTAAAATTAAGCACTGGCTTTATTAAGAATACGATATAAAACTGTTTGAGAGCTTTGTAAATGGAGAGGCTTGCCTTATGCATATTTTAGCAGAAATAAAACAATGTTTTAGTTAACATTTATTATTTCAGAACATAATTTTTGCCATAATTTTCTATAAACTCCAGGAGGCTATTCTAAGATGTTTGTTAGTGGTATCTTTTAACATACCGCTTACTGAATTTTGCCATAAATTTAATTTTGACTGAGACATGCTTCTTTTTGGCCACTGTATCATGACTTCTTGTGAATCACATTCCAGCCGTGTTCTTGTGACTGACTGTCTCTGCAGTCCTCTGGTCTGAAAACCCTGATCTCCTTATTCAGGACTGCAGTTCCTAAACTGGAGGTGGTAGGGAGCGCCTGGGTATCAAGTACCAAGCTATAGTATGGTGTGCGATTGTAAAACACTGTAATCCTTTGTAGAAGAGTTTTGCCACAAGTTACCAGGAGGCAGCTGGTGATTCAGTAGCTTCCCCCCTCCGCCGCCCCGTTTTAAATACTTAATTTTGATAGCAGTGGAAATTACTATACAATATACCCTCTAGAACACAACACAATCCGTTGATTCATGTTACAGTTTAGAAGCTGAGGTTTTGTATAGCTATAATTTACAATATAGAATCATAGAATCCTTGAGGTTGGAAAGGACCTCTGAGATCATCGAGTCCAACCATTAACCTCACCGCCTGGTCCACCTCTAAACCATGTCCCCTAAGCACCACATCCACACGTTCTTTTGAATACTGCCAGGGACTGTGATGGCACCACTTCCCTGGACAGTCTGTTCCAATGCCTAATATATCAAAGACCTGAACAGAGTTCACAAACACATTGCTGTAGATGGTGGATAACATATTTCCCTGTCCTTTCCAGAGATACAGATAATGAAATCAGGTCATTTCACCAGCTACCAGTAATTTTCAGGACTCTTCATTTCTGTCAGTTCCTTTTGTCAGTTCCGCTCTGATCTTAGTGATCACGTGCAGCATGATTTAAACTGAAAATTTTAGGCCATGAGGTGACAGAAATGAATTATTCATCAAGTAACCAAAGGAGCATAGCTGGTACAGAGTACTGGGATGCAGGGGACAGTGATCTTCAAGCTTGGCCTAAAAGCAATCTGTAGGAGTCTTACCCAAAACCATTGAAACCGTCATCTGTCTGTGCTTTAGAATCAAGGGTTTCCCTTGGGAGAATGTCAGTACTCTGTCCGTTTTCATTCTGCTTCCAAAAAGATGGTAATATCTTCTACAGCTAGCAGGTGCTACTATGCATTTACTTTGTATAGAAGGTTGAACACTACAGGTGTTTAGATGTAACAGACAATTTTTGTTTCTCTTCTTCAGGAGATGAAATGTTTGTCAGGAATTTGTCTCTCAGTTAAATAATGGCAGAGAGGATTATGTCAGGACTTACATAGGTAAGTGGAGTTTGATATTTGAAAACGTGTAGCTGGCTGAAATTCATGACAGCAAAAGCAATTCATATTTATCTGGAGTTTATTCTAAATGTAGGAATTCTTACTTGAATCATCTGCTCAGCCTGCATGATATTTAACTTGATATTTAAGATGCATTTATTTTGGGATAATGACATCAATAAGGGGGGTTGGTCTAATATAAAGGTATGGATGGAAAAACATCTGTTTAATCAGCCTAGTTACAAAATGTCTTTGCTGAGATGTAGTCGTGTTAACTTTTTTACGTGAGCTCCTTACATGTCATGCACATGTCTGTGTGTGACTTTCCCACCAAAACGTAACCGCGCTCTCCAAGGAGTAGACTTGAAACCGTGCCAAAATTTTAGGACCCCTCTCCTTTTCAAATAGAAGAGGTGAGAGACCCTGGAACAGACTTGTCACATACTTGGCATAACTTATTAAGACTTGTAACAAATGACTGATAGTAGCAATGGCTGCAAACATCCTTTTTTCCCTATGGGTAGCCGGGTAGATCCATGCTTCATATCATGACCTAGAGCCTACTTGCCTTTGTTGCGCTGTGGGACCAGAGTAGAGCCATTGGCCAAAGTAGGGCTACACCTCTTGAAATGATAAATTCCGTAAAAGCTGCATTATGATAAGAGACTGCTTGGTCTTAAGGCTAATAGTTTCACTTAGGCCCACATGATCTTCAGTGGCGAGTGATTTACACCCCTTTGTTAAGGTAGTGGTGCCTGCCTGTCAGGGAGCTGGAGTACAGCTCTGTGTGTTAGGGTTGAGGTTCAGCGTAGCCGCCACTGTTTGTATGGACAGGGAAGATGTTACTGCGCAGCTGAGGTTTTGGGGGAAAGAGGGGTGTCGCAGGAGATGGGGATATGCACTGAGAGGGCTGGAAGGTGGAGGACTGAGCAAAGAAGAACATAGAGAAAAGACTGGTATGTGGATATGGCCATGGAGAGTTGTGTCGGAGATCGTGAATGTAATAGGACTGGATGTGGACAGATGTTGCTCCGTTTAGTGCTGCCAGACATCAGTAGTGAAGGAATTTAAACTATAAGCCACAGAATCATTAATAATAATAATAGCACACGTTTCTAAAATATTTTCTCCGCTAATGGGTATGATGCCTTGGGAAAGCCGATCCCTGTTATTGTATTACCTGCAGGCTGTGTGGTAAATCAGAACCTGAAACGGCCTGCCCGTTTAAAGTTGTTAGAGCTTCCATAGGCTAAGTTTAAAGCTTGAGAGTAAGAAAGCAGAACGTCTCCAAGTTGGGTTTTGAAAACGGTTTTTGTCTGCAGTTATGTACTTTTGGCTCTAGAAATGTCTTTTGACGTCGAGCAGGAATATCCAGGAGGAACTGCCTTTTTTGCTGCTGTTTTCCAGGCCTCTCGGGGAGGGAGGAGAGGGCTGGAAGCGACCCCTCGGGTTCGGCTGGGAGGGGGCAGCTGGGAGGGTCGGTGCTTGCCGGGGCACACGAGAAACCGAGGCTTCTGAGGGGCAGAAAGGGCCGCCGTAATGTATTTTAAAATCCCGGTGTTGTGGGGATAGGGCAAAAGGCCGGGCGTCCCCAGCAGCGCCGGCGGGGACCGGTGGGCCAGAAGATGGAGGTCGTTCGGGGGGAGGCGGCAGGCACGGCTCCCCCTTCCTGGGGCACTGCCTCTGCCGGCCGCGTCACAGCGAGCGGCACGGCGTCTGGCAGCAGTCTCTTCTCTTCTATTTCTTCCTGTAAATGCATTTATTTTTTCCAACCCTAACCATTAATTTTCGGAAAGGCCGCGCGCGAGGCCCCGCCGGGGCGCGGCGGGCCCGGGGGAAGGGCGGGCGGTGCCCCGCGCGGCCCCTGCTGCGCACGTGACCGGCGTCCGGCCAATGGGGCGATCGCGTGATGCGCGGCGGCGGCGGGGCCCGGGGGCGGCTGGCCAAGATGGCGCCGGGTGCGTGAGCGGTGGCGGCGGCCGCGCGGGGAGGGGAGGCGAAGGGAAGGGAAGGCCCAGGCCCGGCTGCTGGGGAGGGTCCGCTGCTGCCCCGCTCCCCCCCGGGGCCGTAGGATGGTAAAATGACCCAGGGGGGGAAGAAGAAGAAACGCGCCGTGAACCGCAGTATCATGCTGGCCAAGAAGATCATCATTAAGGACGGCGGGACGGTGAGGCCGGGCGGGGCCGCTCCGGGGGGGCGGCTGTGGGGCGGGATGGCGGCGGCGGAGCCCCGGGGCGTCCCGCCGCGATGCGGAGGGCTGGCAGCGGGCGGGCGGGGGGCCGAGGCAGGTGCGGCCGGGCCGGGCCCGGCGCGGCGGGGCTGGCGGGCCTCGGGCAGCCGCGGCTGGCGGCCTGCGAGCGGGCCGGGCTCCGGCGGCGACGGGCTGAGCTCGGCGGCGAGGTTTCGGTTTCTTTTATGGTGCGGGCTGCTGCAGCCCCGACAGCTTCGTTCCGGCGTCCCGGGCCGGTTTCCCTGAGGCAGTTGCCCGAGAACCACCTGTAAGGGCGGCAGGGTGCTTGGGGCCGACCTCCGAAGTGCGCTTCCTCAGCGGCGGCCGATCGTTAGCCCTCAGGAGCAAGGGTGCACAACGGCGGCGGCTCCGGAGTTAGGCATAGGTAACTGCAGATCGCTCGCGTTGCTCCCAGATCGTGCGGTACGTGTCTAAACCTAACCTGACGTTGAAAACTATTCAAATGAATCTTTGCGGAAGGAATCGCTGCTGGGAAGCCGGCTGTGCTGGCGGCACCATCACCGGGCGGCTGGCCGTGGTGAGGGGCAGGGGGCAGCGGTGGGGATGCGGTTCTGCTGGGGGGCTGAGCCCCTCTGGGGTGGGCTGAGCCCGCAGGGCGAGCGGGCCGCCGTCACTGCAGTCCTCTGTCCTCTCCCTTTCCACAGTCTGAGAAGGAGGAGGCCAGCGACAGTCTGTCTGGGACAGACTCTTGCTCGCATCAGAGAGATCCCGTAAAGGTTGCCTGGAAGAAGTGTTTTGCAGTTCCCTCCCACTATCTTGCTTCCTCTTAAATACACACATTTTGAAAAGAAAGGAAGCTGTTAAGTGTTTTGGCTGTTGGAGCTTGGGTTTTTTCATTGATGAGTAGCATCACTTCCAATGTATCATTGCCCTTGGATTTTTTCCACTGTGTAACATTGTGTAGCTTTGATGTGCACTCTTCTAAATACAGCGTTGTTATTTCAAATAAAGAGACATCTTGACAGACAAAGTCGCTGGTGACCTTTCAGTTTGTCTTTTTGGAGCAATAACGGCAAAGAGGGAGGTGTCAGGGTCGCTACAGTTGTTCATGGAGGTGGTGACCAACTGTCTGGGTTACTTAGTGGTAAGAAACAAAACTAATTTCAGTGACGGATGTTGATGTTTTCCTGCTCTTTGTAAAGATAGAAGTGTGGAGATTACCTTGTGCAAATGTTAAATGCAAGTATTTTAGAATGGGAAGCAGGGTAAATGTTAATCACAGGACATGGTGCTTCAGAATTTCTCTTTGGAGTAGTCATTGATTGAGATACCGTATACTTCCAAGTGTCCTTTATCTCTCAAGTTTTAACTTTCTTTTGCCAAGAGAGGAGAAAGGATATTATAACAACTGCATTCAGTGATACTTAGGGTGCTGCATTCAGTCTCTCCCACCAGTTTCAAAAGCAGAGTGCAAACTTGCATGAGTTCTGTACAATTTTCAGTTGTTTTTAGAACAGTGGGAAGGTGGGCCATAAACATTAGATGAAGGTATGTAGATTGTTGTTAGAGAACAAAAATACCAGCTTGTGGTATTTTTTGCCTTCAAACAAATGTTTTGAGAATTTATTTGTTTCAAATACATTACGAAGTCTGGTATAGCAGAGTAGTCTTTATAATGACAGCAAAAACTTTATGCTTGGTTTTGTTGGGTTTTTTTTAAATGTTTGCTGAAATATTTAATTTAGTTAATTATTTAATTATTTAATTTAATGCTCAGTCTCCTTAGTTTCTTTGCTTACCCAACATGCTATGTGACATTATAGGAAGCAGGTAAATGAAAATGGCCCATGTCTTGAATGTCTCCTACTGGCAAACCAGTAATCAGGCATCTAAGTGTACAGTTTCCAGCCTGATCGGTTTATTTTGAAACTATTTGACATCAAAGAAAACTGTGTGACTCTTTTGCCGGCAAGAATATACAACTGTTTAACGAGGCAGCGTCACAGGCAAAAAGAGTTTACTGGTGGGGAACTTCAGTCAGTTTAATTTATTGTCACTTCTAATCACTGATTCTGATGTGGAAGGAAAAAAAATAAGCAAAAGGGGAAAACCACCCCTTGCCCCTGCAAAGGCTCCCCTCCTGCCGCAGGTTGCGCTGGGTCCCCTTGGCGAGGCGGTGGGTGGTGCGGGAGGCTGGGGTGGTGCATGGTGGTATTTTTGTGTTGTTCTCTTTGCAGCTTAGTAGCTGTATCGCAGAAAACAGTGTGTCATGGTGTGCGTACTCAAGTGTGTGTTGTCAGATTCACCAAAGGAGAGGCAGTAACACCAGTGAAGTGGTTTCAACGCTGTCTTTAATTTTGCCTTCCTTTATGACCAGTTGGAATTCACCTTATGTAAGGTTACGTATTTTTCAAGCACGCATGAAATGAATTAGGAGGTATATGCCTGGGCAGTGCTGGAGAGAATTAGACCTTAATGCTTTATTTGGTGCCTTTTCCTTTCCAGCAGAGGAGCAGCAGCTGTGGTCTTCTATCTGATGCGCTTGTTGCTTGGATGGTTATTCTGTTGCTGTCAGGTGTGTGTTCTTAGGGTTGCCTGGCATATACACTTCTTGTCACTGGCACGACTGACTGTGCAGAGTTTTTGGTTAAAGACATTTTCTCTCTAGCTAGAGAAAGGGGCATTCTTAGAGCACTGTTTAGTGCCCCAGATTTTGCCAAACATAAGTACTCTCTGCTCTGGCTACGTGGTGGCAGAGAAGGGCTGCTGGTGCTCTGGTTGGAACATCTCAGTTCCAGGCTGTTCACACAAAGGCTCCGTATCTTTTATCTCCAGGTGCAAGGCCTTCTGATTTGGGTGCACTTAGGTTATTACATGGCACTACGTTAGCCAGTTTGTAAAGCACAGCAGGGCAGGTTTGTAGAGTAAGACAGGGCTGAATACCCAACACCTGCACTGTACGTGTTGGGGTAGGAGGATCCATCAGACTAGTACTTAAGTCTTGCAGACTGAATGCACATAATATATCTTAATGCACTGTAATGTAACCGCTTATTAATCTCCTTCCCTCTTTCTTCCACCTCAGGAGTATTTTTGCTACTTTATAGTTGCAACCATTTTTAAAAGTAGCTGTAGAGGTGATGGTCTAAATGTGACTGAATTACTTCCTTTTTTATACATAAGAACAAATAACAGTACCTGTGATCAGTGAGCATTAGCAACAAGAAAGCGAGGAAGTTTAACCCTAGTGATCTAAATGTCACTTCTGTTTGTTCCTGCCAATGTAATGGAAAGATCTGATCAGGTTGCTTACAGCTGGATGACATGGCAGCGGGCAGCAGCCACCCGCTTGTGTGCCTCTAAAATGGCCAACGTTGAGCTGTGCAGAAGAGCCACTAGTACCATTCTGCTGTTTCGGTTTGTGCGTGTGGTCTCCGAGGAGCTGCCCAGAACTGGACGAGGGCAGCACAGAGACAGACAGATGGCTGCTGCGCTGGTGTCTGCTGCGTGGGAACGGAACAGGGGCGCTTTCGACCCCGGGTGCTTGGAGGGACAGGGGTGGTTCATGACTCCCGCCTCACCGTCTGTAATACCTTGGGGGTCACGAGCCAGTAACGTGACAGGAATCCGGGGACTGTGAGAATGAACCTGATTTTCTGTATCAGACTTAGCTAAACAGCTAAGATTGTTACTTGCGGTTTGTGCAGAGCTGGATAAATTTTTAACTTAAAACTAAAATAAGGGTTGTGGGTGGAAAGGGAGAGGAATTGTGGGAAGTGAAGCTAATTATAGCCACTTTCTGTACCCATAAAGACTGTTAATTTACCTCCTTAAGAGAACAGGATGAAAAAGTAGCAAGTATCTGTATAGTATGTCTGCATTTACTGAAGGGGGCTTGGGAAAGAAAAATAGCAGAGTGCTAAGGTACTTCTGTAGCTCACCTTTTACGTCTTGATATGGTTACTTTTGAAGATTATGATCTTTTCTAGCAATAGGGGTGAATGGCCAGTGTGGTTTTCTGTATTTATTTCCTACAGTTGTTCAAAAGGCGCTTTTTTTTTTTTCCCCCTCGTGTTGGAAATATTAGAATCTGGAAAGAAAAGCTAGGTATGAATTGCATAAATCTTGTAATAAAAGACTCTAGTATTACCTAACGGAAACATAAAATTGTGTAGTATTTGAGGTTGGAAGGCACCTCCGAACATCTGTAAGCCAACTAGGTGGTCTCCAGAAGTCCCTTCCAACCCCAACCATTCTGTAACTACCCACTCTCTTCCCCCAGGCAGGGTCAGCTGGAGCAGTTTGCTCCTCAGGGCTGTGTCCAGTTGGGCTTGGGGGATGGAGATTCCACCGCCTCACTGGGCGGCCTGTTTCCAGGGGTTTGTTTTGTTCAAGGTTTAAGTAGAATTTCCTGTATTTCAGCGTGCGCCTCCAGTCCTGTCACTGACGCCTCTGAGAAGAGTCTGGCTGTGTCGTCTGTACTCCCTCCCATCAGATATTTGTACACGTTGATAGGATCCCCCTGAGCCTTCCCGAGAAGCAGCTGAGGACCTTAGCCTGCGTGTGTTTGCTCAGTATAAACGCTAGGTCTAATCAAATCGGTGCCACTCTGTTGGTAACTCACCTTCATGCAAAGCCGGGAAAGCAGATGTTGAGGCAGCACTTCTGAGCTTAAAGAATGCATATGAGATTTCTGATGAGTTATTCATACTACCTTCATAGGAAAATAATTAGTGCACCGTTTCCTCAATTTGCAGATGATGAACTGTGGCATGTTGTTTGACAGGGTAGCATTTACAGAGTATATGAGATGAGCAGGTTGTCCCACCCGTGCTCTTTTTGTTCTCCTCAAAAGCTACT
This sequence comes from Nipponia nippon, assembly GCF_047370975.1. NCBI lineage: Eukaryota > Metazoa > Chordata > Aves > Pelecaniformes > Threskiornithidae > Nipponia > Nipponia nippon. The sequence continues at coordinate 41,935,420 of NW_028262369.1, forward strand.
TCTGATTATACTAAATCACCAAAGAATTTTAAGTTCCTTATTTCAAATCTTTTATCCTGATCTCTTCCTACATTTGAAGCACATTGTAGCTAACGAGCCTGCTCTCAGTATTTGGGAAGCGATCAGTGCTGTTCGTGAGATTCACTTCTCATTGTTTCAGTTTTTCTTTCCTGATTTAGAGCTATCAAAGTTTGGTACGTAGCCATGGTGCCTTTTAGTAACAGAAGTACTATAACGTTGTTTGACACACCAGATAATTACATTTTGGAATAGCCGACGGTGAACACTACCATGTTTTGAAATAATGAAAACTTGATTTCCATGCAGCATTATTGTGGGCTTAAGCATTTTTCTCAAGGAAAAGGAACTAATTCTCCAAAGAAGAGTCTGTTTCTGCTTTCAGTAGCATCCTTGTTTCCCAGACTGGCAGTATAAGTGGTTTATTTTTTAATTTGAGATGGGAGCACACTTTGTATTCTGCGGAAGATTAAGACACTTCAGGACCTTAGCAGCAAAGGGTTAAAAAAGGAATTTCACTTAGCACCAGTTAGCTTGAGTAACTGTATTCCGATGTTTTGAGTCCTGTTTCGCTTCTGAATCCTTCTGTTTCTAGTGTTCAGATGCATTTCTCTTGACTGTGATAGATTGATAGATGTTTTAATCACCTTTTTTTTTCTCTTGTTTTAGCCTCAAGGAATAGGTTCACCGAGTGTCTACCATGCTGTTATAGTCATCTTCTTGGAGTTTTTTGCTTGGGGACTTCTGACAGCGCCCACTCTGGTGGTAAGTGCGACGCTTAAGCTTTTTCTCGCTGTATGGGAGATGGGGCAATTACTGCAAAGGCACTGAACACCTTCTGAATTAAACGAAAATTATGTGTCATTGAGCTGCTCTGTTGTGCAAGTGAAAAGTTTCGTATTTTTATCTGGAATCAGGAATTTAAAATTATTTCATTAAAGCAGTGTAATGATGCAGCATAGCTGTTTATGTGCAAGTCTGCTAACGCTCAAGCTTACATGTAAATATTTTCTGACTTGAAACCAGTAAGACAGTAATGAAATTATCTTTCCTTTCAAGATGCTACAAAAAGTTGGCACATTGCAAATGTAAGGACAAAAATACACTTGAAATTTGGTAAAATGATGCAAGCATGTGTGTGTAGGTAGGGACATCTTTGCTGACCTGGCTGTGCTTTAAAGGGAAGCTTCAGAGCACAGACCCTGTTGCACCAGTCAAAGCTTCCCTGTGATTAGCGAGAGTCATACCAGCGTGTTTGTACCAAATTATTTTCTAATGTAGTTGGTTGCTTTCCATTTGGATTTGATCTTTGAGAGTGACACACGCTTACAAATTAAAAGGAGCAAAGGCTTAAAGATCTGCAAGCAAACTCCACCCAAAACACAGTCTTGGCGCGGCTCTGTGGGCTGATGTTAACCACGAGCAGTCTCTTGGCTATAAACCCCGCGTCGGTCACTGAATGGAATCCATCTCGCAGAATGCGAGCCAGACCGAGAGCGGTGCTTATTTTAACCTGCGTATCTGGGCTCTGGTCAGCAAATTGAGAGGCGCTTCAGAACGGTGATGGCTCTCCTCTCTCTCCCCAGCCCCCTACAAGCGACACAGTAACGCGTGCAGGGTCCGGTCTGAAATCATTTTCTAGGTTCTCTGTGGTCTGTTTAGATTTCAGATGCTGAAGTTGGATGACATGAATCTGAGCTAAAATCTCAAAGTACCTTCCATGTGAACTAAAGATTAAATAGACGATTTGTGGTGTGCCTTTTTTCCTTTCCCTGTATTCTATGAAAATATAAAACTACTGTGGGTGTGCCGCTGTAGAAGCTGGATGCGTCAGGAGCAATATTTATAGTTAATATTGTGTAAATGACCGTGTTTGTATTTCTTCTCCAGGTTTTGCATGAAACCTTCCCAAAACATACATTTCTCATGAATGGCCTAATTCAAGGGGTAAAGGTAAGGTGACAAAAGTTAATCACAAGTACAATTTAAAGTGAATGGTGGGAGGAGTCTAGAAATGACTGCCAATTGAGAGAGACATTCGGGAGGTTTTTCAACATAGCTTTCACAGTATAAATAAAAGAGGGGAATAAATTATTGCTTAAAAGGCAAATATGCATCATTTTACTTTTAGTAAGATATTGCTTGGTCTGTACCTGCTGGTTGGGGTTCAGCAAATAGAAAGGTAGTTGACTAATCCTAAATGACACACATGGTGTTAAAATTTGAGAATTTTTTACTCGGAGCTTGTTGCTCCAGTAGCGTATCTTGAGTCACTTAGGTTTATGTGAATTTGAAATATATAAAACTATAAAACACAGTTGATAAAACTGCTACTATGACTGGATCATCTGCGTTTTGAATTTTGTGTAGCTCTGAGGTAACAAATCTCAAACTTTATGTAACCAGACATGGGATAGAAGATGAGTAATGCTTGACCATATTGCCTTTGATGCATTGCGCTGTCGTCATCAACTTTAATAAAAACAGAGCCCAGCCTGCTATCAGATTGAGGCGTGGTCGGCTATCACGATTCGAACCACATGGTTCTAACTTTTAAAATGTTTTATTTCGTTTAGGGCTTGTTATCGTTCCTCAGTGCCCCGCTCATAGGTGCCCTCTCTGACGTGTGGGGACGAAAGTCCTTCTTGCTGCTAACCGTGTTTTTCACCTGTGCGCCAATACCACTAATGAAGATCAGCCCATGGTCAGTAAATTCTTTCACGCTAGATTTGCCGTTTCTCGTCAAGGTTGCTCTAGCGCTTATGTTTCTGGCGGTGTTGATAAAATATTGTTTGTGCTCCGCGGAAGGTTGAGGCTTTTGTAGTACTTCGGTGCAAAGTTGGGAGAACGGAGTCAAGCTGAAGTAGCTGCCATGAGGCCAAACGCCTTGGTCAGAATTTTAAGAGCTGCTGGTTTTGAGCTCGGTCTCGTAGGCCTCGCTTCCTGCTTCAGGACATTGGCAACAGAGGTTAGAGTGCTCTCCAGTGAACCGTGCCGGTTGTGGCCATGTTACTTGAATGCTAACGACCTATGCAGAAGTGAAAACCTTACCTAGTGCTAGCTAGTGCATGAAGTAACCGTTTGTAACCTAAAGTGTTGCTGCAGTTCTATACTTTTGTTTTCCCAAATTTTAAAATCCAGTGGCTTTCACGCCGTGTGCAAGTTAGCAAGCTCTTAACTGGCACGCACCTTCCCAGGCAGCGCGTGCGTCAGAGCGCTCGGTGGCGTTGGGCTGCCCGCGTGGCGCAGCTGAAATAGCACGGCCGCCCTGAGGCGGGGCAGAGCCAGCTGTCCACGTAGCTCCGTGAGCCTTCTCAGTTTTCTCTCTGGTTCATGGATTCTTCATCCCGTCTCTGGGAAGTAGCTTGTTCCCAAGCGTGGACTAATGTTTCCAACGATGAGTGCCAGTGTCTGTAGCATAAAGGTAAGGCTAATGTTGAGACCTCTCAATGACCAGATTCTCAAAATACTGAAGTTCCTAATTCCCTTTGGGCCACAGGCATCCCACTGGAGTTGGTCCCACATCTTGCTTCCTAGAAGCACTTAATCGCAGCAGCTTTTTGTAGATGTTATAAAATTATGCTGTTTATCTTTGTGCTCGGTGCGCTACGGAGGAGTTACGCAAGGGTATCAAGGCACATTCGCATTGGCTTTACCCAAGTTTATCTTCATATTTGTCAGGAAAAGTTGGACGGGATGATTTGCTGTTGAACGGTGCTTGGATTGTAAATGGAGACTTTTTGTTTCTATGTAGCTGTTCTAATGTTTTTTATCCCCTTCTTAGGTGGTACTTCGCTGTTATCTCTGTCTCTGGAGTTTTTGCAGTGACCTTTTCTGTGGTTTTTGCATATGTAGCAGACATAACCCAAGAACATGAAAGAAGCATGGCCTATGGTTTGGTATGTATTTTTTTGGCTCTGTTCCTGTGGTATTCAGTGCTAAACACTCCAATAAGTAAAGCTTTTCAAAATTGTATTTATGTTTCTTCTCTGGCAAGTTGATTTTAGTTTGGAGTAAGGTTTTTCTGTTTAATTGTTCTTGTCATCCAGTCCTGTATCTCTTGACTATTCTGCTTCTAACTTAAAATATGACCGTCTTAAAAGCTGTCTTTCAGATGTCTGTCTTAACGGTTATTATCGGTGTCAGTGATGCCATGAGGGGCTTTAGTTCTCCTCCGTTGTTTCTCACACTAGCTCTACTCTGTCGTCTTCTCAAAAATCTAACCTTTTGTTCCTGGATAGTTTTGGAACTGCCGCTGTATGATACCTTGACCGCTGCTGCTCGCGTCTCCAGTCACACTGCTGCGCTTCCGTTCAGAACGAGCGTAGCCGGGTAACTTGTCTGTCTTGAGTTCTTACAACTCGCCTCCGTTTCTCCGTTGTCTCCCGATAACGCGCCAGATCTCAGCAGCCTTCACAGCCCCACGTATTACAGATTAGCAGAATTATTTGGTGCGTTCAAGTTACAGAATCCGTTATCCTATTCAGCAGGAAGAGCCGAAAGCAGTGGATATAGAACACAATAGTTTCTTTCTGCCTGCACGCATCAGGGATTGAGACATGTTGAGAACGTTCCTTTGGTTGTGAAGTTGCCATCTTTCAGGACAAGGCCAGCTGGTTAACTGAAAACTGCTTTCTGAAGATCCATTGTGCTGAGTTGGATTAACCAGCATGCTAAATTTATTATGCCCTTGATACACGTGATTTTTTTCTTAACAGGCATTGCATATTTCATTAATACGAAGATGAAATACAGCTCATCACTTCCCAGAGATATCAGACTGTCTGGTTAATTAAACCTAATTATGTCAGTACATGCAAGAGTGCTGTGAGCCTCACGTTGCTGTCCAGTTATCAAAAAAAAAATTGTTTTTCTTGAAACGTTTTGGCTGTCTGAAATACAGAGCTGCTACCACACAGTCACAGGGAAAAGGTTACTTTTAATCGCTGCCTGATGAACACGCTTAGGCTTCTGAAAGGGAGGAAAAGTGGGCAATGCTGCTGTTGGCGGATACCGTTGAAAATCTGACCAGCTGTTATTCGCTCTAGGTTTCAGCAACTTTTGCGGCCAGTTTAGTTACCAGCCCTGCTATTGGTGCCTACCTTGGTCGAGTCTACGGAGACAGCTTGGTCGTGGTCCTGGCTACAGCAATAGCCTTGTTGGACATTTGTTTTATTCTTGTTGCTGTACCAGAATCGCTGCCAGAGAAGATGAGGCCGGCGTCCTGGGGAGCACCCATTTCGTGGGAACAGGCTGACCCTTTTGCAGTAAGCTATTTAACTGTGGAGTATTTTAGTTGTCCATGGTGAGCTTTGGAGATGGGGAAGAGACTGCATTTACTACCTCTCAAGCTTGAAAAGCAAAGCCCGTATTTTTTCAAGTTTAACCTTGCATCGCTGCTAATACTTTTGCCAGCGATCTTGCTAAACGTGCAGGGAATGGTTTGGTGGTACCACGTAACAGCTTCGTTAATTGAGGTGCTTTTCTGAATATGAAGATTAAATGGTTTGTAACGCTTTTTTCTTGCCGTAGTCACTGAAGAAAGTCGGCCAAGACTCCATTGTGCTGCTAATCTGCATAACAGTCTTTCTTTCCTACCTCCCAGAGGCAGGTCAATACTCCAGCTTCTTCCTATACCTCAGACAGGTAACTTCAGGTCTTGATGTGGATTTGAACACAAATAAATTTATCGGAAAGTTTTCAGTACTGCCGAATTCATCCCGAAAGCATAGAAAACTGGTGGCATTTAAAAGCTTCCAGCAGCTGATTTAAGTCCTCTTGCTGTTCTGTTTTTGTCTCTTTTTAGAGAGACAAAAAGAGAGGAGAGAGATGAAGGACTTCTAAAACAATTCCTCATATTTTGTAATTTTCTTTTCATTATTCTTGGACTGTGAGGTTTCACTATGTTAAACTGGGGGGGGGGGGGGTGTTTGGGTTTTGTTGGGTTTTGTTGTTGTTTTTTTGAGGGAACCATTTACTTGTTTTCTGTTTGTGCCCCTTTATTTTTGTATACTTGCTTGATCTAATGAAAAAAACCCAACTTTTTTCCTAAGTTAGGGAGGAGTTGAATAATCCCGGTCTTCTGCATGGTGTTCCCCGCTGATGTTTGTGACGTCGTAATACACGTTTTACGGTTAATAATCAAATTGCCTTTTTTTAATACAGATAATGGGATTTTCATCTGAAAGCGTTGCAGCCTTTATAGCAGTCCTTGGGATTCTTTCCATTATTGCACAGGTGAGTTACTGCTGGGAATTTCCTTGATTCGGGAACTTGGAAAGAGCCAAGCGCTGCGGAGAACTTCCACGACGCTGCGGTTCCAGAAATGTGACTCACCTTTTCTGTAGCTGTTTGTCTAAGTCTCTAACAATTGATTAACGCTCGTCCTTTGACTTAGATGAAAAAACAGCTTGCCAGCCGGGGGGGCTCAGCAATACCCAGAGTGTATGGGCTTGGGACCAGTAAATCCATTGTGCATCCAAGAAGGGGTGACGGTTTGCTCATACTACTTGCTAAATGATTGCTATTTTCTTGGTAGAGGCTCCTGAATACTTGGCAAGTAGTGCTTTTGGAGAATTTTACTTGGCTTTTTAAAATTAATTTGTTTATTTGCAGGTATTTAACATATAGAATAAATGTTTTGAGGGTTTTTGTTGCTTTTTAAATTTATCAATTTACCTGCAGGTATTTAACATTCAGAATAAAAAGTTGTTTTTCTTTGATTTTTTTGTTTTGTTTTGTTTACTTTTCCCCCCCCTCTCTGTCAGACAATAGTTTTGAGTTTACTTATGCGGTCCATTGGAAATAAAAATACCATCCTGCTGGGCCTAGGATTCCAAATACTACAGCTTGCCTGGTATGGCTTTGGATCAGAACCATGGTATGTAAATTTCATTTCAATATCGGAAGGATAGGGTGTTTTTCTGGATTTTATCCTTTATCCCAGGCAAGCACTTAAGTGTGCGTGCATGTACGTATACACGCATACGTATGCTCCCAGTGCAGAGCGGTTACTTTGCGTCTGTGTTCCTTGCAGGATGATGTGGGCAGCTGGAGCCGTTGCAGCCATGTCCAGTATTACTTTCCCAGCTGTAAGCGCACTGGTGTCACGAACTGCTGATGCTGACCAGCAGGGTGGGTTTGGTCCTAATACTTGGAATTGCAGTCAGAGAGTGCCGTGACTGACGGGGCAGGGTGTCCTGAAGGTGCCCGCCCGCCTCCTGGCGCAGAGCAGCCCCCGCACCTGCGCACAGGTCACAAGCTGTTAAAATCCAGGTTAGCTGGACGTTGTCATACAGGGGTACCGCCTCCTTCTGGCACAGAGGGAAAACACTCGGGTCCCAACGGGAGCAAAACATTTAGCAAACTTAATCTGCTGTTCGTCTTCCTCGCTTTTGACAAAAGTTAGCTGTCCGTGCAGTGCCTTCTCTCCTGTGTGGCGGCGCTAGCAAGGACACTGCATACACACCTCCTGGTCTTGGAAAGAGCGTAGCGTGGGCAGCACCACCCCGTGCCTGTAGGGAGGTGGAAAAACCTCGAGTTGTGCTGCACCCCTCCTCTAGTGCCACCCGTAGTGCAGCACCACCCAGAGAAGCTTCCCTCCTTGCGTCGGTCTGAAGCGAATAAAGCCTTACCGAGCTGTTCATAATCCATTAAAAGTGGTTACTCATCGATGTATAAATACAGATGGAGAACGGTGTCTTTTCCTTTTCCCAGGTGTTGTTCAAGGGATGATAACAGGAATTCGAGGCCTGTGTAATGGACTGGGACCAGCACTTTATGGTTTTATATTCTATATATTTCATGTTGAACTGAATGAACTCCCCATGCCTGAATCGCCGCCGGGAGGCAGCGTGGTCACACAGTACCATTTACAGCAGGTACTCTTCTTTCACTTACCGATTCCAAAAAGAGCAATTGGGAGGGGGCCACGTGCCCGCCAGTTCTTGAGGATGCCGCTGCGTTGCACTTAGTTACGCTGAGGGTCCAGGAGGCGTGTCAGGAGAGGTTCTGCAGTCGCTCTTGGGGAGGGCTGTTGATCTGTTTGGTTGGGTTTAACTAGACGGTACGGTTTAGTTTAACTTCCAAAGCGACAGAGCTGGTAGCAATTAGACAACTGATGAGCCTGGTACAGAGAGCAGATTGAGGGAAGGATGGAGTGAGAACCACAGCCTCCCCTCCTCTCATGTCTCCCTGACATTGTAGTTACCTGTCACGTCATCTGTGGTTTGGTTGTGTTGTCCTTCAGTCTCTCAACCAAGCTCTCTTAATTTTTTAGTTCCTAGTAGATCCTAATTTGTTGAGGAAACCCGGCAGCAAGACCCTGCCCTAGAAAAGGAAGGTGGCAGGCAGCCTAAGAACCACGCGCTCCCTCCCTCTCTTAAGCCTTAGCATGTAATGTTCTTTCCATGCTGCTTTTAAAAGACTCCACAGGGGGACACACACCGTACGGGCTAGCGGAGCCAGAAAAAGTGCTTCCCCCTCCTGAAATTTGTGCAATTAGCAACTGTAGTCCGTTAACACGTGTCTAAGGTTCACTAATACTGCCTGGGGTTACGCTGTTGTTCTCAGAATTCCATCATTCCTGGCCCCCCATTCCTGTTCGGAGCGTGCTCTGTGCTGCTGGCGCTGCTTGTTGCCTTGTTCATTCCTGAACACACGAACCTAAACGTACGCTCCAGCAACTGGAAGAAGCACTGCGGCAGCCACGGCCACCCCCACAGTCCCCAGGCTCCCGGTGAAGCTAAAGAACCATTGCTGCAAGATACAAACGTATGACAAAAATCCAGGAAGACCTTTTAGACTTTCTTTTTTTCCATCAGCAGTTTGGGATACACATTCCAATTCCATCAAAAATGTAATTTCTTAAGGTAATCTTAAGAAGTATCTTTCTGCATGAAGTTTGTAGGAATTAAAAAAAAAAGGACGTTTCTCCAAAGACGCTGCCATCGAATGAATAATTTACTTCTCAAACCAACCTGTTACATACTTGTCTCTTGCCATGAAATACCGTTACTACTAAACTTGACGTTCTAGTTCAGAGACAAAAAAAGAGTAGAGCCCAGGCATGAGCACGTGTCCCCTTCTGTTTCCTTAAGGTGGTGAGCTTTAATTCCAGTCATGCTACGTCTCAGTGAGACATACGAGCATCTGCGTGGACCCATTCCTTTTAATGTTGTAAAATCTTGGGTCAGATGATTCAAAGCCTTAATGTAAATGTCCTCGAGCAGGGAGAAGGTGAATTGGTATCCTTTATTTTAAAAGTCCCATGGCAGGTTTTTTTTTTTTTTAAGTTTGTACTAATCGAAAAATCACACGAGCACGCTTGCTGAACAGTAAAAGTTATTTTTATGTAAGTGCATTTACTCTTTCTATTTTTGAACAAACGGTAGTATCAAACACTTGTTTAAGTATGAAGTGGGTGTTTTGAGCCTACAACTTTTAATAGGGGCTCCAAAACGCTGCTTTCCGAAGTACCGTTTATTATATACCACTATATTTCTGATGTTTGCGTAATCATAAAGGACCTCAAAACTTGAATACAGAGACTGAACTATAAGCTGAGAGCCTTGCCTCTGTCCGTGTGCTATATCGTGGCCTTTGAGGACTGTCACAATAACCCTTTTGCATTACAGAGCTAATGTTTTAGTCCGACATTTTCAGGACCCTTAGTACAGAAGAGAGCTTTATACAATTACTGATGTGAATTTCTCTAAAAGTGTATATTTTTGTGTCCGGTTGTATTATTTAAGTGTTCCTTTGTATAAATTTGTGTATAAAAAGTATTGTATAGGTTTAAAATGTTTTCATCTTGTGGTTATTGCTTAATGCTTTTTTACCTTTGAACATTCACCATGGTTGACCAAGAGCAGGAAAAAAAAATATGTAAATATACTGTTAATAAAGTCAAATATTTTAATGAATTTTTAAATAATTGTTAACGTCTCTTAAAACCTTAACTGAAGTTCTGTAGTGTAGGTGTGGGGGAAAAGTCAGGGGCACAGGTCCAGCCCGGCCTTGTACCCGTTAGCTCGGGCTGCCTTGAGCAGGCTGATGCTCTCCCTTTTGTTGGGCGGATCGAACGGCACAGGATCGCGACAGAGACAGGCTGCAAGAAAGGGGCTGGGAACAAAGACGGGCGACCTTTAGCGCACTGCAGTTGCTGCAATGCCCTCGGTCTTTCTTCCCAGGCCCACTACAGTCTTGTTCCATCTTAGATTTGAATGGGAGATCTGGAAGGCCACCACATTTTAATTCCCAGCTTAATCTGTACTTCAAGAGAAATGGGCCAATTCACATTAATTTACACCTACTAAGACAGAACTAGAAATAGGAGCGTAAGCACAGACCTTGGAAGGGGGCAGCTGCCACCTGGGGCTTGCACGTGCATCCCAGCGCTGGGCCGGTAGCGCTGCCTCGCGTGGGGAAACGAGTAAGCTGGGAAGAAAGCTCCAGAGAAGGGTAAGGCGAGTACCGCAGTGCTGGTCTGGCACTTACCTCAGCTTGGCATTTCTGTACAGCGGAGATGTTGGGTTAGTACTCTTCAAACATTACTCCTCAGTTTTTGATAAAAACCATTTAATATTTCCATTGAAACTTACAGACGCCAGAAGAAGTGAATATACATCATCATGGTGCTGGTTTATACACAAATAGACACATTTTGCACTGCAAAACAAACCACTTAAATGTACAATCCTCTGGATGCACTTAAAATTACTAAGGCAAAAGGTACAAAATATCTTTAACAGCAGAAGTATGTAAGTAGTCATTAAAAAAAGTGTGTTTTGTATATTACAAATACTTGCATGCCCGTTCTTTAGCGGGCCACCAAATAAAAGATGGCACAGAATGAAGTTGTTACGCGATTCCAGCGTTTGAACCCCCCGCAGCAAAACAAGCTGGATAGACTCAGTCTACCTAAACTTAAATTTCTGTACAGTTGTAAAGTATGATCAGTAAAAGTGAAGCGGCTTTTAGATGTTGCGATACTTCCAATAGTTAACTGTTCAGATCCTTACCGTGTTTTATGCATGGTGGCCTGTGGAACGTCATACTGACAGATGAATAGAAAAGTCAGGGTAAGCAAGAGTGAGAATTTTAAATTATAGTTTTATATACTTTCAGCAAAATAATTTAGCATCTTCCTTTAACATTAAATATTAATATTTGTTGGTCTATATGCACTTCAAATAAGCTGGTTCCAAAATTAAGCAAGTTTTTAAAATCCAAACTGTAAGGCAGGATTAGCGAGGCAGTCCTGCTAACTTAGGAGTTTGGCCGTGATTCAACTGGACAGCCTCACCCTGCTCTCCCGCACTTTCTGCTTGCATCATCCTTTCTCTGAAAGGAGTCAAGAAAAGTATTTATCCCTAGGGAAGTGTTCTCTCTCAGGGAACGCTAGAGCATACGTTTCATCCGTTACAGAGCCACACTTGTCAATTCCTGTAACAAAAACATCGGTGCACTTAAGTGGGTTTTTAAGAAGCCTACAGGGTCTCCAGTCTACCAAGAGAAAATTCTGCACAGCCCAGCTGTTAGTCACTTTTAACTGCAGCGTTGCTCCCCCTGAGGCTGCTTAAAGTTTTATCTTTTCTTTAGGCTCAAGTATCCTGAAAAGTCAGTCAAGATAGCTTTCTCAAAGCAAACAGATTCACACTGATGATAAACTTGCGGTCACAGTGATACTTTACTAATACATCGTTACAGGGCACCCAAAAATCTCCCAGGTGGTTAAAAGAGGACTCTCTCTTACTTTAAGAACCCTGTCTACTATCCAGGAAAATAGGCTGAGGCTGGTGCTAGCGCAGCTTTTGGTGACGGCTGGGCTTTTGGTGGCAAGTATGGTTTCAGGTACTCTGTAGAACAGCAGAAACAAGATACCATTGACAGAACCGTAACTATCAATACCCTTCCAGTACATTTCAAATAAGGTCTTGTTTTCCTGTTTCCATACATACCTGAGTTAAGTGTATTTTGACTAAGCCCTCGTAAAGGAATGCTGTCATCTTTTTTCTTGAAATATTTTGAGTCCAGCCCCAAATTATCACCACTAGAAATAAAAAAGGCTAATTATTAAAATTTTAAACAACTGTAGTTAGTTAGCAGTGCATTAACAACAGGTCTGGATACAGCCTCATGCAGAAAAATCTTGAAGTGGAACTACTGCACGCCTATGAGCTTTGTCATTCAAAGGTAAACCATCGCTGAGCAGGTTAAGGACAGCCTAGAACTAACTTTTTGACTGACCCATCACCTGAGAGCCTCAGGTCTGTCCCCAGGAGGGACGATGAACTTCTTTTCCTTGGAAGCCGCTCCTGAAGGCACGGCTCTTCATTTATTATCTACAAACCATGCTGAGTGAGCAATTAAGTCTGCCACAACTTAAAATGCATTAACATGTTGATGGAGAAAGGCAGGTCACAGAACTAGCTCGGTACTGGAAATGTTTTGCTCAGTTCCAGACACACGTAGAAGACAAACAGCTCTGTAAAAATAATAATAAAAAACTCACTAAAAATGCAACAGATGGCACTTACTTCTCCTTGTTTGCTGGCTGACTAGTTGCAGGCACTGCCTGAGCTTCTGAACATCGACTCAGTTTAGAAAGCTGCGTGCTAAACTGCATCTGCAGAAACGTAAGAGTTGCAGGTTAAAGAGAGCTACTCCGGGTATGAGGGTCCCCCAGCGAGTGCGTTCGGAGGGTGAGCTCTTCAGGGATTAATGCTTCTATACGGTGCACAGCACTTCTGTGCAGCAAAGCATGCAAGAACAAGCAACCTAAAACCAAGCAGTAGCTATTTCTAATAGTGATCGTGTTCAAGGCGGGGCGTTTCAGAGTACTAGGATATACAGTAAACGTGCATTTTGAGAAGTAATCAAAGCGTAATGTTTTGATATTTTATGCTATCACGTTCTTCACCAAACAGAAAAGTCAAAGCGCCTGCCTTTGGTACCGGACATTGTGAATTGACGTTTCTGTTGTGTGCTGGCTCTGGGAAGTTCTGGAAGGCATACAGAGGAGAAAAGGGATGACTGATGCCTGAGCTGGGAAAGGATGGTCGGTCAGGCTGTAAGAGAAATGGAATACATCCAGAAAGGAGAAAAACAAGTCTTGAAGTAATTGTTTGTAAAGATTCAAAATTCCAAAGTTAACAACTAACCACAACTACAAAGGTAACGCTCATTTGAGTCTTCTGATGGGAACAAAATGCCACTTTTCCAAGATTCACATTCTTAAGGAAAACTCGTAACTTTTTGTAAGTTAGAGGAGCTGAGCACTCTTAGCTAGTATTTATAAGCTCATAATAAGCTACACACCCTGTAACTGATTAATATATTAAATGTATCTCGCTATAAATCAGAGACCTCTGCATGAATATGCCCTTCCACTGCTGAATAAGCAGCTCATCCATTGCCAGGTGACAACAGACACCTGTACACACGGGGACAACAAAGACTAAGAACCAATAAGCTATGGTATTTAACAAAGATAGTAGGTCATGTTTCTTAGCCCTTACTTTCATGTTTCTAAATATCACTAATAAGAGTATTCAAATAGTACACTTTCAACCTATACAAAGATAATTAGTATGTAAGTTAACCTCACAACACAAAAATGCCACCTTTTTTTTTTCCCTTCACCCTGCACTTCATCTTTTCCAAGCTAGTTTTGCTTTGTTTTCTGTATTTTAATAAATGAGAGCTTAGAAAATTCTCACTTCGAAGGCCAAGGCATCAAGTAGCACCCAACAGGGTATTATGTTATTAAAAAAAACAAAAAAACAAAAAAAAAAACACCCCCAAAACTAAACGAAACAGAAAAAACCCACATACCCCCAAAACTATAGGGCCCAAAGGAGATGAAAGCACTTTCTTTTTTCCTTTTAAGGCCATGTATTTCAGGAAACAATGGCTACGTCATAACCACGTTATTTGCAGTTGCACCTTACCATGCCATGAGGTGAAACGGCAGTCCTAACGCCACCGTGTGTAGTGGCAGAAGTCTCTAGCTTCTTCGTCATCTGAACTTCATTCAGCTGTTTGTTTAACCAATTGATTACTGAAGAGAGAAGAAAAAGGTCAGGCTCACTTCCTACCTCTTACAAGCTGTTTAAAACAGCAAGTAGCCCTTCCTCAGAAAACACGACAGTTTGGTGGGCTATTTTTCCTCTTTAAGCTCAAGCGTGACTCGAAGTCCCAGGCTCACGAAAAGCCTTTTTCTCCAAGCTTCCCCCACCCCTACGCGCCATCCTGGTCCTTCCCCTAGAGTCGCCCCCCCACGCACACCACCCCAAGCCACCAGGAGCGCCAGCGGCAAAGGAAGCCGCCCCTGCTTGCAGCTCTAGGTTGTTGCGTACCCACTACAGGCAAAAGCTTGTTTTTCTTTACAAAAAAAGAACACAGGTAAAGCAATATAGTTGCTTCCATTAACTGTCAGTAGCAGCTAGATCACCGTGTCCTTTTGACAGACGGAGAAATGAAATCGTATAAACCTACCGTTTTCATTGGTTTTCAGTAACTGCTTACTTTCTTCTAGTTTTTGTATTGTAGTTTCTAGCTGTTCTTGTAGCTTGCAAACCTGCAATATTCCCATAATAATTATAACACCATCAGGAGCTACCGCTACTTACAAACTGAAGAAAAAAGATAATGTAAATAAATAAAAAGGATCTATGAAGTTGTTCTAAAAATATTTACAGAAGTTTGAAGTCAGTTTTTTTACAAAAGCAGTATGATAATTCTTTTAAAATAAGCCCTACTTCTAGCTAAGGTTTCGACAAGATGACAGCCAGAAACCTTTCCAACTTCAATTTTTCTATGATTAACTAATGCAAGGACTCTAAGCAGGGAAATATACTTAATGGAAGAAAAAGTTCACTCTGTTCCTGTTCTTGCCTCCTTCACCAGCTTTCACATGAACACGCCCTCCACAGCATGTCGATTCATCCATCACATTGCTCTGTACTCTTAACACAAGTTTAGTTTTATTCCGTATGGATGGATGGCTTTTACAAATCAGTTAAACATGAAAAAAAATGAAAAAAGTTGATTACACGTTTAAACAAACATGTTAACTAAGAGTGCATTCTATTCCACGGAAAGATTTAAGACCCCGTTGCTGAAAGTAAGTAAGTTACAAACCAGAGAACCCAACACGCTACACACAATAGCAGTTACAGGACAGAGGGTTAACCTATCACAATACCTCCTGCTCTTTCATTCGAAGAGATTGTCCCGTCTCCTGCAATTCTCTCTGCTCTTTTTGAAGTCTCTCTTCTTTTTCTGCCAATAGTTTTTCCTGTTGAATTGTTACTGTATTTTTCAATTTTAATTTACTCATTAGAGTTTTCAAATCTCCCTGTAACTTCTTGATAATTTCATTAGCCTATTAAAAAAAACAATATATCAGAAACACCTAAAAATAAGGAACACATTTCTTAAGGATAACGGCATGTTCAAACCAACCTTAAGAAGTTCAGCTGACAGCGACTTAATTGTTGTCTCTAGTTTTTCAATATGGCTTTGTTTTTTCTCTGTACTCTCTTCCAGTATCGCCTTTAAAAGATTATTAAAAATATTATAATAAATATTATAATAAATATATGTGATAGACATCGCTTATTATTTCAATTAGAACCTCAACAATTCTCTGAGAACTAATCCTTACGAGAAATTCAGGCCTTGCTTTTCAGTCAAATTACATAGGATCTCAATTCACCCATTTTTTTGTTGACAAGAAGTACCACTAACTTTACCCCACTACCACAATATTAAAACCGTAGCGACTGAATTCAGTATATTTTTGATGCCATAATTTAGAATCTTTAACCACATTTGAAAGCTTACTTGCTGTATTCATAAAAACTGGTCAGCTGCTAATCTATAGAGACGGCAATCAAGAAGGTTCTACAGAGCTTTAGAGAAAATAGTTTTGGAACTTGAAGGAACCTTTTGTTCTTGTGTCGCATCTAATACTTCTTTTGTTCTAATTACTAGCTGATCTTTATCTTTGATCTCTTGTTCCAGAACAGCAACCCGTGTCTGTAGCTGATTAATGAGCTTCTCTTTTTCGTGACATTCAGCATCCAGAGTAGTGTTCTCCCGACGCAGTGACAGCACCTCCTGCTTTGCTCTTTGACATTCCTAGAATGTTGGGAAGGAATTTCATTTTATTTTTATTTTTTTTTTAAGAAAACCCGTAATAGTAATTTAAGCAGATATATCTAAATAGTAAGGCTAATGTGGAATGAAGAGGAGCTGAACAAACTTAATATGCTATATTTTCTATTACATGCATAGGCAGGCAGTGTTAATGCTCTAAAAATAGTAAGTTTGGTTATGGGAATTACTAAGTCATACATCTTCTATTCCAGAAAGCTTTGCTTTCAGTTCTCTGACTGTGGAGTCTCCTTTGTATCTCCTTTCTGTTAGATCTTTATTGATGACCTCAAGTTCCGAGAGTCTGTTCTGCAACTGTTGAATACTTTTCTGATGCAAATTTTCCAATTCCTTTTTCTGTTGTTCATGCTGTTGTTGGTACTGAGCTTGTGCCTATGAGAAGCAAAGAAACTACGTAGTTATTCAGTGAATCTGAAAATTAAGCCAAGAAACTATTCACATAGAAGAATATTGTGAATTCTTTTCTGTTGTCATACCTGGAGAGCTTTTTCCTTTTCATTTGTCAGCTCCTGTGTGTGTTTGTTTGTTAGAGCTGTAGTGTACGATGTCCATTCATTTTTCAGTTTGTCCAGTTCTCGGCTCTTCTCTGACAAGCTCTGTTTGACAAGGCACAGAGTTTTAAAAATTTAAGCGTTTCAGTCAGTACTGAATGATTCTTTACTGTTACTTCTTAAACAGGACATGGAATTATTAAGAAAAGTCTAAATTTCAGCATATAATTTGTGCGTGCATATAACAGACAGACTTCTGTACAAAATAAAGTAAGATTCTGGTTTAGTACTGTAAGAACTAAATTTTATTCTTGAGTTGCACGCTTTACTCATTATTAAGAAAAGCTACAGTAGACTACTTTTCTTCTTTTCACTCACTCCCGAGTCAATTATCTTGGCTAGGTGGTGGCTAACCAACCAGCCCGCAAGAAGGTACGTTTTCCACAAATTAAAAAAAGCGCAACTTACAACAGTAAAGTTAAAAAATTACATTACCTGTTGAGTGTAGCTGAGTTGTCTGGTAAGATCCTCTTCTGTTTTTCTAAGCTTTTCTTCCAACATCATTTTGTCTTCCTGTGTACAAATTGACATCAAGTCAAATCCTTAGCTCCCAAAATACAAGTCATATTTAGCTTCCATTTTATCAGCATACCCTGCCTAAGCAACCACATACCCATTATATTTGTGGAAAAAATCATCTTATTGAATAAACTTCATATTGAATAAGATATAATTAATACATTTAAAAGAAAAGGCATTAGCTCACAAGGTAAAAACCCTGAATTGAATTCTCACCAAGTTTTTATAAGGAAATAGTATCTTATCATAAAGATTTGTTTACAAAGGAGTTGCACGAACAACGAATCAACTGAAATACTGTAAATTTATATTAAAATAGCTTATTAGGTGCCTATAAACATGACAGCACAGTATGCGAGAGACAAATCCCAGGCTACGAAACCAAAACAGGCAACAAGCAAACTATGAGACCATTAACTTCTCATTAAATAAAACCTAGCATGCTACCAACTGCATCAACATTACAATTTTAATTCGCTATTTACAGCTACTAGCCCTTTGAAGTCCATAAAGCCTTAGAATTACAAACACACGCGTGCTTTCCTAAACCCAACTGCCGAACAAAGACACTGCAAGTTTACAGTATTTTACTTTTGCAGTTGATCAGGCAACCGGCACAAGGCTGTGATGCACAGGACGCTGAAGCATTCAGAAGCATTCAACAGCTGCAGATTACATGCACTGCATGTGTAAAATACCTGATTTTCTGCCAGTTCAAATTACAGCACTTGGTTGAATACATGTAATATTTTAATTGCTAGAATAACAGTAACAATTTAGTTTCATAACATGCACCCAAATAACTGCATGCAATGACATATATGAGTTAAAATAAACCAGAGCATACAATTTGGTACATACTTTTGAAGTATTAAGACTGAAAAAATGCTTAAGTACACATCGCATCAAGGCCTAGTTGCAGCTATGACAAGCCTTCATTTTACCTTAAGGCATTTCAAACAGCTGGCTAGAAACTTCTTTATTTCTGCATCATTTCCTGGTAGGAATTTTAGAGAGAGATGGGTAAGATGTTTAAAAGGGTTGGTCTCCACTACATTTAAAGAGACAGGTGTGTGATCTAGAACAGATGCTGAAGAAACTAACTGCAGCAAAAACCTAGGGAAAATCAAAAATAATCACGTTTAGCATATTTCTTTTCCTGAAACTACCTGTAGATCCTACAAGCTATTTTCAAATAAAATACATTTTTATATGTGCAATAAAAGGCTGCCCAGTTCTTGTTTGAAAAAGAACTAGGAAATTCAATCCCTATGTTGTAATTAATACTACAAGTATCAACTGAAATGCTTGCACCTTATAATAATAAATGTACAGAACTAATCAGTTTGTTTATTTGTAAAATTTTCAGAAGCCCATCTTAGACTTAGGAGTCCAAAGCCATGTAAGGCCTTTGTAACCAAGTTCAAAAGGAAAACAGACTCCTGACTTAGGTATCCTATAACCTAGTAAAATTCATAGCCCACAGTACATACTTCAGGAAATGGCCTGACTGTTGGAGTGGAGCTAGGTACTCTGGGCAGGGCTTTCCTCAGTACCCACACAAACATAGATAACACATGAAAAGGCCACTACAGGGTAGAGCGGACCTCAGGCCTCCCCCCTCACATATTAGTATCTGAACACTGAAATGAAAGAAAAAAATCCTTGTCAGAATGCTTTATAACTTTGCCTTCTCCTGTGAAACAGAACGGTTTACACCTCAGTCTATCAAATTCAGATTAGCTTGCTAGCATTAGACTTAAAGAAAAAAAAAGAAGAAGAAAAAAAAAAAAGGACCAATGCTGCATCCTCTCACTTCTGCTAGCTTGTGAAGCTTGCCAGCTTCAACTCAGATGGGGAGACTATTACTAGACATCAATTCCGCTGCTCCGTCCTCCTGAGACTTAGGTTTTGCCAGCAACATCCACTGACTGATATCCTGATGCATCCAGGGGAAGGTTAAATTATTCTCGTTCTGCTGACACTTCTCAGTCTGAGTGGCTGACAAGTATTTTAAGACCTCACCACACACACAGACAGAGTAATACGGCACACACTTATTACCTACCTCGGGATATCTTTGTTCTGTTCCTGAATGCATTGCTGAAGCAGATCTATAAATTTTTGTGGGAAAGCAGAGAAGTCTACCAAGAGACCTTGCTGGGATTTTAAACTATATAAACAGATTGGAAAAAAAATATATTAACAATACATAGAAGTGTCATTTATTTCTTATAAAATATTTTGTTTAAACTAGTAGAAAGAACTAATTCTGATCATGTCATTAAAGTTCGCTAGCATGTTATTTTCAATCCTGAACACAGAAGAAATGCGATCACGTCTTGGATAATAATCACCAGAGGATATTTTTGATTTTCAAGAGTTCTTGCAAATGGACTGCACTAAAAAAGTTAAAGAAAAAAAAGTTACCGGCAAAACAAATGTGCTCCTTTGAGTAGGCATCTTCCTTACAGCACAGAGTGGTAAGGTTATTCGATAGGGGCACACAGAAGCAGCAGAGGACAATGAGGGGAGACCCAATCATTATCAAGACTTTATCTGCCTACTTGTTTATTTAATTGCGCACCTTCACCACAGATGCAGTCAACTCAAAGACAGAAAGAGACATTCAACAGTGTATGCACAAAGCCATACCTTGTATAACAACACACTTCTGCACATCTGTTTTACAAATACTATTTTACTTTTGCCTTTTGATCCACACACTGATCACATCTGTCTTTAAAAAAAAATAAAAAAAAAACAAAAAAAACCCAAACAAACAATAAAAACCCCCCAAAACACACCACAAACAAAATCAAAACACTCAAACAACAAAGCAGAAAACTCAACTGTTCATGCCTGGTGCCCAAATCTGATGATCAAATTTTGAGCAGGTAAAGTAAAATGAGACCCAACAGTACAATTAGTATGCAAGAAACACATAAGACAAAGGCTCAGGTCTGTGAATCCACGTCCACACAGACTTTCCTCTTGCAATCATTTCTTGAAATAGTTCACATGCATATAATAGTCTATAAGAAGTAGTTACGATAAACAGAAGATGCAAGTAGTAATATAAACTGTGGTACTGTAGCTACGCAGGGAACTTAACATCAGGATTCTGTCACTCATCTGTATAATCTTGAGCCAATCGCTTTCCCGTACTTGGCTGTTTCACCAACTGGTCAAAGAGAACAATACTGCCAAAACACTGACAAAACTCCACAAGTGAAAAATGCCAAAACCTAGATTCTAAGATAGGCCATTCTAAGCTAAAAATATTCCTTCATTCTTTTTTGCCATTTAGAAATGTTTCACAGACAAGACATTACAATTTCACTTACCTTTGAAAATCTTCCTCAGATATGACAAGGTTATAAAGGAAAAAAGGATCAGTATCATCAGTCAATCGAACAGCTAAATCCTGAAAAGACAGACATTTAAATATGATTTAAAATACCATAAACCATCCTGTAGGGTTGTTTAAATGCTGTAAACCAATATTGCAAACAGTATTTAATGTTTTTACTGTTTAACCAAAAATAAGATACAACTGTGGCAACTAATTCAGAAGGTGGAAAACATTAACATTTAACACAACTTCAAATATTACAGTGGGAAAAACAGGAAAACTATTTCTCACAAAAACAAACCAAGTAAAAACCTTCACCTCTGAGCAGCAAAGGTTTCAAAATTCAATGTGTCTTCACCATTTCACAGAAATAAAACTATTTGCTATTTTTCCCCATCATGAAATAGAGCGTAGCACTAGCAGTCCACTGTAATGGATCACAAATACGTCATTCCATAACTGGAAGTTTTTCAGAGCATACTGCTCCTAAACATTTAAGAAAGCGCCTTCTGAAGAGTTTATATATTGGAATACAAAGCTTTGCAAAGCAAACATAAAATGGATACAGCTGAAGTCCAGCAGGCTTGTAAAAAAAATTGTAGCATTATGCTGCTTAGCTTTTAAAAATAAACTCATTTGTTTGGTGGAGATCTACACAGTGTTTTGGAAAAACTGCCTTCTCTGTGAAGGTTAGTCTTTCATTACAAGGCTGGGGTTAGGCAAAACACCTGGTACATTAGGCCTAAGCACCTGTTCTCTATAACGAGGCTCAAACCTGTGTGAAGAATGTAATATTCCCTAGCAGAGGAAAGAAAATAAGTAGAAACCTGACAGATCTTCCAACATAACTGAAGGTGACCATAGCACACGTACACATATAGAACTGAAACAAGCTTCAGTAATTCAGATACCTGTAACATTAACAAAACTCTCAGCTGGAGATGTATGAACGAACAGGGATTTATATACGCAGCTAGCTTATGTTAAAGCTAATGCCACCCCACACCAACTAGGGCGGGTTGTTGAGTAGGATAAGAATGCCTGCTTGGTTTGATGTCCCATTAACTGATCCAAGCATTTGAAGTTATCTTTTTAGACTGATAGCTCACTGATGTACCCAACTGGATTTCCAGGCTCCTGCTGACACAGGCTGCAACTTGGTACACAGTTCTTAACTGAACTGCTCCTTCACACAATATTATCATTGTCACAGTTAGCAGAGTCTTACAAAAAAATGCTGTACTCCTTTACAAACAAATCTTTACTCAATAATACTATAACCAACTAATGACCAATCTTAACATCATGGTAGGTGGATGTACAATTTAAGCGGCAAATTAGACATACAACAAAGAAAGATTTTATAACCTCCAGCCGTAATCTCATTGCTATTTTTCCTGAGGAAGAAGATTTTTTTACTGCAAATTTAGTACATTACTTCCTTCCTACCCCCACTGGATGAATTCCAAACATCCAGAGACTAATGCACTTATCAATACAAACCAAAATCTTACATCCACATACTAGCTGTCATTTTTGCTAGTTAAGATGAGGACTTTGCAAAGACAACTGCTGCTCTACATTCTTAAATAAGTGTTGAGTTTATTTAAGTGAGACTGCTCTGAAGCTCTAACTCAGGTTCCTCTGAGGGTCTCCAAAAACTTTTAATTTGCAAGTTTACTAAGACCCATGAACAGCCAAACTAAAAGATAGGGCTAAAAACATTATAAAACAACCACCATACGAAACCAACTAAATTACTCAAGAAATTATATTAAAAATAAAATAAGGTCAAGTGACAAACATACTAAAAATCCTATTTTGCTTTTCCTTCGCCTATTTGTCCTCTTATACAATGAAATTCAGGCAATGCTTAATGAATGACACAAATATAACTAATCCACAAACCTTTTTATGAACAGGATTAGAAACTGACAGTAGCTCAATATTCACTCGAACATTTAATCTCCTGTATACAAAAAGATGAAACTTAGTAACAAATCAAGAAAACATTCTCCAAATAACATGTATTCATAGCCACATTACAGGAATCAGATGACATGTAGAAAACAAAAATTTAGGCAGAAATATCGAGAAAGTTCCTATTGATGACTACTATTAAGATACCCGAAAGCCCTGGAGTTTCAGTTATCATTACAGCTCCTCAGTCAGCTCAGGTTTTTTTCTTGCTTGTTATCCACCAAACTTTAAATAGTAAGGCAGAAGTTTTGCAACTTTGTCCAGAGACTAGAACCTGTGGAAATGCCTGCTGAAGTTTATTAACGATTGCTGAAACTTTTGATAACCATTTATACAGTGCTACCTTGTCTTCATTTACTTCTTGTTGAGTAATCCGAGAAGTTACTCGCATTACAGAACACACGCCCAGACATCAGCCTTTCTGTGCTTCCTAATGCAGGCAAGCCAGAGTAGCCCTAACTCCTGCATACACTGTCTAGTCCAGATAGGACCTATATCACCGAGTTATTACTGCACTATATTTTGAATAAACATATACTATATTTTGAATAAACACTTCACATAAAGTATTCCTGGGCTTTCCCAAACCCCAGCGCTAAGCCATGCACACACGCACACGGGTGCGCCCAAATCGACCGATCCTGGGCAGAAACCGATCGGGAGGGACGCCTGGGCTCGCCCACGCCGCAGGGGCAGTAACGAGGGAGCTGAAGTGCTCCGGCGGCCGCGGTGAGGCCGGCTTCAGGCTGCGAGGAGGAGGAGGAGGTGGTGGAGGCGGCGGCGGGCCTGCCCGCGGGGCAACCGCCGCGGCCTGGGAGACGCGCGAACAGCGGCGCGGCCAGGCGGCCCGGCAGCGCCGGGGGGGCCCGGCCGGGGCAGAAATCCCGGACCCGCGTAGCCTGCAGGGGAGACGCGTTTGCCCCCGCGCCCCTAAAGCGTTTCGGTAAAGCCACTGCCGGTTTTCTCGGTTACCAGTGCCCCTTCCGCCCCTCTCCCCTGGCGAGGCGCCCACAGCAGCCGCTGCCGCTCTCACTGACCACCTCCAGCCTTGCCGCGGCCAAGTCCCCTTCCCTCTGCCCCCGAGGGCCCCGCCATAAGCAGCCCCAAAGAACAAGGCTGCTCAGCCCACCGCCCGCACTACGGCGGGGCCTCGCCTCTCGCCCAGCAGCTGCTAGGGCACCAGGCAGGAAGAAAAGAGAGGAGGAAGGAGGCTGTCGCTCGGCAGCCCTTCTCCTAAATAATACAATAAAGCTTCCGCGCAGCTGGTGAGGAAACCAAGTCAGAGCCCGCCGCGCCGTTCAAGCCAGCCCCTCACCTCTCCTCGCAGCCCTGGCACCTCACTTGCACACACACCGGCCGGTTGAACATACTCTCCGCCGCCATCTTGCGCTTCGAGTTTGGCGCCGGGCTCCCGCGGAGGAGGAGCCTCAAGATGGAGCCGAGGCGGCGGCCGCAGGGGGTGCTGGGACGGCAATGGCGGCGCCGCAGCCAGAGCCGGGCCGGGGGTCCCCGGTGCCAGGACGATGTGCCTACTTCGTGGAGAGGAAGAAGCGCTTCTGCAAGATGATCCCGGCTCCTGGGAGGCGCTTTTGCGGAGAGCATGGGCAGCAGGAGGTACTGGGCCTTGCTGGGCGGAGCAGCAGGCGCGCTTCTCCGGCCGGGGACGCTGGGCTCCTGGGGTCGGGGGAGCCCCGGGCTCCCTGGGAGGGGCTGGGGCGGGCGGGAGGGAAGGCCCGGCGGCAGCCGGGGGGCCTGGGCCGGCATGTCCGCCTGGGCCGAGCTGGCCTCGCAGCGCGGGCGGGAGAGGCAGCGTCTGCCCCTTCCCTTGAGCCCTGGGTGTGCTAGGGCCGTCAGTTCAGCCCGGCAGTAACACTGCCATTACGTTATAGGTTTATTCTTTTAGAATCCATTTAAATATTAAATTCTTGTCTCAGTTTCTGCATTCCAGTTAACCCACCTGCCTCAGAATAGATGTCTTATGAAACTCAGATGTCCCTCAACAGCCTGTCTAAAACGGGAACACTGAATGCGTGCTGAAGTGTTGTCTAAAACTTTTCTTTTTAACTAGGAAGAAAATGACAGAAAAAGAATTCCGTGTCCTCTTGATCCAAAACAGTAAGTATATGTAAATGCTTTTCCTATACTTTGTCAGAGTTCACATGATAAATGCTGATACTTACTTTTCTTTCTATTTGGATTTTAGCACTGTATATGAAGACCAACTACAAAAACATTTAAAAAAATGTAATTCAAGAGAGAAGCCAAAGCCAGTAAGTGCGGTGTACATTCAGCACTATTTCCTCTCAGATTTAAGACCCTAAACATTACAGCTCTGCAGAGAATTTATGGTGCTGACAGCAGCTGGGAACTGGAAGACAGCAGTCTTAGCAAGCCCTACAGTAAGGACGCTATGGAAGCTGAATAAGTACTTGCTGAAATGGAATTCACATTCCACTCCCCTCACCTTCTATGTCCCGTCTTGCTGTACTCCACTACAACTTTTCAGTTCTCTTAGTTACAAACGAAAATGCTGAATTCATTTTTCTCAAAAACGTTCTCTAAGAACAGTCGCTCACAATGCCAGTCCTTTTAGAGGCCTGGTGAGAGATTGTCCTCGGAAAGCAAAACTAGCAGGGAGGCTCTAGGCTTTTTCCTACCGCTGTCAGTCTGCTGCCCTGGCCAACAGCCCGGCCTCAAGCTGCGCCAGGGGAGGTTTAGGTTAGACATTAGGAAAAACTTCTTCACCGAGAGGGTGGTCAAGCATTGGAAGAGGCTGCCCAGGGAAGTGGTTGAGTCTCTATCCCTGGAGGTATTTAAAGAATGGATAGATGCGGTGCTTGAAGACATGGTATAGATGGACTTGGCAGCGATAGGTTGGCGGTTGGACTTGATGATCTTAAGGGTCTTTTCCAACCTTGACGATTCTATGATTCTGTGATTCACTCAAGCTAGCAGTGAGTTATGGAAAGCTAGGCTGACAGCTGCAGCCAGTGCTGAGGGAAGGAATAGAATGTATGTCTCAACAGCTGTTTCAAGAAAACAGAAGATGGCTTTTTTTATTGTCTGTCTTGTCAGTATTGCACCTTTAGTTTTACCTAGGAAACCTTAAAATGGTCTCTGGAATCAGTCGAGTAAGCATTGACAGCTTAACGCTTATGAACATGTTCAGTCTTGTCAAAATGTGTCAGAACAGTAATTTCTGCTGGGGATTCAGGATCAGACTATAGGAAAAAAAAATTACTTGGAATATCTTCTTTTGCAGTGGATTGCTATTGCTATGTACCTTATGATAAAAACACTGAAGAATTTAGCTTTTTGCTTCCTGGTAATTAACAGATTCAGATTTCTTTTCATTTTTAAAGGTCTACTTTGTTCAAGATATTAATGCAGGTTTAAAAGATGTAGCAGAAATACCAGAAAAACAAGTGAGTACATTTATTTGTTCTAAAGCTCAGTCCCTACATAACATGTTGCAATTTATCATATGACTAAAGAACTAGCAAAAATAAAAACGTCTTGTATTTATGTGTGGTGTTGTGTTTGTTTTTTTTTTCCTTAAAAAGGTACCTCTCTCTTCTCTATCCAGAGAAGAACTGGAGAACTTGATAATTAAGTTGAAAAAAGCAAGCAATGGTGAGCTCACTTAATACTTAAATAAGATGTTTTAAATTGGATTAAGTATTTAATTGTTATTTTTGTTGTTAGATATCTGTGAAAATATGAGACGTTTGGCACTGAACACATCTGAAGTAATTATCATCAAGATGTAGGCAATCCTCCAATAGCTAAATTTTACTCAGAAGAATGAACTAGATAGAGAGAATGATAAAACACAGATCTTCTGTTCATATAGCTCATTTCCCTTCCTTTTGTGGTTTTTGTTTCCCACTCAAATATCACTCCAGACAACAATCCAGCTCTGTTGTACACATCTGATGATAGATTTATGCTTCCAACAGACTATTTTGTTAGTGCTACAAATTGAGCTCATGTCTGACTATTGTAACGTGTGTGTTGCAAAAAAAGAAACTCTTGAAACTGGAAACCTATACCTAAAAGTTTTGCCTTTGCATGCAGGCCTGGAACTTCGCCTTAAGGAACAAATACTGTCCCACCAGGCTTTACAAGAAGCATTAAATGACCCAAAGAACGGGGAATCTGCTTTCAAACACTTGAAACAACAGGTACGGTCGCTGCTTTACTAATAGCTATAGATGTTTTTAAACGTGTAGAATTCTGCTGCTGTAAATTTGAGCGACTATGCGTGCATAATGCTAGTTACTTCATATGGAGGAAATGTGATATGTACTCTTCAAATAATAGCATATATATATAGCCTTTGAATGGCTGCTTTGTTAAGTGATAGTAACAAAAGTTTATTAGGATACTGAAATAAATTACAAATTGCATGGTGTTCTTCTGAATTTTTACTTATTTTGTATTAACTCATAATAAATCTAAGCTACAAAAGGTAAAATACTGTATTTGCTAAAAAGTAAAAGGAATTTTTTACTTTTTCTCTAAGAGCTGGTCCTAGATTTCCTGGTTGTGTAACAGATGCATAAAAAGGATTGGAGAGCCTGAGTTTACCTTCTGCCTTTTTAATGTATATTGAACAGCAGGAATTTTGAGAGAGATGGATTGCATACTGTAGCAAAATGGAAAGTTTTGGGAAGAAGATTTAAAAAGTGAGAAGTGTCTCGTTTCTGTACTTTCTTTCCGTGCTCTACTTTCCTATGTATTGTAAAATGTGTAACTGCAGCAGAGAGAGAGGGCTCTGCCGGCACTGATGCTTCATAGAAAATCCAGTACGGTACCCATATTTTGGATGGCTACTTCAAGAATCAGCAGAGAACAATATTATCATGTGTACCTGATCCCAAGAATCCATTCCAAAAACTTCTGGTGGAGTTCTGTGAGCAGTGGAAGAAGGGCAGGGTGATGCTGACTAGCCAGAATTTATAATCCCTTTCCTCTGTACACACAAGATCTTCTCCCTAATCTCTCATGACAGGGAAGACTTGAAAAAGTCTTTTGCAGTTTGGTGAAGTAGTCATTTTTCTATCAGGCATTACAATACACAGTGTATATATTTGCTTGGTTCATAAATAATCTTTTGATGTTTGTAGGCTTCTATTTTAGGTAACATGGAAAAATTACATTTACTTGGTCCAGGAAGATGTTTTGTTGAGTTTGGAGCTGGGCGAGGAAAGCTGTCTCATTGGGTTGATGTTGCCTTACAGAATGTTGAAAATATTCAGTTTTTGCTTGTGGAAAGAGCAACTACAAGATTCAAGGTAAGAGAGGATATTGTCACTTTAGCAGAGTATAATGTTTAAACTGTTGTCATTGAAGCTGTTAGTATTTGCTTTTTATCTTCAAAAATAACATAAAGCCTGTGAAATGTTAAAAGTTTTGGAAGTGTGATTGTCTACATTCTGTACTTTGCTGATAGAAAATTTATTAGGAAAAAAAATCTCGGTGTCTGATGTTGGAAATGTGCAGATGTTGACTTGAGAGGAAAAAAGTCCAGCATTAATACCTGGAGCAAAACTATAGTTACTAGTGGCCAGCCCTACTGAATGATCATTTTCTCTTTACACAGGTGGATGGAAAACATAAAAGGAGAGATTCTATATTTGAAAGGCTCCAAGTTGATATTCAACACTTATGTTTAAGTAAGTTCCTTCTTGGCTTGCATAATTCTGAAAGAGAGGCTTCATTTTAGACTCTGAATACTGGAGTTCAAGACAATTTGTATGTAGCACGCTTAAATGTACTTGGTTTTGAAGATTATTCTCAATGGTTGCTTGGACACAATGCTGTGTGTATACACATATGTATACACACACACGTACACATATATATATATTAAATGGGGATCTAAAATTTTCTGCTTTTTATACGCTTATAGGACATCATTATAGGTGAGAAATACCAAAACAAAAACATTTTGAAGGTTTTTTTAGACCTTGCAGGATTAAACACCTTTGCATTGTTTGTTTTAGGTGTGCGGAATGAAGCGAGTCATGCATATCATTCATACGCTCTGTACATCAATACTGTAGAATTTGTGGGAACACCTGTCATCAGGAGATGCATTAATGTCACATTTGCATTTCATAGGCAGTATAGAAAGACTGAAATGGTTAAATAGATAAATGTAACTATCTTAGCATAAATGCAAAATCCTAGAGTTCTAATGCTTCATTTTAATAAAAGGCAAAGTATTTATATTACTATTTAGCTGGAGCTAATCTCTGGGCCACAGATAATTCTGTTAAGGAAAATCAGCCCAGTGTTCTCGGGTAATCATTTTACTGCTATATAGCAGTGTTGCTGCTCAGAAACAAAATCATATTGCTCCATAACAGCATTAAAATACATTCTTTGCCTTTGGACAGGGTTGAGTTGTTTAAGAAAAAGAAGAATATGCTTCTCAGCTACAGCATCCGATTCTCTTCATTTGTTTTAGAAAGAGAAACTTTCCTTTTAATAGCTTCTAACTCTATGTACAGACCACTGTATTTTTAGTAGTAGTAAACATTTATTTCTTTTTTAAAGTATGCTGACATTATATTATCCAGAAAAAATATTGCCCCAACTATAATAATAGAGGTTGTGGGGTGGTTGTGGATTGTGTGTATATTTTCTTCCTTTTTTTCTTCTTTTCCCTTCCAGATAAGGTACCTATTTTGGAGAAGAAAAAACTGCCAGTGGTAGGAATTGGGAAGCATTTGTGTGGTGCTGCAACAGGTGTGAATTATCTATGTGTTAACTGCAGAAAATTAGGATACTAAATCTTACAATCTGAATGGAGTGATCTTCCAAACTGTCCTTTTAAGCTTTTCTTGCCCTCTAACCTTTTGTTGGTGAATGTAGCAATTACATTCTAAATATCTATTGACTTCAGTGGAATAGTAAATGGATAATACATGCAAGGCTACTTTAGACAGAAGTAAAACCTTTCTTGTTTTCTATAGAGTAGAACAAAGAATAGTGTATGGCAGTGTGGGTCATGTATGTGTAAACTGTTGAAAGTACTTTTTTTTTTTTTTTTGCCTCTACTCTGAAATATTTTTCTTTCTACATTTGTATTGGCTGTCTGAACATGTATCCCAAGCAAACAAATAAGAAAAATGTGTTTCTGTCCTGATAATTTTCAACTAATACACTTTTTCTAATGTTATATGCCTACTAAGTAGAGACAGACATCTCAAATATGACACCTATATAGGTACTGTTACAAAGATGACACAGTTAAGCATTTAAGAAGTACATGTACATATTAAATAGATTGTGTTCTAGATATCAAACTTTTAGAGCAAATACTTGCATATGTTACAGGGAAGAGATCCTCATACAATATGCCAGTTTGTTAAGTATTTCATATTCACTTGTGTAGAAAAAATATTCAAGAGGATAAGCCCTTAGTAGCTCCAGAGGTCTCATAATGTTAATTTAGCATTTAGGGTTTTCATGTTTTCAAAGCATGCTTGTAACTTTTAGTGATCCTTAAAAGGGCTTTTTGGCTTAGTTTGTGATGTACACTTTTATTATTCTTCGTGGGAAGTACATTCCCAACCATGATAGCAGCCTGTATAAATAATGGCGTGGTGTTCATCACTATTTTTTTGGGGGGGTATATCTGTTTTTTCCCAGATCTTGCTTTGAGATGCTTGGTTGAAAGTTACACAACTTGCTGTGATGGAGAAAATGAAGAGCCTGCACCAAAACGCTCTAGGAATGATGAGACAGAGGTGGCTCCTAACAATTGTGCTGATAATGAAAGCAACAAAGACAACTGTAAGCCTGTAGCTGGAATTGTTATTGCACTGTGCTGCCATCACAAGTGTGACTGGACACATTATGTAGGCAGAGAGTTCTTTAAATCAGTAGGAGTTGGACCAGTAGAATTTCATTATTTTCAGAGAATGAGTAGCTGGGCCACTTGTGGCATGCGAGAAACCACAACCAAAGCCTCTACAAGCGAAGAAAATGAGGATCAAACTAACGACACAGAAGAACATGAGCAAACATTCAGCAAGACAGAGAGTGGTTCCGATACTTTACAAGGGTATGTAATTTTTTTTCTAGCAAATGGACTCCTGCAGAAAAGCAAAATTTTGTACAGTGGTATATGAAATTCTTCTGGGTCCTCAAAATGACTCATTTATCGAACATTTTAATTATTAGATTTATAAAAATATTCTACTTTAAAAATACAATTTTCATGGACATACACTTCAAAATATTTAAACAGTCATGCTTGCCTGAATTAAAATGAACTTAGAGTAACGTAAATAGTTTTTCTAAGCTTAACTACTAATGTTGATTAACAACACTGTTCTTTTGACACGTTGTTCATTGTCTTCCTCCTTTTTATGAAACTAGGATACTTACTGTTGAAGAACGAAAGGAGATAGGTTGCCTCTGTAAACTGCTGATTGATCATGGACGGATTGAATATTTACAACAACGAGGATACAAGGCTGCACTACAGTATTATACGGAGTCTGCTGTATCCTTGGAGAATGTCCTGTTGACAGCTGTCCCAAGTCCATCTTTGATACCAGAGCCAACTACATGACAGGAGATAGATTTGGAATTGGTAGGGAAAAAACCTGTAAAACTTATCTGGATTTTTTTTTAAAAAGCTAATTCATTGCTTACAAAAAAAACCTGGTTTAGCCTTTCCTGTACCTAGGAAAAGGTCTTATATTTCCCAGTTTCACTGGGAATTACAAATATGCAAACCAGTTCTCATCAGTGGAAAAATAAAGTCCCTAAGAATATCTGAAACCTGTTGTACGCCTCTTTTTTAGGAAGAAGTATACTTCATCTTTTCTTCCAGTCACAGTTACATTCTTTATTCATTAGCATTTATGATAGGAGAAGGACCAGAAGTACAACTTTCCAGATTTCCTGAAAGACAATGGGTTAAATTAAGAGAAATTAACATACTTCATTTTCATTTCGAAGTTCAGGATAGCTTTATATTTCCTCTTAAATTATTTAAGTAGGCCTAGGTACTTTCATCAGCCCATGCTGCTAGGGGAATCTGTTAAGGAAGAAAACTTGTTTGTAAACTGTCATCTTGATATATTTTTGCTAATTTGATTATTCATTCATGAAATATTGAGAAGAAAAAAGCTGGCTTAGCGTTCTAAATCAAAAGCATTTCAGGCATTCATTTTTTAAGCCTTCATGATACAGAGAATGAAGATCAGAGAGAACATTTTATATCTGCAATGAGTGAAGTTCTCTCTGCAAGTAACAGCTGCCACCTCCACATCTCTTCAAAAGAGCTCATTTTGGTCTCTGTCCTGGTTTCAGCTGGGATAGAGTTAATTTTTTTTTTTCTTCTAGCTGATACAGTGCTGTGTTTTGGATTGAGTATGAGAATAGTGTTGATAACACACTGATGTTGTAGTTGTTGCTGAGTAGTGCTTACACTAGTCAAGGACTTTTCAGCTTCCTATGCTCTACTGACTGAGAAGCTGGGAGGGAGCATGGCCAAAGGGCTATTCCATACCACATGATGTCATGACCAGTATATAAAGTTGGGGGGAGTTGGCCGGGGGGAAACTGCTGCTCAGGAACTGGCTGGGCATCAGTCAGCGGGTGGTGAGCAATTGCACTGTGCATTACTTATTTGGTATATTCTTTTATCATCATTATTATTATTTTCCCTTCCTTTTCTGTCCTATTCCCCCTCGCCCTGATTCTCTCTCCCATCCCACTGGGCAGAGGGGGAGTACGCGAACAGCTCTGTGGTGTTTAGTTGCCTGTCGGGTTAATTTTCTTGTCATACTGATTGAGAAACGGGATGAAATTGGGGGGGGGGGGGGGTTGCTTAGGTGACTGGATTTTCTGTCAGGGAAAGCAAGTTGTAAGAAACATCTGTTTATCAGGTGTTGATAATTCATTGCTAAAAATGTTGTACGTTGGGAACATAGGCATCTCTCCTTACATCCTTCTTTAGTAGTCCCCATCTGGACAACATCTAAAACCAGAGAAAGTTGAGCTTCATGAGACAAACAGTGCTGGAAGACCCACACTATGTAAACTCTGATTAAATTGTAAATATAAGAGACAGTCATCAACTTCCAGTTATCCAGGCTGTAGGTAACTCAGGCACGTTCATTCCAGTGTTCCATGGTTCCAGTATGTTCCTACCAGAATATATGCTGTTCATGTGAAGACCTACTGTGCCAACTCCTGGTAAAAGTGCCCCTGCCCTCCGTAAAAATCTGTTTACAGATTTTTGGAAAGTGTTAATCATTTATTAAGAAGATTATTCATGTTTCATTTGTACACATATCCTAGCTTGCTTTTATCCAGTTTGTCCTTCCCTTCCTCACTGTATTCCAGAGGGATTAGAACTAATAAAAAAGCCATACCTGTTTTCTTCAGTGACTCCTGGATATACATGTGCATGAATTCAATGCCAAACATTTCCTGTTGCTCCTCCTCTTCTGCGTTCTCACATGGAGGGAGTGTTACCTCTAACTCCAGTGGGTTGTCTCTGAAGTTGACAAATCTGACAGTTCACCAGAAAAGGTTACTCTTGCAATAGGTTTTGTCCAGAGAGAACAACTCTTTTGAAACTGAATTAAGATTCCTCAAACAATATTTTGAGCAAAATAAGTCTTTTCTTATACTAAACCTACTACTATATTAGTAGTATTAAGTGAACTAAGCTAAGAAGACCCCTTATAATAACAGTAGCTGACTGTGGTGGGAGAAAACATTGCAGTCCTTGCCATTTTGTCTTCAGGTTTTCACCCCACTGTCAGCCTTATTGAGCTCCCACAAACAGATGAGTGGATGAGAACAAGAGTGCAAAGGCCTGCATCCTCCCAGCTT
Organism: Nipponia nippon; assembly: GCF_047370975.1. NCBI lineage: Eukaryota > Metazoa > Chordata > Aves > Pelecaniformes > Threskiornithidae > Nipponia > Nipponia nippon. The sequence goes on from NW_028262369.1 coordinate 41,968,894, forward strand.
TGCAAGGCAGCAGCCTCCCTCTGTTCTCGATCCATCCCTGGGCCTATGCTTGCATGTATTTGCTTAAAGAGGTGCTGCTTCTTCCAAAACATCTGAAAACAGGAATTGTCTTACTGGGTTAGACGTGATTTATTTAGACTAGCATTCTTTCTTTAAAACGGCCAGCATCCAGTAATTCAAATGAAAATGCAAAGAACAGGAAAGTTTCTGTCAATAGTATACAAAATAATATTTCCAATTCTACCAATTAAAAATTTACATTCATTCTCTCTTACTTTTCAAATCAAGAGAGTTTCATTGATATCCTTATACCTAATCCTTTTTGTTTAACCATGAATGCTTGACTTTTCAGTGCCAAAGTTCTACTTTTTGTCATTTTTATGCTGTTACATATTTTTCCTCCTAGCTCTTGGCTTTAGAGAGTGATATAAAAGGCCAATTAGAAGTGGGCATTTGGACCTTTCAGAAATGAGAAAATGTATTCCAGTCTCCTGTTACATTTGGGACTGTAACTATCATAGCTTACTTCTTTAAATGAGTTATGCTACACAAAGCTTTCTTGACCAGATCCTCAACTGTTGTGAATCTGTGTAATTATGCTGATTTACATGGCATTGTGTCCACCTGTACAACTGTGGATGTGCCTTTTCTTTTCCACTTCCTTAGCATCACTCTATGATACACAACTCAAGGGAGGCTTTAAAACTTAGCTTTTAGTATTTTTATTTAGATTTTATAGTATTTTTATTTATATTTATTGCTTTTTCTTACCTCAGATTTGTCATGTCCTTCATACAAGCTGGAATATCCTTAAGTTTGTTGTTGCTAAGAACGAGAGTACTAAGATTTTTCATATTACCAATGGTTTCTGGCAAAGAGTTTATCTCATTCCTTTGGAGCCATAAAGTGTGGAGATTTTCCATTCTGTAAAATAGGTATTTGCACAATCAATCAGGATTTAGAAAATTAATCTTAGCAATCATTAATATAAAAAGTACTTGATTAATTTTTACAGCCACATAAAGGACTTGCATAAAGAATACAACAATTCTCAAAGAAAACCCCATATCCAAGATAATCACCTAACCTCTAGTTAACAATGTCATTGGCAAGAAATATTTGATAGTTGATACTGAATTTATTGTTTATTGAATGGATTATTCCAGCTCATCCAAAATATTACATTAGGGTTGATAAATCTTAAGTTTGCAGTGAGGTTAACATCAAAATAATCTTTTGAAGTAGCATTTAATAATTAGAATTTCAATTCAACGGAATTGAGTAATGTAATGAATAAGATGTGAACTTTGAGATTTATTACCTGTCAATTCCATCGGGAAGCTCCTGGAGTTTATTTCCCCCCATATCTAACCATTCTAGACTTGGCATGTTGAGAAGAGCTGAAGGGATGGTAGTGAACTGATTCATGCACAAATCTATGTGTGAAAGTTTCTTTAAATCACTGAGCTGAAACGAAAGGGAGAATTAATGCAAGTTTGTACAGCTGTTTCATTACAGCAGTGCTGTAATAATGTTGACTGAAAAAAACAACAACGAAACAAAACACTACAACACATTTGGGAGTTAGTAAACACAGAATGGTTTCTGAGTTACATTAGCTGGTATTACCTAACGATTACAGTTCTCACCTGGAAGGTAGGTAGGTTTGAAACTGATCAGGCAGAAGAACTTTATCTCCCACCTGGTAGTGAGTGTCCTAACTGCCGAGAAGCTGAATGCCCCGACTACAACGCAGATATACCCCAAGCCTTGAGAAGAAAAGGAATTTTAAAGACACCACTGTCCTTAGTATTTCGTACTCAGTGGTGTCTCTCCATGCAACATGCCATTTTTCGTTAGTCAAGTATTTCAATTTTTATGGATCAAATTGCACGGACTGTATTTTAGAGTGAACCTAGACACTTTCCATGTTGGCAAGTCTACTACTATGGCAAGACATGCCAAAAATTAAATATAGCATCATTCAGTATCCCAACACCTAAGTCCTTTGGTGAATCATGCCTTCAGGTGCATTTACAATGTCCAAGTGATGTAAAGATGTTTTATTGCAAATCTGGTCCAACTGTCTAAATACTAAATGCCACTCAAGTACATATAACCAAAGCTTCACAGTGTTCACATCACCATAGTCTCAATAGGACATAACTACATATTTGCTATGAGCTGTTATAAAGCTATCAATCACTCTACCTTACACCATGTAACTTGTATCCACACAGATTTTGTAAATTCTGGATTCTGATTCATAGTGTATATTTTCATTCGAAGATTTGTTGTTAGGTATTACTGTTTGGACTCAATTTTGCAGGGCACTGATTGATTGCTGTCAACTATTGCCACTACTGTTTTTTAAAATAAATTAAAACAAGTAAATACAGCTATGTACTTGTCACCTCTACCTAAGAGACTAATACTTAGAGATGCAGGTCTCTCTCACATTTAGGTCAGCCCAAATTAAAGTTCAATAGTACGTGAGAAGTTGTTTTCATTCTCTCTTAATTGCTTTCAACATCTCAGAACAACGTTCATTCAACTCTTTGGGCATAGGCAGTTGTATAAGTGACACAAACCCTTTTCATAGCTAGCAGCTCTGGTAAAGATGCTCACAGTTGTGTCCTGGCATATGGTATGAATTTGTACTCTCAACCATAAAAGGGAACTTCCCTGTGCTAAGGTGTCAGATCCTCACCTGCTTCCCTGTGCTAAGGTGTCAGATCCTGGGGCGTATCAGTGAAGACCTTCAGCCTAAACAAATTAACATCAAGTCTATCACTGTCCTATATGCACTACCAAGTCATTGATCTGGACAAAATAAAGATTGGCTCCTTCAACTACTGAGGTATATGTATGTCCTCCTCATGTGGCTTCAGTTCGACTGGTCATATAAACATTGTTCACATATGCGTTCCTGTGGAATAGTTGTGAAATCAGAATATCAAAGCAAATCTGAAAACATGGAGTGCAACGTTTAATGATAATTTGTTTTAGATTAATTAAAAATATGCATTAAACAAAACTAAACAAAACAAAGAAAACCTGAGGAGGAAGATCACAGATACTCCTGTTGACAGCCAGTTCCAATCTTTCCAGACTGACGCAGTTACTTATTTCCTTAGGAACAGACTTTATTCTATTGTAACTGAGAAGCAGCTCTTGGAGGCTAGTCAGCTGGCCTGCAAGGAGAACAATGAGAAATGATGAACGTTCACGGTCGTTCTATTTGAAGTACAATATTACTTGTTTTGTGTTATCCTTGTACTGTTATACAAGTGCTCTGTGTTCTCACTAAAAACAAACAAACAAAAAAATTCACTGAAATTCAAATAGTAGGAGTTCAGGACTCTTTAGTACAGAACTGCACTCTAGTTGAGTGCTAAAAAAAAAAAAAAACAAAACCCAAAACCTAAAAAAACTTCTTATGAACATAGGCTACTCATGCTGCGGACTCAGAACATGAAGCCTGTTTTTCAATATCACTTTTCTAGCTGCATTCTGATGTCTAGTATCTGCTGTGCTTACAAGCTTTTTTCTCATGGGGAGCTTTCATAAAGATATGTCTCCTCCATCCAGCCATTTTTTTTAATTTATAGGGCATCCATGGTCTAAATAGCTAGATCTCTATCTCACTGTCAGACTTAAATTGTCTGTTTTCTAACTACCCAATGGGATTGCTATACAGGCAAAATGCACAAAAACAGCATGTTTGTGTAAGATTAATTTTCTTAGAAAAGCAGCTTAAAATAAGAGAAAGCACAGCTCACCAATTTCTTTAGGTATACTTTCAATTGAGTTCCGGGATAGATCCAGAACAACAAGATTGTGAAATCTTCCAATGAACTGAGGAATTTTCTGCAAACTAGTTCTGTGAAGCTGCCATTCCTGGAGATGGACTAGTTTCAATAAGCACGAAGGTAGTGTCTAAGACATGAAATACGAACCAGAAGAAATTCAGCTTAGTATACAACAAGAATACAGGCTTAGGCAGAAGTTTTATTTGAAACAGTAACAGTCTTGTGATTTAAAAAAAAAAAAAAAAGAAAGAAAAAAGAAAGAAAAAAGAAATCTTGCCTTCTGCTCAAGCTATACTGTAACATCCCAAAATGAACACCATCAATGCAGGTCATTCTGACCATAGATTTAACCTGCCCGCTTTTTGCTCCCAGGATTTAGATGTCCGCGCTACTGTCATTGCTTGAAAAGTCTCAGGCTTACTTTTGTTGGTTTCTTTTTTTTAAACAAAGCCAATATAGCTGAAGATGAAACTGCTCTAAATAGCTTTTTGGATTTAAATGGTGATCTAAATTGTATTTCCTGTTCTGTTAAGAAAAACAGTGAGCATCTGAGAGCAGAAGAGCTGAGGGATAGAAAAACTACAACGTCTGTATGCTATGAGTTCTGAACAAGGAACATTGGCTGACAGACCACCAGAGCATGGCTGGGTGTGGCTGTCACTCTCTGGCCTCGGCATGATCTAATTCTCATCACTTCATAGGAACTGGCATCTGCATTTCTGTGTAGCTCTGAACAGACTGTTAGCTTCCACTCTGTTGTTGATTCTACAGTTAGCCACTTCCCCCCACGCATTAGAAACAAGAATTGTAGTATTCTGGGAATCTACTTGCTCATTTTCACTCTTAGAAAGAGAAAGTAAACAACAGTAAGAAATATTTTCATGCACCTAAACACAGAGGGTTTTCACTTTGATATATTTCAGTAGTTCTGGTATGTTAATGTTAAATGAGGATTTACATAATTGAACTCATAATTTGCACTGTAAATAATTTCTAATTCAGAAAAGCCTTTTGGGCTATCTTTTTTGCAGCGTAATGCTTAATATTCAGGACTAAAAAAATCCGCTTGCTTTTACGCTCTACAACAGTGTGTCTCAATTCATTGTTAGCAAAGCACACAGTGAGCACTTCATAGATTAAAAATAGTACAACTGTGAGTGTAAAGTTGTAAATAGTAGTTTTCTAATGCATCAGTCATTCAACTCAAGCAACATCCATTCCTATCAACACTACCTTCCATTCTTCTTCCTCTATCCTTAAAATTGCTCTTCCATCTTCATTAATAACTTTTTCTTTGAGCTTTGCTAAAGCAGCTCTCTCCTCCCAGACAAGTAGAAGCCTACAAGGGAAGAAGATCTGTCAGTGGTGCAACAATGAATATGGGCAATAATTACTATCCATTCTATTTTCTGGAACAAAGAGACAGTAGCCTTTTTGGATGTCAAACAACATTTATTATATCTGGATGCTAAATATACTATCAATTTGAGGGAAGGCAAGAACACAAAGTAATGTTTGGCTGAGGTAATCTATAGGAATTGTATTTTACTGTTCTTCAAATTTACAGTCAGAAGAAAGACATAACTTCATTCACTTTCATCATGTTGCAGCAGGGCAACAGAATGTAAAGTCATATGAAATTAAGTTCCAAAGCCATTAATTTTGAAGCAGTCTCCTAAAAAGAAAGCCTTCAGTTCCACCAAAAGTAAGTGCAATCAAGACAGGTCAATCAGCTAGGGATTCTTTTAGCCTGATTTCCAAAGGGGACTTAAACAAGAATTACAAAAATTAGGCTAATTCTCTTTCTGCTTGTATTTTCCATTAGTAACTTTTGAATTTGTTATTCTATTTCAAACACATCTGACAAATTGGGGAGGGTTCCAAAAATAGAATGCTAAATTTCTTCACATTGCATGAAATTGCTGGCCAGACAGAAGACCAAGCAACCCTGTTAATGCCTCCATTGAGAAGAAAGCATAACAAATTAAATCTCCACTGGTTAGAATATCACACAGGAGAGGATTTTAATATCTGAATTTAGGGGATTTAGTACATATGCTAATATTTTTATCACAGAACACAATTCTTGGTTTGACCTGACCACATTGCTAGGTTCTAACCAGTGGGAATTCTGCTGGAGTAACGACTAAAGAACTAGACTCTGGTTGAGTTTGAAAAGACCAATTATAGTTTTGTGAAATGTAACACATAGTCTAGCTTTTCACATACTTAAAGATCTACAATTTACCTACCTTCCTGCAGACCTCTGTCTGAATTCCTTTTCTTTCTGTAATTCTTCATTTATCTTGTGTATTCTCACTTCCCAAAGTGTCTTCACAGCAGTGAATGTTCCAACGCAAACTGCAGTTTCAGTCATGATCCTTACATGTTCAGATTCAGTCACAGGAATCTGACTGTGAATTCTCAGGCTCAATTCATCAGCACATGTATCAGCTACCAGATGGGGACAGTGACATGAAAACAAAAATACTGTGATACCCACTTGATTATATTATTAAATTTAGTTAATGTATAGAACTGACAGAATTTTACCAACGGCTTTCTCTTTATAAAAATAGATAATTGCACCTAGTTCAATTTTCTTATAATAAGAAATGGTGTTCTTGCAATCTCTCTGCGTTCTTAGTCAGTGAAAAACTGCTCATCTCAGTTCCTTCCAATTCGTAGGCTGAGAACTGACCATAATTATTAAATGCAGATATGAGCATTGATTGCCCTCCCAGGAAGAAATTAAGCTGTTACCTGCAATTTAAGGCAGTTAAATCCCGATAGCTGCATCCTGGCAGCTACCTGGTATAAATAACTGTAACTAAAGGAGTTTTGCATGTTAGAGAAACTGAACTGTTGCTGGAAATAAATTAGTATACTTTATTTGCATTCATTTTCTTCATAGTTCAACTCATTATAATGTATTTTATATTTAGTAATGCATTACCTTTAAGAAAAGGCTTTTTAAATTCTTCAGATCTCTCTTTGAATCTTCTTGTAGACGTGCTGTTAGGATCCACATTTAAAAAAAAAATTCAGCCTAAAGTTTTGAAGTCATCTATTTCTTAGTGAAATAATTAATACATATTTTCCTGAAGAGCAGCAAAGTAGGATACTCAGTCATCCTAATCAGTGCATCTCTCTAAAAAGCATTCTTATTGCCATTATTGTAGTCATTTAGGGAAGGGCTTTTTTGGCAATAAACTGGAGCCAAGATATTGATATTCAGATAAGCTTGGAGGGCTAAACTTCATGCCAACAGCAGTGTACTCTGAACACTGATGATCTGAATGCTCCCTTTCAAACTTTTTGCTAATATTTGCAGGGACAAGTAAGAAAAATGTCTTGCATATCCATTCAAACTAAAAAAGTGAGGATAACTTTCTTCGAAACAAGAAGATACATAACAACAAAAGTGGAATTTCAGGTCTTTTCATACACATATTTCCCTACAATAATTGCTGCAGGTCTGTCTTTTAGACCAAATCTTTTCTATTGTATTTACTCCATTATAATTTTGTGTAGCATGGATACACCACAATTGCACAGTGAACATTTTTGTGTTCAAACTGTCAGTCATTCTGTTTTATGTTTTCCATGTCTTCTGCTAACACAGTAATTTGTAAAGCCTGGTTATACTGAAATCACGTCATTAAAAATGTATAGGCAAGCAAATAGTAAGAAATGTAAATTGTCAGGATTGCTTCCTGTTGTAAAGACAGCATAAAATCAAATTATAATGCCTGAGTAAAGAAGAATCTGGTCCAATGCTTCAATATTAAGGATTCTTAACTGTTCTCTGTTTGTTAAGGAAAAATGGCAGGATTTGACAGGTGATGCAAATGGCAACCGCAGTGTGGCACAATGCAGTCTGGCATTTGGGTTCCTAAAAAGGGATTGAATTTTTTCCTGTAAAGAGAGGATTGTACCCTCTTTCCTCTCCCCGCCCCCCCAGTGTGATCACATTTACTAGTTTGAAGGATTAACTTCTCTTTCAGTGGTCCTTACAGTAATTATCTTTCCCATTCCTCATCCCAACATGCAACAGTAATCACTAAGACATTGTATGAGGGTTTTTGGTCTGATTAGTGGTTACAATTTAAATTGCCTTATTTTTCAGGATTAAACTTCTACTGAGATTAAGTGATTTACCTGATCTATCATTTCTTGTTGTTTAGAGACATTTTTTGAACGATAAGCCTTTTTAGATAGAAAACTGGAAATCTTTTATATAAATTACGCAGAAAAGGGACGTTGCGGTGCAAATCTCTAAAGAGATATTTGTACTACTAAAATCAGTATTGGACCGTACAGTCAAAACAATACTTACTTTTAGTAAAGCTTACACTGGACAACTCTCTTTTGCTGTAGAAAGCATATTACTCAATAAACATTGCTTTAGAACCATGAAAGAGGGCCTAAGTATATGACTTTGTTTTCAAAGAGATTTAATTATATAATAACAGTACTACCATCAAAAGCTTCTTGTTCTTAGATCTTATTATTTGTCAGGAAACTAAAAACCATAATAATCATGCCATCACAGCCAACAATTCAGAAGTGAATTCCCAAGCGTGGCTGTAAAACAACCGCAAATTTACTCCCAAGTAATCAGACCTCCCAACAACTTCATCTCCAAGCATCTGAAAGAGTTTAACAACAACTTACCTCAATTATTTGGTGTTTTCAGGGATTTTCTGTGACGCATTGCTTTCTGGGCAAGAGCAGAGATAAATTACAAAATCTTGTCTGTACTACCAAAACCATTTAGAACTCTCACTCAGACTCCAATGCAATGTCAGTCTAGTTCTAATTTTAACCTATGCTGAGAATAGAAGGTATCACATGAGGCACTTCTGCAAAACCCCCAAGCATTTGCTGCTCTTCATTTCTTCCCAGTTTGCTGAACATGACTGGACTCCCATAAACTCCTGGACTCCCATTAACAAAAGTTACAAATTGTGAACAAAAAGAACATAGTAGTACTTGTTATGCTCCACAATGAAGAATAAGCTAGTTTAGAACTCAAAATGACAACTGCTTGCTTTACTCTAGTAACGTTTCTCTGCAAGATAACTGAGCTTCCAAGTGCTATTAAACAGCAACATTGACTAATTAGACTAGAAAAAGTATGACATCACTTAAGTATTTTACTCATTACTTTTGCCCATGCTGAAGAATTCTCGTGTTGAAGAATTTTAGTGCAAATTATCAAGTCTGGACAGAAAAGTAACCTTTATCAGGATTTGCAGAGGCGCTATTACTCCCCCCTTTTCATGCTTCCAATCATGAAACATTTTTAACATTCTATTTCTTCAAAAAGCCCTTGGAGAAGATAAAAGGAGAACAACTCTGCCAGAATCATCTTCTTCAACCAAATGGAAAGAGAGACAGCAATAATGACAGGTCACTATTTGAGGCAGAAACCATAAAACTGGATAATTCTAACCAATTCTTGCACTGGAGTATAAAATGTGAAGATGAAATTTAAAAAATATTCATTTGGTTATAACCCTCTTTCAGTAGAAATCAGTTTTCCTCATTATTAGCCTTAGATTCTAGTATTACCACATAGAACTTTATAACCAAAAAACCCTCTCCAGCCCGTGACCAACTAACTACCTGAACACCAATACCTATTTAAAAAGACACTAACTGCTTTAGCTTTCAACTTTCTAAGCCTTTTTTTTTTTTTCCTTCAAGTTATGCAAAAGCAAAAATGATCCAACAGGTTCTTTGATATAGGTATTTCTTCCTTCAGTTTTGGCATAGATTCAATCCCCACAGTGTTTTTTAATCAATGTTTTTTCTTGATCTAAAAAAGTCGTAACTAAAAACCTAACTACTTGATTTCCTCCTCCTTAAAAGAGACAGATAATTAGAGCTAGGAAAAAAAAATAACCTCCTCTTTTATTGGAGTTTTGAGAGACAAAGAAGTTTCAAGCTCCTTGTGTGAGCAAAACTATTCTGTCTCAAATATTTCAAAATCACTTCATTGCTTTCTATCATACACTTACATTTCCTCAATTTATTTTCTCCATAGTTATCAGATTAAAAAAATGTACTATTCAGACTAATCCCTTACCACAACAATATACTTATTTGGTGTTTTCAAGGATTTTCTGTCATTGTAGGAAAGTAGCCATTAGGCTGTGTTCTTTTGGTAGTCTTGAGTGCAGTAGGTTCTTAAAGATAAGAAGAAATAGAAGTTTGAGTCACCTGTACAGGATTGCCTGCATAAAATTCACAAATAGAAACAATATTACAATTCTTTGTGGCTTTAATTTTTTTTATTAGGAATAAATAAATCTGATAAAAATGAAATAGGTGATAAGCATGATATATTAGTCAAACTTCGTAAGAAATGACCTATATATAAAAGACCCTTATACCACAATAGAAATATAAATAGCACCTTACACATATGCTCCCATGCTCCCTCCCCTACATTACCAGCTTTCCTCTTGCTCAGTCTCAGCATCAAGGACAGCAGAGATTCTACCTCTGGTAGCTTCTGTCTCGCATCTTCACAGCTAAATGCAATAGACAGCTTTGGTCTACAATTTTGGAGAATGGTCCTGTAGAGGCAGTTTTTGATATATCTAAAGAAAGGAGAAAATGTCCATTTTGTGCCTCTCAAATTAATTTTTAAGGCCATGTAACGGTCTTTGCTCGTGTCTGTTTGCAACTTATGTTTCTAGAAGGTTTTTATATCCAACAGTTTTCTTCATATCTCCTGTTAAATAACCAGTGCAATCCTCATAAATCTGTTTAGTTTACCTTTAAGCCACATACCTGTTGTCTGTTCTGAAGGCATTAACTTGAACATATTCATTATGTGCCTTGTATCTGAGTTTAAAAAGTCCTTATCTCACACAGTACTTTTAAAATGTTAATTCTTTGTTGTATCTGATTAATCTGTCAAATTCTAGTATCTGCTTACCATCAGGCTTAGCTAATGACAGAATAACAAATGAGATCCTCCTCTTTTTTTTTTCTTTTCCTTTTTTTTTTTTTTTTAACAGACAGATGCTTTCTATAAGAAACAAAAATAACTAGAAAGTATTTAAGGACTGCAACTACTTCCAGCCCATAAAAATAAAGGATATTCTAGAGAGTATTAAGGCCCTGATAGTTATCAATAAATGTTATCAGTAAGCATTTGAATAAATATGGCCTCTTCATTTATAATTAGACAAAGAGTACTTGTGCAAGTAATTGCCAGGAAAAAGTAGACTAGCGAAAGACTTGAGAGGTTTACTCAGTTAAACAACAAAAAGCTCTCTGGACATCTTACAGCAAGAAGCATAAAAGGCATTTTATTTGTATATGATTTTTGCATAACTTCTTTTGGGAATTTGGATATTATTTGTTAAAATAAATGTATGTGTCCAACAAGGAAGAACTATGAGTATTTCCCTTCAAAACAGGTTAATCAGATTACAAATGCTGCAGATGTAGATCAGCGTCATTCAGTCACACCAGCCTCACAACCGTATGTATTATAAAAGGCAAAACAAAGACATTCCATCACCATATTCAGAAGTCACGCCATGACCTATTAAGTTTGACAGTCTGCTGTAGAAGAAATTACAGCGCTACTAATTAAAAGAAGTAACAACTAATTGATAGACTGATATCAGCTGTTGAGAACTTTTAACCACATAAAATTATTATATAATGTGAGTAGCAAAGGGCATGTGCTAGCAGAGCCAGCTTTTATAATTATTCAGTCTAATCCAGAGTTTAAAGGCATATTCTAGCCATGGTTTCCTTTATTTAAGGTCTAGCAGCATCGAAGCAGGGTTCTCCAAGTAAGATTTCCACAAGTTAGAAAACCGGGCCATTGTAGCTCCATCAATGATGCGGTGATCAGCTGACCAACTCACATTCATTATCTGTGCTTTAAATACTTCACCTTTTCCATTAAACCGAGGAAGAACCTAAAAATCAGAGGAAAGAAAAAACCCTAAATACTTCCATTAACAAAAATATATTTTTAATTGTTAATTCATTAATCTAAATATAAACATTTTGCTAAATTAGACAGACAGCAGTAGTGCCATTCAAAACACAAAGACCTTCCCATTATTGTTTGTGCTGTGGATTAGAATATGTTGCAAACCTACATAATAAACAGTCATATCCTGTTTCCACCATCATGGAAATACCAAAGCAGTGAAAACCCTTTCTGACTCAAAAGTTTCTTCCTGAATAGCTTATTGCACTGTTAATGCTCAACGTGATGGTTTCCTTAAAGCATTCCCTAAACAAAAGACTCATAGGAAGAACATAGAAAAAGTATCTTAAATTAATACTAATTTCATTTCCAGCATTGATCTCAAATGTTTATATTAAAGAATTAAAGCCTGAAATTCAGAAAACATGAAACTGCCTTCATCATACACAGTTCTGTATGGATTCGGCTATCTGGCTCATGAAATTAAACTTCGTTATCAGAATAGGCTTCTCCTTGATGATAGCAAAAATGCTATCGCCATGTTGCAAAACTTGTAAAAATATATTTACGTTGTTTCTTAATAACTAGAAGGCTAAACATAAATGTGAGTGAAATACAACAGGATTCTAGAAAACAAATCTGAACCTTTGGCATAAGAGACTTCTACTGAAACATTTGGTGTCTCTGCACAGTCATCTAAAAACATCACAAAACTTCTCAATCACAAGCTATGCAGTTTCTGTAACCTAAAGAGGAAATGTTTATCTAAGAAAAACAAAATCAAAGGGACACGCCACATTTCATTTTCATTACAGATGACCTCAGTTAGCTGGAGTTAAACACTCCCATCACTGAGATAAAGTTAATATACCTGTATCTTTCCAAGTGCTCCAATAGCTACTTCAGGAGGTAGTATCACTGGTTTGGTGTAAGTGCCACCAATCTAGAAAAGAAAAAGCTGGGGATATTAGTTAACAATTTTTTTAAAGCAGATTGCTTCCTGCATTAATTGCTACAGGTTTTGTTCATTGCATATTAAACTTTACTAAAGTATTCATTTCAGAAGCAGTTTTCACATGTAAGTTCTCATTTTTCCTGTACTTACTGTGCCAATATTTGAAAGGGTGAATGTTCCCCCAGTGAGGTCATTTGTTCCCAGTTGGCCTGCAGAGCCCAAGGACTGTAGGCGATTTAATTCAGAAGCAATCTCAAACACACTACAGACTTGAACATTTTTCACATTTGGGACAATTAAACCTTGCTCTGTGTCCATAGCAACTCCAATGTTGTGCGAAGCCTGCAACAAGTTTCATTAACCGGACATTAATATAAGCAGTCAACATAAAATGTGTTTTCCATAAAAAAGCACTTGAATAATGTCTTCTTTATCTATCTCTTTAACCTAGAAAGCGCCGTCTGTAGTAAGCAACTCCTCTATACAACTTTGAGGGGAGAAGGGGATGTAAATTTTTACATATTAGCTTTCCAGATCTGCAAAGTGCAAATTGATTTTGGCAATTTCACATCCGGAAAATACAAAATCCTGGAATCAATTTTGCACTGAAAATATTTCACTTCAGGATGATTAAATGGGTAACAAAACATGACTAGGAGATTTTAAAGAGAACACTAAAATTAAAAAAAAAAGGAAACTGAGTTGCCTTTCATTTGCTAGAAGGAATATATAAGGATTCATCTGAAGATATTAATAAAACAGCACAAAAGGAGTTTGTACTGCAAACATCACTTAAGAAAATAGACACTTGCTGCCCAGACGTATCAATCCAGCAACTTGTATGGAAATGACATTATTTTTATCAAAACTGAGTTTAAAATGTAACTTTAATACATAAGAGTTGAGCGTTGGAACAGTGGAACCACTGTGCCATTACTAAAAAATTACTGTATTAGATTTTACATGTTCTAATTTTAAATGCTTGGCCCATCGTCAGGTGAAAAATAGGAAATCACTGTATTAATATACATTTTTGAGGCAAGCCTTAATAACAAAAAGTGACTCTCATTAAACAAACTACTGAAATAACATCAATAATAAATCAAATCCAATCTTAGAATCTGGTCACACAAATTATTTTCCAGCACAGCATCATAATTTTGGTTCTTACAATTAGCTCAGACATTCTGAAAAGCCCTTGTTAGCTGTTAGTTTAGGTTTTCTGCTCACAACTTTTATCAGTAGTTTACAAACCTTATATGTGACATTTTGACAGCTTTCATCCAAAGAAGCATTAAGAATGGGATACTGCAATAATCCCAGAGAGGCTGCCTGTTAAATATAAAATTTAAAAAAAGACAGATTTTTATGTTTTATAACCGGAGACTGCATGGAAAGGAAGGAACGGTAGGAGACAATTTAGATTAATAACAATATCGATTTCCTCAATGCAATGAAATTTGGCTTAAACTCTCCTAACCTTGTCTGTTGACATTCTGTCATTATCAGGATAGCAGAAGAAAAAGACAACTTATAAAAATGAAATATGCAGCAGACAGACATGTAAAAAGTGATAATCCTTTTCCCAGGTATAACTGAAGTTGAATCTGCATTTGTTATTTCTGCTCCACAATTCAAATCAAATATCCCAAGAGAAAAGTTATGAGATTCAGCAGCAATGTCATTCTCAGCTCTCCGATGACAATTATTTCAAGGAAGTCATTCATTCCCCATAAAGAGAGTGAGCAGAATGAGTGCTTACGTAGCACTCTAATTGAAATAGCATTACCAGAAGTTTCAAACTAAGCTATGCATTCAATGTGTAGCTTAGGCAGCGCATCAGTCTTCACTGATGCCAACAGTTGGAAATGGAACCATGGCAACTAAATGAATGCAAGTGCCTGGTCTTCTGAACAACAGAAGAGACATACTCATTCACCTGAACAACAGAAGAGACACACTCATTCACCTGAGGGATTCATTACCAACAAAAATATAACAACAATAATAATGATGCATTTCATGTGACATTCATTTTAATGGAGCTCAAAAAAAATACTATCAGTTTCCAAAATTTGTTATGTGTAATTCAAACACCCAGAGATGCTTACCCCCATAATGAATAATGCTTTATCTGCTCTATCCTTCCCCATTAATACTTCAAAAATTTTCCATGACATTATATAACCCTAAGTACAGTCCCAACAGTAAATTCATCAGTGGTTCAATAAACAAGAAAAGCTGAGACTCTTCTTGTGACCTGTAATTATTCAGATGATAGAGTGGTGCTCCAGACTTAAAACAATCACCGCTCAGATTTTGGCAAAATCTGCGTAAGTACTGCAAACAGTGCTCTGCTGCACATCTCACCTTTATGAAGAAAGGCATAAAGGAAAGCTTAACTCCACGAATTTGTGCTACAGGTTTCAGCTCTTCTCGCAACTGAACAAGCTGAGTCAAATCAACCTCATCACAATAACCGAAGTGGGGTATCTTCAGGGCTGCACTCATAGTCTTTACCATGGCCTTGTGAAAACCTGGAAAATATTCACTGACTTCTTAAACCAATAAAATGAGCTTCTGGGAAGTTATGGTGGAATTTCAATTATTTGTTTCCATTAAACAAATAACACAACGTAAAAACAAAACCACAACAAAAAAGGACAGGGTAAAGCTCACTTTAGGATCAACAGTTATTCAGCACATGCAACTCAATTTTTACAATTGTAATATTTCAGATTATATTACTGCATATCTCTCTTACGTATGTATTTGAAATCATAATACAGTAATCTGCACTACTCTTTCCAGCCTCTCCAAATAAACACTGCCCGAAAGGCAAGCAAAAACCTTTTATCTTCCTCTTTGAATGTGATTTTTCTTACCTTAGTGTCTTTTGTTGCACTCTTCTCCAGAACAAGTGTGAATGCTGAAGTACGCTATTATTAAGCACTGATAAACCCTTAAATTCACTGCACTTTGCCACTAATTACATAATGATTCATACTGTGACAAATGCACATGTGTTTCAGAATTCCTACCTTTTTCAGCGTACATTTGAAGAAACATGGATTAAAAATGAGCAAGTGCAACTTGCAGCCCAGCTCCATCCAACCAAAACATGAACAATTATCTCATAAAATAATCATTTCATGCAACACTTTCTTACAGAGCATGGTTTCCTATTGCTCACTTGCATGACGATAACATGAAACACACTCCCATCAAAAGGAATCAACTGTTCACTGAGTAACATTTACGGGTAGTCTACTGTCAACATGGTCTCAAGATTTTATATTTCATTATTTACCTGATATAGGTTCGGTTTTATCTTTTCCTGAAAACACAATGGGTCTGGAAACAGATACAGGAATTTTGCGTTCTTTGTCCTTTGGAGCAGCTGGCACAGTCTCTGATTTTGGCAAAGGTGGGATAATTTCAGCCTTCGGTGATGGAGGTAAAATAGCTCCCGTTTGTTTGGCCAAGTAATTCAGTATGTCTTCTTTAAGGATTCTGTTATCTTTCCCTGTTCCAACAACTTCACTCAATTTAATCTGAAAAGTACATAACAAGCTATGACACTTCCGTTTTACAACAATATAAAAATATCCTACATTGTGAGCTACGATTAAGAATTATTCCAGTTACTGATCTAACATACCTACAGTTTTCTTTCCCTTTCTATGATTCACTGGGTACCTAACATTGTTCAAATCATCCAGAAGGCCAGCTAGGTGTCTAATTGCATACTTTAAGGAGGAACCATGAATACTACTTACCTCTTAATTACCTCACAGGATCAACAGTGAAATATTAATTTGAGGAAAGCTATTTGTCACTTAATTTTCTCTACTTATTGTTTTATTTTTCTCCTAAACATGCACCACAAGCTTTCAAAATCAATGGAATATTCATAGATTCATAGGAAAAAAGAATTAGAAAAGCGCTTAAAAGATCACCTAGTACACCCTCGGCTCTAATACAAATCTGAAAAACAGAACAAGGTAGCTAAAGCTGAGATTCCAGTTTTCCCTCCTCCTCCCTCTGTCCCAGGAATCTATTCTGATACTTTATTATTTTTATTCTAAAAAGATTTTCTTAATCTCCAGCCTAAAGCATCCTCGCTGCATTTTAAGTACAGTAATTCTTTTTCTATCCACCATAATCATCAGAAAGCACAATCCTCTTCACCTTTACAACAGTTTTTACACATTTGAAATTTATTTGAAAACAAGTAATTTCTCACTGCACCTTCCTCTAGATCGATGTTCTCCTAGTCAGTCAAACTGCTATATAAAAGATGGATAAAAAGCAGCAGGACCTGATTCAGCAAACCTACATTGTTCTCCATGGCCAGACGACGAACTGCAGGGGTTGCTAATGTTTTGTGACCTTTTATCTCTTGGTGAGTGTGCTCTTCATGAGACATAGGAGGTGTTTCAACAACATCTTCTTCTGGGGCAACACCTGCAAACAAAAAGAACAATTTTAACTTTACTACATTATAAGCATTTGTTAAATTCCAACCTCAGCCACTCTGTGATTCTGTGACAGCTGAAGTTTTTAACATTTACTTTGAGCTACTGTGGATGGGAACATAGCATGCTAAAGACTGCTGCTTAAGCTAAATTTTCAATAGGAAATGTCTGGCTTTTGAGATTTTAAATCCAAATAAAATATCACAGCTTTTCCTACTTAATTTTCTTGACTTTATAAAGGAAAAATCATAATTCAGTTTTAAGATTTTCAGGAGGAAAAAGTAAACTCCTCTGTCACTGATGGTTTTACAACGACAAGCATAAAATATGCAAGAGGAAAAAAAGGGCTTACAATACCTTTGGAAGCATCAATTTCAATGTCCACTAATGGTTTTCCAACATAAGCAATTTCATCTAAATTGTAATGGAGTTTTCTAATGATGCCATCATAACGACTAGTAATAGTAACGGAAGCTTTATCGCTTTGTACTTCACAGATGCTATCAAACTGAGACACGCTATCACCTTCTTTTATATACCTAAGAGAAAAGACACAGGCTAGTATAAAACATACTAAGTGTAAAAATCTATGCTGTGTATTCTTTTGATAAGTTCAGTTATGTAGACACCCCGAACATGACAATGCATTCCAGATAAGAAGACAAATTCTACATAATGGATACGTTTGCTATATACCTTTTGCCTGACTGCTCCAGAACCCTTTGTTGTGTGAAATGACGCAATGATTTAGAATATCATCGCACATATATTTTTACTATTATTTTTGTAAAGCAGAGTTTTCTTGACAGATTATAAGCCATCTAAAAATACGAATGAGCACAGCTTAGTCTGAACCTAAAGAAGTTCTTAGTTTCAAATTGCCAGGGTCAGTATATGATCAGTTTCGGAAAAGAAACTGAAAGTGGGAAACATTGTCTTCTATGCAAAGAGAGGTATTTTCACCTGTTTGTACAAACAACAAGGCATTTCGACGCTGCCTTCCTTCACTGTGCACTTTGATTTTGCTTAATCCATTCATTGTTGGCTTTTTACAAACAATTTAAATGTTCAAATCTTTTACTAAAGTCAATAGAGAAGGGGGATAGGATAAAATTACGTGGATTCTCCAGACCAGTCATTTGTTTCTAAAGTTCAGCCTAAGTAAGTATAATAAAAGACAGATCTCCTGCACTCTAAAATTAATCACGGCAGGAAAGCCTATATACAGGTGCAGTTAGGGCATCCCATTCCTTCCATCTTTTCCACTCCCAAATAAACCAGATTGCAAATAAATAAAATGTAAAGCTCAGTATATACAAGGTTTTAAAATGTGGAAAATGAAACTTGAAAAACTTCACTAGTAACCCAGAAAACATTCTCAGATAAATAACTGATAATACAGCTGTTAAACTACTTGCTGATTTCTTAGTACATTTCTAAGAAAGTAGAGCTTACCATTCTTTTACAGTCACCTCTGTAATCCCTTCTCCAATGTCAGAAAGCTTAAATTGGACAATTTGGCCACATGAAACTTAAAACAGACAATAAGAAAATACAGCATGTTTAATATTAAATATAAGATATCAGACAGAAAAATCTGAATGCATCAAAAATAGACTGCATACCAGTCACATACAAACCGCTAACATAACACTCATAAAATAACAAAATAAAATAAATTATTTTATTATGAAAAAGATTACCAGCAGATGTTCTGAATAATCGCTGTTGATGACTAAACTTGAGGGCAGATTTGTCAAACACGCACACATATTTTGATTTTATAAAGCGAATGCTGCTGCACGATCTAACACGGTGAATGCAAACCTGGGGGAGAAAAGTCTTAAGTGTTAATATAATGGACTGAGGAATGTAGAGCTCATTTAATATTCCTGATGCAACAATACTACTATAATAGTTTAATTCTAGTTTATATAAGAGAAGTTCTTATGGAAACACAATTACACTGAATACATACTGAATGTACAATAACCATTAAATTAGCATAAGCTTTGCCAGGTCTTTAACTTCTTTCACTAACACATCACATGGGGAGATCAAAGCCACAAGAACATAACCAATTAACAAAAATCATGACAATATGTGGTAAGAGATTCATACTTGCTATTGCTTCTCTAAGCAATTAGTTTAATCAGGACACATACACAAAAAGCATACATAATATCAACTACATCAGCCATCTGAAATATTCTTATCCAGAATGGATGCTGGAAGGGTCCCCTAGACTGCAGGAAAAATCAGCATATTTTTCTTTGTCAGTTCTTATTCCAATCAAAGGCTGATCAGAAGTACTAATTGGAAAGGAAATTCACACCAGAGGGCACAGACAGTTGCCATTTATTTCCGTTAATATATAGAAGGCAATAATCTTCAAGTAAATATCATTTCACATCAACTTTAATGACATTTTTTAAGAACTGGGCATAAGATGGTTTTCTTTCATGGTTACATTTATATTTATCCAGAAATCAACTTAAAGGGTCAACGGAATTTTCTGAAAGGTTCTTCAGGCCAAACCTTTGATTTAAAGCATCATGTAATCAGTCATGATTTTGGTCAAAAGCATAGCCAGTAGCACTTGCACTGACATAAACAGGCATTGTATCATTAATCTCAACAGAAGTTAGTTCAAACCCTTTCTTATTTAGTAAGATTTCTTAAATCTAATGTAATTCTGGTGTTATGTTGTCTTAGAGTGCTGTAAAATTAATTAAAATAACAATTTATCTGTAGATACTATCTCTAATTAATTTAGAGATATGAAAAAAATTCAGGTGCTACAATGTACCTCAAGTAGCTCAAAACTGTAAAATTTAGAAATTATCTTCTTAGAGGAGCCAGAAAACAGCACACCTGCATGGGAAAGTTCATTTTAACTTCTTTTTTAAAAATCCTTTCAGTAATTACAGAGCATATGAAACTTCCTGATTGCCCTCCCTGCCCCCCAAACTGTTCAACTATTTGATTTTATATTACACTTTAAAAAAGTATATTATTCAGGAAACTGTACAATTCTGAACTGACAATGTACACATTTTCTATATTATTTAATCTAGCATTGCAAGTTATATTTAATATCACCTTTCTTTTAGGAAAAAATATTTATACAATACAATCTACCATAAAGGACACAATAAAGTTACATTGAGTTACTTTGCAGCTGCCCGCTACTAAGATTGTATTTACTGATCTACACTAAGTATTTTTCTAACTCCTATAATGAGCAAACAGTAAATCCTTTTCACTAGTCCTCCAAACAATTTTTCCTATTAAAAAAATCAGGTAAAATGGTAATTTTAAGCTATGACAAATCTTATTTTATGAACACATTTAAAATTCTCATTCAATTACAAAACTGGTATCTAATGTACATCTTCACAAGCCTATTTTCTCCTATTTTTAATTCTGTTTTTCTTCCCACTTGAGTCCATGGTTACATTTTTTTGTCCAACAAGATCTTTTTGTCCCAAACTTACAATAAAACTCTTTTCTCTTTATATGACCCTACATGGAAAACATTCAATATTTACCTGCGAAGATGATCACAAGGAGCACATCAAATCTCTGAACTATTTCTAAATGTGAAGTTTCATAATGCTTTCCATGTGTTTTTAACATTTGGTAACCAATGCAGGTAGTGAATTAGTAATGTCACTGCCAAAAAAACAGACTGGTTTTGTTACAGAAGAGTTTCAATGCTGTTTCAAATTATATTTGTAGGAATAGTTCAAAACTACTGCATTTTTTAAAAATGGAATCTTTTTGGCTTGCAGTTTTGCACATTCTCTACTAAAGAGTTGGTCTGCTAGTATGTTAAAGCAATAATACAGTACCCAGTCTCTTCATAGAGCAGTGTTCCTTTCTAAGAAGGGGAAAAATTAAAATCCATGAAATAAAGAGGCTGTGCTTATTAATTGCAGTATTTAATCACCATAATACTATTTTCTGTGTAATGCCAAATAAGGAAATAACAAAAGCATATAAAAGACAAAATTAGTTCTAATATCCATAGCATGCCCGTCTACATATCTTGATGTCTGGAAAAACACAGTAATAAAAAACCAACAAGTACAGTACTAGTAGTTATGTTTATGTCACCACTATTATGCTATATGACAATTTAAAGGCAATAATGCCACAGTAAAATAACACCTTTCCTGTGCAAGTCTTCAAAGTGTGGAGTTACTGTGGTGAGAAGAAACTGAGGGCGCATTCCTGTCTCTCACGGATGCTGAGGACGCATCAGCCGCTGACAGCTGTTTGACTAAGACTTGTGGTTTGAACCAAGACAACATGGGAGCTGTATGCTATTTGGGGAGAACTGCCTTGCCCCTGTTCAGTTCAGTTTTGGTTGTTTCCTTAAAAAGAAGCCAACCGTGCTTTTCTAAATCACCACCGATCCTGAAAATCTACTGCTGGCCTCAAAACGAAATGTTTTTACGCAGCCTGCAGGCAACTGATTACCTGATGAAGTAACACTGAATTTCAAAGTCAAATTGAATAGTTTGTGCTCAAAGGCAACGACTTCTCATTAAAGGATACTCCTCTACAGAACTCTTTTGACTTGCTGTCACACTGAGTCATTTTGGATTTGTTTTGCATACATATTCTGTATCTCCCAGTATATATTTGCCTATATACCAAACCAATGTCCTTGGTAGCATGTTTCAGTCAGACATTATTCCTCATTTAAATAACTGGCACCATGTGCTAGTGTCTATCGTGTCTAGGTAACTATTATTTCCCTAGTACTTAACACAAAGACCCATGGACAACCACCCTTACTTTGTCCTTCTTCCTCTTGCTAGCCAAAGTGTTCGCAAAAGCATTAAGAATATTAAAGCCCTTTAATATTATAATAACCATATTATTTCTTGGATCTTATCGCTGTGTCGCAGTAGATGGTCACAAGAAGAATTAGTATCTAGCAAAATTCAAAATGTGCTTGCAGGAAACACACACTATAAATAGCCAATTCTATAACTATGCACATATAACAGCATGCACATAGATAAGATGAGCATTTTCATCTTATCAGAAGCTCCATCTGGATTTAAGAGTAGAGGGTTTAGTTAGAAAGAAAACTAAAAAGAAGCTGCTATATTCAATACTCTTAATTAGTAGAATGGCTTATATGTAGCCTAAAACTAGATAATTACAAAGGTATCACTGAAAAAATTCCTCACTACTATGCTTTCAAAATACAAATACAATATGAATTATTATTAAGAGCAGAAATAATAATAGAAACTAGAACTGATCCTTAATTTGTTTTCACTTGAATTATCTTGCAAAAAGATGTTTCTTTTTCTGACATTCCACAACACAGCAGTGATATAATTGGAAACCAACACTTCACTACAGCAGGAAGACACAAGAAGGCAGAAGAAAGCATGAAGTAAGTCTTCATGATGGTATATGTTTATGAGACTGTAAGTGTCCTAAAAGGCAACCAAGCAGATTCACTTCTTGAACTATGGTAAGGTAAGTCAGCTACTTAATTTACAAATGTCAAGGCTCCTGGGATTCAAAACTTTTCCCTTTGTGTGTGTGTGTGTAACTACACCGTCTCTGTGCAGATACGGTACGCAGAGGGGGCGGATGCATGGGCGGAGGAGCGGTGATGGCAGTGTAACGTATAGGCAAGGCAACGATCAGATGACTAAGAAATAACAGAAGAGAGGGACGTCAGTGGCTTATTACAGGCGGCACACGTTTCTTTCACAGGGAAGAAGGGGAAGACATTCAGGGGGCAGCAGCGTGGGGCGGAGAAAGTCTTTTCTGGGGGTCCCCAGGGAGCGAGAACGCTCTGACCCCAGGGAGCGGCGGGCGGGCTCCGCCGGCCGGCGGCAGCCCGCGGAGTGCGGGGCCGGGCGCTGCCGGCTGACAGGCTGCGGGGGACGCGGTCACCTGCGCCGCGGAGCAGCGGCGGGGCGGGCTGCGGCGCTGCCCGCCCGGAGGCGCGGCCGGGCAGGCTGAGGGCAGGCGGGGAGGGTAGCTCGGGCACTGCCCGCCCGCAGGCGCGGGGCAGGCGGCGGCCGGGAGGGCTGAGGGGAGGCGGCAAGCCCGCCAGCGCCCAGGGTCTGCCGCGCTGTCCGCGCTCGCTCCCGCCTAGAAGGAAGCAACAGGGCTTCAGGATGCCGCCGCCGAGGCGGGGATGCCCCGCTTTGTCCTCCACCCCCTCACCGGCTAACGGGGCGCGCCGCCACCCGCAGGGTCCCCCGCTCCCATTACCAGGCGCCCCGCGGCTCGGCAGCTGCTCCTCAGAGCGGTCACGGCCGCCATCTTCCTCCGCGAAGAGGCAGCCCCCGGCCCCGCACACCTCCCACCGGCCAGCCAACCGGAGGGCCGCCACGCCAGCCGCAGCCAACCAGGCGGCGGGCGGCCACCCTGGGCGGGGGCCAGGCGGGGCGGCGGCGGCGGCGACGGGGGCTGCCGGCGGCTGCGGGCCGCTGCTGGGGAGCGCGGGCGGTGCCTCGGAGCCGTCACACGCCCACGGGAAGTAATGGCAGGGCGTCCCCTGTCCCGAGCGCCTGGCGGGGGCTCCCGTCGCAGAGCCGCTGGCGGTGTGGAGGGAGCGCGGCTTCCCTTGGCCGAAGAGGCACGAAGGGCAGCGCCGAGGGCCCGGCCTCTCCCGGCACACCTGTAGTACAGTCCCGAGGGTGACTGTCAGACCAACACGTGTACGTCTCTCCCTGCTGCTTTTAGCGATCTCGCTTCCAGGGAAAACTACTCGCTTGTGACCGTGACGGCAGGAGCCCGGCCGCTCTCCTCCGGCCTTCGGCGGCGGCACAGGGCGCCGCGGGGCAGAGCCGTGCCCGCGGGGCTGCCGTCCCAGCCGCCGCTCGGTCGCGGGCTGCGGGGTGCCGCCTTTGCCACCGCTCCAGCCGCGGCCTCGGGACAGGGGAAAGGCCAAGCCGCCGCAGCTCAGCTCTGTGCCGGGACGTGGAGCTCTCCCCGCCCGCTACGCGGCTGCCCGGGCGCTGGGACCCGGCGGCGGCTCCTCACGCACCGGCACCGCCCCCGCCAACCCACGGCGGGAGGGCGGGGAGGTGGCTCCGCTCTGCGCCTGCTCCAGCGCCGCCGCCCGGCCCAGGCACCGGCACCGGCAGGCTGGGGCGCCGCCGCCACCGGAGCGCATCTTGGGCGCGCTTCTGCGGCCAAGCGTTCGCGGCCCCGGGGGGCTGCTTCGTCGGGGGCTCGCCGTCTGCAGGGCCCCGCCGGGATCCCATCGGCGCGGCAGGGCCCTCGGCGAGAGACAGCTCTGCTCACCGCCAGTCATGGACGGGGACAGGGTGGAGATAGACGGCGGGATCATGGAGGGGGTGAGCACCAGCGGCGGGCTGGCCTCGCCTTACCTCGCCCCGGGCAGCGGTGACGGGCGGGCCGGTCGCGGCCGGCTGGGTGGGGAGCGCCGTAGCGCCTGACGAGCGCCGTTTCTCCGTGCAGGGCGGGCAGATCTTGCGAGTGTCCACGGCCCTAAGCTGCCTGCTGGGCCTGCCGCTGCGGGTACGCCGGATCCGCGCCGGGAGGAGCCAGCCCGGCCTCAGGTAACGGCCCTTCCCGCGTCCGCACGTCAGCTCGCCGGGCGGCTGTTCAGCGAGGCCACGTTACGGCGCGGGGCGCAGCGTGCAAACGCCTTGGCTTACTTTTGTGCGAAATACTTCCAAGAACAAGCCCCGTGTATTTCCGTTGCTTTAAGACGGCCTTTTTATCAGAAAACCCCGTCTGCGGCTCGCTTCCATGGAAGGGCTGAGCGCGGAGCAAAGCCGGGGCCTGAGCCGGGCGGCCCGCAGGCTCCCGGCGGGAGGGCGCGGCCCCCTCGGCCGCTCCCCTCGGCGCCGTTCCCGCCCCTGGCGCTGCCCGGCTGCCCGGGCAGGGCAGGGCGCCGCCCCTCTCGCCGCCTGTCAGGCACCGCAGGCTTACAGAGCCCCTCGAAGATACTTTCAAAGGCGCAAAGCAGACTGCACGGTGGGAAACGTGAAATACAGTTGAGGTCATGTAATGCCTCAGCAAACGTGGTTCACCGAGCGTATGGTGTTAAGAACAGTTCGTTTCTTTCCTATTTAAATTACTCAAACAAATGGAAACGCAAGCACAGCAAGACAGACGCATAGCAGAACAGCTCTCTTGTGGCTCTGGCAAGCAGTTGCTGGCTTGGATCCAGTTGAGTATTGCCATCGTTATCCCATTGCATTTTTGTCCAAGCATTTATCACATTAAGACAAGCGACTGCTTCTGTCTGGACCCATTCTAATGGAAGACACACCAGAATCCTGCAAATTCCAGAATGGCCTGAATGCTGCTCCTTCGACTCCTGTGAACTCAGGAGAAGTACTGGAGGAACAAGATCGAATTTCTGATCCTTGTTTGATCTGAAATTCTCAATTGTAGTATTTATTAGTTGGTGTTTAGTAGTTCTTTTAATGTAACGTGAGTATGTAGCCTACTTGCACATATCTTTAACTTCTTATTGTCACTCCAAGGCCTCAGCATCTGTCTGGATTGGAGATCATTCGAGATCTATGTGAGGGGAAGCTGGAAGGCGGAGAAATTGGCTCAACAGAAATAACCTTCACTCCTGGGAAGATCAAAGGTGGAACCCACGTAGCAGATACGAAAACAGCAGGGTATGTCTTTGTACACGGATAATGACTGACCAGCAACTGCTCTTAACTGCTCTTGGTAACTTTAAAATTATGACAGAAGGTGTTTTGGTAACTTTAAAATTATCACAAAAGAGCAGAGGAAAAAAAGAACATTTATACATGGGTAATGAGCCAAAATCTGTGCTGCCTGAGCCAGATATATGTGACCAAAGAACCTTTAGCATAGGCAGGATATGTATGAAGTACATGCAAGTGTAATAGTTTTCAACTTACATATCAATTATAATTTTAACACTTGATTAATGTTAAGCAAAAAAGAGCTGCCCATGTATTTAAAACTTTATCCATTATTTTCTCACATTGGTACATTACATATCAGGTCAAATGCGTCAAATTAGATAAGTATCTCAAATCCGTGAGATCTGAAATAATCCTCATCATACAATAAAGTAAATTTTGAGATTTTACTTGTGCATGTAATGGTACAATATGGGATACTAGTCTTTTGGAACTGGGAACGTATTCTATCCACGGTTCTTTGTGCCTGTGTTTCTTCTATCCTATATTTCTGTGTTGGGTCCTTTGTTCTTGGCATCTGTTGCAGAACCAAGTAAATGGGTTTAGCTATGGAAGGCTGGTGCGAACAGTTGTTTGGATGCATAAGCCAGGTTAGGTATAAGTTAAAGTTTCCTTTAAGTTAAATATTTTCCTGAGCTGCAATAGTATAAACAACTACGCTGATGCCTTTTACTTAACACAGAAGGGTTTGAGTAAGCAACAGTGCAGCAGAATTAGTGTCGTGGTTTAACCCCAGCCAGCAACTAAGCACCACACAGCCGTTCGCTCACTCCCCCCGGTGGGATGGGGGAGAGAATCGGAAAAGTGAGAAAACTCATGGGTTGAGATAAAGACAGTTTAATGGGTAAAGCAAAAGCCACGCACACAAGCAAAGCAAAGCAAGGAATTCATTCACTACTTCCCATCGGCAGGCAGGTGTTCAGCCATCCTCAGGAAAGCAGGGCTCCATCACGCGTAACGGTTACTTGGGAAGACAAACGCCATCACACCAAACGTCCCCCCATTCCTTCTTCTTCCCCCAGCTTATATACTGAGCATGATGTCATATGGTATGGAATAGCCCTTTGGCCAGTCTGGGTCAGCTGTCCTAGCTGTCCTAGTGCACCTGGCAGAGCACAAGAAGCTGAAAAGTCCTTGACTAGTGTAAACTCTGCTCAGCAAGAACCAAAACATCAGTGCGTTAGCAACATTATTCTCATGCTAAATCCAAAACACAGCGCTCTACCAGCTACTAAGAAGAAAACTAACTCTATCCCAGCTGAAACCAGGACAATTAGTAATTAGTAATGGTATGGTTCACAAAAATTTGGAAGTTATTTAAGAAGACAAAACCATGTTTTCTTCAGTTCAGTGGTGATTAGTGTTTTCACAATTCAAAATGATGTTTGAAACCCCTGTGAGAGAACTGTTTTGTTTTGCTGAAAAAACTTACTTTTGGAAAATTTATTTTGCAAGTTTTTTATTATCTATGGAATGTGGAGAGACTCAGTGATAGGGGAATCTTATATCTAAAAGCATATTTTCTATGCCTCTGAATTTTCTTGTGTGGGATGCTAACCAGCTTCTAAGCAATTTTGTAGTTTTCTAAATAGTTCGTTATTAAATAAGTATTAAAATGTTAAAATTGCTGTCTAAGCCTTTTCTGCTTTTATCATCTGCTAGTTAAACCTACAGTTCTCACAGTCCCATCACTATATTAAGTAAGCTACACTACTTTTATTTCAAACAGGAATATTAAAGATGCAATTATTGTGAAACAAAAACCTTCATATTTAGGCTTGCTAAGGACATGAAGTTTCAAATTAGTATTTTTTAAGACTAATAAGTTTACTTTATAGATGATGTTCAAAATCAAATAGTTATGTAAATGCTCTGGAAAGTCATTTGCCTTTGATACGTAATAATTCTATGGAATTCTGTGGATTATGAGTGCATAACATTGGAGTATCTTGTAATTGCTTTTAGGAGCGTGTGTCTACTGATGCAGGTGGCAATGCCCTGTGTGCTGTTTGCTGCTTCCCCATCAGAACTTCATTTAAAAGGTGGGACTAATGCTGAGATGGCTCCTCAGATAGACTACGCAGTCATGGTAGGGAAAAATTTCTTTGGCTTGGTGCATTTTTCATGCATATATATGCAATGTAACTACTGTACTTCTGTTGCTCTTACTGCAAGTTTATTTGTAATTATGGAATTAGGCATGGGAATATAACACTGTTAGCGTACTGTACGTAGAGAGCAACCAGTGTTTCATGGAATTCCCTGAAACAGCAACTAGTCTGTTTGCTTTTAATTACTAAAGAAAATTTCACTTAAAGTATGTTCTTTATTCTAGAAGTGCTGTGAATTGTTAAGAATTTCTCTTCCTCTTTCCATAAGAAAATCCTTTTATACCAAGTGTCATTCAGCATGAAGTACGAGGAATGACAAATAAGCTGTATGGATGAAACTGGCTATCTTTTTTTTTCTGATGTAACTGAAATTTTTGTGTGCAATATGGTTTTGGGGTTGGTTTTTTTTTTTTTTTTTTGGAAGACTGGGTAAAATAGTGGGAAATTATAAATGCAAAATAGATTCATGCTGTGTTTTTATATATGCTTGGTTTTCAGGTTTTCAAGCCAATAGTTGAAAAGTTCAATTTCACATTTAATTGTGACATAAAAAAGAGGTGAGTTATGGAGACATGTGGCAGAGGCAGGCCTTATGAACCAGCTTGCGAGCACAGAGGCACGCGCACAAGGTGCCCTCAGTCAAGCCAAGGGATGAATTTGTAATACACGAACTAATCTGCATTAGCTGTCCCTGTGTGTACTGTCACCATATGATGAATGTGATATGGTTCTTTCCTGTCTTTTTTTTCATTGCTAAGTCTTCAGCTGCTGTTTCATGTTTCCTATGGGCTACCCCTGAGGGAAGCGCATGCTGAACAGGCAGTTCATTATGGAGCTTTTTCTGAGGTGCCAGTTATGTTGGTATTAGGTAGTTAATAAGATGTGTGTTATGAGGTAATACTGTTAGAGAACCTGATTCTATTATAAAGATTTCTAAGGCATACATCAAGAAAATTCATATGTACAGTAACAGAGAACATAAAAATGTATAATGAAATTTATGAAGAGCCTTCTGGCTCTTTTCTTGGCTTCCTTGTGATCTTTGCATTTAATTCTGTCTGATTACTGTTTCTAAATAGGGGCTACTATCCTCAGGGAGGTGGTGAAGTTGTAGTCCAGATGTCACCAGTCAAAGAGTTGAGCCCAATAAACTTAACAGAACGCGGCACAGTGACAAAGATATATGGAAGAGCATTTGTTGCTGGAGCGCTGCCTATAAAAGTAAGTGCTGGTAATAGCTCTGGTAGTATCCAACTTCATATATGATCTCTATAAAATTACATGGAATCTGCTTAACACAGCTGTACTGTTCCTGTATTCTGCAGTCTTTCATATGCAAATGAAGTAGTCTTATTAAATGGTTTCAGTTATTCAGGCTGTAGAACAGAATTGTGGATATTTTTAAAATGCATTTATTGCATAGCAATATGGTAGCAGCTAAAACAGGAAATCAGAACGGTATCCTTGATATCCTTCATATGACTGTTCAAAAGTCTTTAGCATATACTGAGGAGTATCCTATATCTGAGTTACATATTGTTCATATTTGTGGATTATTTTAAATCAGAAATCAAGGCTCTCGTTCATATATGTGTAAACTACAGTGCACAGTAATAGGCAGAGGTCAGACTGCATCAACATTTTCATCTTTGGTTTAGCCAAAGATAAAACAGAGAGAAATTTGCTCCTTTGTACCCCCTTCTTTCTATTATTCCTATCCTGTCTGTGTTTACAGAGAATGAGTGGTGGGATCTCCTTAAGGCTCCTTCTCACACACAGGCTAGGAATTAGTAGAGGAAGGAAGAAGAGAAACTGAGTTACTCTTTGAAGTGCTGTGGACTGCTGGTTTTGGTCTTAAAAATCTCCAAACCTATGAATACTGGCTATGATTGGATCACCAGGATGGGATAAGCTTCATCTGCCCCCACCTGCCTGTGATTTAAAATTGTTATTTTATATATTATATCTTACAGAGTATATCCTGTACATAATAATTGTGGGGTGTTGGTTTTGGGGGTTTTGGGGTTTGTTGTTTTTTTGTTTGTTTGTTTGTTTTTTACAATCTAGTGTCTTGAGATAATCAAGACTAGAATCAAATCTTTCTCCCTACAAATGGAGAAAAGGTCTTGAATTTCTATTGATATTGAAGCTTCTACATACATCACTATAATTGTCATTTGTTCAGCATTTAACGTTACCTTAATTTTGTGGGGAAATTCTTGGAGGAGATGATGGTCAGTGCTTGCTTGTAGGCATTTTATAACATTCCTTTGTTTTTCTAGTTAATAAAGTAGCTCCTTTATTCAGGGATTCACTGTAACAATTAGACTTCTGAGGAAAAAGTATTACTATAGTTACATAATTTAATTAATGTTTTTACCTCTTATCTTGTTAGCTGGCAAAAGACATGGCGGCAGCAGCAGTGAGGTGCATCAGAAAAGAAATCAGAGATCTTTACGTTAACATTCAGCCTGTTCGAGAACCTGATGATCAAGCCTTTGGGACTGGAAGCGGAATAATGTAAGATGAGCCCAAACTTTCTATTAATACCTGTAACCTTGCCAGTTGATTAACTAGATCTTGATTACGTATCTGATAAGTAAAGCGTAATGTGAGTGATTTTGTTCTTCATATTGATTCTGTTTTTTCTGCTTAGCGTTGTGGCAGAGACTTCAACAGGTTGTTTGTTAGCTGGGTCGTCACTTGGCAAGAGAGGTGAGAGTTCCATGAAGTATATCTCTTTCAGATTTAACTTAATTTACTATTAACAAATAGGAATCTGAAGTATAATCTGTTCAAAGATCTGATGCTGTGAGTGTTGCATTTTTAAATGGATGTTGTTTAGCAATAAAGGACAGTGGAAATGAGCAGATTTTAAACGTAGTAAATGGAATCTTACACTTTGTACTAAGCTGCTTCTGCATAGTGACAAAAACTACAAAATTATTAAACTTACCTTTATCAGAATGGATTGTTAAGGATCACTGAGTTGAAAATGCTTCTGGACTTTAAGAACATACAGTCTTTGTGGTTTACCTGTAAAGTTTTTGTTCAACAGTGAATCTAGATTAAAAGGAATAGAAGTGATTTTGGTTTTAAATGGTTTGAATAAAATGACTAAGCAGGGCTACTTTCTTTCCACCGCTTAGGAAGTGTGAACTATATGTCATCATAAGATGAGAGGGGTTTTTTAAGCAGACATTTGAGGCAAGAATATGGAAATAAGGTTTAAAAAGTTGATGTCTTAATTTTTTTTTCCCTTCTGTATTTTTAAAATGTTAAATAATAATTGGCAGCATCCCAATCTCTTGAATTTCTCTGTTAGGAAAGAATTCTGACAAGGTTGGCATTGAAGCAGCTGAGATACTGCTTAGGAATCTTAAACATGGTGGAACTGTGGATGATTCTCTGCAAGACCAAGTAAGGCTCCTGTATGTGTTTACATGAAGTTGAAGTAGCAAGAACATGCATGTATGTATTACTTGTAAAGAATATAAATCTGAACAGGGAAAGAATGAGATGTAGATTTCAAAGTTAGACTATATCTCCACAAGTAGGCGTGGCTTTACATAATTATTTGATAATTAGAAGTTTTAGGAGGTTTCTGGGTGTGGTCACAACATCACTAGGATTAGCAAATTACATACAGTTCTTAGGGACCATGGATGCTCCTGGCTTTGCACCAACACCCTTAAATTTTACCTTCCTGTAAATCCTAGTAGGTATGGAAGAAAGAGGCAGGAATTTGCTTCTATTTGGCACTCCATGTAGTGGACTAAAAATAGCTCCCTGGCTACGTATTAAGAATGATACTAGGAGAAGCTATTAGAGAACAGAATCTAGGAGGTGCTCCTGTTTGTCTTGCCCACCTAATTTCATTTGAGAATGAAGATCTTCCACTATCTTATTTTCAATAGCGCAGCATGATAAGAATCCTGGGCTGTTCTAGATAGGGTGATGTTACCCCTTAGCTGTAAACACCTGGCCACACATTACTATTATGTAGTATGATAGGAAGTATTTAGGTCTTGAACTCATCCTAGTTTTTCCAAAGCATGCACAGTACAATTGGTGGAAACATGCGACAGCTAGATTCAGTGTGTATGGGAGCTGCTCAAGAGTTATGTCACGCTTTACAGAGTACTTGTCATGGTGATGTTTGTAAATCAAATCAGATTTTTTAAAATATCTGTCTGGTGAATATGTGATCGGAAAGTGTTAGAATTAAAAAACCTCTTCCTGAGTTTTTCTCTCCATAAAGGTAATCTACCAATCTGGGGTCTGATATGACTTCGGGGAATTTCAGGGTGGGAGGGTGGGGGAGAGCAAAGTTAAATGTAGTAAAAGGAATTCAGTGGCAAACTCCACTGTGGCAAAGTAGCAGCTCTTCTGTAATAGGCATTACAGTAGTAATTTCCAAGCTTCTTGAGCCTTGGATCACTCTTAACGCTCAGCATCATGAACTTTTCTGAAACCTGGCAGACCACATTTTTACATCTACAGACATTTTGCATGTTTTTCCTTCTCTTTTTTTTAATCAATAAGTTCCTAGGATCTGAAGAGTTACTTAATAATTACCTTTCCCTCCCTTTCAGCTGATCATTTTTATGGCGCTCGCAAAGGGGGTGTCTAGAGTGAAAAGTGGACCAATTACACTTCATACTCAAACCGCTATACACTTTGCAGAGCAGCTAACAAAGGTGAGTCCAAAAGCTCAGGAAGTTTTACCTGTCGGTTGTCAGCCAGTAACTAGGCAATGTACAGTTTAGCAGGCACTGTGGACTGAACTTGGTCATGGAGGACAAGGATTGATAAAATAATTGCTACGATATTTATATGGGAGTTTACCTGCAGAAAGTGAACATACTTTAGATGCCTTTAGAACGGTTAGATACTTTTACCACCTTCATTTAAATGTTTTTTAATGAAATCGGTCAAAGCTGTAATATACATAAACACATAGCAATACTATTATTGGGCATCAGATATTGAATATTTAAATTTATGTATGTTATAACTTAATTAGCGATATATTTCTAATCCTGTTTTAGGCCAAATTTACCGTGACAAAATCGGAAGAGGAAGATCCCAGTAAAGATACCTACATCATTGAGTGCCAAGGAATGGGGATGATAAACCCAAACTTATAGGGTTTAAAAAAAAAAAAAAACAGAAAAAAAGCAGCAAGCTGACAAAAGCAAAACTCAACATACCTCAGTGATGTATTGCACTACATTTCAATGGATGTATAAGATGCATGTGAGCAGGAGGAGCCTTCTGTCACATCTGAGTGATTTAACTTCAAGGATGATGTCGAGTTTTTCCTTGGTGTGCTGAGAATCTGGCGTGAAAAACTGAAACTTTTTTTTTTTTTTTTTACTGTTAGCAGCAAAATGAATACAGATAGGACAGCAAATAGAATACGTTGTATGTATTGGAGAGCTCCAATTAGAAGCTTTGAAAATTCAGATTCACCAAAGTAGAAAATAACTGTTTCAGTTTTGAAAAAATACTGATACATTCTTTCCCCTTTAAAACATGTAACTTTTATTCTTTGGGAACCTTTATGTTATGAGGTATATGGAATGAAGTGCACCATCAAATCTGTATCGCTGTTCTTCCTTAACCATTTTGCTTAAATTGTGCGTGAGGAAATAATAAAGCAATATCACCATATGAAAGCCTGGTATTTATATTTGCCGCTATCTCAGCAGGTTGTGTTAGTGGGAGATGGATACAAAGGACCTTTTCAGAAGCATAATTTCTTTCTCTCCCTACAGAAAGAACACTCTGCATAAAATAATCTTCTTTTAAATCTTCTCTTTTAATCTATTTTAAAAAACCTTCTCAGGCGAGGCAAAAACAATGTACCACGTTACACCCCAAACACAAAA
This sequence comes from Nipponia nippon, assembly GCF_047370975.1. Classification (NCBI taxonomy): domain Eukaryota; kingdom Metazoa; phylum Chordata; class Aves; order Pelecaniformes; family Threskiornithidae; genus Nipponia; species Nipponia nippon. Next base: position 42,002,821 of record NW_028262369.1, read on the forward strand.
TACTAACTTCATGATATGATTGGATTTTCTATCTACAGTTGTCCTTGTTAGTGTACCAACTGGGTCTACATTTTCACCAAGCTGTTGTTTGTTCTTTTTAAAGGGAGTACGTAATTGCAGCTGAGATTAGGGAGCTGTTGAACATACGTGTATGCACACAGATACATAGCTGTATGTACGCTGAGCACTGCATATACGCACAAGTGTGTTTAGGCATATTAAATCCAGTTGTGTTATCCCCCGTCTGTGGATTAAGTAAGGAAGACCTGCCAATCTGGCCTTGATCATACTACAAAAGCCTTTTCTGAAGTAAAAGGGAGATGAAAGGAGAGATAGGGCATAATTTGTTTTGCATATGAAGAATTGAATCACAGAGTTGGAATCGCTTAACCAAAATGACATAAACACGCTCTGGAAGCTTGAATTGATTTCCAGGTGTTCCACAGCCCGGTCTGCAGCCTTTGCTCTAAGACTTTTTTTTTTTTTTTCCCCACAGTTGCGACTATTGAACCTAACAGCTAAAGATGTAACTTGAGGTATCATTTGTCTCACTCATTAAGATAATGGCATTACTGTGCATTTCAAACACGAAGAAAATCCTTTGCTGATATACAAAAACGTACACCAACTACCTACTTAACAATATCTTTCTTCTGGGGTTCTTTCCCTCTCTCCGTCCGAAAACTAGTGCAAAAGAATGGGATGCTGGTCATTTCGGAGGAAGTAATTCTTTTTCTCTAATGCTGGGAATGGTCTGAAGGCGGCAGCAGATACCCGCCGAAGCGCGTTTGTAACACCGAGACTCGACCGCCGTTGAAGAGCACCCCTGGATTACTAAGTCTGTGCTGTCTTAGCAGTCTGTGCTGCTAAGGATTTTCAATGTTTCCTTTTGGAAGAATTCTGAATGTATTTTTCAAAAAAAAACTTGAAAGAAGGCCGCCAAAGAGGAGTTGTCTGTGCTTCAGAAAGCAAGCTCTTCTAAACCACATTTGAATGGATCTTCACCTCTTTCCACAATACCAAAAATTAATATACTTGACTAATTTAACTTCTAATGGAGAGATTCCTGCTGAAGGGATGGCTGGGTGTAATTTAATTCAACCTCCCGATCAAAGCACCACTAATTTAGAAGTTAGACCAGGTTGATTAGAGCCTTGCTGAGTCAGGTTTTGAAAAATTTCAAAGAGGGAGGTTCTACAGTTTTTCTGGGCAACGTGTTAACAGAGCTTAATCACTCCCAGAACTGATATTTAATGTGAGCAGGAAAAAGGGTTAGGCTTTTTGTTTGTTTAATTTTTGTGGGGTTTTTGTTTGTTTGTTTGTTTGTTTGTTTGTTTCTTAAGCTGGGAGACTGCTTCTTAAATGGAAGTTACTTCTTGCTACAGGAAACATATTGGGAAGGTGACCTTAGCTGTATACCGGTGCTTCACTATTTCTTCAGAAGAAAACGTGGCAGAAGAAAATTATATAATCAGTTCTACCTTACTGAGAAGATTTCTGGTACGTGGGAAACACTCAGGTTGCTCGGGCAGCTGAGAGAAAGGAAGCTTCAGTAAGCTCTAGAACTAAGATGATAAAACCAAAAATTTATTACAGATAGTTATATATCCTTGCTGAAAATGAATGCAGGAAAGTATATTGAATACAGTTGGTAACCTACTTAGTTAAAGTATTCCTTTTTGTTACCTTTGAAGTTCGATCGTTGGATTCTCTGTAATTTAATGTCTTTTTACCAATAGCCAATCAAGCAACTTTCACAGAGTACATGCAGTTAGATTTCTTTTTCATTATGCAATGCCAACATTTGTAGAAATTATGCTCCTCGAGAGGTAATAAAATTGACGTTCTCTTTACTGTTATTCAAAGTAAGCTTGTGTACATCTTTATAAATGACAATCCAGAACTAACGCCTTCCCTTTAGGTTTTAAAATCTCTAGCGAGTGCCTTACACACTTGACCGTCTTGCCCTGTAATCACTGCTTCACTTTAGCAATCAAATAAGAATGCCCCACTTTCTTGCCTAATAGATTCTGTGTGGACTGTAAGCACACTTGGATGTTAATGCCTAGATGGTTTAAAGACTAAATAAAATCAGCATAACTAGCTCCTGTCATGTTAAGAAAACCTTATGAATGAAAGCACAGCTAAATTAAATCTTTTAAATTTAGGCAGGCTTTTATATATTTGTGCACATATATGTGCTACATTATGTATGAAAAGTAGGATAAGCTTGAGCATGATTTTATATCTGGTCTCAGAAGCTGACTGGAGTACCTTTTCATAGCTTTTCTTTGCTTCTGAAAAGCTACGCCAGTTTGCGCACCTGAGATGTTGTCTGCAGTGCTACAAAAATTTTTCCCACATTCGCAAATGCCCAAGACTGTCTTGGAACGATTGCAGCAAAAAAAGAACAGCCAGTGAAACCTTAAGAGAACTATCTCATGTTAGAATTTCCAGCTCTATCCAACACTTCCTGAAATCAGGTTATTATCTAACAAAAAATTTCTTTTGGAAAGAATTTTAAAATGTGTAGGTTTTGTTTCTAAGAAAAAAATAATCAACAAAACAAAACAGAAATCCGTTGAACAAAAAATTCCCATTGAAAAATTGAAATGCAATTCCTGTCTTCCAAACAGACATACAAAAGCATATAAATGCTCAGCCAACATATTTAACAAAGATTAACAAAACCCAAGTTACCAGAAAAAAAACTCCTCTTAGTAAATGTACAATGAACAGCCGCTCAGCAATACTGACGACTGGTACTGCACCTCCCCGCTCTCCATAAGCCTGTTAAAAAGAGCAGCTGGCCATTAACCATCAGCAGTCCTTGGTAGCCTCCTTGCAGGCCTGTGCAAGTGTCCAGCCCCCTCTTCTTGTGACACGACCACCGGGGCCACCACCGCGTGGATGAGGAGACCGATGGATGTGGAGGCCGGTGTGCCGGCCCTTCCTCGCTTGCCTTTGTCGTCGTGATGGCTGTCCCCTTACGCCATCCCTGCAGTGCTCTCTGCATTGAAGGAGCCCGGGGCTGATTTGGTCAGGCTTTACATGCAACCTTTTTCTCCTCGGGGGTTAGAAAATCTCTAGATGGGAGACATCCACAACAGATTTTACCCTTCAATAGCATTAAACTCCCCAAACAATTTTTACTCCCTGCTGTACATGTACGCACACACAGAATTTTGTTACTCAGGCCCAATTCACATCCTGTCACCTCATGGCGACCTCTTACCAGGAAATGTTTGTCATAATTCCTGTTCTTTTTCTATATGCAATAATTAATTACTCTTCCTTACATATATACTTGAACAAATTTTAACTGAGGTAATAAAATTCATAAAATGAACTTGGGACTACTAGTATCATTCATATTCTACCAAGTTGCTATTTTCCCTTTTCAATGGGGTTCCGCATCATAAAACTTAAATCCTCTGGGTTTACATTTACTTTCAATTCACTTAGATTTTAAATGTACAAGTCAAAACACGAGCGGCAGATCTTGTTACATCGCACTCCTACATTGCACGTGCTGTATGTACTTAAGCTTAAATTTTACAGCATAATTAATTCTTAAAATTAATGCAGTGTGTGCAAATTAGTTGTTGGTAGTTAGTGGTGTAACTTTTCTTTTTTTAAAACTTCCTGCCCTTTTTGAATATTAACTAATAATTACAATGCATTACTTGAAGCTTTTTAACTTTCATTTATATCCACTTACAATCATATCATTTTTAGCGATAAGGTTGGATTAAGTCACTTGTGGGAATGTATTAATCTTTTGTTCAGGAAGGGATGAGACATTGCTTGCACCTGCTCTACAAATATGCACTGGGTTTTCTTATGTTAATCAGGCACATTTGAATCTTACATAAAAACTTCAGTGTGGGTGTATAGATACAACTAAGATGCTTACATTTAACACTGCTCAAACAAGCAGTGGCAATGAATGACTCACAAGTTCTATATACCAAGGAAATGGGATGAATCCTCTCAAACCGTGTGTCCCTAGTGTACTTCCAGGAGAGAGAATTGTGTTTGCGTGAACGCGATAATCAGAGAAAGGCACTGCACTGAGATACGCAGGGACTGAAGTCTCAAGGCAAATAATAAGGGCATTATATGCAGCCAGTTACGAAAAGTTCCCCAGGAAATACTGCGCTCTGGTGCTGACTGAGCCCTGTTCCTCTCAAGAAGAGTTCCTTTGAACCTTTTCTCCTCTCCTGCCCTTAAATCTACTTCAGCTGGTAACTCTTCCAAGCCTATGCATCTCATTCTGGTCGCTAAAATATTGGTGAAACATTTACTATTTTCTAGACCATGTTGAGAATACTGCATCCAGTTTTGGGCCCCTCCATACAAGACAGACACCAATGGTCAAGTTGGTCTGGGGCTGGAGCCCTGTGAGGAGAGGCTGAGGGAAGGGGGGTGCTCAGCCTGGGGAGGGGATGGATTCGGGCACCTGCCAGCAACCCGCCGGTAGGTTATGGAGGAGATGGAGCCAGGCCCTTCACGCTGGTGCATGGCGGGAGGGCGAGAGGCAGCGGGGGTAAACTGAAACAAGAGAGGCTCCGGCTGGACAAAGCCCTGACCAACCTAGCCCGGGCTGATGGCTGACCCTGCACTGAGCTGGAGTTTGGCCCAGAGCCCTCCTGCGGCTCCTTCCCACCTCAATTATCCTATGATCCTGAATGCCCTATCTGGCACCTAATGATCATCCGAACACGGCGTGGAAGAATTCTCTAAAATATTCCAGCACAGGTTATTTATAACTGACATTGTTAAAATGAGCCATAGGTTAAATAAAACACTATACCAAAGAAAGGTGCATATAGGGAAAAAATGCCAAATTAAATTCTTTACGATGGAAACAATGGAGAAGTTTTTTAGAATTAGAGCTACATCTTCTTGAATTGAAAAGAAGTGAATGCAAACACAGAGATTCAATCTGTTGGTGATTGGAGAGAATAGGAAATAGTATCAGCGTCTGAAAATCAAGATAGGTCGACTGGGAAGTGATTCCCTAATATTTGACTACAGAAAAGTCTGTAAAGACTGAGGTAGAACAAGTGGGAACACAGTCCTGTGTAAACTTAGGCAGAACCAGAATTTTTCCTTTAATCCCAGATTTACTAGTGCATTGAAGACCAAAATTCAAGGCTTAGGAAACCTACTGATAAGTCCTCTTCAATGCTAAAAGAGCTCTTCTGGAATATGCACATGGAGAAGCTCACACTACAAGCTGTGTGATTTTGAGTTTTTGTACCACCCAGCTGCCTCTTCAGTGTTTCACAGTCTCTCCTCTGCCCAGGAGGCTTTCTGCCCGAGGCTTTCTGCCCAATGCTTTCCAAATCCAATACCATCATCTCATAATGATAGGGTATCTGCTAGAACAAGGAAGTCTGATTTGGAAATCTCACTTTCAAATAATAACTGAATCTTTCTTCACATACAAGTATTTTAGGATGAAATTTTAGACAAATTTTCTGTCACACCATGCAAGTTTTCAAAGATCCATAGAAAGAACAAATCTTATTAGCTCAGAAAACATCTAGAATTATTTCTCTTTCTCTCCTTCCAAATATATTTGTCTAGCCACTTAAGACTTCCATTACCAGATGAATGATTCCTGTGTAAAAAGACAATTTGTGAAAGGGTTTAATGATTTTTCCACATGGAAACCTCTCTATAAACAGAGAATTTTACACGCACTGCACTGTTCTAGTTGATAGAACTCCAGCTGACCTGAAATTTATGCAACTCTTGTAATCCAGGACTGTACTAGTAGATTGTATGTTTTCTCAGCCATTAATGCTTGTAGCATCTAAGCAAAGTCAGGCTTGTTTTAATCCATACTTCTTTCCTATACTGGTATTATATTCAATTAAAAAAAAAAAAAGTGACGAACAAAGCATTCACTTTTTATCAGAATGGGGTCTTATACAAAAAATCTGTGCAGGCTAGGACAAATTCTAGTATATTGTATTTTAGAAACAGTGGTCAAGACTTTGCTGTTATAATACAACAGCAAACCTTTCCTTATAATATGATGAAACCATGACTAAGGGAATTTATATTTGTATAACTGAAGATGGAATTTGAGCTATATGCATAAATGAAAAAGATTATCAGATTACATCATTTGGCAAAGAAAGGAGGGGAGAGTAAGCAGTGAGTCTAAACAGCATTTCCATCACTTTTATTCTACCATCATCCCCCCAAACTTAGTCACAGACTACTCTGATTTTGAATTATACTTTGCTGTAATGGCTCGCTAGTGAGTACTCCATGGCAAATGAATTATGCTCACTCACTTGTCTTTCAGCTATGCAAATTTACCAATTATATTGCTTTTTACAAAAGTTAGTGCTCTCTTCCCCAGCCCTCGCTCCCAAGATTCCTCAGATTTTTCCTTTCTCCCTGATCAAGGATAGGTTAAAAATCAGGTCCTCTACCAGTACCATTTTAAGACATGAGTGTAAAGAAAGATTCTCAATTTATAGCAATTAAATTCTCAGAATATCCAAGTAAATGAAAGAAGTTACTCTGAAGTAGCACTGGAAAGCACTGGCCCCAACTGAACAGGGAATATCAACACATGCTGACAAACCTCAGATAGCTACAGTGGGCTCATCATCAGAAATGAGGATAAGCACATGGCCCCCTTATGTTTAAGTGATTTGGCGGTGTTGTATAAATATCTGTTATCAGAACAAGATTGCTAGCATTCTCTTCTATGTGGGAGAGTTCATTTTCATAATCAAATTATCAGGTTTAAAACTGTAAAGGAAGACTCTGCGAGTTAAGCTGAACTGTATGAGCTCAAAATAGGGCTTAAAAAGTTAATTACATTCCATAAAGCCAAGCAAATCTTGGGCCTTCTATCCATTCAAACCTTTCATCTTTTTATTACCCCCCCACATCATAGCTCTGGACTTTGAACTTCAGCTCCTCAGCTTTACCAGTGATTTTGCTACACAGACTATTGACTTCTCAGGTGAAACATTCTTAATAGTACCGCTAATTGTTTTTTTCCCTTTCCATTCCAAAATGTAAAAGTTTCTGGTCTCAAAAGCCTTTGGAAATAACTCTTAATTCTATATTTTTAATGTCTCTGTTTTTCACTGCTAAAAAAGGACCAATTTCAAAAACCCTCCAAAATCAGTCTAAGCTGCTGCTGTAGCTGGAGGGCTAAGAAAAGACCTATGCAACTAATTGATGAAAACATTCAAATGTGCTAATTTCTTTCACCTTATTAATTACAACTGGAACAAAATTTTCAAACTTGATGGACTGCTGGAGCAAAATTTTAAAAGCAACTAACTGATTTAGAAGTTTATATCTTTCAACAGGACAGGGCCTGCTCCAAGGTAAAGTGAGGAATACTTACATACCTGTATGAAGCATTATTTCCAAAATTGGCTACTTGTGCTCCCACTGAAGTTTACAATTGTTACAGTGTGCTCAGCTCCTCTGAAGCTGAGGACATATTTAAGTTTTCTTTGCTCCTTCTTTTTTTTTTAATCAGTTGTAAAACCTGCACAGCTGAAGACAGATTTGATTAGTAATAGTGAAATAGAACATTTAGAGTGGGTTAATACAGTCCAAAAAGCCATATGCTAAATAAAAGTACTTTATATATTAACCCTTCATGCTTGCAGAAAGGAATTAAGGTAACTGTATCAATGATAACCACCATCAGAGAGAAAAGGTCAATGTGATATTTAACTAACTTCCTTTTAACACATTTTGGTCAGTCAGCAGAAATAATTTTGAAACTGTGCTTTCAGATAGATTTGTTTGCTTCCGTCTTAGAACATGGTGACCTCCAGGATCACAAGATTTATGTCCTCTGACTGCAAGCCAGATTCCTGTATCCTGTTTATTATTTAATATGTTCTCTGTAAAATAAGCACAATTCAAATGCTTTGCCACTCAACCAAGACTCAAGCCCAAGCCCACGTTTAGACAGAATTTAGATATGTGTTTTATCCAATGATTAGTGATCCTGAAACAGAACCAATGAAATCTTCTTCCATGCAAATGCCCCAGCCACTCTGGTTATCATGCAGGAAAAGAGGAGAGCCTCTCTCCCACAGCAAACTGGATAGCTAGTGATTGCTGCAATTTGGAGGGAAAGCTATTTAAATTCTTTCTGGCAGAGGAAGAAGTTAAACCTGGATCTCTTACTTCCTGGATGATGCTTTAACTCACACATTGTGAAAAGAAGGAAACCCTACCACCTCTTGTCCTGATTGTTGAATGACTCCTGCTGTCTTTCTGATGAAAAGGTTGCTGGTCTCTCACACTACAAGATCACAAATGGACAGAAAGATGTCCCTGCAGGAAGAACTGGGTTTCAAACATACCCACGTACTGCTTAGGTCTCAGCAGCAGTCACCAAGAATTTGGATGGTTCCCTGCTCCACTCCTCATGGGCTGCACAGTGAGCCTGGGGGGCAAACCCAGGCTCCCGCTGCCCAGGAATTTGAGTCTCAGAGCCAGCCACTACAATCTAACCTTTTTTCCTTAAAGCTGCTTCTCCCACCGTGTGACTGCATGAAATTCAAGTTTCCAGTAAACCACAGGCAGGCTGTTTCCAGGAGCCACTAGTCCCCTAGACCCATCAGTAGTATGGGTAAGATAAATAAGGTCAAAATTCAGCAGGAGAAAATAAGGAAATCTCAGGAAAAACTGCACAATTTTCCATTCGATCTCATGACATATTACAAAATCTCTGATACTTAGCAGGTTTAAATTACACAGTCTCACCCTATTGATCTAAGCCTTTCTTTTGCCTTCTTTCTCATTCTCTTTCCCTGGTCACTATTCACTTTCTTCATATCACTGGCTGTAGCACGTATGTGAAGAAGTGAGCAACCCAATGCCCATTTTCTGCACGGCAGACTATCAGCATCTCCAGCTTGCAGACTCAGTTGCAATGGAACCAAGTACTTATGACAAATAGGATCAAATAAAAAAAAAAAAAAGTCTTTTTTGTTTCTTGTTTGTTTTTTACTTCCTTTTCTGCTTCTATTTTTATTTTCTATGCTCTGCTTTCAAGTTAATTTCTTTCCTGCTTTATGTGCATTTCCTCACCTTCCCTCCAAATTTACATTTATTTTCCTTCTCCTCCCTCCTCTCACATTCACATCTACGTACAGAAGCATTACAGTATCACGGTATTGTTAAACTACAGAGTTAGAAGTACAGTCTGGCTCCAGCTAACCTTGGTCCTTGCAAAACCATTTTACTTCCTGCAAACTACAACAATTGGAGATGCAGAAGGCATGCAAGGACATCTCTGCAAGCCCCTCCCATGGTTTAACTGGACAGAGGCTCAGTTCACATGAATGCAGCACTAGCCTTTGCCTGCAAAGACAGTTACAGTAAATGGTGGTTCATGATATCTCATGAAATAGAAGGAATACTGGAACATGGGATTCACCTTATTTCTGCATGAATAGAGGAGAGACACATCCTCCTACAGAGTTTGGTTTGGGGTTTTTTGCATCAAACAATTTGTTCTTTAACCCACATGAAACTGAAGAAAATTAAGCTCACATATATAATGCTGTAGCTGTGCTTGAGTTTATGCTCAGGTTCCTGGAGCCAGCTGCATCCACAGAGCCCAGAGGGGCAGGACTTTCATGTGACCCTGGTTGTCCCCATGCCTGAGTCACTCCTCTTGGAAAGCCCTTGGCTCAGTCAACTTAGGCGCAGTGAGATTTTATGTGTAGGCGGCATGGATTGTCTGGGAATTCCAGCTCAAGCAACCTAAAAAGTAAAGCCTAGATGAACACGTAGTCAAATACCATTCTCGCAAAAATGGATCCCCATTGTATACGTGGAGATTTGTGAAGGCTTGCAACTACCTCCCAGTCCTCAGCAAAATAACAGTTATTGGCCCTTAGACAACATACATCTTTGAAAGCAGGATGTTTTTCTTTTAATTCTCCCTGTTCAGGTGACACAGTATTGTTCAGAGTATACCTAAGACTGCATCCAGACTGCTGGGAAGCTGCGATGGAAATTTCACAAAATGACTTGCATGGGATTCCTGAGGTTTCCCAACTTCATCCAGGAAAAGAACAAGACTGGCTTTTCTCACATAGATGTAAGACTGACCTTCAGTTAAACCAAGATATGCAAAACCCACAAAAAGCCCAGAAACAAAACAGATTAAAGAAAACTTGATCAAATTTTAGAAAAGTCTCTTTCCCAGCATTTTACTCCTACATATGCTTTATCTACCCTGTGCTCAAAACTACCACCATATGAGGAAGAGCACTCTTCTGCCCCAGCGTCTTTCTCCTATTAGTTAAAGTGATTTACATGAATTAAGCTTCACTACATGCCTGTAAGATAAAACAGTGTAACAAGGCAAGATACAGGACAGACAGACAAGTGAAATCAATTGCTAAAAGGCATATTAGAAAAGACTGAGTCAAAAAGTAGGTTTCAGGATACCTGGCTCTCAGTTTCTAGTTTCACCACCTGACTGCTCTTAATATTTTGTGAAGATTGTGAAATTTATAACTATTTCGAAGATTTCCACACATCACTGATGGTAATATTTTAAATCTCTCTAGTATAGGGCTAAAAAACTACTTTTTTATTTTCATGCTGACAGATCTCTCACAAAAGTCCAAAAGTGTCTCATATACCGTTCAAATTTAGGACAATTTTCTTCTCTGGAGCAAAATCTGGCACCCAGCTTGTGTGCTATACCACAGCTGTTCCAGGAGAGCATTAACACTCCCGAGCACACGGAACATGTTTAATGCCTCTTTACAAATAAGAATGCAGCATGAAAACAGGATAAGAGTAACTCAGAAACAAGTTTCATTTATGAGTCTAGGGGGTCTCAGCTTAGGATCAAGTGCAATTTTGGGGCAATTTTTAGGATTTTATGCACAAAATCAAGGGGAAAACATTTGCAGGGAAACTGCTGCATCTGGAAAGTTTTTCGAGAGCCTAGGTCACTGGGCTTCATGACTCCGGGCATTTTCATGGCCATTCTTCCACTGTCTCACAAGCTGCTGCCCTGTCTCCTCTCCACAACATTTCTGCAATTACAACCCCACAGCTCTATGGTTGCATGTGGCATAGGGTTGGGTCGCAGTCCTGAAAAGACTTACTGAAGCCTCAATGAAGTGCACTGAATTTACTTGCACATTTAAAAAGCATTGTGTTTTGTTAATACATGATTTTCTGGCTCTGATTGTTACTTTATGTGAGCAACATGGTAATTTTTAAAAAAGACTAACAAAATGGATCTTAGCTTTATGTCTGGTGCAAAAAGATGAGGGATCAACTTATTTGGTTACTTCTTACCTTGTCAATACTGTTGCAACTCAACCATTCAGAAAGGAGACAAATATGTTAACAAGGTTAAATTAAAGGTCCATCAAATTAAATTGCATAATTTAATATTAAAATAATTAAAATAATATTAAAAATAATGTCTTCTACATTCTACTGGATTTTAGTAATTAACAGAGTAAAACCTACTGTGGCACAGCTTTACAACTGCATGCAGATAGAGACATTATTTCCCCGTTTAATCTTAGAAGCAAATAGTAGTGTTGGCAGTGGTGACAAACACCAAAATTTAGGTCAGGGTATTAAATAGCTGCGAGGACGGCTGGCAGTTCACACTATAGTTATGCTTCTCTAAAAAGGCACAGCTGTTGGCTGACACAAATTTTGATGTTACACAGATATGTGTCTAAACCAGCTGACTCTAGATTATCACAGAAAAATTATTTCCTAAGCAATTTCTTTATGAGAAGACAGTAGGAAGACAAACAGCAGCAATTTGTAGATTTATGTTCTTGAGTCATGGATTTTGACACAAAGTTTTGGGTTTTTTGGGGGGGGGTTGTTGTTGTTGAGCAAGTGGGTGATAATACAAGATGACAGGAACAACATGTGTTCTTAACCAACTTGCTGTTTCAGAACAATTCTGGGAAGCTGCTGACATACCAATATGTATCACTTGTACAGCAAAACTGCTGAAAGTAACTCAGAGCACACATTCATCTACAGCTTTAGATCTGCTCACCAGGTTCCTTAGGGAAAGCGCCTGGCTCCGGACTGCAGGCTTTCTCCAGGGGCGGTGAACATTGAACCATTCAGATGCAGCTCACAGACCTGGGTTTGTCCTGTGCACCAGCTGTCCTGCCATTCCGCCCAGCGTGACTCTTGGTTAATGCCATCGCTGAGGTGGAAGACGCTGAAGAGGTGGAAGACGCTGAAGAGGTGGAAGACGCTGAAGAGGTGTTACCTCAGTAACATAGGGAAGCACATAGTGGAGTTCATGGCTGCACCTGGGATGTGGCTGATGTGGTCATAAGAGAGGTAATCCAGAACAGACGTACAAGTGAGAACTTTCAAAGAGGAGAGGAGCAGAAGAGGTGTTTTCTATAACTAATACTAACAGGAAGTGAAACCTTCTCTCTTTTACTCAATGCTTATTCATTAAAAACAGAATATGCTGGCATTCCCCCCCATCAAAAGTTCTTATAACTTTCCATAGTGAGCAAATGTATATTTTAATTGGCTTCTGATGATATTGGTGATTTATGAATGGCTGATCCTAAATGCCTTTTGCAATAATCTGGAAAGGAAAGGGATATGGCTGCAAAGCACTGCAGGGCCATGGTAAGAGAGATACAGCCCATCATCACGTCTTCCTTTGTAAGGGCTGAATCCTGTATCCTGTGTAATGTCTGACAAGTCTCATTTATTTCTACAGTACAGGTCTTTGCATTTGAAAGAATGTTAAGATAACCTTAAACTCTCTGGGAATAAAGATTTACTCGAATATACTTTTCAATGAAGGATACTCTAAAGGAAGTCCTAAACGTGGTTATCAAATACACTTCAAATGTCAAATGGAAAATATTTTTCAGTCAGCTTACCCAAGTGGAAAATCCAGGTCAGGCTTTATAAATATAAAAGACTTCCAGAGAGAAACTAACTGCTTTCAACTTCTTACAGGAAATTTTTGCTGTGTGACATGCTGAACAATGACCATTTAGATGAAGTTATTAAATCCGCTGTAAGTTTAGTGTGCATGTTACTAAGTAGGCAATTAACAATCACTGTTCTAAGCTCAGTAAAGGTCTCTTCTGAGTGTGCATCTATGGTTAAAAAAAGGTCAGCCATCAGGAGTAACTGGTTTCACAGACACTTTCAATTGATGCAAGTGTGGGAGAAATGGCTCTGTCATCGTGCTGATGATCACCACCACTAGCTTGGTTGCACTGGCCTAAATATGAGTAAGACCCTACAGCAATTTGGATTCAGGACCTGATCCAGTCAAAATTAACCCAGCAGAAAAAAAAAAAAGGGGGGGGGGAGAAATTAGTTTTCAGTAAGGAGCAGACTCTCCTTTTGGCCTTCCAATGGGTGATTGGGATTGGAAATTATGAAATACCTTCTTTTGGTATCAGCCAGACTTTGTCAGCTTAAGACAGCAATATCCCAAAATATTAGGATCTGCTAGGAATGAGATGCCGAATTATACAAGAAACATTATAACTCCTTTAAGGAAACTAAATGACGGAGCTTCATTGGGAATAGAAAGTACCAGGCTGATCACCGCCTATGAAAGGTGACATTGCACTAGAAGTTTTGGAGAGGGTGACAGAGATTATTGACATGCAAAAAGCATTTCTAAATATAAACACATAAAAGAGTGTTATTTTGGTGATTTTTTTTCATTTAGAAAAGATATGAGTAAGACAGAATTGCACACATTAGTGATTAGTAGAAAAATGGTAGATGACGAACTTTTAGTCTTCCTACATCATAATTTAAAAACAAGGGGACAAAACGGAGAAGTATTTTAAATCAATCAAAGGAAATACTTTTTACAAAGTGTCTAATTAAACTATGCAGCTCTTTTCTACAGGAAGTAATTTGGGATAGCACTTTAAAAGGAGTCATGAAATGAGTGGACATTTAGACTTATGACTAATGCCAAGGATTTAGAAGAGAGACTAAGTCTCATGCCTGCAGATTTACTTACATTTGAGCAATCTATATCAGATATCAAAAAAAGCTCAATACTGTAGAAGCAGCTATTCCTAAATCTGTCTTCAGGGGTGTTTCTTACATCCTCCTGCTGCTTATTGGCGAAGAGCAGTGTACTGAACTGTTTGAGTATTTTTCATTTGATCTTGTATGGGAATTACATTGCTCCTTACAAAACAAGCAACGGTATCTCGTGGAAGCCTCTGTCATGCATAGTTACAGAAAAATTCAGGCGGGGATGACCACAGGAGTCCAACGTCCCACTCAAAGCAAGGCTAACTTTACAGTTAGATTAGGTTGATCAGGGTCTTTTCCAGTTGAATTGCAAAACTCCTCAAGGACAGAGGTGCTACAGCTGCTGAGCAATCTGTTCTGAGTGCTGAACCACCCTCACCATGAATTTGTTGCTCACATACAGTTGGAACTTCCCTTGTTCACATCTTTTGACTCTATCCCCTTGGTTTTTTTATTGTACACCTCTGAGAAGAGACTGGCTCTGTGTTCTCTCTAACCCCTGCTAAGTGCAGCGATATTGAAAGACTACAATCGCTCCAGAAATATGCTTTGCTCTCCTAAGATGCGTTTTTTGTCTGGCAACAGTATTTAGACATATCTGCAGATTACAAACTTCAAATTACAAAACAGATTAAATGGGATGTAAAAGTAAGCCTACATTAGCCACAAAATTTCTCATGCTTTGGCTTTTAAACCTGCCATCAGTATATTTTCCAAAAAGTCTATGCTTTTAATTCAATATCATTGTGACCTCTTTAAAGTTAGGAAATCAAATTATCAAGAATTAAATTGATCAAGCATATTATATGAAATTTGAGGTGCTTCTTTGTACAACTTGTATATGGGCCATAATCTCAGGGTGACCTAGAAGATGCACTGTACCTTTATCTAGACTGCAGACTTCGGCCTCTTTCCATAAAAAAACAGAAGCCCGAGGATGGGTCTTTTAAGACACTCAAACAACTTGCTTTCAAGATGTCTGTGCTTGACAGTTCAACTGCAGGAAAGATACAACTAAAAAGAGGTATTCATCTTTTAAGTACAGGCAGGGATGTTAATCTTGTGGTTCAGAACTGACAGTTTTTCTTTTCAAGTGTCATAGACTTGAGCTCTGATTACACACTCTTCACAGGCTCCAACAAAAGAAGCTCGTTTCATCTGTGCTTCATGCTGTTGGTCTATTGTTTCACATATTCATTTTGATAAATCATACAAAATGCTACCTTGAAATTAAATTTTTGTCATTAACAGTGGAAACAATCCTTGTGTAAACAATCTTTTATAAAATTCTATGAGATTTTAAAAATGTTTTACCAATTCAGTAAGGTTCCCAATATCTCTCTCTCATCTGTTTTATTACTGCTCTCTACCCTGTTTTATTATCACTCTTATGTTACAGTTTAGGACGTTTAACAATGTATCAGCCATTCTTATTTAACATCCTCTGGTCAAGACTTCTACATACCAAAAACATTAGACTCTCTTTGAATCTGAATAACCTACATCAAAATTTTTCCCAGGGTTGTTGTGAAAAGCATAGGGAAAGCTTTCATTTTGTCTGCAATGAAGAAGAGAAGGTGTGGTGGCTAGTCTTGCTCCTGCCAGCCCTGAACCTGACTGTCACAGCCGTCCCCTGCTTCACTGTATACTCCAGAAAAGGAACAGGGTAGCACAGTGTAACAGAAAATAAAGGAGTCAAACAATCCCTCTGCAACAAACTCACGGGGACTCTTCTTCAGCCCTTCAATGAGACAAAAACCCACCCCTTTCCCCACCTCAAAACTGTCCTCCTTTACCTTGATTTCAGTTCTTTGGAGGGGCCCAGGTCTCACAAAGGAGCAATATTCTAAATTACTGTACACCTTCTGGACAAGAAATCTTTTTAACTTTGCTAGGTGAAAAGCAATTTTGTGAACTGACATAACATTCTAACCAGTCCAAAAAGGGACCAAGCTAGGGTTTTAAAGATAAACATTCATTTAATGTGATTGCAATACTCTTCCAATGAAATAACCAGTTTTTATTTCAAAGAGATACAGCACAAAACTGATGATTTTTGAAAGTTTTTAACATTTTACTCTGTTTCAAATATAAACTCTTAATAAAAATACTACTACATCAGTAGTGTGACTACCCTCCTCAAAAATAAAAAAATAGGTTTTCTTGCAATCCTAATTCTATAGAAAACACTTGATCTAATTTTTAAAGTAATTATCCAATCTGTTTACATTTGTTTTAAAAAATAATAATTTGAATGTTGAATATCTGTGAGAGTTCTTCAAATGTGAAAGCAACTGACTACTCACTGGTACTGTGTTGAACACAGTAATTGGCAATAGAGACTGTATGCAGAGTTACTCCTTAATAGATTTTGCACATTCAGCCCTCCAGCTGTAATTTGTGGGATCACTGCCAAATCCTTCCCTCCTGCTGCTGACAGCTTGTGGCAATGCTGTGCAGAGTTCTTCACACTGCATTCTCTTGTGTCCCAGACATTATCTAGAAATCTAGATAGCTCAGTGTTGAAAGATTGCTCAAACTTGCTCCTGCTTTCTTCCATTTTGAAAAGAACACAAACCAAAAGAGTATAAAACAGAAACTTCAAAAGCTCCCAGACATACCACCACAAGATATCGAACTCAGCAAAGCAGTACTTCATTCCTTGCAAACAAGAATGTTGTGGATGCTATGAATTTACATAATTTCAAGTGATAAAACAAACAGAAAATTAATCCACTGCAAGTTACTAAAAGCAGTGAAGCAAACTCTGACTCAGGAAACTCCTGAGCTTCAAAACTGTTGGAGACTGGGAGACTGCATTTGGAGACTGTATTACAATACTTGTTGTTTTTACGGCATTTTTTAGGCATTACTTTTACCTACTGCTGGTTAAAAATAGACTGACCTAGTGTGGTCTTAGGCTCTACATCATAGTGAACCTCATTTCCCTTTCACTGGGTCTTTCTACAATTATCTTGTTACCTCCTTACCTGGGTCTGGTTCCAAAATTATGTGCGTGCACTCATAAAAGACCACAGAAACCTTGGGGGTGAGTCAGCATTAACCTCACCCAGTATTGACCTTCACTTCCCTATTCAATCAAGCCCAAGGCTAAACAAGCACCTCCATCATAACTCATATCTACTCACCGGTCTCTCGTCTCTGCAGCAAGAGGGCTTTGCTAACAAAAAACACAACAGTGTTTAGCAGGTGGATTTTCATGTCCAAAGAAGTGCAGATCTTGGAGGTGTATACAACCCCATTCTATTGAATTAACAGTGAGCTAGACACAGGAAAGAAAAAGGAATAATCATACATGCAGGCTACTGGTAAAGCGTGCTCTTCAACTGCTTGCTACTACAGATACTTGCGACAAAACAGGCATCAAGATAAAGAAGAATTAAGTTCTGTCAGTAAGTATATAGATATAATAAACAGGATATTTCAGCATGTTTATATTTTGAATACAGAATTTTCAGCCTATGAATTTACCTTTGGATGTGGAAATAAATTCTCCTGCATCCTATACATTTCTTTAGCTGCTTCTACCGATATAAGGCTTTTTTTGGCTGGCAGACAAAGCAAGTAGAGCACTATTCTGCCATGTTCGTGCTTTTTACTTCAACTCAGACGACTTGGGAGGAGTGGCTTATGCCAACATTGTCACAATTTCTCAAAAGAAGTGATGTTCTTTAATCAATATAAACAAAATTTTACTATCTGCTCCATCTCTGCTCTGTTATCGGCACCAGGTCACTGTGACTATGAACTAGAACAAAAGACTCAACGACAATGTGAATTGAATTTTGTTTGTGAGAAGGAATTTTTCTTTCCTTTTTCCCAGAGCTTATCTAGAAAAAGTAAATTATCTCCCTAAAATGTTTATTTCTGTGTGCTTTTCAGATAAGAGTGCCTGAATGAATTATTCACCAGTGAAGAATCATGCTGTCTTGCCTCACTCTACTGTTATGATGCTTGGATATATATGGAGGGACAAAATGTTCCTGATTTCTAGTCAAACAGAGAATCAACAGAAACAATAGCAGACACATTTTCAATGTAATTTTAAAAACTGCAGGCAGTTGTGTTTTAACTCTATTTTATATGTAGTTCTGATATTGAAACAAGTAAACGAATGCATCATTTGTGGTAAGATTTTGTTGCTTAAGCCCATTAGCTGGAGGTCAAGATACAATGCCGGTAAATACCCCACCCCATTATCTGAAGTTCTCTCTTCAGCTGCATGTTGGAAGTAGTGCTAAAGGATCTAGTGCGGTTTTTTTCCATGCACATGGAGTGCGTGGGATTGTAAAGAGCTAGTTTAATCTACTAGGTTTGACCAGCCAAAGCAAAGAGGCTCTGTGGCTCAACTGGTAGCAGTGTCTCAGAGTTACATCACTTTTAAAACTGGTAGTCTCCATCACTGTAAGTCTCTGAGCCCTTCACAAATATGAAAGAACAACATAAAATACAACAGCCTGAAAGAGGTGGGAGTGTTGAAGACATGACATCTGTGTTGGGAACATGAATTCATTCAACATCTATGGCACCATTTCTTTCAACTGCTGAGAGCAGATGTCCCATATCTGCCTCTCATTCAAAGGAAAGGTAAAATATTTAAGAAAAAAATTCAACAGCATTAGGTCACAACATTCTGGTTTTTACAATTAAACAGAGCAAAGAGCAGTAAAGTCATTCTGGTTTCCTCATATGTTCCTTTCTGGTTCAGTTAACATGTACAGGTATAGCTTTTGTTATTGTAATGAAAAAAAAAAAGGTCACTGTTGTTCCACTTCAAGTCACGTAAGAACAGAGTCCCAGATCCTCTGTCACGTGATTTTTTAAAAATAAATCTTCAGTTAGTCCTGGCACAAATCTTTGGATTTAAATTTCTTTGCATTGCAAAAAGCAAAAGATGCCCCTGTAAGGGTAAAGTTTTCAACCTGTCAGAAAAATATTCCCCTTGTTTCATTCACAACAAACCTTAGCAGAATCACCAAGAGGAACCAAGAACACAGTAAGCAAGGGGAACTTTGCACGCCTGTACCTCACAGACACATTTGGCTGTTCTGTGTACTTCAACAGCATCAGAAGGACTCCTCAGGTGGGAAGGGCAGAGGGGCAGACAGGAGATTCACTGCTTTGGTACCTGGTGGCTACTCAGGTACTCGGAACAATACATTTTAACTAGTAAGATGCCTGGTAGCTAACAGCAAAGCACATCACTCTTTTTACAAGCATTTCCATATTTTTGTTAGCATAACTTGCATCACTTTGGTGGCAGGATATATAGCATGTGGACCCCAAAAGATTGTGAGGCTTAAAGGCTGTTGAGCCACACAATAGGCAACAGAAAAAGAGAGGTAGTTTCCCTGATATAACTGCTTCTCTCGTTTCTTTTTTAAATGTGAAGTGGCCTTCAGACTGAGTATAGAGTAGTGTCAAAAACTCAGTTTTTGATTGGTAGGCTGAATGGTCTGAGTAAAATTCAGACTGGTTGGTATGACAAAGTTTTAAATAATGGGAAAAGCTGATACAGGGATTAAAGGACAGAAAACATAATTAGTGCCAGTCAGCATCGTTTTATGGAACGTAGGCATTATCAGACAAATTAGATTTAAGGTATTTGGACTCATGAGACATTTGACTTCGTATCACATCGCTTTCTGTTTCAAAAAACTGTGCTAAGAACAGCTCTGAGGGACTGTATCCTACAAAGAACTGAGAAACCGTAATGGGAATAAGGAATTGACTTACTCTTTATTCCCGGCTGTGATTCTCTGACAAAAAAATGGCAAATGTAAAAAAGGTTGTTTATGGAAGCAGAGATGCACAGAGGAGGAATAAAGAAGCAAAATCACCTCTGGTACTGGCAGAAACAGCACTGGTGGATCATATACAGATCTTTTGCCACATGTTAAAGGGACATACGTTGAAGTGCTGGAGAAGATTTAGAAAAGACCACAAGGATTATTTACCACTATAGAAAATGCCTTATAGAGAAAGGTAGGCTTGCTTACAACAGCTCAATCTGTTTAGTTTATCAAAGAAATAAGAGATGGCTTGATTACAGTATGCAATTATCTTGTGGGAAGAAAGGCATAAAAGGTCAGACAAATTGGACTAGGAAGTAGGCCATGTATATACAACAGAAAGGGCACAGCTAATTACCAAGGACGATGGTATATTCTCCATTTTTGAGGAATTTCCAGTCAAAATCAAATGTCTTACAGGGGGACACGTTCTGCTCAGAGAAGTTACCTGGTCCAGCACAGCAGCAAGTCGATGAAGCTGAATGGCCTGCTGCAGCCAGAGACACCAGACCATCATTTGGCCTTAAACATCATGATCAGGCCCTGCTAGTCCCTGAAACCGGGGGGTGCCAGTCCCTGCAAACACAGGGCCTCCAGTGTTATCTCCAGCAGACAACAGCACCTCTGTCACAGGATGTATTAACTGTTCCAGTCAGCGTACCTACAAAATAATTTGAAAGCATTCTTGGAGAAGTTTAAAAAACATATCTTCTTCTGTTTGAGCTTTACATTTTAAGGAAGAGCACATCCTGAACTAGCTGCGATGAGTGAGATTTTGCAATCACCTTTTCAAATCCAGGCTCATCTTAGCATTAGCATTTAGCATTGCCCCATGGTATTGCTGGGATAAACCCCTGCTCTGAGGACACAAGGGCAACCGGTGTGCTTGAGCACAGGCCCAGGCAGGGGAAACAGCAACTCTAAAACCTGTGGGGTGACTTTGTAGAGAAAACCTGAGCAGACCTGTCACATCCCTTTGCTCTACAGACCACTTTCTTGGTCATAAAGACAGGCCCTGTGGCAGGGACTCTTATTTGGACCTCCAGGCAGCTCTGATCCCTTCTGAAAGCACTTGCTGGGTTGGAGCTGCTGTTCATGCCTTTTTGCCAGAGCGGAGGCTCTGCATTTTGCTTGAAAGAGTGCAAGGACAAACAACATTCCTTCTGCAATTTTCAATAAAAAGAGAAGTTATTTGACTGTGAACTTTTAACCTCCATAGGATGAACTTCTGCCCAAATCATTAAGTGTCCTGGAAAATACCAAGAATCAGGCAGTAGGGGAGGAGATTGCCTGGCAAGGTCCTTCTTTGTGATTTTCCTGAAAGGAAGCTTTCTGCCCACACAAGACCAGACCCTCCTAAAATGAGCACTACAAGCTCTATCTACTCACTTAGTGTTTCTGGATGAAAAACTGGCCCTGTTGAAATCACAGGCCAACTCCTATTGACTTATATGACTTAATGGAGACCCTGAGAGAACAGACAAGCCATGTAGACATTAAGGTCTGCACCTGTATTACAAATACTGGTGAAACCAACAGCGGAGAGGATACTGGGAACCTGTGGAGGAACTTCAAGGAAAGACTACACAAGCACTAAAGCTCTGTTGCAAGATGACTCCTATTTCTTTCCCATTCATCTTTCATCTTTTTATTCCTTAGGGACTAAGGGAGAGGAAAAAACAGCACAGGAACTGCTAAGCCCCTTCTCCAAATAGGCCTGGCCCAAGACTGCTCAGAGAAGGCATAAGAAGGAAAGACATACCTTACTGGGTTTCACCAGTAATCCAGCTACCCCAATATGTCTCCAGCAGTGGAAGACACTATTTCAGGAGGGCATGGAAACCTGGCCACTTTCTGCAGTATATTCCCTCAGGATTACTCAGCATCAATGGCCATTGGATTAGTGATGTTATACAGTACATTCCTGCCTATTCCCTTTAGTATTTGTTTATGGACCTTCAGTCCATTATTTTTTCCATTCCCCTTTTGAGCCAATTGACACTGTTACCCTCCACAACCTTCTGCGGCAGCTTCCAGTAGTTCACCATTCACTGTGTAAAGAAGTACTTTATATTATTTTTGTTAAATGACTCTCTCCTTAGTTTGCGTGCCCTGCAGTTCTGGCATTGCATCATTTAGCAAACAGCAGTTCTGCATCTGTTGTTTGCTATCAACTGCCTTCACAATTTGGAAAACGTCAGTCACGTCCCCTCCTTCTTCAGAATTCTCTCCCCAAACTGGAAAGTCCCAGGCACTTTCTTTTTTCCTGTTTTCCAGTCCTCCTTCTCCGTATCTTTTCTAACTACCCTTCTTGCAATACAGATACCAGAACTATGCCCAGTAGCCAAAATGTGTGTGCACCAAAGTTTTGCACAGTGGAAAAATCATGCTTTCTGGTTTGCTCACAAGACAGCACTGAGACAGGCCTGACATTATTCTGAATAAATCTGCCTGGCACCACCTCCAAGAAATTTATGTCATGGGCCTGTCAAAGCTCTCCTCCTCCTCTGTTTTCAATCTTTTCTTCACCCTCCTACTGCATGCTCACATTCCTCCTAGCCAAGTCCACACTGCTCTCCCATTTTTCTGCTACACCCCCACTTTCCAAGACTCCCTTTGCAACTGTAGATAAATGCAGGACCCTGCATGCACTGATTTACTGTGCACAAAACACTGCTGAACATGCTATGAAAAATATATGGGAGGTCTGCATCACCGCCTCATCCCACAGCTAGCTACCAAGAGACATCTGCGATTGGGGGCAGTTATTACCATTTGTGTAACATCAAGAAACTCTTTTCACATATCTCTGCTTGACCTTGTGCTTGACCTTGTGTGTGCAAGGTTGGGGGAGCCAAGCCCACCGTCCTGTGCCTAACACAGTGGCTCAGTGCTGCTGAGACTAGATGCACTTCAACATCTCAGCCACAGTGCCTGCACCTCCCACAGCCTTCCCTCAGTGCTGAACATCACCAACCAGATGAGCCAAAGCAGCACTGCCAGCCAGGAGAAGGGACGTAAGGGAGAATACCACCAAACTCCACCTCTTCTTCCCCCTTGCCTCTGCACAGAAAGCCCACTATTTTCACAGCCATTTTGCCAACACTGGAGAGAACACGCAGTGAAAAAAGGCACTAACCATGGTGAAGCATGCAGGCACCAGTTGTCTATTAAAAGGAAAGTTTAGGAAGGTTTAGTTTTCCACAGTGAGCAGCTTGGGAAGGGCATTTCTTCAGGAAACAATTCACCCAACATTGCTGAGGCTGTACAGATTTTGCCTCTCCCCCTTGCCTATGCCTTTAGGTGGCTGCCTGCCTTGCTTGTGCCTTTACAACTTGGGCTTCCCATGACACTCGAATCTGCTGTTGCTAAGGATAATAGTTTTCACTGGTTCCTTCCATAATCTTAAGCAAGAATCACTAGGGGGATCTAGTCAAAGAAAGCTACTGGTAGTTTTATTCTGCACTGGAATTCTGTAAAGCATATTTGTTGGCAGCTTATAGTCTAAATGAAGGGTCTGATTTGGCTCATTATGAAATAACAGAATTCTGACATTGATTTGAGAATGATTAAACCCCACAAAACCACCTTAGTTGTCCTAAAACCAACTAGACTAAAATCCCAGACACTTTCTGAATAATATTAAAAAGAAAATGTTTCACGAATGAGCTGTGAGATCTTAAATTAATTTAAATTAATTAGAAATGCATAGCCCAGTGATTGTATAACTTCATTGAAGGTACAGAGTTTATGGTAATATAAGTGAAAAGAGAACATTGTCCAAACATTACCACAAGCAGGCAAATTATATTAAAAACATTCACTCTGTGGAGTAATACAAAATAAAATAAAAAATACAAAATATCATCTGATCGCCTCAAGTGATGCTGATTTATACTTTGTATTAACAACATTTCTCTGTACAGTTGCAGTAAGACTGCAATTTTACAAACTGATATTCAGTTGAACATATTTATAACACAAATTATACACTATGTACAAACCTAGTTCTCCAAGGAACTCTTTGTTCAGCATGCTTCAACACAGAAGTGATTTACCACTTTCTAGGACAGGATGCTAGCTTTCCCTTTAATTTAAATACTGAAATACTTATCAAAACATGAAAAAAATCCATTTGCTATCATATGGCGGTGTTCTTAAGTCACTTGTTTGTTACCATATGTTATAGAAGAGTAGAATCATCACAACAATAAATAGCATTGCTTATTATGAACTTAGACTTATATTCACACTTTCAGCCTGAGTGCTTTTACAAGACTGTAGGATCCATTTATCTTTGCTTTTCTTGACAGGTAGATCAAAATTGCAGCTACAGGTACTGCTACTGCTGTTACACAGGAGAATGCAATAATCAGTGGGATCATTAGATCTGTTTTTTCCAATCTTCCTGAAAATGGAGACAAAAGGAGAAAAAAGCTGTGTAAAAACTGATTGAAACAGATACATGTATATTACTGTAAAAGCAGTGTTATTAATGACCTTCATTTGGAACACTATTTCTGTTTTCATGCACAAAGCACATTTCAAAACATTTTCCTTATACTTTTTTCTGTTGTAACTCCATATTACACACTTTAATTCCTAGCCACTGTCCTGGCCTTGAATTTGCCATGCAAGTTCAAACCCATCTGATATCATCTACAATGAAGAATACCATGGAGTTCATGAAGAATACAAGAAGAATAACATGTATTTTACCCAGGAAACCTTTGGGGACATTTCTACCTCCCACAAACAACGCTTCAGGAGAAGACTATGTTTAAAAAGCCCGATCTTTAGCTCTTTTTGTGAAACAGAACTTTCTCTGGATTAGTCTTACTGTTCATGCATGCGGACAGAAATGCAGCCAGGATCCACCTTTTTCTGGCCCTATCCTTACAGTTACTGCACCAACTTGGGTAAGAGAGACAATAACATCCACACTGAAAGGAGCTTAAATACAGCTTATTCTCACCACCTGTTCTATTATTTGGTTTGATTTGGGGTTCTTTTTAGGTTAACTGCAGTATTGTTGCACAAGGATCAGCCATGAACTAGTTGTGCTCACCCTTGATGCAAAATTCATTAGAAAGTATGAACAAAATAAGTTTAAGGCAATAGATCTACCTACCTACAACAGCTATCTTTATCACTTTGACGTTGTTTCCAACCTCATTGAAAACATCAAGCAAATATCTGCCTGTATCATTTTTGGTGACATTGTAGAGTATAAAGGTTCCATTCACTGATGGCAGAATAATTTCTTTCTCCTGATGGACTTTTTTCAGGACCATCTGTGATGGTGGGTTACTGTATGTGCTACATGTAATAGTAACATTTTCTCCTTCTTTGACATTTTCTGATGGATATACTAACACAGTAACATTTTGGGGAGGAACTGAAAAGAAAAGAAATGCAAGGTAGGATTTAGCAACGAACAGAAGCAAAAAACTCATGAGGTATCAGCAGCTTGTACAGACAAAGTACTAATCCAGTTAATGGATCCACTATAATATTCGAGCACATAGCTTTAGACACTACTGTGTCACTAATTGTCCTTCACATGCTACAGTCAACAGCAGCTGACAGAAAGAACATTTTATCAGTTGGAGTATGTTGCATATCTTCTACATTATATGGAGCCTTTTCTTCTTTTCTTATCTTAAATTCACTGTTTATTCATTTGAGTTCATGAAAGGACACAGACCAACAGAACCAGAGGTTGATGTCCTCTTTCAACAGAAGAGAACTAGAAAAGGCAAAGGAAGGAGTCCTAGAATAGTATTGTTTTCACTAGGTTCCACAATTTTGCATCCTGTTTTCAAAGGTGGAAGTGGAACTATGAAAAATTTTGAAGCAGCAATTATTCTGTGCATCTGCCGTTTTGGACAGAAGTTTTCATTAGTACTAAGATCCTACCACTTTTGACAAGAACCTGTGCAACTCATCTCATTTTTTTTAAAGACAATTCGTAATGAAATTGAAGTGAAGATGTCATTCTGTCTGTTTAAACCAAATCCCAATATTAACTCTGTACAGTAGGTATTTTAACTAACCTTTGACATAAAGTGCTATGTGCTGAGACTGCTCTCCCAGTTCATTAATGATATGCATTCATATGTTCCTGCATCCTTTAGCTGAGCCCTGTCTATGGTATATTTGCCATCTACTGTTTCAAGGGTTGTGATCCCAATACCTATTTTCTTTCACAGAGTACTCTGAACAGAGGTAACATCCACAGATGTGCAAGAGATGGTAACGCTTTCTCCTTGTATCACCACACTTGAAGGGAAAACTGAAGGTGTATCCCTAAGGAATACTGTTGCCATGCAATAAACAGAAGCAGCAGAGTTAAAGCAGAGAAGTCCACTTACTACCAAAAATGAAAATTTGCTGTCATTGCACGTAGGTTGAGGAATCGGCATTTGGTATAGCTTAAATGCACCTTGTGAAAACAGGATACAGGGTCGTGACTTAAAGGAGAGCCAAGGGGCTGTAATGCAGTCCCTCCACAGAGAAGTTTCAACATGTACTTTCTCTTTGAATCTTTTGTATGTAGGTATCTGGATCCTCCACTGAGACTTATTTGGAAGAAAACATAGGCACCGTGTAGCTTCTTTGCCTCACGCACACATTTTCCAATTGGAAGGAGTGATGGAAGCTCAACTGACGTGAGAACTTTGCATAAGCTATCTGTACTCAGGCAGATATCACCCTTCATTGTTTAAAGCTTCCTAAATGACTTAATGACATTAGGGCTGCCTTTTAACTCCATTGACATCAAAGACAGGATTCCCCCGTCCTTCACAGAATGAGATCTGCACCTAAAATACATAAAACAAAAAACTGTGTTCTGTCTTGTTCTACTAACCTTGAACAAGTAATTTCACAGCTTTTTCTTCTTTGCCAAATTGATTATAAGCTTCACATTCATAAAGCCCCTGATCTTGACTTCTTATGTTCTGTATAGTTAAAGTTGCATCTTGAAAAATTTTCTCAGACTCCCCGTTGGCCTTCTTTTTCTTCCAAGAGATCACTGGAGCTGGATTACCAGAACTAGTACATTTCATCGTCACAGTTTCTCCTTCTTTAACAGCAGTAGCAGGAATAACAGAGATCATTGTATTCTTCGGTCCATCTGAAAGGAAGCATCCTGTAGTTAATCATCACTGGATTTTTTAGAGATGGATCCAACATGTCCTACTGGATGCCAGGTTGTTGGTCTCCCCAAGTTAATTTCTTTTTCATTCTCAGAATAAGTAAAGCACACAGTATCAGAGCTTCCATACAAACTCTCTATAGCCTGAACTACTAACCAAGTACTTCTAACCAAGAATGTTAAGAGGGTAGATCAGTTTCTCGCTCATTCAGATCCTGCCTTATGACTGTCATTACATTAAAGATTTCATGTCTTTGTTTTGCTCATCAGCACTGCTCCTTTCTTTGGGGAAGAGCAGAGGACTATGCTGATTTTTTTGTACTCACAGGGTTTTGTTTAGTTTGATGGTTACATTTATCACTGAAGTAAGTGACGAATTAACTAATTAGTTTTAAATTATTGGGAAAACATTACACATACTTACATTCCACATTAAATGTTATTTCACTTTTACTTTTCCCAAACTTATTTTCTGCTACACATTCATAGTCTCCTCCATTTAGAAATGTCACGGACGGAAGAAGGAGAATTCTCCCCTCACTGTAAGGCCCCATGTCTGCACTGTCAGATTTTCTCCTCAAAATAATCTTGGGAGGAGGGTTACTCTCAGCAGAACATTGTATGGTAACATTTTCTCCTTCTTGAACTGTCGTAGAAGGCTCGATGGAGAGTTCTGCAATGTTTGGAGCACCTGCATGACAAAAGAGAAGGCTGTTATACTAATGCAAAAGTACTGAAGACAGAGGGGGGTTTAACAAAGTAGAAATTGCTCCCCCAAGGATCTGTTAATTTTGGTTTTGGTCCCAGGCTCCATCTGAGACTTTTGGCTCTATTGAAACAGTAGCAGTAATAATAACAACAACAACAACATCCCAAATAGTTTTACTATTAAGTGACTAGTAAATTTACTACTAATGACTAAAACTACTAGTTCAAAGAAGGAGACTGTGATGTCCCTGTGAAATTGCTATGTACATTAGCATTTCAATAACAGTGACCCCCACACCACCACATTCTCAGATTCTTTTATCACTTTGAGTGTTGCGTTGTAGGAAATGTATAGAGGTATGCATGTACAACAGCAGTACAGAAAGAATTAGCTGAAAATTAAGCATAGAAACGAAAAGCACAGCCCATGAAGAGCAGCAGTAAATTGAAAGCTAAATCCTGAATATATAACAAAGAAGGCCCCATGATTTCCTAATTTTCAGTGTTTCAGCATCCTCCAATCAAACAGGCAGCTGCCAATCGGGTACTGGATGATACAAATTAATTTCAAGCAGACTTGTACCTTGTATAACAATGTCCACAGTTGCTTTCTCTGTTTTATTAGTTACCAGATTAATTACTTCACAGATGTACAGTCCTGAATCAGTGAAACGGGCATGGGGAATAGAAAGGACATTGTTTTCTATCAGATGCTCAATGCTTTCATCAGCCAGATGTTTTCTCCAAACTATTCGTGGTGGTGGATTACTCTCAGTCACGCAAGTGAGTGTTAGAGGGTCTCCTTCCATTGCCAAGTTGCCTGGAGATGCAGTAATGATAGTATTTTGTGGACCAACTGGAAGAGAACGAGAGAGGCGAGGTCAGTAAGTTAACGATGAATGACACGCACATCTTTAACACTAGCTTCTCTAGAGGTACATTTCACACAATATCAAGAAAAAATGAATAATGGATATTCCAGTAAACACAGTGGAACAATTTTTCCAGACCTGATAAGACATTTAGCTTGCAGCTTTGAAAGCTAAGCTAGACCAAATGTGTACAACTTTTTTTTTTTTAATCTTACATTTGTCTCCCTATTGTTTACGACTATAAACTTGGAACTGCTAAGCACACAATGGCAATTTTAAAAACAATTGTTTATCTGCATGCTGCCATTTTTCTTCTGGTCTTTACTTTCTGACTGAATACTATAGCCCAAGGTAAGAGAGTGAGAGGAGTTACCAAAGCATTGCCTACTTCTGCCACGAACAACAGTGGGTATTTAATGACTCAATGACTGTTACTGAATATAAGAGAATTCAACTGAATATAATAGATTATCTACAAAAATAATATAGATAAGAAGTGCAGATTATAAATGATTTATAAAACACGCTTTGTAAACCCATTCCATGAAACTTAACATTAAACGGTACTTGGTGTGAAAGCCCTAGGATAAAAATACTTACAGTTTGCATTCAGTTTCTGAGAAGTTACTCTTTCTTTGGGTTCAAAGTCCATAGAAACAATTGGTAACTTGGCCACACAGGTAATCTCTTTCCCAATATCTTCAACCGTGGGATTAAATGAATATGTCACAATTTTGGTCTCTGTATTTGCGCTGTCATCTTCATAAAAACATTTCTCTTTAAGAACATGTTCCTCTTTCTTTAGGAGTACTTCCAGGTATTCAGAAGGATACACATCAGGAATTTTACAGGTGACTGTGACTGGTTCTCCAGCAGCTAAGGATGGGCTGATCTCAATGACAGGATCACTGGGGAAAGCTAAAAGAATAAAATCCATTTCTTTAGTCTGGCAGAGATGAGCTCTAGGGTCAACATAAGAACAAGATCCAGACATCAAACATCTTGAATTTAGAGGCATTCAGAACATGATATTATATCAACTTTCTTACAAGACATATCTTGATATGAAGACATACAAGTCTTTCATAAGCAGTTCATACCCTAGCAGGAATTATATTTGCACAATTGTTGAAATATGATCACAACTGATCTAAGACCCAGCAAGGCACCTAGGCAGTGATACAGCTGCCTAAAGACAGGCATCCAGAGCAATCCATACACTGGTGGTATCCTGTTTTCTGTGCTGGTAGGTTTAGACATCTGAATCATTCCGCTGCAAACTGCAAAGGCTTTGATTAGGTGCTCTCCACTTGCAGGTTTCCCAAATACATCCATCTTAACCACACTGATTGTTTTCTTTTTTTTTTTTTTTCCAGCTCTACGAATGTTTTGGGGAGTCTGTTTTGGCTTTCAAGTATTACCAAGGGTAAGAATAAATAAGACCAGTATGTACTACCTTCAGTGCAGAAAGCTAAGCAGAAAGGGGCAGAGAAAGAGTCCCGAACAGAGAGATAAAGGAATCTTACAAGGAAATACATGTTGAGCTATAGCAGACTCATTATCCTAGCATTATCAGTTAACTACCAACCACAATATCTAAAAACAATTATGGATTTTTTACGAACATGTACTACTTAAACAGAATTTTACATTTTTACTTACAGTAAAGTTCAACTTTGATACTCTTCTCTTTTTTCTCTTTCTTACCACAGAAGACAGTACACAGATAATCATGAGAATTCGCAATGCTGACTGGATTCATTGTCAAGGTAGAGTATGTCCTATGGTGGTTCACTGTTCCTCCAAGGGGGTTGTCCATCTGGGTTCTCCAGGAAAAACTTGGTGATGCACAGCCAGTAGTATTGCATGTGAGTATGAGTGTGTCTCCAATCTGTGCAACAATTCTGTTAGCAGGTATAATCTCCATCTCAAAAGCTTTAACTACAATAGGGAGAACATACATAAACTCAGCAGCGTTCTCAACAACTATTTTCCCATTTCTTCTCAGGTTCTACTGTGACATAAGGTCATTACTTTGCAAGTTTACTTTACAGTTGTGTGGAAGTTAAACTAATAAAGCTCATACAGTGGTTTACATCTCCAAAACACCCCATAAATGTTGCTGGTTTTGTCAAAGAAAGTACAGACTCAGATGACTCTAACAGACAGTTCTCATGTACAAAATGGCATAAACCCAATGCTGTCAGTGAAAATAAATGCATTGGCACAATATAATTTTTTTTTGTCAGGTGGATCTGATTCTAAAACTTTGTAATATTTGAGGGGAGGGGGGGTAAGTAAGATAGCAAGGACAACTGCAGAATCACTTTCAACAGGACATTTAGTACCAAGCTTGGCTGATACTGTCAGGGATGACAGTAAAAATCAAACACGTAGTAACATACTGCTGTTGTCTCCTAGACTGCCTTTTAGCAAACTCAATAAGAAAATGACTGTGTCATTGCAGAGCACAGAAAAGCTCAAAGTAAATGTCAAAAAAAGCTTCCTGACATTTTGACAGAACTACTTAATTGACAGTTGTATTCACTGAAATGTAAAAGCAACTGGAACAAAGAGAAATAAAGATCAAACTGTAAATTATAGGTCAGTTTACACTTAACAAAATTAAAAACAAATAAAGCAAACAACCCCCTTCAACTTACCAGTCATTAACACATACAAAATTATTAGCAGAGCTTGGCTTGTTCTTCCCATCTCTTTTAACATTTGCAATTGCTGTTACTAGGTAAAGAAAGTAAATTCAAAAGCCTTGCTTTCTATTTTCTGTGAAGAAGCACAGCGAGATCCTGCTGCTCTGCAATGGTTTATTAGAATAGAGCCAGCGCGCTCTTTATAGAGGCTCTCCTCGAGGTGGAGTGGGAAATCCCTGGCCGGGGAAATCCACAGCAGGGGGGAAGAGATCCGTACTGGGCTGTGCCGGTGGGCTCAGCGCCCTCTGCTGCTTTTTTAACACAGAATTTAAAGCCCAGGGAAACAATAAGTATTGACACTCGTAATACAGTGCCTACTAGACTTAAAAAGACCAAGCCGACATCTGATCCTTCAAACAACTGACAAAATGAAAGAATGTGGGTAATTCCAAATACTTGAATGGCACTATATCTAATGGAAAAGTTATTCAAGTTTGCTTTCAGTGCAAATGTTTTTGTAGGGCTGTGTCCTGAGAATACTTTTAACAATACTCAATTCTGTAAACAACTTTACCTAACTCGGTATTCCCTTTGAAAACTGTGCTGCCAGTTTAAAGAGGTGGTGTTACTCATGTTCCTAAGTATTTTTGATCCCTAAAAATGAAGAAATAAGTCAGATAACAGAAATCTGGAGATCTGACTTGATCAGCTTGATTCAGGCTCATCCTGTTTGGACGAATTGAATGAACCAATTTTCCCAATTCCACTTTAAAAATGTCTCTAAAATGTTCCTCTTTCAAGATGCTACTGGTATGCATTACATTACTGATATGCCTCTCGTATCTCTCATGTCCTGTTTACGTGTAATTGAAATATAGCAGGTGAAAATACAACTTTGGGATTGTTTTCAGTGTTTGGTTTCCAGTGGGTATAAAAATCCAGTTTGGAATATTTCTGAGGACAACTATTACTGGTTAATATAGCGACAATGTTATGAAAAAAGTAAAATAACATTTTTGGTGTTTAATTTTCAATTGGGAAATGCTATGAATGCAAAGAATGGATAAAGGTTTCCAAATCTCAACTGTTTATTTATTCAACTACTTGAGTAGCTTGTATTGGTCAATCATGAATCACTAAATAAAAGCAGCAAGAAATTAAAAACAAAACATGAATATTTTTAAAATGTCTCTGGCAAATCATTTGGTATGTAATAGTTTGGTCATTTGATGTTTATGAAATATTGTCATCATATAGTATATTTTGTAAACAGCACAGATTCAAATATCTAGTAAATGAGTAATAACTTGGAAAAATAAAGGCTGAAGTAACAATGCTGTAAATGCTAAGGAAATTTAATTACTGAAAAGCTGGTCCTACATCAGCCTAATACTTTTTTGAGGCAAGCAGATTTTATGGTTAATAACCTAATGCTAGCTCCAAAATACCATGTTCAGGTGAGAGTAGTACCAGAGGAAATAAGGCTCCTGCTGGCCTACAGGCAGCGTGTCGTCTTCAGGAAATATTTTTTTCTGCTTGTTCCCTGATCGCAGCTGCCCCTACATTTGCATCCTCATCAAAGGATAGCTGGACAGTACATGCTGCTACAGAAACACCAAAGAACATTGTAACAAATACATTTATGACTCTGTCAAAGACCTTACACTAGGTAAAATAAGAAGCATCGACCACTTTTTTCATACACTTACCATAAACTCATAAATATAAAGGGATGTAATGATTGTGGGAAGATAAAATTGTGATCTCAGGCAGAAAGTATGTCTTCAAAATAATAATTAATAGTAAAAACAATATTCAGAAATATGGAAAAACTGAACAAGACAACCAAAGAATTATCCAGAAGACAATAAAACAGGGAAATCTGAAGCACCTAGCAATGCCTAACAAAAAGTCACTAAAGGTGAAATTCACTGAAACTGCCACAGTGGATTCTCCCATAATCTATTGTTTTTATTATCATCATCATTGTTTTTATTAGAGGAGGAAGAAAAACAAAAACCTCCTAAGTCTCAGGAAATACAAGTAGAGTACTGTCCTGGAAGTACTGTTATCAAATCCAGAAACCCAAAATCTACCCAGAGTAGGTAACAACATCTACAGAATGTGATTTTACTTCACAGAAAATGGTTTTGTTTGAAGAAAAGTATACTCTCTTATTTAAGTTACAAATAAATACTTTTTAATCATAGGCAGAGAGAAGTAAGAAATGAAACTCTTCTGCTTTGACTGCTTAAATAATCATGGGCTAAGCTGAAAAAGAAAAGCCAAATTTTCCCTGTTTCTGGGAAATCAGTTTCTAGACACGAAAATATACAAACACAGGAGGCCATATCCACATGCTGGAAAAATTGTAATCAAGTCCTTCATCAGATAACATGAAATAGGAAATAACTCTGATCCAGCTCTTAGTAAACTAAACTGGACGCCTGCCATTAATTTTACTGGAGTTGGATCCTTTACCAGAGGAACTACTATGCTGAGCAATCAGACAAATTTAACTCAGACAGTATAGGTAAGAGCAGGGTTAGCCAACAAGTATTATTAAATTATTAAAGGAAGTACAGATCTGCCAAGAAATTAAAATTTTTCTTAAAACTTGCTCTTTACCCAACTTCAAATATGAGCCTTCTAAGTATTTTAAAAAGAACGTGTAATTTACTGTTGCTCCTGCTATCCTCAGCATCAACCTGCAAATAGGACAATGAGTATCAAGTTTGCTTATTTTCAGAACTGGCTGTTCTGTCTGAAAACAAATAGAAATCAGCTGACAAGTTTTAGCAGTTGACCTCAAGAGTTCAGATAATCTAGTTTTTTATTCAAATGGCACAGAGGAGGATACTGGGGATAAAAATAGAGGATGCATCTAGATTCACAGTGACATCGAGAATTACAGGATCAACTGGAAGAAATTCTGACACATGCAGAGCATAATGAAGACTGGAATGTAACAAGTACTATGAAAATATTACTAAAGGCAAAAGAGATTAAAAGAATTAAGCACTGGGATGTAAATATGTTTTCCACTACATCTAGTAATCAAAAGAGACTTTCCTCAGGCTTTGATGGACAAAAAGATAAAACAATTGTGTGTCTCGGAAGGGAGTTTGGAAATACTGACCACATCATTTTTGGCCTGGCATCAGAAAATACAAATATCCTTCAGGAAACTGAAACTTACTTCAGACTTTTCTGAAATGTAAGAAAAGAAAAGCATTTCAGAACTGTGCTAAGCATTTGCTTTAACTCATACTTCTAAAACCCTGTTAAACCCCGATATGATGAACTTCAATTAATTTCCTCTAGACAAAAGAGAAAACAAGTTCTTGATACCTTAATGAATTATTTGAACAAAATGCACTTTATGCAACATGTTAGTTATCCAACATTTCTAACCCTCTTTCTGCATCTTTAATGTACTGCACTGTCTCGCAGAGGCTGTTAGAGGAAAGCTGAAAGGCTAAACCTCATGCAGGATGTGGTGTCTTAAAACCTTCACCACTGGTTTTGTGATTTATGGCCAAGGAGAAGAGAGCTACTCCTCTTTTGGCAGAGAAGATTTATAAGAAAAGGTAGAAGGAAACTCATCTAATTTGACATTCTGTTTCCTGTGTCAGCAATAAAATGCTTGATGACACTTCACCCCAATATCTGCATCTAGAGCCACCATTTGGGATTTCTGCTAAAATACCCAGTGTTGGAGTAATAACTTCTGTACAGGGCCCCAACACAGAAACATATGCAACATATTTATTACTAAGAATCGTTGTGTCCCATCAGCTTGAGAGAGCGGAATCTTTCTGTGGAAGGCATGTCATTCAGGGAAGAAGATGCAGCTAAGTCTGACTCAACAATTCTTCAGCCTCAGATGACAGAGGTATTACAGCAAGTTCATACTTAGGTCCCCCGTTCAAACTGCAGCCCTCACTCATCTCATGAAAGATCTGCTTGGGATGCGCACTGAACATCTGAGTATAAGAAAGCCTGTTACAGAGTTTCTGATGCTTTATGGAAGCAGCTGGGATGAAGAGCTTTCACCCTACGCAAAGAGTGTTCGATACCTCCACAGTATGATCATGCCTAAATAAAAGCAAGAGGAATGTGTTGTAACTCAAATGAGAACTATTCTCTCAGGGAAAATGTATCTGCATCAGGCACCACGTCCAAGGTAACACCTCTAACATGGTCATATCTTGATCAAGTAACTGAAAAAATATGAACCTGGAGGACATGTATGAATACTGCTGGCTATATGGCTTATACAGCAGATAATGATCTGCCAGCCTCAAAATCTTCAGTTCTCAGCAACCTCAATAGCCTGCTATATGGGTTATATACTGTCTTTCCTTCCGCAGTGCCTACTGGCTTTTTGATTCCCAAAGCTTCCCTGACCCTTTTCTTTCTCTAACTCCCTCCACCTTTCTCATCACCTGACAAGAGTACAACCTCTGTATAGCCCTCAAGAGGGGGAGGAGAGCATCACTGACTCCCTATAATTTTCATCTCCGGATGGGAAGGATGAGATCTACATGCAGATCTATTTAAAGGGTTGTGTCTGTTTCAGGAATTGTAACTTTGTTCCTAGCTACAAAAAGAACACCAACGCATTACCCTGTAACCCACATCACACCTTACAATTGTACTCCACATCTAACTTGTCATCTGTTGAAAAAAGGGAAAAAAGAAACAACTTAAGAAAGTTTTATCATCTGCTTCTTTCCCTTTTCTGGAATTTCTGAAATACTGCTTATAAAAATAAATGCATCTACTTCCTTCATTATCTTTCTCAGGCACCAGCTCCCCAGCTATGACACTTGCTGTTTGGTTAGTCTGAAGGCATCCAGAATCCACAAAAGATGCCAGATAAAATAATACCGAAGTATGATAACTTGCATAGACTACAAAATAGCTAATTTCTCATCTTCTTCTATACAGAGGCATTGTCTATTTCGCTTCACAGAAGGAACAAGAAGTTACTATAAAAAGTAAGTAGAAACGACTAGTGAAAAAAGTCCCTACATTTTACCTTAGTCTCTTGTTGCTGTGAAAAAACAAGCTGTGGAAATTCCAAATCTTATTTCTGAAAAAATGAAAGTATGATTTTAGTGATGCTGGATCTAAAAGTGAAACTGTTGAATAGCCTTTAAATCCACATACTTCTTAGACTGCCAAATACTGTACTGTAAGTCAAGATTTATTTGTTTGGGTAGCTAAGCTTCCATTGTCTCATAGTGACTTATGTAAAAAAAAGTTTTCCTTTTGAAATATTCTCCAGTGTATATCAAGAGCCAAATTCAGATATGAGCCTTGGACTATTCAAAATCTCTTTGGGAATTTTGAAGTGAGAGTTCAGATCTACTTTTATTTTGAGCTAAGTATACTGAGACATGTCAAAGTCATTTGTTCTCACTGGAATTATAGCTTTTCAGACAAAACTAATTCAAATTGGTCAGAGTAAAAAAAATAAAGTGGGATTTGGGTCAAAGTGCAGATGCTGGCTAGCACCTGGGATATGGCAAGATAAAGTCAGCTGAAAACATTTAACAAGGAATGTGACCAACTTACTTAATTCCCCCAACACTCCACATGCAATTCCAATACCACTCAATATCATTGTATACCTCATTAAGGCCACATTTCACACGATCAGATGAAGTTAATCAAGAAAAGAGTGGAGAACTTTTTGACCAAGCTTTGTTATTACTCACCAGTTCTCTAAGGCACTTGTAGAACCTTGACTATGGCAAAATGGAGATCAGTCGCTTCCGTTTTTCCCACCTCCTTCCTGCTCTTCAGTCATGAGGTACATGTATGTCCCTAAGGACCCAGAAAGACAGAGGGGAATGATGAGAGCAAGGTCTGCAACAGACCATTCCAGCTGGAACAAATGCAGAACTTGGATTCTCCTAGACAGGCTTCTGATAACTGCACTGGTACTAATTGATTATCCTTCAACTTGTCTATCACAGACTATATTCTTTATACTCTTACAACGGTTCATATTCTGAAGAGCTGTGTTCAGCTGTATAGATGTTATTTTTGCTGCACTGAGTTATATAAATGTTATCTTTGTAGTCCCACAGTGGACTGGCTCACTAACAGGTAGAAATATTACACAGATATCAGAAAGGAATTAAATGAATTAACATTGCATGATTCAAGAATCATAATTTTTAAATCTTCCAGGAATCACTCTTTTTTTTTTTTTTTAAAGACACGTAAGGAAATCTTTCTTTTATCTAGATATTGTCACCTTTCCCTCTCTGGAAGTGGGCTGAAAGTTCTAAAGGAAATGACCCTCCAAATGGAAACAAGAAGCAACGAACTGATTTTTACTTCTGTCAAGCCTAAATGACAAGTATCCAAGAGAAAGCATTTTGCAGTAGCAAAATACGTGTATGTACATATACTAATAAACTGAGTAACACTTAAAGCCAGCTGCAAGTCTGTTAAGGATCTGGCACCTTTCCTTTATCTCTTGAATGTGCTCTACCCTAAATCAACAACATGCTGTTTTGTTACTTTTTTGTTACTGTTTTTGTTACTTTTATTTCTCTCTTTCATTTTTTCCCCACAGAGTTAAGTATCATCTTAACTACTTGCTTTGTTAACACTTTCATGGAAGGAATATGCTAATGTAGGAGTAGCTAAGTGATAAAAACCAGGGGCAGCCAAGTTTTTCTAGGCAAGCAAGGGTAAGAAAGATGCGAGTTGCTGGCATTTATTTCCCCTTTTGAGACAATTACTTGGCTAGGCATCAAAGCCCCAATCCTTGTTGTCTGATACAGACAACTGAGCAAGAATGACTTTCATAGTTGTGTCACCCTCTATCATAGACCCTGTTACTCTCTAGTGATAAGAGAGGCAACTTGAGAAATGTGACGTGTGTTTGAAATTGCTGTCAGGCAGGATAAAGGTCTGTGCTGAATTAGCTTGAGAAATGTCTGACTTTCAGCATTCACATGCTGCTTAGCCAAGCATCCCTCCTGAAATGTCCCAGAATTATATGTGAATACCAACTCATAAGGAACAGGTTATTTAGTGACCCTTTTGGTTGGATAAATTTTGCCTCTACTGACTTAACTTCTGACTATAATTAGCTCTACAGCATGAGGAACAGATATTAGTACCTCCCTTCCAACAGCTCAGCTTCAGACAAATGCTCTACCTGTATGGTTTTCTGGCCGAGGGTCTCTCCCAGCTGAATGAAATCACTACTGACCGGGTCAGATGACGATGCAGCTACTGCCAGAGCTTTCACTGGGATGCTGGGATATCCTAATGGGAAACAAAACATTTCTGTGCAGCCCACAGTTTCTAAAAGATAAGGAAGACATGTAAATGTTGCATGTGCAGTGTTGAATCCTTTTGTGGATCAAGGACCAAATCCAGTTAAGTTCTGGTAGGTTCATGAGCTTGAGATTAGTCTTACCTCAGTAATGTCTTTCTGTATTCAGGGTATCAAGTAGCATGGTAACTTCATATCTGCAGGACCATCAGGATCAAGGCACAGGAATTTCCAGGGGCATGTTCAAGGGTGAATTCATTAAGATTTTGAGCAAATTATCTTACACTAAGTTTCCTAGATTATTTGAATGAATACAATACAATTATCTCACACTGAAAAGAAATACGCTCTAATAATCCTAGTATTATTGGTCTAACGTGTTTGATATAAAACTATCAGCCTTTAAATGACTTATTATTACATTTTATTACACTGATTCATCTGCTATTGTGCCAAGACCCAGCTGCTGACTTTGATTTTCCTGCACTTTCAGGTGTCTTGTGCCATGACTGTATTGAATTTTGTGGCATGAAGAGATATTCATTCTGTCTCTAAGGTCAGCATATGGATCCTGCTGTAGCTTATGGCTTCAGAAAATGTCTTTGGACATAGCAAATATATTCTATTAACAATTCAGGATCTCAGACAATTTAAGAAAAAATTGTTTCCCTTTATCTTCCCAATTGGATTTATTAATTGGAATTTTTTAAAATTTATTTTTATATGCAATTTATTATTTGGAAAAATAATAAAGTTATTTATTTTAATAAGTTAATAAACTTATTAACTGGGAAATTAATAAATAAAATTTATTTTAAAAAGATTACTAGAAGTTTTCCACATTTAATGTAAAGGAGGACAAATTTTCAGGTGGAGTCTATAGTACAGAATGATTACAAGAATGAACAGAAACTTATCACAAGGTTGAAAAGTAAGCAGTGTGTTTAAAAATCCATAGCTAGCAAGGGGGAAAGCAATTACTAAATTAATCTGCACTATTTATTAGTGCTTACTAGATCATCATATTACTATTTTCATACAAGTGACAACAGTGCTTTCTAAGTTATCAAAAGGATTGGATGGTACAGTTGAAAAAGACCATTAATTTAGACTAAAGCTGCAGATAATTATAAAGATGAATAAACAGTGAGTTGACAATTTTGCATAACATCCTTTCTGAAGTTAGTTTCATTTTTGTGGATTATCTATAAACTTACCTTGATCTTTTAATTTCTTACTCTTCTTTATAAAATGTAATGTTTTAATGAATGCATTTCATACTATGGTATTAATCTGTTTTTGTCAGGATTTGTATTGTACAGTATGCCATTTAAATTTCACTTTATCCTTCAGATCCTTTTTTAGACGACCAAAACTCAGACAACTAAGTTCAGTGCTTTGACTGATAGACGCAATTATCTACTGGACTTGACTGGGAATAGCACTTTTCTGGCACGTAGCTATAAAGCGAACCATTGTGAATAACTGGAAATCCTGGCGGGATCTAATTAGAAGAAATAGGACATAAAACCAAACAAGAAGTCATCTGTAATTTCTTGGCAATCTCATAATAACCAAGCTATATCAGTTGTAACAATTTCATAGCTACTCTTTAAGGTCACTGAAGGTGAAACGCTATGGAAGCCTAACTTGATATGTGATAGAGAACTTCTAGTTTTATCTTGGCTTTAATTGCTCACTGTCTCTCAAAAGAAAAATGTCTACATTATTCTGAGAGCTCTCAAGTACATGGAATGTCAAGAGCCTGGAATGAAAGCGAGTATATGCTTTGTCACATCTGGGTTTACAACACACAGAAGTGTTCAGTAACAGCGAGAGCAGCTTTGTGCTTCCCAAATGAATACAGAGTAAGTGCCCAGGAGCCCAGGGCAGCTTTAAAATCTTGCTGTTAAAGAGGAATGAAATCTACCATTCCTGCCAATGTAATAGTGCTTTCCACAGAGATAAATTTCACAGGCTCTTCTCCGAGAAATTTACTACTTGGAGAAATTTACTACTCAATGTATGCATGAATGCCAGACACTGCCACGAACTTCTTTATAACATTTCCAGGATCCACATAGTGAGAGGCTATTTGAAAGAGTAGTAAAACAAATTCTTATGAACAC
Source organism: Nipponia nippon (assembly GCF_047370975.1). NCBI lineage: Eukaryota > Metazoa > Chordata > Aves > Pelecaniformes > Threskiornithidae > Nipponia > Nipponia nippon. Next base: position 42,043,517 of record NW_028262369.1, read on the forward strand.
CGTAAGTTCTTCTTACTCTAAAACTTAAAATGTTTCCTGACAAACCCCAGCTTTCTGCTCAGGAATCACAGTTGCTCCACAAAACACAATAAATAATGCAAATAGATAAAAGAACAAAAAACAGAAAAAATGGAAAACAGGAAATGGATATTAAGGAAAAAGCTCTTCCGGAAACATTATTGAATAGTCTTAAGTCATCAGTATTTCACACATTTTAGGAAAAATGTTTTGTGCTCTCAAGTAGTTCAAATGGAAGGACAAACAGTGCTATCATGTACAGTTCAGATAAAATAAAATATTATAGAGAATGTTCTTATTCTCTTATTCTCATGTATTATAAAACACATGATGTGTTTTGGGTTGGAGGTTACACTTTTTATCTTCTTACACCAAAAGGAACCTTTTTCATCCACAAATTCTGCTGCTGCTGCTTCTCCCTTACATTTAGAACTATTTGCTTGTGATCTTCTCTGTAATATATTAAAAGAAATGCAACTCTACACCAAAACTTTTGACATAAAGGTCTAATTTTGTAAGAGAAAGAGGGTTTTTCCAGTTAATTCAATATTCCTCTGAGTCTTTGTAAGAATCATGGGAAGTAGGCCAGAGAATAGCTAGTACCCCACATCTCACCCCTCCTCCCCCATTTACAATACTTCTGAATTCAAATCCTGTTTGAATGTGCTCATCAGTGTAGTTCTTATAAGGAGAGAGAGATGGAATTATCCAGACTTTGACACACCACTGAGGTTTTGGCTTATCAAACTTAGATTTTTATCAGAATATAGAAACACCTGCAGTGGATCAGTCAGAATTTTATCGAGCCAGAATCCCATCTCTGACACTGGCCAAAAGCAGACGAACAGATAAAAGCTTGAGAATGGGGGAAACACAAGTAATACAGTTGCTTACACAGGGACTCAGAGATGGTTTCTATTCATTTAGTCTGTGTTTTTGAGAGCATAATTCAATACAAGAAAAATCCTATGAGCAAATGGAAACAAATTTGAGAAATGTCTAAGAGATTTGGAAATGCAAGTCTACTGATGTGTATTTCTAAAGCTTGTAGCCTTTGAAAATCTTATCCTAAACAGTGTAGAAAAATAGAAATTAATAGTACTAATTAACACTAGTTCATTTAGAACTCCAGAATCACCTGCTCTGTTCTGCCACTCTAAAACCAACTTTGCTTCTTTATACAGCTCTCCTCTGCACTACTACTGCAAAATCTTTTTCTCCATGCAACTGCAAAACAATATCTGAGTCATTCCTGAGTCTAGAATGCCACTGAACTTTCTCAAATGACCTCTTCTGAGCATCCCAATTTTGCACAGAGACTCTGCTAAAAACTTCTGCGTTGCAAAAGAGCTGCTGCTGTCTGCCAACTGCTGCTAATGCATTACTCCCTGGCCGTCTCACAGTCCTGTTACCACATTTTGGCTGCCTCTACTGTGTAGCAGCTTCTCCATCTGCTGGCTTTGCACTACATGCTGTTACAAAGCTGCCTGTTGGCATCCACCTCTAAAAGTAAGTTTTCCTGAAGTTAATCATGTCACCTTCTTGCTTAGGTTTTCATTCTGGCCTAATCTGAACCCCAATGGACTCAAATAGGGAATCTTCTAGAGATACTATTAGACTTTGCGTTGTCCCCTTCAGCTGTGTAATGACACACTAATTGATTTCTTGACATCAAAAGCATCACATTTACTACCCCTAAAAACTGGAATGACTGAAAGACTGAAGAGCTACTTTGCTGCCAAGGATCTGTGCAACTGAAGTCATGAGGAACAAGATTCTTAAGTACTTTGTAGGCAACCTCCTGCTGTGAGGGGCCACTCAGCCCAGGGCTCAAGCACAAAGCATGGCTGTAGTTCAGAGGGCTGTCTTGGCCATAGTACAAAAGTTTGCAAACTTTATCACAAAGAATAAACACCCTTATCTAAAGAGTGAAAGTTGGCTTTGCAACACAACTTGAAAATACATGTCAAAACTGATTTCAAAATACAAAGAGGTTTCAAAGGAAACATATGAAATAACACATCTCTAATGCAATAGTCAAAATCACTTTATTTTCTGATGTGTTTCCTTCCATTCAACTCTTGGGAGAAAATTGGCCTTTACCATTTCAGCAGCATCGATCATCACTTTTTAAACATTTCTCAATTTTAGCAGAAAAATCTCCACCTTCTCCAAATACACCATAGATGAAATCTTTCTATGGCTTCAGACCTTTTCAAAATCCCCATGTCACACAGGGGATGAAGAAAGAAACAGGATATCCAAGTAAAATATACAAAAATAGGAAGAAGTTTGTTTATGAAATGGCAACCAGAGTCCTGACATATACAATATTCTCATTGTTTTTTCCTTTTCCATAAGTTTTCTGACCCTTCTGTTTTGTTTTTCTCGTTGATTTATTCATCAGCTTTTTCTATCACTATGGCAAAGGCAAATATCCTTTGGAAGGAAGACCATTTTCCCCCCTCCACACTTCCTCAAGGACAGAGAAGAAAGAACATCAATTTATTGTCCTGACAAAGTTGGCCACCTGGACAGAGAGACCCATCGTTCCCAGGCCAGAAGTGCAAGACTATAGTGTACTCTGGCAAAATCCGCCTGAGGAACAGATCATTTGCCACATCAGCAACATTCACTGTTGGTCCACTGTCTAATGTACAGCGACAGTCAACAGCGGGTGCTTCAGCGGAAGATGAAGACTGCACATAACAGGCCAAGTTCATCATGCAGTGCTTTAAATAATTTCCTTATTTGCAACAGAAGATTATGTCCCCTTGCTTGAGGTATGACTTCCTTCTTTAGCTTGGCGTACTTTACTGGAAATACTATGCCTTCAACAGTGAAAACCCCCAAAATTGGAAAAAAAAAAAAAAAAAAAAGTCAAAACCCATGCAGAATGAACAATACATACAAAGATAGGTAAATACTGGAGCATATAAATTTGTATAAAATTCCAGCATTTTATCTCTGAAAACAGCAAGAAACTTCCTCAAAGCTTCCCATCTGCAAAGTATCACAATCAGACAGCATCATTATCTGAAATCAAAAGCTATTTAATTCAAGGAAATGTGAAACATTTGACTGGAAATGAGAGGAATTCTCACTTATCAAAAGCACAGTGCTCATTGTTCTTCAGATAAGAAAAGTAATCTTCCTCATTTCATCTATGATGTGATATTTCTAACACTGGAATTGCCTGTATTTAGGCTGTGAGCTTAATATTCAACCTTTAATCAAAGTAAGTTATAGAAAGACAGAAGAAAAAAATGTAAAAAAAAAAAAAAGAACTTAAGGTTTATGATGGTCTAGAAGGTAAAATCATTGCCATACAAAATCTGATTTTTTATTTTTATTTTTTATACATTCCACTTGGCTGTAGGACTTAGACCAGTTTTATCGAACTTCACTAACTGTGCGCATTGACACATGGACACCTACAGATATCCTGCAGATGTCCTACATTTAGGTGTTTATATCTGCACTTTAAGGGACTTCGGTCCCTTTGAAAGGATATTCTTTCTCAGTTACAGTTTAAGACTCCTTACAACATAAAACTTTATGGCCTATACTAATATTATAAAAATGTTCTGTGTAACGTGAAACATATGCAGATATAGCAATATAATAAGTTACTGATGTCTAAGTGACATATATACTAAGCAATTATATGCAAAAGAGAAAATACACATCTGTTTCTCCATATATTATCATTTCTTTTAGAATAAGTTTTTACTTAGTGATTTATGTATATACTGCAGATTACTACTGAAGACGTCTCCTATAAGCCATCTTTTAGTAAAGCTACACAAAATACAAATAATTTGCTTTGTAGTGCTACAAGCAGTGCTATATCTGCATTTTTTTTTTTAATATTAAGAAACTCCATACCAAGAAGAGAAACTCGGCTCATTTCAATAATGAATTTATTAGTCTCATTCTCCATAAGACAAGGAATTTATAGTTGAAATTATCTCAGATTTATTGAAATTTAAGTTCATTTATAAACACTTTTCTCACTTTGCTGGTGAATGCCATTATCACCAAGTTGTTTGTATGTGTACAAGTGGAGGCCATGGACTACTGTTTCCGATGGAAACTGCTATTTGAATTTGTCTAACAAGCTCAGAGACAATGTCTGCTGCTATTCAAGCTGGGACAGAAAATACTCACTGTGAATGAACTACACAGAAAAGTGAAAGACCTAACTGTAGTATTAAAGGGAGAGAAAATAATACAACATTCCAAGTTCTATTGGAATCCTTCTAGACAACTCAAATGTTGAACCAATGCATCTACATGTGGAATTACGTCAATCTTCAGAAGCACTGTATTATCTACAGGGCACGTAAAGTCCATATACCAGCAAATAGGTAACTCAATCTCAATTTTAGTTTTCTTTTAAAAATGGTTGAAAAACATTTTCAGTTACAAAAAAATAATAATTCACCCATATCTTGTTTTGATTTTGACATAATTGTCATGTGTGTTCACCAGCAGAACACAGAAGTCACCTCCTGATGCAGGTACACAATTGCTTTCAATATCCTGGCTGACTTTTTTTTCTGTGTGTGTGTGAGAGTAATACATTCTACTCCTTATGATATTATTATAGACTTATTTTTATAAACGTCCATCCAGCATTGTTATGTAGTAAAGCATCAGAGTTATCAATATTGTTATTATTATAAATAATAATAATTTTTTTCCAAATGAGTACTATCTCTATTAAGGCAATTGAGAGGCACTAATATTCTTTTATTTGCTTCTCTACAGAGAAATATGTGACCAGAGTGATCTGGCCATGCAAACATTCATGAGTTTTTTTTTTCATGTGGGCCCTGTAAATCTTGCCACTAATCAGGCATTGCAAGTTCTTTATTTACAATAATTTCAGAAAGTTATTGGCAAGGATTAGCACTAGCCATTGAATTTTGATTCTTTTGGACCAATTCAAAGAGGATGGAGCCTTGCCTTCCTTTTCAAGGTCTTCAAAAGTATGAATGACTGCCAAGACAAGCAGCCTTTGCTAGGAAAAGTAACGTTAAAACAATGCAATAGGTCACTGGAAGTTTCCCTCTAAATTTTTTTATACACAGCCTTTTGGGGAGCAGACAGAGGTGCGCCCTTTCATTTGAAACAAAAAAACCCAACTAAATAAGATTTAAAATATCTTTTAAAAGGAAAAACATTCTTAGGACAGTTGGAAACCAACTACTGTTATGTAGCACTGGGCTGCTACAATCTGTTCTCTTAATTCACAGTGTTACTCTTTCAACCCTGTTGTGTGTCCCTAATTGAATGAAAGTCTTCCAGGACTAACATAGCTGGAGCAAGAGTATGGAAGAACGACTTTTTCCTCTGTTACGGAGAGTAATATTTGGGGCAGCTGTAAGTGTATGCACTGTGGCTTGTGCCATGCCCCTGGATGAGCTCTAGACAATTCAGGATGTGCTGTTCCATATGAAGTACAAGCAGAAAAAAACTAGTTTGGTAAAATATATAGCACATGGTAACAGGTAGGACACATTTTAACAAAACATACGGTAACACTTACGTATGTTGCAAGACCATATAGCTTCCAGTATATGTCATGCTATGCCATGGCATGTGGAATGGAGCAGTTTCTAAGAATTTTTTAGTTATTTAGTTACTAAAAGCCTTAAAAATACACACACAAAAAAGAAAATTGAACCATTGAACTGAACTAATTTCCTAGTTCCTGATCAGTTTTTTCATTCAGCTATAGGGTTAGCTTTAGACTTTTAAAAACGCGCATTAAAACCATAAAGATACATTTACAGAAACACAGCTTCACGGATAAAAGCAATTAGTCATGGATCAAATACTGTTAATAAAATGGAAGTGCTTTGTACTTCCAAACTTGTTCTAGTGAAGATGACTATTGATCAAAACATTTCCTTAGAAACTCCCACATCAATAGCTATATGTAGAAACAAAAAAAAATTACATAGTCAAATTCAGTATTGACATCACTTGATAAAACAAAATCCATCTCAGTGTCCCTTCCAAAGTAAATCTCCTGCTTTAGTCTGTTTTCTCTCTTTGATAAAAAGACAATGAGTCGGGCTTTTAAGAAACCTGGAGAGCAGACACTTTTCCAAAGTATTTAGGAAGTACTGCCCTTCCCAAGTTGTGTTTAAGCTCTTAAGATACTTTTTAATGATCTCAGAAATTTGCTCTGGTAAAGTATGAATACTGCTTAAGAGAATTGCTCTAGAATTTCTCAATTTGATCAGTGCATTTTTCTTTTTTCCTCATCTCCCAAGCAATGGTTTTCAAAGTACAAGCTGCAACAGCACGAAATCTGATTAGACCTGTGCTGCTTTACTGCACTGATCTGATTCTCAGACTTTAATGACACTCCCTCCAAATTTAATTTGACTGCACATACAAAACCTCACCAGTACCCACTCATTGTCTTTACAGTACATGAGTTAAAGCAGGTTGCTGGCAATGACTGTATTTTTCCTATAAAGACTTTTTGGCTTTGAGATATTGTCTGGCAATTAAGACTATTTTGAAAATGTCTGCACCCCTCACAACATCCACTGAATTGTGTAAATTTTCCATACTACCAACATCCTTAAAAAATCACTGCAAAATCATTTCCTAAGTAAAATCTCAAAATTCTCAACATCACTTGTGATCTTTTATAACATTTTTCGATCTGTTAAACTTTGAGGCATGATGCTTCCCTACGCATATGAATGCCCGTGTACATACATATTTTACAAATACAGTAGAAAACACATTTTCAGGTTCTTGCGTATTCAACCGCATTAGAGTTTAAAACACACCACCAGTATTTTAGCAACTTCCATATAAAACAGACTGGTAATAGCAAAGTGTCCAGTGGATTTTATGGTATATATGCTGCTCTTACAATAGAATTTTTAATATCCTGCATTCAAAAATATATAGTTGCTCACATTACTTATTTTAAGATGTTCCTTAAAACACAACTCTGCAAATGTTAACAATTTTTTTATATTTCTTTGACCAAAAAGTTCCGCTATTTCCAAATGGAGGTATTATCCCCTTGTAACTATTGTGTATGACCAGAACATACACATACCATCCCTTCAGAGAAAATAAATGTGTTTCAGTTCTTCCTTGCATGTACTCAGGATAGTCTTAACTACATATACATCATAGCTCAACAGCACAGCTGATCTGGTGGAGCTGCAGGTTCAAGGCATTCCCACGGTCTCTGTCAGTATGACATGGTATGATGGAATTTCTGCAATAAGATATTGTTTACAAATACTATTAAGGTTGCAAATCCACAGGCTATAAAATGCGAAAGAAGAGAATTAAAGTTTACTTACGTGCTCACATGCTTTTTTGCCAGGAAACCTTCAGTTCCTTTACTGTAGAAGATAGATTGACTGTGGGAATGAATGAGGAGTTGGAGGACAAGAGACTCTGTACCTCAACTTTGCCTCATTTAGCCACAATTAAAGTTAGTGAGAACTACCTTTTGCCTAATTAAAGTAGTAAGGAATGCTTATTACTCTGAAAACTCAGGTGCTCAAAGTAGGCATTTAAAGTTAATGGAGTTGAGGTGCTCCAGAGAAGTGGGTGGAAAAGAACAATAAATTAATCAGCGGCAGTTATCTTCCATGTTTTGGTAACCTACATCAGCTATGTGGGCATAGGTACAACAAAACCACATGCACTCAATTCAGTACATCTACTGCCCTCTGAATAAACTTCCAGGGAAAGGAAAGTTTTAAAATCCTGTTACTAATATCTTCATGATTATGAGGAAATGCTTTGAGATTACGGATGAAAACGACTTCATAACTGAGCAACTGAAAAAACAGCTTTAGGCTATATCCAGCTTCTAGACAGTTTTCACATGGGAAGTGACACCCATTTGTCCCATCTCCTACAAACATGTCCACTTCTACAAGGAAAGAAGACCAAGCAAGACCCAGATCCTCCCAGCAGTTTCCCTTGCCAGAAGTTCATGTTTTTTTCTGTACTAAGTGCACCTGAATTCCAGAGAATTTGAGGGAAATAATACCTCTGAGCAGAGACCAAGATTTTAGTCCCTGGAGCAGAACACATGCAAAGTTCTTCAGTTACACCAGGAAAACACTTCCTTTTTAGAAATGGGCCCAATAAAGAGCTTGCTTTGTAACAGTCTGTCTTATAAAACACAATGATAAATCAGATTTGTGAAGCCTGGATGAGGAACAACTCACAGATAACAGTCCAGCACTTGTGCAGAACCCGGGCACCTGATCCCAAGCAGCCAGCAGTGTCTGCTGCGAGCCCCTCCACAGCACAGGCTCCTCAGGGCTCCTACAGGTCTTAGAGTTGACCACGAAGAATCTATCCAGAGAGCTCATCAACCAAAGAACAACATTTAGACTGTGGAGAGAAAGACCTCACACAGAATTTAGATTCAACAGTGATTCCTAACATTGGGGGATTTTGTGTGATCTAACACTTGTTGGTGGTAGGGTGTTACAATGGAAAAAATGAGTGGAATTGAGCTTGCTTAGTATCAAATAACTTGATATTACTTGTAACCTTAAAAAGATGTATTTACAACAAACATACAAAAGTATATGCTCCAGAGGTCTCAAAAGCTTCAGAACATTATTATTATTATCATCTGTGTTTCCGAACGCGGATGGGCCTATGCTGTGAGGGAAAGCTTTGCTCATGTTAACATCTTATGCTTCCACTAGCTATGGTACAAATCATGCCCAGCTAGATGTCCCATGAACAACAGCCTACATTATACAATGGCGAAAATAACAGTCAACCTTTTAACGTGTTCACAACGTACACAATTTGCTGCTCTTTCTAGAATTTTCTGCATAATAGTATACCTTGTCAATAGTGTGCAGAATCTTTTCTAAATTTCCTTTTTTCTTAAATGCTCTAACTACATCCAGAAAAAGTAAAACAGCCCACAGTAATACTAACAACTTGTTGACAGATTGATGTACATTAATAGAGCTCCTTCCTAATAAAAATACCAATGACTGATCCGCAATGACTTCTTTGTCATTGTGTGAGTAAGTACATAGTTTTTTTTATTCAGACACATCGACAGCTGCAGGTAACATTCTCACAGTAATTTCCTCTTTCTTCTTTTCCTTTTGGACAGGCAGAAGTCGTGCAAACTCCCTCTACATATGGTCATAGCCTCATGCAGTGGGGAATAGGAAGTCATGGCATAAATACCTAAGGAGCACGAACATGTAAAGAACCAGTATCTTATGAGAAGATAGCTGCAAAGAAAAATTCACCCTTGGGAAGAAAGCTGCCTCTCTGCCAAGCAGTTTTGCAGTACTGCAATGGCAAATGACCCAAGTTATTTTAGTGAGTTTAAGACTGGGGAAGCCCCACTGTGCAATGCACTGAAACATTTTAAACGCTGCTGTTTGAAAAGTACTGAGAAGACCTACTTCTCACAAGCATATATTTCTCCATGTATAGAAAATTGTTCTCAGACCCAAAGGAACTTAAAATATTTCCTTCTTCACTGTCACATGCCTATACTTCCTTCTTGATTATCCCATGCCTTAGCAGCCTCTGGTTCCCCGTAACTGTTTGGCACTTCTGTCCAAGGAAACAGCAACAACCTAGAATGATGAAGACAATCTGCTGACAAAGGTAACTTGCCCTGTCATTCTGTCCTTACGAGTCTGTACAATACCAAACCTTGGCTATTCTACTGTGACAGAACAGTTGCAAGTGCTAGCATTTAAATTCACATCAGGTATATGAAACTTTTGAACCTTTCTTGCAGAAGTGTCTCTTTAGGTACCTGGGCTCTCCTCTTTCAGTTTCCTTTCAGTTATCAGTAAGTTAAGAGTTATTTTGAAACTCTTCTTGCTGGTAATTAATTTTTCATCTTATTTTCAGGATTTCAGTTTGACTATCTTTCTTCTTAATTATGAAATCTTCTGCAACTTTATACACTAGTTTCAGCACATTCAGTTTCCCTTTGCATATTTATCTTCTCTTCTCAATTCTGCAGAGGGTAACTTCAAAAACCTGCTGTTCTTTTCTTTAAAGATTCTCTTCTACACTGACAGTTCTCACATTTTCTATCACCATAACTGTTCTTGTGCCTTTTTCCAGTCCTCTCAAGATCACAGGCTAAATGTTCTCGTTTCTTTTCCAATATGTCTTACTGAAAGTCAGTTTCTAACATTCTGAATTACAGTTAATTCCTTATTTGGTATGCTGAATATCCTTCTTACTCCTTTGTAAACATTTCCTCACTTGTACCTGAAAAGAGCAAGACCACTCAGCTGACTACTTTTTCACAAGCCATTAATGGTTCAAGCCACTGTTGAACGTAGCCTGCAATTGCTCTGACAGCTAACACTAGCAGAACTGTAAGATATTTTGTAGCATAATATTTGCAGGCATTTAAACTGTTCACATTTCTTATAACTTCCAATACTAACTGAATTCTCAAAATCCTTGCTTCCAAATCCTTTCCAAATCTAGCCCCATATTACTCGCTAGTATTGCGTAAACATGCTATTGTTCTTTTCCCACCTAGTTCCTGCTCTCTCATTCCAGCTAGTTCATTTGTACAAAAATAGTAGAATTAAATTGATTAGGGTTTCCTACTATTCTTTCTTTCAGTTATCTCGTTGGAAATGCCCCACCTACTTAGAAACCTGAAAAAAAATACTGAGACATTGAAACTGAAACCTTCTACAGAAGAACAGAAAAGAAAGAAAAAGAAGAAAAAAATGGATAAAAATTCCTCTTATTTGTGAAACAAAACAAAAGAGGATTTAAAAAAATCTCTTAATACTCTTCACACTAAGTTCAGTGTAGGCTCTCAGCACATTGCAGACTCTCAAAACTTTTCAGTTTAGAATATTTAGAAGTCACTCTGCAGTTATTAGTTCTCCAAAATACTGAAATATATATACATAACATCAGTGAAGGCATTAGTTCCAGTTAACCATGTAACTGAAGTCTCATATATGCTTAAGTGTTTTGCTAAAAGAGCCCTTACTATCATTAAATAAGAAGTGTAAATGAAGGTGTGAAAATGTTAGAAGATACTCCCCTTAGTTGGTAGAGCATTAACCAATGAACTCAGAGGCTCATAGGCTTTGTGTAAAAAAACTTACACAAACTTTTACTATAGCAACCACATCTTAATAGCTCTGAACATGTTTTGTACATACATAGTAAGAGCAGACAGATGTTTAATAAGGGTTTGAAAGCTGTGGAAATAGCCTTGTAAAAGAGAGGAAATGGAAATCCCCCCCCCCATCCCATTATTACTTCAAAAATTTATTTATATAAAATTAATATCAGAGTCATGGATGAAGTTGAATGTTTAGAAATATGGCAAAATCTTCCTGCATTCCTGATACTTTGTGAAGATCCGCAGGGGCATGTGTTGTTCCAAAAATCTCCTGCTCATAACTGTTCCTTCCCAGTAAAAACCTCATCTCTTAGATATTGGTCCCTTCTTTATTTTTTTTTTTGAATCACTCTTGTATTTTTCAAGACTAGTCTAGAACAGAAAGAAAAGGAAAAGAAACGTACACGGTCAAACTAACACCCACTTCACCCAATGCAGCAGGCAGCAGAGCAGACGCATGGAGGCGAGGCTCTTTTCTCTGGCTTGTTTCACTGCTTATGAACGTTCTCGTCTTTTTTTCTTTAGACCTCACCTGTGCTGGAGCAAGTTGCTTTTAGACATTCCTGCTCATAGTAGAAATATTGTAGTTTAGAGCTGCATTACTGCTCAAAGCTTACACTCAGAGAGAAAACAGAGAAAGAAGAGAAGCAAAAAAGAGTGATCCACAAGTAAGAAGCAAGCAGGAATCTCTGTCCTTCCCCCATGCAGTGGGCCCTGGAAGGAAGGCTGCTGCTCCCGGGAAGGTGTCTTGCGGGTGGGGAGCATTGTGGGAGCTGCAGCCAATTTCAAAGCTGTAAAGGAAAGAGGTGCTTGGGCAGACAGACTGGAGTCACTTGCATATAAGCTATTACCACAGCCAGCAAAATGAAGAGTTTCAACAGGAGATGAAAAGAAAGATGTGTGGCTTTCCACAAGCTGCCTCTTTATCTGCAAATACAGTAGCAGGCTTGGGGTTTGCATCCCAAACTGGGGCAAGCAGAAGAATGGTCTTTCAGCCTCAGCTCTTACTCTGCTCTCCAGCCTGCCTTCTTCAGCAGGTAGCCTGGAAGACACTTGTAGCTGAACTACTGTAACTAAGTTAGGGTATCTCTGGAAATACTGGGGCAGGGCTGGGAATTTGTCATGTAATTTTCAATGGACTATCACAGCAAATATTCACAGAGGATTGAAATAAACAAACATAATTAATTTGGCACCTTCCAAGAATGTTAAACAAATTAATTTACCAGAAACAATTTTTTAAGCAGAAGAGTGATTTTTAAGTGACTATTGCAGTACAAATGCATTTATAATAATTATCTGAAACTCTAATCTGCTGTTCAAATGAGTACAGTGCAAAATGCTATGTTAATGAAGAGCCTACTCAACATTCCATTATAATGTGGTATATTTCTAATACATTCCTAGTATTGCTCAGAAACTATTTTCTTTGTAATAAATAATTGATCATTAATTCGGAGCAATTAACATCTTTAAGAAATGTTAATGTTTACATGGACTGTCTTCGTCTTCTGCTAGAAGACTCGCAATGTGCTAGGCCTCTCATAGGCCCTGTTTGGAATTTCTATGAACAGCCACCAGCCAAAATTGAATTACCTTATTACTTTTAGTATTTTACAAATATGTTGCAGTTTTCCCTTAAAACCTACTGTTTGGATGAACCATCTTATGGATAAATTCATCCAAGGATAGTGAAGTAAAATGAGCCGTTTCAATGTATAGTAAGCAATTTAAAAAAAAAATTAATTTTTAGGACGATTACTTTTAAACACTCTCACAGATTTAAAGTACATTGAATTTATCTACTTGTGCTTTCTTCAGTTCACCTATGACACTAAATCAAAAAAATAGTCTTGTTGGATTTCTTGCTGAGTGTGCTTATTTTAGGGTAGCTGCTGCAATCCAAAATTAGTACTTTATTTAGCATCAGCACTTTCTTGAAAACAAATACAAAGTTGATGGTTATTTTTAAGAACTTGCTGCATCACACATTTAGAAAATACAAATAATGCCAGCAAACGTGAAGGAGACGTACCTTACAGAGTGTCACAGGAAGCAGAAATCTGATAGAACAAGGAGATCTTCCTATCACCAATAACTAGACATTGGACCTGCTATTGTTTACTTAAAACATAGGGAAAAGTCTGCTTCCTGTCACTATACATGTATTTTGCTCCATATACAACCTGACCCTTGACTTATAATAGACATTAGAGAACTTCTTGGCTTTCATTCAGTTTAGCCATTATAGACCGAACCTGCAGAATGTTCAGCCAACATCCACACTACTTTAAAAGGATTTGACACATCATCAGAAAAAAGAAAACGTGAGTTTCCTTGAATTCTGGTGGGAAAGCACTTGAATGGCAAAAAAAGAAAAGAACAGAAACATTGTTAGGTCAGGCAGTACTGTGTGACAGTCCTCCACCTTGTTGCTGAGGCGGCACAAAGCAAAACTCACAGCTATACGAATACTCTATCAGCACTACCGTATGTCTTAGGGCTTCTGGAGGCTGAGAACTGCCGTCAGTTCTCAGAAGTCCAGAGCCAAATGGCAAACTGCACAGTACAGTCCCCATAAAGGAAAAAACTGTGTACGATTCCCATAAGGTTAAAAAGAAACAAAAAAATAAAGACTGGTGTTTAATAAAGCAGCAGTAATCCACACTTAATTAAGGACAAGGCTCATGATCTACCATGTCTTAATGTAAATTGGAGGAATGATACTACTCACTGGACGATGCTCGTTTTTCTGGGTAATCTATGGCAGCTGCGCATTCAATGCAAACGGGGGCAGATCAGCAAGTAGGTGGTGTTTCTAAAAGGTGTTAACAGGAACTAGAGTTTTTCACGTTGTTGACAGAAGGAAAAGATTTTGTAATTTTTTATAATTTATTCTGAATTTTCTTCCTAAATCCCTCCAGTTAGCCATTTTTGTCATGGAGGGTTTTATGTTTTCCATCTCTTGGCAAGCATAATCTTTCCCATTCAGACTTGAAGTATGTCCTCCTAGCATACTGATACTAAACACAGGAGCTAAAAAGGGCTCCTGAATCATCAAATACACAATAAAGCAGGAGCTGACAAAGTCAGTGTATCTTGAGATGGGAGGAAGATCTCAAAAATAATAGCTGTGAAATTCATTTCACTTTTTTCTTAATTTTAAACAAAGTGCCATGTTAAAAATAGTTTATTTTTTGCTCTTTGCTAGCCCAAGGGAAATTTGTTTTGCTGCTCCAGTGTGTGGTTATTCTAATAGCCTGATTCTTCAAATTTCCAATCCCGCTGCCAATTAATATGGACCTGCTTCTCTGCAGACTTTCTACAAAACTTTTGATCAACTTCTTCCACTATGCCTTCTGTCTACAGATTCCCTCTCTTCTAGCCTCTCTTGAAGCATCTTTGATAAACTTCCTATTTCCTTGCCAGTATTTAGTCTTGGCTATGTCCATTATCTTATTTTCACTTCCAAGGAGGTGTCTTGTTCTCCTGTTCCTTCCAACCCCATTTTCTCAACTTCATTTCTACTCATTGGCTCTATTTCTTTTCCAGCTGCTAGTCCCTTAACACTGTCCTTGTAGGATTCAGTTCTACGAATTTGCCTCACTGACCTTCTTCACATGCAATTTTGCAATTGTGTAAGCATTAAAATTCTGTAATTATATTAAGCTTTTCATTTCATCTCACTAGACCTTTTTTGGAGGTTTCCCAGAAGTTCCTCGAACACCTCCCTACCAGTCACTAGCCTTGAAGCTTTTCTAGCATTTCCAGATTAGTTACATGCCCATCCATAACCCTTACTGTCACATTAATGACATACTGAACCCTGAAGGAATAGTATGGTATTCCATGGGTACCTTCTGCCATGGTAAAATACTATAAAACCAGTCATTTATTGCAACTGTTTTGTGACAGATGCATGTTTCTGTAACTTGCCAGTTTGTATAGCAATACCTTACCTCTAAACCAACAACTGTTGAACTCCTCTAAAAAAAGGACTCTTCCTTTAGCAAAAGACCTTGGTTCAAACATAGGATGCCGCAATGCATGAGCAAAGTATGTTAATGAAAAAGCCTAGAGGCTGGCTTCACTACAGACTCCAAGTTGTTTGGCTGCCTGGATTTTATTTACTTTCAAATGCTGAGACTTTCTTTAAACTCGTTATTAAATAAGACCTCTCCAGACTTCCAAAGCTTAGGGATATTTGTGTTTATTTGTTTTGTGTTTGAATAACTTTGACATTCTTCTAAGGAATTCTTAAGCTTAAATTGCCTACTTGTACTCTTAAATACCAGTTATAGGGGAGGTAAAGGCTTTGGCTAGCCTTATAATTTTAATAAAAACTGTATCAATATATTCTTGACTGACTTTTATTTCTAATAAAAATAAAAATTGATTAATTACATATATTAGTTAACTAAAAACTAGTATAACTGAGTAAAAAAAAATTGTTCTAAAAATAGTGATTAGGAAATTTCACATATGAAAGTTGAAATATATGCACATAGAGATATCTTAATGAGTGTCATACAATAACTACCCCAGATATTTGGTTGTAGAAAATTTATACTTTGATTTATTGGTTTTCGTTAACTGCACAGATGTGGTGCATTGCTTATCTACTTCCCTACATATTTTCATATTTGACAGAAGTATCTGAGTGTATGTTTAAGAAATACAAATACATTTAAGTTATGTTGAGGCAATGATGCACAACGTATTTCTTACAGTTTTATCTGTGTAGGCGATCATAAAGCCATTTTACATCTGTAATCTCTTTCATGCCTATATGTTTAAGTTTAAGCCTGTTAGCGTTAAAAAAAACAAAAGCTAAATAATTGTACCAGTGGAAAGCCCGTTCTCTCCATAATTCCACTTCGGACTTTGGACCCTGTTTTTGCTGATATCTGTTAAATTCTAGAGGCTTTTTAGATCAGATCACTTGCACAGCTTCATCTTGTTCACCAGCAGCACATGATCTCTTTGGCCCATAGTGCCATCTAGCTTCTCTTTTCCTGACCTCAGTAATTCTGTCTGCTGGACACAACTGTGTGATGTAACAAAAGGAGGCTCAGGGAGCTATTGTTAATGTAATTGCCAAGCTAGTCTTGACATAACAGCTTAATAAGGGGAAGAAATTACTCACCGAGCCTCTCAATAAACTCCCCTTTGATCATCCATTCAAAAATGGGAGACAAAAGTATGTATTTTCCTTTGGAATAGGTCTTATTGCTTCCCTCCAAAATGGAAAATCAAGATGCATATCGATGTTCTAGGCAAGCTACCTGTGCCTTTGCAAAAGCTCTGGCACCTTACCAATACTAATACACACTTCACAGGACATCAACATGGCGAAATCCTGTCAAATTGCTGAAGGCATTTGTCTCTTAAAGAAAAAACCCTGCCCTCAAAGGAGCGATATTTGAAAAGACTTGGAAGATTCCCTGAGGTACCAAGAAAGGAAAAAAGCGAGAGAAAGATACTTTTCATTCACATGATGGGGTGGGGGTTGTGTCTTTTCCTTTAGTAACAAAGGCTTTTTTATGAGACTAGCAGAGCAGACATGAAACGGTCCACCATAACTCCTTGTAACAGGCTGTGTGAAGTGGGAACCCTTTTTGAGTAATGGATTTCTTTGTATACACCTGGAATCTGAGACCCACTCAAAGATGCCTGGGTTTCATTTGCTTTTGCAATATATGCAGGACCTACCTATATGCAAGCATACAACCAATCCAGTCCCCTTAACAAAGGTGCAACCTCATAGCAAAGGCTGCAGTAGAAGAGCAGATAAAGTCTCTTCCACATCTGGGTCTGGCTCACGCCCTTGTCAGCTTCCGCTGAGCAAGGACTATACAAGATCTACAAGACCCAATCTAGTTTTCTTATCTTTCTTTCTGATTCACTGATATGCTCTTTACTGCTAGGAGGGATATTTCCTGCTGTGTCTCATGAGGATGGTTTGCTTCCATCAACTGGCATCACGACAAGAACTTCTTGCTGCTAATGCCCAGTAGTAAACCAGCCGCATCTTCAAACTCTCACTTCAGACTCAATGGCAAGATAAAGATTTTCCATGAAATTCTACTGATCGACAAAACTTCTTAAATGATTAGGGTATAATAAGGCCTTAATCCCTAAATAATTAACAAACTAATTGAGATTCCACTGCCCTTATTCCTTTTCACACAAACCACTTCAAGCCTGTGAAGACAGGAGGATAAATGTGCTACTGAGTACTGGCCATGGTAAAAGACTAGGGTGCAGGCTAGCAGCCTTTTTGTTCCTAAAGAGCATGCAGACACAGCTATCCTCACTGCTGACAGCATCCACTACCACCAGACACCCTTGCTTAACATCTACAGACAACCTTGCGATCACCGAGTGTTTTAATGGACATTCTTCGCAATAGTTTGTTCATAGACTATCTGAATAAAAGTATGTACGTAAGTACCTACGCCAGCCTAGGAATGGCCGGCACATAAAGAGCTATGTACACTCGTGCTTGAAACCAAATATTGATGTCAAAATATTACCAAAAATATATTACAACTCACCAATTTTGTTCTCAAAATAAATTAATAAAAAGCAGTATTTCAGTATAGGACTGTGTAAGTGATAAGAATGGGAAACAAAACACCGCAGTATTTCTACAGATACCTCATTTAAAGATAAACACTTGTATTTGCCATTTTATCCTGATTATGGTGATCATAATTATTTTCAAATTACAGACACAATTAACACATGATCAGCTATTTTATTCACTAGGTTAACATAATATTTATAGTGTTAGATGTTACTAAATGAGATAATGGTTACAAGACCCTTAGTTTCACAGGTAGTGGGGTTTTACGTTGAACTATTTGCTTCCCGAGTGCATTCACACAGACTCCTCAATATGGTTTCCCTAGAATCTTTTTACATTTGGGAGGAGAATCATTTTATACATTTGTATACTTATGAGACAATATTTTTTTCTTTAGAATTAAATGAACAATTGTCTCCCAAATCTAAAAGAAGATAGACCAATGATAGTAACAAAATCCAAAGAAGATACCAGATAATGACTTAAAATTTGTTCTCAGAGTTCTGCCCTTACATTCTACAGAAATCAGATCATTCTCTGAAAGCACGCATTTCATTCTCTGGGAAGTCACCCTCTACCTGCCACCCGCAATCTGCCGTCTTGTAAACATGCGTCTCCCAGGAGCTCTGGCTCCGGTTCCCGGATCAGCTCCTGGGCATTAGAGGTCACCAGCCTCTGCCACAAGAGAGACCTTGGGCAGTACAGCCAGAGCGCCCGGGGCACCACGTGCTGTACCGCAAAAGGGTATGGGCTTATCTATCACACCGATACATGCTGCCAAACAAGCTTCCACATGATTTCTTTGATCTCTGAGCAGTAACTGCATTTTTTTGTATTCTTAAATTCCCAACTCAGCCAAAGGGATGTTTGGCAAGGGATAAGAAGTTCTGACAAGTTTTGTTTATATCAAATGAAGTAAAACCCTAGTTCAAAATGCTACATATTTTTTAATTATATACACAGATATGTACATGTAAGTATATAATTTTCCTTGAATGTTAATAAAAGGCTATCTATATTTTAATATATACACATATATGTACACATAAGTATATAATTTTCCTTGAATGTTAATAACTCAGAAACAAAATATTTTTCCCCTCAAAAATCTCAAAATGTATTCGTGTTTGGGCTGAGACTAAGCATGGGACACGACCATCTCAAAGGTACATTTTTTAGCATAGTATGACTACATTGCAGAAGGGACTATAATTATAATCTTGACATTACCATAACGACCGTGGTTGCTATCAGGTGACAGGTATAATATAGATAATCAGTAGACAGTACAATAGCAATATTTAATGATGCATGAGATAGAAGAAAATTAATTCATGCCTTTAATTCAGCTCAGAGCCATCATTTGTTATACTTGTGTGTGACTTTCCTAATCTTGTTAGCATGTACATAACAGTTACAATAAACAGCAAAGAGCCAAGCAAGATACCTACTGTGGAATCCAGAGAGCTTACATTTACTCATCATTTACAATGAATAATTTTTGTGTTCCTATTTATGTCTGTTTTTTAACATGATAAATAGTTCTACTGTCATGTTTTCATACCATACCAAAACAGCTGATAGCCACAGAGCGAGCTATGAGAAGTGCCTTTGCCTTGAAATCAAACAGAAGCAGTAGTGAGGCTGCTCTTTTGTTTTCCCAAGTTGCAGTCTACCAACTCTCTCATTTAATCAGCCTCAGAGAAATAACACCACAAATCGGAAAAAACTAATCTCGAGTAAAGGAAGATGCTCTATCAAATGAAAGAGGGACAATTATGCTCACTGGAGGAGCTAACATGGCTGCACATTGCAAATCCTGCAAGATTTTACTACTACCTTTATAAAAAAGGATTAATTGGAAGAGAAATTTTTATGGAAAAGGACACTCCTGCAATGAAGCTGTTCCAATAGGTGTAGATAGCAACAGATGAAGTGCAACAGAAGACAACGGAGTAATACTCAAACATAGATATGAAGAAGTACTACTCATATATCTTCACAATATTTCTGGCTCTTACCTCTGTTCAAACCCTGCTGCTCCTGTCTCCACAGCTACAACACTGCTACAGCCATTTCACTGAGCCTTAGAATGAAAGATGTGAAGTTTATAAAGAATCACAGAAACAGTGTTTTATGAAATTACATCAAAGTCAGCATCAGAGGCTCTAGGCTGAGAGGAAAGCGGCTATCCCAGCACTGCAGTACACTGAGGCAAGGCAGAAAAAGAGGGCAGAAGAAAACAAAGAGGACATTTCACTGTGACACCTCAGTGGAGCAAACCTGAAGCAAAGTTTTGTGTAATGCTTTGCAAAACTCTAGCTATTGTTCAATTCATCCCCTTTGTCTCTCAAGCTCTCTCTTTCATAGTTTTCTTCTGTTGCTAATGCTCACTTCAGTGCCTTCAGACTGACGTTGCACCTCTATCACATCTTCAGCTTCAGAACAGATCATGATGGATGCAGCTCTTGCCTGAAGCATATCTGCATTTTTAATTCTGCCCTGAGACTGTCACAGGACAGGTGAAGACTCCGGACAGGTATTAAGAAATTTCCACCTGAGATGGCGGATTCATGAAGCTATGAATAAAATAACAAGATATCAAAGATGTCTCTTCCCAGTATGGTAGTTCCTCCTCTTTCTCCCTTAGGACTGCACTTCCATTTTCCTTACTCAGCTGCTCTCTGAACCCTCAGGAAGAGAGGGAACCGAAAGGCCAAGTCCTGCTGCAGTAATCAAAATTTGGCCTTACTGAGAAGCCCAAGCTGCACAGCTATTTTTTGCAAATATTAATACTTTCTCTAATGGCAATATCACAGCCAAACACCACCAGCATGTCCATTCAGAAAACAGTAAATGTGACAGCCACCTACAGTATGGTTCTATGATGGCATTTTTCACCACCAGGGCTGCTCCAGAACACAAGGCGTCTTTGGTCTTAAGTGAAGTGTTTCAATAATAGCGGGTCCGTCTTTGTTCCTTGTACCTTGGTCCTTGAACCATGGGAGCTGGTTCTGTCCAGTGAGAATGAGACTTATTCTTTCTTCATGTTTCTTTAATAATTAATACTAAATATGGGTTTCATCTTCTCTCACTTCTAAAGCAGCAGGAAAACTTTTGAAGCAGAGGATGATCTTACAGAAGTACAGAAAAAAAAAGCATTTAAAGAATGCTGAAGCATTTTGTCAGAGGCATATTTTTGTTATTCATTATTTCAACCCGTTGTCCCACAAAGGCATAGTTCAGCATGGTGAAGCCTATGGTGCTACACAGCTCCCTTGTTTGGCTTGAGCTCCCCCTCCAACAAGAAGTTCGCTTTCTTTCTGAATGACTCTCAAAAGCTTGGCTCTATACTTATGATAAGCCTGGTGTGGGGTTGCAGGTTAGATATCCTACAGTTTGCCCTAAACACCAGTTAACCTTCCTGGAGTCGTTATTATGTTTCTTCAGAAACTGAAAGCTTCAGGCCAGAAAGCAGCCACAGGTGGTTTTTTTTTTCAAGATTATTTTGTTTCCAGTTCTTTAATTTCATGAATACCTGCCCGGACTAGGTGTAGGGCAAAGACTGCATAGGAAGTCTTGCCATATTGAACTCATCGCCAATAAACAAACACGGTGGCCCACACTCTTAAAGCAGAGCTATTTTCCTCTAAGGTCATGATTTCCAAGCCAGAAGAGACCATTAGATCACCTAGTATGATAACAGATTGGTTTGAATACTTGCATAAAGGTGTGTATTCTGTAATGAGGGTACTTTCGATACGTTAATTGTAATGAGCTCTTCAGCCACAAAGTTTTTCTTCTCCAGCCTTCAAACTATTTGTGACTTTTTTCTATATTACCCCTTTTTTTAACATAGCTTTAATCAAATGCAAGTATCCGTAAATATAGACACAGCATTTATCCACTACTCTACGCAGGAAAAACCCCACCTTCAAAACCTACTCAGTCTTAAGTAGAAATTCAAGTATGTGGGATTTGTCCCTCAGTTCTTTAGTCTTAGTTTACATTTATCTCCCCAAAATTACACTGCTCAAGGAGTCATGCCCTGATCAGCAGGATCAAGTACTTTTCCCTTAGTGAAGGAAACTACAGAAAAATACTGAAGAAAGGGAAAAAGAAAGAAAGAAAATAGACTATTACCCTGGTAAAGTGATGACAGTGCAGGGGAAGGATTGACATAAAAGAGCAAAAAAAGGTAGCTTTCTTAGAAGTTAAACAGTCACGAGAAAAGCTATTTTCGCTGCCATTTGGGAAAGGGACTTCTGAATTTAAAGAATACTGCAATAATCTAGTTATGTGATTTAAGATGAAATAGAAAGCTAAAGTATATGTTGTCACTTTTTTCTTTAATGAAATGCTACACTTAAACGTCTTCATTTGAAAATAATCTGTATGTGGGTTTTTTTAAAAATAGCATCAATTTGGTAGTTAGGAAAAAAAAGGTTCACAGCGTGCTCATGGCTGACTGAATCTGGAGGTTAGCTAAGATGCTATCCCTGCTTGCAAGTCCAGTAATGCTGTTGAACGCAGACTCCATAAGAACACTGATGCAATTCATACCTTTGGTCTTTTTTGATTACAGACGTTAAAGAAAATTTGCTGGTTTATGGAATGCTTTGTTAAAAGAAGAAACTAAGAATACAATTGCATGGTTTGATTTATTAAGAAAAGCACAGAATTCTGTTTCCTCACATATATAAAGAATCAAATAATTTGAGATGGTTTATTTCATCATAATCCCAGGCCTCTTTTGGCTTTCAGACTTTTCTCTGTGTTGTTTCTCAGGTTCATACTGTTGGTGACCCTGTCCTGCTATCTTTATCTCCTCTTGTCCTATTTTCCCAGCTTTGCTTTGCTGCCTGTACATTTTTACACACCTTCGTTTAGGGCAATGATTGTCCAATTTTGGTGGAGGCCCATATTATGGTAGCTACCTGATTCCACAAAGCAGCTCAATGGCTTTTTACAACTATCTTAAATTAAGGGTAACTTCAGAAGATTCAATCCAAACTATAATTTCATGTACATCCTCTGCAAGCAATTTTCACAAATAACCATATTTCTGCCTTGGGGTGTTATTCTGAGGCATCACAATTTTACCTTCAAAAAGCAGGTCCCACAGGTATTTCTCAGTGGGCAAACCACAAACTGAGTGGCAGATTTGTTTAGGCCATAATACACCAAATGGCTGGTATAACCAGCCACAATTCATCCAGCCTATTGCTAACTCCTAGTTGCTCTTGTTTCCAGAAGCCCTGAGAAAACAGCAAAGGAATAGGCACCTATTGCACATGAACAATGTGCCTGATCTGCACTACCGTATAATAAATCCAATGCTTTAACGAGATCACACCCCACATCTAATGTATGTGAAGCCAGCTGACCAGCCGTCCTAGGAAGAGCAGTTCTAGGCCGTGCTCAGACAACTTGCTTGGCACAACACCAGAGCAAAGGAGAACCTCGCCTGAATTGCTGACAGGATTTCCCACCATCTTAATTAACACCTCGTGAAAAATTGTTTGGTTGAGACATTTTAAAGGACAATTGGCAACATATCCCTTGCATCTGTAAATTAGTTGTTTGAGCATGACAGAAATTCATATTGAAGAAAAGTCACCATTAAACTAGCAGTGGACACATTTGAGTCAACTGTAAAAGTAAAGCATAGATGCCAAAAACTGAGAGTCAGATCAGTTTTCTCAACCAAGAAGCAGTACCACAGAGCCAGGAGAAGTTGAGCTAAGCCAAGCTTCCATTGCGATTTACCATGGAGTATTTACAATGTGGAAATACAAAGAATATGGCTGTAGAACAAGGCATACGGGGCTTCTCTGAGCAGTAATTTCTCAGAGAAACTGATCTTAAGTTGAGACAATTACTCTTTCTTAATTAACTTAAAATTCTTTTCTGCATAATGCTATTTAGGTCACCTGAGTATATTAAAACAGTCAAAGATTTACAGTCAGATGTAATTACATCAAGCTTTCCAAGGGATTTCCAGCTGTTCTCTGGAATTAATGCATAGCATAAGGATAGCTGACTGGAGTTTTGTACATGATAGCATTTTTTATACATGTTTGCATTTAAAACATAGTCTATATAAAATACAGGCATTTCAGATTTAACTTGCATGCTGTTTTACAAGGGAAGAAGCCCAGAAGTTCCAGTTATCTGATGTTTGGACATTGAATTCTGAAACAGGTTATTGCTTTAATTCCAGACTAACATGTTCCATAGCCAAAACAGGGGCGGGGGGGGACATTGTCTAATTTTTTATTTTAAAGTTTGTTCTTTTGCTTATGGGCCCAGTACTGAGCTTTACCAAGTGTCTTCAGTTCCTTTAGCCATGGTGGGAAGTCGTGATGTGCATCCTTTTGTGGTTCCAGCCTAAGGATTACTTTATAGCAGGGTCTTACTGCTGGGTGGCCCTTGGTTTAGCTTTCTTTTGGCAGTGATGCAGAATATTTTCCAGAATTGGTATAGGTGTGGTTGGAACAGTTTTCCTTCTCCATTTGCTGCACAAAGCTAGCAAAAGCCCAGTCGCTGTGATTAGGATGAGAGATTACAACAAGGATATAGTGGCTCCTCCACTCTCCAAGATCTGTGCACAGTGTTAATAAAAATAAATCTTGCATATCTTCTATGTTCATGTTTCGTTGCTAGCCCCCCCCATCTTTCTGATGCTGCCCCTCAGTGGCACACTGTCTCTCACAGTGTCTCCAAGATGGAGGAAGAAGCTCTCTGTAAGCCTCAGACTTTAGGAAACTTCTCTTAACTTTTCCACAGGTCCTTTTAAGTGGCTAAGGCTGTTTTCAAGATGTTGATACATTTTCAGGATGCCAAGATAATTTTTGTTTTTTTAGTTTTCCTTTTGAGGCCTTGGTTCCTTGTTTTTGTCAAATCCTGACCTCAAGAAGAATCTTTTCTGTGATGATGGTGATTTTTTTTTGTTTAGACAAATAAAATATCGGTATGGGGATTTTAGATACATCATTGTATCATAGATGCCTAACAGGTCTTAGACTTGGGAAAAAATGAAATTCTTCCCTACCTTTTAAAGTAATTTCTGTTGAAACTCAAACCCCATCAGGTAAGGCAAGCAAAGTTTGAAGCATTATAAAATATGGCCATAGGGCCTTTTGTGTTATACCCATCGTGCTTGTCTTTTCCTTGTTATTGTCCCATCGTTGAAATGTGCTCATGAGAGCTGCCAAGCTTGTATTAATACCTGTCACCCAACTCTTGTCACAAAGAACTTTCCTGTGTTCCCATGTGTCCATTCTTCTTCTCAAGATAGCGCAATTTCGGTGATACTGCTCTGTTTCAACGAGCAATGCCCACAGATTCAGAAAACAATTACCTTCTTCCAGCCCTTTGTGCCAAAAGGCAATCGGAGCGCTAAGTATCGTCACCGTGAGAACAGCAGCAACTGTGTTGGAAAAGAGGAAGGACGTGGTCAAGCGACAGAGAAGGAAAAACCAGGATTTTAGGTCCATTCCTGGGAGGAATGAGGTTGCAGCACTCGCCACCGCTGTTTGTTTCCCTCGCCACCCTCAGTGCGAGGAGCTGTCGCCTTTCCAAATGCCACAGAGAATCTGTCATTTTATATTCAGCAGAGGCTGTGAAATCGCACTTCAGCAATAATGTATTTAATAGAAACACAATAAACTGGTAACTGAACAGGTGACGAGGTTAGATGGACAACACCGGTCTCCATATTGCATTGTATTTTATCAAGTGCATTACCACAGGCAGAGGCCTTTCTCAAAACGGGCCTTATATAAAGAGCTTTCAAAACAAAATATCCAAACCAGATAACCACAAAGGTGTATGTGTTTTTCTTTTCAACAGTTCCCACAGGCAGCATCATCCAGAAGTTTGCCAGGGGAAAGCTGAAGGAGGGTCTTGCATGGAGCACAGAGATTAGGTAACCGGGGGGGAAAGGAAGCAGTTCCCGGTGGATTTGTGTGTGAGTGTGTGTTAATGAGACACTTGCTAGTTCTTCACAAGTGAACCTCGTTTTCAGGGAGCTCACTTCAAAGAATTACTTCAAATGCTGAAAGAATTACATAGATATTATAAAAACAAACTTGCAGCAAGTCTCAAGAGGAGCCGCCTAGGTGCCTGTCTCATACTGAAATCTGTAAAGCATAACAACAGTTACGTACGTTGCCATATTTACCAGTTATCCCGGATTTCTAAATCCACCGCTCGTGGCTGGAGCCGCGGGGGCGGGCAGCTGCCGGCAGCGGGAGCGGGGCTGAGGGGGCGGCCAGGGCCGCGCCGCGGGCGGGCGGGAGCCCCACCCCAGCGCCCGTCCCGCTGCCCCGGGAAAGCCGCCGGAGCCCGCGGCTGCCTGTCAGCGCGGCGGAGGAGCGGGCGGGAAGAGGTGCGCGGGGTCAGAAAGGAGCGGCAGAAGAACGTGTAACGGGGCGGGGGCCGGGGCGGCAGCAGCGAGGGGGCGGCTCGGCCCCCCGAGGTGAGGCGACGGCCGGCGGGCGGGGCGGGGCGGGGCGGGGAGCGGCCGGGGGGACGCGGACGTTCCCGCCCTCGGGCCCTCGCCCTCCCCGCACTCAGCCGCGGCCCCTCAGCGCGGCGCGGCGGCGGCGCTGGCGCTGCCCACCGTCCCCCGGCGCCGCGGCAGCTGTGGGCAGGGCGGAGCGGCGGCGGCGGCGGGGCCGGCGGCGGCGGCGGGGCGGGGGGCGGCGGCGGAGGCCTCGCCGCGGGGCAGGACGGAGCGGGCCGCCCGGCGGAACTCCTCGCTGCGCCACGTGTAGAGCAGCGGGTTGAGGGCCGAGAGGGAGCAGAGCAGCAGCCAGCTGGCGGCCTGCAGCGCCGGCGGTGCCGGCGGCAGGAAGAAGCCCAGGAGGCTGACCCACACCAGGGGCTGGGTGCCCAGGAGGAAGACGCAGCAGAGCAGCAGGACGGAGACGCTGCTGAGGCGGCGCTGGGCGCGGCGGGGCGGCGGCGGGGCGGCGGGGAAGGGCAGCTGGTGGAGGAGGTGGAAGTTGAGGACGCTGACCCGCTTGGCGCTGCCCCGCACCCGCCGCACGATGCCCAGGTAGCAGTGGAGCAGCAGCGCGGTCTGGCCCAGCACGGCCAGGGCGAGGAGCAGGGCGGTGTAGCGGGAGCTGCCGTCCGTCTGCCGCGGGGGCGGCTGCTGGGCAGAGCCCGGGGTCCAGAGCCCCGGCAGCAGCGGGACCAGGAGCAGGGCGAGGGCCCAGGAGAGCCCGATCATGCAGCCCGTGTGCCTCCGCTGGTAGAGGGCCTGGTACACGCTGGGCAGCTTGGTGATGAGCACGTACCTGTTGAAGGCCACCAGCAGGTGGGAGGCCAGGGAGACGGTGAGGCCGAGGCCGAGGAGCCCCCCTCGGAGCAGCCGGTACTCCGCCGAGCGAAGGGAGGAGGAGTTGGGAGGCAGCAGCCCCAGCACAGCCTCCTGGGGCATCCACAGGGCGCACACGCTCAGGTCTGCCGCGCAGCCGTTCACAATGAAGGCATTACTGGTTGTCTGCAGCTTCTTGAAGGAGAAGACTAAGTAGATGACCATTACATTGGATAAAGTCCCTGAGATAGCCAAGACTGCATAGAGCAGCGAGAGGAAGATGCGGGTCCCGGAGGAGTCCTCCCAGAGCAGCAGCAGAGGCGAGCTAGCACTCCAGGAAGAGGCGTTGGGCATCTCGCTGAATGCAGCTCAGTTTTGACTTCTCCCTGTAAATCCCATCCTTGTCTGGGTCGGAAGATCCTGCTGCAGGAGCCCCCCACCAAGCACAAGGGAGGGCGTGCAGCCGAGGGACTCTAAGGCAGGTCTCAGTCATACAAGCTGCAAGGTCCAAAAAACGCAGTTCACAGTAACGATCCAAAGAATGGCAGTGTTCAAGGCGGGCAGGTAGCAGGAGATCCCACAGATTGTAGCTAGCGAAGGTGGGTCCATAGGGAGCAGATGGCTCTTAGCAGACCAGAGCACGACTGAGGATTCTGTAGCTGTGACAGTGCCAAAAGCAGCAGCAGCAGCACCTTGCAATCAGCAGCAGAAACGGCAGCAACCGATACAAAGCTTTGCAGTTTCTCCTGTGCCACGGTACATACAGTGTATATCATTCCAGGAAGATTCAGCC
Organism: Nipponia nippon; assembly: GCF_047370975.1. NCBI lineage: Eukaryota > Metazoa > Chordata > Aves > Pelecaniformes > Threskiornithidae > Nipponia > Nipponia nippon. The sequence continues at coordinate 42,071,409 of NW_028262369.1, forward strand.
CTTCCACTCTTCATGAATTATTCAGCAGATTTTCAACTTGTTAAATCAAGAAAAAAAAAAAAAACACAACCCTATCATGCTCCAGAAATACTGCAACTACAGTCTGACTCTTCTCTTTGCCTTACCAGTTTCCTGGTTCTAACCCATTTACACAACTTTCATTTGCAGCAAGCTTTCAAACCAGTATCAGTCACTTCTGTCTGAAATACAATCCATTTACTGTAGAAACTCCTCTGCTAGATACTCGCTTAAACTGATTTTTTTCTGATCTTACTTTTGTTAAGAGAAAGCGTGCTATGCTTCTGCAAGCTTAAAGTTAATTTTAGAACTGGTCTATAATAACAATATACTTTCCAAATTACCTCTTGCAAACACGATAGATGCACAGATCCTTGGTAAGACAGTACTTCTTATTTGAGGAAGCTGGTCCTCAAGCTACATATTCTGCATTTCTTCATAAAACTCAGCCTGTCTCAGCCCGCAGGAAATCCTGCATCACCAGCCTGCCGGAGGTGAATGCTGGTGTCAGTAAGCACATGGATAAAACAGAATCAGCGTAGTGCTTGAAACGGTCTCGCACCAAAATTAATTCAGAGCACAAGTTCCCACAGAGGTGATGACAGGTTCTTAGGCGGACTAAAAGCTGGTTGAAGAGTAGGGCTTCGCAGACCCTTCCCGAATGGAGAAGAGCTAGTAGTGGGATTCTCCTGGGACCTCTACAGTGCTTTACTCAAACAGGGACAAAATGTTAACTGTCCTTACCCTGGACAAGATTTAGTAAGAAACTGAGTGCAAGAACTTAAATCTCCTCTCAAAAGCTTTCCAGAAAAGGAATGCCAATTAATGTTGTGGTGAGTTTAGGAGAAAAGCTGCTTTTACAGGTGGGTTATATGTGGGCTACAGAAGTAAGCAATCTCAGCTCATAAGGTATGACCAGTATATGGACCAAAGATACCTTTATAAGGTGTTTTTAGATATCGTTAAACTCGCGATACTAACAGATGACAATACCAAAATAATATATTAGAATGTAATTACAGTTACAATATAAATTCTTTAAGGTAATGAAGTTAATTTGTGTGGGTCAATGGATTATTTTGTTGCAACATAGCACATCTTTGATTTGACAGAAGGGCTCATGTTTGCAATTGACAGGACTATGGATCCAAATGTGGATTTCTTAGGAACATGAATACCTATGTTCTTTTTTAATTAATTAGATTGCTCATGTGCTTAAGGTTAAAGACATAACCTGAGTGATTTACTTGATCAGGCCCTTAATTACCATATTTTTTGCCTGCTGCACTTTACAGTGTAGATCTAATCAAGTGTCAAACCTTTTGAGGCCTTTCATTGTTTAGCTGTCAGTAGAGAACAGTTATTATAGAAACTAAAATCCTCCTCTTTCTGCAGTACTGTAATTGAAAAATATTCTCTAAATCTGTAACAAGAAATATCTCCCTAACCAAAAAGCTTCATACTTTAAGGCATACTTTAAAGAGATGATTAACAGTTTCATAAGGCATTAGCCACAGAATCATAAGCCTAGTAGAGACCTCTAGATTTATTTAATCCATCGTTACATGTTTACCAAACCTCTTTTTAAAGATCTTGTGCTACAGCTTGTTCTCCCAGGACAAGGAGATATATTTGTAAATGAAGCAACAGAAATGGTAAAGTTTAAGGATAAATGAACAGAGGATATGAAACAAATTTCAGGGTATTTCTTAAAAGCTACAAGGTTCTGAAGACTTCCCTGACCTTTCAACTGTCCCCACATTTGTTGTTAAGAAGCTGATTGTTACAGAATACTGGCTATATTTATCATTCATTTTTAAGAACAAAAAAAATATGTTGTACATTAGCTGGCATTTACTCTATTTCATATAATAAATCAATAGAAGTTAAGTCTAGAAAAAGGCTAAGGGAGAGGTTGATGCCTACATACTAGGAACTTTTTAATTAGCTGTTCTTCCTTTATATTTACACATCCAAATTAACACCCATTAATTGTGTGCATGTAGTGGCAGAAGCCTTTTATTGTGGTTTTAGATTAGACTGTCACTAGAATTTGGGCAACTTCTAAAGCTTCCACCCTATTCCTGACTTTGCCATTCCTTTAGAATAGCTGTGTAACAGTTACATACTCTCCACATCATCTGTTGCAGCACAGACTTAGCTGACAGGAATATTAAGCACTGCAGATAGATAATCATGCAACACAACAAATTTGCTGAAAATCAGCAGCAGAGTTAAACAATGTTAGAACCATTTGTGACTAGTTTTTAAGTGCAGGAAGGATAAAAAGCTAAACGAAAGCATGATCTTTCAGGTTCTTATGGACAAAGACCCTGCTGTTAGTGAGGCTAAGAAACCTGTTGCACATGCAAAAGACAAGGTATATCACACCTTTAGCAAGGGTCCTTGTCCAGGGGAAAAAAATAAAAGCTTCTTCAATTCAGACACGCTTTTAAATTATGGTATTTTGAAATATAAACTTCACATCACAATATCAACACAGTGATTAAATACTTGATGTTATAGAAAGCAAATACCAGAAGGTTAGCTAGAGAGATCAGTTATAAAAGATACCTGTCATACTAATGTCTTTTTGCAATGTCATCTTATTTATAAATGCATTATATGCTTTAGAAGAAAGGTGATTTTCAAGAGCTACTCTTCAATTAGAGATCTAAACGTATTCGTTTACATCAAAAGATCTAAGTAAGAAAAGCCAAGAAACAAGGATGCTGGCTGATATAGGCATTTTATTATCAATTAGTTGTATGTAAATATATATCTACATTTCAAAATTAAACAATAGTTTCTTAAGGAAAACTATTTATAACAAAGTACATGACAAAATTCTTTATAAGAGGTAGAATTACCTTACCATTAATCTATAATTCATATACAGTATATTGTATATATATGCACACATATGCTACTTTGTGTGTATATGTTACATATACACAGTTGTGAAAAGAAGTACAGTATTGCATCAGTGATTTATATAGCTGCTCTCAGTATTGCTTATTAACACTTTCAGTACAACTTTGCATAGCAATTTGTGATCTGATCCTTTAAAAAAAAAAATAATGTGGCACTTTATCTTCACTTCAGTTGTAAAGCAAATGGGGGGCATTCACAGGTCTTCAGGAACAAAGACTGACAATTCAACCAAGTTTTATTTTCAAGTTTCCGTAGATATCGGAAAAACTTACAGGTAGCAAATCTGTTTTGTTTTTGTCTTCTAAATTAGTGGCAAATCAAGTCCTCACAGCTGCTTATGTTTTTTTGCTTACTATACACTTGTGGAGTTCTTAAGACTTTTACACATGATCTCTTGTACTTCACTCTAATACCACTTCATTCGAAGTCTCATTCCTAATCACACCTGATTATACGTTAAGAGCATCTTTACTACTGACAAAAACATTCTGTGATACAGGAGGTTACATTAGCTGTATGTTTAACAATAGTTTTCAAATTAAAACGTTTATGAAGCATCCAACTGATAAGTGAAAATTTAATATACTTCCAACATTTACAAGTATGCTTTGCTAATGAAACTGTACACATACTGCCAAATGTAGGTTAAAAACATGTAAGTATGCAGCACTGCCAAATTCACTGTACGTACACATTCTTACCAACTTAAGTTTGGTCGCCTTCATTTTTGCAGTATATATTGCATAGTAAAATTTAACATTCTACATTGAAAAGAAAAAAGTTAAGACATTCCTTTGAGACAAACTGGAAGAAAGCATTAACTGTACAACTGAATCATCAGATAAATTACTTTCTCTTTGCAATGGAAGATGTAAGTTACACTACATCTCAACAAATATTTTCCATTTATTTTTCTTTCATAGTGTTTCCTTATGAAACATCAGCAGCTGAAAGTGGAAAGCAGACTATGTATCAAGTGCTTTCAGTTGATAGTGTGATAACTAGTCTCTCACTAGCTAGACTTCCATTAAGTTACCAGAAGACCAATTAGTGAAAAAGTAATTATGTTACACTTTTAGCAATAATGATGGACCCATAAAACAAGAAAAACATCTTGTTCATAAAAAAAAAATTTTCATCTTTGATAAACACATAAAAATTCTTTAAAATACACATTTTTGTAGCAAAGTGAACACTAAATTAAAATATATTCTAATTTTTACATAATTTTTATATATATTGCTTACCAAAATATTCTCTTAATACATATTTTAACACTGTACACGAGTTAATAAATGTCTTAATGAAACTCATTAGAAATATATTCAAGCTGTCTCAACATTAAAAATTTAAATCTTTATATAACATAGGGTAAAATAATTTCCATAAATTCAACATCAGTGCATCTGCAGTAGTCATTAACAAGAAATTTGTGCCTGTTAAGAAGTCTCCTCTTGGTGTTAAGGTTTTAATATGTCTTGTATTGAAGACTCCTCCTCTGAGTGAGCAGCTTCCTTCCTTAAGTTCTTCTCCTTCGTGAAGGACTTCGATTTTAAGAACTCAACAGGTTTCACCAAAGCGGCAAGGCTTTAGTACTGAATATACTCAGACCGAAGGGACTGTGCAGAGAAGAAAAACTGATTAAAACTCACTGGTGATGTTATACTTGTATATAATATGCATTTTATGCTTAAGGAGTAGAGGAAGGACAGGAAGAAGAAAAATAAACAGAGAGTTGGAAGGGGATCTCAGTCTCTGCATAGGTAAAGATGAATAAAATAGAAGAAACACAAAAACTGGATACGGTAAAGTCCATCAACTTTCCTGTATCTACACTTACTTTTCCAAACAAAATTCTAGAGATTCTTGAAGAAAGTGTTACAAGTCCTTTAAAACACCACCTTAAACCAATACCTTAAAAATGTGTTGGAAAAATGTACGATTGCAGTTACTATAATTGAATTGTTTCCATTTATCCTGAATGAGAATCGAAGTGCTACTATAAAAAATACAGCATACTTCAGATGTTGATTCAGGTAACGACATATATGGAAACATATATGGTGTAGCTAATTACTGAGAAAAAAGCTACAGCAGTACAATTATGCACATGAATAAATTTATGTACAATTACTAAAACCAGATTAAAATGAAGCACTGCAAATGGTTCATCTGGATTAGCAAGCAGTCAGTATAATTAAGAGGAAAGCATAACCTAGTCTACTCTATTTATTTACGTTTCTGGTTCTATTGAAGTCTAAGGTTTTACTATAAAGTAATTAATCAGTTTAGACAGCATCCAAACATTTTATTACTTCCTACACAGATGTGTTCACGAAGTCATGCTGATGAATAAAATGTCGCATCTGAGAATGCTCTTCACTGTACTAGTATGTTTATAAACAAATAGCAGATAAAAAAACCCCCAAAGCATATTTTAAAAATGCATCAATTCATCAGGATTAGAGAGAGAACTACTGGAGAACAACACAAATCCCAAGAAAGCTCAGAACCTTGGAGTCTTCTCTGCCATTTTCCCACTATTCCTAACTAGTCACTATAGAAATGCTCTTTGGCATCCATAGTGAAACTTATTAGTGGAAGTGCATAATAGGTATATAAATCTTTAGAGAGCTAACTAATATCACAAAACTACTTGTTTTCTATATCTTAAGCCTCAGTGTATACTTCCAAAGTTGTCTTTTAAATGCATTTTCACATCTTGAAGATCTGAGACCATCTGGATATTCTTTCCTAGGTTGAAAAAGAAGTGCTGTCAGCATATAAAGATTTGAAAACCACTGACTAAAAAGGGTCTGTTTTTAGTACTGAATGCATTCAACATGAAGGGTATCATTTAATAGAAAATACTTTACCATAAAACTAAACAGATGTAACAAGTGTTTTTTCATTATAGGCTCAGAATCACCATGGAGTACAGATCATAGAAGCTTATTTTTCCCTACTCCATTCTCTAATAATCATTCTGGATTATTAGCTTTGGTGAGGGGATCTGTCAAGCTATTTATTACATGCGTAAGAGTGAGGCAGAAGGAATAGCCCTTCATTAATGAGCACTTGAAACTTCTGCTCTCTTAATGATCCTCAAAGCTTTCTCATTTTCAGAAGTGTATTTTAAGAATCAGAAAGATGGTTACACTTAACTAGAGCAATATTTGAAACGGATCCTTCAAAACTGGGTTTCAAGTAAAGTTGATTAACAAACAAAAAAAAATGCATGAAATTTAATTATATACTCTCCTATGTACAGTAATAGATTACTTTAAGCTTGGACAGAGGAAAGATGACCAGAAAGCACTGTACACTTTTGGTGATCTTGGGAACAGCTAGCGTTAGTTGACAAAGAACTATGAACAGCAGCCCTTTACTGAGCAGACAGTAGTAACCAGGAATTCTACATCATAATTTAAATAAATAAACAAGCAAACCATAAAGATTCTGAAGTTTACACTAAAATTCTTAAAATTGTTTGGAATATAAGTTACAAAAATACGGAAACAAATAATGGCAACATATATAAAAAAGAACAAATATCCACACAGCACAGATTGCTTGGAAACAAGATAGCATGTTTTGTTAATTTTCATTACAGATGGGTAGGCAGGGTTTATTTTATTTATTTTCAAATTGAGAAATAAGTTTTTCAGTGTGTTCCCATCCTCACCATAGCTCTGCTTCACACAGCAATTATTTCTCCCTAATGTTTCAAAGCCTTTTCCAAATACAGGGAAGAATTAAACCTAAGCAGCATTTTTTCCAGATGAAGATTAATTGATGTGACTTCCCATAAAGTTCCTATTACTAAAGACATGGTGACAGCCGTAACAACTGAGTTGTTGTGAAGTATACAGACTAATTTCTGAGTTTGAAAAATTAAATTATAGCTGGGGAGGGCTGGTTTTTGTCTGGGTTTTTTTTGCTTTTGCAGTTAAGTAATTTGTGCTCTTAAATCTCTTCACATTATGCAAAGAGATTGACTGTAATATTTCAAAGCCTGTAATTGTGATTTTTTCCTTTTTTTTTTTTTTAATCTTTTGAGGAGTTTTCTATTTTAAAATTTACATTCCTACCTCCTATTTGCAGTGACTCAAAGTATGGCCTATGATTCTGAAAGCTTTATTAAAAACAAAAAGCCCCAATCCACTTTTACAAGTCATATGCTGGTATTTAACAAAATCTTATTTAAAACAGAGGTAAAAATAGAAGAAAAAAAACAAAGAAAGTTGACTGCCGAACTGCAATGATGAGGGTCTAAAATCAGTTAATTGAATAGAATTCTCAGTGTGTACTCCTACAGTGGTCCCATGCAGTGTCAAGCTTGGCATTTTATACCCAAGTATCAGACATTTAAACACGGAACTAAGAACTAGATTAAATTATGTTAATGATATCTAATGAAGTTCATGCTGAAGCAACTGCTTAGATCACTGTCATTTTTCTTCTTCAATAGGAGGCATGGAAAGCCTCCTGGAAGAGAAAATAAGCCACAGATCCATCTAGGCACTAGAACCGTATACGCATGCATTCAACTTCAGGACCAAATCAGGTGCGAGTTTACATTTAAGAGGGAACAACCCTATAGCATTTAGGACTATCTGTTAGGATTCGAACATGCACTTTTTCCAGGAAATTGCAAAAATTTAGATTTTTTGAATTGTGCATCAACTCTCCCAAAACATTGTTGCAACAGGAGTGTTGCAGCAGGCAAGAATTACTGTGGCTACACAAGATGCACTAAATTAAATCAGGATATGTTACAGAAAACGCATATGCTCTTGAAATGATCCTTTGAGTCTGCTAAATTTACACATCAGTAAGACACACTAGTGTTTGTCTCTCTTCTTGTTAAAGCTGTCCTATATTCATTAATGGTAAGTTCTTACTAAGAAAAACTATTCTACCAGTATAAAAATCATGTATATGAATTTTAAAATACTGCTACACTTCTCAATTTTTTGAAATTTTTCCATCTTGCCAGTTTCCATGACAGCTATAGAAGCAAAAGGTGACTCATCTTAAGACAACCCAGTTACATAATCTTCAATACAAATACATTTTAAAGAGTGATATTTAGATTTATAACTATTGTAAGAACAAAGTAAAAATTTTATTGTGGCACCTTAAATGTGATTATACTTGATAAGAATATTTTGGCAACTTGTAATTGTGAGAGATTCTGTTTAATGAAAACATCCCATATGTAAAATTTGCCAATAAAATATTTATTCTATTTGGCTAGAATGGCAAGGTGTCTGTTCTATAAAAATGAAGCTTTTCTTCTAGTTCATCAGCATACAACAGCACAAACACGATAAAAAGGAAGTGGATTACAAGCTTACACTGATGAAGGACAAAAACTATTACAGAAAAATCCATGGCTGACAACAACAGAAAGTCATAGTCATGGTTATTTTTTGTTTGTTTTAAATGGAATGTGGAACAATAGTATTAATAAATGTTTTTGGTTTTTTTTTTTTTTTTTTTTTTTTTTAAGTGTTTCATTACAAAACAGGAAAAAAAAAGAGTATTGAATAACTTTCCCTTCCATACTGGAAAAAAAATTATGTACTTGCATAAAAATGAAGTTCCTAATTTCCTCACTAATGAGATTAAAGAACATTAATTAGAACTGATAATTTACTGTCCTAACCATCTTAAAATGCTCCTGCACCACTCGTGTTGATAGTTGACAAACAGAGAAATAGGAGTGAGAAGATGACTTTAATAGAGTACCTATATGATTACAAATGGTTAGCTTGATATCTAACTCAGGTAAGTGAAATTCTGCTAATAAAAAGAGGGATATAATTCATATCATTCAAAGGTTCTTTGATAAGTTAAACGAATAAACATAACCACCAGTATATGTAATAGACTTCTGTCAGGTACATTATCTGATGTGCTCCAATTAGAAAAAAGTGCAATGTAATACAAATGCTTATTGCAACAAGACTAAGATTTGGCTGACAAGACTTCCAAGTAATTTCAGCATCTAAAGCAGTTAAGTGGAAATCATTAAACAGAATTCTGTTTTTAACAGAATTCTGCCAGAACTGGTATTAAGGCTTGATGCTACTCCGTATTTTGCTTATGAGCTTAAGATCACTGATGAATATCACCAAAAGCCAAATAGCTGGATGTCAGTAGTTGAAGTGGTAAGACAAAACAATCTTCCTTGGTTGGTTAATTGGTCCCATTAAGAAGAGGGGAGCAAAAAAAAAAAAAGGATGATGCTTTTATAGAGCCAAATACAGAGTTCCACATAAAAAAAATCAGGGAACGCAGGACATTGGACTAAAATACAAGTCAGTATCTTGGATAGCAAGAACTGGGTTGGGGTTTGTTTGTTTTGTTGTTTTTTTTTTTTATTCCCTATGAACTCCCAATACATTACAGTTAAAGAAGCTAACACAAGTTATGGATTTAGAAGCAGGACAGCACCGAGCAGCAGCTTTCTGGACCTGAAAGATGAATGTTAGAGTGTTGCATCTACTTCTTGAAAAAGGATTTTCAGAAACCGTAAAGGATTTGAACACTTTCCAAAAGGATCTTTGAGCCAACTCAGCTTATCAAAAGACAAGTTGAGATGACTAGCATGAAATATCTTCATGACAAGAAAATAAGGTAATAAAGGACTATAACAGTGACATAATAAAGAGATACAGCAAGTTTCAGATTAAAAGTGAAATGGTTTTAAGCATGACTGTATTCAACCATTGGGACCAGTTATCAAGAAAAATTATATTGCCTTCAAAATAAGAGAAGACTGGATATAGCATCTCAGTTAAAGATCTTGCTATATTTTACTGTGTACAACCTCTGCTCCTAATCAGCAAATGATATAAAGCCAAAAATTGTTCAAACGTTACACCCTGACATCCTTCCACGTGTTACTAAGTCATTAAGATAGGTAGGAAGATGATTTTTAAATGTTCTTAAAACAGGAGAAACGCGCATTCTAGAAAGCTACTTTTTCTGCAGAAATGTTTCCCATTCAACCGAAAACTTTATACTATGCCTAACATATTTCATTTAAATCACTGTTTTAAGTCACTTAATAGTTGCATTGCAAGGGAACAAAAATTCATTTCCCTCTTTACCAAGATGTGCATAGCTATAGTCCCTCTCTGATGTCAAGATGGCTGTTTACCTGTTCATGAATTGCTCTTTTGCTCTTCCTTAAATTAAGCAGTAATCAACATTCTTTGCTTTTCTCCCTTTTCCTAAGTATTTTAGTCACCCTTATCTAAGAAGGAAATGTGTGCTACGATACTAGAAGAGACAGTTACATTGTAAACCCAGCCCTTCTCCCCACATATATTTGGGGATTTTTTGTGTCAATTCCATTATGTTGAACACTGAGGGTTTATGAGATTAAATAGAAACAAGGTGCTAACCTAGAATTCTGTAAATACCATTACTTAATTTCTTAGCCTATGCTTATGGCACAAGCCCACTAACTTTGCTTTCATTGTTAAAAATTATTTGTAGCATAAAGGTATGGCAACTACCTTTCCAAAGGAGATGACAGCTCTTAGTTTATAACATGTTATATTTTCATTTAACCTTTTAAACTGTTTGAGGAAACGTGCTGGTTGTTTCTGTAATGGTTTATATTATCTTGTAACTTTTGGCCTATTGTGAACAATGTCAGCTTATTTTCATGATTAAGTCACGTTACAGTTATAAGGTGTTTCTTCCCCTCAGTGCTCTGCAGGTAGGTTTACATATTTATCCATAATATGTAGCTGCAACTAGAATATGGAAAAAACCTCTAAGAATTGCTGTTGGCAGCATATCATTTACAGAAGGTACAATAGAAAAGAATGGGAATGGGCTGACATTCCAAAGAATTATTGTTCAAATACATTAAATATCAGACAATATTGAAGGTGAGAAATAAAAAAAAAAAAAAAAATCAGACACTTTACCACTTAGTTATTCAGATGAGTGATTGCTCTCTGTCATTGCTGGTGTATTGACTTTGGTTCCAGTATACTCAACTGGAGCCACTGTCAGTCTTCCTGAGGACTGAACTTCTGTAAGCATACTGGATAAAAGGCTGACCTTCCAGAACACCAGAATTCATGAACAAATTGAAGACTCATGGATGTGTCTCGAATCAAACATCCTCAGTTTGCTATACAGCTATACAGCTTTTTAGCTCTCTCATCTCTACGCCTGGAGGAATTAAACCAAATTAGTTACTTAAACTAAAACAGTTCTCTTGTTCTAGAACTGGTTTCATCATATGGAAACTGGGATGGTTTCTATATCCAACTTGAGAAAAATCTCAATTATATATAGTTTACTTCAATCCCATGTAGCAGGTAAAGACACAGCCAAATTAAAGAGGTAAAGCAACTTCAAAAAACTGAAAGGATGTGGCAATATTCAAGAAGTCCCTTGCAAATAACTTACTGCTGATGTTTAAAGTAAAATTTAAACTCAATGCAGAACACTCTGATCCTAAGATCATGGAATACTAACATTTATTTCCAGATAAGTTGTAGTGGATAAGAAGCTAAATGTGCTTTCAAACAAGGAGTCTGAAAGCATCAAGTATTTTAAAGAGTTGCTTTAGGTCAAGCACATCCTAGCACAGTAACTCTACTTCTTTTCCAGTGGAAGTATCCATTGAATTTATGAGGATACAGAATCAAGTTCCCTCAACTAACTTCATTTTCAATGTACTTTGTATACTGGTTAGGTTTCAGTCATACATGCAATTTAATTCCACAATAGAACAATGAGAATTTATTTCCTACTGTCATCTGTATGCAGAAAGTGCAGTTCATACTCCCAAGCTATAAACATGTGGCTTCTGAACTGTAAGTGGTGCCACATACTAGCTGTTACGAGAGGGTAGATCCCCTGCTTCTTCAGGAAAAAAAAAGAACACAACCCATGAATGATCTTTTCAGCTGACATCCTAGTTACATGCCATATGTGTTTAGCTGTTTTAAGATAGGGGACCCACCGCACTCAAAAACAGTATCGGGTATAACACTAAAACTTTCTGTATACTGAAACAATTTATCAGTGGTAAGGAAACAGAAAAGAAAGGTATAATATTCTGAAGTTTTTTTAATTTTATACAAAGGTAATTTTATTTCCAGCAGCTAAAAAAGTAAAAAACTGAAGTGTCAGTACTACTAAACAGAGGGTGACGAGTTCAATTCATTGCAGGCAATATATTCTGTCAAAAACACTGCACTAATTTTTATAATTAATAGCATATCAGATCTTTGGAAACCAGATATTTTAAATTGTTTTTAGATTTATAGTAGTAAATGTTTATTTTTTCCCTAAAATAGCTGAAGTTATTTCTGATTTCACAACTGAAGTTCCTCTACTCTCTTCTCTGCATTTTGTATAGAATCACTTTCAAGTTGCATTAATTTATCTGTGCATCCTCTTTATACAGACTCTTTCACACAGAAGAAGCCCAAGGCAGCAAAGTTATTGAGGAATGAAAACTAAAACGGTGAAACCATCAGAAATATCTTGCTCTAAAATACTTTTCACATTTGGTGTTTGAAAAGGACTAGGTTTCAAGTCAGGTGGACTCATCTTTCAAATGAGTCCTATCTTTGAGAATGTTCTATGTTCCTTTTAGTATGATACGTACAAAGGCTTCTTTAACTCTGTTACTGCATAAAGATTAAGATACATAATAAACTTATAAAGTATGTTGTGGATAATTTGAAATAAAAAAAATCTGAAGGGTAAGAAGATCCATAAAAAAAGATATCAGAAAAGGTGTTAGTTTAAGTTCAGGAGTGATTTATTTTCATGAACCCTCCATGATCTAGATGCTTTAAAGAGATGGGAAAAAAAAAGCTTAAAAAGGTAACAGACAAAGGTGCTGTGCAGAAACGTTAAAGGGAGTCAGAGAATTATGCTGGGTTGAGATTTATTTGCGACAGCTTTGCTCGCAGAAGCAAGGAAGATAAGCATCGGTCAGATGCCTGAAAGTGCTGTTGTGACTATGAACTTACAGGAATTGATTGACTCTGGTATCGTGCTGGAGGAGTTGTAAGGCCCATAAAGGAAGGTTGATGCGAACTCATCTGTCACGGCGCTGTGAAAACTGGTTTGGCCGCTCAGGTTGTTGCCACTACTGCTGTTTCTGTTGTACGAGTTGTTGTTCAGTTCATGGTTATTTCTGTGAGGCAGCTGCAAGCTGCCATTCAAGTGGCTGGACGTTTGGCTTACAGAAAAACCTGTCCTAGAGGACGATGATGTCATTTTGCTCTCATCATCATCTGAAGCAACGTACAGGTTCCCTAGAGAACTGGCTAGTCTGGAGTTTATGGAAACGCTGAATGGAAAAGACATGGGGGGGGGGGGGGGAAATACACACAAGGTATGTACAGATGTATACAAAAAAACAACAGACAATTCAGAAGACATTAGGTGAACAATATAGACCATTCTGAAATAATTTGTGTTTGCACAGAGGTTCATCTTCTAGCTCTCAAATAATGAAAACCAGACTTCTTTGTCAGGAGTTCCCAAACTTTGTTTATTCAAGCACTACCATGGCCAGCTGTCACCTCTGTCAAACCATATGCACATGCAGGAGATTATGTTAAAAGGTTTAGGCAGTGGCTGATCTACATTAAAGTACTTTGTGTACATGTAACAGTTTAAGAACTCCTCTTCTGTTTCTTGAAATCAGTAACATGATACAAGTCTTCAACTAACCAAGATGTAATATGATAAAATTTGAGAATAAAAATCGGGTGTCCTGAAATATCTCTAAGTTAGTTATTTTCTTCAAGTAAGTATTTGTGGCCGGAAGTTACTGAAAATGCATCAATCATTCTAAATTTAACATCCAAAATTACTTAGTACAATAATAGTAATGGAATTAAATAAATGAAGGGTTCATAAAAATCATAATAATTACCACTCAGTATTCTTCCAAGATTAACAGCATATATACTTGTGGGAATACTTGCAAAACTTCTGTAAACTTAGATGAGTGGGAAAAAAACCCTGAGCAACATAATACTGTTTCTGACTTGATAGAATCCTACCAAAATTCTCATACCAGTGGTACAGGTTTTGGTTTTTGTTTGTTTTTTTTTAAATCTGCAGGCAACTAAGGCTTGGCTAGTGAAACAGCAAATCACTTTGTAAGTAAATTTAAGCCTTCTTACACCCAAGAACAGCAAGAGCTTTGTAGCCTGCATATGTGCTGAAAACCATTGTAGTACACAGTAAATATTTGTACCAAAATGAGAAGAAAAAAAAAAACCTTTTAAGGTTAGAGCCTGAGGATGTGAGAATTCTGCTTATTCTTTCTGCAGATGGTGAATTAACTGCCATCACTTTGGAGGCCTTCAGAGGAGACATGGATCCTTCTGTGCTACCTGAAGTATTCAGTCTAAAAGGAGTGCAGAGTTTTAGTGAGAAGCAAGATTTTTATAATTGAAATATACATCTCAAAAACACATACAGTCTTTCAATACATAGACTGGTACTTTAAAAAGTGGGAATTCTCAAGTCTGAGTACTGAGAACAGCAAAAACTCAGTTTGCCTGTTTTCAAATATCTTTTCAAAAAAACTTTTCAAATATCCCATTCCCAAGTTCTCCCCCTGCTGTACCATTTTATACAGTTATAGGCTACTTTTCACCTTGATAATTTGGGAAGGCTAAGTGTCCATTTTGTATCAAATTTATTGTGAATTTGATTATAAATTTTAAATATGGTAAATTTGAGAAAGAATACTTTCTGTGCTTACAAAGCAAGTATGAGTAGAAAAAAAAATAACACTGTAGCTTTCATGAGAAGAACATCATAGTTTCCAAGTGACAGCAAGAACATTTTTACAAAGTTGCACAGAACATATAGCTCTTTCTAGGGTGGGACTCAATGACCAAATTCTTCATATTTTGATAATGACCTCTAAGTATGGTACACTGGACTACTCAAAAAAGTTAGCATTATAGCTGTCCATATTAGTTCATTAAAACCTAATAAACGAATAGCCTCGCAGTAGTATGACATTCTCTTCATCCAGGGGGATATTATCATGATCAGCTCTTAAAGGATGAAAAGACCTTGGGTACAAGCTACAAGCAGAGAAGGAATGACACTGAGCAGAAATAGCTTTAATTCCACACCAAGAAAGGGTGAACAGACATCTCCAAGGTTAGACATCTGGAGTAATCAATATCAAAAATCCAGGTTGTCACAAAACTGAAGATAATGTGTTCTTTTCAATATTAATGCTTTATAATGACAGATGTTTTGTCTTACATGTTGTATTTTAGATGCAACGGGGTAAAGGATACAACGGTTACAAAACCAAAAGACTCAATTCTGCCATTCCTATAACTCTTAAAATTAAGTCAATTTTCACTCTATGATTTATTTTCTTTTGGGAGGCACTGTCAGTACTGATTTGAGATTAGTACAGGTGATAAATAAAATAAACATTTAGAAAACGAGAAGAAACTATTGGCTTTATTGGCTCCACGGAAAGTTCTGAACAAAGCATGTAGTAAAGTGTACAGTAAGGACCCTGTATTAAAATATGGAAAGATACTAAAACTCAATATTTATCTGGTACATCTTCTAAAAAAGTACTGATTGTATCCACTAAGCAATACATCTAGTTCATCTACTAAAACAGACAGGACAAATTGTAATATGCAGGCGATACGTAGCCAATTTAGGCTTTTGAGACAAGTATTGAATTTTGCAGAGATAAAGTGGTTATAAGTTAACTAGTCATCCTTCGTTGCATAACAGCATAGATACTAGAAAATGTGACTGAGGAAATTACTTGTATGTGCTAATTATTTATTAAGAAGAATTTGAGGTATCCCTGAAGTAGAGCTGTACTCCTCTGTCCATTAGATTTATTTCCCCCTCCCCCCTATTTGCAGAAGTTTGTTACCTGCCACTTCTCAGAAGTCTGAAGTTGCTCATCAATTGATGTGGTAAGTATAATTCAAAACACTGAAAATTTAAGACCTGAGTGGTATACATTTAGAACTATAACTTTAAAGTTAATACCTGAAAGGTTGTGATATTGATCTGGTGTGCAGTTTCATGTCTTGCAGCCTAAAGAAACCAAAGCAGCAATCTTTATCAAAGGATAAAAAGCCTTTCTCCCCCCCCCCCCCCCCAAAGCATACCTGCATGTCTAATACTGGCTTTAAAGTACAAGACTAATGAGAGTTAAGAGTTATTGACAATCATTATTTTAATTTACAGTTCAACAGCATAGAGGTACTTCAGGTTTATTTTCAAACTTCACATTTTTACTGGTTCTGAAAAATTCAAAATTTATATAAGGAGTACAGAAAAGTAATTATAGAAAGATAACTAAGTTCACTGAAGAATATTTTGGTTGAAACACAAGTTTTAAAATGCTAGACATAAATGTGAAGGTTTTGAAATATTTTTTTACTTTGTCTTTTACTGCTACATAATAAGTAGGTATCCTGAACAGGGAGATAGAGGAAAAAAAAAGGAAATTCATAAACCAAATCTACAACTGATAAATACATACTTAGAGGATTCCCACTACAGAAGGTGGTACAACTAGTACCACTGTGGTAAACAAGGTCATGTACTTGCCATAAAGATCTGATAGCATAGCCTGCATTTAAAATTGCAAATTACCTTAGAATTCATTAATTACCTCAGAGCTCCAGTTGTAGCAGAACATGGCCGTCTCCGACTTTTTAAGGCATTAAGCTTATCTCCCTGTGTCATGCCATTCTGAGTTTCCACACCTGGTTTGTCTTCAAAATCATTCTGGGAAACACAAAGTATGCAAGCAAAGAAATAATCGTTAGGAGTAGTATAGTTTCAAAGTATTGAACGTCTCCTTCGCAAAGATTATAATTTAAAAGGCTAATCTACAGTCTTCTGCATACATGGGGCACTACTCTGTTTTTGCATACTTCCAGTAAATTAAATGTGTCACTGTACAAATGCACATTCACAGAGGCTTTTTGCAGAATCTGACCTCAAAGTCAGTTCAGGATGCTTGAGTCTAACGCCAGTATTTATTTACTTCAAAGCAGTCTGTTTTTATAGAACTTAAACACCAACTCATTCCTCCATAATTATTTTCAAAGTTATCATCAATGTGGAAGGGATGCAGTAACACACAATTTTGTGATATCCACAAGATGAAAAAGATAGGTAAAGTTGTGTGTCCTTCAAGAGGAGCTAAAAAAAAAAAAAACAAAAAAAACAACTTTCCTAATTTTTACTAATTTTTTTTTTTTTTAAAATAAACATTTCTCATGACGTCTAGAAAAATAGAGTTTTGAAAAAATTTCCCTATGAGAACCTAATAAGGAATACAGGATGAAGAGATTTCCGGGTTTTATCCTACTTTTTCTAGCTTTAGAAAATATTACAAACTCTAAGAAATATTAAAAGGGTATACCAACACTGTTTAAATGCCTATTTATAATTTCTGACTGATCTCAAAATACTTCTCTAAGACCCAAGTATTAATTAGAGACAGTATCTTAAGTAGCAGAAATAGGAAAGTTAAACAAAGCAAGAGAACTGATTTTTTTCTAAATTGCCAAATGAAAAAAACCTTATACCAGTTATGCTTCATTTGACCTCAGATCAAGTATTTGTTTGTATTACTGCAGTTCCTATTGTGCCTAAGTGACCTCACTGCTCCGCATAAAACAGATCAATAGTTTCTACCACTAACCAAGATGAAAGATTGACAGAAGTAGTAATACAACAGAAATTAATCAAATGATGTGATGGTCCAAGTGTTGTACTAATTATAGGAAAATATAAATATTTTAGCTAGATTTCATTGAAGATTATATACTAGGCCATTGTTACCCATCATTCAGCCTCAATGCTGATATATTTTGTTTCACTGTCTTTACCTGCCCAACAGTTACTGTGTGTAGCTGCTCTGTCCTCTGATTCTTAGACCTTATGCATTCTGGGGACTGGTGTTACTTTGTTTTGAGCTTCTAGAGAGCCTAGTATAATGAGGTCTTGAAATATAACCAAATATCCAAAGACAGAAAGAGGTAAGTTAAATGTTTTGAAAACTGAATGTTAAACAGCTTTAATATGACATTCGTAAAAACCTGAAATGTACATATTACAGAGAGGGTTACAGTAGAAAAAAACAGCACTGTGAATTTATATTGTGAAACTGTACATAAGCTGCTCCACAGTGTACAGGTAGTTGAGTTACCTGCAGGTAAGTTGCCTTTAATACTGGAAGCAGTAAAGTTGTAGTAGTAGCTTAGATTCAAAAACATTACTTTTACCCATATGGCTATGTGCCAGCTGTTTTCATTAGGCATACAAGATCATTTCTACAGTGTTATATTCTCCAGTTACTAATCTAGATATTTAACTTTACATATTCCAAGCCACAAATTGAGCTTCCAAAAGGGAAACAGTACCTTTACAGAAATGCATTCAAGGTGCTTTTTCAGATTATGATAGATCAACATGACAGATGATTATTTTAATTTATACTAATAACTATCTGAAGATGCCCACTACATCCCTGGTTTTTTGCATCAATGATTCTGTCCTCTAAACTGCTTCTCACAGATACTGTAGTAAACCATAGTTTAAGATTTTTACTAGCCCAGAAGCAGAAGTATGTTTGCTTTAGTTCACACTTCATGCCTGTGCTTCCAATAAAAAATTGTAAGGTCCTTACCCTAAATGTACACATCACATCAGTAATCCGTAACACTGTGATAAAGGGATGGACATCTATAGTGTCATGCATTATTAGCTAGAAACTTGAAATAAATAGATTTCCAGGCAGAAAACTGACATTTTTTTTCCTCCTCCATTCTCCAATAAACAACTGAAAACCCTGAAAGAATGACTTGAAATAATGCAAACCTTCTGAAGTTTGCAAAATGACCTATAACAATTTTAAATATAACCTAAGCTTTTTTAAAAAAAGTGGAGATTTGTTCTAATTATGACCTATAAAAAAAGTTTAGCTGTGAAAAAGCAATCTAGTAGTAATACAAGCCTAAAAAAAAAATTATCTATAGCTAGTTATTAAAAGATCACCTCCATCTCTGCTTGTTTGAAATTTTTCCTACAAACTCTTACCTCCCTGCATTGATCCAAGTCTGGTACTTTATTCAAGCTGTCACTGATTGAAATGTCATTCAAGCCACAAAGAACTCTGTTAATGTTTCCATCAACTACTCGTTGTTTCTGCTTTGATCGGATGAGATCTCCCTCCAGCCACAACATTGCTTGCTTCCTTTAAGATACAAAACCAAATCAATTCATATCAACAGATTTGTGTACACATAAAAAACAATATGAAAACATGCTACTCTTACAGATTTGAATCTTCTATACATCTTCATCTGTAAAAAAAAATTTGAATGTCTATCACAAAAAAAAAGGAAATAATAATTTTCAATGGTTAAAAACAACAACAAAAGCACCCCCCAGATTCACCAAACAAGTCTATAGCCATCACAGAAATATTACAAGTACTAAAACTTCATTTTACAAAATCCTACTGGGAAAAGAGACTAACTAAACCAGAATTTGCAATGGTATTTTAAAGGCTTTTAAAACACAACTTAAAAATTCATATAAAATAATGCTTTTTATATACATAAGGTGCAGAATAAATGATGATACAGCACTTTCCAACTTATTAGCATGAGTTTTGTGTATAGAGATACTGCGCAGTAAAACTACAGCTGACCTGCACAGTGGAAGTGGTCATAGTCACGTAAAGCTGAACAGGACTCTAGTCAATTTTCAGAAAGTGAAAGAACATATCCTTCAGACAGGTGGTAAAAAAAAATAATAATAATTTAATTGCTATAATGTGTATGGGCTAAACAGGCTTTTGTTGATGAAACTGCATTATTCCTCAATAAGCAAGTTTGCTGGGTAGACACTTGTCATGCTAGTTCCATCCAAGAACTGAGACCCTATTACATACTACTGTAACAAAATTAAATTCTATACTGAACAGAGAAAAAAAAAAGAACGAGGAATTAAATCAGAATATACTTTCACTGGAAACTTTTTTTTGTTTGAAAACAAAATGTTACGGCAAAGCTTAAGAGCCAAGTAGTCTGAGCCAACTGCCTAAACTTGCTCAATAATAAATGAGAAAGGTAAGCACTTCCAGAAAAATTTCACTATGTCCCAAGAAAACATCGAGAGAAGGGAGAAGGAGGGGGTGAGGGGAGAGGGAGCGCCACTTATTCCACTTAACAGAAGTAGCCTAGAAAACATGCTTGAATTTAAATACCTTTGAAATCTTTCAAGATTAATTGCCTTCACAGTAACAAACTGATTTGATACATACTTGAGTGGGAGGGTCTCTACAGAGAAAC
This sequence comes from Nipponia nippon, assembly GCF_047370975.1. NCBI lineage: Eukaryota > Metazoa > Chordata > Aves > Pelecaniformes > Threskiornithidae > Nipponia > Nipponia nippon. The sequence goes on from NW_028262369.1 coordinate 42,091,745, forward strand.
TACTCAAACCTCCCTTAATAAACCTCAAAGAATCTAAGAGATGAAGCTTTGACATCTATGAAGGTTGGGAGATCAAAGTTGCAAGATTTTACCTTTTTGTCAGATGTAACTACTCTGCAGCCCTGAGGGCAAGATATTTTATATTAGAACGATGCAACTGATGTTAGCTCCTTCTTTCTCAATCCCATTTTGACACTACTGGTGACATTGCTTGAATTTTGTCTGATTGTCAAAACAGGTATCTATTGCCATTAGGACAATAGAAAATTCTTACTGAACAATACAACAGCTCTTAGCTATGAATAATGTAGGTATGAATGAAAAATATCTGAAGGATCTTTGCCTATCTGTAAAATCAAACCAAGTATTTATATGCCGCTGCAGAAAAGACATGGGCCCTGTTTTTCCTATCTCTCAAGTAAACAGCACTTACTAATCACAGAACCTACTACCTTTCTCTTTAAATTTTGCTCTATTGTGGAAGTTATTTTTAAGAGCACATCATCCAAGCATCAGCACGGTGTGAAGAAGTTTAATCTGCCCTCAGTGAGCACTTATGGTTTGCGAAAGTGTGATTCACAGTATTTTGAATAATAGTAGGCCACCTCTCAAACAAAGGAGTGCCCATTCAGTTGCACTGGAAAATAAACAGGAATCCTCATTTGTGCTCAGTTTCTCTAATGAATTACAGTAATACTTTTTTCTCTCCGATATCCCACGGATTTTAAGATGCAAGGTCAGTGCATGTTTTACTGTATTTACACAGCATCTAGCAGAGCTGTTGCATTCCCTTTTTTCCAAGAAGAGACAAAATTGTGGTTGATTTTCTCAAAACGTTTTTCCTCATAACAGTGAAAATGCTTCCAACTAAGTATCATCACGGTATCAACTCAATAATATCAACATAACCACTGTAATAGTAAATGCACAATGTAGAAACCACTATGAAATGAAACTTCATGTCTACATCACTGAAGCCAGTGCAATTATGTCATTCATTTCCAGTCAGGATCACACCTTGAATCACCCATTCAAATTATCTGTACACGAAATGTTCTCAATGCAAAATATACAGTCAATTTTGAGAAGCAGCTGTACTAAAACCATACATTGGTTAACAACAATTAGATCCAACTAATTGGATCAATGCTAACAACTGTTAGATCCAAATCAGAAATGCTTCATACATTATGCTAGGAATCTGACAGAGATCATAAGCTGTCCACCACATACTTATTTAATCTTTAGTTACGAGAAAGAAAAAAAAACATACCATCTATACTATTGTAAGATTCATTTTAAGTGTCACCATAGGCTATATATAAAGTCTATCATTTCTATATTAATATTTTAATAAATCCTTATTGTTGATTTAGTCTTTTGACCACATCTGGACTTTACACTTCCCAGACATTTGTCTTGAACTCCTAAATCCCCCAGAACACAAACATGCAGAGTCTTGAGACCCTCTGCCCCTTAAGGTGACAAAATGCATAGCACTCCAGAGAAGATGATTGCTACTGAGTAAGTTTGTTTGATTTCAATCCCAAATTAATTAACCTTAAATATATTGCAACAGGCAGTAATATACGACGGCAGTAGACAGAAAATAGAGCCTATAAACAGTGCAAGATAGATAAGGATGTAGAGAAGCAGTTGATTCTTAGTAGCAAATAAGGTATACATACTCTTCCAAGAAGTGTTGCTGGGGTCCTATGATAGAGCCTGGTCGACATATTCTTATCCAAGCAATGGCTTCAGCATGTGTGAACTTGTAGTGTTTCATTATGTAACATGCAATCAGTGTTCCTGTTCTCCCCAGGCCAGCTATAGAAACACAAATATCAACATTCACATATGAAATCTTGAGCATTTCATAATTATCAAATTGAAGTATGGAATATGAAAAGGCTTCTTTGCAATGGTATTCACCACCTTAATATTTGAAGAAAGAATTTCTGATTCAGTATCCCGTTTATCACGTAATTGGATTTCAATGCTGTAGATCTAAGAACAAATATATCATACTTGTAAAAAGTTAACAGCGTTTAAGAACGCATGCAACAGTGATCACTCTTGGCACTTGTACAATTCTACTTGAAACTTTTTTTTTTTTTAAAGGCTGATATTTTAAAAAAGCTGTCACCAAGCTGGATACAAACTTCATATTTATAAAACCAGTAAAAACAAAATCAAAGTACCTTTGAGAGGCCAACACATGTACTTTACAAATCAAGGTTCAAATACATGCAAATACAACACAACAGATAGCAGCATGTGTCTTCTCAGCCAGTGGCTTTTTGTTTTTGAATCAGTTTTGTTGTGAAACCAACCTATAAAACTATTCACGGCTATACGTATAAACAACAATCAATGTTGACCAGCATGTAATTTTATATATCAATAGCTTAAAAAATGATTTAACCCATTACCCCCCAAATCACAAACTAATCCTGGTTTTAAGGGGAGAATAGAGAGACAGAAAAATTAGCTTTTGCTATCAGACCAATCTCTTAACTGTAGAGTAAGCATTAATCTCTTTCTAGCCCTATGTTTTATCTACTAGTAAAGTGTCTCCCCATTTAAACCTTATTTTCCCAAAAAAACAATATTTGCAGTTCACAGTCTCATGGTGGCCAGCTATTGTTTATGCACCAACAACTATCTAAACAGAAACTCTCTAAGCAGCCAGACATGCTTGCTGACAATTCTATACACAACTACAAGCTCGTTACATTTAACCAATAACTAAATCTTGCTGTCACTTTTTGGAAAGTTAAGATGATTCAGGTAAAAGGCTGAAGGTAAAAGTTCACAAATAGTGAGATTCCATAACTCTACACTGGAAGACTAGCTCTGAAGAATCATTTAAAAAAGGGGAAATATTGTTAGAGACACAGTTTGAGGCTTGGGGATTTTTGTTGTTGTTGTGGTTTGGGTTTTTTTTAAATGCAAAAGGAATGCAACATGCAAACAGATAATGAAGAGCTGTACTATACTAAACATACATCTGAATAAGAAAACAGTCTCTGAAAATTGCAGGTAATATCTACCAACTGCATGTATCACTAAGACTTCAGTTCTTTTCTCTAAGTTCCTACTAATGTACAAACTTTCCATAGCAACCCTTTGCATTAAACCATTCTATAACTTCTGGGAAAAGCAATTTCTTGTGTGGAAGCTGTGCTTGGAATAGTTCTGCAATAGCAGTACAAAGAAGACTACAGACAATACATTAACTCCAAGTTAACTGTTGATTTAACTTTTTATAGGCTTATTTAGAAGGGTGTAAAAAACCTAAAAAGAATGAGATTGTTGGTTTGCTTATTAAATGGTCAGACGAAAGACCAAAAATACTTCAGTTTAGCACGTGCATATCTAAGTCACTAGAAAAGTATATTGTATTTCTCTTTAGCAGCTAAGCCTGGAGAATAACAATCTACTGCTGATCAATAATTTATACTCTCATTTAGTCAATGAGCAGATGTCCAGCTTATTAATGCCAGAATTTCTGGGTTCTAGCCACGGTAACAACTTGTTAGCAAACAAACTTATTTATCTTTGATATGAATGTTTATTGTTCATGGAAAAATTATGAATGAATAGCATGATTCTTGTTTCAGATCAGCAAGACATTTGTCTCCACAATGTCCTTACACAACTCTAAACATAAATCGAGCCAAACCCTTCAAAGCCTTTGTTAATCATTCTCAACTAAGCACGTTTTGTGCCTTTTCTGGCTGATTTGCTGAAATATGCTCGTTTGAAATGCTGGCATCACAATAACTCACATTAACTTGGAATGTGGAAGTCATGCTCCACAGAAAAATGTAGAACAGTCCAAAAGCACAAAGAAAACCTTTCAGTCTTTCGCATTTCCTAGCCAATTATCATAATGCTGTGAAAGCATAATGCAAAAGAGAAATCTCCAACTAAAACTCACGCCTTCAAGTGATATTAAGAAAAAACAGAACAACGAACAACAGATTGTCAGTTACTGTAAGTAGTAGTGTAGGATGAAAGAACTTAATGTGCATATGAAAATAACAAATATTTGTCATATATTTAGTCAAATATCATAAAGCCATATTACTTTCACAACCAGAAAGCGTTATTTTTAAAATCATTTATTTCTGGAATGAACGCTGCGGATTTATACTTACTTTAAACTTCGATCTGAGAAATAAATAAGTGCACATACCTTTACAATGTACAGCAATAGCACCATCTGCATTTTCACAGATGTTCAGGAACCTCTGAACTATACTGTCGCTTGGTGTGCTTCCATCTATGAAGAACAGGTCATAATGCTCAAAACCAGCATCAGTAAAGCGTTTTGCCTCATAAATTTTTTTGTTCAGTCTTATGATTGATGTGACATTATGTTTCTTGAAATAGGGAAAGTAGGCTTCAGGTGCATGAAGAGGATAACCTATAAAAAAAATAAAGCAACAATCATTTAATGTCATAGATGAAGTTCAAAGTTCTACTAATCAAAATTGCCCCCAAAACCTTTTCTGAAAGATAAACATGCTAATACTGAAAATGCTTTACTATTTTATTCAGCATGAACATGTTAAGTGATATAAAAAAATTCTCCACAAAATGCTCATGAAGACCACTATAATTAAAAAAAGGATCAGAAAAAAAGAAATGTGTATTTCACACAGTGTATGTGAAACACCATACTGTCTCCTGTTTAGCCCATTCCTGTCTACAAGTAGGGTTTTATACATAAAGCTAGAGACATATATGAATTCAGCATTTCAGAACAGCTATTTATCTATGGTCAAGCTGCAGATCAGAGAATAAGAACATGCTTTAAGAGGAAACAGTGTTTATGAGGAAAATAGATTGGTGATCTATACTATGGACAAGAGGAACAGTCAAAAGATAAACTGTAGTACCAGAAATATTCTGTGAAATAAAAACCCTTTAGTGCCTTGATTCAGTTGAGAGACAAAAGGATCCTCTAGATGAAGATGGGGGGGTGGGAAGGAAGGTCAAAGACCAACCACACCACAACTGTTCAGGACACTTTCACCAAATAGATGTTCTCTGTTGACAAGCGTGTGAGGGACTGTCTGCACATGCACACGTCTGTAGGATGTATGCATGTAAAACGTAGTTTATTCTTTCCCATTAACAATTAAGTCTTATGAACAAAAGACAGGAACAACGCAGCTACCACAAAAATCAGAAGGCCTGTCATTGACCAAATTCACTGGTTTATCTCTAGAATTTTTGTTCCTGTTCAAATAAAGTCCAAAAGCTTCCTCACAAAACATGGGTCATTTCTACAAGTCATATAGGCATTAGTAAATGCAATTAGAGTCACAACATAATGAGAAAAATGTAGCTTTGTAATGTGTACTTACACTCACCTGGGTGAGGCTTATTTGTAGCCTAATTAAGCATTAGTGCTAATTTAGTAATTTTCAGTTATATACATGTTAAAAATAAGACACAGGTTTTCCAAATTCCATGGAATAATTTAAATATTTTTTGAAAAAAATCTGCAAGAAGGGACTGTAACAGTGATTGGGGAAGAAACCCAAACCAACTTAAATATTTTCTTCCTGGATTTTGTTTAAATCTTCTGTTGACACTATGCAATTAGCAGCATTCCAGTCATAAAGGAAACATGAGAGAGCAGGGGTGGGGGGAAAGAGGTAGATATTCATAAAACATGTTCACATAAAGAAAGTGACATGGCACAAAGAATAAGGTGAAATTCAGCAAAAATCTGATTGGAGTTTTTAATTTTTTTTTTAGCTGGACCAAATCTCTCTTTTCCCTCTGCTGGTCAAGCTTCTTTTTTTATTCCATTAGAATCACATAGGTTCTTCACATTACCCCAAGAATCTTCAGTAGTAAAGGCAAGCTTCTTTTTCAAGTCTTTCCTGGCCTTTGTTACAAAACTCTTAATACAGTCTCCTTTGCTTTATGCAACTCACCTTTAATTCTGCATACTTATCGTATCAGGTGTCAGGTTCCAGGAGAAAAGTAAGGGGCCTGAATTTCTCAGGCACTTTGTCACTGAATGAAAGTCACTGACTGTTAGAAGAATTGGAATTCTTCTAGCAAAGAAGAATTTTAAAACCTTTGGAATTATGTTCTATGATTGTATGTAAAATGTTCACTGTATGATTATTTCTAAGGATAAAAATTAATCTATAAACCTCTATTATCTTCTGCTCATTTGTGACTGTTTAACATGCTGGAGAAAATAAGATCATAGAATAGCATTAAAATACACACCGTACCATTTTCAAGTTTGCTTTTTGGATGTGGTCCACTAAATGCTAAAAATTTTCCTGGAACAATCCAGTTGAAGTCACCGTTTTCCACTCGCTATAAAAATTTCAGAAGAGAAAAGCATTTTAATATCTGTACATACAATGTTAAAAAAGTTACTCAAGATTTTATTTTACTTTTCACCATGTTCTTGCTGCATTAAAACAAAACACTTGAAATGTAATTAGCTAGCTTACCTATATGGGACAAACTAACTAACCATAAGCTGCTTCTCAGAAATCTCTTAATAAAATGAAGCGCAAAAATTTTTGCTGAAGTTTTCCAATAAAAGCAGAAAGATCCTATATCTAAGATGTTTCTCCTTTAGAGGGTTCAGCATTTTAAGATACCTGCTTATAACAACACTGACAAACACCAACATTCTTGTACGTTTTACTCAAACAATACGGAAAAATACTTCCCCGTAAGGCACTGGCTAAAAAACCCAATTCATAGAAAACAAACTAATAAGCAATTAAGCCTTCAAAACCAATTGTCCTTTCCCTGTAGAAACTGAAATTTACATACTGGCATAAGTTCTGATGAGCCAGTAACCATAGAAGCAAAGTACAAATCAAATAAAAAGACTAAATTAAAAAAAACCAAACCTTTCAAACTGTGATGTTTTGCATTTCTTGCTCACTGTTAAATGAAAACTTCAAAAAGGCTCTGCAAATTCTGTCAGTGCCAAAACTGGAAGCTTCTTTGGAAATACATAACTGAAGTTTAAAACTACCTTTTTTTTTTTTAATTGTAGAGTGCTCATTCTTCATTTGGCAATGCAGTTATTCTCAGCATGACTTTTAAGGACATGGCACTCAGTTCAACTGCATTATTAAGCTTGTGTTTTTAGCTCTCAGCTCATCAAACATCCTAATGAGTGAAAGGTTCTGATAATGGACGTTGCTGTAATCAATTCACCGACTGTTTGCTTAGTTAAAGCCCATTAGGCTTGCTCCAAATGTCCTCACACAGTGAAAACTCCTGTAAGTTAACAAGGTTGCATAAGGACCAGTGAACCAATCTTACTGCCAAGTCAGAACCCCTCACCCACCCGAAATTTGTATTACAGAGTGCAATCTCATTGTAGCACCTCTACCCCCTTTAAGGATGAAGTCCTGTTCAACAAATTAAAGGTATTTTTGTATTTGTATCACCAGTTTTATATGTGAATTAAGTACTTCTTTATAGTTACATGGGTTATTGTGAATAATTTAAATTTTAACCAACCTGAGCTACAGATATATATGTATATGTGTGTATATATACTGACCGCTACATGCAAACAACATTATTATTAAAAAAAGAGAGAACTTGAGTATTTTACATCTAGTCCAACAAAAGGGGAATTAGCTGCCTTGATAATGTAGTAAGATGAAAGAACTATAAACGGGAAATAAAATTTCCTTTAGCCTGCTCCCTTTAAGTCTTATGCAACTTTTCTCCACATAACTACACATTTGAAGACCTAACATAGCAAAAACCTGGAACACAAAGTTTTAGAAACATAGCACAGGACATATCTAAACATACAAAGCTGACCATGATGTGTAAAATAATAGAAAACATACCAAACAATGGACAAAAAATTAAAGATGATTCCAAGTTCTTGCTTCTTAAACTCAGACAGCGGGCAGCTGTCACACATACTTGTCACAAACTAAAATAATGTTAAGGATTAAACAAGATAATGTATAGCTTTAGTCAATTATTTTAATTTTTTTTTTCAGGCAGATTATCACCTACTATATGTACAGATTCCTAAGAATTCCCAACCATCATTTGTTCTTAGAACAAACATTTTCCTTTTGTAGATAGAGTAAGCAAAAGGGCAGCAATTTCATACTTTAAATTTTAGTTACTGTTCATTTAATTTTGGTAATTCAGCAAAGGCTATACACCAATTTCTCTATCTAATCATTAGGGAACATTACAGTGTACAGAAATCCTTCTACGAATGCTTTTAAGTTTTGTGAATAGCTATATGTTATAGTGTGCCTATTGCAGCCAAAGTCTACTGTATAGATTTGTGTTGTAAATTAAGTTTTTCCACTGTTCATTCCTCTCCTGACTTCATCCTCTTTCTTGAGCACTTATGAAGCATTTCGTATAGCTGTATGTATTTCAGATATGTACTGAATCACCCCCATCTTCTTGCTATTAAATAACTATTACACAAAATAGTTATTTATCAAATGTTACAGATTTCAGAAAAGCAATTATCCCTAAAACTCGCTTAATATTAGAAATATTCAGCTTAAGATAATAAATTTTAAAATGGACATTTTCAGACTAAGCAGATTTATTCTCATTATTTCCAAATTTTCTGAAAATTGCAATAGAGGGGCGAATACTGGCTACAATAAAGTAACACAACTCTAAAAAGCGAGTTTAATATATATTCAAATGTTTAGTACACTTGTAGTTTATATATCCTTCTCCTTAACCAATGCAACTGCAGGAACTTCAGGGAGTTCCAAAGACAAGGTCCAATACAACTACATGGTTGTCACTGACCAGTAAAAACCCTTTCCCTTCCTTTGAGTGTGGGAAATGGTAGACAAAGATCATGCAACTACTCTGGACCAGATGTACATTCACCTCCTGCACCTCCAATTTCCTCTGTACACAGCCCAGCTCACAGGCACACTTTAAAGGTTCTCTGCAGCAATACAGCTTGAGATAACTGTCTACTACTAGCAGATAAAGGTGTGTATGTTACAGAACAAAGTCCTAGAAGCATCTAGAGTCACCCAGAGTATCTATTCTTAAGTTGTAAGAAGGCTGGCAGAACAATGAATGACATCTTTAGTTTTCTGGGACTTCATTAGGGGAAATATTTTACATGTCTTTTCATTACCGAAATCCCCATATAATGCATCCTTACTAAAATAAGCTCAAAATGTGCTTAATCTATGTGGCTATAAAAAATTTATCATATATTTGGGCCTAATAGCATCTCAAGAAGCAGCTCAACAAGTGTTGAAAGAAAACACAGATTCTGTGGGTCAGCTGAGAGGCCTTGCATCACATCCTGGGGGAAGGCTGGGAAAGCATGAAAGCGGTCCCAGAAGCCAGAACGGCTATGAGAAAACAGTAGATTTCTTATGTGATGCACTGAAATTGCAAGGATATTCATCCTGCCTGTTTTTGACAGACAGCATACAGGTTTGGATGCACACACCTTACATATGAACACTGGGTTTTACTTGCATTAAGAGGTGTTTCCAGTATGTTTTCAGTTGTGGGATACTGTATATTCTAGCTTATTTTAGGTAAACCAAGCACATTCAACTCATTTTAAACGTACAAACCTCATAGTGTTCATATTCATCCACATCAAATGTCTTAAAGTCAAAAAATCCATGCTGCAAGGCCTAAAAGGCAACAAGGTGTCAGTTTATTCTGAAATATGATATATAATCTCATTTTATAATATTGTTTTTGAGAATCAAAACTAAAATGACTAAACGTTTGTGCTTTTGGCTTATTGAAGACTCTATGGTAAGACAACATTACATTTTGCACAGATTAACAATACAGACAACAAAAACTCCAACGTCACTAAAGCATGTGAGGCTCATTATTTCCCCTTCAAAGACATTACGATGTGACATAAGGTTGTTGCATATCACTTAAATCATAAAATTTATTCTCCCCACCCCACTATGCATGTTTTTTTCTGTAAGGCAGATTAAAAAGCAATTCCCTTTTTGTCACACACTCATTCAATGATTTCTATGCCGAATACATTTTCATGCAGTTCGACATAACAAAATACAGAACATTAAGAGTTTATTGATTTTCTATACTTAATATAATACTCTGATTTTATCACCATAATAGTCAGGAAAAATGGCACATATAGAATACAGTAGTGTGTATAACCTGTATTTTATGATTTGTTTTTAATACACATTCCACTGATAGAATGAAGTCCGCTAGACTACATTAGACAGTATTTATTACAGGATTGAAAGAAGTCAAGTTTTGTATTTGATTACTGTACTATTATTAATTTGTACAAAAATTGTGCCAATTTTGTACAAAAGATTTGTGTATAATACCATATTAAAAACAATTCTCTAAATAAGGAATTCATAGCCCAAATTTCTTCCAAGGAACAGGTGGAACACAGTTCTGCAGCATATATTTATACTGAATCTACTGCATTCTGAGAAGTATAGATATTACACAACATTCTGGGATTAAGGTGTGATAAAAACACACCACAGATCTATGATTCAAAAACCAATAATCATCAGTCTGCCATTATTTGCTACACATAGACCACCTTTTTTAAGACAAAATAAAAATAGCTTTGTTATAGACAGCATAGGCTCAATGACTGGACCCGTCATGAAACCTAAGATACCGAGAGGTTTGTCTGGACAGCTGATTTTGAAAAACGTATTTCATTTAAGCATGGTTGGCTGCCTGCACTCCAGAATTTGTAGGCCCGCTGAATTACATGTATATGATATATGTGCATGCAAACACCAAATTTACCCAGGTAGACTAAGATTTTACGTTAGATTAAGGCATATGGTTTCTGCTCAAAGCGTTTTTGCCTCTGTAGGTGAACTGGACAAAAATTCAGTAATAAATTCTATGGGAACAAAGGAGGAAAAACTGATTCTCAAAGTCCTTTTGATGTGTTTGTTGCAGATAAATTACAGTGACTGCACTGACTGCTTCACAGAGCTTCAGGATCTGTAGAATGCCACACAAATTAGAGTCTTGCTGTTAACTGACAGCTCCTTTCCCACCCCCACAGAACTAAAAATATTAAGCTTGATCTCTCTTTTTTCCAATTTTGAAGAAACATTTGTTTTGCCATACTTTTAAGAATTACAAATAGTCTATAAAATGTCTGTACAGAACTGTTCATATAGCCTGCTCCCTTCATCAAGACCAGTGGGAAATGATGAACAAAATTTAATCTTTGCTTATAGTATGAAGCATATACTGTAACACAAGGTTGCCAATTAAGATGCTGTGTAACATTTTAACGAAAAGCAATATTGGAGCTTAGTATTCCCCAGGACCAGGACTGTTGAAAGTGACACATCAGAACACCAGTAACATACATTAGTTTTCATTCTTTTTAAACAATTCTGAAAAGATTAGGGTCAAACACTGAACCAACGGTTTTGGGGGAAAGTTGGGGTCACGTACACGCAAAAACTGCTCAGATTAAATCACAGTATACCTAGGTGTCTGTCTCACTTGACTTTATCAACCTACGTTACTCCCTTTTACCCATGGCTATAAATGATCTGTTAGCAGATCTAGTGCTCTGCCTTGCACTGTTGAGTTAAGAACCACCCCCAGCCAGGCCTGGTGCGTTTGCACATTCCGATTCACAAGGTGAAGTTCAGAAAGCTGTCGAAGGCCAGGCCAGCCAGGTAAAAGTGTAACCTTCTTCCATCATCACTACTCAAATACAGTCCTCAGTAACTCAGGCTTCATGACAGCATACTACTCATTCACACACATTTCACTTTGAAACTAGATTTTCTAATGTATTTTAACAGCATTTTCCTTCATGATTTAAAAGTCAATTTAAATCTGTTTTGCTTAGGAAAAGTGTTATTACCTTATTTATTCCCTGTAAACAGTCCAAGATCGTAAGATTGTATGTGCAGTTCCCAAATGAAGCATCCCTATAGATGTAATACAAATGAATATACACATAATTATTTTAAGAACTCAGGGAAAGGCAGCACACAACAGAGTATATTCAAGTTATTAAATCCCCTCTGAGAAATCTGAATTAAAGTTCGAAGAAGACATCTTTTTAGAAGCTTGTTCATGCTAAAGCCCTCCCCTACCAAAGATGTAGCTCGTTATAAATGCAGTTAGATACTGCAAATTATTTTAAGTGCATATTTTACATCATCTAACTACACACCCTTTACCAAATTATTTATGCTGTCCTGGAACAGAAAGCTTTGCATCCTCTCTCAATTGTGTAAGGATAGTGGCAAATAAAGCAAAACTTGCCTCGACCATTATTCAAGTCTTAATTGAGTTACACTAACAAGGAAAGGCAAATAGACTACTACTTTGGATTTCATTTACAGTCTCTCATTTTGATGCCTGATTACAGATGCGATTAAAAACTATCCAGATATAATTAAGTTTAATATTACTTGACCTCAGTTCTGCCACTACGAAAATAACAATTTCTCTTTAAAAGATGACAGGATACCCAAAGCAAAACATATTCAAGTAGTAAGAGACATGAATATAAAAATAAATACCACCACCAAAAAAATAACAGCAACAAATGTATCGTGGAAAAAAGAAAAAGTGCTTTTCAAAGTCTGCTTCAGACCAGTTTGCATTTTAACAAAATTCTGTCTGGGTAGATTATTTCCTAATCACTCATTAAAGGAATCTTTTACAGTTTTGCTCTAAGCTGTCTTATCCAGAATGCTAAGAACTACAATTTATCAGAATAGCAAAATTTTAGGTTTCAGCCAAATACATCTTTAATCTATAATTGATTCAAAATTTTCATTGAAAACTTTCCTTTTCTGATAGTCTACTTGCTATAAATAGTATGAAATTTGTTATATCAATATGCTCCTTCATCCCAAGTACTTTAAGAGTAGAATATTCTTACCCATTCTTTAAGAGCATAAGTATGGCGGTTTTGAGAAAGCAGTGTTCATAGAAAATATATTTAAGAAAATCAAAAGTTATGATTTCGGTAGTGTCATATTACAGGCAGGTTACTCTAGAAAAGCTTTCAAGTTATTAGATTATTAAAAAATACTTAGCTACAATGTTTTAGAATGGGAACTTTAAAGTGTGGATAAACCTTCAACATCCAAATCTAACAGTTTTTCAAAATGAAAAGCCATAAAGTATTTTCTTTACATTAGATAAGCAGAACATACCAAATCTGTAAAATAGAAACTTTACAGACAATACATTTTTGACAGAGAAAACTTGGATAACAGATCATTTTAACACAAAAGCATATTAGCGAACAAAAAGGTCTTCTGAGCAAAAAATCTTAAGGCTCCAACAGGAACACATACATAGCAGAAAATCTTTAAAAGCTGTAACCATTTTCTGAAGGGGCTGACAGAAACAAAACCTAAAACAATACAAACCACAAAATTAAGTATTTAGAGAAATAGGAATGGAAGATACAATTGTAGCAGACGTATCCCATATTACATGTTATTTTGCCGTAACAAGAATATAATTTTTATTTTATCTATGTGTATATAACTACTTCTTCAACTAATAAGGCATCTGATACTGCAGTACCTAAAAACAATACTGGAAAAAAGCCATATAATCTCTAATCCACTAATAAGAAGCGCTATGAGAGTAAGAGAGAGAAGGAGAACATTGAACTTGACCTAGACATACAGGATAAGCCTACCACAATTCCAGGTGTACAGTAGTCTTAGCTACAGTTCCCACAGACAGCTATTACCAGTGGAGCGCACATGGATGCTGGCAGCTAACATCTATTGCCTACATCACCCATGCCTTAAACGTCTCGTTTCTGTCACTGTGCACCTAACCATTAGGTGTACTGTGACTGGAGAAAACAGCTCTGCTGACACTTGTTATCCACACACAGTGAAATAATAGAAAGATGGAAAGCAAGGAAAAGTCCAAATAGGCAAAGTTCTGGAATAAACAAATAAAAACCTGTTTAAACCTAATCCCAAATTCCCAGAAATGCAAAGAATAGCAGTATTCTAATTTTTTTTTTAAAGAAATGCAATACACTGAGTTAACATCTGAAAAACTTATACCCCCATCTATCTTTTGTGGCAGAACGCGATAATGTAATGAAACCATAAACAAACACTAGATATGAATGACAGTACAGCATGGCAGTGAAATAACACCTGGAAGCAGTGGTTTAATATTACCCAATGCTTCAAGGGAAAGCATGATGTTTGATGAACAAATACTGAGCATATCATATCAGACCTTGCCATAATCTCTCTTTCTCTCCCCCTCTGCCCCCCAAGTACCATCCGGTAAGAAAACACAAGTAAATCATAAACGTTCCTTCTATTGTAATTTGGAAAACAAGAAAATGGAACAAAGTCTATGCACCTTTTTTTTTCTTCTTAAAGCCACACAGCCATTTTTATTTTAGCACTCCCAATTCTTTTTAGGGTAAATCCAGAAATATATATATATTTTTTTCTTTTCTAGTTTCCAAAAGTACAACTGCCTGATTAGAATCAATTTCAGATGCAAACCCCTTTCTGAAACTTTACTGTTTTACGCTCCAGAATTTTAAGCTAAGCTATCTACAGGTATTTAATTTTAGGTGTAAGAACAGAGAAATTCATCTGGCAGAAGTTTTAGGTATAATCCATAAGGACTCTGCATGCTGGACCCATTGATACAGTAGAGAGATATCTGAAGTACAGGTAAGGCAAGTGCTTGTGGATTCAGTATTAGGAGATGAGACCCAAGTTACCAGTTTCAGAACACAGAGCAAACAACAAAATACACTTTACAGAGCTGTTTTAAATATTAAAACAATTTAAAAAATTATGAAAAAGTCACAGTGTACTTATGAAGTGACATTTTTAATATTCAATCTTCCTATCAAATAGATTATTTCATATTATTCCAGAGAAGTGTTAGTATTCCTTTAAGAGTTTAGTCAAAGAGCATTTTGCAGAAGTATTAGAGAGGACAGACGCTTAACACCAATCTTACTGCCAACTACATGTCTAGAAAGGCCTTGAAATACTCAAAAGGCAAAGATTAAGAGTTAATCGCGACCTGATTTCCTGAATGCTTTAAATAAATTACTCAAGTAAAATATCTTTTTGTTTAGAGGGAGTTGTCTAAGGTATTTTAAGTCACTAATTATTTTGATTCTTTCTTTGTTAAAGGCAAAACCAAAACAGATCTCCCCCCAAGTCACCTAGAGGACTTCCTCCAGGCTGAGGCTGAGTTAAAGTTCTTTTTCCAGCCCAGAGAAACCAGTCAGAAGTCATGTCAAATCGTTAAGAAGCTTTGTAAATATTTAAAAAGCAAATTTGATCTTATTTTCTGAATCCTCTTGAATTAATGCATTTACTGGAGAAAACTAAATAATTAAAAACTAATGCAGAACAGCTAGTTCAATTTCACCGTTCTTTCTGTCAACCCATCTTCCTTCCTACTGATGTATAAATTTCCAGACCATGGATAAAAATATTGGATACTGTCGGAACTAGTACTAACTGTTACAAAAATCCCGTTAGAAATACAGCTATTCTCATACCACATTGACTTGATAAGTCAATTATATAGCGCTAGATCCACCAGCATGCATTTTCTTTCTACCAATGACAGATATATTTCAAAGTTAAAGCAATAATTAATAATACTAATTTTAGCTTGCATAAAACACAATAGATTCTGAATGGGCCATGCTTTGTACCACAGTAAAACCAAATGCAAGCACTAACAGTTATGAGGAAGAGCACTGTAAAGAAAAAATACCTTTACTAACCTTGAAGAAACATATAATTTGAGATGAAATTAAAATTAATTCCAGACATTCTTCCTATTTAAACTTATTCTTCTTTGTCCACTGTACACAGTCAGCATCCTATCCTACAGAAAGCTAATGCATGTGCTTACATTTAAGACAGTAGTAATTTTTGACTTACTGGGACTACTTATGCATATACAAAAACATTTACGTGTTTTTACTCATGGAAACCAAGCTATTTGGATTTCAAATGTTATACCTTTTTGTTCAACTCAGAAGTCTGTGTTTAAAAAAGCATTGAAGAGAAAGGAAGACCTCATTTCACATCAGGATAATAGAACAGAGCACATACAGACATCTCTCCACAGTTTTACAGTGTGGGTGCTCGGATTTCTGTTGCTGATCACACATTTCATTATGTATTCTTCCAGTCTTTTACGGCCAAATGGATAACCATCTTGATTTTCAAACAGTGTGTTACCAACTATTACCTGATAGTACTCTATTTGCTTTCAAAATGAGAAAAATGTGAATATTTCTATGAGATACAGATGTAGCATGAATCTGAGCTGGCATTACAAAGCTGCAAATCCCACATCTGATTTCACAGTTATTGTAGCTGACCTCAATACTGCATATAATGCTTTCCCTTTCACCAAACCTCTAAACACTGTCAATAGCAAAATTGCCATTAAAGAAACAAAACCCAAAAGCTACAAACTAAAATCTAGCTCTGAAATTCATGTCATATGTAGATACTGAACACAGTAATACTAAAATGTATTCGTTTTTTCTCTTTAATATAAAGTCACTACAGAGTAGTTTGAGGTAAAAATCTAAAACTTAGTTTCACAATAGGAAACTGGTATTTATGATGATTTAAAATGGTGTTAGCACTGTTTTCTTAAATGGACGTGAGAAGATACAGTACAAGATCTTCAAGGGACTAGAGTGTCACTGAGTGACAGCAAATCAGCCAAAAATAAGGTGAAAGTGTCTCGAGACAGTAGTGTGTTATCCTCCTGCTTTGACTTTAGTTTTTCTATTATTTAAAAAAAAAAAAAAGATTTCCATGTATCTTGTAAGAGGGTTATTCTGATTTCCTTCTACCCCTGAACAATATTTGCTGAAGCTGTCTTTAAACGAAATACCAGCTGAAGATCTAAGCCGATTAAGGCTTTTTGAGGTCACTGAGCTAGATGAAAGTAGATCAGTTTCCTAGTGATCACTTCATGTAAACATACCTCAGTCCTCTATAAAGAATCTGACAATGCCACAGATTCTACCTATTGAAAGTTGTCTATTTGTTTTTTCCAAATAGAAGACACTTCAGATATCAAATTAACAAACTTGTTAAGTAGTCTAGCTGTAACACTGAACTGATCATTGCTCACTGATAAACTCTTGCACTTGAAACTATTGAAATGGAGATGACCTATACTACAGAATTTATATAATATCTAAGTTCCAGGCTCCAAGAATAAATTTAAGTCAGTAAGTACTGAATACCAATGATTAATATCTCAAATTATTTCCTTCCTAGACCTTAGAATAGGAGGGAAGAGGTAAGACATCTGGGTTATGTTTTTCATTGTACATAAGAGTCATTTTAGTCCTTTTCAAGACACTAAAGATGTGGAAGGAATGCAAACTTTCTCATAGCACCAACTTGTTTCTTCACAGTATAGCTCGATGCCAAGCAGATACACTACCTAAGGCAGCGCTACAGCTTCCAGCATGGGTTCATTTGCTTGAGCCTCTGTATCATGCTGTATTTTGCATCAGAGATATCTCAAATGTCTTAGAATGGACAGGGTGAGAAAATAATCTCAAAGGCTTTGGAAAACCAGGGAAGGAGGAATAAATTATTTCTTCCCCATTCCTAGCTAATCTAGATTGTCCCACTGCAGGCCCTCACCAGATCTACTTACCCTTCTCTCAGCCCCAGTAATTGTTAAGCTCCTTATGTATCTACTCCAGCCTCTTCCTATGAATTCAACTCCCAAATATCCCCTCCCTATCAGACTCCCCATTTCTTACCTAGTCTCCTATCTTGTCAGAATCTTTCAGTTTATTTCCTCACTCCTCTTCATCTCATCTCCCGTACAGCTAGATTACACGGCCTTCTTTCCCAGCAGGACGAACTATACTGCAGGTAACAGAATCTGCTTAGGCTCTAAATCCAGTGCCAAGACCTGACATAGTCCAAAGCAGCTCCAAAAGAAACCTAAGTGCTTTCCAGCCCCACGCCATATAAGAAAGAATGCTCAAGAAATCAAGATGTTTAATTCTTCTAGCAAAAGCTCGTAACACTATATTCCTTCTAGAAATAGCAAGGCTTTGCTCAAGAAGATTGCCTCCCTCCCACCCTCTAAAATAGCCAAAGGTTTGCATTTAAAAAACAAAACCAAAACAACAAAAACCCCCAAAACATAGCAAAACCCAACCATACCACAGAATCCCCCCCCCCCAAAAAAAAACTCCACAACATCCCCAGAAAGCTTTAGTTTTAGCCAATCATTTACCTCCCAGCAACTCTGGGCTTGAAACACACAAAGACTGTAGAGGAGTTAAGTTTCAGAAGACTGCCTACTCTGAACATTTGTTGCGCTCTTCTCCTGAAGCTGACAAACGGAATGAAGCAATTATACTTTTGTAATCATTTTGACAACCCAGACTGCAAAAACCGAGTAGTCTCTTTGCTGGACATTGCCTTCTTCAATGTTTTCAGTTAGTATTCTCTCCCTGGGAAACATGAAATGCTCCTTGTATATAATATAAAGCTATTTTCAGAAAGTCTTGCTGTTTCTTGTATTTTTGACTCCTCCTTTCCTGATCCCAGAGTAGCTAACTATTCTATTTTGGAATAGGATTTTATTAATTCAAACTCATGAGAATTTGCTTAGAATAATTATTTAACACCTAAAATGAAAATGGTTTGTGTCATTAAGTTTGTTACTGTCGTTCTTATCAGCCTCACAAGAAATCACAGAGCCAATTACTTTCACTACTCCCTACCAGTCAAGCATAAATAGCATTTTTTATTGTTACTACTACTATCTTCATCATTATTAAAAGGAATTGGTTGCAAGGCAAAGGTCTGTAGCCTTTGGTTTGAACAAATAGGGTCATTTGAGACTGTTCTGCAAACACACTATTCCTCCCAAGTTTTCAGTCTTACAATTTTGGGATCTGACAACTAAGGTTCTTTGTTTTGTCAGAATCTCTTTTTCACACACCTTAATCTTTACTTTGGCAGGGGAGAAAGGAATCTAAAGACATAGCAATTTACTATAATTCCAAACAGTAAATTTTTTTAATTGGTGAACAAGATACAGCTATTCTCAGGTAACATACATCCTCCACTACTAAGAGAGTTTTGCTTTTTAAGCAAGTTTTGTATAAACTAAGCTTAAGATTCTGAAAAATTTAAGTCATTTTAGTATTAAAAGCTCTTATATGAAAGAAATTCTCCTGCCAAAATTGAACCACTAAGAATTTTATATGAAAGGGAGAATTGGGTTTTTTTAGACTCCACTAACATGCTACAGAGTAAACCCCAGAAGGAAGGGAAATATTGCAGGGAAATATTTCACTTTTTGCTTCCCCAAAATGATAAGGAGACAGAAGAATGTATTGACACTGTTTCTGTGCTTAGAATAATAGAGTTTGCTTCAAAGGACTTCTTGCAGCAATTTTCCAATACCTGAACCTTCTGTAAATAGAAAGCACCCATGTAATTATTTCAAACTGGGAGAAGATTAGGAATCAAAGAATCTAAAAGGTGGAGAAAAAACACACATTATCCTTTGTTTACCTTAGATCATCACTCCTGTATTTTCTATAGAATTTGAAGATGTTACAAAATACTGACATGTTTAAAGTAACTGATTTTTTTATGCATTGTAGCACGTATCTTTTATAATTTGCTGAAAAAAATACGGGTATCAACAGCTCAGTAAACTTCTTGGGCTCTGGAAAGCTATTGATGACCAGGTGAATGTATAAACTCCCTGCCAATAAAAGCTATCACTTATTTGATACCTTTTTAAAAAAATGTGTTTGATGGGTTAAGACTTCAAAGTCAAACTGGTCTTCACATACAAATCTACCATCCCAATAGTTTATACTGTATCTGGCTCCTGTACAAGCTATGAGAAGAGAGACAATCTGATCCTCCTTTGCTGAGTGGCTGTAGAATCAGATGAATTTCATAAAGACAAGGTAGGTCTACATTTACAAACGCATTGGCTGACAGTGAACACTACTTGTAAAACACTGATTCCCCTAAAAAAAAGGACATTGACCTTCTTGCAGTTGCCTTTTATTGCCAGTGTTTGCATAAGAATAGTGTGAGGTATTTTCATTCATAAAGTACAAGGGCATTTCATGGTCCACACCATGAAAAAAATCTGGAAGTCTCTTTATTAGATAGGCATGACAGCTAAAACTCAGATTCAAGTGTCAATATGACCTTAGTACAGAGAATAAAGACAGATTGATAGAAATTATCTATGATTCATTGAAAACAGAAAGGCAAAGCAATTTAATAACTGGACCGTCAGTACTTGTTCTGTAAAATAGGGAAAATATAACAGCATAAAACCCCCTTCGTTCATGTAAGTCTAGCTGGTTAGGTACTAGGTAATTTAAAAGATTTGGATGACTTCCAAATAGTAAAACAATACATCATAGAGAAAAGTTTTAATTGCTAAATCACACAAACATGCTAAGAACTATTTTCTAAACCTGACAGTTTGCAAGACTAGGAGTGTTACTTAAAACTTAAATCAATTGAAATGGCTTTATTATTCCAACACAGAGCAAGTAATTCCACCAGAAGTAAAAAAATATTTTTTCTGGAGATCAGTCATTTTGATACAATGTCTGTGTCAGAAATGAAACCCTTTTCTGGGAACGCAAACTGAAAAATTTGTATTTAGCAAATTCTAAAACACAGAAGTTAGGCCCATTTCTCATGTTCACATACCTAAATGGAAGATATGGTGGATTAGATCCAGACAAAAGTGTTCTGTAAGCTTCTTCTGGTGTTTTCTTCAAGTATATTACCTAAAGGGGGCAGGGGGAGAGGAAAAAAAATAAGCCCTGAGCCTGAAAAGTCATTAACCACATGTACGCTTCCCCCAGCCCACTAAACTCTTAAGAATGTATACTATACTCCTTTATGACAAACTCCTATGACATTTATAGGTCAGAAAAGACATACCTACACAAAGTAAAAGATTCAGAAATCAACACAAACTGGGATTTGTTTCATGTCATTCCCCCCCTTTTAAAAAAAATAAAAAAATCCACATATTGCTGCAACTGAGAGACTTTAAGACAGATTCAACATCGTATTAAGATGAAAAATAGGCATATATGCTACGAGTTCCCTGTCCAACTTCAGATGAGTCAAAATATTATCACAGCAGCTGGCAAAGGAAACATTTCTCCACCACAGCTCAACAGATTTTCCAACACAAATATTTTCTGGTTCCTAATTGTCAATATCAAACTACTAATTAAAAAAAAAAATCCAATTCAACAAGCTGAACCTGTTACTATGAAACCACCATATAGTTAACATACCATCCTAAGCCAAGGCTCATTCTATCGCTGAACACTATCAGCTCAGCTTGTTTACTTAAGTAAGAAATTAGAATACAATCGCATCTTGTTGCATTTCAATTGCTATTCGTACAGTAAAACTGGTCCTAAAATAAATTTAACTTGGAATATATATTAAGCAAGTGCATTATTTACAAAAAAAATTTCATTGAGTTTGGAGTGGCATATTTCACATGCACAAACATGTTTTGTAAACAAAGCCACAAAATTTTCCTAGCCATTTGCCCCCAACTCACCTTACAACCAACACCTACACGGCTACTTTTTAGCTCTACGCACATTTAACTGTTGAATGTGAAGTATTCTAATAATTATTTTCTTAACCAAGACATAGGCTAATTCCTGATCTAAAAGCTTTATTCAACTTTTGACCTCGAACATATTAGAATGTGTGGTCACTCCCAGAATATCTGCAATTTGCTTTATGTCTTGAGTCCTATCTCAAGTTAGTGGGATTCTTAGTATTCTGTAAGATGTCAACATGGTAGGTAGATTTTCTTGCATTTCTTCCTCAAGCATGGACCAGGCAGACAGAAAAGACAAGATAAGGATAAAACAAACAAGAAAATTGACTCAAGTAATACAGTCTGAAAAACTCTTTGCCATGACACAATGAAAAGAGGGGCAAGAATCATCCCTGTTTTTCAACTACCAACTATTTCACTGCTTTGAACAACTGTTCCAATTTTGGATGAAAACCCCCTACACAAACTGATTTGCCTTCAAAAGACCAATTCCCGGACAGAGCTGCATTTCAGTCTCAGCCTCCCATGTTGCTGCTCCACTCATCACGGTCACACCGATAGCATGGATCAGTATAATCAGTACCCGAAAGGAGGACCGAATCCCACTTATCTTGAAATGTTAAATCTCAATGCTGCAGCAGTGTCCGTATTGCTGTTTCATTTAGCAAGTGCCCAAACTACATGTTTCTCAAAATTAATGTCCCTGTATTTGTGCAAACTTTCATATTCCCCCCTTCCTTAACCTCTGAAAGCAAACATTTCCTGAAACCTTCCGCCATCAAAACAGACCACAATTTCTACATAAAAACCAATTCCATTTATTCTGTGTTATCAGAACAATTGTTTCTAACTCAATTATTAGATTCTTTGTTGTTGGGGTCAAACCAGTAATTACTAATATTGAAACAGATTCAGAGATTTACTTAATGCATATATTTATTTACTTAATTCAAAAAGTGGAGGGACCCATTTCTTTTTTTTTTTTTAAGCTGTAATGGTCTGTCTACAGCAATGATTGCTAACTAATGTCATCAACTTCGTGTTTTCAACCCCTGCAGCATAGCAATGCTATTCTGTTTTCACAGTCATTTGTAAAAGATTCTTGTAGTCTATGAAAGAAGTCTCCTTTATAGTCCCCCTCACCACAAAAGGTTTTGCATTTAAGAACAATGCATCCTGTACAATAGATTTCGGTGGGGGGTGTATTTCAGAGAAAAATACTGATTTTATTCATGTCAATTAATGCAAATAATCATGTCAATGAGCTTACATTTAAAGCCTAAATTCCTGCTTATAGTCAAAAGATCTTTAGAGGGCAGTTCAGAGGACTTCAGGGAAAGAGGAGTTTCCATCTTACACAGTAGGGAGGCAGAAATCTGAAGCCGGGGCAAATTTGTACTATATGAATGTTTTCCCAATGCTGCAGTTTTTCTTTCACAGAAATTATGGTACTTCAAAGCTGTCTCTGCTCAAAGACATGCATACATGACATTTTGAACCGAACACTGCTACTTGTCTGTCCACAAAGCTCATAAAAGCTCATAATAAAGACACCAGGGTGGAAACAGGAAAAAGATATTAATAACACAAGAGGAAGGAGGAGAGGGAAAGAAATACGGAACAGAGCTCCTGAAAAAACAAAAGTATCTCAGTTGTCAAGAATAACGCAATAACTGAAGGAGGAAGGATAATGAAATGCAGAAGGAAACACTACATGTCTTTAGTACTTAAAAAGTAGTGATATCCATTAACAAAAACCCAGGAGACCATTTTCTGACTCATCTTTATCAATGAAAACTCAGCAACTGAAACTTAGCTTCATTTTTTAATCTAGTATGACGAATCTTCAGAGTGCTTTCATTCTGCAACATATACAAGTAAAAAAAAAAAGGCAACACAAAGAGCCTGTAGTGAATCATTTGTATAAATTGAACCTGTATCTAAGAAATAATGTGAATAAAAGCCTTTAAAAGAAAGGTCACTTTCCAGATAGTAACTATTCTCTTACAGGAGTTGTTTTACAAGGGACAAGGTTTTTCTCCCTTTCCCCACTGTCACTATTCTAACTCGTAACAACAGATTTAGCAAATATTGAAAATCTTCAATTTTTTTTTTCTCTGACATTTCTATTCTTATGTTCCCAACTTCCTGAATAATGATGTGGTTGAAAGATAAAGCTCTCCACAGAGACACTATGCGGGCACATGACATCTAGCAATACTAGCCACATACACGCTGGTCATATGTCCTAAAAAGTTTACAGAACAAAAAGGGAATTGGTATTTTGCGAGTCCACCTTAACACCCATCCACAATATTTCAGATACAATTTGGATTCATCTTGTTCCCACCTGAACGTGCCATTTTTGAAGTAGAAGCATATGGAACAGATCCATTCTAGACCTGCTAAGTTATCACAAGAGTTCTATGAAGTCAGTCTAAGGCAATCTGAAGAAAGGTGTTGCTTGAAACAGCAAAGAGGCTGTACACACTGCAGTAACTAAAAAGCCTTTGTACTTGCTGACCCTCCAAGGGAAGGATTACGGATTTGAGCAGTAGTGTGATATGTTTAGATTACAAGTGAACAAACCCTTAAAACTTTGGGTAGGGCTGAGAAGTCTAATTTGTATTTTTACATTAGGGAAAAACACTCCTGCAAGCAAATGACTGAACATGCCACAGTAGTTCACTATTACCCAGTCATTTGCTGTGATAAAATTACAAACTTTAGAACTCAACAGCTTTTCTCCCTTATTGGCATTACAGAAGTCTAATAAAAGCTTCTACTACCAAAATACACACTTAAAGTAATTGTGAGAAAGAAATATGATCAGCCCATCTGCTATCTACAAGGAAAAGGAAAAAGAGCTCACTGGATCTCTTTTCAGAGTTTGTCACAGCACGAATGCATTATGTTTCACCAGGACTGCTCAAAAGTCAGATATTGGTCCGCTAAAGAATTGCAAGAGACAACTACTACTTGTCTGCTACCAGGGTAGAACTAAAGCTCTAGGTTTACCAGGAGGAGCAAGTGTCATGTTCTCTCCTTCCCCTGCCCCATTTCTCTAGAAGTACAAGAGCAGTCACTGGTACAAACTAGTATTCCTCCTGCTCTTCTCCCCCAGGGAATTCAAACCTTACTAGATAGCAGAGTACATGACCAGGTAGGGGTTCCTTGGTTTCCAACCAGAAAAGAAATGTAACAAACACCTCTTAAGGATATGGAAATATGGAAAGAAGGACTCAGCCCCCAATTCATCCACATGTTATCACACAGGAGAAAATGCATTCTCCTTCATGATTTCTCCAAGAATGAGTTCTTTGATGACAAGTGGGGAGTTCATGTAATCACTTCAGTATAATTCAGTTAAACCTACTCCCTCTCACCCCTCTTTCCCCTAGAAACTACTGGGGACAAATTGAGTCAAATCAGGCTACTTTCGTTTTAGTATGCATGAATGTACTTGTAATACTATTTTTAAACTATTTTAAAAGACTTTTTTTTTTTTTAAATTAACTATTGTGGAAGACTACATAAAAAACCCTAACAACTAAAATAAGTCTCCAAACACATGAAGGGAAAAGCAAAGCAATACTAGCTTCAAAATATTCTCTGTGGCGCCTGGTAAGACTTTGCAAAACTTCGTAGCACCCTGTTTCTGACATTACTGAACAGTCTATGCTGTAGTCTTGGCCATTCAGGAGGAACCTTGAACTTCTCTGTAAGATCAGAGAAGTCTGCACTTCTTCTGTTCTTGTAACATTTAAAATGTTTTTTTCTTCTTAATCTGAATTTTATGATAGAAGTAATCTTTGCAGAATTCTTAAGAGCAAGGACAATAATTTAGCAACTGGACATGATTAGCTCAAATGTACTGAAAGTCCATTGTGAAAACTGAAATTTAGCAAATGCTTCTTCCTGGAATGGAATTTACAAACAGGCAAGCTATTGCCAATAAAGTTTTAAGACTTAACTTTTGCTTAAATCTATGACTCTCTTATTAAAATATTTTAATAGCTATAGGGTATTTCAGTTCAACATGTCTAAGAAGCTGTTTAATGGAACAACCTAAGCTGCATAATCACCACTGGAAACCCATTCCTAGAACCTGATCCACTGTATTCCACGTTTCATTTTACACTTAATATTTTAACACCAGGACAAATAAAACAAGCCTTCTCAATTAACTTTCAGACATTGGTAGAGTTCATAGCTATAAAACTTTCTGGTCTCAAAAAGCTTGTATAATTGAAGAAAGGACATAAAATCTAGAAGACCTGAAATCAAAGAGTACATATATTTCTGTCACAATTTGGATATTCAAATTGTAATAGATCAAATCGCCAATTACACACAGTTCTTTTACTGAAGAATATGATTAGATTCCTTCAGGTCAGGAATCGCCCTATCACGTAACCCAAGAGTATACATCTACTGCATCTGACTGAACATAGCATTTACAGGTAAAACACTCCAAAAATGCAAGTATTATTTCTTGAGTATGAAATGAATATGCCTGGATCACAAAAGCTCAGCTTCTGCAGTTAAAAAACAAAAATCAGATTATTAGGTAGATTATAAATAACTTTTTAGAATAAATAAATATTCATTTTATGAATTTATCAGCATTAGTATCAATCATTATAGAAGGTGAATGAACTCCCATAACACTTGCAAGTTTAAGAATACACATCTATAGAAATAATTCTGGGATGACATACTTATGTAACATATTGGATACCTTCGTGCAAACTGTTTTCCAATGTTATACTAAACTTAAACTGAGATGAATTGGAAAGCGACTGTAAGGTGTTTTCAACAAGAGAAGGAATACTTTTTTGTACTGGTAACACTGTATTAGTAAAGAATCATTCTTGGTACATAATATTGTTAATAATCAAAAGATACTTAAAACATCTACTAGTCTGACAGGAGAGTAACAGTATCAAATGCAGATGTGGATCACTTGCACGTGCTAGCAATTAAGAGCTCTAAGCAGTTTAGAACAGGCTAGGCAAGGGTTAAATGTGCATGCAGCTGTGGCACACTAATTTACCTTATTGTACACATAAGCTACCAACTCTTTACACGATGTGCCACCTGATAGCCCTTATGGAGTATATACACAGTCATGCCATGGTACACATACTATGTGCTCCCCCTCTCGACTTTCTTTAGAGGGATTTCTGCTGCCCATCCCACAAGTGCATGTCCCTTCATGGACAGCAGCGCTCTCTCCTTGGGTCTACCTAATACTGGTAAGGGCCTTTTAACCCCTTATCCACAGAGAACAGCTATGTAGTTGAGACAGTCATATAACAAGCACTGGACAAGGGGAATAAAATGATAATTCCCTTCAAAATGCCAGTGTCCTAGGCTTTCCAAGGTTTCTAAGATGTGTCAGAAGGTCAAGGCAGGATCAGAAAAGGGCAATCCAGTGAAGGCAATTGGATGCTGTAATCTACATATGTGCTAGATGAGTGTTCTCTAGCTATAGGCTTAATTAGACCAGCTTTAAAACACAAAGTGAATCTTTCTAAATACAGAACTGGAGATATAATGATGCAAACAGAAAACAAAAAGCAGTCTGAATGGAATGGCTGAAGTTTCTTTACAAACTATAGTGTGCGAATCATTACTGAAGATGCTACAATTCAGACAGATTTTGGATCTGAAGGGACAATAAAGCTTATAAAGATACACTATCAAATTTGGAGTCTCCTTAAACAGAATATAAACCACAGAATTAGAAACTAATTCCAGCATTATTAAATATAGCTTTCTACGGTCAAAAACATTAACAAACTTAAAACATTCTACCTCATTTGTTCTTACTATTCCTTTTGCAGAGTTGTTTCATCAGGTCTACTCCCAAGGGTTGAAAATCTAACCCAAAGATTTTTAAAATTTTAACTTATCCCCAATTTTTTCCCATCTTTAAATTTCAACAGATCTTTCTCAAGAGCATTTACACACTATCCCCATACTTGTAGTAAAACATTTTAATTAAGAGAATCTGCAACCTAAATTCTTTCTTATCATCTGCATTTACTGAGCTTTGCTTTCAGCATGACCTCAGGCCTGAAAGAAATATACCAGCTTTCACACAGAATAAAGCCTGACTTAACAGAGACTTCCAGAACTCAGCTGACCATGTGGATGTCAGCTGAGGACCAGCAGCTTGTTAGTTTTAAGACTTTATCAGCGTAAAACGTGCCATCACAAAGACTCTGGGCTTTCTACAAGTGCGCTCCAATTCTGGACAGTAGAGCAGGAAGGTGAAATTGAAGTTTGAGCTACACTGCTATGAAGACGCACAAGTGGCTGTGCAAGCGTCAGCTTGAGGCTATCAAAACTTACGTGATATCATAATAAATTAGGCTTGTGTAATTAAGACAGCCCTGTGTATTGCATACTATCTGTAATATTAGAAGGCTTAAATACCTCCATTTTTCCATTATTATGGGTAGGCTATGAAAATTAACTGAGAAAAGAAATCCATACAATAATCACTAGCCTCTGGTCTAGTAACTTTAAGAAAGGCTGTGAGATAAAGCTTTATGTATGAACCTCACTACTGCCATGAGCAGCAATTGATCCTAAGACAGTCAAGTTTAGAGGTAAGTTTGTGGTTTGCATTTTTGACATTCAAGAAAATGGTATTCTATGGGAAACATGCACATGATCCACCAAAGCCACTCCCTGTGTAGTAAAGTAAATGGAGTTAAATGCCAAAGACAGGGCTTCCCTAAAACTCATACAGCAGAATTTTCAAAGACAGCTTAGAGAAGAATCACATGACAATCTGCCTACCTGCCTAAAAGACCATCCCCTGTGATATTATTTTACACATAGCAGATGTCTCTTATGGAGGTTAGAAGCATCCATGTGATAAACAATACTTACAGCATATGCACCTATTAAAAATGCTGCATTTGCTCGTTTCCGCTGATCAAAACTGGTATAGTACACGATCTTCTTTCTTGATAGACTGAAATACTGTTAAAAAAAAAAAAAGACAGCAAAAATACTTTAAAACTAGTCACTTTCCAAAACTGAAAAATAAGTCAGAAAAAATTCTTATAAAGAGACTCTTAAAATTAAAGGAGAAAAAGTTACTGATACTATGAACAATCTTCTTACATTATAGATAAGAGCGCAGGGAAACAGCCACTGTATCAGGACAGATCTTACTCTGCTGTGCGAAAATATCCTATAAAATGCAGTTGAACTAAAATGTTCAATATGAAATACTGTTTGTTTTTTTTTTTTTCCAAGTTTAAATACTTGAACAATTGCTTATGGACGTTGATTAAAGACATTGACATTTTCAGACTAAAACACCGTCCTGCATGTTAAATCTCTTTAGCACATAATTCTGTGGAGAAGACGAGAAAAAAAATGAAGCAATCAATCTTACAGGCATTTTATAAGTTAAACACCACTCTTCCATCTATACTACCTAAAAACGGGGTGACAGACATCTTTAGAAAGATTCAACAGTAAGAATTTATAAAAAAAAAAAAATAAATGATTGCACAAGTGAAAAGCCTGAAAAAAAGGCTAGGCAGAGACAAAACTAGTAACACTTGCAATTCTTCTTTCTTTAGGAAGAAAAGAAGCTTCTGTCCGAATCCTGTGGACAAAACTCCCATTGAAAACAAGACCAACAAGCACCAGAAAAGAACAATAATGACAAACTGCAGCAAAACTACTTAAAGCCAGAGAGATAAAATTGTCACTTAAAAATGGCAAGTTGGATAGTTTGTTGCATTTTTTTTTTAGCTTCACGAATTGCTACACTTTCATTATATTCTGCAACACTATCACTCGCATTTTTCCTGACAGATTTCTACAGTACTACTACAGTTTTGAGGAAGTCATCAACCGACATACTGGAATCAACTTCCAAATATTTGAAGCACATTTCTGTATTTAAAAGTTGCATGTTTTATAAACCGCCTTTATACCAGTGGTGCTGTTACCCAGCTTCAGGTTTTTTAACTCCAATATGACAATTTTAATTTACTTTCTTTTTCCTGCTCCTGGCACTGATGCCACTTGGGGGTGGGAGATAAGGTAACTGCTGCAGAATTGTGTTTTATTTATTTAAGTAGTGCCAATTGGATTTCACTTCTAGAAATCTGTAAACATCGACACTCATCTTAAATCTTAGCAGTTGCAACTTTTAGGACAACTTTAATCACAGATTCAAATTTTGCAAAAAACCCAAATAGCTGATAAACTCAGGAGAAAACCGATGTATGTATCACAGCGAGCTCCTTACTCCCACCCCCCCACAGCAATAGCACCTTTAATAGCAGTTCTAACTGTACATTCCAGCCTGGTCTTATTACCCACAGCTTCCATCGGTGGAAGGAGCGAGAGTCAATGCAACTGAGTATAGCTAAATAGGACTGTAATTTCCCAAGACAGCTAGTTGCTGTTGATTGGAAGAGGTTGTATCTTGAGACCAAAGCAACATCTCCCTCAGTGTATATGCAAACATACAAAGCACAAGTAGTTATTTAATTAGTGAAGCATTCAATTATTATTAAAACTTGGCAAAATTAATCCCAGTATTTTAAGATCCCTCCTTTCTTCCCCCTCCTCAATTTTTTAATTTTAGTGTTCTCTAACTGCAATTCCACCCATGATGTGTAGGTGGGATAAGATTACAGTAGTTATGCAACAGTGACAGAACTTCAATTATAACTTGTTGACTACTACTTATTTTAAAGCAAGTTCTTTGCAACAGTTTACAGTTCACCTGAAATACTATTTTAAACTGCAAAAAGCACATTCTGCTAGCTAGCCAGAAGTAAGTTCTATGTAATAAGACCATATTTCTTGTTTTATTTTACAGAATGGATTTTTTTAATCATATGGACATATCAAGTCATTCCAATTTTGAGATGCTTTTGTACCTGAAGTAGCCAAAAAGTGACAGCTCACCTTAAAAGTTCCCAGAACATTTAAATGAAAACAATATATCATTTTCATTGCTTCATTTGCAAAATCTAAGGGTTTAATCCTTATGAGCCACATTGCTATATGAAATATTTAAATGTTTTTTGAATCCTGACTAAAGCTTTAACACAAAATTAAAAACCGACATTAATTAATGGCTTATAGCATAGCAACCAGAGGAAAACTGCATCAGGATTTTACTTTTTAGGAGCCTATAAAACAAACCACTGTTTTTATTTGCACACGAGTTACAGAAAATCAAGTTTTACAGTAAGTGTTTGCTGAAGTGTCAATGCCTTGGTTAACATTAACACACAAATTCTTGACTCAGTATACTTTCAATATCAATATTAAGCTATATAATCTATTTTAAAAAATATTGATTCTCTGACCATGTTTAATAAGCTAAGTCTATTCCTTTGGCTAGGTTCAATGATAACAAGTGTCAAAGACAGTTCTTTAAGGTAACTGTTTTTACAGCTCCCGAGCTCCACCTGAATGGATTAGGGCTTTAGTTCCCTTAGATATTGCGCACCGCAGAAGAATCAAAAATGTTCCAACAAGGAATTTTTCAATACAGGTTGTCTACAGAATAGCTATCGTTAGAGATAATATAGTAACACATTAGCAAATAATCTTTTTTTCTAAAACAAAACTCATGCACAGGCTATGAAGCACAAAAGATATTTTTCTTTACCAGTAAGAAAATTTAAGCAGTTTCACATATCATTAGAAGACAAAATGTAACAATACTACAGAACAGTATCTGTCAAGATATAACCCCAAGGAATATACTCGAAGTCAATCTTTTGAACTAAAAGCAGAGGTTACATGAAAAGTGTGGCTGATTTTGTTTTAGGTGATAAAACTAATTCATTGGGTGTATGAGAAGGTTCCAAAGCACATTATTTTCACGGTTAGATTTTTTTTTTTTTAATAATAGACCAATTCTTGTTTCTTGAAGTCCTCAAGAGAGATTTACTTACACAGAAATTGATGACAGACTTAGAAGGTGCCATTGTGGACAATTACTAGATGGCTATCTGTTTAGAATCACCAGATTATTATTTTATTTAATGGATATGATTTAGTATACTTGCATTGTTAAAGCAAGAAATTACTGCAATGTGTTTAATAAGCCTGGATCAATACAAATACTATTTTTATACACATATATACACATATGTATATATATAATATGTACATATAAATAGCAGTGAATAGAAGGCTGGCAAACTGTTCATAGAAAATGATGTATTAAAACATGTACATGCAACCTGCCTCAAAATCTAAGCTGTCCTAAAGGAGATGCTTGCAATTTCTATAGTTCTATGTGCATGCCCCGCAGTTTA
The DNA here is from genome assembly GCF_047370975.1 of Nipponia nippon. Classification (NCBI taxonomy): domain Eukaryota; kingdom Metazoa; phylum Chordata; class Aves; order Pelecaniformes; family Threskiornithidae; genus Nipponia; species Nipponia nippon. The sequence goes on from NW_028262369.1 coordinate 42,123,721, forward strand.
TTTATATTAAAACAAAAACAAACCTAACCCCTCTGTGATTTCAGCAGCAATACAGTTAGCACACAAGAAATGTTAACCCCGTAGTTCATAAGCCTGCCAGAACTTTCCCTCTCCTGCTTTTGATCTTCTGTCCTTGTATCATTTATCTCAGCAACACTCCCTTTCTGATTACCCCTGCTTCTGAATTTATTGAGATTGTGTAAGGCTACACACACAAAAAACATAGCAGGTTTTTTTAAAGCAGTTTTTATGAAATCAGACTTATTTAAACAGAAGGAAAAAATATTTGTTTCATAAATGAATCACAGTTGCTTAGTTGAGCATTTTTCCCCAAACAGAATTCAAAGAACAAGTAGGAAGATAGCACAGCCAAGCATTTTTTTCTTGCTGTTGACTTGGCTTGTCAAGACCATCTCCATAGCAATCAGCAATCAAAACATTACAAATATAACAAGGTCAGAAAGGTTTTCCTGTAAAGCATAACCAGGACTTTACCTCCAACTGTCTCAGCAAATGGATATCTGAATAAATTCTTCAGCTCTTCAGAACAGAACTATTTACTCTTTTTAAAATCAGTCAGCATAAAATTACAATAGTTTACTTTAAAATGTTGGTCTGCCATTAGCGCATTTCAAACTGGTATTCTCCGCCTTCCCCACTTGACCCCCAAGAAAGGGGAGGGGAAAGCAGAAAACTGCCTCCATGTCTAATTCCTCTCCCAAATCAGAAATAGATATAGCTGAAAGACTTGGAGAGGAAGTTTGTGGGGTTTGTTTTAATGAGAACTTACACTCTCATTTCTCCTGTTCCTATTCATAGGACTTTTAAAATTAATAAGAGTCTAAGTCTTAAATTCCTTTTGAGACACCATATCCACACAAAAACTATCACATTCTGTGAATAATTTTTTTTGTGCCGCACTTCTTTTAAAGGCTCTTTTTATAAGAAAAATACAGGAAGTGCATGCCCAGCCAAGTATATACCAAACCATGGCAGGAGTCATCTGGGCTTAAACACTACGATTGCCCCAGCGTCCCAAAAGCGCTGCAGTGTGGCAACAGCAACCACCCCACAGCAGAGGCTGGATTTCCACAGAATGATAATCTGCAGTGCCTTTTACTTCCTATGATCAGCCAACTCTTGCTGTTGGTCACGGGGCACGATTACCCTTAATGCAAGGGTATGCAAGCAGCAGGCTGCCCAACAGGACTCTTTCTCCACGTCGTTAGTCCAATCAGTGCTTCCCATCTCTGAAACCCTGATCACGGGCTGCCCGTGTGTTCCCCTGGTGCCACCTGAGAATTACCATACTTTTGCTGCTGCAGTTGCTCACTGTGTCAATGTCTTGCTGGCAGGTAAGTCACAGGTCACGGACTTCTGTCTTATCCACACTAGTTCAGGCCTCAGGAATCCTCTCAGGGACACTTGTGAAGGACAGACATGAGAAGGTGCGGGGTAGGAGGGTAGAAACTGCGAATCCATAATTCTTGACTAGTGAAGCTGAGCACTAGCGTTTTGTAGCTAGGCCTACAGTACACATCAGATGCACCCTTCAGGCCTAGGATTTAGTCTCACAAGCCTACTTACCCACTGCAGGTAGTATCTAAATTAGGACAGAGTCTGGCACATATTTTAACTATTAGAAGAGCAAAGCTTACTTTAGCAGGTACTGGCCTACCCCAAGGGTAGTGCCAATCAGCCAGGCTGGAATCTATTCATGTGCAAGTTTCTATACCACTCTGGTGGTATTCCAAGCTTTAGCTGTTTGATTTCAGGTATTACTTTCAAGTGGTTGCACTATCAGGTTACCCTTTTCTATTATGCAGTAGTAGTTTAAATTAACCTATTTGGAAGTAGCCTCTGGTAAGGTACCAGCAACAAACAGCATCTCCTCCCAGCTGAGACTGCAGCTGATCTGCATGATACTTCTGTCTTGTTCCTGACCATCTGCACTCTTCACCTAGCACTGTGTGTTTGCTTTTTTAAAAAAATGCAAAAGTTACATTAAAATGACATCATGGTTTGCTAAATCAACCCTGCCAATGTCAGAGTTACTAATTCAGTTTCAGTTTGGCTCCCTTGTGTATTTTTTTCCATTATAATATACAATCTTTATACCATCGTGATTACTAGCCGTTTATGATGAGTAGCTTGCCTCATTCATTGCAGATGATGGTCTTCTAACAAGAATAAAAGACTGTAGAGACATTCCTGTTTAATACTGAACCATTAAAAAAAAAAAAAACAACAAACAAAAACAACAAGTCCTGAGGTATTTGTAAGTTGTGTTCTTATTTTCTGGGTGAAACTCTTGATATCTAGGGTCCAGTTTGAAGGTGTTCTAGTTCAACTATAAAAGTACAAAGGTACACTTCAACAGTGATACACGAGACTGTATTCAGGTCCCAAACCAATCACAGTCTCAATCTGAATCTGGAAAAAACAGAACTAATCTCTCTAGTTCTCATAGGCACAGTGAAAGTTAGAATAGTAGGTTTATTATTGGTTCTTCTCTGGAGTAATCACTTCACAGAGCAAGCATTCTCCACAGTCCTTAATAACTCAAATATAAGGTCACAAACATGCTGGGTTGCATCAAAAAGGGCATCACCAGCAGAGATAAAGAAGTCATTATCCCACTCTACTCAGTGCTTGGCAGGCCACACCTGGAATAGTGTGTACAGTTCTGGTCCCTGTTATACAAAAAAAGATGTGGACAGGCTGGAGGGGGTCCAGAGAAGGGCCACCAAGATGATCAAGGGTCTGGGAAGCCTCCCATATGAGGATAGGCTGAGAGAGCTGGGTTTGTTCAGCCTTGAGAAAAGGAGGCTTTGAGGTGATCTCATCACCATGTACCAGTACTTAAAGGGGAGCTACAAAGAAGATGGAGACTCCCTTTTTACCAGGAGTCACATGGTGAGGACAAGGGGTAACGGGTACCAGTTACTCCCAGGGAGATTCTGATTGGACACGAGAGGTAAATTTTTCACAATGAGAACAGTCAATCATTGGAATAATCTCCCCAGGGAAGTGGTTGACTCTGCTACGCTGAACACGGTGCTGGGCCACCTCGTCTAGATTGTGCTAGAAAGGTTGGACCAGATGATCCTTGAGGTCCCTTCCAGCCTGGTATTCTGTGATTCTATGAAACAGCAGAATTAAGGTAAAAAAAAAAAAAAAAAAGATTCCTAGTGAGTGAGCGTCATTGGTCATGTGTTTGAATGGGACAGTGGCACTGAAAATAGGGTGATAATGTATTTATAAGCTCTGATCAGCGTTAACACAGAAATGGCAAATCCAATGTTTTTCCAATATGAACACAGGCATTCAAAATTAGAAATACTAGAGTTTAGGTTTTTTTATTTGTAACTAACCTTCTTTATTAAGAAGCAATGTAAATTTTCACTAGAAGCACTTCTTTGCAAAAGGTTATAGCAACTCTACAAACCCTTCAATTTGCAGAACCTCCTCTTAAAACTACCTGACTTTAAGTCAGCATGCCCCTGGAAGCAGCAGATAGCGTGAATCAACTTGCATAATGGTTTCATTTGTGCAGCAAACACTAGTCCCAAAACAGAACGTAATTTTTGGGTACAGGAATCCTCTTAACAGTGGCCAATGTTATCACATCTGTTGTCCCATGTTCCCCTTCTATCAGTAACAGGTCTAGTATTTTATATTACAAAGATTTAAAATCTGTAATATTTAGTGAAGTGTCTCCTTGCTATTTGCACACAAGTGGCATTAATTAGTACTTTGGAAATAAAACATCTGTTTTATTTCTTGCAGTTGATAAATTTTCTATACATGCTGCAAATCACTTTTTCACAGGCATTTGGGGACCAGGTTAAACCTACAGTTATATGCTCAGTGTACTGGGTCTGGCTGGGATGGAGTTTGGTTTTCTCGATAGCAGCCTGCATGATGCTGCGTTTTAGATTTGTGACTAAAGCCGTGTTGATCACACACCAATGTTTCAGCTATTGCCAAACAGCGCTTGCACAGCATCAAGGCCGCCTGTTTCTCACTCTGCCCCCACAGCAAGTAGGTTGGGGTGAGCAAGATGCTGGCAGGCGACACAGCCAAGACAGCTGGCCCGAACTGACCAGAAGGATATTCCATACCATATAACATTACGCTCGGCAATAAAACTGAGGAGCAGTCTTTCTAAGTTAGCAGTTCCTCAGAGACTGTCCAGGCATTGGTCTGCTGGTGGGAGGTGGTGAGTGATTGCCTTTGCACCACTTGTTTTGTTCCCCCTGCCATCTCTCCCCACTTCTTATTCCCCCACTTAAATTGCCTTTATCTCAACCCCCAAGTTTTCATTGGTTTTGCTCTTCTGATTCTCTCCCCTGTCCCACACTGCGGTTGGGGTGGGAGCGAGTGAGCAGCTGCCCAGTGTTTAGTTTCTGGCCAGGGTCAGCACATATCAGGCTTGTGGTTTTATGACAGGACAGTGTTGTTAGAACAAAACTCAGTCATGGTGATCTTCAGAATTAACTGCTGCAATTACAGATTCTAGGCAACTTTATAAAGAAAGGACCAACACTTCACAGTCAAAAGAAAAAGCTACTGTGGTATCCAAAGAAGATAGAAAATTTTCTATCTCTAGTGAAGAGCAACTCAAAATTGCCTTGAATCAACAATCATTATATGGAAGCAAGAAATAAGAAAGCTTCTACAATTTAATTGTTAGAGAGTGACACTTCTACAAGACAGAAAGGAACCATTTTTATATGTGTAAAAACACATTTCCATAACACTTATTAGAAGTGACATTTTATTAAATTGAATGATATTTATAAGTTTTAACTTTTCCACTGAGTGAGATTTAGTTTAAAGAGTGTGATTTTGGGGCCCATGTTTTGTTCTTGTTCATGGGTGTGGGGTTTTTTGTTTGGTTGGTTTTTTAATATGTTTTTTCAGTAATTCATAGTAGCATACCCACTTCATTAGCTGCAAACCAATGAACTGTCCAGAGTGTTTTTGCTACTATTGTCTTGAAACTGTAAGGTTATGGAAAAAGGTGAACACATCCTTCAGTGCCCCACCTGCTAAGCAACAATGAGAGCACATGCATTTTTTCCATTCTTCAGAGGGAAAAGAATTCAGAACAAATAACAACCTTAAAGGTTAGTACTAACCATCTAGATAATGAGCAACTAACAAGCACTTTCAAACTGGATAATACATTTTAGTTGAATTTCAAAACACAAAAAAATATAGGAACATTGTTTTTAAACAAATCTTACCTTTAATTTCTTATTCAGTTTACAGCAGTATCTGTATAACATTGCCAAATTTAAAGGTCCAAAATCTCCATAGAAACTGGGAGAAAGAACAAAAAAAAAAAAGTGTTATTTACACAGAAGAGCTAAGCAAATTTCAGCATGCATGTTGTTGATAGTTAAAGCTGCAAATCAGTAACTTTTGGGGAATACCAAGTAGCCAATATATATGGTGCCACAGATAAGCCCTTTATTGATTCATTTAAGGGGACAATAGTAACAATTAATTTGAAAGCATTTGTAGCTTCAGTTTAAGATACTCCAGTAACTATCTTTTCCATTATATACACGCACTAACTACAGAATTTTTTCTTCGTCCCATGACATCCAGTCTGGTTTTGGCCAAAACTACACAGTGAAGAACTTCAAGACATGATCTACTCCCCTTTAAGCCATGCTGATGTCATCCTAGATAAAGGTTCTACAACTGCTTAAGATGAAAATATATCATTAGATACTATGAAGAATAAGCTAAATAAATCTTAACTACCCATAAGAAATTCTATTTAATAATGTCCAGTCTTGATCTCTGTCCGAAATGTAAGCTTATTTCTTTTCATCTCATTCTCCACTATTCCAGAGATTACACGTTACATATAATTATGTTTGGTTTTGTCCCCCCAGTCCTCTTGTCTTTAGGCTGTTCTTCCAATTTATTATTTATTTCATGTCTTCTGATTGTTCTTGTTTCTCTCTTCTAGATTGCTTCAAAGGTAATATGAATGTTCAAGAACAGCAATCACTGCCCTTAGGATAAGAGCTAGTAGCACTAGTCTGTACAGGAAAATTATTGCACAATAAAAGTAAGTTCCTGGTAAGGAGTCACAGTGCTCTTCCTAGCTAATCCTTCATATAGGCACCTTCACAAGTAATAGAAGCCTTTATGCAAGCAACTTATAACAACACTTTCTAGAGCTTTCTCCCTCCCAAACCATTGTGCAAAATTGCTCAAAATTTAAGTTGCAAGCTTTCTCCAATATTTTTCCTTTTTGTGTACAGAAGTCTTTATCTTGATGGTCTATGAAAATTTGTTGATGCACACATTATAACTTAGAGTGAGAAATAGTCTATAACTTAAACTGGTTTAATCTGTTCTGCTTTAAGTCTTTCTATAAAAGGCATAGGACACTTCTTGCCTATTGACAAACAAAACAGGCCATGAGCATCTGAATGCATGTTATTTGGGGAATGACAAAAGAAAAAGGTATCTATGTTCTATGACTTCTGGGCTTTGAAGGAGTGAAAACTTACTGAAATCCTATGATAGAATAGGTGGTAGTACCTTTCAAGCTTTTTTCCCCATGGCAGAGGGTTTATTTTTCAGGAAAATTAATTACGATCCAGTTAAACATAAGAAAACTTTTACTGTGAGAGCAGTCAAACATTGGGAAGAGGTTGCTCAGAGAAGCTGTGGAGTCACAACCCAATTGTATGAGGCTCTAAGCAACCTGCTCTTGTTGACCTTTGAGCCCAGGGCTTGGATTAGACAAGCTCCGGAGGTGCCTTCCAGCTTCAGCCATTCTGCTATTCTAAGTGGATACAACAAAGTAGGAGCGCCTTATCTTTTTGGTCTTACAACTTTAGTAATATCCTCCTTCCCGCATTCTCTCTCAAAAAAAAGCTAAGCCCAGTGCAAAAAGAGACAATTACATTAGTCTGATCACTGCCTAGGACAAGTAGCCTGCCTGCCACACCAATGCCATTTCGATATCATCTACTTTACAATATCAAATAACATAAGTGTTTGTTAAGATTCAGTTCAACCCTTCAGTACAAAATATTATGTCACAATGCTTAATTACAGAAGCTCATTAGCTGGGTCAAAGACTAAGCTGTCTAACTCCTAGGACTTTATTTGTAGGTTGCACAGAAGCTAACTCACTCAAGGGAAAACTGCAGGGGTGGTAAAGCAGGGTTTAACTTTAGAATTCCTCATCTTTTCTTAGATAAGTCTGCCAGATATGGTCAACAGTTATAGTTATTTCTAAACTAAAACCCTCCATACAGTTTTTAATAGAGATGAAATTAAAAAAATTGTTCTAAGGACAAGTATGAGTTATGACAAATAAGAAGTTAAAACTGGATTTTTAACAACACTAGAGTGAATGTAGCTTCTAGAAAAGCTATATAGAAGGCTTACTAACCTCTTCCCATTCTGATGCACTAACACCTTCGCTAAATCAAAAAACCAACCCTATCTTGGTCTATTAACTTTAGAGTATTCTTTCACTTAAATATATGATGGAAGAATAGAGTTTAGGATTTTAAGATTATTCTGTGAAAAAATACTTTCAAAAGTATTGTGAAGAAGTGTGGAATATGATAGCTACTAGAATACAGAATACTTTTTTTAAACTAGTGTGAGCAAAGCAGCTTTGATCAGCTCAAAGACATAACTGCACACACAGTTCAGCTAAAGCATTGAAAAACTACTGCCATGCTTTAGGATAATAAGTTTTTATTACTATTCGTTTGTTAGAAGTACATCAATATTAAGTCACATATCCACTTTTATGTTTCCACATGATTAAACTCAAACAGAAGTGTAGGAAAAGCACATTAAAATGTATTTACAAATCAATTTATCCACAATAGACAAATTACTTACTATTTTGGTGGGGATAAGGATAAAATACATTTGAGTCTATCCATGAAGTAATCATATTTCTACAAAATAAAGCTATTCAGAGTCTCTCAGCTGCCAAGCTAAAGGTGTCACAATCCTAGACTGACTATTTCTCCATCACTTACTACCATTAAGTATGCCATGCTTCTCTCAATATGGGGGGGGGAACAAACAAACAAAACTATCAGAGTTTAAGACTCTGGTAATACCACTGTTTGTCTGTGCTGCAGAAACAAGATATTTCTCAGAATCCAAACACCATCATAAAGGAAAGGCGCTTTTGGTCACTGCTGCACCAGCATTATTACCCATACACCAAGCCCTGGCAATTCCCAAGTTATTTACATAACACCATGTAAGCAGTATAAACTAGCCATTGGCTTCGTTGATAAAACATTGGGGTAGATATATGAGGGAGAAAGTTTGTTACATGTATAATTTTAACTTCCTCCACTTAAAACCTCTAAATTGGAATAAGCTTGAATGTCCTTTTTTTAATGGGGCTAAGTGAAACAAGTACTTTACAAACCTCCAGAGTTCTCTGAAAGATAATACAAGGCTCTGTACTGAAGCCCATGAACTCTGATCTACAAAACCCTTCTTCAATTTATATACTTAGAACTAAATACAGTTTCTGACATGTTTAAACAGAAGGATTTAATCTTACCCACCCTTGTTACTTTTAGTTTAACAGCCCATTTTTGTACTTGAATTAGAGACACTTGATCCTGACTCACGCAGAGGATTTTCTTCTTAAGAACAGAATTTTGACATAGAGTTAAATGTAAGTGGAAGATGGGAAATGGGGGCTACAAGGAATGGAGAAGAAATGACACACCAAGTCATCATCCTAATAAAGAATTTTATCTGGCAAAAGTTGAAGATAAAAAACAAAAGAAATCAAGTCTTATTATATGATAGTCACTGATAACAATCTACCCAATATTATTTTACTTCCATCTTTTTCACAGGTAATAGACTTTCTTTGTATCTAGATGTTTTAATAAGCATTTATACACAATAAGAAGTGATGCCTCTGAAGCTTAAGCCAGGTAAGAGAGACAGTCATTTACAATGGAGGTGGGAACCACATATGAGGAACAGAAGGCAAGTATGGTATTAATCTACATTTAATTATATTTTGTTTTAATCAAGTACTTAGATGATAGCTTAAATTATTCTTCCCCCTCATCCCATGGAAACTTGCTATCCTTATGCTTCTCAAACTAAGTAGCAAAACCCCAGAATATACTAGATGAATATTTAAATACCCTACTTCAAAAATACTATCATAATGCTACCTGGAAGCAGTAGCATAGTTTTCTTGTATTTGTATTCTCTTTAGAATAGGCTCCTAGAACCACTCCTTCCTATCAGTTCTCATCGCATAGCCTCCGAGGTATTTGCTGTATTGTATAATAGGAACGGTCACCCACCTAGAAAGGCCAGCCCATAGAGAGCTCATTGGTCTACTCTCATGCAAGCAACTACTGTACATTCTTCCAGGGAATTTAAAGGTGAAAGAAATGCAGTCCACAACTCTTGAGGACAGCAACTCAAGTTGTCTCTGACTGCAGTTCCATGGGATGCCACGTGAAGGTGCCATGAATCAGCCCAAGCCCTGGGCATCTCTTCTGAATGCTAAAGTCACTTTTTACTAAGCATTTGAATACCACTGACCCTAGTACAGCAGAAGGATGATAAACAGCTTTCATATCTTGAACTACTGGATGAAGCCTGGTTATGGTCAATGAAGGAATACTATAGCCTGGCAGACTTTGAAACAAATTGATAACCTCCACATTAACATCACAGTCAATTTATTTATGGACAAGGTATCAAGTTATCTTTCAAAGATAAATTGCACTACTTTACCCCAGAAGCCTGATACTTTTTCCCCACAGATGAATACACCAGAGCAGTAGTTTTATATTGCCATTCACTTATAATTTTGTGATACAGAAACAGAGGTACAGATGAAAGGATAGGAGATTCCTATCTGAAAAACTATTTCATGATTCCTTTCTTCATGACAGATCAGCATAAGTTCAGTGTTATTGCTACACTGAACACATGCATGCATTCTTACCAGGCTGTAGGCATTTCCAATATTTTGAATGTGGTCCAAAGCCTAATTACCATAATGGGGGGAAAAACAGGACAGATCCTCCAAGTCAGTTGTAACAACGCAATAATACTCAGAGGGGATGACATTACTTGCATGGCAGCTTACGCAATTATTGGTTGAGTAACTTGAAAACAGAGGCACAGTTTAACAATTGCAATCATTTTCTGGAGTCTATACACCAGAATTGGAGTACAACTACTCCTTCACAAAGGAAGCTTGCCTTCTTGGTGACTAGCAGCAAAGTCATTTTTCTGCCAAAACAGGAGCACCCCAAGCTTGCAATTACTCAAACCAAAAGTTTAACCACAAGAACTTCAGGAACCAGCAGAAATACAGCTTCCTAACTGCAGAACTACACTAATTTGTCAGCATTTTACAACAATTCAGCTTACTATTAAAATTAAGCAATGAGACTGAATTAGAATGAGAAAAACATTCTCCACTTGCTTTTCTCTCCCCCCTTCCTAGGCTGGATTACTGGAACATTCAGGTCACTGCACTGCAAGGCCCTTGCTGCATGTACTCAGAGTCTAGCCATTAAGCAGTACAAGAACCAGCTACTGCAGAAGTGGCCAACTGGCTACCACAGACAAATGCTACAAATCGTAAGCTGAACACATCTTACATGCAACCAAGTTTCTGGATGAAAGCCAAGAGGATCAGTCCACACATTCATTACAACCTAACTGCTGATCAGGAAACCTTACCTATTCAGTCTTCTTTCTCCAACTCCTGTTTCCTAGAGCGTGTTCCTCCTTCCTACTTCTCAAGCACATGAACAAAGGTGGGATGCTCAATGGCACTGCCTCCCTGCTCTAGCCCCACCAACTCCAGTAACACGTGAATTGCTAGGAGTTTTCTTATCTGGGCTGTGACACAGTCCGTAACACTTAATACTACTTAGGGACTGCACACTTCTGAATAGACAAAGGATGACACAGCAAACATAACACTAGAAATGAAATATCACCTCACTGCTTCCATCTGAAGGTAAGAAACATGGAGAGGCTCTGGATTATACAAAACACCAGGTACTCGCTCCATTTCCCCTTGAATGTTCCAAATCCTCCTCAAGATCCTGATTCTTCAAAATTCAACAAGAACTCATAGATCCAAATTTTAGATAATTAAATAGCTATTCCAGATGTATGCATTTTTGATACAACGCTCCTTGACATCAAGAACAAAGTATCAGTGAGGACATTCTCCCATGTAAAGTTTCCCTATAGAAGAATCTTCAGGTCATGTTAAAAACCTACTCTCTATGGAAAAAACGTCATCTTAACAGAGGCCAAGTTTCTCATAAGGGGTTTCCTATATCAAGCTACACTGCCATCCAATATAAAACTGGAACCTAGAAAAGAGATCTGTTTTATCCTGGTACCCATTTACTGCAAACAAACAAACAAAAAAAATCCTCAATACTTTTGGAAATTACTTTTATCTTTTCCATACAAAAAAGTGAAGACAGATATGGTAAAGCAATGTGTGGGTATGAAATTTATGAAACTGTTGGACTGGAGAGAACACCACAGGTGTTAAGGGATAGCACTTTACAAGTTTCAAATATAAAATTGTGTCAGTAGTTTGTGTCTGAAGGAAAAGCTGACACTCCCAGTTCTTAGATCTTCTCATTTTCTTGTTTGCAGTGAATTTAAAATCTCTCATTTTAAGATAGAAAACAAAATAAAGCTGGAGTACTATTCTTAATACTCATTTGTAAGAATTAGCCATACAAAACCTGGTATTAGTATATGAATTTTTTCTGCTCTACATTTACATTCACATTGATAGAAGTTAGAAGTTGGGAAATTTCCTAATTTTGTTTTTGTAGACTTTAGCTTACTAACTTATCTTGGTCATCTGATAGTCAAGTTCAAGTCTTCAAAAGCTACTGATGTGAACAAGGAAGTCCCTGTTCTCTGTGTGAAGAGATAGCTCTGTTTGTTTTAACAAGGCTAAGTTTAAGTTTTCTTTTTCCTTTCAAATGATATAAGCCACAGAATGACGGAGAAGTTCAGGTTTCCTATGCAAGTACTGTTACTGGATAGACACAGAAAAGAAGCATTTAGTCAAACTGAAAATAAACAAGCTAACCCTTACTCTTCTCACAGGAAAGAGAAACTGCTTCTTTGCATATACACATGCAGTGACAGCAATGAGTCCTACAAGTCAAAGTCCAAACAGTACTCATTTAATATTGTTGTAGCTAAGCATTCGAGAGTCTTATTCTACTGCTGCTTGAACTCAAAGAAGCAGCTAACATTAAGACTGCTGTGAAACGGGCCAGTAACATACCATGGCTTGAAAGAAAGTTTTAGTGTAAAACATAGGATGTACAGAGAATATCATATTAATTGCTTCTACAGCTGCTCACAAGATGTCAGAGACTAGATCTGCAAAAGCCGTTTATACAAGAGATCCGAAGTCAGTAACAAATGACTGAATAAAAACATCATGATTTATGAAAGCTGCCATTATAATTTATCAGTAAGAGATTCCTGTTTCTCATTATCTAAATTTTATTTTTGTTTGAGAAAACTACTCAACAATAAAAAGGACATAAAAAGTTGCTTTGATAAAAATATGTGAAAGCCCAGTTAACCAGTCAAGTGTAGTATTCTCAAGCCAGATCTGTTTACTGAAAGGTGAAACATGAAAGACGCTATTCTTAGAGAATAAAAAGCTTCTTACTAGGGCCTAACTCATTAATTGAGGTCTTGCCAAGGCAAGGCTTGTCTGTTTGCCAAATGACAGTCTTCATCAAGCTGGATTATTTCTCGTTAACTCCGTTTTCCTGAAGTAGTAGTTACCTGCACTGCATTACCCCAAAAGATGGTATTTCCTTGTAAGTAGTAGTGCAGACTTTCTCAGGAGGGACCTCAGAGAGTTTCAGAAAGATACTGACAAAATCTTACAGAAACAGAACAATCAAAAAAAGAGAACTCAGAATTGGATAAATTCATTCAGGTTTCTTGTTCCCTCAACTGAGGCATTTACATACCATTTCCCTAGCATAATAGGTTCAAGGTTAAATTGCAGCACATTCAACTAAAATAGTGACAGTTCTAGTAGCGAGTTCCTAGTCAGCTAGCATTTGAGATGTTCTTAAAAGAATTTAAGCTTATCTTTATTATTTTTAAAAGTATGAATGCTTAAATAAGCGAAGACAGTGTTATGAATTCATTAGAACGGCTGACAACCTCAAGTGAAAACTGGAGGCTAAAGTACTCAAGATTACATAACCACACTTTGTGTACAATTTAGTGATAAATCACATGACAAACCGCAAGAGCAAGTCAGCATTTATCAGACCAAAACTTCCAAACCCATTAGATCTAGTGCTTCAGCTGCTTTGTTTAATAAATGCGGTATACTATTAATGTACATTATTACTTCCTTATGCCTCTTTGAGAGTGGGGGAAAAAGAGGGAAGCGAGGCAGTGAGATTTTAAGTACTTATGTGATCCAATAACATGGTCTCTGTAATCAGACAGCCTTAAACCTACATATTCATGAGGTTTTCAGATCATATATTGCTTCAGTGAAAGCAAACTGACCCCTCAGTGAAGTCAGCTAAATAAATTTCTGTAACACTTCATGCACTAAAGTTAACAGAATAAGACCCCAAAGAAAAGCAGTTTGCTTCCATGCACAATGAAGTATCTTTATCTTGTCACTAGAATGATACATCTAAACCAAATTAAGTCAATAAACAGTCATATTAACAAAATAACTTGCATACCTCACAGGTGTTGAGGATTCTGTGCTTGAGTAGACATCTCCTATCCTCCTCCTTGTAACAATCTGAACAACTCATTTGATTACAGGCAGAAGTGGCCATGAAATTCTGATCACCAAGAACAGCACAGGCAGGCCATTTTGAAAGAAGACTCTAGAAACCATTGTTCTGAGCTATTGCACTTCAAAACTCACTTCCAAATGTTTACTTTGCTATCATGTAACATATTTCTAATCACTTTCTCAGAAAGAAGGCTGCATTTTTGAGAAAACGAGCAGAAGATCTGATCTCGCGTAGTAAAGTGGCACTCCGCTACTACTTACAAATCAACCCCTGATGTCAGGCCCCTCACTTTGCTGTGCAGCCTGTGAAACATAACAGACTGATATCAAGGTCACTGATGAGCAAGAAGGGAAGCTATAGTAAATTCAGTATTTTCCCAAGAACCAAGAGACTTGCATTCTATTCCTCATTTTGCCTCTAGCTTTCCAATTTCAGAAAGACACTGAAAAAATACAAAACAGTAACCCTAGTGACACTTGCTTTTACTTCCCTGAGACAACATAAACTTCCTTGGAGACGACAGGGAAAAGAGAGAGGAAAAAAATAAAAATAAAGTCAGGCATGGTTTTATTACCAAATATTGCATACACTGATAGTGATGGGTGCTGCAATACAAATATCAGAGGAAAGTTTAGCATTGTTATGCAAGAGAGTTAGATTTTTACAGAAAATTCATTCATACCACCTGGTAACTATCACTTAATTTCTACCTCATGTTATGTTTTAGTATTTTAATTTGAGAGCACAAAAGGGAGAGTACTATTACAGTATCAAATATAGGACGATACCTTTAAGAAAGACCAAATAGATTAGAAACTATCAATTCAGAAAACACACCATGAGTTACATGTCCAAAATATTCAGATGTGCCCTAGAAGATAAAGGAAACTTTGCTTTCTTCCATTATCTTGTAATTATAGCTGGTATCAAGTTACACCCTGGTATGTGGTTAACAGGTATCTGGGTTAAGGATTATACTTAGTGAATTTCCTTTACACATATTAAAGAAAATTACTTTTTCTTCCCCCCTCAAATTTCTCAGTACTTTTTTTTTTTTTTTTTTTTAATTATACTGTCCTCACACAAAATACCCCAGTTACAGTCCTTGGTTAGTACAACCATCTGTAACTAACAGAGTACAGAACTACTCCCCCTTCCCACCCCCAAGATCAAATCCCACATAAGATTCCTTCACCCTTCCTAGAAGCATATTAAGAATTAGAAACAAAACACCTCAGGTCAAGTATAACACAGAAGTCTTAGAAGAGATACAAGATCAAATTTTTCTTTCATTAAAGAAAGTGGAACATATTTATATAACACAAATTGCTCAGGACCTTCTCCAGTTGAATTCTGCTTTTAATATTATGTCAACCTTGCCTTAGGGTACTCCTGAGGTCCCTTCCAACCTAAATTAGTTAATGATCATTACAGAACCTACTCCCAACCCAAGCAATTAACTACAGGAGTCAACTTTGGGAACAAATCATTGGGAACTCCAGTAGAAGACACACAGCTTAAGATAATGAAGACTCAAAAACATGTGTAGAAAAGAAACCCTAGAACTGTACGCTGTGCACAGAAAGTAAGCTAGAAACCAAGGAAGATTGGTTTGCAGCTTCACAGAAGCAGTACTGAAGTCACTGGAGAAGGGAAGGAAGAATGGTTGATGCTCACAAGTTCTTCAACTCATATCGAAAGAAAGTTATACTTAAAATAAGACCACAGTTTTTGTTTCACTTGTGCTGCAGCAAACCCCTTGTCAAGTGGCTAGATGTATCATCAGACATGAAACAGTTGATCCGGGAACACAGTGTAGAGCAACTACTTTATTTGTTTAGTGTATTTTATGTCCTTTAATAGTATTCACACTACAATCAATTTTACTGCTGACCTTCTCCATGCTGTCAGCGTCTTCCAAGCACATTAAGCTTTTACTTCACAGAAAATACTTTTTCTGCTGTTCTAAAGCTACAAAACCCAACAGGAAGTGCTAATCTCAAAACCTTCTGCAGACTTACAAAAAAAGTTGCAGATGTTCTTCAAAAGCACATTTAAGCTTTGTATTCTTATGTTTCTGTATAAAAGCCGATTGCTTCATACTCTTTATACAGGAAAACGCATATGAAACAAACTATTGTTTCATCTCTTCATACCAAACAACAGCCTTCTATTTAAGACACCATTTAGTAAGATGTAATTAGTCTTAAGAGATCTTCTCCACCTTATAAACAAATCTTACAAAGCTCAGATGTCCTTCCCCTAGCTCAACCACCATTTAAGCCATTTAACTGCTCCTGTAGCTGTTTTTGTGTTGTTGGTTTTTTGGGTTTTTTTTGGTTTTGTGTTTTTTGTTTGTTTGTGGGGTTTTTTGTGTTTTTTTTTTTTAAATAGCAATCTTGTTAAACTAGTTTCAGCTAACGTATGAATATATTCAGGCTAACTGTATACTCATGTCCTGAGCAAGTAGCTAAATGGGGCAAAAATATTCTATATAGTATTAAAGTGTGTTGGGAAGAATCTCAGGTGATCGCTTTGAACACGCAAAACACAAGAGATCACAACACTTACTTTTCATAGACCAGCTCCTCATCGGTACAGAAGTAGTGGGTATTTACGGTACTTTTCGGTTTGTTTCGTAAAGTCGCGAAGTACAACCGATCTGAAAGACAGATGAGGGGACCCGTGTCGGACGGAGGGGGCGGGCGGCCCCTCTCCCCCGTCCCGCCGGTCACCCTGCCGGTGGGCGCCACCGCCCCGTCCCGCCGCGGAGGAGGCGCGGCCGGTCCTTTTTCTCCTGCGTGAGCGGCCAGCACCGCTCCGCCCGCGGGCCCGGCCCACGGGGAACCCCCGGGGAACCCTGGGGAGCGCGGGGGAGATTGCTGACCCCGGACGCGGGCGCACGGAGCAACAGGTGCCGGCGCCGCTTCTCGCCGGAAAAGAGAGGAGGAAGGAACCGCTGAGGCGTGCCCCGCGGCAGCCCAGGGGCGAACACCGCAAGGCAAGGGGGGCCGAGGCCGAGCCGGGCACGCAGCGAAGCCCACGGAGCCGGGGAGAGAGGCGGGGAGGACGGGAAAGAAGCCAGCGGGTTTCCTTTTCGAGGGAGGCTCCGGCGAGCGGGACCCCCGCGGCCAGGGGACGGACGGGGAGGGCTCCCCGGCCCCTTCTCACCTTTCACGAACTCCGAGGCTCCCCCCAGCACTTCGGAGGCGGCTGCCGCCGGCTCCATCTTAAACAGGGCGCGGAGCAGCGAGGCGCGGGGCGGCTCCGAACTCATGGCGCGGCCGGGGCGCGCTCGCTGGGAAGCCACCCGTTGCCCGGAGGGGCCGCCCGTCGGGGGCCACGCTGCTGGCAGCGCGGCGGCCGCAGCCCCGCATAGGAACGGGAGCGGAGACGGGAGCTAGCTCCGGGGCACGGCCAGCCGCCGAGCGAGCAGGCGGGCGGGCACCCGCAGGGACCTCGGCTCCACCCCGCCCCCGACCGGGAGACGCCCCCGGATCGAGCGGCAGCAGGCGGTTACCAGGCGACCGGCGGCGCTCCGCCGACCGCGCTACCCAGCCTTTGTTTCGCCCGGTCCGGGGCCGAGGCGTGCGAGTGACCGGCCCCCCCGGCGCGGCAGCCCCGCCCTCCGCCTCCCAGCGCCTGACCGCCGAGCAGGCGGCCCGCCAGCGCCCCTGATCCGCCCGGCAGCGGCTTTGCACCCGGCGCAGCTCCGCCCTCCGCCTGGCTCTCACGCCCGCCTCCCGGCGGAGGGCGGCCCTCTCCGCGCCCGGGCAGCGCCTCTGCGCCCCGCGGCGCTTTTTTTTTTTTTTTCCTCCTCTCCACCCGCCCGAGGGCGGCCGGTGGCAAAAGGCCCCACGGAGACAAAGGCGGTCTTAAGGCAGGGCAGAGGCGGCGGGAAGCGGACCCGAGCCGGAGCCAGTACCTCAGCGGTGCGGGTCCAGGCCCGGAGGGAGGCGAGCGAGCCGCGCAGGCGGGGCGGGAGGCCGCCTTAGGCGCGCAGGGACGCGCTGCGCTGGCGAAGCGCTCTCGCCCCTACCTGAGACACTTAGTCGCGCGGGGCCCGGCGCGGCCCGGCCCGCAGCACCGCTTGGCTTGATAGACAAGCAGACCCACCAATCAAAAGCTGCCTTCCTATGTCGCCAGCCAATGACAGAGCGGTGCCTGGTGAAGAGCGGGCTGCTGCCGGGCGCACGCCTCGAGGGGGTTCGCCTCGCCCCAGCCCCGGCTGCCGCCGGGGGGTCACACGCGGGCGCCTTCGTTCCCGCCCGCCGGCGACTCTGTCACCCGCCGGTCCCTCCCTCCCTCCTTCTCTCAGGCGAGGAGTTGGGCCTGCCGGGCAGCGTCGTCTGCTGGGAGAGCCGAGGGGGGGCACGATCTCGGGGAAGCCGCTTGCGAACAGAAAGAGAGGAGACGCAGCCCGTCGCATGCAGCTCTGGTAGCGCGCTGGTGCGAGCCACGGGCCCTCCCTCTTCCCGAGAAGTCATCCAGCGGTGGGGAGTTTCACCTGTGCTTCTAAGGCTGTCGTAAAACTGCACAAAATTACTTGCAACTTGATGTTTTAAAGAAGTGAAAGGCTGACTTTCTGGTGGTTCATTTGCAAAAGCTGAATTGGCTTGTAGTCTGCAATTAACTTACTGCCAAAGAAACAGAAGCATTAAAAGTGTTAGAAGTGCCTTTCTTCTGCCACGCTCCCTTTAGAAAGAATCAGTAAGTGCCAAACAGAGCAGACGGCCCATCTCATTTTTACAACTAAAAAAGCAAAAGGTTGCAAGGGAGAGGTACCTTGAGGGGGAAAAAAAAGGATGCTATTCTTCCCCAAAACAAAAATCCACCCTTGAAACACCTTAAACAGACATTGTAATACAAAGCAATATGCAACCCTGAGGTCCACATCATCATCACCACGTTTTCTTAGCGCTATGAATAACCTACTGTAACTAACAGTTCATATAATTAATTCTAGTGTGTCTGCAGGTGAGGCTAAACATGAGTGTGAAACACTTATGACTCTTCAATTTTTAATCTCGTGTCGTAAGCACTGGATAACCTTTAAAGCCTTACAAATGTGCTGAAGTACTACAGAAAATACGTCTCTCGTGTAATTGTTTCGTAGTTGCTTATTTATTTTTGGTATTGGTTCTAATAATTTGTACATGTGTTCCTACATTCCTCTTTTTTCCTTCTTTTTTCATAGCGCCAGAACTAATATTCCTGAATATGACTCTCTCTGGGCCAGTCCTGTGAACTTATGTAAGAAACCTCATTCTCAGTAGTAAGTACTATCCCATACCAGATGCTTGCAAGACTGAGACTGTAGTCTTCTGTAACAGCAAATTAAATAAAGGTTATTGGAGGGTACTTGCTTTTCATGGAAATCAATGTGTTTATCTTTTCCTATATTGTTCTATATGACTTTCACTTGTACTTAACCCTTAATTAAATCAAATATTTCATTTTTTATTTACAAGCAATTCTCGAAGGGGTAACATGTCCCGTGTAAGAAAAGAGATATTGATGTATTTTCCCCAAACCATAGGTTTTTAACACCCTTTTTTACTCAACCTTTTGCTACAGTTCAATGTTACATACATTTCTAAGTCTGTGCTGCGCTCTACTTGAGGGGAGTTTGTGTAAGCATACTCAAATTAGCTTTAACTAAGGTATCTTGGGCAACAGAAGCAAAGATAGAGCAGTGTAACAGGCTAGCTATCCAGTATCTAGAATCCCTAGGTACATAGTTTGTGTTAAAGCCTATTATTTGTAAATCCATCTGGCTAGGCTGGTGAATCTAGGAAGCAAACATGACTAGAAACTGAAGCCCCACTGTCAAATGTCAAATGTTGCAAAATTACAAATACTGTTTTGGTTGCATGCAAGTTCTCATTTATGGCACTTAGCTAGAGCCTTTCTAAGCACAGAAAATAGTTAAAATAATCTTTTTCTTCTTCCCTGTAAAAATACGTACAAAATAACCTCCATGATTTTTCAGTTCCAGTACTGTTTCATAGCTTTTAGTACAACTATCTAATGAATTTCACCTTGTAAAATGCTAGCTTTAAGAATGTTTTCACCTCATACAATTTTATTATAATCAATTCCAATTACTATTTTTAACATTTGATATCAAATACCAAGGCTGCAGTGACATCTTGTGGCATTTTTTTTAACTGTCGGTACAGAGGCAATTTTCTTGTAGTCCTGTTCCATCATTTTAAAACTATATCCTGATTTTTTCAACAAGGATTTTTTTAAATATATCTTTTAGATACCATTTTTAAAATCCTGTGTTGCATGAACATTAATTTCTACAGAACAGAGGTGGTGCTGAATCTGTTCAGACTCCAGAATATTTCCAAATGACATCTAGATAATCTCTTAGAAGAAATCATCATATGCGTATTATTTTGTTAAAAATATAAATTCTCAGTAATATATTTCATTAGAGAATCTTAAGGCACTTTTATAACCATCAAAAAATATTTAAAAAATAAACAAACAAAACTCTCTTGGTTCCTAAGCACAATGAATTATGGCTAGAGCTGAAGTCTTAACTTTGAATTTTCTTTGCTATCTAAGCCTAACTGCTTAAGCTTGTGTTTTTCGATGGCTTTTTTTCATCATGAGTGGGCCTTACCTAAATTAAGTGAATGTATGTGCCAACAAGTACACATTTTTTCAAAACTGAAATCTTGGTGCTGCTCATCTGTATGCAAACATCTAACACTGAAAAACTTGGTCAATAACCTGAAAATAAATACCTTGCAAGTCTGTTTTATGTATTTTATTTGACAATGGTACAAATTAAATTTACCAGTATAATAAAAGCTTGTTCTATTAATTCTTTCACTGATACAGAAGAAGAACAACAAAAAAACCCAAGAACCAACCCAAAACAACTCCTTCCCCCCAACAAAGAACCCAATACTAAGATTTGGCTGAGTTGACCGTTCATTTCACATTTTAAAAGTAAGGTAAACAACATCTGCGAGCCTTCACAATGCTAGTTGATAGTGCACAGAACAGAAATTACAGAAGACCAGTAAGTAAATGAAATGCAGTAAACTACTACTAGGAAAGTTGCATTTCTGGAAAGATCATAGACCTGTGTGGATACTACTTATCACTACAGCACAATAATTAAAAGCTACTTTTCACTATTACAACAAAATTAAGCAGACTTTACATTGCCATTTTAAGATTTTGCCCTTTAAATCTTGCAAAAGTACTAGGAAGACTTCACTGAACAGAAACCAAATCCTTTAACACTGACAGAACAAGGCGAAAGAATCCTCCATTCTCCTAAAGAAACCCAAAGGCTCATACCCAGAACTAGCCCTGCTGTCAAGAACTTGTCACATTTTTCAACCACTTTTTGTTCAGCTAACTTATTACAAACAATGATGAAATTATACACCACTTGTGCAGATGCTATTTGTGTACTAGGTATTAGCTGTTACTGGTTGCCCGCAGGTACCTTTGAACTGATACTAAGAATCAAGTAAAAGCTGATGCAGATGAAACTAAATCTATTTTGGATACCAGATTTGATTCCTCCCTGTGATCCAGGAATATCACTCTCTTTTGTTCTTTCCTCCGTACCACAAAAAAAGTTCTGTAACGGCAATGGAAAAGGTTTGTCTTGTCTATGTTAACACAACGTTTCCAGAACTACAAAGTCCCAATCTAACAAAAGCTGTTAATAATAGCCGTTTCTTGCTATGGATGAAGCCAGGGAATTCAGAGACTGATAATAGTCCAGCCCTGTCAAATATCACTGTACCTTAAAGTACTTTTTTTTATAATGCTTTACCCATTCATTGCACATTTTAATTCTGTTGTCATGGCCACCAAAAACAGAGATGAAAGGAACCAGAAAGTAAAGTAAATACTGATTTGAAAGAGTAGTTAAAAAAAAGCAGTAGACCTGTAATATTACAAAATGTACACTCTGTAATAAATGTAGAACAGCTTGCTCTTACTAGGAATTGTAAATACGACATTTTAAAAAAGTGAGGATTTTCTTGGGCACATTTTTGTAACAATGTACATGCAAAATATCAAAATAAAACTAAGTACTAAAGAGAGTATTAGTAAGTAATATCCCATCCATTTCTTCTGGCTGCTTATATAGGTTTCATATTTCATGTACTCATGTTTCTTACATTTCCAACTGCTACATTTTACCTTTCAGCTGCTTGCAGTGTTTCAGCAACTCTAGGCAAATCAATAATAAGAATAAAAGCCACATCAGAGATCATTTTCCACTGTCTCAGCAGTAGTAGATATTGTAGGCAGTGGTTTTAGGACTATCTGAGATGAAGGTGAGGTACACTTTTCTGGTTTGCTTTCATAGCAGCTTCAGGAACATCTCAGATTACAGAATAGCTTATATACAAACTTCAAACGGGTTTTGTACAGGAGTCTAGCAGCCTGGCCAACAGTTTGCTGTAGCCCTTCTGTAGTTTCACTGGGAACTGGGTAGGATGAGGTGAGGAGAGGAGAGGAAAGGCAAGGAAGCGTCTCAACATATAACTATCAAAAATATGCCTAGACCTCATTTGCCTAGATAGATATATTAAAAAACAACAACAAACAAACAAAACATAAGCACTGAAGGGTAGGAGTGCATTTTTGTCTGCATGTTTCTGAAGAACTGGCCTAATTAATTGTAATAGCTTTTTAGGTTTTAAAGAAACAGGATGATTTTATCACAGCTAAACATTAGTATATATTGTTTAAGTTTTCTCAAAACTTACCTTGGAGAATTAGTAAGAAAGGAAAAAAAAATACATATAAAGCCAAATGGAAAAAATTCAGAGGCTACAAATAAGGATGGCCAAGATGCGGTAATTACACCTTCTTCTCTCCTTGAACTCAGTACAATTCACTGAGTATTGTTTAACATCTAACCCCTTAAATTCATTGGCTTACATTTTATTTTTGTGATTGGCATAATTAGGAAAACCAAACTGAGAAATCATGATATTAGAATATTTTAAAGGCATGCCATCATAAATATTAACCAGCTTATTTACACAGTAAGACCTCTGTAACAAATGCTCTGCTCGGTGCCACATTCCAGAATAGCCACTGTTAGTGTCTTTTTCTAAATTTCTTATATCAACAGGCTTCACAAACACTCCCGAAGGCCTTCCAGTATGCTTGGCTACCAGAAAATTCATGGCAATATCATCACAATTTTGAGTTTCATCTATTAAGGCGTAAACAGCTTCTGGCTGTCTTTGAAAGTCTTCTAAATACCCACTATGAAAAAATGCTGCACCAATAAGAACCATAGAATACTGATCTCCATTTCCAAATCCAGGGTTCTGCAATTCGAAGCTTCCATAACTGTATACACCTGAAGGAGTAGAAATGTGCTTTCTAGGAACAAATCCTACTATTTGCTTTGGAAATTGCTGAAAGAAAAAAGAAATTTAAAAAATCAAAATGAAGCCCACACCGTGAAATGTGTGAAGTGCTTTCATAAGAAAGACTTATGCTTTTTTTTTAAATGAGAGGAGCACAAGATTATTGCCAGGAAAGAATGACATTGTTGGCATATGGCCCCCTGATCTGCATAAATGCTCCAATTAAATACAGTCTTGCAAAACTGACACAATATGCCTCATTCCATATCACGTAGTGCCAAGCAACATCTATCCACAATTTGCAGCTGTATATTTGGCGCTCAAAATAAGTTTACAGACAATTTCTCTTAGAGAGAAAAAACCCACACACTTTTGTTATGCAACTTACTATCGATTTAAGTAAATTCAGCAGTCAGAAACTTCAGTGTTCATGTACAAGAAGAATTAAAAATTTGAAAGTTATAGATTACACGTATAGCTACTACTGAAGAATGTTTTTGCGATTTCTACTGTTCAATGCTTCAGTCCTTCTAAAATTTAACTTTATAGCTAGAAAATCAATGGTAAAGCATTATGATACAGTATTACTCTAATTAAAACCATTAATCTCAATTGTAACTCGCAAATATTGCCTGCCAAGGTGCAAAACATTACCTGCCAAACAGAAAAGGCAAAAGCAAGGTCATGAGCACTGACTAGTGTATCATCATCCATCATTAAAACAGCTGAAGGGAGGGAAAAAAAAAAAAGAAAAACTTTTAACTTATCAAAAATTAAATACATGAGCACAGTATGCAGCACAGTATTTGACAAGTTAGCTGTGAAACTTCTATAACCGTTAAGCTGAATTGCAGAACTGAATTCTAACTCCTTGAAAGTAGATTGAGAAAACATTTAGATTTCAAAGCTAAAGCAAGGTTGCAGCTTTGTGGTAACTGGAAGCAAACCTACATTTTAGATTATTTGCCAGGCCGTAAAAAAAAAAAAACAAAACCTCAGCAACATTTGATCATCTGTAGCACAGCTGGACAGATATGTATTGGAAAACTTGGAGTGTTTGGCAAAACAACTTAAAATTCTACTAATCTTGTGTAAAAATACAACTAAAATAAAGGGTTAGATACCATTCTTTAGTGTATGAGATTTATACAGGATTCTTAGTATAAAATTTTACCCATCTCCTCACTACTTGCAAGTTCTAAATAAGCAAGCTTAATAAATTGCATGGGCAACATTCAGTATGATTATCTACAGAAGGGAGAATCTTTGCCTCAAATTTTAGGCAAAAGACTATCAGGAAGTGGAAAAGGAAAGATATTCTTATATTGGACCTCCAGACACATTAAAGCTTTTTAGTCAGAATAAATCCTATTACAGTAAATAAAACACTTGGGAACTTGAAGTTTCTAGTGTCTTCCTAGAAGTCATGGGTTTTGAGTAGAAAGGCATGTTACGAAGGGGGCAGCAAATAGAATTACCTTTACTAATCATGAGTAAGGTCAGGTCTGTAATGCAACATATGGGGTTTTTTTCCACTTGAAACAAACAGGGCTTATTGTTGTGCTTCTCCTGGAAAGAGCTTAGGAAGAATATTTAGACGAATAGCCAAAAGCTGGGGAAAATACTCTTAAAAAGGATGCGCAATTTGAGATAGAAAGCCAGTCTGAAAAGCAGAACATGCTTGAGAACTTAGTCTTAAAATGTCTTAGTCTTAAATCAAGTCTTTACCAGATGACTTAAGTCCAAATTAATGCAGAGACTCAACAAATACATGCACCATGAATTTCAGTTTACACTATAAAGGGAAGAACAGCTGAACTACCTGTTTCCCTGACAAAGGAAACGGAGAACAGACACAGTTGTAAAAGCCCGTGAAATGCATTTGACATCCTTCTTTTTTTCCTTACTCCTCAGTGACAGCCTCTAGCCTGCTGGTGGTGGTGTGCATCTGATATCGTAACATAGGTTTCTTCTATATTACCCACATTCTATTAAGTGGCCCAACAGATCAATGGATTTATTACATAGTATAACTCAAATCATCTCTCTTTTAGCATTCAGATTTTAAGTGTGAAAATAATATAAGTAGTAGCAATATGAACTGTCGATTACCTTTTGTTTCCAGCTCAGGGAAATTCTGGAGTCTGTTCCTCATGCGATTTACAGTTTGAACTTTAAAGACGACAGGGACAGGATGAGGCCCCAAGGAATTCCACATTTCCTCTGGCACCTTCTCACCAACGTTGTTCCACACGACAATTACTTTATGTAGGTGGGGGATGGCTTGATAGTGATTTAAAAGCTTTAGCAGTAAGTCAGTTCTATTATAAGTCTGCATAATAAGAGTAAATGAATCCAAGGCAGACTGACTCTGGGTTTTTGGTTCCCTTCTCAAGTTGGGCATTTTGTCATCTTTGATATTAGGAAGCAAAGCTGTTAAAGCACCTGCCACAAGAAGTAAGACAACGATCACCACAGAAGTGAAGCGTAGTAGGCGGATTCCCATAACTCTTCCTGGAAGCTTACAGAAGTGAAAATACCTTTAAAACAAGTAACAGGAAAGGAAAAGTCATTAGTCCCATGTATAGTTAACTCCCTTACTTGAGCAAAACTCCCACAATATCCAGTAGACTTTTGTTTCAGTAAATACATGAGGAAAATTTTAGGAATTGGGCCAATTACTTTCAACTATCAGGACAGATACTTCTGGTACTCAGTTTCTATGTTTACTTGCTTTTCACTTTTTTTCTGTTAACTTTGAATTTCATTGTTCTGTGAAAATGAAACTAGAGTAATTCTTTAACTCTAGATTGTTAATCATCTCTTATTTTCTCAGTACTGCATTCTCGATTGAACATTAACATACCTCACCAAACCCATCCAGCTGAAATTAAAAAGCAAATTTGTACAGAGATGCAGTGTTTTCAGCATTGCAGGAGCTCTGCCTTAGCTGGGAAACAAAAGGGAGAGAAGGTGCCTCCTCAAGAGCTCTGGCAGAAAGAAGGAAGTTAAATGCTCTTTCTTTTTCCGTTGCTCAGGCACCGTACACAGAAGGAACAATCTTTATCACTGATTTGCTGGACATTTTGTCAATAGTTTGTGTATCTGCTCGGTAATGGTTATTAATGTGGAAAATATGATTCTGATCATACCAACCGAGGCTATTAACACGGGCGGAGCGAAAAAACCATGCCAAATGGAATAATGTAGGGACGCAACATCATCAGTAACAGCTGGTCTGCTATATCTAGAACTCGGCAGAAGCTGGAAACGTCAGATGCTAGGTGCTAACTGGGGGAACAGCCTCAGTATAAGGCACGGGTTTCCAGATTCCCCTGATTTTGGAACTAAACAGGAGCTCTTAAAAAGCGGCTCCTACAAAGGTCGCCCCGACATTCGTGCCTCTTAGGTAGCACTCCCAGTTCTCCAGACATTTATAAATTGTAATCTCAGCAGGATCCAGCAGCCACTGCACTCCATAGTTTGCACCTCAAATGTGTCATCTACATCTGTTCTTCCTCCTTTACTCACGAGATCAGTGTGAACTGAATACAAGATGAATAGTCTAAGCTTACTCAGTTACTCATCTATAGATATTACTCATGTTACTCCATTAGTAATTTCTAGGCTTTCAGCAGGGAATTCTGATCAAATTAAGTGATCCAGGACAGCCCCATCAATTACAATTTTTGAGAGAGTATCTGTGTTTTTTCACGGAAGTTTTGATAATTTTTTTTCCACACTGCATATACCATGCTTGAAAATATGAATGTACATTATTTTAGTCTAAAAAACCTCTCAACTTACCTCATTGTTGCCAAGTAGGATTGTTTCCCCCACCTTGTTTTTACAGGACAGTTGTTTGTGATCTTTGAATCTGTTGGAAATTAAAGGGACTCTATAACTGAAGATCAACAGTTACCCCACATGCTACCAAGCATTCTTTTACAAGTGAACGTTCCTCTCAATTACCGATTGATGTACGCATTCTTGGCAATTATCCAATCCCTTTTCCTATTGCTCAGTTGGATAATTGTCTCTGCCTTTCAGTAAACACTCCAAAAAGAAGTGATTACACCAGTTGGTTAGAAAGAAAAGCACATATCTCTGCTTGTAAAATTGTTGCTTTGTACCAACGCAATGTCTACGTGTTCCGTCCTTAGGGTCAACTACAGTAGGTCTCCAGGACCTCACAGTCTGTTGCTTTGTTCACCAGGCACCACTAAAATATATATTCGGCTACCACAGTCAGGTAAGTAGTCACAATAAAATTATTTTCTTTTCTGGCTCATCCCCTTCACACTCTCCTTCCACTAAGCTTACCAGTTGTGTTAGAGGTTTAAGACACAGCATTTTGTTCTTCCCATCTGGTTTGGCAGCTTGGCAGAGGGGAAAGCAAATATAAGTGTAAGCACAAAAAGGAAGGACGCACAAGATGCAGGACTGCAGCCTAAGAAACCTGTGTCTGTTAAGGCTCCTACGTTGCTGGAGGGATTTTTGTTCTTTTAAAACTAGTTGAACAAAGAAAGGGAGTTTTTATTTTTGATTTAGGAATGGTACTATAAACATTTAGAGAGCAAGAACTTGTATTTAATAATTGAACCTATGTGAAATTCTGGAAGAGTAATTTGTTTAGGTTATATAATCTTACTTTGTAAAAGTACAGAATTGCCAATTTGCGTGGATACCGATCTGAATATGTCCACACATACAGGTCTTCCCACATCTGAGTTCCAGTTTTACCACTGACTTATTTTAGTGAGGCTGGAGCGGTCACTGAAACTGTTACCGGAATTTAACCACTTGTTTTGGTTGCTTCGTTTTATAGGTGCAAACGATCGCACCTAACTTCTAAATCTGACTGGCAGCAGTAGCTACTCAGCATTTCTTGTAACCACCGTATCTTGGTCATGTGTGCTTTTAAAAAGGTGGACCTTAGATTCTCTTTCCCCAATTGCAACCTAGACACAACAATACTACTGTAAGGATTAATTAGTTAAAATTTAAAAGCATACTTAAGATAAAAGTATAAAAGCTGTTTACTGTGGTAATGAGGCTTCCTGACTTGCCATACATTCTTGTGTTTACTCAATTGCATACAGTAGGCTGTAATGATAGGTAAGGATGATATTATGATGCATTCTGCAATGCGTGATATTATGATAATATGTGATGGATGATATTATGATGCATTCTGTAATTAAAATAAACGTCGATATAAAATCTTTAGAATTGGCATCACGGCACGTTCCAGTAAGAAAGTGCCGATCAGTTTTGCCAATTAAGTTATGAAATTGCGATGCAAGATTGACCTCTGTAACTTACAACACCCCCCCGCAGAGAACACCTCTCCAAAACGACACTGGCGAAAATAAAAACCCTCTGTCAAAACACGGTACTGCAATCCTCGCTCCAAGAAGACGACTGGGTGCGCGGGCTCCCCCCTCCTGGCGGGCAGCACCTCATAACAGCGCTTCATCGCAGCCAG
Organism: Nipponia nippon; assembly: GCF_047370975.1. Taxonomy (NCBI): domain Eukaryota; kingdom Metazoa; phylum Chordata; class Aves; order Pelecaniformes; family Threskiornithidae; genus Nipponia; species Nipponia nippon. The sequence goes on from NW_028262369.1 coordinate 42,152,430, forward strand.
GCAGCGGGAGCCAGCCGCCGCCTCCCCCCGCACACCGCCCGCCCCGCCGCCCCCGCACGCCCGCTTCCCCTCACGTTCAGCAGGGCGCCAGCGCTGCCGCTCGCCTCCCCAGCGGCGGGGCTGCGCGTCCGAGGCGGCGCCGGCAGCAGCGAGGGCGGCGGCGGGCCGCAGGGCAGGGCACGGCAGGGCAGGGGAGAGGAGGTGCCGGCCCGGCACCCCGCGGCTCGGCCCGCCCGCGCAGGCCGCTCCGGTGACTCAGGGGCGGCCCGGGCGGGACCGCCGCAGCGCTGCGGCGGCGCCGCCGCCCGCCGCTTCCTGCGGGGCGTCCCTCCGCTTCCTCCCGGCAGGCCCCGGTTTGTAGTTCGGGGTCCTGCCGCGGGCAGGGTGCTCCCCCCCGGCCCGGCGCTAGCAGCTCTGGCCGTCACGCAGCTGCCCAGAGCGCGGCGCTACGCCGCAGCCTGGGTCCGGCCGCGGGGGGCCGGGCCGCCGCCCCAGCCCCGTACCGAGGGCTGCCGCAGCAGCTGCTCCGGGAGCACCGGGCATCGTAAGCGTAACGCGGGCGGGCAGCTGGCGCGGGGCGGGTGAGCGTTCACGGGTGGGGGCTGGTTTGGTTTTTCAGCCGGCGGCGCCAGCTCGGGCAGCGCACGCCTGCTCCGCCTGACCGGCAGCCCCGGCTCCGGGCAGCAACCGGGCCCGGCAGCGCCCGCCGCCGCCAACCCGGGCCCCGCCCCCGCAGCCCGGCGTGCGCCGGCGGGGCGCAGGCGCGCGGGGGTAGGGCGGAAGCGTGACCGACGCGGGGGCCGGCCGTGGGGGAGCGCTCCCCCCGCCCGCCCGCCCGCCTACGCTGCCGGCCGGGCACGCCGCCGTCCCGGCGCCGGGAAGATGCTGCCCCTCTCCATCAAGGACGATGAGTACAAACCGCCCAAGTTCAACCTGCTCAGGAAGGTGTCGGGCTGGTTCAGGTGAGCGGCCCAGGGCGGGACGGGACGGGCGCAGCGGGGGCCGGGGCCGCGGCCCAGCCCCCGCGGAGGGGCCGGGGAAGGCCGGTGCCGAGGGCGCCCGGGACGCCCGGCGAGCGGGTCCGGCCTTCCGCCGCTGCCTCCTGCCGTGCCGGCGGCGGGTGACCCGCTGTCTGCTCCGTGCGCAGGTCCATCCTGGCGGACAAGACCTCCCGCAACCTCTTCTTCTTCCTCTGCCTCAATCTCTCCTTCGCCTTCGTGGAGCTGCTCTACGGCATCTGGAGTAACAGGTAGCGGGGCAGGGAGCGGGGGGGCGGCCGGCGGGGCGGGAGCGGCCCCGGCGCGCAGGAAGCGGCGCCTCCCGCCGCGGCCAGTGCCACGTCTGCCTCTCGGCGGGGCCCGGCGGGCGGGCCCGGCCTCCCGGCCCGGCGTCCGGAGGGGCCGGTGGGCAGAGCCCTGGGGGCTGCCGCAGAGCCTCCCCCGGCCCGGTGCCGGCGGCTCGGGGGCGCGTTATGGAGGAGGAGCGCTCTGCGCAGCCGGCGTCCCGCTGCTCGGCGCTTCGCTGAGGAGGAAGCCTGGCCTTGGCCTGAGCTACCGGGCCCAGGGGTCGTAACCGTTTCGTGCCTGCCGGTTGGCACAGAGAGCCTTTGTCTGGGAACGCGGCTTCGTTCGTAAGCCGATAGCTGGGTGCGAAAACACAGCACTGCACCAAACATCCTTGTCTCTGGGTGAGAAACGGGAATTAACGCACCCTGGTATAGCCAAGTGGTACTTTACGGAGCACGTAATTTCACAAAGGTGGAAAAACCAGGAGGGACTGGACTAAAGTGCTACGGAGTAAAACTATCTCTAGTAAAATTAAGCAGAAATGCAAAACAGTTTTAGTACTGATGTATGGTGTACAAGTGGAGAACAGGCAATAGTGGTAGTATCTCCATCATGCTTCATTCCTGGTAGAGTTGTTTTATGGCGGTATTTCAGTCCCTAAGTCAATACTTTGGTTCGAAGTGGACAGACATGGAAATGTCATTTAAGCCCAACAGTGTGTCCTTCCACATGGAACTTAAAGCAGTCTTTACCAAAAGCTGTAGTGTGAACACAGATTACTGGGGCTCTTAATCAAGCGTCTTGAACAAAAGCAGCAATGCAGATTTGGAAAGAGTTGCATCCTACTATTTATCATTTTTCTCTGAATCTCTCAAACTGTACTGCAAAATCCTTAACCTTGATTGCTGTAATTGCTACTGCAGCACTAGTGAGAACACAGTGCTATCTTGGGCACAGGCTACCTGGGCAATGTGCAGACCATCGTGGATGTGCTTGGTTTTGACTTTGATGTTGATTCACTTTGGAATTGCGTGAGGATTATTGTATGGATAGCCTGTTTATTCAAGTATGCATTTTTTTTTTTAATAGTTCAGAAGATGCAAATATTTTTTGCAGTGGTTCAGGTATAAAGAGCTTTATGTTCATGTGAGTTTGTTCTGATGTCTGTCTTTTAAGCATAATAATTTTTTTGGTAGTGTGACCAGAAATGAAATTTATACCAGAAAAAGTTCTGTATATGAGATAATTAAACTGAGAAACTGAAGCAACACTTGCCAGAAATTTGTCACTGAAGAATTGGGCTTACTGGAATTGAGAAGACTCTTACTTATCTTTGTTCATTATAGAAGATTAAGAATTGGGATTTGCTGGATAGTTATTAGTTCGACCTCTTGTTTATATTTCAAGTCACTAATTTCAGGTATCTTTACATTAAGCCTAGATTTTGGGCTAGAACAAAACTGTATCTCAGCAAGTATCTCTTTAGTAGAGAGGAGTAGCAGAGAATATACTGAGGAACGCCTTCAGTCAAAGCAGACAGTTCATGCCTTGGAAGAACAAACACATAACAAGCAAACAAGGAGCCCTATAGGGAAAATTGATTCTTGAGTTTGAAAAAGACGGCTCCTTTACTGTCCAAGTGAGCGATGCAGAAACGGCATGTTTGTAAAGGGGATTTTCTGTATCATCTTGGAGCACTTCTTTATTCCACTGTGGCCTGTCTCGGGTATGGCCACTGCCTGATGCTGCAAGTGTTAGAAGCACGATCTTGAATTCTGCTCTCTCTGGTGTCTCAGTGAGCGGAAGATAGCAAGGCCAACAGGCTGCCATGATTATTCAGATGATTCTTCCCTTGGCTTCCACAGACTAAGGAATTTCTTTTTAATTGTGATTCTGAAAACTACAGTTTTATCCATTTAAATTTAAGCAGACTGCTGTGAGTTCTTTGACTAGGGTGTTCTTATTTCAAAATCAAATCTAGGATTTCAGCCCCCAAAATTTTTGTCGGCAAGTTCTGAGAGTCTTCAATTTTAATTTCTTTTTCTTTTTTTTTTTCAATTCTTGCTTCTTACATTCTCCTTAGCTTTTGTTTGCCGAGTAAGTTGTTTCCTGAACTCACATAGCTGTTCTGTCATTTATATGATCCTTTTACAAATACTCTGGTATGCTGATGTTCTTGAAGCACAGACAACAGAACTGGATGTGGTATTTTGCTAGCTGAGGGCTTGTTTCAAGTCAAAAGCTGCAACTTGGGCTGTTCTGTTTTAAAATACTGTTACATGCATACTTGTGTAATTTGGTATTAAACTTGTGTTACTAAATCAACTATGGAAGCGTCCTCATTTAGACACAGTATGTTTGAGTACAGGATTTCTACTAGATTGTAGTGTGTGAATGATGTGTTCCCATTCTGATGAAAGTTCTTGCATACATCCCATGGCTAGTGGTTCACTGGATCGCTTGTTTACTTTAGTAATCACTTTGCACCCAAGGTTTTTAAGGTCCTGTTAATTTACAGGTCATTTAAAAAAAAAGCCTCAGATGAAATCAGATTGGCCTTCTTACTAGGCTTCCTGTCATTTGTGCAGTTGAATCTCTTAGAGCTGTGCCTGTAATACAGAGCATGTTTATGCTATACGGTGAGTTGTGTTGGAGATACAGCCTGTACTGACCCCTGTTGATAAATCCGCGTGCCTCTGGCTACTTGGAGATGTTAGCTGAGGTCTTGAAAGCAGCACAGCTGTGTTTGTGTTGCACCTATGGTAAGTCTTGCCTCTGTGAGATTTGCAGGTGTGAGCAGTGCCATGATAACTTGCTGTATGATTTCTGGTTCTAGAGCTAGTATGGGGTTTTGTTTCAGTAGCAGTCCTTATACACTCTTCTCTTTCCCAGGAGACTCTATACAAAAGAAAAACCCTCAGAAACCACTAGCTATCTCTGTTTATGAAATGGAAGAAATAAGCATTGCTAATAATTACAAACTTATGGTTACTGTCACACTAATTACCTTCTACCTTAATGTTGGGTGTGTTTTGTGTTGTTTTTCTTTTTCCCCCCACGGGATCTTCCTTACTGTTCAGAACCAGACCTAAAATGCGCTGTTTCCCTAGGGATGTCACCTGGTTTTGGGGTAGGGGAGGCTGTCACCTACACCCTTCAAGAATTTGGTAGGAAATTCCATTCTGCTGCTTCATAGGCATCCAGCTAAAACCTTTGGTCTTCCTTTAAAGTCTGTTAAGAACAGCTTCATCTGTTTCCTGTTTTGGTGGCTAGAGCACCTAAGGACAATTTATCATGACATCATCCTCTGCCTTAAATGTGTCGTAGTTGTATGTATATATACCTCTGTATGTGTTGGTAAAGTATATATGTAAATACAGAGAGACAGCAAGACTTCTGTTCTCTCTCCTCTACTCCAAAGCCACTTCTTCCACAGCTGAGTGTTTCACCTGAAACACTTCAGATTAATCTTGAAATTGATTTCAGTCAGGCTGAAATGGTTAGGTTTCTTAATGTGAAGTAGTTCGAATTTTGGCTAATGAAACTTTGTATTTGACTTCAGTGTGAAAACATGGCTGTCCTCTAGACCGTCTTAATACCAGTCATTTGCTTTTTGTTCTTCACTTTCCAAGAACTGAGTTGTACACGTAATTGTTCTTAGACAACCAAAGGATTGGGAAAATGGAACTTTTGGCACAACTATAATAACAAATGCTCACCAGTACCTCTGTATCAAATGTCTTTTTGAATATGAAACAATTTTTGTGTTTTGATGCACATACTTTCTTGCAGACTTACAGGGCTTGTTTATGATAAGTAATTTAGTAAAATTTGGCAGCTGTTGTGTCTGGTGTTGAATCCAATTTACGTACAGCCTACAAACTGATAGGAGTTCTACTGACTGGGTAACTCATGAACTAAGTTAAGTTGCTTTGAACTTTGTAGGGTAAACCCGCATGCTAAACCTTTCCTGTGTTTGTCAATCAAGATTGTAGTTGTGCATTGGTCATTGAAATAAACCATTCAAGAAGTGGTCTTTCAGCCTCTGCTTCCTTCAGCTTCTAGATCAAAGGGGAGTGTGTGTCTTCTAGTCAGTGCCTTGCAGCTGGTAAGGCAAAGATTTGAGGACTGATAAGGTTTATAAGTAGTGCCTCATAATTGTTCTAATACCGCTGTATCATTTTTGAAATGAAATTAGCTTGGATCCATTCAGCTGAAAGCACAGATGCAGCAAGTATTTGTTTGCTTTTATCTCTGTGTGGACGTATTCCAGTCAAACTAGAAGAGTAATGGTGATCACCAGCAAAAGGAGCAAATGATTGATATCTTTACACTTAGCAAAATGAAGAAGCAGCCATCCATAGCAACTTAGCACTCTTGTCTGCATTTTTATTTTTTTTAAATTGTTGATAGAGCTCTGTGCTCTCAGGGGTACTATTGTTGCTTTCTTTGATTTAGCGTAGCTTCACCTCAGTACGTTACCCTTGGATGTGTGTGATCCCAGTAGAGATCAGGATGCTGGAAACCTTGCTTTTTGCTGTGGGATAATGTAGTTACATATCTCTCTCTCTCATCATAGTCTGTTATCATGAGAAGAACTAAATGCATCTTGGATAAATTCTATACCTGTTTATGATTCAGGCTAAAACACTGGCTGAAGGTTTGTGATTGGAAATTTGGAGACTGAGCAGCAATAAATTAAAAAGAATGCAGGTCTGGTGCTTTTGCGGTGCCATCAGGGACTGGCTTCTCTGCTCAGGTAAAATGTAGAAACAGATGTAAACATAAAAGCTGGCTATTTAGGAAAGGTATGTAGTAGTCAAAAGTGCTGTTATACAATATTGCTTGCTGTCCTGCTTTTATTTCAGGCAAAAGAGAATATGATCTTAGAATTCCTTGTGTACTGAAACTCTCTTTTTTTCAGCCTGCCCTACTCATAGAAAGTGTCACGTCGCTGCAGTGTGAATGAACATCAAAGGCAAATTCTCATCTGATGACGTGTTAGTTCTGAAATAAGATGCTTGAGAGGGAAACTGCTACGCTGAAGTAGACTTCACAGTCTTGAAATGTTTGACATAATGAACTAAAATTATAAGTGAAGAGCAGTCTTTACAGGCCTGAAATATTTTGTCACAGGCATATGTTTGTCAAAATTTTATGAAACTTTATTTCAATTGATTCATTGGGTTTTTTTACTGCAGACATTAAAGAATTTTTGACCAATTTTTCCGGTGTGTGAAAACTCTTCCAAAGCATCATGTTTGAAAATGGATTTGAGAATATTGCTTTTGTAAATGCTTAGTGCCATCACTGTGGTGGTATTGGTAGTCTGTAGCAGAACAGTTTTGGTGTTACTGCACTAGTTAACCTTTATATACACTGCGTACAATAGATACTCTAAAGCAGTATCTTTAAGGCCAATTTTCTTTTTCAACTAATGTGAAATACGACTTTTATAAACTTACGTGGGGTCAGTGTTTAAATGCAACTTGTGTGTATGCACTTGTCTAGCTGAATTTGTTTATATGGTCAAACTATAAACTGAAATACAAGAACAAATACCTGCCACTAGAATTATGTTGGTGATAGATGTGGCTGTGGGTGTATACTCCAGGGGCTTTGGTTTGTGTCAGTGGAAACCACCTCCCACTATCACCAAAATCATATGCTAGAAGGGTTTTTTGCCAAGCGCTCTTCCAAAGTACCTTCCCTAAGCTGACAAAAGCAGTTTTGTCATCATATTTTTATTGGTGATCTGGTGTGGGTGTCTATTCTGTGCAAGCAAAACCATGTCTGAAACTTAGACATACGGTGTATTCTGCTAGCGTGTAAAAGATTAAATGCTGGGTTTTTTCATACTCAACATGTAGCATATGGAACATAACTTTTTGTTTTTCTGTTCTTTTCCAGTTTAGGTCTAATATCGGATTCTTTTCATATGTTTTTTGACTGTACTGCTCTATTGGCTGGATTAGCAGCTTCAGTTATTTCAAAATGGAGGTCAAACGATGCTTTCTCATATGGGTAAGAAACTTCAGGCTGTTACCCTAATGTATTTTAGTAGATGTCTAGGTGGTAATTTTTCACTGTATGAACAAAACCTTTTTTTGCAGAACATGGAAAAGCTATGTTGAAAGTGTGTTTTTATAAGGTGAGTTATATAAACCTTTAAGTTAATATCCCCTCTAGAAATAGTAAAAATGTGAAGGCATTGCTTTTGGGGAGCAGGTTTATCACTTCTAAGATCTCTGCGATCATACCAGTGGAAACAAGTTACACAGCAGAAAGTTGCCCTGCATTGTTACGTGTTCATGGCACCAGTGAAGAGCAGCCGCATCGTGGGTTTGTCCTCACAGCGCTAGGTGCGTTACAGGGAATCTCAGGCTGCCGGTGCCCCATGTCTTCTTTGGAACAGAAAGTTACAACTGAAAGGAGCTAAGGCTCGGTGATGCTACACCTGAGACTACAAACCATGCCTCTCAGAACCAGCAGGATTCAACAGCTGTGGCTACCATTAACGCAGATCCTCAAGGCTGAGGTATGTCATCCCATACCGCCCTTCATGGATATAGCTGCAGCAGCTGGTTCTGTTTGAAGGTCACTTGGTTCCATTGCACATTGCTGTTGTGCCCTATAAAACAATACTGGTGATACAATACTAGTAATTGGTGATACTGATTAATTAACAGTAAATGAGCTGTAACGTGGGTGGCTGCATTCCCCATAGCATTACTGACCTCAGTGTCAGCATTTAGCTTCGGCTGTCTTGCCTCCGCATGGATCATACAGTTTGAAACTCTTAAAGCACTGTTTAATTAAGGTGGAAACTCCAGTGTGCCTAGAAATCAATTTAGGAAGAATTGATTTTACCATGAACTAATTGCAGTGAAAGCAGGTTCTGTATTAATTACTGCTCTGCATTTAAACAGCTGGTGTTCCATTTATTAGAGAATAGCCACAATTTATTAAGTCTGATGCTTGCTACATTGGAATTATGTGTTATTCTAACCTGGCTGTTTTTTATTGGAAAAATTTAGTAGCCAAAATAATTAATTTCTACTTAAAACTTTTACTAAAAATTTCCCTACTAGAGGGGGAGCAAATTAATGTCTGGCTCTTTGATATTAAACAGAACTTTACATCAGCAGACTTCGATTACATCTCGTGTGCTTATCTTACTTTGTGGCTTCCAAATATATGTTTATACCATAACTTCCTGTAGAGATGATCTTAAATGTGAAGATTTTGATGTATTGAAAGTTTTCTTTCATCTAGATCAGGTAACGGCTGATCTGGATCAGGTAATTTCTGTTAAAATGCAACATAGTGAATTTCATATCCTTATCTGTAGTTTATATACTGCATCTTCCATTTAGCAAATCCCTGTGTAATACAACTGATTGGGAAGTAGAAGATTGTACTCCAGTCTCTACGTTCCAGTTTTAATTTTCAGCATTTAAATGGAGGTGGTAATATCTGCTGTTGCTTTTTTGTTTCTTGCAGGTACGTTCGAGCAGAAGTACTTGCTGGTTTTGTAAATGGCTTATTCCTCATCTTTACAGCATTCTTCATTTTTTCTGAAGGTGTTGAGGTATGTTACGAAGTCAATTGCACTATCAATTGTCACATTTCTATTTGTAGAGCGTATTTCATGCGGATAAAATTATTGAAATTGATTACGTTCATAATCGGTTAAAAATCTGTGATTTGAACAGAGAATACAGCCATCTGAAATTGCTGTTTTGTGACACAGAAACCCAGCTTTTTCAGTGTTTCTCTACTAGCTCCTTAAATAGTGTATTTTAATTGCGTGTAAAGATTCTGTGAGATTTACCCTGTCCTTTTTTCAGCCAGTTAAGTATGTCATAGAAAGATCTTTACTTCTCATTGTTAAAGGACAAACGAGTCCAAGAAAGAAAGGCCAAAACTAGTCATGCAGAGGAGAGAAGTTAGTCATAAGAAATGGAAATAGTCTGTGAAGAAGTTGGACTAACTCATTAAAGAAAGAGCATTATCTTGTAAATCTTTAAGTCTGATATAAATGGCAAGTAGTAATAGCTTTAACATTTACAAGGGCACTTTTCTTGAACTTTTTTTTACAAGATGGTTCAGTTTATAATTTCAAGATGAAAATTTAGACATCAAGGGTGTCTGCACTGAAGTGAGGCATGATTAAGAGTAAAATTGATAACTGATTGTGATCAGCTTGCATTAATGCTTTTAATTTTAATGGGAGATTCACTATACATTTGTTTAGACTTCTAGTTCAGAACACATTCTACTGGGTTTTTTTAATTAATAGAGAACTGGTGAAAGCTTTCATCCTCTACATAGATAAGCCTGTAAATACTTCAAAATCAGTACAAACTGGGCTGAAATTGCCTAAAAGCTTGGGAAAACTTCACACCAAATCTAGAAACAGCAACAAAACTTAACTAGAAAAATTAAAAACTACTACTGGAATGGTCAAGGGTAGTGTTGAAACATCATTCCTTTCCTGCTGGTCTGAGCTCCCATGTGAAGTATTGCCTTTGCTTGTGATGGTGACTCCTGTTCTCTCTGTCACTTCAAAAGTTCATATCTGCTGAAAGTTTCATTGTCTTGCTCTTGCCTGTACCTTTCGTCCTTGTGGACAGATGATGAATGTTTCTCTCCCCTGTCAATAGTAATTTACACTCTTCAACACTTAGCTTCAAATGCAAATTGTGTTAGGTCTATAATGTCTCACTGAAAAAACCTTGCAAAGAAAGCAGGGCAAAAAAGAATTAAAAAAAAAATCAATCTAGATTTTAGAAGTTTTGTAAAATGCCACAATTAGGTCTCAGTCTTCATTTAATTCCCCTCATGCCCTCACCCTTCTAAGGAGAAAGGAAGAAATGGCATTCTAGACTACTGGAAGTTGTTTGGATGACTTGGGCAATGCACCTATTACAAGAAACTTCAGTGTTTTCATGTGGTGGTGAGCCACATTCCACAGCATGATGAAATCTTATAATAAAAGTTAGCTAGCCTATCAGAATATTCTGCTGTGCTTTCACAGCTTTAATACTATAAAACTTCAACTTCAGACAGTAAGAATTAGTCTGTGTACCATCCCAAAAACTGAAAGTCCCGAGTAATTTCTAATTATGTCTTTATATATGCCTGTTTGCATGAGAATGCTCCTGTATCTAAGCAGTTTTTTCAGTGTCTTTTAGTAATGTAAAGAGATTGTAAAACTCTACATTTTCTTCTTGGTTTGGTGTTTTTTGGTGTTTTTTTAGAGAGCACTTGAGCCTCCTGACGTGCATCATGAGAGACTTCTTCCTGTGTCTATACTAGGATTCATTGTAAATCTTATAGGAATATTTGTTTTCCAACATGGAGGTCATGGGCATTCACATGGCTCTGGTAGGATGTCTGTAATTTTCAGTACTGTTTCCTTTCTTGACACCCTGTGTTCCAGGACCTTATAATCCTCCAATGAGAACCCCAGGATTAAATTTTAATGTCTTTTTAGTGGCAATCCTAGCCAAATGTATATGTGACTTGTTGCAATATTGACTTTTATGTTTTATCACTAGCCCTAGTATGTCACTACTGTACTTCTCATGTTAATATCCATTAACTGGAAGACCTAGAACTCCAGAATCTGCTTTCTGGAACATGCACTCTTCTGCACCTTACTGGAAGAGATTTGCAGAGTATCTTTTGAACAAAATTAAACTGGAATTAAGTGAGGTCTTGGCTGGAAAATTTACACAGCAGTGTCTGAACCAGATTTTAAGTATGGGATGATTCAGCTTCAGGTGCTTCTCAACTTAGTGTCTTTTGAATTTAAATGCAGAATTTATTTGCCTAAATATATATGGTAACATTTTGGTGGGGGTTTTTTGTTTGTTTTTGTTTGTTTGTTTGCAATGTCAATTGGTATCTCTTTCAGCTTAACATATAAACTGATATAGACTGGTGGAAGAAAATAGTCTTTGGTCTTTAAGCAGCAATTCAAGCTTGAATTTTTAATGTATGAATGATAGCCAATTTCTGGTTTCTTAAAACAGCTTTTTTAATGTGCTTTTATCTAATTGTGTGCATTTTTCAAATTGTGCTAAAAGTGTAGCACGATTTGTCTCAGAAGTGGGAATGTATAAAAGCGCTTGACTTCTTAAACCAGGTATATATTTTATATGGCTGCACAGCACAGATTTAGATGACAAACAGCTTGTGTTAATTTTCTTATTTAAAGCCATACCTTAAGATGACCTGAAAGATGAATAGGTTTTGAGTAGCTTAGAAATAAATGTAAGCATACTTTTGTTCAACACTTAAATTTACACTCTGATGGTGATACTTGTTTATAGGACATGAACACAGCCATTCTCTATTTAATGGTGGTCTCAGCCATGGACACAGTCATGGAGGTCATGGTCACAGCCATGAACATAAACATGGCCATGGACACACTCATGATCATGGCCATAGCCATGGACACTCTCACGGTCAGGATTATTGTCACAGTAAGTACTTAGTTAATGTCATACACCATCTTAACTCAATTTAAATTTGCTATTAATGATTGAGGGGGAAAAAAAAGAGAGGGTGCTGGCAGCTTGTTGCGAGCATACATGGAAGTAGTTTCACTAAATGTGTGGTATGCTATGCCACCGCCATGTTTTGTGGCTCATTTTGGTAAACGCTGTTTCACTTCCATTAAGTTCAGTGGTAGTTTTTTAAAGGTTTTGCTTTACCTACATTTTTTGAATGTTCACCATAACGTTATGTGTTGGCAAAAGATAAAACAGATGTATGCTATAGCAATATAATGAAATCAGTTATCAAGTGCTCTGTTTCAATTTTTCATTAAAATCAATAAACAAAGTTAAGCTGGTTTTGCTAGTGTTCTCCATTTGAATAATTTTACACCTCAAGATATTAGGTAAGATGAAGAAGCAACTTTACTTTGGCTACTTAGGGGTTGATACGTCGTACTTGGTTTGTGATCTCAAATACAAGATTTTCCCCATCTTGTGTAGTTGTAATCTGTTTTAAAGCTGGTTATGGAAAAGGTACTTGGTATCTTAGCTATGCATAAATCTTTTCTATAAAGGCAACCAATCTGTGAAGAGGTGTCCATGCAAAATATCATCGGTAGCCTTCACTATGGGAGAAGAGACAGTGTGGTTACTACCTATTTGAAACAACGCAAATGGAAGCCTTATTGTAATGCAGCGTTGTCAATCTTCCCTGCCTAAGCTATGAACTAGAATCTGATGTGACTGAAAATGTGCACATTTGGAGCGGGGAATAGTGTGGTAACTTGCAGACAGGAGGTGACAAAGAGTATAAAAATATTTACTTGTCCCTTCCTTGCTATTTTTAGTAGAAAATTGGTGCTTGCTCTCCAAGTGCTGTCCTGGAGTTTGGTTGGAAAGCAGGAGCTCCCCCTCCTGCCTCTTCCTTGCTCTTCCCATGCCCCCCACCCCACTGGAATAGCAAATGTAGCTATCTGTTTTGTGCAATTTGGTATTCCAGTTAGCTTTTGCATAAATTATTATATTTCTTTACTAGAAGTCATTTGCTATCCTTTAACAAGTATTTCTTAAAGTATCTTGCTGACGTGTTCCACAGAGGCATTAATCTGCTTGGATGAGAGGGGTTTTTGACTTAGTTCTACCTTCTCCAAGTCTTGTCCTTGTTGTTTTACATTAGGTATAAATGCTTGCTTAAGTGAAATATTTCTGGTTAGCGAATTTATTTGACCTTACTCTTCTTGCTTGCGTGTATGGCTTGTTTTCTTGAGGGGGCCTTATTTTGCTAGATACTAGAAAGGTCTTATTTCTCAGTTTGTTTTCATTAAAAAACAAATGTTAATCTTTATATATCTATAAAATCTATTGTGTAAAGTGGTATTTTCTTTTAAAAAATGTGTTTTAAGACTTTTAAATTAATTGCTGTGTTAAAGAACAATAGCTAGAGTAAAAGCTAGTCATTGTGAGCAGCTTATCTGTTCAAGAAATTTCAGAAAGGAAGACCATAACAGAATATACCACTAGAGAGAGCCTTTGTACAGGTTAATATGCCAATAATTGTCTTCACAGATGACCATTCTCTTGAAGGGATGGCTGGATCCAGCAAACAGATTTTACAAGGTATGATGAGAATAAGTATAGTGGTTTAATAGTTTTATTGTGGTCTGCCTGCCTGTGACTGTTTGTCACACATCTGTTTTAGAGGGTGCCTCTGGGTAAATCCTACATTTTTTTTAGAGGAGTTATTTTATGAAGTCTCCTTCCACCTGTAAACAGAGCAGTGCTATACCTTGTGCATGGCTAGGTGTTGAGACATTCACTGAAGTCTAAATGTAGTGTAGTGTCAACACAGATTAAAAGGGAGATCGCAAAAGCTGGGATTCAGCTTCTGTTACTGATGCTGAAAAATCAAATACTAAAAATCTAGGAAAGAGTGGTTAAAAGCAGAAACCTAAGGAGTCTAATTGCACTGTATGCTCTGGAAAGTGAAAAACAGTATTATTAAGAAAGAATGTAGTTAAAAAATGCAGATTGATATAATTGTTAAAGGGTACCTGAGCTTAAAACTTGTATTTCATCAAGCTATTACAGTTGGTTTAGACAAGATGGTAATTCACTCTAAATTGCTTGAAGGAGTGTTGGAGTCCATGATCTCCTGAGCATTAGTGTAAGTAAATTACTGATAATTTAGATGTCAGTTTTGAGCTTTGATAATTTTTTTTTGAAGTGGTCAAAAGTTAGAGGGAGAAAATTATGTAATGTAAGAGGTAGTAATTATTTGGCATACCCAAATGGACACACTGTTTTCTCTTATTGGGTGATTTTCTGGCTTGTTTGTAGTCCTTGAAAAGGAACATTTTCAACCTCTTTCAGAAATTATAGTATATCATATTATGTATATGTATGTTCAGTACTTCGTTAGGAGATATTTGAAAGTCAGTCTTTTCACAAAAGGCACATTTTAATTGAGGCAGATTAAAAAGACTCAATTTTATATAACTTTATTTTAATTTTTCAATACTGTGGTGGGTTGGCTCTGGCCAGCAACTAAGCACCCAGGAGCTGCTCGCTCACTCCTGCAGTGGGACAGGGAAGAGAATTAGAAGAGTCAAAGCGAGAACTACTCTTGGATTGAGATAAAGACATTTAGTAAGTGAAGGGAAAAAAAAAACCAAACCAACCCAAGTGATGCAAAGACAATTGCTCACCGACTCCCACCAGCAGATCAATGTCCAGGAAGCCTCTGAGCAACAGCTAGTTTGGAAAGACAGCACCCCAGTTTTATTGCTGAGCGTAATGTTATATGGTATGGAATATCCCTCTGGTCAGTTCGGGCCAGCTGTCCTGGCTGTGTCCCCTTGCAGCTTCTTGCCCACCCCAGCCTACTTGCTGTGGGGGCAGAGTGAGAAACAGGCGGCCTTGATGCTGTGCAAGCGCTGTTTGGCAATAGCTGAAACATTGGTGTGTGATCAACACGGCTTTAGTCACAAATCTAAAACGCAGCATCATGCAGGCTGCTATCGAGAAAACCGAACTCCATCCCAGCCAGACCCAGTACAAACGTAAACTTGGAAAAATCACTAAAAAGCTGTTTTATAGTTGTGCGTTGTTTTTAGTGAGAAGAGATTATCTGAGCCTGGAGAACTGTATTCAAAAAGCTGTTTCTGAATGACTGTTCCTGTCATTGCCAGCAGAGAGCTCCAAAGGCTAAATTTTAGCTAGCTGCGAAGTGCTTGTTTCTCTGTGTTTTAAGGTAGCGTGTTACTCTTCAAAGTAAGAGTGAAGTTGTTCATGTTTGCAGTATTGTTTAATTCTCAAAATCATTTGTCTTGAATGTCTTTGCCAAATAACTTCTACAAGATATTGTCAGTGAAACATTAGCATCTTTCAAAGCTTTACAGAGCTGTTTCTGTTAACAGTCTTTCCATCTTATACAGTACTTATCGTTGTCTGTAGGCATCAGGGAACATAAGTTTCTTTACTGTAATATGGGTGGGTATTGAATGAAAAAAATTTAGCTACATCTGTTAATCACTGCTCAAGTTGATAGCCACGCCATGAAATACACCTGACTGCTAAGTGCAGAAAATAATGTAAATTCTTCAAATGCACTATGTTCTACAAATATGTTGAAATCCTGTGACCAATTTCTGTGTTTGACCAAAAATTGACCACAAATTTAACAAATATCAATCATGTTATCTAGTTCTTGCAACTCTTCTCCATAAACTCTTTGAAATACTCCATTAGCTTTAAGAATACCAAATTGTAATGATATTAATTAATCTCTTACAGGTGTATTTCTACACATTGTTGCAGACACCCTCGGAAGTATTGGTGTAATCATATCTGCTATATTGATGCAGAACTACGGTCTAATGATAGCAGATCCTATTTGTTCAATGCTGATAGCACTACTTATAGGTGTAAGGTAAGCGTTGCCATCACTGATATTTGGTAGTATTTTTGATGCTAGTTACAGCACAAGTTACAGCTCAGAAGAAAAGGTTTGTCTGTTATGCTAACGACTTACGGCGTTTGCTTTTCTTCCAAGAGTGATATCGTTCCGCTGTTCTGGTGTGCTCTTACATGAGCTATCTTTCTTTTCCTTTTCTACAGCTACAGCTTTTGCTCTTAAATCTGCATATTTTACCCCGTTTGCATAATACTACAAAATGTCTTTCAGGTTCAAACTGTAGAAAGCTTCCTTTCTGTATTTAGTACATGCTTACATAAACCGATGTAGTCTAGTAAATGGAGCAGAATGGCTTCAGGGCAGCAGAGTTGAGCCTGCTGGCACAGGATGTGTCCTTGTCCTTGACAAATCAAGGCCGGTAATTCCCCCCCCCCCCCAGGGAAAATGGTCTTTTCCTTTGTATTTGTATTCTGAGACATCCTTATTCCTTTTAAGATCTGATGGAAATGCTTCAAGTAGTTCTGGGCTTTCCTGGTTGTTGCTTACCAAGATCACTGTAAATGTGAAGCTATTTGGATTAGATTGGACAGGCAAACATTTCATTCAGTGATGCTGTTATTGAGGCTTTTCGGGCAGCAGTTTCAATGGTGGCACAGGGCAGAGTGCCACAACTCCAGTTACAACCTAATAAGTGAACACTTTTGTCTCTTCAGCAGTGCTGAATGTCATCTGATTAACTGCAGCTACTTACGCTTATACTATATATGGCATGTTTATACCATATGCATGGCAGCATTCACAGAATTATTGATGTGAATCTCCCTATTTATCAGAGTAGGGCCCCATGCGTCAGGCACTAAATGCCCACAGAAATCTGTGTGCTAGAGATCACTATTAAATTACCACTTTAATATAAACTTAATATCTTGACTTAAACCTCCTGTAACTTCATAAAGGACAAATTATTACAAACTAATTCTATTACTGAAATCTCAAAAAATGGGAAGGAAAATGTGCAGGTTACCAAGGGTGAAGAAGCTACTGCTGAGGTAATAGCTGAGTAAAACACAGGTTTCCATACACTTTGTATTTTAAGGGTCTAGCTTTGTGTACAGCAAAGCACATGTGGAGTGCTGATCAGAAAATACCACGTGAATGAGAATTTTTTTTTTTTCTTCCATTTGCACAGAGCTTGGAAGAAGTCTACCTTCCGTAACAGAGGTTTCATAATAAAGCTGTTGATAGGTCTTCTAGCACAGTTAGGAGGAACATCTGAGGTCTGAGTTCTATGCTGAAAATGCTGGAGAAGTTCACTGTTTGGTGTGTCTTTTGACCTGATACCAGACCTCAGCCTGTAACATTATTTTGTTGGTCCATGACACTATAAATGATCTCTAGACTCATTATGCTAACTGAGTGCAGTCAGCTGCATCATAGTCAGTAGAAGCAAGCCTGCATTTCTTGCAGACTGACACATCCTGGCACAGTAGTGGAGCAAACACTAATTGCAGGGGATTTTTTAATTTTTTTTTTTTTTAAGCAGTCCAGCAGACTTAACTACTGATGGCTTTGCTTGCAATGTACTTAAATGAGATCATAAACAAGATGACTGGCAGTTTCAGATGGATACTCTTTGAGGGCTCGGGTCCCCTTTTGTGTCGTTTGACTTTACACTTACACTTGTGGACATAAAGTGGTCATTGTTTGACCACTTACACTTCTGGACATAAAACCATTTTTTATTCTGCCTTATTCTTCAGTATGCTGTGTGTGTGAAGTGCTCGTCTAGAATTAATGCAAAAGGTTTTTCAGATTTTCCCATAAGGGGATCTTTTGTAACAGCAATATGAGGGCCCAACTGATGATTGCTAGGATATATAATAGTTTTGTCCTTAATCTTTTCAAGTCACCTAAATCTAATGTAGAGAAAAGATTATACTGAAATTTTGTGGAATTTAAAATTTGAGGGGGAAAACACTGTTTGCAAAAAGACTTTAAACTGATAGTGACAAGAGCTGTGTCTAGTTTTTTTAACTTGTCTGTTTGCTGATGGGGTGCGTGTGGGTTTGAGGTGGGGAGGAGGGGGATGTTCAATATCTAGTACAGGGATTCCTGGCCACTTATGCCGGCCTAGTTGCAAACTTGATAAATAACTTCTCTGGGGGATTTGGCTTTAGATTAAATAATTGTCTGCTGTTTCAGGGGAGTATTTGTCAATTTTACTTGTGCAGAGTAGCCCACTCATGTCCCTTTACTACTTAAACCAACTTTGATAAGGTGGAGTGGGATAAGAGTACACGGTGCCCCAACGAGTGGACCCATGCATGCGTGTGTAAAAATCAGGATCTGTTCTTTGTGGCTGTGATAAAGCAAGCATAGTTTTGAGTCAATGATGCAAAAGCCAGTCTGATGAAGTTGTCCAAAAGTTTTAATGCTGTCTGTAGACTTTCCCCTAGTTGGGACCGTAAAGCTTTGCTTCTTTCAGATAGGGTTGTGTAAAAACCCCAGGGTGCTGTCTCTTCTTACAAGAGTACTTTAGCTGATTGGTTTAAATGTAAATAGCAGGGTAGTTTATTGCTGATTTTCCAAAGCTCTTTTGCATGACTCCACATTTTAAGTATATGAAATTGTCCGTTTCCATTTTAATTAGCTGCTTAGACCTCTGGTTCTACATTAAATGTATTAGTAACTGATGAACTAGAGCAGGCAACATTCTCCTTACTCTCCTTAATGTTAACCAACAGCTCTTAGTGAAAGCAAAACCTTGAGCGTGGATCTTCTTCTATGTCTTTGAGTACTCTGAAGCTTTAAAATAAAGCAGTTCAAATGTCAAAATCTGTATGGAAATGCTTTTGCTCTTGGCTGTCAACTTGTTATTTGGGAGGGAGACTTCTTTCCTAGGAGAATGTCTCTTTATGCGTGTATATCTTAGGAAACAGTTGTGAATATTGCAGATGGCTACATGAGTGCAAATCTAAAGTCATGGTGGGAGAGTGGTCCAGACTTGAATATTTTCTGTTAATTTTTAGATAATGAGGATACGCTGTTCTGAATGTTATAGTCTAGAAACCCCACTGGTTGTATATGAAAATAAAGTATACATTGCGCAAATTATTTTCATAAAGTTGGAAATTCCCAATAAAATACAAACTGGTAAATGAATTTTCACTCATGTTGGTTGGTGGCTTTCTCCTCTAAGGGAAGGATCCTCAGACCAGTCTAGATTACAGTATCGCTTTGGATGTGTGTTCAGTCTAAGTAGTTAGTGGGCTTTCCAGCTGGAACGAGCTTGCATAGAGATGAATTAAGACAGAATTGTAGATGTAAATTTGAGGCAGGAGTCTTCTAGAGGAGAAACACCATTCTTGTAAACAGGATAATAAAGCGCTTTGAAAGAAGTCTTTGGGTTCCTAACTTTAAAAAGTAGCTTTCTTAATCAGCTGAACAATCTGGGACGCTATCACTATCGGGATTTGGGAAAGATTATGATGGGTATTATTGGAAGTATGTATTCAGAAACACGTTTGAATTATTTTCAACAAAATCAGGTTTATTTTCTGATGCTGAGCTTTAGGTACGTGTATTTAAAAGAGAAATTCTTGTGGTAATAGGTGCAGGAGGAGCAAAGACAATGGTGTGACAGTAGTCAGGTGTGTGGGTTTGAGACTAGTGAGAATCCATTCCATCTTTTCAACAAATTACATTTGCGTGTTTTTTGGCCTGATGAGAGATTGTTACAGGAAGATCTAAGTAATGCATTAATGTGACGCCATCATAGAACCAACTTGCAGCTTTTATATCCTGTAAAGATACTATGATGCAAGTAGCACAAAGTAATGTAGAAAAGTAATTAGATTAAAATGAAAGAATAACAGATGTTGACTTTGGTATCCATTACTGGATGTGGGATAGTATTTATGAAGTCACATGGTATTTTGCTCTTACTTTCTTGAAGTAAGCAAATGAGTATAGTGGACTAACAAAACTATCGCCAAGAACTTTCAGGTTCTCAAATCTAGCTGCTTCTTTAGCTGAGTTTGTATTGAAATTTTCTTGAAATTGAAAATAATTGTCTCACTGAATAAGTATTTTGCAGTTCAGTTTCATAATTTTCCTGAACCTGATGATTAAACATAGTTTAATTTAAAAATATATACCAGTAAATCTGCATTAGTATGTTACATTTTGCATGTCCAAGTAAATATTTAATCAAAATGTGGATATCATAGTGCACTTGATTTTTTTTTAATATACTTTAAGGTCATTAAGTAGCTGTTGCAATTTGTTTATGCCATTGCAGTAAACTGTGTTTTTGTTGAAACTATGATGATACTGTGTCATTAGATTTCAAATACAAAATGAATACATTTTAGGAATGTGTATAGAACATTTTGTGTAGTCCAAATGTATCAGGCAAAGGTGTAAGCTGGATAGAGTTAATTTTAAATTACTTAAACTGTAAAAGTAATGTTTTTGATTCATGTACAGTTAATCTTTGAGATAAAAAGCTGAAATACGATGCCTTTAGAGGTTCATGAGTCTCTTTGAGGAACATTTTAATAGCTTGCATTTTAGCAAGGAAATTTTCAAGAAAATGTTACATGAAAACTGAAACACAAAATTAAGAAATTACTGAGTAAAAGGTGAATTTAGTGTTTAATACTTGGTACGTTTTTAGTTGTTTGAGGGTTTAATGAAGTTTATATTTTGCCTTTTTTTTTTTTTCCCCCTTAATAAAATGTGCATATATCACTTAACCAGGTAGTTATTTGGCTTCAATCATGTATCCTCCAAGTTACTGCTTAATGGTCTGGGTTTGACTTACCTATCCTACCTATGCCCTGCACACTCTGTTTGATCCAGGGCTCTTTTTACAGAAAGAATCTGTATTCTTTCTGGATTACTTACCTGTCCAAAGAAGGAATAAAGGCAGAACACAAATCCTTATTCCCTTCCGTGGAACTATGTCTAATAAGCCAGTAGAATTATCAAAGCAGTTGCATGCAAGTGCAGAGGGGAATCATTGCTCTTAATCCAAGATTGCTTGCGTCTAGATGAAGTAACTGTTCGTTCATTTTACGTTGAGTGTTTGCTTGCTTCAGCGTTGGGCAGCGCTCTCTGATTTACTTGAGTCTTGCCTGCTCCTATTAGTGGGTCTTCTCTGTTCAGTTTTCTGAAATGATGGCAACGCTTGCCAAAAGAAAACACAAAAATATCTGTATAGGATGACTAAAGAACTTATCGTTGCATTATAAAGCTGTACAGCCTCTCATTTGTAACCTATTTTGTCTTGTGCAGATGCACGAAGGGTTCAGCAATGCCTCTTCAGAGAAGTCAAGCAGTGCTTTTAATTCAAATGGTTGACCCTTCCTGTAGACAACATCCCTAATCAGTGCAAATGGTCAACTACTGACACGATTGCTCTGCGTTGCTCCCGTGATCCTTCACTAAGGCTGCTTTAAGGTGACATATTCTCTGCCTAACTCCTTGTGTGAGTTAGCACAGAACATTCTGGCTGCGCAGTGAAAATCCAGTGTGGGGTTCTTCTGAGGTTGTTCTCACTGACAAACAAATACACTTCTAAGCTTAGCGGAAGCAGAAATCGGGTAGCTCTTACTAGAATATAGAGAGAGGTAGAGATCAGTCACTTCCCTTTAGCAGACTACGACTCTACGTCCCAGTAAAAGCCTGTCTTCAGTAGGATTATATAGAAATACTGTTAATACCCATTACATCTCATGCTTTAAAATTTATCTTTTTGGAGGAAGAAGAATAGCCCACATATTACCGCTCTGATATAGAGAGGCAAAGGCATGAAGTCAGATACTTCCCACTGTGCAAATTTCATGATGCTTTTACTTGCTGTAGAAGGTTGTGTTTTCTCCATTTATGTACTTATCTGTTGAGTCTTGACAGACAGAGGGCTTGGTAGTTTGTGGTTTCTCAATTGAAGGGCTATATCCTGCAATCTTTTAAAATCGCTGCTTCATAAATCTATGGCCAATTCTGAAGGGTGAAGCTGGTGTGGGTGGAGGGTTGCAGCTCGTGAGCGCTCCTGGATGCTGCCACTAATATCTGATGAATCTTTCTTTGATTACTTTCTGTACTATCTCGTGCAAGTGTCCATTTAATTATAAAGCATAAATAGGACATGTTTAAAATAGATGAGTCTGGTTTACTAGCATTTTGTTTGAAGTCCCTTTTTAAAAAAAGGCTTGGCTATTTCATAGTTGTTCAGGTTGATGCTCTTCAAGTTTTTTTTCCAAGGTGTTTACCTCATAACTTAATGTGCCTGAATCAATAAACAATTTCTCAAGTCTCTAAACTGCTTTTAATATTTAAAACTAAATGTTCATTTATTTTTTAGCCTTAGGATTCTAAGCTTTATTCTGAAATGTTGAAGCAATTTTAGTATTTCGATCAGCTATGTGAAATTAGTCATCAAGCAAAAGCCACAACTCCAGTATAAAGCAAGAAGTCGGTCCGAAACCACTATTAGAGCCACATGTTTCTAGAAAGGCACCGTAGACTAAATATGATACTAGATTGGATAGAGCACGCAGACTACATATTAAGTGGTCAAAGAAATGAGGCAATTTACTTCAGTCATTTTGTGAGGTCGTTTCCATGGGTTACATCATTTTTACATAAGGTCTAGAGATGCCTGAACGTGATATAATATGAAAGAGCTTTGGGGGAGGAGGTGCCTGTAACGTTAGGGGTATATGCCTAGAAAGTTTGAGGCATAACAGTAATAAAAAAAATCACTTTTTTAAATGAAGTGCTGCATTCACAAAGATTCAGAAGGAATGTTCTATAGCAAAACTCCCCCAAATTAGCATGCTTGTCATTGGTGTTGTTTTGAGCCATCGTTGCTGAATGGCATGTGCTACCGTTATTTACAGGGTAAAGGTACTTGCTAGCCTTGCTTGAGAATCAAAGTACTACATTATTATGAGAACAGACAATTTAAAATCGGAAAAGTAAATGGTAAACCTGTTTTCCTTGTCATGGGCAAAGTCTGCAGTCTGATTAAAATTGCCATTGCCTTATAGAAAAATTTTATTAAAGTTCTGAAACAGGCTGACAGTCTTGGCACTGCAGATGTAGATGGTGGCTGGAAAAAAAAAAAGGTTTCGAAATCTGGCTGTAGACTTTCAGCTATGGTATTTGAAGAACCATAGCTGGTCTTGAGTTTTAGCAGTGTTTGTTTACCTTCCACAAAATCTATCGCAAGTATCCTCTATTTTCTATAGTGCTGAGAGCACTAAACAAATTTCCTGCTGTGCTCTGACTACAACAACTGTGTAAAGGGTTCTTTACCCCGCAGTTGTTTTCAGCCTTGCTGTCCAAGGTCACGACAATGCCCGTCTTGCTAGCTATGCCTGCAAAAACAGTGGCATAAACAGGATGGGACTGGAATGGGTATGGGTATTATCTGAATGTGATGCAAGCTGATGAAGAGTCTGATGCTTTCACTCTTTGTTGTTAATCAAGCCATGTGTAGTAGTGGCAGGCTGGGTTTATCAGATTCATGTCAATAGCTTTTATCTGTTTGGACACCTTTCACTTCCTCTGTAACAGTGTATGTGAAAGCGTGATGTGCTGCGAACTCATTTTGCACACGTTATCTGCTTTTGCTATTACGACTTTTGTAGAGGATATGTTTATGTCGCGAGTCTTGCTGTGGGTTAGTGCCTCTTTCAAATTCCATTGTCTTGTAAAAGAGCGTGATATTTTACATTCAAGGCTTTTGGTAATCGTAGACAATTGGAAAATTACGTCTGTTTTAGCAGCAAAGCTTACAGACTGCTTATGCATGAAAAAACTCTCCATTTGGTGAGAACTCAGCATTATTTATTTTCCTTAATAATCTTTTTGTAAATAAAAAAAAAAAGGGGGGAAGTACCAGTGCAATAGTTGCTGCAGAGACAACCACGTGTATTTTGCACTGATGACTCATCAAAAAAAAGGAAAGTTTTGTCAAATTCTGTAACCACATTTTCAGTCTGCTTGGTATCATCATCTTTCCTGGTGTTTTCTTCAGTCACATGAGATGGAACTAATATTTCTAGTGCGTCCTGGCGATTAAGTAGTACTGTTTTTTAGTTAGCGTTTGAGAAAAGAGCATACTGTGTGGAGTTTTTGGTTTTTAATTAAAGGTTTTGTACTTCAGTAGTATGCATGAAACAATGGAAAACCTGAGACATCAGAAAACTGGATTCTATAGTTTGTCGTGTTAAGTTTGGCTTACAGTAAAAGACTGTCTTGTAAGGTAGTGTCCTTTTGGATGCAGAAATGCGTGCATGGACTTCTGTGCTCTAACAGCGTTTATGAGGACATATCCCATCACTGCAGCTGTCTTTTGGCCTTTTCAGCTTTGCAAAAGATAAATTTGTAGCTGAACGCTGTGTCTAAGTGGGAGGAGGGAGGTGTGACCTGGGATATGCTTCAACTTTCACCTGCCGTATCAAGCCACATCCTGATTTACTTCTATTCTTTTGGACTTTTAAGATGTTGCTGTTTCAGTTAAACACCATGGCTTTAGCTTTTTTGTGAAGTCTGGATAAAAGCATAACTTGTGCAGCATTATTGCCAAAAACTTGCCCAGGAGGTTTCTCTCTTAAAGCTTTAGTGTGGAGCCATTACAAATACATGAATACGCGAAATCTTGCCAGTGGGGAGACTACCTTTTAAGCTGTACTGCCTGTACTAGGAGAGGAGTGTCTTTCCCCATTCACCTTTTTGTATATTAGTTGATTTTGAGCTAATGGTTCCAATACATGCTGCTTAAAACTGCAACCCATTGCCTGGCAAGGAGAGACAGTCTTTGGTGCTTGTACACACCCTGCTGATTGCATAGACTTAACCTTGGAAGATCAGTTTCTTAGGCAGCAAGGTTTTCGGGATGAAGCAGATCTTAATTTTAAATGCATCTTCAGCTGAAAAGCTCTCTGAAGGGGTTTTAACTTCCTCTTTTCAGTGTGCATCCTGTTCCAGAATGAATCAACCAGTTTCACTGACCAAATCCTTTTTTGGAATGGGTTAACATGCCCAACCTGCTGGTCTTAAATTTCCATAGGCTGTCTCTCCAAATCTGCCAATTCACTTCCATTCCATCATATAATGTACATCAGTTTCATCAAATAATGTAAATAAGTTGTGCAAATCAGGCAAGTTTTGGTTAGATTTGTTTCATGTTCTTTTTTTTTTTTTTATTTCCACTCTTAGTGGTATGTTCCAATAAAAAGGCAAGCTCCTACAGTCTCCTTTCCTTGAGAAGAAATGTGCAGCCTGTACCTGTGTGTTTTTTGAAGCCTTTGGATGCATGTGTTAGAGTGGCCTTGTTAAATTTATGGGCATGGAGTCAGTGTTCAAAAATCTTGTATTCAGTTTGCATCCTGAACTTGTGTATTGGTCTTTCAAGGTTTTTATTAAGAAGCAAACCTGCATTTAAATAGTGAGTTAAACTGAAATCAATTCAGCAATGGAGTATTTTGACAGCTCCAGCTTCTTTTGATGTAATGCTTGTGACATGGACATTTAGTGAAATGGGTCCATTGATAAGAGAACCTTTTTCCCTAAAACTTATGTGATCCACTGTCTGTAGAATGTGATACTCCAATTAACCTTCCTTTAGACAGGTTGGCAGTTATTGCGTTGCTAAATGTTTAATTGCTTTGGTGACAGGTCTGGTTTAGGCAACTCCTGCTGGCCCCTAATTGATGCTTCCTATTTCTGCACTGATTCCTCAGAAGCAGTGCAGCTGTGTGAGGCCACGTGATGGAGTGCATCAGGCAGAGATTTTGGTTGGAATAACCAGTGTGCCTGCAAGGAGACTTAATTTTAGGGTGGTTGTTTTTCCAGGGGTCCATTAGACGGGAGCCATGCACGCTCTAACTCCCCCCCACCCCTGGCTACCAATTAGCCAAGGAGTGAGCCGAGCAGTTGATCAGCCAGCACTGCTTCCACGTACAAATGGAACCATCTCCTTAAAAATGGAAAGGAAGGGTTAGGTCATGCTGTTCACCATCTGCAAATATACAGCTGGTCTATGCAGTGCGTTCTACATCGCTTCATGAGATTTTAAACAAAGCTTCTGCAGTTTCCTTTAACAGACAGCCCAATTAATCTCCTACAAATGTTTTCTAGTTGCTTTTTATCCTATCACTCTATGTACTCCAGCTGTGATGCCAGTGCTGAACACTGAAATTCAGCTTACAATTTTTGAAATATATCATCATTTTTGGTCTAGAGTGTTAGGTGACTTACATGCTCTTGAAATTAGATTGCTATTTAAGTTTCAGTATTGGGCTATAGATATTTGTCATCCTCTTGAAAATTTTAGGATGTTCTACTGAGGCAGACATGATGCACTGCTCCTAAACAAAAAATCACCATACTGAATACTTAATAAGAGTATAAATTTTTAGTGGTAGCTTTGAGGTATGGGCTTACTGATCTCCTGGTTTTATAAAAGAAAAAAAAAAAGGAAAGTAATAATAATAAAAAAGGGTATTAAGTGTCGTCTTAGTTTGCTGATTAAACAAGACCATTTGGCCAGGAGGGAACCTCTAATTGCTTCCAAATGTTTAATCCTTGAGCTTGGATGAGACCCTATGCTTCGTTCACTTCAAGAATATGCTAAGTTGTCTGTTTCTGACAAAATAACTTTGTTATAGCTGGACTGGGCCATACTAATTTTGTTTTATGATCTCCCCATTATTATCTTAGTTCATAAGAAAAATATGCCTTAAGCCAAACACAAAAGCAAAACCCATTTCAGTTGCATATATTTATGGTTGGTTGTGAGTGATTGCCATTGAAGTAGGTTTTGGTTTTGAACTATACTTATCAGCTGCTTTGTCATATAACTTTTAAGACACTGAGAGATTTCATCTCAAATCCCATGATTAAACTATTAATCTTTTGTGATTGTCCACCAGTTGTCTCTGTGGAAAATCTGGAGGAAAAGTAATCTTGCCTTTAGTAAGACACCATAGCAATTTTGTCAAGCCTTTTATTTTCTGTACCAGGTTTTCATCGCAACTTTCTCAGCTTCTGGTGAAACAACTAAAGAAAAATTCTTCAAGAGCATTAAGGAATGTTATGTTGCTCTTTGTTCTGCATCTTTTGAAAATGTAATAGTAGCTAACTTCCTTTTTTTTCTTTCCAGTATTGTTCCACTTTTAAAAGAATCCATTGGAATTTTGATGCAGCGAACTCCTCCTTCCCTGGAAAATGCCCTGCCTCAGTGCTACCAGAGGGTGAGCTCTTAGGCTGTTTTTGCTTCAGATCAAGCTGCTGACTGAATGAGCCCCAACTGTGTGTATGAGGATATTTTGTGATGTTTTTCCAGTAATGCCTGTGAAAGGTTCCTTAGATTGTACAAATGGAGGTACCAGTTTGATTCTTATCTTGCTGAAGTCCTAAATTGTATGTAGGTTCAACTCAGTTTGTGTTTTAAAATGTGCTCTGTTGGTTTAGAAAAATAGATCCTGAAGCTTTTCCTTTCAAAGTACTTTGTGCTGATACAAAGTGCATAATGTTTTTCAGTTTTGTTCTGGTTTCGTCTCCCTCAAAATCTAGTTCTTAGTAAAATGAGGTGGAGTAACATTGGAAGTGTATTTATAAGAGTACCTAGATTACTCTGGATTTGACCTCTCCCGGTACTCCTGTTTAGCTTATCTGTTACTGTGTTACAACCTGAACATTTGAAGCGCCTTTGCAAAGTTAATACAAAGCACTTGCAGGAGTGCCATCTTTCCTTGGGACGTTACAGGATTGTAATTGTCACAGGGAGGGTTTGCTAAAATGGGACAGAGGAAAAAGAAGGGTTTTGACAGGTCAAACCTAAGCCCTTACAAAATGTTTACATAAATATTAATATATTTCTGTTAATAGTTAGAATCTCTCACAAATTGTTTTATGGGAAAATGCCTGCATTGGTAAAAATTGTTGTTTTAATTGAATGCCCTCTCAAATTTAATACCTGACTTTTCTCTCTTGGACACTGCTGTTTTCAGAAATGGTTTCAGTAAATATATGTAGAATGTAAATGCAGCAAGATACAGAATATGACAGATACGTACAATCTGTATGTTTTCACCTTCCTTACAATTACTGAGATAGTAATAAGGAATTTAACTGAAATACCACAAATTGCACAGTGAACTAGAAGTAAAAGAATGCATTGGCTTTTATACTACTTTCTGTAAAAGAACATAGTACAGATAAACATTTTCTGAAATATATTTTTTAAAAATTTGCTTGTATTTTTAGGTGCAGCAGTTGCAAGGAGTTTACAGTTTACATGATCCACATTTCTGGACCCTCTGTACTGATGTTTACATAGGGACTTTGAAATTATTGGTAGCTCCTGATGCTGATGGAAGGTGGATTCTAAGCCAGACTCACAATATTTTTACTCAGGTATGTCTCATGAGTGGAAATCACATCACAAAGTGTAAATTGCCTGTCATGTGATGTGACATTGTAATTCTTACCAAGAAAAATTAAATATCTCTGGGTTTGGTATCAGTGTGTTTTGAAAAGCTCTGCTCCAGCTGTATAGAACAATTTCAAAATACTCAGTAGTGTAGATGGAATTGCTGTACCTCTCTGCATTAGTTTTTGATGCCACTTAATGGAGATGACAGCTGTAGTTGTCTGAGGTGTACCAAATTAAGTTGAAACCCTATACTGACCGATGAGGAACCAAGAAAATAAATGAGGCTTCCCTCAAGACAGGGCTTCCAACCACAGATTGCACCTACTTAAGTTTTTCACTGTGCTGATGCTGTATTTGTCATTCATTTCTGTCCCGCTAAGAATATATTTGTCGTTCATTCTATCCCTCTAAGAATCCCTGGTCTTTGCATATTTATTTGTCTTTTAGTAACATCCGAGCTATGGTGATCACTAGTTAAAATGTAACCATCAGTGGTCATGCTGTGTATGAACAGTGTGTTCCCCTTTATTTCCCTACAGGTTATATTTTTTTTTATATAGATAGTGATAGCACTTGTAGCTGATATGAAATGCTGGAATTCTTGTGAACAACGGAAGCTCTATTAGTCATAGTTCTTGCCCTGAAATTAAAATCTTACAAATTTCAGGAGGATTTTTATGTTGCTTCCTTATACTTTTAACCATTAAACATGAAATTCAGTTTGGGTGCCTATTCCAGTATAGCTCCTGGATATGAATGGTTTACAAGTAGAACCTAGAGTCTATTAAGATAAAATAGAAAATTCTTCTCCAGGCAGAGAACTTTGTGAAGAATAAAGCTGGAAACTTATTCTCTCTCTTATACCATCCTGAGCCAAACATCCTGGTTTTATTCTTGATGTTGGAGGACTGTATTTGAACGAACTATTACATTTTTCCATAATGTCCTTTCTCTGCTCTTGAGTAAGAGAGAGGGTTCTGTAGCTGATAAGGAGGCAAATGTTCCTGCTTATAACCAGTGTTTTAAATAACAAAATATTGTCAGCTAAAGGGTAATATTTTGGAGATATGTAAATTATTGACTTCTCTAAGTCAGTTAGACAGTGAAGAAAGGGGGCTTCTTGTCAGGTATATTTGATACTGTAAATAAAAAATGCTTCTGTCAACAGTTTAATTAGTGCTTGCATAAATGTTCTTTTCAAAGCTTTCCACAGTGGGGAAAGTCCTTGTGTGCTCACATGCACGTTCTTTCCCTTGTTCTAAATGTTCCATTGGTCTACTGCATTGGCAGCTTTTGTATGTGATGGCTTAGTGAATCGTTTGTGCATCTGATAAGCACCCCTCTTATTAACTGTTTTATAACATTTATTAAGAATGCCAGACTGGATTTTTTTGTTTGTTTGTTTTATGCATCTTGCATACTCAGTTTCTGGACTCTCAGGAGAAACACCATGAAGCCAACCCTACAATATGCTTCCTGGGTACATGGATTCTTTTGACCTCCTTAAATTTTAAGGAATTTTAAATTAGTCAGTCATGGGGAACCCGATAAAAACAAGCACACATACTTGGTTTTATGTTAGAGACTTAGGGAAGGAGGATTTGTTGTTACAAATATTCAAAAATCAAACTTCATTCTTAAAGTTTGGTCCTTTTTGAGATGTTCCATCACATACAGCTCTAGCTTATGGAGTAGGTAGACATCAGTCTGCATGGCTTATTCCGCAGACTATGTAGTTTGAAACTAAGGGATATTTTTTGGGAAGGACTATGCAGAACATTCTATTACATTACGACTAACTTTACATCTCAAGTCTCCAAAGGATTGCATTTTCTGAGTTATCAAGAGCCATGTGTCTAGGAAGGGAACTGGGAGAACAAGGTCTATCATTTTTCTTATCTGACCTATGGTAATAAGCAGAGGAACACTTGGAGCCAGTAGAGATTTTTCTCCTCAGTTATATTGGCCCTCATTAATCTCAGCATGATTGATAGTTGGTTTTGCCACTCAACTGAGCTAAAAGCAAGTTGATGGTAGTTGAAGGCAGTCTGATCTCTAGCAGTGTTCAGCCTCATGCTTCAAGATCACGTTGCATAACCAGTGACCATCACAACATTGTTGCTGGCCTGCCACTGAGGTGAAAATGAAGGACGAATTGATTTTTTAATGCTGTTTTATACTGAATGATGATAAAACTCAGCAAGTCCATCTAAGCCTAGTTAATAGGATTTCTGAGGAGAGAAGTGCTTTCATACAATTCACGTAACTTTACAAGAATTTATTTTAGTGTGTCATGGTGTCATGTAAATTCACGGTAGCCATTGTTGTTTCTTGCTAAAATCTTAGCGTAGAACCAGTTCAAACAACAAATCCCATGTTATGCTTTTGTGCCTACCTCCATTTTAAACTGACAGCTCTTCAGGAAGTTAAACTTGTACAAAAGAAAGTAAGAATTGCTTTTGTGCAGCTTCGTGTGTGACAGTTATTTAGGATGAATCAGAAAAGGTAATGTAGCAAAGCTAATGTTAATATAGAATTACATACGTGCACTTGACTGTGTGAAGAACTATGTGTTCATACAGCGCTCTCAGAGTTTGTAGGTTTCCAAATTGCTAGTAGCTCAGTGAATGACATGCTAAATGTGGAGATGAATTACAGAAAAATAAGATACGGAGTTTTTTTGCTAGGTAACTTACTGATGTGGACCGGTGTTCAGGACAGTTAAATTGCTTTGGCTTTACAGTTTAGTTTTTGTTTGTTTGTTTTTTTTTTTTAAACTCTCCTTCTCTTTTCCATAGGCAGGAGTAAGACAGCTTTACATACAGATTGATGTCGCAGCCATGTAGTGAATTTCTGAAATTGTGCTGTTGGACCAAAGTTTTCTGTACTGTAATGGTATAACAACATACTTCTCAAGACAGAGCCTGCCTCCACCACTCTTCTGGAATTGACTGAATAGATTTCTGCCCTTGGGCTATGGATGGAGTTCACTTTTAAGGAGTAAATATTGAATGAATGTTATGGACTTTGGGTCTTGTCTTTTTGTGGCCCCTAGACTTGTAAGTTTTTGAGGGTTTTTTACTTACTAAGATTGTGGTACTGGAAACCCTGTCATGTGTTCAGTAAAGCTGCTGAAACCACTGCTCATTCCCATGAAACCAGTGTTATCAACAATTGGAAACTTGTTTTGTAGATAATGTCACAGGCTGACATGCTTCAATATAATTGTATGTTTGTACAATTGTTTGTACTTTGCAAACTTAATGAACCAAACCATATTGGGTTTTCAAAGTGCCTTCTATATCAGGAGAGGTGTTTGCCAGCATAAATACAGAGCATCAAGGGGTTTTATTACTTCTACAAATATCTTGTATGCAGTCTGATTATTTACTAGTGATGTATGTGGGGGGTTTGTGTACTTGCATAACTGTAGATGTTAGACTTCCCTTATACTTGCATCTTACCAAACAGACAGAAAAATTCTAAATAGAAAAGGCAAAGCTCTTGTGAAGAGACTTGCTTCCAAAACAAGCTGGATATTTTGTTGCACATATCTTGTGGAAATTATTTTAGTCAAAATATTAGATTTAACTCCAAGTCTTAGTCTCTTCACATTATATGATGCTACTCATGTTCATAGTCACTGAAACGACAGGCAGCTGAGGGAAGATGCTGGTGATGGAAGCAATGCTTGAAGGTTTTTATTTTCTGAATTACGTGGCGGGAAAAATTAAAATCCCTAAATTGTTTGTGAAAGCTTAAATCTCCTTGATTTTAATAGGTTGTAATATTTTTTTATTAAAGTGATTGGTGAGATAACTTTTGCCTTTCCAAATACTGAAAATAGTTGTTCCTGGTGGTTATACCTGAAATGGAAATAAGGACCATGGTTAACGCTGTTAAAGATTATGCTTTTTCCAAGTTGACAAGTCTGATATTTTTTACTATCTTACTGTAGCCTTGTGTGTTTTCATGGGGAAAAAAAAAATTCTCAGTGCATTAAGTTGTTGTTTTCCAGACACATTAGTCTGTCATATTTTTCTAGCATTTATAATCATTTTACACTTTCAGATCTGGGCATTGTTTTCAAAGACAATCTGCTATACTT
This sequence comes from Nipponia nippon, assembly GCF_047370975.1. Lineage (NCBI taxonomy): Eukaryota > Metazoa > Chordata > Aves > Pelecaniformes > Threskiornithidae > Nipponia > Nipponia nippon. The sequence goes on from NW_028262369.1 coordinate 42,184,699, forward strand.
GGTATTACAGATGATAATTCCACTATGCTGTAGTAGATAACTTAGTAATGGAAGATTTTATAAGAGGGCATTTTACAAACAGAACATTGTGGAGTAAAAAACAAGACAGGCATTTTTCTGATAAATCATAGCCGCTACTGACTGGTATGGATTTTAAGTAGTATTCTGGTACCTGATACATGGTAATACTGAAATCAAGGCCCTCTGAAGCTGACAATGTATGTCTAGTAAGTGCTAGGCACTATGAAAGTACTGAAAAATCATTTGCGGAAATGGTTTGTTTGCCACTGGTGTTGCTGAATTCATGATAAAGATGAAGAGTTTCTTGCATTCGTTCTGTCATTCCTATATAGCACCTGAATTTTGATCTCTTTTCATGTGAAAACACGATGGTTGCCAAATCGATAGGTGGTTCCTGAATTTTCCAGATGAGATATTGAAACATGAATGTTGATTTTGTACAAAGCTTGGGGTGTACTCTTGTGCTTGGAACTGAAAACTGGGTGTAAAAAATAGCAGTAAAAAGTCACGTACATACTGCTTTTAAGCTTTACAGTCTCTTCCAGTCTTCAGATCCTTCTTCGTCCCTATTGCTGGTTTCTGATCCTTTTGGCTTCTCCTGGGGCTGCGGGTGCAGAGTGCCCTTTCAGCTGCCTGCACTGTTCCACACCTCTCTCTTCTGGCCTCCAGCCTGGCACCCGTCAGGCTCCCTGCCCGTCTTGCTTTGCGGGTGCTCTGCCAGGCCTGGAGCTCCTGACCGCAGGAGGGGATCTCAAAGTCACACGGCGCAGGGTAGGGTGCAAGAATCTGTTGAGCAGGTTTGAGTATTGCAGTTTAAGATACTGATTGCATATTAAAATAGGGTTGTGATTATAGGGCAGAGATCCCTCATTGTTTTGTAGTATGTTGCATCTAGACTGCTTCTTGTTGGTTGACAGCATGATTTCTTGATTATTTTTTTTAATAGTTAATATTACTACTATTTGAGGCTAGAGATCAACTGATATCACTTTAAAGGCAAGCATCAGCCAAATTCCTTGCAATCGTGTCATGATGCGAGAGCAGGCTTTGGTTTATATCGTTTTTATACTAGCATGTTTTGGGACTGAGTGTTCCTGGACTTGCTGAAATACTGTAGTGCTGCCCAAGATGCTGGGCTTGGCCACTATTTTAGTTTTCGTAATGAAAAGACAACGGCTACAATTTGTTTCCAAGTGAGAATCTGCCTGAGTGGCAATTGGGTTGGTTGGTTGTTGGTTTGGTGTTTTGTTGTTGTTGGTTTGTTTGCCTTTTTTTTTCCCCAAGATGTACATCTGCAAACTTTTTAAACATGGGAAATTGAGTGAAAAAGCCTATAAGCTGGTTATAATTACACAATATGGATTTTAATAATGTTTTGGACATCTTTTTGTTGCTGATGAGAACTTATCTGATCGTTGGAAGCGTATGTAGAAGTCTGCGTTTTCTAACCAACATAGCACTTTCTTCATTATTTTTAAGGACAACTTGATGCTTTTATAGGAAGAAATGTATCATTTGTTTGTTAAATATAATTGAGGATAGTGTAGGGAAGTCAGACTCAAAGTAGACTTTAAGCCTTTTTAAGCTTTCTGAAAAAGGATAAGCATCACAACATTCTGCAAAAGACAGTAGCTGACATGTCCAGTAGGTAACTAAAGTCACATCTAGTCTGTCAGTAAACAGAGTGACATCTGATTTATTTTTTTCACCTACTAAGGGGATACTTGCTGAGGTGTTAGGAGAGTACAAATCATGCAATTGAAAGTGCAGCTTTTCTTATCCTGAATGACAGCTCCATTATTTTGTGTTTTGCTAATTACCTAACGCTTAGCTTATTATATAACACTTTGCTTTTAACAGTTTATTGGAGATGCATCGCATCTTTTAAACAAAGATTTGTGTGAATGGCTGACATCCAGAAATGGATGAACGTCTGCAGATCGTCTGCTAAAACTCAGCTTCCTGGTATCCAGTACTGAATTTTGAACCAAGTTTTCAAAGTCTGATTTTCTCATGTTTTCATGTAGCTGAAGCTTACTGGGGTGTTACTGGTCTGTCTTTGTGGTTTTGGTTTTTTTTTTTTTTTTTTTTTTTTTTTTTCTGTGACTGAAAACAGTAACTTACAACCATATTGTCCCAAAGACCAAGCCTGCAAACTGCGTGACTTTTACAGGACCTACAGCAAAATAAGAAGATAAAACAAGTGCTACAGAGTGTCTGTATTAAAATGCCCCCAATGTTTATCATGGTAAATAACAGTGGAAGAAAACTACTCTTAAGAGTGTGCACAGTGAAGACTGGTCCTTTGTAGGCTAATCCTGTAAGCCTATACGTAGGGATAGACTGGTTCCTTACATCAGCAGGGGCCCTACAGAGCCCTACGTTACTTGTGTGACTTGCTAAACTAGGGCAAAAAGTGCTGGTCCAAATAAATGACTCTGCTTTTTATGTAATATTGCTTACTAACACAAAAGTTTAATTGCATCATTACTAAGAGCTGCTGACACTATTTTTGCATAACAGTTGAAACTGCTGCTACTAATAAAATGGACCTTCGTGACTCTTAATTTTTTCTTCTGAAGAAGAAAAGCCGGGTTTAAAGGTGGAGGAAAGAAAGGGTATCTCTCTTTAGCGGTTGTAAGTGAGCCTGTTTTGGGAACATAATCAAAGATACAAGAGGGGAGAGAAGCTGCTGCTGAACTGCAGTTTTCCACCCTTTGCACCCACTGTGCAATCAAATTGTGATGTTCATGGCTTTTCTCTCACAGTGCAGATTTTAGTTGCAGAAACCTTTATGCTTCTATAAAATGCAAATCCTAATCAATACTCGTGTAACGAGATCTTTAAATACCAGTTCAGAGCAACAGCTTTAGTTACTGATTAAGCCCTGTCCTGTTTTCCCCAGCAGCCATCAGACTGCCACTTGCTAGGATTCTTGATTATCCCACCCCTTTTAAGCATGTTTGGGAATGAGTATATGGGGATTTTCTTTTGTTTGTTTGTTTTGGTTTTTGTTTTTAAATAACCTATTTCTCTGGTCCCTAATACTGACTCAGTGGTTAATTCCTCCTTTACACTTCTATGAAAATCCCTACCTGCAACTTGCCGGGATTCCCTTTTGAATTTCTCCCCCATTCAGGCTTTGTTGCAGTGACCGTCCCTGTTGGGACTCCATCGGCCAGAGACTGCTATAATGTGAAAAGATGCCAGTTCTGCTTCTGCTGTGCCTGGCATGTGAAGACTACATGTCTCACTGTGCAGATACTGGTTAATCTACTTGTCTGTTTCAGTGAGCCACAAAAGGTTCCTGCCTATGTGGTAATTTGGCGGAAATAATGTGTAAAAGGAGTTGTGTATTTCACTTCCCACGTGCATTGAAGTCTTTCATGTGTTCGCTGGGATCTTGTACAAGAGTTAAATGAATCGCTACAGTATTTTGGCTGAAGTGTGAAATATTGTGAATGAAGACATTGCCAAAATCATTCCTGGTAGCATACACCATATTGCTTGCATTCAGCGTATTGCTTGCCTTTACCTTTAAATTACAGGAATTACTCTTAGCAGTGAGCTTAAGTCGAATAGTACAGAATATCAAAATACCTGTAAAGAAATCTTAATGATCAAGGCAGCTCACTAAAATTCTGAAGACCATGTATGATTTTGTTCTGGAATGCTAATGTTAGTAGCTTAGCCATGACTTGTCCCAAGTGCAATATTAGAAATTTTTAATGTAATCTTTTCTACTTGAATACGGTCTACATAAAATATTCTGTTTAAATATTCTACATTGCTGAAAAGATACGGGATCAAATTTCTTTCCAATAAATCTTCAGTTTAAAAAAATAACAGGTCTGCTTTGTTCTCCTACATACTGTGGAGGCTAGTTGAAATAGCAACCACCATCATCCATTAGCTGATTTTAAAGAGAATTCTTGCAGTCTGTTTTCTGAGAATTGGCTTGAGGTTAATTGTGGCTGCTGCAGTTTGAGTCCAGCATGTCATAAATGCTAGCATTAACATATGAAGGAATCCAGTTCTATTTTAAGTTGCAGCCGTCTGAAATAAGAAATTCTGTGCAGCTTCTCCCTCTGTTTCACTCAACAAAGGGTGAGTTCTTGTTTTTTCTTGGTTTAGACATAAAGAACATTCTCACCTGTCTGTATTCACTCTCCCAAGTGTAAAGATGGATACGGACCTAACAGGTTTTGCACGCCACTGGTTTCTGTTGGTGAGAGAACTGTTAAGTTTCTGGAAAGTTGAAAAGCAAAATTTAACATCTAAACTGCACTTACAACCATGTATGCAGTAGGCTTGGTTAATGTACTACAGCAAAAGTGATGCCAGACCGGTATCTGGTGCACTTCTTCGGTTCTCTACTTGCACTTCTTATCGTAGTCATCAACCTAAGACTGATGCAGATGTCAATGAACTGAATCCGACAAAGGGTTTTTAAGGTTTAAAGGTTTCTGGAGGTGTCTACATGTTAGAAGCTGATACCAGCAGGTGCAGCTTGCAGTTTGTAGCTTCAGGTACAAGCAGGTCCGTGTTCCCACAGTGTTGTCTTGTGAAGCAATATACCAGCTGCACTTAGGCAAGCTCTGAATATTCACAGGAATAATGTTATGCTGTCACAAAATTAAAGATGGAATAAAAATTTAAATGCCTTATTTTTATTTAAGTGGTCCTTTGAAATGCATTGTTTTCAAAACTGGAACTATCTACAGAAAATAGCTGAAGCATTTCTAACTCCAGGGGATGCATAGTGCCTGTAACAATCAAAGAATGTAGTGGACCGCCTAATTCCACTGTGGACATCTGATACAATGTGCCTGAAGCAATCTTCTGATCCGGAGCACCCACGCGTGCAAGGCCAACACAAATTGTGTTTTCAGTAATTTCTGTAAGAAAGAAGATGAAATGCTTCATTTGTTGACTAATGGTCCTGACATAAAAGAAAAAGTACTCAAAATGCTTGAACTTTTACAGTGCTTTCTTAGCACTCCAATTAATAAACCATCGGAGTGGCCTAGAAAGCAGCTTGTCCTTCAAAGAAAATAAAGCTGTATCTTAGAGATGTTTATAAGCAAGAATGGGAAGGCAGCAGAAGTCGAATATGAAATTCATTCAGGAATTGCATTCACTTTGAGGAAGCTGCTGCTTCTGATTCATTCTATACACAGAATAAAATGAAAGGATTTTCATTTTAACAGTATTTAAGGAATAAAATTTTAAAAGGAGGAATATAGCTAGATGAATTTCTATTTGCATTTTTCTGTGACACAACTGAGTCATCTTTATAGCTGCTGTGATTTCACCCTTGGTCTCAATAAACATCTTTCACAGTTTGCTGTTCACTAGTGTTAGGAACTCAAGGTCAAAATCACAGTTCTGCATTGTTGGGTAAACCTAGATTCATGCTGGTATTCATATAGAGCAGAGTGTGACCAGTCTAAATAAAATGTAGCAGGGATTTTTGAAGCTCGACTGATCTAAAATGCTCAGAATCCTTCCTCCTCCTGCAACTCTTAATAGATCAAAGAGCTCACAGTTCAAGACAGATAGAAACGGTAGAGGGTTACCAAACTGAGGCTTTGACTAAACGTCCAGGAGCCACTAGTGCTCGTTCATCTGTGCTCACTGAACTATGCCATGTTCAAGCTCTGCCAAATCCATCTCATGACTGGGATTTAAGGCGGCCCAATTCTACTGCAGAGCACAAGAATGCTAAGATTAAGAGAAGGGAGTAGAGTTCAGAGGCTCATCAAGAAGTGTGACTCGAGAGGGGTAGCAGCAGACAGAAACATTGCAGTAATAGTACCTGGTTCTTCTCCTTGCAGCCTCCTGTTTTGAATAATGGCAAGAAGCTGTTCTGCAGCTTGATTCACGCTCATGTAGCGTGGTGGCTCGTAAATCTTTCTTCCTCTGCAGGGAAAGAAAAGTAGAGAAATTTCACGTATAACCCATTTCATTATCCCTAGCGTTCTTACAGTTTATTTCAAGAAACCCCTAGACCAGGAAATTGAATTTAAACAGGCCCAGGCTCTCAGGCTGGGCCTTTTAGACAAGAGTGGAATTTTTAAGGCAGACAGAAGTCTCTTGTGCTCTCACCACACCTGTGAAACAGCAGGGCCTCCAGCTGGCAGATCATTTGAGTCCTAAAAGCAAATTCAGCTGCTGGAAGCAATATGCAGGTTTTACAGCTACTCCTGAAAGATGCATTAGACTTAAATTCAAGGGCAAACTACTGTTTTTCAGTCAACTGCCCTGTAGACAGATGATTACAGACTAGAAATATATTCTTAAATGAAATGCTGCTTTCTTTGCCAACTGTGGATTCAGTCAAACAGATTTTATTTTGAAACTCCAGAATAAACAAACCTCAATGATACTGTGAGGCTTCACAAATGTTAATTTAGACCGGAGTTACAGCATGCGTATAAAGTAACCATTTATATTCGCCACTGTCCAAACATACAGATTGCAGAGAGATGATTAAGATGTGGCAAGAGCTTTTTTGAATACAGTTAAATGAAGAGCATTTTCTGCATATTGCTTATTTAGCTGTTTAAAAAGGGTGGTACGTAGTCAGTACTTCACACTGTTTCTAGCCAGCATAAGGAAGAATGAATTCAGAACATTGCTTCAGCTATTAATCTGTTTCAGGATGGGGCAGAACAGTAGTAAAATAACACTTCATTTGCCAAGCGGAAAGCTTACCCCATTCTGACTTAATGCTTCTCACAGAAACAGTTGAAAAAAAAGATTATGCTCTGCTGCAACTTCATTCAGTTACTGTAAATAAAGCCAGGTCCTATTGTAATGAACAAAAAAGTTCTACTCCTTGTAAGAAACAAAAGACCGTGGCCACTGAGAAGTACAAGAGGAGAAGGCAGGTAAGTTCACTCTTAGACTATGGGCAAAGAACCTTTGTTCCTCGTACAAAAAAAAAACCCTTTGTAAATACACTGTGTGTTTCTATATATTTTCAAAATGGTGACTCACTTCATTAGATTCTCCAGAGACTGCTCCTTCACTTTAATATCTGTAGAACAAAACAGATATTAAAACGCAGGTTCCCTACAGACTTCCCGCTTCATTTTTTGTGTAGGTAAAGCTTAATTTAATTAGGAGGTTCTATAAACTTTATAACAACATTTTAGCTATTACAGGAAAAAGGAATACGGATTACATTCTACTGTTTCATATGTTAATCACAAAGCACTGTGATTTTATGCATGTGATTTTACCCAAAGATAGGGCAAGTTTCACCGATTTCAGAGCAACTTAGATGAATAAAAATACTGCTAAGTATACAAATAGCAGGCATGTTTACCATAGGATTGCTAAATGCTAGCATGTTCAAGCACACCAGGGTACGGGGACTACTCTTAAATTATGAGTACATTGTGGTCACAAAAGGTAAAACAGTATGACTGATCGACAGCGATTACATCATCGCCATGCAGGAACCTGACTTTCGTTAGCACTTCCTTGCTGTCCCAATCAAAATTTAGAACGATCTTCTGCTATGGAGGGAAAAAAAAGGATTTGGGCAAAAATGAAATAGAGAAGGGGTCAGGTAAGACTCTGCACATCTGCAATTTTATGAAACTCTTAACTGACCACAATCTCTCCAAGAGGCAATTGAATGTTATCTGTATTCAAATGCCCCCAAAATATTATTACAATGAAAGCTGGATACATTTTTAATCTTGATTTAAAAAAAAAAAAAAAAGCATTGCTTAAGTTATACAATCGACTCCTAAACCAAAGTGACTCTGAAGAAAGGAGTGTAAAATGCAAAGCTGCAAGACTATTAGTGCACACTTTACCAGATTGCTTATTCGTCCGTGAAGTCACTTTGAAATCAGAAGTTTATCAGCACTAGCCTTTTTATGTCACATTTGCTTATCTGGTAGTCTAGTCTAGTTGGATAAACAATCAATACATAGACCAGAATGACCAAGTAGCATTAAGGGAACAATTAATTTGGAAATTGGTAGTTTTCAGCTGTGAGCTACGATTAGGTGCCGGTACCACAACTGTCCCTGAAACATGAGATTTATAATTCAATTTTACTGTTTCAAAATTTTTACTTTCTCACTACTGTATAAAAAATGAAACATAAAAAGGGAGATCATAGAAATGAGTATACAAAATATCTAAAGAATACTTCGTTTTAAGGTAGTATAGTTGTAATAATCTTTGTTTAAAACACCTGTGAAGTCATCCTTCTTTAAAACAAATCACCACAAGTCTGATTTTTTAGCCAATTTTGAAAACAACTTTCAAGGCACTGGAAAGTTTGATGTGCAGTGATGCTTACACATTTAAATTGTTTCCTGCTCAGGATTCCTCCAGTTACAACAGAACTTGTTTTTACTTAAAATATTAATTTATTTAGCACTGAGAGATCCCAGCTGTGTCTGAAAGATGATACAGAAAGGAATATAATTATATAGACAAATATGCGAGTGCTTTATAGTTTATATGCAAGCAGTTCCGTAATCTTTAAGGAGCTACCAGGACTAGTGGAGTTACTCAGAAAGTGGCTTTCAGCCAAGGATTGCTGGGTAGGATAAAGATCAGACAGGACCATGGGAGAGCCTGGGGACAGCTGTCAGGTGGGAGCAGTGTTCCGTTTCTGCTCCATGGTCAGCAAGGATTTTTGACAGCACCGAAGCTTCTCATTTGACAATCACCTTTTGCCAAAACATCCTTAGATGAGATAATTTAGGAACGGGAATATCGCCTTACAAAACAGAAATGTGGTTAAATGTATGATTTAGCTCCCCAGAAAGTCAAATGTGTTGAGCTCTAACCTAATTAAGTCAATAAAAGATAGCTGCTAGTCACTGCAATCTGATTTGGACCCTGAGCTTGATCTAGCTTAAAATCACACTGATCTTTAGAGCAAATACAGGCCTCCTGCTCCTATTTGACTTCTACAAAGGCATAATTTCTTACAGATTTTCTGAAGAGGAATTAAGAAATTCCTGGCTGCTGTAGCATGAACAATGACTGAACTGACTCTAAGTACACGTACACTAATGTTCCAATTTTTGGTATATTTTCAAAGACATACGTTAGCTAAGAACATTTGTTTAATCACAGACTTTAATCACAGCTCATGCCTATCGCTATTGTTTCTGGACACCGCGGAAGATGGTAGCTAAGGAACCGGGGTAGCTGCTGCTTACCAAGTAAGCACAGTGTGTGCATTCCATTCTGCCTGTTCTTCTTGATCTTGTCAAAAAAGCTCTCTGGCTTCCATGTGTCTGTCCAGAAAACTATAGAAACTGTCTCTCCAAAATTGTACAACTGTAAAACAAAGCAAATGCAATAACACACATACACAATAAGAAAAAAATAAGTAGTGTAGCATACAAGAAAATGCTATGAAAATCATGAGCAATTGGCAACACTGAAAAGTCCTGAGCCTAGTTAATAAAAAAGTTTCATACCACAGGGAGAGTACTCCCCTAAAAGATGCTTAAGTTTGCTCTTTCATAAACACACAATAAAACATTGCATTAAAAATAATGCTTCCTTTTAAAAACGCTGCCCTGTGCTTCTCTGTATCTCTTGACTAGTTCTAGTGCATTCCTTTGCATTCCCTCCTTTCTTTTTAACAAAATCTGTAATTACTGAACTGTTTTTTCTTTGTCATAATAGAGGTGTGCTCTTGTTCTTCCACTCTCCAAACAGTACAGCATGTTAAAGAACGACTAATGAACTACCTGCAAAGTTTTTATCTCTCTCTGTGTTCCCCTTTTCAGTGTACATTAACTAACTTTCAATCTACCTTCTATTCTTTGTTACTTAATTCTGAAGTCCTTTTAAAGGCAAACCTTTCTAAGAGTAGCAGGAAAATTAGTACTTCTTATTTCTTATTTTGGTTAAGGCTAGGCAATTTCTAATAATGCCATAATACTTACAATGTTTTGATTCGACTGATATAGTAGTATTTGTATTAAAACAGCACTTTCCTGCAGATGAAAGCTGTATCATGCAAAAGAAGTTACAGTCTAAAGAGACAGTGGATATGAAGATATGAAGACAGGGACAGATTGTGCATGAAGCACAGAGGTGCAACATTTTTTATGCACATATGGAAGAAGAATATTGCTAGCAGACTCTATGTCGAACATACTCACTGATTTTAGTCTCAATCTTAACTCTATTTATTACTGTAAGTCCCTAATCTCGGTGAAGACATTTGAAGCAATAGTCTTGCCAATCATTCCCGGTGATGCAAAAGCAAAAGTCATGTGTAACCTAAGGCAGCATTTCGCTTGGAAGTTTTGTAACCAACTTGAAAAAGGGCAAAACCATGCATCAATTTTGGTCAATTCATCTCTGGAATGGGGCCATCCCAGACGGATTTTACAGCTTGCCAATATCCTGCCTGCTCAAGCCCACCAGAGAAACAACGGCTATACGGACTAACCTCCCCACTTTCTCTGTAAACCTGGAAGGAAAAACTGCTTTTCCAAGCCCACTAGAGGAGGCACTGTGTGGGCTGTTAGCAGAGAAGAGGACCCCTATATAGGAGTAGCTCTGGCAGCTCCCTGCCATCTGGGGATTCCCCTATACATACTGCTTTTACTGTGGCATTAGGTTGCGGTTTTAACTCTTTTACGCTGGCAGAGCAGAATTTGAATCAAAGCAGAAACATGTTTGTTTTCAAGGGACCAAAAGCTCAAATTTTAACCATTCATGCTGATAGGAACAGTGTTTATTCAAAGATTCCTGCAATATTACTGAAAACATTTCCTCTTTTAAATATTTCATTCTAGTACAAGGACAAGAACACCCAGCGTACATTTCACAACCTAAAGGTTCTTCCAGTAAACTAAATATAGGTTGAACCAAATGAATTCCTCCTGATGTAACTTCTTAACTACTGCAAGGCTGTGTTCCAGAAAAAGAAAAAACAAGCTATGTTTGGCCTATTTTTCATGTGGCTAGCTAGAACTCTTTCCATTTTGTCCCAAATCTGAAGAAAAACTATTAGAACAAGGAGTTTCTCTTTCTCCCCTTCACTGTTAGAGCATCTGGGAGCAAGTTAACCTTTAATCTCACTTGTAGTGTACCTTCAGTCGTCAATAACTGCCGAGATGTCCGGTACCAACCTAACTAGCTAGCTTACCAGCTGCCACCTGAAAGCCCCTGCAGTCATTTCCCAAAAGCAGCAGCCCTCATTCAGTACAGAAAGTGGCCTCAATTAACCTCAAATCTTATCCCAGTCCCTTTGGCATTTTGATAACCTGAAGGAGAGAATCTTCTACCCCTGCCTTTTAGCAAAGAAAGGGATGTGCAGAAATGGACAAAATGTTACTATCTGGTAAGTATTTTGTTGGGAATCAGATCTTTTAAACCATTCTGCCACATATTAGAAACAAGTTGGGCATTCAACTTTATACCCTACAGCACTTGTTCTGATTGTTATTTTTCTCTTTTCCATTGATCATTACAAAGATTCTCCATCATCTTTGCCAACAAGAAGTTAAGCAAGTTATCCTTTTTGTGCAGGCACTGCCAGTCAGATTCACTGAATCTGTCCTTTGTTTACCAGGTTTTGCATTAAAACTGAAGTCTGAATGTCAAAAAAGAATAAAACATTTTTGTCAGAAATGGCCTGTCTATTCAGTAGAAATAACTTCAGAATATCTTCACGAAGTATTGATATCATAGCAAACTGTACTTATAGCCTCACAAAAATATACGAGTTTTCTCAGCACCTGGACAGCACAGAAGTAGCTTCTACACCAGCAAGATGGAATGGGGCATATTTTATTAACCTCCTAGAAATGCCTTTGCAACTTATACCCCTCTACTAATTAAACTTCTAAAGAATAGATTTCATAGGATTAATGCATACATATTTTTACTTTAAACTAAAGAGGGGAACATACTACTTTGGCAACTTTCTGGTACACCAACAACCTATGAATGCTGTGGAACTGAAGCAATAAATGGATACCCCTACTGTGCTTGACTACTTGTAACTAATTACCTTACAAGCACTTCTACAGACACAAACAAGTATTTCTTTCTCAACCAGCATTTGATCTCTGCAGACGTGTGACATTTATGCAAACGCAGCACTGCTCTTCCACCAGAGCAAGCCTGCATTAAAGAAGCAACACCTAACTGTATCAGAACTTACATTTTTAACTCTCTCCCTGTACCTCATGCAGATTCAATTTGTTCCTAATAGTTTCCTGTGCTGTGTTCTAATTTCTACCTCTTGAAATCTAGCATAAAATATCAGACTTTTGAGAAAAGCCTTGCTCCAGAGAGAGCAGTCCATACCAAAGATTCCACTACTATCCTAAGGATTCAGCTGTTAGAGAGGACAGCAGGTCCACTAGAGCCAGAACCCACTGAAATTAAAAAAAAAGAGTCTTTCCACCAACCATAAAAGACTGAATAGGGCCCCAAAATTCCACAAATCATGCTTGTCGGAATAAAACTGTGACACGTTTGTTAACCAAGGTGTATTACAACACAGCTAAGGATTAATGTCATGCTTTGAGATTGTTAAGAAGAAGTTTAATAAGACAATGAAGAGCTCTGTATATTTTCAGTGAGACAATCACGCTGTATGGTTGCTGGCACAGCTTTGAAGAGAGGCAACAGCAAATGAAGTTTCACAGCGGTCTTCTGTGTGCTGCACTCTACACTAAGCAGCTGGGGTTCAGGAGTGGGCAACATCTGTTCTGTACAAGCTAAAACATCTCAAGCATCAGACTTGCACTCATCATCAGCTTTCTTAGAGTGCCTACATTCTCCTCAGGCGCAAAAGTGCCAGAATTTGAAAGGGGCTCTGAACCGACTGGACAGACATTTTGTGCTCCCAGCTTGGAAAATAACATTCTTACCTTCTCCCTAATGCTCAAAAACTTATCAGAAAAATTTCAAAAGGTCATTTTGAAAGACCTCAGTCTTTGGAAATACCCCCCCGCCCCCCCCGCCCAAGTTGTAACTGGCTTAAGCAAAGCCTTGTGCACTTAAATTTTGCAATGCAATAGCTGAAGTCAGGAAAGGAAGCCAGAACTCTCTACTCCGAGGCAATCCTCTGTCTGCTAGAGTTTTCTGCCTCTCACAAAATACTGCAGAAAGCTGTTCTTCAACTCACGCTTTCATCACCTCAGAACAAGCTATAACTTCCTATTTTATTTACACGCATAATATGAAAGAATGTCTGACAGCTTTTGGTACTGAGGTGCCTGTTTTCAGTTAGTATTTCTAACCCTTCTGTTAATGATATTTCTTATTTTACTTGTTGTTTATGTAAGCAGAATTGATTGCTAATTGAGAGGCCAGAATAAACGATGAGAGAAAAAGTGCTGTACCACGATCCCGGCTTGGAAAGCCTGCATGCAAGTGAAACTTCAATGAAACTACTGACCAACTTTGTTAATGGCCTGTCAGAATGACATGAGACACCTGAAGCTGTCTACATCAACGGTCCTCACTTAAAATACTGGTGTGGCTAATCACCACAAAAATATAGGGCATAAAAAGAAGGAACAAGCTGAAACTAAACAGGGAAATTAAAAAAGGAAGATCCCCCATCCCCTCTAAAAAGTACTAAAGCAAGCAGGAGAGAAGATACGAGATAATATTAAAGGTCAGTAGGGCAACAGCTGCAGAGAAACCAAGAAGTAAACATTTCAAAATGCAGACATTTATTTTTACAGCATCTTTCCCAGAATTATTGCTGTATCAGCTGCAATGGTGACAAAGCAATTCTTCACTTATGAGCCTGCCTCCTTTCCTAAAATTTCAAACAGCTTCAGAACTGGATACGTGTCAGGGGAAGGAATAAAAAGGAGTCTTATCATGACATTTTTCAGACCTGGCACCTGTATATACATACAAATGCCTGTAAACCCTGTAGCACTGACACGCTACTCATCTATGTTCTGTGTTGAGATGGTCACAGGTTACACTGCAAGTGGTTCTCACAGGACAGGTGTGGTCTGCAAATGAAGATACTGCACAGCCTGATCACATCCCACTGACAGGCACCAAGAGGCTTTTTCTCCTAAGGCTATTCCTCAATGGAATTTGGAGACCGTAGAGCACCTTGCATTATCCCAGGTTGCTGCTTGATAAATCCCACTGAACGTACACAGAAAAGCTAAGACTTGTTTTGTTTATCCTTGTCATAAGAGTTTTGACGTGATGCTATGCAACGTTCACCCTCAAAAAAAGGAACCTAACAGGTCAGATTTTTCCCCCTATCCGCTGTAACCAGTTAACAACCCTCCAGACCATATACATCAGATTAAAGAGCTCCTACTGCTCTTTATATTATATATTGTTGCCAGAGAACAGCTTAGGAAGTAGGACAATCATCAACAAAGAGGTAGCAAGACTCAGTCAAGCTTCATTTTTGCTTGTAATTGGTCCTATGAAACAACCACAAGCCTAGCTCTAGCCCTTTACACTATCTCGTTTAGTACCACAGACCTTTAGCAACTTTGAATGCCTTTCCTGAGAACCTTCACATGGAATTGAAAGTTTTTACTATTCACACACACAGGGCTATGACTCCTTTTTGTACTGCAAGTCAACAGATTGGCTCAGCTGTCCCAAAAACCTCCAGTCCCCTTAGCATGTGCCAGAGAGAAAGGAATTGTGAAGAAAAGGATGTCTGGCTGAGGGAAGCCCACTCCACATGATTGCAGTCTTCAGGAGGCAGCTGAGACAAATCACAGAAAAGCAGCTGAAGGGAAGAATACATTTTTCTCTTGGCTGCCTTCTGCATCAGCACTTAGGAAATAGCCACTCCACAAGCAGAACACTAATTCAGCTATCAAAAGACTCAGAAACTCCAAGCAAACTTGAAGAGAACAGGATTTTCCCTCCAAGGTAATGTCACCATATCTTTAATAACCTCCTAAGACTCTTCCCAGCAATATCAAACAATGATTCCTTCCCACCCTGGTCACGAAGATATCTAAATGGAGAAAAAATCCATTCTGATTAAATGGATGTTTCTGGGTCGTGTTTGCTGGTGACAAATGGCACTAAGTTGAAGAGCAATTGTGAGTAATGAAGTAGTGTGACTAGCACTGATTTAACCTTTAAGCGGTTTGAGAAACAAACACCAACTTCTAAAAGGCTCAGAAGCTGGTAGTAAGCGAGAAAACCAACCAGTGATGGAAAACAGTTTGTTTTAACTGTCAGTGAATAAAAAACATTTTGTGTAGAGCCCCTCCTATTAGAGCAAAGAGTATTTTTGAAGATTAGGGCACAGAGAGAGGGTGGAACTCAGGTTCCGCTCCTGCAGCTACTACAGGTTTTCTATTTGACTATGAGCACAGCGAGTAATGATAGCATCCTTCAGCTTCCTTATCTATAAATAATATTTTTCTACTTGACACTGAAAATGTATTCACCTGCTCAGTAAAGACTCAAAAATAACATAGTAAGCACTGCTTTCGCATTTAAGTGACCAGCTAGTAGCAAAAAGACAAAACTATTTTATGATCGTAATTGTCTTACAAGAATTAACTGGACTGCAAACAAAAAAAATCAAGATAAGTTACTGAAAGAAACAAGGGGACATGCAGATGTTTGTTCTGAAGCTATTCAGGTGGAAAGTGGGTATGTCTCAAAAGAAAGGCAGGTCTTTGCCATGACATGTTTTTTTCCTACCTACCCTACCAAAATGTAAAGTAAATGCTTTCAAAACTAGCACCACCACTCTCCCAGAAATGAGTGGCTCATTTTAGCCTTTTGTCTCATCCCATGGCTTGCCTCCAGCTTTGCACTTTAGTTCTCCATCCTCTTTTTTTACAGTAATGCCATTATCTCGAGCCATTTCAAGTTGCATCATTCTTTCACGTGCATCACAGGTCAGTATGACGCAGAGTCTTCCTCATGTGTTTGACCATCCATATCGCTACCTCCAAGATACATTATCAGAACTGGGACAGAGAATTCTGTCCTGAGAGCACCGCTCTGGCCAGTGACCTTCCCAAACTAACCCAGATATCATGCAGATAAGGAAGGAAGGTAAAAGGTATAAATTAGAGATCCTGAGTTTTCTGCCTCTTTATTCTAGGGCTAAAAGCCTTAGCAATCAGCCATATTCTGAAAAACTGAGTATGGCTACAGATAAAGCCATGGAAGTCAAGCTAGGCTCTCCCTTTGTTCTCAGCTTGCAATGCTGAATCCTGGTGGGATAGAGCCAAGGCAATGTCTTGCTCACAGGGCAGCTGAGCAGTGGTAGAATAGAGGTAAGCCTGTTACCTAAAAAACTAAGCTTTCCAAAGCTACGGAACTACAGGGCAGCTGCTGATGAGGAAAGCTGTACTGTCTCACTAGTTACCACCCACTAGAAGTGCTCTCTGGGAATTTTGGCCTTCCCCTGGGGACTTCTGTCCCCTCTCACTGACTTCCCTGGCAGTGTGCATAGATATGAAACTGCGTGACTTTCCTCACTGGTGGTTGTTCCCCTCTACAACAGGAGTCAGAGTGATCAACATACCTACATGTCAGATTCCAGACAAGAATGGTGAACCTGCAGAGAACGTGCTAAGAGGCACTCATACACAGGCACTTTTCCTGGCTTCTCCCCCCCAGGCCGTATTCGTTTTTGAGAGAAAAGATGTTCTTCAGCCTTGAAAAAAAAAAAAATCTGACACAATGAGGCACAGCAAGAACAGTGTAAAAGAGGGAGCGACAGCAAGTCATAGAGCCTTATGCCCAGTCAGACTAATACTTTGCTAAGTTATACTATCCTCTTGTGTTCAATAGCTATAGCTCATTGTATCAATCTGTGAGAGCTTCCTAGAAGTTCAGAAAGTTTAATTTTCAAAACTAAAAAAAAACCCAACCTGTTCTTTGTACAAATAGTCTTCACCTGTGCAGCCTTCAAAACAGCTGCACTGATTCTGGTAAATGGGCAAGACAGTTGGAAAAAAAAAATTGAAAATAGATATTCACCCTTCTTTACAATTTGGCAAGAAATGTATCTATGAATTGAAGGTGACAAACCATCACTAATGCTCTACTGACTTCAGTAACTCACTACTGTACAGGAAAACTGCGCAACTACCAGAATGTTGTTGGCTGCCCAGAAACATTGCTCTGATGACAAGAGACATGTTCTTTTGTGAACAGACTGGGCTGTAGCTGCATTTTACTGAGGGCCTAATCAGCAGTTACAGCTCACTACGCACATGGCTTTCAGAACAGCGTATAAAGGTGTTTCCTGTTTTTCTCTAGTAAGAAAGAAAGAGGTTTTGTATCACAATCAGATTAAAAGAAGAAAAAAAGCCAAGCCTTTTCTGTGGTGAAGCAAAAGAGGAATCCCTGGTATACTTGACAGCAACTTTGCAGTTTGAAACACAATAACTCCAAAAATAAATTGATGGCAGGAGACAGCCATGAACGTAAAGACTGTTGAAAGAAATTATAAACTTCCACCGCAACTCTAATTAAATCACAGGCTGCTTTTTTTGTAAGATACCCCTCACTTGCTGTTTATGCCTGTATGGAGCGATGAAGAGTTAAACATACAGCTGGTTATAGTCTGTCCGGTAATACAATATGATCACTATTTCCTAAAACGCTTTATACAACAACAGGAATGTTGACTTATGAGAAGGCAGCCCCTCCCAAGCCGGAATGGAAATGGCGACTAATGCCAGAGTGAATAACATCACATTTCCTTCACGGTCTGTTCCCTTCAGCATGGGATAAGGAAATAGTAAACTTATCTCCAAAACTCTGCATATGTGAAAAACCTTATGAACTGTTTGCAATATATTCCCAGTTAGTTTTCTGCTCTTTGTTTCCGTTAACCTAGAAGCTCTATACTCCTTCCTGCACCCAGCTGGAGTTGTGGGGGAAGCAAACTTTCAGAAAACTTCATCACCTGTTCTCTTTGGGAATACGAGCCTTGCATCTTCCTTCCTAATGAATGTAAAAGAACAGTAAAAAGATAGCAGGTAATAGAAACTACTTGGCAACAGCTTGACAGCAGAAGCAAACTTTGCACCACCATGAAGCCAAAAGGGGAAAGAGTGAGCCCCAACCTCAACTCTTGTGTTACCCGCCCCAGTAAGTGCAGTCATGCGACAGCTGCCATCTGTCTGCTGTACATGTAGATTTTAGACACCAAGAAGCCTATTTCCTTCCTAAAAGATAATTTTGCCCAAGTCTTACAGCAATAGGCAGGTATCACTAAGAAAGTGCTCACGGGAAGAATTATAAAGAATGTGAATCCTGTGCTGCATTCCCTTTAGCATTAGCATTCACATCTCGGAACAGATGTCAATGCGGTGTTGCTGAACTGCCGGATCAGACAGGGCTCCCACATTTCTGAACCATTCAGATGTGATCAAAGCCAGAAATAATACCCAACTTATTGCAACAGATTTTTTGCTGCTGGGCAGCACTGAAATAAGGCTGTTAGAGTTTGTCAGTGTAAATTTGAAGGTGTCAGTTGTTTGTTGAAATAAAAAAAATTGTGTTCTTTTATGTTAAGCTGGGAAGGAATGCTTCTTCCTTCAGTGAAGAAAACTTATTGTTCAAACCCTCAACTCTCGTCTGTTGTACACTTACATTCCTGTGCCTGCTTTTGGTTTTGGTAAAGTGGGACTTTGGTTTAGGGGTTCCCATAGACACGGAACCATTCTGAACCTTGAGAGGGAAGGTTCTGTGTTAAAGTAATGAATGAAAACAAGAGGGGGAAGCTTCAACTAATTTGTATGTGATTAGTTATGATACATACACTGCCATAATATTTTTCATGCAGGAAAAGTAATAATGGACCTATACATGTGTAAAAGGAAGTAGTCAATTATTTTCTTGGGGGATGCTAGACCTTTTCTACTGTAGCCATTCAAGAAGCACAAAAACTGTCATTTGTTCCTCTAGTCCTTGACTAGGCAAATCCCTCCTCTCTTGGCAGACGGGCAGAAAGAATGCATCATATACAAGATTTGGGAATTAGCTATGATCCGAGTTGGACATATAGACAGGCCTGTGCATTAATTCCTTTTATGACAAGATCAGCGTATTTCTCAACAGGATAACAACCTAATTTAAGAATAAACTTACCAAGTGACCAGGTCAGTAGTAGAAGTAAGCCAACATGAGCAAAGCTTTATCTGTAAAATAACTTAAATATCAAAGTCTCCTGGGGCAGAGGGAAGTTAGAGAGCAGAGAATAGAAGCGTTACTATTAATTTGCACATGCACTCATCAAAAGGGACTTTTGCTGACATGTAGTATGCTGAAAAGGAAGTGTTAACGAATTCTGACAACAGAAATGTACAGTTGCTACAGATCTTCAAACTTCAGATTGCAACATGCACTGCTACAGCAGTAGAAGAGCTCACCAATTCTAAGTTTAGCAGTTGTGGAATAGCATATCTACAAAAATGTTACCTGTAAACCACAGCAGCCCACTGCATTCATTATTGAAGCGTTATGAATGACCTTGTATGGAATCCCCAGTTTTACTGCACGCAGTACTAAATCACTGTGCGTCGTGGCCCTGTGTTAAGAAAAGAAAGGAATTAAAGATTGAAAAGATAAAGTGACCAAGTGTTACTAGCATTATAGTTTGTTTTGAAAGTAAAATTAAACCCTTCACAACTAGGGCAGTGCAGAGGTGCCAAAAGGGTAACAATAACTTGACTAATTGTTACAGGAAAGTAAAAAATCCAATAAGGCTTCCATATGTCACCTTCCCTAGCTGAAAACACAGGAATCCTCAGTATGCCACGGTTCTTTGCAGCTTTCTGGCATCATTAAAACTGTAACTCCAACACAATTGTTACTTTTTAAAGTAGCTTTGGCAAGTACTTGAAAAGGAAAGTTCCATTTATCCTTTGTCTTCTGCAGGTGTCTGCTGGACATCTGTTGAACTGTAAAGGTCAACTCTATTTGGCATAGACTTCAACAAAACTCCAATATTTCCTCACTCACTGCACAGCCAGGCCTTCTCCCATCTGCACTGGTGCATGCCAGGAAAGCAACACACTCAAACAAGAACTCTGAACAGACTGAGGTAAACTGCATGCAGTACTTAGAAAAAAACATCCTTAGACTAAATCAACTTTTATCATATTTAAGCCAAATTGCTCAAATTAACAATGCCGAAGTTTGAGTGATCAAGTTTATTCTGAAATAATGAAGAAAATTCTAGTCAAGCTTAGAACTGAGCTAAATTTGGCTCCAGGTCTAATGCTCAATAACCACCTTGCAGTGACTGGTACAAGAATTACTGGATGTGCAGTTAACACAATTGGGATTAGAGTCCTTCTAAAATGGTACGTATATACAGATCCAGCAAATCTTTGAACTGCAACAATGTTTACGTATGTATCTTGCTTGCATGTACGCTTACATATATGCCAGGCACTCCATTTTCCGTGTGAAATACAAAAATGCACCTAGCCCTTGCCTAAATTTATCAAACCTGAACAATGGCCTTAGCCATCCCCTTCCCAAGATGTACCACACAATTCTGTGTGGTCATTCCAAAGAAGGAAGCAAAGAAAGAAACAGCATATGCCAATCAGAATAATTAAATAGGAAGACTGCTTTCACCCTGGCCTGGTTCAGTTACCTTAACAGAATTCCCCTGATTTTTAGTCTGATAATTTTGACACTGCATGTCTGACTAGCACCAATCAGCAGAGCAGGTGCTTCAGACTGGAATTCAAACGTGGCTGCAGCTGGCAAGGCTGTAAGGATCAATTATTTAAAAAAGAAATCATTTTCACTGGAGGGAAAAGAATAGAGGAATCTGAATTTGGGAAGTCAGAGACCCTGATACAAACAGGCTTCCAAACCTAGAGGAATGCAGTAAAGTGATCTAAAACAACGCTTTGGTTAGTAAACAAACTATGCTCCTGACTTCCATAAGCAAAGGTGATTTAAGAATGCCTGCCCTAAGAGAAGAGGGGACTAGTTTTACTGCCTTGTATTATTCCCTTCACATACACAGGACAAGGAGTACTGGAGGATTTTGTGGTTATGCTAATACTGACCAAGGGATCAGCTGGCTTTATTCACCCAAATCTGCTCCAGCCAGTATTTTCTCCCAATAGATCGGTCTATAATGACTGTAGCTAAGAGCAGAAGTGCCCTGGTGAGCACTCAGCTAATACCAGCAAAGGCCTCATGGAGTCAGCCCTCTGCACCCAGAGCTATACTAGTATTTTCTGTCACTGATACAGATTTTAAGTTTTATGGGTAGTAATAATATGAATGTTAGCACCAGGCTAGATGAAGGTGGGCTTTCCAGTATACTACTACAATTGTCAGGTTCCTGCTAGCACATCTATAGCTGTCAGCACATATGCAGATAAAAACTTGCAGTGAACAACAGTGAGAAGAACGACAGGGGCACAGCTTGTTTTATCACTTTAACCATTAATACCTGAGGTTTCCTAAGGCTGCCAAGTACTCTTCTTACCTGCAAATACACTTGAAACTAGCAAGTATACTTGAAACTATGATCAGCTGCAGTCACATGGCTTCTATCCTCCTCCCATATGGCTTCTCTTAGGACAGAAACATTCAGTACTCTTTCCTAGTAACCTCTTGAACCCCTAAATCCTTAGGGTTCTACGTGGGCACGGGAGCAGTTCTAGCTGCAATATTAAGAGCTAAGAATGTAATGTTTAGAGAGAAGGAACTCATTCAAAAAAAGGGTAGTTTCCTACAATGATGTAGTATGTTAATCAGAATTGAAGTATTTTGACACTGAAACTAATGATAACTGAGGCAGGTCAAGATACTGCTTACAAGTAGCAATTACATTTCAATATATGTAGGTTGGTTTTTTTCATCTTGTGTACTTACTTGTATCAGTCACTGGATCAGAGCACATGGGTACAGGTAATGTGGCTCTACATTTCACATGAATCCTAATTTTGATGTTAACATGCATTGAAAGTATAATTAATATTTCTGAAATACAGCATCATCTGCCCATAAGTACTAGTTTAATATAATATTCTCTTGCCAATTCCCTTCAACCTGTGTTTGCATAAATTATCTGCTTTTGACAGATGCGCACACTGCTCCTCTTTTTCATAAACTCCATTTTTTCACTCACAAATAGGGTGATCAGTGATTTGATTTTTCTTGTGCCCCTTAACACTGTGGTATAAATCTTGAATCACCAGCTGGAGACTAAAAGCTCTTCTGTATGGCTTGACATTACAGATTGATGATGCCTGACTGAATAAACAGAAGGAGATCCTTCTGGTGATAGAAAAAGACTATACTTTTCAGCAGGAATAAAAAGTGGAAACAAAAGGCTTAACAAACAAAAATGAGAAGACATTTATAACAACCTAAGTGATTTTAAAAACTAGCATATATCAAAGCAGCAGTGCTGTACAACCAACAATCAGTATTCATTCTAGAACAACTGAGCATAAAAGCTGTAGTTTATAAGTACAAATAGCAACTAAAAGAATATGCTCTCAAAACACAGCACATTTCTTAATTATGTGATATCCTAGAATTTCTTCTGTTAGCAGATAAAACCTTGAACAAAATATCCCCTATAAAAGCTAGCATGGAGAATGAAATGATAAGTGACTGCTGAAGGAAAGATTTATACATCCTGGAGGGTCCACATTCCTATCTATAAGGGATATCTCAGCAAGGAAACTCCAAAGCAAGATAAAGTGTAGACAATTGCATGTATACTTTCAATGCAATAAAAAATATACAAAGACATAAAAAGTGCTTCTGGTCTGAAAATCAGCTGCTTCATAAAGAATTACAATTACGGAGTATGGCTCCTTTCTACTCAAAAAAAGAGAGTGATTAAGCTACAGCAATAATTAAAATGTTGCTTTGTCTTACCCAAAAGGATCACCAACTACAAGAAATGCGACATCACAAACATCAGCTTCTTTTAAAATGCTATCTGCTTCTTGTTCCACCATTTCTCGGTCAGCCAAAATCAATTCTTTTCCATAGAATTCTTCCTAGAAATTGAAATTGATAAGAAACATCATAATAAGACCCTTAGGACTGTTTTCATATCTCTCTGAGTGCTCACTCAGGAACACAGACAACAGACACTGGAAAGCCAACTTTATTGTTCTCCCCAGCAGTCCGACCCATGTCTTAGAGAACCCTGCCTCCCCTTGCAAGAACACCTGAGCTTCCCCTAAAGCAGCTCCCAAGTTGACAAAAATTAGTCAAGCGCATTATTCTGATACTGACTTGTTTTTTTTATGCCTTCTGTGTCAGTTGAGGAGCTGGTCCAAAAGTAGCTCAATCACACCTGCATACTGAAGGTACCTGGGTGGACTCTAGGTATAGTTAATTTAACTGGTCATCCTACTGTAAGGCATCCCCTCTCGCAGGTCTGAGCCTAACTGCTTACGTTAGTTACAATACCGACATCAAACCAGATACAAATACAACGCTAGCTGTATCACAACCTAGTTTTTTAGATTTTTCCTTAGTACACTGTAACTAACCACATCTAAGGAATGATTTCATATTAATCCTTCATCTTCAGTTCTCTGTAAGGAATACTTTACTATGTATACAGGTAAGTATACATAGTATATATATGTAAGTATATATATACATACATATATAAGTATATACACACATATATATAAGTGTATATATATATAAATATATATATATGTATGTAAGTATATACATATATAAGTACAGGTATATATCGATATCATGTCCTTTGCTTTTCTTCAGCAGCTCAGTAATTATCGTGTCTCTTTGTACATTTTAAATGCCTTTATTTCCAGAATCAACCTCACATGTGTACTAAAACTTCAGTTAGTTCTAGAACATGTTGTTTGACCACCCTGAACCTATCTGTCTCTAAGTCATGTGTCACCATACATTTCACATGTTCTTTACATTATTAGATAAAGGGTATTTTCCAGGTCATAGACGAAAAAAGATGGCTTTGTTCTAAACAGTATTCAGAAAATTTGGGTGGTATTACAAATATTAACAAATTGATAGAACTATTAAGTCAGTTATGGTCCAGAAAGATTTTCCTCTCACTTCTCCTGTGACTTCAGTGAAGCTTCATCTTTGCCCGCCAAGAATAGTGAATTGACAAGAGAACCATCATACTTGTATGGAAGCAGAGTAGTGCTTCCATAAAATAAAATCCATCCCATGGGCTAGAATACTAGATATGGGACCTCTGTTACTGAGTTCGGTTCGCTTTTCTAAAGATGACTTCCTCACCATTTTTTAATAAATGTCTCTACCTCTGTACAATGAGGATATTATTTTCCTTGTGAAACAGACTGCAACCGGTACAGATTTGATAGAAAGGGGACCAAATAAATGTATAAGCAGCTCTTGTATCATTGATTCAGAACAGTTAACGGCCACCCTGGAGTACTGCTGAGGTCTATACTAAACAAACGATGACAAATTTTGACACCCCATTTGTTTTTGTTAGGTATCTTACACTAGATGCACATCAGCAAGTAGGACAGCAGAACAGGAGCTGATCTATAAAGCAAAGCACTTGGTGCTGAGAACTCAATAACAATGCTACATACATTTTGGTGGGTTTACCATTGGACCGGACTGGCTTTAGTCCAGTACTGTAAGCGAATGCACACTATAGAGCATATTAGGTGCATTCCTAGAAGCACACCTTTCCGTTTGTTTTCATCTAATGGAATCTATTTGCATGCTTTGAGACTGCTCCACAGTGCAACTCAAAGCACATTAATTAGAGAATATATAAAAAGCACTCTCCTGCCAAAAACTAAAATGTAGACCCACTAGGAGGTTACTAGGTCCAAACAGTTCTTTCACCAAACTGAGGGCCAATTTAGATGGTCAACATCAAATAGCTTTTAGCATACGTTTTAGGCCAACAAGATAAACTAAGCAAGTCGTGTCATTTGAATTGTGAGATCTGATTTTAAAAGCATCAGCACAGGAGGATTTCTAGAAAATACCTGCAGGAAAGAATCTGGGTTTTATCTCTTGAGAGCTTTCCCGTAACTTTTTGTGTTGCTTAGGACAGACTGACCTTCAGATTGATAAATAAACCGTTCAGCATTGTCACTTGTATGTAAACGGGTCTGTATTATCAGCACTTGGTGATTAATTCCTATATTCCCTCTTAGGCTGTTTCAGGTAAGACAGCATCTTTTACTTTGTTTTTATGGATCATTTTTCCCAATTACCTCATCTTTGGGACTTCAAGGTTTCCAAAAGACTTCAAACAATAAAAACCAAACCAAACAAACCCCCAAAAATAACCACGCCAAAAATATTGAGCATTTTTCTATTATTTGATGTTTTATTTTCAGCTGGCTAGGAATTAATCAACTTTTTTATAGCAAATGCAAAGTAAAAATATCCAAGTAATCATTTCTATTTTGCAATTTTCCAACTATCCAACAACAACAAAAAAATAACATTTTGTTTTGAATTAATTAATTTCAATTCAGATTGTTTCAGTACCGAAAAAAACCAGAAAAACATGGAGGGTATCTTCATTTCAAAATACAGCAGATATACCAGAGATGGCCCCAAATATTCTAGCCTAGCTTGTTTCTGGAAACCACATAATGCTGACTACAAGCTAAACGTCTCATGTCCTGTATGTACATACAGGTATGCATACAAGTATATTATGGCTATACAGCATCCAAGACCCAGACAGCATCTCTGTATACAACGCAGCTTATTTGTAGGCGAGATCCCTGTTCTGTGGGTAGGTAAGCTCTTTTTTTTTGGTATTATTTCAACATTAAACTGTATCTTTCTATGACCAGTGAACCCATCAGAGTTATAATTTGTATATTTTTAGTACTGTCATCTTCCATAAGGTGTGTTTACTAACAAAAAGCTTATCTCCATGTTGTTCAACAGCCCATCTCTGACTGAACTGTGTGTGTTCTGGAAGTCTCAATGTGGTGAGACAGCTCGGCCCACAAGGAAACATGGAAACGTGAGACATTCAAATTATTATTCCCAGCAGGCACACCATAATACCTCAGGCTGATACAGAGGTTCAAGGCTTC
Organism: Nipponia nippon; assembly: GCF_047370975.1. Classification (NCBI taxonomy): domain Eukaryota; kingdom Metazoa; phylum Chordata; class Aves; order Pelecaniformes; family Threskiornithidae; genus Nipponia; species Nipponia nippon. Next base: position 42,210,762 of record NW_028262369.1, read on the forward strand.
AAAACATAGAATCATTTAGGTTGGAAAAGACCTTTAAGATCATTGAGTCTAACTGTAAACCATCGTTTGTCTTGGAACAAAAAGACTGTGCCAGAGATCTTGGGGGGGGGGGGGGGGGGGCGAGAAGCCGACACCCCCCCATAATCCTATGGCCATCAGCTGAATTACTCTACATTAGTAATTTAATGAAGCCCCTAAATGTGCAGTGAATGTCTGTCAGTACTCTATGCTTTTTAGAAATATCAGATAAATAAATCGGTTCACTAGTTCTGGGACATAAGTCTTCCCCCCACCTGGGAGGGGGAAACCCATAATACTATCTTGCCCAGGTAAACATCTAGCATGTCAGCAAGTTTGTAAAAGTTGCCTTGGCATATGTAGAGTGCAAAACAAAAGGTCTGGGGAGGTGAGGACAACATGTATTTTTCTGGTACGTCTTTTGATTTTTTTGTTTTTGAACAGATCAGACATTTTTCTAATCAGGTCCTCCAATATTTCAGGATCGCCATACACTGACAGAATTTGAGATACAAACTAGTGTCAGTACTTGTAGGAAGGAAAATTTTATTTTCGTTCCAGTCTTCTCACAAGGTAGTGAAACGATTTCTCCTATAAAATACAGTATGTGGAGGTCACGTAGATACTTTTCCCAACAACACGCATCTCCTGCGGATGCTACTGACCCACCAGCCCCAGCAACCTCCTCGCTCGCTGGTGCGACAGGCGGCCAGACCTACCAGCGCTTCCTTGCCCACCGTGAGGAGGGACGTGTAGGCCTCCAGGTACACCCTGCCGCACCGCCTCACCGCCTCCAGCCCCTTCACCGTGATGTCCTTGGCATCTCCCAAGCCCAGCCCGACCAGGTACAGCATGCTTGGGGAGGCCCTCACTGCCGCCAGGCCCAGCGCCGCCGCCGCCTATCACGGGAGGGAAACGGGGATCAGCCCGGACGCCTCACGCCTCACCGCGCCGCCGCCCGCCGCGCCCCCCACGTCTCCCCGCTCCTGTCACCCACCCGCCTCTTCACGCCCGGGCGCAGCCCCGCTCCCTCCTCACACGCCCGCCGCCATCGCCCCGCTCCCACCTGCCTCCCGCCGGCCGCGCCGCCGCCAGCGGCCACGCCCCCTCCGCGCTTCGCGGCGCTCGGCGGCCGCAGGGGCTGCCGGGAGTTGTAGTCCTCCCCACGCGGCGGGCAGCGCGCGGGCCGCAGCCGTTCGGCATGGCCGCGGCGGAGGGGGGCGGGGCGGCCGGCGGCCCCGCGCTGCCGCTCGCCAACGGCCGGTGCATCCCGGTGCTGGGGCTCGGTAAGTGCCGTGCCGCGGAGCCGCCTCCCTCTGAGAGACGCGGTGAGGCGGCGGGGCTTGCCGCAAGGCCAGGCCGGCTCGTCGGGGTTTGGCCTTAGCCGCTGGCCCGCACCCGGGCTTGCCTCAGGGGAGGCCGGGCTTGAGCCTCCTGCTGAGGCTGCCTGCGCTGAGCCGGGCAGGCCTGGCGCTCCGCCAAAGGCTTGTTTATTGCTGGGTGAGTCTTTGTGGTCCTGTTAGATGGGACCTTCTGGGGCAAGGCAAGCTGCAGAGCAGGTGCTCTTCTGCTGGGGAGTGTAGACCTCTCCGCCCGCTTCCCCCAGTGTATTATTCGGTGGTTTGGTGCTTTTGGTTTGTTTGATGTTTGTTGTTTGGGTTTGTTTTTTTTTTTTAATGAGGCTTGGGAGCAGACTTTTCTTTAAAGCAGACTGTCGAGCCTGAATTAATCTTACTGGAATTTCTTTCGTCGGCAGCACCTGTTGCAGTCGGAAGCCTGTGTAGGAATCTCAGCTTCGTGTTAAGAGGGCCTGTGTGAACTTTGTCCCTTGTGGTTGCAGGAACACATGGCCTGTGTGTGCAGTGAAAGAATCCCAATGCTGTTAAACCCTGGCAGTGCATCAGAATCTCGTGTGTGATTTTTATTTTTTTTTTTTTCCTTTTTGAAAACCAAGGTTTGGTGACACTATACTGAAGTTTAACAAACGCATGTTTTTGGCTGTTGCTCATACAAGTGTGTATGACATTTTTAATATGTTTTTAGGAGAAAAAAAATCTGCCTGAAAATAGAAAAATGCAAAAGCAAATTAACTTTATAATTTACATTTGATTTTATTATCAATTGTGCAGTGAGAAGTTTTGCAATCATCTCTTAGAGAGTTGGTTTTCTAAAATGTGAACAGGGGGAAAAATTAGAAGTCCTTATAAGACCACATTTGTTGTCTGAGTTAATGCTAGTGATAGTTCAGGAAAGCTATTGCATTCGGTCCTAGCAAAACAAGACTACAGGCTAACCAGAATATACTCCTGCAGTGAGAGTGCATGCTCAGGCATGAAAGTGTCTGTGAAATTTGAACTAAGGATTTTGTTTGCTTGTTTTTGTCTTTCCCACAAGGCAAGCAAAGACTTTATTTTCCCTCAGCTATTTGAGAAAAGAGGAAAAGGATTTTTTTTTTTAGTGAACTGTAGATGGTATAAACCCAAGCTCAGCTTGCAGTGGAATACTATTTTTAGTTGTACATAAGAATATCGGGTTTATACTATTCTGAATTCCAAATCCATCTAATTGGTGGATTTGCTAACAGTTCAAACTATTAAATGATTAAAGGCCATTCTTCCAAGTCAGCGTAGGACCATGTGAGCAGAGGAGGGTTAATACCAGTAATTCTGTGCTGTTAGAGCACTCTCCATGCTGTACACATAACAGATAAAGACACCATTAACTTTCCCAAAACAGGAGATGTAGCAAAGAGTGCCTGGAAGGTGTACCACAAAGAGGCAAACACATACCATACACATACAAATGACCATTGCATACTTGACCAGGTTTTTCTGGGTTTTTTTGAACAGTTGTCTCTCTATATAGTTGACATTAACTAGTTTTTATTTCTTGTAAAAGTAAAGAGTTAATTTGTCTCCTGATTAAAGCCTCAGATTCTTTTGGCACAGTATTTGAGTGTCTTTTTCTGTCTCTTCTTAACAGGCTTTCCAGAAGCCTCTTTCATTCATAACATATTCTAAACCATGAATACCCTTCCCGATCAGTCTTTCATGATGCAATTTTATCATGGGTCAATTCGATATCCCAGATTTTCCATTATTTTACATAAACATACAAATCAAAGGCACTTAGTTCTTTGTCTGAGACACTGGAGTTAATCAGTCACAAAAGTATCAAGCTAAGCTATAAAATGAAATTACCCTTGTGCTCTTTTCATCTTTATCCTATGAGTGTGTACTGACTTTAGAGCAATTATTTAGGATTTTCATTAGTATAAAGGAGGGCAAAATTGGAGCTGTGGGTTTTAGAGCATATTAAGCCACTTAAGTCAATAGGAGTTGGCTTTTGATTTTAATAGAGCTGCGTTTTTTTATCCAGAAACACTAAGTGAATAGATAGAGCTTGTAATGCTCGTTTCAGAGTATCCAAAGTCATTTGAGCTGCACATATTAGTTAAAAAGTCTTAGCAACTCAGCATCATCAGCCAGAAGATTTAAAAAAAAATAATTTAAAAGCCTACAAAATGTTGATAACTGCGTTTACCATGTATTTATGTGCATACACATGTTCATAAAAATGTGGTATATGTATGCTCAATGTACGAATTTGTTATTTTAGTATCTGTTAACCTTAAGAACACTTGATGCAGCTGTCCCTTACGCCTTCCCTATATAATGAGCAAAAGGGCCTATGTTGTTCAAAACTACTTTTTTTTTTTCCTTTCACTGTTTTTTTTTTTGGGGGGGGGGGGGGGCGGGGAGGGAGGGGTTGTTTGTGTGTTTTAACCTGTAAGACTTTTGCCAGTTTTGTTTGCTTGGAGATTTTTTACAAAAATTAAAAAAAATGTAAACAGTATTTTTTTGGCTGCTTGGTGTCCTTTCATTACATTGGTAAGTACTGAGTAGTTGACTGTCAAGCCTGAACTCAAATCACAGAAAATGGAAAGCAGCATAGAAGATCAAGAGAATTAAGTTTGAAATTTTCTGGCCCAATAACTTCTGTCAGGCATGGCTTTCAAGGAGCTTCTGTTGACTTACGGTGGTGTGATAAACAGCAGGATTTGGTTCTTTGACTTCACTTACCTGTTATTGTCTTGCTAGAGTAACACTTGACATATTGCTTATACATTCTGCAGCTTTTTGAGGATCTTGTAATAGATAGGAACCAGTCAGGTAGTTTTAAGAAATCCTTGATATATGCTGCAAAACATTGCGGATGTAAGAAAAGAAGCGGAGTTTGGGGGAAGCTTGAGCTTCCCCACTTGCACTTCCCCACTTGACTCACCACACTTGCATTTGTGGTCAAGCTATAAATACCATGATATGCGGCCTAACACAATGGGATCTTTATTTATGGTAGGTGTTCCCACTTAACTACTCTTTTACAAATTAATGGCTTATTTTTGTTACAGCCTTACTGCTTTAACTAATGTTTGCAGCGCAAAAAATTTACTCAGCTATAAAGTAGAGGAGAACTTTCTTCAATGAGGATGCATTTTCTGCAAGGCCATTTTCTGCAGGATTTAAGATTTGGTTGTTTCTTTGTTATTTCTTATCCTAAACATGCAGACATAATTGTTATCTATGAAAAGTTGTCTTTGAGAGGACAGATATGTATGTTGACTCTGTTGGTAGATAATCTTTCTAAAAGCTTCAGAGAGAGATAAAATGTGCTGTGTTAAGATGGTTGCAACTGTCCAGTCATGTCAACTGGAAGGCAACTCAGATAGATACGTGAGTTATTTCCAAGTGATGAAACCCCTTTCATAGCAGCTGAGAGCTGGAGTAGGAGACATATAACATGTTTCTCAGCCAGAACACGTTACTGGAGAGAGAGTACAGCAGCAGCCTAGAATAGCGTTCTGTCAAAAATATCTGATTTTTCTCTTCAAGTTTTGGTTGTCAAAAGATGTTGTAGTGGTATTTTTTTAACTGGGTTTTCTTTTTTTTAATGGGTTTCCATGTGACAGCTGCTTTGGCTTCCAAATTTATATAGAAGACATTTAATAAGGTGATTGAGGTTTGATGCGAAAGAGGAGACAGGAAGGGAGGAGGTTTAAGTGGTCTTTCATTAGTTTACCATTATCTTTCTGATGCTCTGGGCTGGCTTACACAAGCTGTTCTGGGTGAGGAGGATCCATTTCCATTAAAATCTCTAGTGAGAAAGATGGATTTGTACACCACAGAAGGCTATATATGGTGCAAAATTTATGATCAGTCTGAAAGGTTACTTGGAATAATATGTCAAATTCTGTACATCCAAAATTCTGTATTTACTTGCATGCATATTCATACAGTATTGTATCTGTCTTGTGTCCAGCAGAAAGACAAGTCTAGCAATGATAAAACAAGCTGACTTTCCCAAGGCACCTACCAATTATTATAAGGCAGCCCACCTTTGTCTTGGAAATATACTGTATAGATAAAGTTTTAATTAACAAATAAAAATAATCTACGTCTTCTTTATGGCATGATTATAAAAACTGTTCATAACTTTGTATTTCTTATGGTTTGATTTGAACAATTGTGTTAGCCAATATTATTCATACGCAGAGGGTCAGGCATGTTTACGGTCAATGATAATTTTCATTACAAAGGCTGCTTTCAACTAGAGTAGGCTTAAGTCTGAAATGAGTTGGCATTTTGGCCCTAATGCTTGATACAAGTGTAAAGCTATGTCCCAGGGAGTACATTACCTCATAATGGCTTTAGATTGCTTTAGAAAACTGATATATTCACTATCTTGCTAATAAGATAGCTATAATTTCTTTCTGTATTTGCAGGACGTACTTTATTAGTGTTTTAGAAATACAGAGCAAATTACTGATATAAAATTACACTGTTTTGAAGTTGGTGTAGTTACACTTTTTCGTAGGAGCTACATATATCAGAGAATCGCATATCTTGTGAGTCTTTCTACTATAGTAGAGAACTACATATTCTTACATTGTCTTAATTTAACTACAGGATATTTGGTGCTTATCTAAAGCAATATCCTCAAAAATGGATCACTTGTCAAAGTGGTACACACAATATCATCCTCTTCAGGCTTAGGAAGAAAAATGCATAGTTTGTACTGTTCATGCTTACTGCTGTTAAGTAGGAAGCCCTCATTTAGAGAGTTGTCACTTTTTTTTTTAAAAAAAAAAAAAGTCTGAAGGGTAAAAATGCTACCCTCTAAAGCATTTGGATATAATTCAGTAGCACAAGGGCTTTTCTTCCTGAAACTGAAATATTAGGAAGCTTTTTCAAGGTCATGTGCTGAATGGTTAAATTCAGCATGGCATCACTCTTTGTTGGAAGGTGTTGTGATGTGAGGGAAACTTGATAAAGTCTCTTAGTGGTAAAAAGGATTTGATTTGTTCATGAACTTTACCAATACACTTCTCTGAATGCTTTATTCTATTAAAAAAAAATTGCCTTATTACAAAAGGTCCCCAAAACACCAAGGAACATCTCTTAAGGCTTGTTCTGTCTCTCTCTAGTGAAACTATCTTCATCCCTTTGATATGTTAGTTATATTCCCATTAGAAAAGGGATTTTTTTGGGTGTTTTTTGTTTTGTTTTGTTTTACAGGGACAGTAATAATGAAATTGAGGGGGGGTTATCAAATAGCATATGATTTCCTGACAAGATGCACTGGTGGTACCAAAAATTCATAGAATGCTTTCTTGTAAAGTTGCTTTCTATGTAATCCTTAGAGTAGCTAGAATTAATAACAACTTGGTGAGGTAAAAAGTTCTCTAATGATCCCCTCCTATTAAAGTATAAAATTAATTGCATGCTTTTTTGGGGAAGGGACAAAATAATTGAGTCTTTATATTCATTGTGCCTTACACATGTCACACACAGTGAGTATTTTATTATTAGTAATGATGGCTTTATATGGAAGATCATTCAAGAACGGACAGTGCCATTACGCTAGGCACTGTAACTGGGAAAGCAGACAGGTACTGCTCTGAGCAGCTTCTAGTCACATAGACAAAGCCTGGGAGGAATAAAAATCAATCCCAATAAATAATGTTGGTTAACTTATAGCACTACTAACTTGCTTAAATTGCTTTTTTATTGCATTTGTCAGTATGTTGCACTACTGATATGGTAAAATAATACACACAGACACACACAGAGATGGAGAATCCCTCCATACTCAAGGGAAACCATTAAAATCTCTCCTGTCTTCGTTTCAGGGTGTTCCATAGATAAGATTCCTGATATTCAGCTGTAGCTTTATCTAAGTAAATAAATCGTAAAAGTCAGTTTTTACTGACTTTGCTGATTGAATTGTTTAAGACATTGCATCATTTGCACTGCAACCATATAAGATTTCTTGTATTGTTCCCAGTTCTTTTCACAAGTGGGATTTTTCTGGAGACAAACATAAAATCAGATTACTCCACTTTCATTACATCAGGTTGTGTTAGTTTTGGTTTTTTTTTCATCAAAATGCTACATATAACTTGAATCTTAATGCTGAGCGGAAGTATTTTAACATTTCCTTCCATTATGTATTACTAATCTAGTTACCTACTTCTTAATTATTAATCCTAGAGTTGCTCGTATTCATTCTTAAACTTAGCTGTGGTGAAAAAAGACCCAGTCCTGTTGGGATTGGAATCAAATGAGATTTTGCTTTACAATTCAATGGCAGCAGAATCAAGCCTTCACTTTTTGTCATTCTCCACTGTTACTGCCTTTTTTTTTTATTCATGGCTCTTGCTTCTTCATGGCTTCAGTTCTTAAGGAAATTTATGGAACAGTGGTCCTGATACCAAGACCTATGGCACTCCCCCCTATTAATCTTGCCCTGTAATAAGAATCGGCTGTTTATTTCTTCCCTTTGTTTTGTGTCTCAACCATTTTTTTTTACTCAGTCGGGACTTTGCTTCTCACCCATGGTTACCAAGTTTCCTTAATAGCCTCTTGTGATGAACAAAATGCCACATCTATAAATCTTTCTGTCTCAATTCATCCACCGTTTCAGTAGATCTGACCTTGAGAAGTTGTACTTGAGCTTTGAGGGCCTCCAGATATTTAACTTCTCTCATGTACAAAATGTGGCCATATTCCAGGCAGCTGTGTATTTGTAGACAGTGGAACAAAGCAGCGTCCTCTCCGAACTTGACTAAACCTGCGGAGCTCCTGCCTTCCTTGCTTTCCTCTAACTTCACCTGCTTCCAGTCTGGTGGTGTTTTAGTCTTTAAAAAAGACCGAATGCCGTACAAATGTTGTTTTAAAGGGTGCTAGTAAATGCATGTGGGGCAAAATGCTGGGTCAATTTTTGCTTATACCAGAGTGGACACAGTACAGAAATAATTTATTTTTCTGGGGAAAATTGCTCCTTTGTCTCTGCTCTCTTTGTACACCTACAAATCTAGGAGGCCAGTTTTTTATATCTTTGCTGGGGATTTTACCTTATTTATATTTTGGCATATGAACTGTGATTCAATAGCAGAAAGATAGCTTCCTTGCTCATGCTGGATTCTTTTTGGTAATCACACTGTTGCTGATGTGATACTGAATTTTAAATGTCCATCACTAAGTCTAAGTAATAAAAAACAAATGTAGGTTTCTATCACTGTTTAATAATTAAAGCCTTAATCAGTATAAGCAGAAGCACTTTATGTGTATGCTTTTAAATGTGCTGTTGCCCTTAATACTTTTAAATGTTACAAGCTTGATTGCCCACTAGATGAACAAATTATTTGTAACCAGTTTGAAATGAACAGAGAAACAAGCTCCAGTGTATTTAACTTATGTCTTTCACCATGTTTCTGTAATGTAGAAAAATGATACCAAACTTGGGGGTGGGGGGAGGGCAAGAAAGCTGGCTTTTATCTTTCACCCTTCATGTAGCAGATTTTAATCATCATACCTTTTTTCTTTGCCAGAGCTTCCTAGCATAGTTTTGGCAGCAGTGAATGGTGATGTCACATGCTGCTGTAACCTAAATGGCAGTAGTTCCTCATGCCTCCAAATCGGGAAGAGGGAGGTACTGATTCCTAAACTTTCTTCAGTTCTTCTAATGTTTATGCCAAGTACCTCCAGCACAGAGAGTGACACAAAATGCTCCTTACCAGGGGAGAGAAAGGGGAAAGCCATCTTTGTGGCTTTACATCAGTTTCATAACTGTAAGCTCTGTTCCCCAGGCTTAACGCCTGAATTCTTCCTGAAGTGCTTTGCATTCTAATGCATACTATTCTAAGGTTGAATGTGCAATGTGAGAGGAGGGGCTACAAGAAATGTTGTTTGTCTTGGAAACCTTGAGAAAATACATTTTAAATTCTTAGATGATGTGGGGAAAAAACAAACATTTGATCAGAAACGTTCTTTATTGTTCATTTTTAGTTTGCTCTACAGATAGCTGGATTGCTGCTGTCCTTCGAACTCATGAACACAATTAGTTAGCAGTGGGACACTGCAAGTCTTGGACCTTGCAGTGTCACATGGTATTGCAAGAGTAGGGTCTTGTCATGATTCACAATTGCACTTATACTGTGGGTAGTCTGGTAGGTATAAAGGGCACTGTTATGATGTCAAAAATCAGTCATCAGCTTGACTGTCATCTTGAATTAGGATCTTACAGTGATGAATTATCGTACATACATTTTCATCTTGTAAGCTACAAGTCACTATAAATTGCAGTTCTCTTTATAATTTTTTCTGTAATATTATCTTTACAATATTCAAAGTGGGTTTGAATTATTGGTCTCATGGTTGATAACACTTCTAAAAATAGCTGTCCCTCTACTTAATTGTATGCTGATCATGCTTAATTGTAAACTATTTACATAACTTTTAAGTCAAACTTTCACAGCAGGAATGTTTATGATAATGTCCTACTTAAGTACAGAATACGGGCTTAATATTTTTTTTTTATTTTGATCGTTCTTTTTTGTGGAAGTTGTTTGGAGGAGGAAAAAATTGTCACAGGTCTGTCTCATTTATTGTGAAGTATTTCCAAATGTTTAATGTTGTTAATCAATTAATGTAATCTTTATCAGATAGAGTAGTTTAAGGAGATGTATTAAAGAGGAGGAAAATAACATATTTTTATTCAATCTATTTATTTGCTGTACATATCCTTATTAGTTATAAAGTTAAAAGTTCTATCAAGGTACGATAAGTACTAGAAGTAATTTCAATTGAGTTAACAAAAGGAATAGAATGAAAATAATTTAAAACTGGTTCACACCAGCAATTCTTCGTGCACTATTAACTGCTAAGATCTAGTCACAAAACATTATTCTGAGGAGAAAAGGTTTAGTGAACCCTAGAAATTGGATTTGATTTATGCCAGAAAATCTGCCTTTTCACTGCTTGAGATTTCTATGGAAGGAAGCCACAGTCTTTTACCAAATGGTTTCTAAGGTAACATCTTATAGCAGAGCATCTGAAACCAATTTGGTTGTTAATGAGAAATAGTTCTCACAGCGGTGGGAAAGTGTGGAGTGAAAGAAAAGGCTTCAAGATTTGGCAGTCTGTCTGTAAAGGCATTTAAATAAATGTGTGCTGCTGCTCTGCTTATGAAATTTCTACATGGATTACACATTCATAATTGCCTTTCAAATGTATAGCTCACTTTCCAGAGTTGTCCTTCCCTATAAATTTAATTGAGAAGTTCTGCATGATAAAAATATTTGTAGACAACAGCTGAAGAATTTAAATAGGTGGCACTTTCCAGTGGAAAGCTCTTTACTCCTACAGAAAAAATATTTGCATTTTTTGTGTGTTAGTGTAGTTTTGCTGCCAGAAATACAATAGTGAGTTGGTGCAATATCAGAGCCATAGCATGCCATTGATGATAGATGCTACTTGCAGACTTTCTGGACTTGTTGTGAGACACATTCTGAGAAGTTGCTTTTATACAGCCTTTCCTAAAGTTCTGACTAGATAAATGGTAGGTCAGTGATCAGAGAAGTACGGTCATTTTACAGTCCATGATTTGAATATCTTTTACAGTCGAAGCCTCTTTGGGATGGAGGGAATAGAGTGCTGCTGTCAACAATGGCTCAATGCCACGTCTTCCTTCCTCTCGGGAAGAGAGAAAACTAGCAATTCTGGCTTCCCTTTCCCTGAATACATAATAAACATGTAATGGCTCTCTCCTACCCTTTTGCATTGCAGCAAGGCTGTATTCCTCCATTCTGTTCCTTGGTGCCTGTGAAGAGTTGCCTGAGTAGAATTGCAGAGTTTAAAATCATGCTTGCCTACTTTTCTTCCTCACGTTACTAAATTCTATGAGCTTATTCTAACCGAGTCACACAGGAGAAAAACAGTCCCAGAGTGATCCCTTTGCACTAAGCAATGGACCATATTTAGAAAAAAAAAAAGAGAAACGTTACCAAAGTAAAACTTATATTTAAAAAAAAAAAAGTCATATCCATAATCCAGATAGCTTTTACAGAGGCAAGAGAAACTTTGTGGTGTAATTTCTAGACTTTACATAGGCTAGGTCTATTAACAATGTTTCATGAGCATAGAGATATTATTTAGGAACATGAAAATACTACATCCATGCAGTACAGCTGTAATGCCATAAAATGTGTGTAAATGCAACGAAGACCTCTATCAGGAATTCTCTGGTGAATCTTCTTATACCAGTATATTGTTACAGTATGGAAGTATCGGCCTTACTGCGGTGCTGGCAGTTGTCCTCACTGTCCTTTGAGGTTTGCAGAAGCAAATTCATGCCCATGCTTCAAGTACTGTAGCTCATGTTGCACCATGTTTGTACACAACAACCTCTGTCCACCTCTGTTTGTTGGAGTTACAGCACTGCACTGGCATTTTTGTGTTGTAGCCTCACAAAATGCAATTGTTCCTGCAACTTTTATACAGCTTTGATGGCCTTAAATGACTGAGTTTTAGATAAACCCATGTGCTACTTTAGTTCTGACCAGAGCATTGGTTATATAATACAAGTCTGCTCAGTGCCTTTTAGTTACCGTTGACATTGCCCTAATAGTTCTTCTAGAAACCCATCCTCTCTACAGGTTCCGTTCCTGCAAGGGCAGCTGCTCCATTATATATACATTAGATGCCACTATTAGACTCTGAGTAAAATGTGCAAGTTATTTTGTAAAAGTGATTGTGACTAAATTTGGATCCCATAACTGGAAGTACTCTGTAGTCACCTTATGAAAATTGTAGAGTATAATAGGTTCATAACAAGCTTGACTTTGTTTGATTTCACCTGCTGCAGAGGAAAGCCCTACACTCTACAAAAGAAGAGAGGATGGTATGAATACTTTGTCATGCGATGCTAAATATGATTTTCAGTGTAACTGACCCTGTTAAGTAAAAACTATGCCAAAATACAGCAGTAAGAACACTTGCATTCTAGCACTGTGGTTATAGAAAGTTTGTGTGACGTTATCTGGTTGTATGAGAGCAACGCTAGGGATGGCGTTGGGGAACATAATGGAAAGAAAGGCTCCAGGAGACAAGTTCATGGAGAAGGTCTTTCTGATCATTTGGTGGTTGGCTTGAACACAACTGTGATTTTTTTTTTTTTCTTATAATAAAAACACGGAATATATAAAATTATTTAACTGTTGCTGCTAAAGGGGAGCTTTTCTTGCCTCATCCCTTGCCCAAAATTGAGTGTTTTTTCCCCTCTGGGGAGTCATTCGGGTTCATGAATAATTCTAAAACTATACACTTTTTTTGCCATTTAACAATCTGAATCAGCTTGTCAGAGGATCATATGAATGGTGAAGGAGGAGGTATGACAGTAAGCGAGGACAGTAAGTAAGGATTGCCTGTCTTTTAGCCATTCCACAGAAGAGGCATGTGGTTTTGTGAATGGATTAGCGATAAACCTTGAAATATGTTATATGTTCATTTGCTATATGCGTAGGCAACATTTCATGTTTTATCATTAAATTTGATCATAAGGTAATTAGTGGAAATCAAACTGTATTGACACCAAAAACTTTAATAGATTCATAAGATACATTATGTGGCTGTAACATTGAAATAATAGAAATAAAACTAATAGAACAAGGTATTTCCAGCTTATTATGGTGTACAGTACCATATATACACAATGAGTACGTAAACATTGATAAAAGGATGTTTGAGATTTTGCTTTTGAGAGTTCTTTTTCTCAAGTGATTACTTGTAGATAAAAAAATCAGCAAAGGAATGGGCATTTTTGTAGGTGTTTTGTTTGTAATTTGTTTTAATTTAGTACTGACTACTGATGTCAGAAGATAATTAATCTGTGATATGATCTTTAAATATCCTGGCTGTGGTTTCACTGACAGGAACTCTTCTAATGGAAGTGATTCCATTGATTTCAAGTAGCCAAAGTTACTCATATCATGGAACATTTTTGTATATTCAGATAAATACTACATTCATATTTCACAAAGAACGTAAAGACACGCTCCTCCACAAAGAGAGGGAGAAAGCAGGGAGAGAAAGTAGGTCCTGATTCTCTTTTGAAGAGCTGTTGGTGCTTTGGATCTGTCTGTAGTTCTACAGCTTCTGTGAAGGAGAACAGAAAGTTTAATGAGGCTGAGAGTCAGCTGAGACAGTGCATAAAACTGGGGGGGTAGCATTTTGGTTTGTTAGTTGTTTCACGTTTTGTTGTGGGGTTTTTTTTAGGGGGGTTGGGGGAGTGTTGTTGATTTTATCTTTTTGGAGGGTTTGGGGGGAGTTGCTGGTTTGGTTTTGGTTTTTTGGTTATTCCCCCCGCCCCCCCCCCCAGCAACTGCATTGTGAATAGGATTCTGCCTTCCTAATAATCTTTGAAGCTTTTTATGGATTGCCAGAGCACGTTTCTCATCCCAGTTTTGATAGCAGTGTTCTTCAAGATATCAAGAAAGTGATGAGTAATCATGACAAAAAGAACAGCGTAACTAATTAAGCCTAGTTTTCAATGGATTTGTGTCCTTTGACCTATCCATATTTCCACTGCACTATCCTTGTCCCTCCCAACCACTAATTTTCACAAAATCTGTAGGAATGTAGTTATCTCAGACATCTTCAGCTCTGTCAAATTTGGCTTAGTTTAGTCAGTGAGAGAACAGTGGTATTCCCCTAGAAAAACAAGTTAAAATACTAGCTAAAAAATAGGGAGTTTTGCCAGACTTATTTATATTTGACTTCGTTTATTAAAAGGAATTCCTATTTTTATCAGAGAATTCTAGAATAAAATATATTAATTCAGTATTTTTAGAAACAGTAAGAGGATGGAATGGGTCCTAGTTCATATTAGTCTTAAATGTGAGATTGGATTTTGTCTTTAAATATACACGTACAGTGTGAATTACATCTCTTTGAACAAAGGGTAGTCCCAAACATATAAGAATGTTAATGTGTTCAAATAATGTTAAGTCTGGATTTAAAATGTTAAAAAAAAAAAAAATTAAGTCACTCCACCTTCTTTTGTCCCTCTTCTGTATCTATGAATTGTAACATATTTAATCGCATGAGTAAACACAAGAAAATGGTGATTTCTAAAGTCTACAAGCTGTTATGTTAGTAGCATAATTAACTTAGAAACCTGTTGTTCATGATTAAGTTGGTTTGCAGAGTAGTAATATTAAATAATTAAGCTTTTTTTGAGTTACTCTTTAGTGCATCAGGACTGTTGTAGTTCATTTTTAGGCATAGAAATGGAGATAATTCCTTCCAGACTGATTTTGGTCTCTTTATTTCCTGTGAAACAAGTGTGCGTGCCATCACGGAATGGGGAACAATAACAAAATTATTCTGAATTTTCCTTCTTTCCCATTCTCTCCCTTTAACTTAAAAGGGTTAAATTTAAAAAAAAAAAAAAAAAAAGTTGTTTGTCCTAAATGTTCTTACTGAAATCCATTATGCATGAAAAGAGTCCGAGTCCATTTGCAAGACCTCTAAATGAACTCCATTCATTCTGTGCTTAGAAGTGTCCATTCAGCCAGAAACAGACACAATAGTTACAACCTCATTTATTTGGCACCAATACCAGCTTATTAAAAGTGAAGGGATTGTTATGAAAAAGTATAGTAATTTCTCTATGCTAGTTATATAATTCTTTAATAAAATTCCTGTAGGATCTGAATAATGTAATAATTGCATATATGTTCTTTGTCCATAGTTGCAATGGAGTAGCATTCATCTAAAATTCTTAAACATTCATGAAGATTTTGAAATAGCTGTTTTGAAATTGTAAGTTGGTCTAGATTGACTTATTTTGATGTAAAACAAGTTATAGGGACATTATTCCTAGATGACTCAGAAATAAAGCCAGTTATTAATCATAATCAGTGGCTATGGAGCAAAAGGTTTTAAAGTTTTGTCTTTTAAAATGTTAAAACTTTGTTTACATTTGGAAGGTAAAATACTTACGATATACATGTCAAAATTGTAGGAATATAGTATTATAATTTCATCACTCTAAAACCCATGAAGCTAAATCAAGAATTCCATACTACACATTCTGTAGGTCATGAACAGTGGGGGTTGTCCCATTGTGATCAGCAGAATGTCGTGATCCTCAGGTGTACGTGTGTGATATCAGACCATATAATATCTTATTTTAAAAGACTTGAAGTGTTGAGCAAGATTACAGCGGTATCATTAGCTTTCCTTCTAAGATTGGGAATGAACAAAAATGATAAGCATTTAGGAGAACCTGGCTTGCCTTACACACAAGTAGGACTTCTGTAAGTTCTCGTTCTTTCATGCGTTGTTACGAGGTGTGTGAGAAAGTCATGCAGACTCCCATGGGCATTCTCTCTCCAGTTGAGGTATGGGAGGCTTGAAGGATGAGTCTAAGGTAACTGTGTGTGTTTTCCTTTGTTTCCCTTCTCTGCCCTATGCATTTGTTAATTTCATAACATGCAGATAGTGTTTGATGTAGAACTAAATACTATGTTTGGAGGGAAAGAGAAAGTTAACAGCAGATTCCAATTTCACTTTATATTATTCTTTGACCTAGAGTCCTTTGTTTCTTTAGATTCAGCAGTGGCTGAAGACCCTGTTGCGGTCAACTGTCATGACTGCACAGGGCCCTTCTGAAGCTAGTGACGTAGCCATTTGCATGCCAACTGTTGTTTATAGCACTAGGGCCTTTAAGTACTAATCATCATCTTAGAAGGTGGCTTTGGTAGCTGACTGGAACTGACTGAGCATTTCCTCCAACAAACTGTAGAAAATACTGTTTGTGGGAAGTGTGTGAGTGAGGGTGAATGGGTGAGGGGCTCATGGCAGGAAAAACAACTAACAGGAAAGGGTAAGTAGAAACATCATCCTCCTTGCTCTCAACCAGTTCTTTATCTGACAGTCCTCCTGCTGGTTGCTTTTCCTGCTGAGTCTCCTCCTCCTTCCGTCCCCTTGACATGCAAAATACACATCCAGTGAATACCTACACAATGAGAGTTCAGTACTTTGTTACTGAAACTGCCTGTATGCCCATTCTGTAACTCTTGTGTAGGATTCCATTGTTTTGGTTACTGCTGAGCTTGACATTATGTGAATTGCACCTGCAATATGGCCCGGTCTGGGGTTGTACAATGCAATAATAACTTGAAGCTACCAGGAGTTCAACAGAGTAAAGGTTTCAGGATATGCTTTCTGCAAAGGAAATCGCTTTTTAAGTTATATTTTATTTCTTAATGTTAATATTTTCATCTGTAAATGTTGTGCTCCTATATGAAAATTAAGTGCCATATACTAATTTTCCATAAAGTATGTGTTTTCTCTTTGATGGTCTTCAGCCTGACTTCTGAAATCACTTCTTTACAGTTAAATGCTGTTGATATTTGATTTCGATGGAGTTCTTTCTGATCAGCATCAACATTCTAGCACTTTATGTATTTTCCCAGCCTAGAGATCTGTCAGTTCCCACTTCTTTACTATTAGGAAATGAAAATTGAATAAGAAGGTTCTGTGATGGTATTAAAAAAGGAAAACAAAAATTAAAAAGAATGATAAAATATGTCCCTCATAATTCACTGCTGACACTTCACTTCTGATTTTGTTTGTTTAGGTACTTCCCATCAAGGTGGCTATTCCCATGATGCTGTGGTCCATGCATTACAAAAATGTGGCATTCGTCATATTGACACGGCAAAAAGATACGGCTGTGAATCTCTCCTCCAAAAAGCCATCAAAGAGAGTGGTGTGAAGCGGGAGGACCTCTGGATAACCACCAAACTGTGGCATAGTGATTATGGCTATGAAAACACGAAAAAAGCCTGCTTGGAGTCATGTGAAAGACTTGGTGTTGAGTATCTTGGTATGAATCTTTACATATAGCTTATTTATTGCACCTTCCATGTGAGTATTTGCAAAGATGAATGAATTCCTGAAAAAACTTCTGTAGTACAGATATATTATAGAAACCAAATTCTGCCTTTATTTACACATTTGCAGATTTGTTGTTTTGTTAGTTCTCTAGGAAGTTCACATGCATATAATTGAGAGCGCAGAATTTTTCTTTGTTGCAAATGTTTTAAAACAGACCAAGGTATGTTTTGTAAAGGTATGTTTCATTGTTAAATTGATTTGAGGATCCACTACATGAGTTTTATATATTTTGCTAAAAACACCCAAAACCTATGAAACAAGGATTCATAAACTTTACAATAATTTATTGGTAACAGGGTGACAACAATGGCTAATTTCTTGTGCGGTCTGTTGAATCTTGAGGAATGGGAGTCCTTTCTAAAACGTGTTCTGTAGGTCTATTAACTTTCTAGAATTCTGAATAACTGCCTTTGGTTTGGTCTGTCTGATGCAATATACTTTGGGAAAAATGTTAGAAGTATCTACAAGACTTTAGAAGACTAAATTTAACTAACACTGAATTAGACTTACGCACTTTCAAACTTACCCTGATCATGAACTTCTTGTAGTCAAAGATGTGATCTTGTTACTCCCTTATTGGACAGGGAAAGAGCTGCAATAATGATGCCAATTAATTCTTTGCAATAGGTCATAGGAGAGGAGGTACCTGATAAAAATAAACATGAATTTTTTTTAAAATACCTTTGCTTCTTCTTCCCTAGCTGGAGCAATGAAAAGAAAGTGGAGGTAGAGGAAGATGAATTTAAAGTAATAATCTAGAATAATGACACTGGTGGAGATAGTGTTTATGCTGATAATCAAGGAACGACTGACCTAACCATCAGACATTATCTGTCAGTGTCCTGAAAACCCTCATTTTGCTTCTCTTTCCTCACCTTGTCCCCCTGTTACCAATAAACAAACTTTAATGAGGAAGTGAACAGGTTTTGTGACATACAGATTTTGCAGAATTAATGGCATATAATATTAATAGCAGCTGTGTGCTCTATTCACTGGCTTTTTTGCTTGGGTACATTGCAAGATGAAGGGAAAAAAACTGTATCTGTTAAAAGCTGAGATATTTGTATGCACATCTTTGGCTCCATCCTTTATGGAGATGTATCCCTTAACTTCCTGCACAGATGCAGAATAATGCAAAATGAATTAAAATCTCTTTTTGTCTGTCCCATGCAAATACAGGTCACTGCAAGGAGACTTTCATAAAGAAAGTTTCAAGCCCTGACTTTCTCCTCTAAGTTAAGAAATAACTGTTTCTTCCTCTCTGCTTTCTGCTTTTTACGTTTTGTGTTTGCTTTCTTTTTTCTTCTGCTTGCTACGGTACTGGTGCTGAATGTCGATGAGAGGAAAACTTGACTCGCTTCCAGGAAATCATTTTCAGTGATTCCTTTTAGTGCTGTAATTTGCTTTTATTTTCTCAGGTAGTAGAGTGATTAAAGTAGGTGCTCACACAAATACTCAGTTTACATATTGCTGCTAAGCAGAAATACGTGAAACAAGGAAAAAATATCTGAGAGCAAGAAATGCACAAATACTGTCACCGTGTGCGTGAATCCTTGGACTGGCATAAAGAGAATTTCAGTTTGTCAAAGTTTGTTCAGCTCTGAGGCTTCTTTTGCTCTTATTAGTAAGACAAATTCAGGAGTATTACAACTGCCTGTGCAATTTGCCTCCATAACAGATTTCCATCCCCCTTTTTCTTTTTTCTTTTTAGTACCCTCACCCATCTTCCCTCCTTCCTCACCTTTCTTTCACTGATGTGGAGATGTCTGAAGGATTTATAAAGCTTTTCCTGAACCACCACTTAGTCTGACATAGTGACCTAAGTCAATGCTGGCTTCAGTTTGCTTGAACTTGACGATTTGTAAACTGTGATGGCCTAGGAAATACTTAACATGCAATTCAGTGATCTGTCAATGAGGATGGTGACCTCCGCAAGAAGGATGAGGTGGCAATTGGAGTAACGGGTTTGGCTGCTTGAGTTTAATCTCTGTTGGATCAACTCCACAGACCATTTTTGGTAAACATAGTATGATCTGCACTCACGTGAAAGAGAGAAGCTTGTGTTCTAGTTTTAGTGCTATATATGCTGGTGAAGTAGACCCTTAGAGGAGGTACAGTACATGGTGTGTTTCATGGGGTTCATAGAAAGCTTCAGGGAGTCCTATACCTCCTGTCTGAAAGCACCCAGCTGGAAGGTGCTATTGGATGGATTTTTAAGCAAAAAGTGGCAATGTCTTGAAACATGAACTTTTCAAGTGTTTCAAGAATGCTTAGAGTAAGAGCTTTTTGATGGAAATTTTGAGGGTTATCACAAGTCTAACAAAAGTCAATGGAATGCAGAAGATTGGTTTGAAAATATGGTTATAAGCTTGTAGAACTAAGCTTAGATATCCTAGCTGTGTTTTCATTCACACCTGCATTTTATGTCCTTTTTCTGCTGGCCAATCTATACGATAGAGAGGACATGAAATCCATGACAAGAAAAGATCTGGTAATAACATGGCAATTTGTGTCCAAGCTTATTTAGGAAAGTAAATTCTTTAGGTACAAGCATGTGTTAAAGCTGGCAGGTTTTCTGTGAAATAGGAATATGGAATAAAGGTACATGAAATGTACCTAAATCAGAATTTCCTGATGTCATTATATTCTATTAACCAAATATGTGGTGGTTTGCAGCATTTCCATGAGATACATGATTCATATAGAAAATTGAAAGATCCTGAATTATGTATCTGTAAAGTTAGACCTTTATGTTGGAGGAGAAGTTAGTCATTCAGAAGGCCGCAAAAAGAAAAAGCTGTAGGAGCCCTGGCAGCTAAATGTGCAGCTAAGCTCTTTGTTCTGAGGAGGGTCCTGTTAATTTTCTTGAGGACCCTTATGGGCTACACAGTGTATCCATGCAGACTGAACTAGAGACTTGGGAAATAATCTAACAGGAATTGATAAATCTGTGCATTAGCAGTATATAGAATGCCAGCCATTGAAACAGATGAACTGCTGAAAGCAGTTGCAGCTTTTCAAAAGTGTTCCATGTAAAATACTGTTAAGAAACCTTTTCAATAAACACTTTTTGGGCAAATGGTATTAGGAGAGTAGTGTTCCAGGATTTTTATTTGAATCAGTAGATTATATATCCATGAGAAGCTGGAAATTTGTGTTATTTGTGGGCAGTGGTTGTAATGGATATTCTGCTCCATGCATTTTCTAAATGTGGTCCTCAACTAGCAGTCACAGTAAACCAATATGAAATGGCATCAAATCTTACAGGTTTGGCAGTAGCAGAGTACATTTCTTGGGCTTTGGATCAAACCTCCAAAGTAACGTCGTCTTGACTGTGATTTGTGGTTACCAAATTCATAAACAATTTTATTTTCCTTTTGACTGTTCCGAGTCTGTCATGTTCGGGCAAATTTAACCTGTCACGAATCCCCAGCTGGAGTTGGACAAATGTTTTATCAGCATATTCAGTGTAATAGATTAATCACATGAATGATGATAATACACCCAGTTCAGGTTGTGTATGAATTCAGAACATTTTGGAGGTTGCTTCACATTGATCCTTGTTTCAATAGAATAAAAAACAACAAAAACCCCCCATTGAGCGGGAGAGAAAAATACATCATGTACATACTAAGTGCAGTGACAATTGAGAAAAACAGGGAAAATACAATCATTGCATTAAGATACCTGTGCTAAACATTACAAAAAATATACTTTTGTTTTTAGGTTTGATATGAGCCAGGGCTTGTTCTTCAAAACTAGGTTTGTTATAGTGAGTTTTGACCTTTTTTTTTTTAATATTGTATTAGGAATTTGAACAGAATTGCAAACTTTTATTTCCATGACATCGTGCTGTTGGCTTTTAAATGTGTAATATGTCTCTGTACTCTTGAGTTAAGAGGAACTGTGTTGATTGTGGGTGCTGCAATCACTAAGAAGTAATAAGCCACTCTATTTTAAATGACTGTGTGAAAGCAGTTCACATGTTAATTTTAGTTTTCCTGCAGCACTGTGTTTTGACATTTGAATGACCTTCAGGCTCTCACCACTGCACCGCTAGGGCTTGATTGTCTGTAAACAGCTGGTAAATACAAAATTTGATTGCGAATGTTTGGGTATTTCTCTTCTTTCTCAAATGCATTCTGATACTGTGAATCTTTTTTTTTTTTTTTATTTTGAGATAAGATTATTTTTAAAAAAAATGGTTGGAAGACATCTCAAAGTATTGAATAATCTGTCCCACACTACAAGGCACAACCACAGTATTCTCGACCAATAAAAATGTAGTCTGTTCTTAAAAACCTCCAATGTTAAAGTTACATATTTCTTGATTACTGGAGCCGTAAGTTATTTTGATAAATAACTTAAAACTAATTTCTTGCCTCCAAAATGAAAATAAGACTGTGTTTGTGTAATCCCCAAGGAGGGGAAATATTTTAATCAAAAGAAAGTGTGTAGGTGTGAATGTGTGTACAAATGAAGATGAAGTCATAGACCTTGGTTTGTGAGGTGCTTACTGTTTTTATTGGCCTACAGGTATTATGGAAAGTTTTCTAACAGATGTAGAAGTAAACAGATCCTAATTTAAAATGAACTATGCTTAGTTTATTTAAATAGAGTGGCAGCTCCATTGCTCATTGCGCGGTACATTGTATTCCTTCTGCTTCTAGCTGTGCTGGGGTGCTTTGTGCGTGACTGGCAGAAAGCCCATTCTACTCCGTCTCTGAGATAAGGTGCCTTTGCCCCACATCTTTCGCGAACGCTTCTTGCAGTCAGGAGCACTGCACTTTGTGATCCAGTAGATGCTTTCTAGCCCTAAATGCGCATGTTTCTAACTGTGAAGTAATTTTTATTTCGACAGAAAGCCTACATTAAAATAAACATAATAGGATGATATGGACATCACATACCTGATAACATCACCTTTCTGAAATAAAGGACTGACAGCTAATCACGTTTGCATTGAAGAGGTCTCAGACGCTAATACAGGGAAGGGTGCTGCACTGCATTTTTTAAATAGCCAAGGGCAGAGATCTTTCAGTTATCAAGTATGTTAAAAGTCATTCTTCTGAGAGTGCTTCAATTTCTTGGGCTGAGTACAAAGCAGCTTTGTATGTGGAAATCCATGGTGTAGCTATTTCTGTGAACATTTGCAAACTGTGATGTCTAACTGAATATTCAGGCTTTTGGTGAAATTCTGCTGAAGTTAATGATTACTTTTTGTTGGTGCTATAGGACATGTTTCTGCATAGTTAAGCAGTTCTTATTAGTCTGATTTGGAGAACATAACAAGCAGCAATTAAAGATATGTAATTCTTCCATTTTTATGTGAGGTAGGCATCAGATACCAGTAACTTACACCTATTTATATATGACATTTGCTTTATCCAAGAAAAAAAAAAAATTAAAACATGGCAGTGTCTATGCAGTAAGTACCGCCAATGGCATACATGATTTTGGATCAAAATGAGCACTTGATATTAGCAATTCCAAATGCTAATCCTTGGGATTGTGTCTAATACAAGTCTGTGAAAATCTGAAGAGACTTTATTGGCAACAGATTTAGAGTAGTCCTGAGTTTTGAACATAACCTTAGAAAACGCGTTAATCAATATCCCACTATTAGTTTTCACTTAAATGTGACAGAAATGGATAGTTATTCCAATGCCATATATTCTTAATAAATACAATTTCTTTCTTCAGAGCAATTAGAGAAGAAGTAATTATTCACAGATCAGTGATGAGCAAGACTGCATGTGGTTTTTTACTCTTTTCTAAATTGGGAGTGGATTTTATGTATATAAGGGCAAAGAATGAGCAACTTTCTCTTTAAAGATGACACAAATCCAGATGCTGCAAATCATTATATATGAGTGATATTTGCTTGTCTGAGCAGCTATGTTTAGAAGTCTCATGGGTTATTGGTATCAGAAAGTGCAAGTTTAGCTCATGATTTTTGTGATACGCCCAAAATAATTTTTTCTGTGATACATCTGTACTGTATCTTACCATGCAAAATTCTGTACTGTTCTAATTAGATTCTTAGCGTAAGCAAGCAAAATACTCTCTTTAACAGTGTTGCAATGATGTACCCAAATGGGAACTGGTGTATTATAGTGAATTTCATGTTACCTTTTCCTCTTAAATTGAGGTTGAATTTGTATTTATAGAGGTGGAAAGCTAGTATACCAGCCCAGTGGTAGTCATTAATGCAGTCCTTAAACGTGAATAAAAAAAACAGGCCGGAGGATCTGTGTTTTCACAAAGAGGTGCTGTAAATGATTAGTGTGATGCATTCAAAGAACAAAAAACTCTGCTCATTGCAAATGGTCTATTTTTTTATTTCTTGGCTCTATATTTGAACTGCCAAGAAAGGAATATTACAAAGCACAAAGACAACGATGCACATCTCAGTCATGCATTTATTTCCTTTTCCTGTTTTGTGTCAGACTAATGTATGTGGCAAAGGCCAGCACCTCTTTGACTGGGATATCTGCAGTTACTTGTTTAATCTCAGTTATGATTTAAATAGAAATGTAATTGTTTTCAAAGTATGTCCTAAGTTTCTCCTTCAGAATGTCTAGCACTGTCTACAAACGTATAAAGGAGTTATAAATCCTATCATTTTTGAAATTTAGTTAATCTGATTTGGAACTCTGAGTCCAATACATGTAAATTTCTCATTTTTAATTTATGTTAGAAATGCTTCCCTTTTCAGTAGGATAGTCTTTTCTTGCATGGAGACAACACAAAAAAAAGCTTTCCTGAGACAGCCAGTTTAAGTAGCTGCTTGGATAATTTCATCAGCAGTAAATCTTAGTGGTATTTGAAGTTGTGCTAACATTTCATAAAATGTAGTAAAGCATAATTTTGTTCCCTTAAAATAATATTTTTTAAAAATGCTTAAAAAAATCACAAATGCTGCCACAAAATTATAGCCAAAAAACTGCATGAAAGAATGTGCTGTAATTTCCAACAGAAACTCATAAATGGAATTATCCTTTAGAAAGGAAAAAACCAGACCCACTGCTGAGGTTGTATAAAATATCTATAGAACTGCCAAACATATTTATATTCCATAAACTTGAAGACTTGTAGCACTACAGCAGTAGTCCAGTCTTAATTCCAGTGACCAAAATCCCTTTGATTTAAATGAGGCTTGTTATGTGTTGAAAGTTTATTAAGTGCATATGTGACCATGAAATTCTGATTACAGTGACCTAAACCTGTGGCACCTGTGCAACTTGTGCTACCTTTAGTTGTTAATGAAATGTTGCAGATTTCATTTATTAAAACTAAATGGATGTATACAGTAATGACCATGGAGTAGTAATTGTAACTATTTTGATGATAATACGTTAGGGGCCATTATGGAGGGAAAATGCTGTTTCATATGGTTTGATATATATATATTTTTGGACACTTTAATGAGTAGTCTGGTTCTGTTTCTTTTTTAGATCTTTATTTAATACACTGGCCTGATGCACATGTTCCAGGTAAAAGCAATCGAGAGGTCCGAGCTGAAACCTGGAGAGCGATGGAGGAGCTCTATGAGAAAGGTGATATAATAATGAAAACCTATCTTGGCAGAAGGAATTATAGTGTATTTTGGGATTTGGGGAATTCCTGGTGAGACATGTTCAAAAACTTAATTTGAACTTAATTTGATGCTCATATTTCAGTGGGATTTGGGGGTGTGAGTTATGTGAATCTCTTTGGAAATCGCAGCATTAGCATTCTGGTAAATTAAATAAGAGAGCTTTGTGTTGCTTGTAAATAATATATTGACAAATTCTGCCTGTGAGATTAATGATGGTGTGCATACTTTCTTGAGGAAATCTACAGATTACATTGAAATGTATATGCCACTATAGAACATCTTTGTAGTAGCCTTCTCCATTTTAAGTATAAATCATGCTAAGTTTTACTTCCTTTGTTTTTTTTTAATTGTATGTTGCCATTTTCCGATTTATCATATATTGTGGTACTTTATAGATCCATTTGTGTTTTAGAAAAGGTCAACAAAACAAAATGCCTAGATGAGGAACAAATACTCAACTGCAGATTCTTTGGTACTAACTTTTGGAAAAAAAAAATTCAAAGAAGGGAGCTATTCTCTCAGATTCTGATAACTGTCAATTTGATTTTTGGTGCACTGCAAACTTCAGTGTACGTTCATAGCAATAGGAAGAGTAGACTGTCCCAATCAAAATTTATCATGTAGATTTAAGAGGAGGATTTTGCTCCTGAAGTATGCAGTATTATTAGAAATAGTGTCGTAAGAGAAGATCCTGTCATGCTATTCTTGGGCAATGTGGACCACCCTGTTTACAGCTTCAGAGAAGTTCCACAGACACGGAGAAGACTTCTTGGATTAAGTAGTCTATCCACTAACCCAGAGTCACTGAAATAGTGATTGTAGCAGGAGAGTTGTACAAAGGCAGTCACAGGCTGTGTGCTGCTACCAATTTTATCAGAGCAATAAATAAACCTATTCTCTTACACTTCAACCCTTCAGTTACTTTTGGTCTGCCTCTGGAAACACAGAAGTAAATTATCTTTGATACATCTTTTGTTCTTGCTTTTTATATTAAGCATAAGGGAAGTTGCAAAAAGTGTTTTCTGCCATGTCAGGGATTACAACATTCAGTTTTTAAAGTAACACTACACCGACCTAGTATTTCAAAGCATCAATGACTTTAAAGATGGATTACTCGACAAGGTACTTCATCTTTCCATTGAGAAGTTTTTTTTTCAGATGAGTATTTAAGTTAGTGCATGTCATTTGTGCCTAGATATGCCATACTAATTTGCTGCAAACAGGTTGTGTTTTCACCGTCTATTATTATTCCTGTCCCATTGGCTTTATTCTGCGTTTGCATGTTTATTTGTAATCTTTCCTGTCTTACACAACTCTTTCTTTCTCTCTGTATCTTCCTAGTGGGAAAGACTGTGGGCTATTCAGTGGTCTTCCAGTAAGACACTGGAAATACCATCACTGGCCTCATAAGCAGAGGAAAAATTACTTTTATTTTTTGTTCCTATGTGTGATACCTCTTTACAGACATCATGTTATATTTATTTTTCCTGCAATTGCATTTCTTCAACAGTTTTGTCAATTTGCACATTGCTACCCTCAGTCTTTTTCTGAATTTAAGCATTCTATAGACTTGTGATTCATTTAGCTGAGCGTAAGTTTTCCAGCTCTGGTTGTCTAAATTACCTCCGTTAGATAATCTACAGGGGAAGGAAAATTTATTAGTCTGGTCGAATCAAGTGCCTTAGAACATAAACCTCCCCATGTTTGCTTTAGGGGATACAGACTCTAGATGTCCTGACCATAACTATGTGTTACTGAAATGACACACAACTGTTAACCACTCTGGACATGGAAATGCAATGATTCCTGAGGAAAATGTTAAATAATTTGTTTGCATGGTTAACCACTAGACTTTCCACTGAAGATTAAACACTTGCTGCATATCTTTATGTGACTTGCTATGTGTTATGTGAGCAACATGTTAGCCTTGGTATGAATTGAATATAGGATTTTGTCAAAATCCTTACTTGAGGAAAAAAAAATCATCTTCATTTATTGGGGGAAAAATTGTAAGTTCTATGCTAAACAGGTGAGTTCTTTGTCTTCTCTGAACTTGACATTGGTTCAGGTAGTCATTGGTTCCTGTTTGCAAGGAATGTTTATTCTGGGGGAAAAAAAAAATAGCAAAAACTAGAAGCTTCACATTTAAGGATTGACCATTTAAACAAATAATATGTTTCTGCAGTCAATTCACAAAGGAAATATTGAAATTATTCAACTTGCTAGTGCGTTTAGCAACTAGCTCTGTCCACATTGAAGAGTGGCTGAAAGTGCAATGACAATAAACACTGTTCTCTGTAGAAAAAAAATTATTTTGTGTTATGGGACTGATAATGTATATCTATCTGCAAGAGACTTATGAGATGGTTACAAGATCTCGATATTGACCTAAGTCTTTGGTCTGACTGAAGTTAACAAGACTTTTTTTTTTTTATCACATCTCTCTATTCACAGATCATTTGAGTGCAGATATTTGAATATCTCATTCTTACCACTTCAGTTTAAATCCAGGTTAAAATCTGTTCTGCAAAATTCCACTTACCTGGGGCAAGCAACATTTTAAAATAATGTAAATTATTAATAGTCTTTTTTATTGTTATTACCGATTGCCCTGGGAGGAGGGTAAATAAACTATTAGTACCCAAGACTGTAAAAGTCTTTAATGCAGATTTTTTTAAGATTGTGTTAAGTTTTAGATTGGTCACAATGGTCACAAGTTGACGCAAGAAAAATCCCAATGCATCTACATTCATAGCTTTGAGAGAATTTTTTTTAGGTCATGTCTACAAAGATAGATTCAACCAGGTTCATCTGAGAGCCAGCACATAGCAGCTGAGACACAGGGCTGCAGGAGCACAACTTGCAGGGCTTCTGGCCTGAAATGTCTTCTCACCCAGCTGAGGAGAGACCAGAGGTTCTGGGTCTGTGCCCCTGTCCAGGTCAGCATGCACTAATTTATAAGACTCTGCCCCCAGATAATAAAAATGTGACAGGTTAAAAAAAAAAAACCTGAATTTTTTGTCAAAATTATTAAAATAAATATTTTAGGGAGCACAAAACTTGCATAAAAAGTTAAACAAAACTCCTCAGATTATAATAAATCCAAATTTAGTATACTTGTAACTACCTCTGGCTGTAGAAGAACTAGGAGGTCTATTGTTATTTGAATGCAGCATGTGCCAATGAAATTGGTGTGTAGACTGATAGATGTGCATTCATGGAGATGTGTGGGCATCCTTAAGTTTACTGTTTCTTAATTCTTGACTGCTTAGTAGTGCTTCCTATATATACTCGTAATGAAGGTGTGGAGTTGAGCTGTAACATCAGAATATTCTCCTAAATAGAAAACAACAGATTCAGGTGACGAGAAAGATCCTTTGCTATCACTGAAAAATCCCCCCTGTGGCTTACCACTATACTGTTTT
This sequence comes from Nipponia nippon, assembly GCF_047370975.1. NCBI lineage: Eukaryota > Metazoa > Chordata > Aves > Pelecaniformes > Threskiornithidae > Nipponia > Nipponia nippon. The sequence continues at coordinate 42,239,108 of NW_028262369.1, forward strand.
TTGTATTTCATCAAAAGGAATTTGAGGTTAAAATTTTTCAAAAGAATCTCTTGTCTTGATATGATTTGAACTGGAAACACGAACAATTTAAAATGAGAATCTGAATAGTATTTGTTAGAGATCTGGTTACCCTCTCCAGTTGATTACTTACCATACTGAAGTTTTGGGCTGCACTCCTTGGATCCAATGTGCTTTATATCTTTGGAAACTAAACAGAATCTGGTTACTGCCCCAAGGCTGGGGTCTCAGGAACACACTTGAAAGAGGGTTTCATATTTTAGCACTCTCACCCTCGTGCTTGAATCCACTGTTCAACTGCCTAATGCAACTAAGCAGCTATCTCTAGATCTCACTTCAGGTTAAAAACAATTTCCCAGAATCCTGGGCATTTTTCTTGAGATTTTTTGGGAGGGAGGCCATGACAGATATGAGAGCATGCCCAAAAACACTCGTAGGGATTCTGAAGCCACTGTTGTCCTTACTGTAACAGTATGAGATAATACATTTATTATCTATGTTAAAATAACACACCCCAAAAGTTTTACCCACTTCAGGTGTTTTAATCCCTCTGGGTTGTGTCTGGAACATGGTCCTGTGTCTTTCTGGTTTGTCCTTGAGCTACAGAGTCTTTGGCTAAACATGCTTATCCTTTATTTTCTCCTGGCTAAATCCTTCAGTATGTTTCTTAGAGTCCATTAAAAGTCCTACCAGCATCTTTCCCTCTTTAACCTGAAATCTGTGTATTTTTACCCTCTATCCTCTCTCCCCTACAAACAAGGCAAGGTTATACTTTCAGTTTGCTTTTTTAGTATTCCTGCTGTATAGCCAGAGTCCAGTCATTAAATTTGCTGGTCTCCCTCAATATCTTTCCAGGGAAAAATGTCACACAGTCTGGTTCAACAAAGGTAGATACATATTTACAGTGGTATACAAACCTATAGCAATTGTATCAGTCCATAACATGAACCAGAACTTGTAAATTGTATGTACATTTCCCCAAATAATACAGAAAGTATATTAGAATGCTTATTTGTCATATTAATGAATTATAGCACTGCCTGATTCATGAGACATTCACGTGCTGGTTAAGAAAGGATTCAGTGCAGAGATTTCTATTTTGTCTTACAATCTGCTGTCTTCCATAAGTCTTCAGACTCTGGGATTTGCATGCATTTAGGCCCCTCCTTGCTTCCAGAGGGAATTGTGCCATCTCTTACGGTAGCTCATAGATCAGAATTCTGCACCTGGTCTTGGTAGTCAGCCCAGGCAATTGGAAGATTTTCTAATGGAAAAGCTCCTGAGGAACTGCAGCAGTTTCCACTATCAGTCATTGTAGCTTCTTTATGTTGAGAATTAGGAACAAATGAATGGGGGAGGATAATTATTTCTTTACTCTTTTTAGAATTGTAGTGTGTACCTGACAGTATAGGAAAAAGACACTACCTGCACTAAAAACTCCCATTTAAAAATGCTGAGTGACTTCTCATAGACCAAGCTGATAGCTCTTTATTCATAGCAGGCAAGACCTTATTGTTAAACTGATTTCTACTAGCTGAGGACAACCTTACAGTTTAAAGAATTAGTTTCTTTAAATGTTGTTATGCCTGAGAATGTGGCTTTTTTTTTTCTTTTGTTATCTTCTGTGACTTGTTAATCTGCTGCAGTTTGATTGGCGCTGTTTCACAGGAGCTGGGTGACTCCCTTGCTGTATGTGCATCTGTCTTAAGGTTGCAGTCAGAGTAAAGAAGTCTCTATCTGTACTGCAGTGCTCAGAGGCAGAGAATTCTAGACGTGTGTCTTTGTTCAACAGCCTGCATACACGTTTTCCTTTAAAGAGTTATGGGATAAACAGTGCTGAGGGAAAAGGGAGAAAAAAATTCTTCATTTTGGTCAGTGAGACATTTGTGTATAATAACTGGTTCTTTCTGTTGTAACAGCTGAAATCAACTAGGATTCTTGTAATATCAAGGCTATGGTTTGAATTTTTGTGGTCTCGAACGTTGTCATTTTGCAGAATTATCTTCTCCAATACCTCAGGACAGAGGCCAGACTGCCTACAGAACCCATTCCAAGATACATACATTGAGTCAAATATTCCCTTGACAGCTGCAACATTCTTGTATAGGCATTTGTCTGCTGGTAGATGAAAGCAGTGTGGCAAGCTGCTTTGACATCATGAATAGTCATTATATATGCTCACTGGTAATTGGTCTGTTCCTAGCAAAATGACCCTTTCCATATGCAGTGTCTTTAATGACCTTGATTTTGTCATTGTGGCTAGCCCATCATCTTGGCAAGCTTTTCATACACACATGCACATGATTATTTGTTCCTCCATCTAAAAATGCTGGGAAGAATGAGGGCCTCCAGCCAGCTTTTGCCTGAAGTTGGCAAGAGTAGTAACATGGTGGTTGTTCTGGATTCAGATCCCACTGGGACTCGGTGCCATTTTACTAAGAGTAAAATTTTGTGCTCATCTTTTTAGTGTAAGCAGTGCAGCTTATGCTTACATGAAATATTCATACTTGCATCAGAAATTCCTTAATGTGTTAACATATGATTTTGTTAAACATAGATAAATGCTCTTCAAAATAAATACAATTATTCCATTAATATGTTAGTTTAATAGTCTTTGTGTATGATTTGGAGAGAATCCCATAAAGTAACACAAATTGTTTAGCCCTGTAATTGAAACCGTGCCCGTATGTTCTTGAAACAAAGCTATGTTTTGCCTAATTCCAAGTGAGAGAAGAGATCTAATCGACCTTAATGATATTCTTGTCCTTTTCATCTTCGGGCATAGACGAGTTCAATCGTCATCTTTTCTTCCTCCATTTTCTATCAGTTCTTAAAAGTATGAGTGAGGGTTCAGTAAACCAAATACAGTTTTTGTGTAGGTGGCACAAATTTCTAGTACTTCCTTTCCTAGATTACATATTCTGCTTTTATTCTACTGAAAAATTACTTTAAATCTATGCTTATATTGTCAAATGGTGAACAGCTGACAATTCACAAACATTTGTGTTACAGCTCTACAAAATGTTTGTCTCAAGAGTGTTTGTTGGTAGAAGTCATATGTGAATTTGTGTATGTAAGTTGCACTAAAGTTTTAATAAGTAAAAGCAAGTAACTAATTTTCCTAGCAACACATCTTTTTCACATTGTCTATAGTATTCTTTCTGTACCGATGAAGATGTCTCATGGGCTTGTTATTATCAGAAACACAGTTCAGAGATGTGTTTTCATGGGTTGAAGGTGGTTGCCGTTGGTGAGGATGTTGGTGGCACCACACCCTGTTGATCAGATAAGACAGCAATTAAAGACGTATGCAAAAAAAAAAAAAAAGAAGAAATGACTACACATATTTATGTTAAAGATCATAAAGAGGTCGTCATAATGTGCAGTATCTTATTTAAGAATAAGAAATTGCCATAGAATAAGTCATTTTGGTGCAGATGTAAAGGTGGGAACAAACCTAAACTTGCACGAAAGTCTATCCTCATTTGTTATGTTTTGCCTTTTTTTTCCCCTCCTTAATTTTAAGGACTTAATGGGTAATTCTAAGTGTAAAAATAAGCCCTCAGACGACTTTGTTTCATGATTTATTGCAGTGTATGGTTTGTGCTTTTTCTACTAGCAAGTGAACCCTTTTTGTCAAAAATGTAGGTAAATCTTTTTGCTTAGCTTGCTTAAAGCAAATGTACACATTTGTGTACCCACACAGAAGTGCCTAGAGGTCCCAGTGTGAACACAAGAACTCTTGGGAAGAAGGCAGTGCCGAAATATATTTCAAAGGAAAGTCCTTGTCCAAAATAACTTTTTGTCTCAATAAACAATGTACATGATTTGGGGAAAAGGCATTATTTATCTGTTTTGCATATGTTGAATTTAAGCCCTAGATTCTTAGCTATTGTACGTCTGTATTGCTTTATTGACATCAGTCAGGTTGCTGTTATTCATACCAGTTGGGAATCATTATCCCCTCTGATACGGAAGTCCAGAAAGTGTCCCGGTTCAGGAAGCTGTGCCATCATGGTTACAGGGGGGATAAACTATTTACGATCTAACTATGTGCTCTCCATAATACTTTCAAAGTGCTAGTTTTAAGGGTACATATCTAATAGCATTTAAGCACTTAGTTGAGTTGCTGATAATTTTGATCACGTTTTTCACAACATAGCGTGTGGTGGCAATATTGACTTAAGGTATAGTAGGATTGATTCTGTACCATGTGGCTTTTGCAGTTTTGATTGCCCAGCTGTTTGTGAGCAGCTGCAGAATGTTCTAGATATAAAAAAGTATTTTCAGCCTTTTTTAAAACCTGTGTTCTGCTCACAGTATGATTCTACGTGCATAAGAGGCAGGAAAATCCGTAAGAGTACAAGGGAATTGATTCAGTTTTGAAAACAACCAGACAAACAGCCTTTCTGGTGGATTTTTTTTTTTAATCTGATCTGTTTTGTTATGTCAGCTCAAGGGAAAAAATATGTCAACGTGACTAAGATAGTGTTGCACTGAAGTAGTGAGAATGAGCAGCCAGGGTCAAAGAGACAGAATAGGTTAAGCTAGTATTGCTGCATTATGCTGTTTAGTGTGCCATTTAACAGTTGTGTAAACTGAATGTTTATAATGAGTTTTCAGTTACAGAAGTTGACAGTTTGACTTCTACTCATGCCTCCTCTCCTGTTGTCCTCACAGTTTATCATGGTTCACAGGTGATTTGTAGCAGGACTAATGATCACGGAATTGTAGTAGGAGGAAAGTCACTGTAAGGCAGATACACACCTATACTGTGGTAATGAGCAGGATAAAAATAAATCCTTTGGGGGAGGAAGCATGATTTTTGTGTTTTCAATTTTGCCCCAGTCTTCCTGTGTCTTAGCCTTCTGGTGTGTATGTTTTTTAGTCTGTGAAATGGGAGTAAGTGTTATTTCGTAGATTTAGAATGTAATTCCTTATTGGTTCTGTCTAAGAGTTATCTGCTTTATTTATGAAGGCTTTGGCTTGCAATCTACATGTGGGGCACACTCAGCCTACAGCTTTGATTTAGCAAGCTGCGCTGAAATCAAATCTGGTATGGTTTCTATGAGTAATACCGTTTATCCACAGAGAAGTTCTCAGCGTGCATATCACAGAGATCGTGGACCTTTCCAACCTGTGTAACCTCCTCTAATAAAGATACAGTTACTGCAGTTGCCCTCTTGTGAAAAGTGGATCCATTTGTGTTTTTATTCTGCGGCCTGAATAGAAGATGTAACAGAATGGGCACTGTTCACTGGACGTGGGAATTCTCCCTTGCTCTGACTCATGTAGAGCAGCAGGGAGGGGGAGGAAAACGGGCTCTACAAACCCAGTATCCAGTTTTGTCATTTAAAAAAACCTTTTTGATCTGAACTTTGCGCATTTAATATTCCAGAGAGTAGAAGTTTGATAAGAGTCCATAACAGTGCTAGAGAAAGATAAGGCTCACTATTGTACTAAAACAATGTTGCAGTGCCAAGACAGTATATTTATGCTTTTTTGTTGCAAGACTAACAGTGCCCATCAAACGTTGTATAATTTGGTATTATACTAAGTAAAGGAAAAAATACCCAGTCATTCTCTAGGTTGCCATAAAAAATGCTTTCAGCTTAATACACAACTACAATGCAAACCAGTCCGTTAGCGTGATGTGTTGCTTCACAGCAGCCAGGACTAATATAGTGTGGTGAAATTACCGATCTGGTGGGGACCAAGGTTTTTTTGTGTAGAATAGAAAAGATACTGATTTTTTTTTTTCCCCATTATGATCAATCACTATTTTGCCAATATGTTTTCTAATGCCTCTTGCAGAGTTTCATGATAGTTTGTCAAAGCTGGATGAAAACTTATGTTTCACCATTGTGGTCAGTCAATTTTTAACATGCTTAAAAGAAGCAGCATTGCCAAGTTTTCCTTCAAGCCTGTGAAGTCAGGGTCGCAGGAGTAGGACAAAGCCTCAAGAAGCTTTGGGAGCTAATGGAGAATTGCAAACTCTTTGTTTATTGCACCTGGCACTTTCTCAAAATCTGCTTCACAGGGGCCAAACCACTCATTTCCTCAAGCAGATAGAGAGGATGCTTTCTCTCCCTGAGTCAAAGCTCTGTGACTTTGTAAATAAGGCAGTATAAACGTATATTTTAAAAGTGTACTTTCTAGAGGGACTGCAGCTAGCACATTGCAAACTTTTATCTCAGAGGACCTGGACTTCAGGACTAGTTAAACTGGTTAAGCTAAAAAGAAGTATACGCTTTAAAACCACCTGCTGTCACAACAGCTAAGACATGAATTGTGCCTGAATTGTCTGAAATGGGATTTTTAAGCACACTAAACTGGTATTAAATTGAAAATAAATGCTTTCCCCCCGCCCCCCTTTTCAAGAGCATTCTGGTGGTTTTGAGACCCATGGCACAAACTTTGGGGAACCTGCCTCTGTCGGAGCTCTGCCCACAGTTGTTTCAAGGCAATGAGTCAGGACCCTTTTACACAAGTTTCTCAATATGTAATTTTTTTATTTCTACTGCTGATGTGATCGTTTCATGGATCTTGTTTGATATACATAGTCACAAGTGTTGGTCTGTCAGATGAGGCCCAGGAGCTAACTCAACCTTCATTTTCTTGTCCATCATTTTCTAATTCTTCATTCTTAGGAATTAATCCAGCAGATGTAAATGTGGAAATAATTCTGTATGATCTCCTGCTTTAAGGCAGTCTTTCCCAGATTTGGACAATGCAGAGCAACTGTGTTAACCTTCCATCAAGCAGATGGAAGCAATTCTCTAGAGTAGAATCCATTGATTGTTCGTTGAAATTTAAACTCTCTATTTTTCAGGAAATTCCAGTGTTTTGAATTCATGGTTCCACCATGCATTGAAATGAGATTTTTAATACAGTCAGCCTGTGCAATTGTTTTCATATTTATTGTATTTTATATTGTAATTTAATACAAAAGCCAAAACACTAACTTTCATGTATTAGACTGTAGCTAAAAACACAGCAATGGAGTTGAAATGAAGGGTTGTAACTTTACCAAAACTCAATATGTGGATTTAATGAAAATGAAATGTTTTAATTGTATTGCCTTTAAAAAAAAAAAAAGTTTTAAGAATACGCTGGTTGCACAAAAACATTGAAATTCTAATTATTGTTTCTCTGTTGTCTGGAAAAATGTTTACTTTCTTGGGAATTTTGAATTTAGCTTTCTATGTGCGATGTGACTCTAAACACAGAAATGTCATAATACTGATTTCAGTGGGAGTGACTCAGATGACTTTTAAGACAAGACATAACTGACCTGAAATTTCTTGATGAGAAATCTAACAAAAAACTTCTTATCAGTGAATGCAATGAGCCTATGGAACAGACTTCAAAGTCTCCTATGAGAAGTATGCTAGAAGCAAAACATCTTAGAGTATACTGTAGGGGGAAAAAATGGAAGCTTTCTGTGAAAATGGACAAGGTTAACAGGCCCTTTCATCTTTCATGTCTGTGATTTGAGTTTTGTTTTATTTCAGCCTGAAATAAAGGCTTTATTCTTCAAGGGCAATAACAGCATGTTTTTTGTAACTCCTTAGCTTTCAACAATAGAGTATAATATTTTGGTTCACATTGTGTGAGAACTGCAAGTGTTTTTCTGACTTCTTGGCATAATGATTTATTAGTGTTGACACTCCAGGGTTGTTTGTCAGTAGAAGTCAAAAGCTCAGGTTTTGCTCCTTCTGGCAGATTACATACGAATTATGCAAATCGCTATAGTGCAGGTTATAACCTAATTATGTTATACATCTTGAACAATGGTAATTTCTGTAAGGGAAAGCTGTCTAGCATTTTAGCTGCTAATGCATTTTTTTCTCCTTTTTGTATTCTACAAAAGAAACCACATTAAAAAGTGATAGTATGTCTGCAGGTTTTGCTACTGTGCAGCTTATCTGCTTGTGCTGCTAAAATATGTGAAAGCAACATAGCAGTCCAATTGCCTGTATTTATATGGTTAGTGGCTTTTCTAATGCAAAACTGATATTTTTTTTTTCCAGGGCTTTAACAATCTGTTGATAATAGTTAGCAATAAACTGTAACTTCACTTACAGAATTTCACAGAAGACTAGAAAAATTTCATTCTTTGTTTTGTCCAGGTAAATCTAACCTGCAAATTCAAGATACTTTGTAATCTTATAGCTCATATTTTTATATGCCAATTTATAGTCTACTTGCAAGTTATTTTATTTATACATAAAACATATGCATTTTAGGAGTAAATACTTGGTTATTACATTTTTCTCCAACATTTTTGTTAGCTTTCACTTCAAGTGAAATTCTTCCTTTTAATGTATTCACTTCTCTCAGTTGCCTTAATAAGTGCTTTTTATGTGTCTGTATTCCAGTTTCAAATCAAGGCAGCTCCACATAGTTACCTGCTGACCTCAAGAAAGTGGTGATTCTAACTGTGGAATGAGGGCATTTTCAGTCCAGAAATCTTTCCTTTGACATCAAATGGCTGAAATTGCCCAATGACTTCTTTTTTTTTCTAAAAAAAAAAAAAAAAAAAACAACAGTATAACTTTTGCCTTAATTCCTTTCTTTTTTGCTATAGATATTTGTATGCATGTATATAGATAAGCACATGCATATACATTATATAGAATTGGCCAGCACAAATACTGGATTAACAACAGTGATGGTCGTCTGTGCTCACATACCTTGAGACATCTGCAGAGTTACAGATTGAAATGCAGATCAAGTCAGTCAAGACAAAGTTCACATACTGAAGAAAGAAGTCTGATTTGTAGTCCACAGAATCCACAGCCTAAGGAGACTACTACTAGCCTGATCACAGTTGGTTTCCCTGTTAACCGTGTTTAGCACACAGTAAGGACCAAACTATCAAAGATGAGTCAGGGTTGAGGTGTGGTGGCAGGCCAGTATTGGGAGTTGTGCTTTATCATATCTGAGGTTTGAAGGAAGACCTCCGATTTCAGGACTGTCAGCACTTAATTTATACACATGCACGCACACTTAAGGCTTATTTAAAAAAAATAACCTTCATATCACCTATGTGCCATTTAACTTTATTTACATGTCAACAGGAGCTGAGAAATCTAGCTACATTTTTAAGCTGCTTGGTTCTTGTTAGACACTGCTCGCTTAATTGAAGTTTTTATGCTGAGTGTTCCGTAGCATATCGTAATGATCTAATAGAAATATAAGGAGTGCTATATAGTTCATTTGGACTGCATGACCTTGTGTTGTATTGCTCACACCTTATTAGTCTTCAGCAAATGTTCCACTTTTCTTTAGTTTTGGCAAGCTGCTCAGAACACCATTTCCTTCTTTTCATTCTGGTGGAGTCCAATTGTTCTTTGCTTATACTACGTTAGCCTTTCCCAGAATTTAGCCTGGAGTTTTTATACACTGGGGAGTTTCCAGTGTGTTTAGATTATAAAATGATTTCCTAGTGTGACTGTGACAGAACCACGCTTTCAGATAATACTGTCAAACTAGATTTCAGTGCTGTTTTTCTGTCTGTCTTTGCAGTATTTTGCTATGCAGAAATGATGCGTGCAATCATTTTGTCTCTTGAAAGTGATATTTTTCAAATCATCCTCCCAAACAGTTAGGATTGTCCCAAAACTTTTTCTTGTTCTCTTTCTCATTAGGTTTGTGTAGATCAATTGGTGTAAGCAACTTTCTTATAAGTCATCTTGAGCAGCTCAGGGAAGACTGTGTGATTACTCCACATGTTAATCAGGTGAGTGGATAAATGTATTTAAAGCATCTGGGTTTGGGTTTTTGCTTTGGGTTTTTTTGGGTAATAATCTCCTCCCCACCCCTATGCCTGAAAGACTACACCCAAACTAGCCTTCATCATACAATTTCTTCTCTTTCATTTCTATATATATACGTCTTGAAAACCATTCAGGAAGATGACTTGAAGTGAGGGGGCGGGGAGAACCTCTCCTTTCTTCTCCCCAGTTTCTCCGAGGCTACTTGTTTGTGGCTGGTTTTAAGTCACAAACAAATGGTCCATGTGCCAGTTTTTGATGATAAAACAGTTTAGAAATAAAATTCAAGGAGCACTGAACCTTTAGCATCTTCAGAGTGAACAAGGTTTTGGGGAGCCTGTGTTTCAAATACTATATATAATTCCTCTAAGCAACACTGAAAGCCTCAGGTGATTACATATCCATGGAAGGGTCCTGTTTCCTTTGCTCCTCCCTTATTTCATATTCATGTTTCAAGGTCACATTAAATTCAGTGAACTTCTCATTTAGGAAGGTGCTGCGAGAGCCCTGGCAAAATTTTTTTGCTGCCCTGGGCAGATAAAAAATGGCCACCTACATACCAGCAGACTTCCAGGACACTGACAGCTATTCCTTTGTCACAGTTTTCTGCCCACAGCTGTGCTGGAAGTTCATGCTCCCATTCCTGCCACCTCCTGCCAGTGAAAGTCTGCTTATGCTAACACACAACTGGGAACTGGAGTGGATGAAGTGCAGGCTCATGCTTTTCCCCTTTGTACAGGTGGTGAGGATTTCTGGCAGCTGTTCATGGTTTAATGTCATAAACAGCCACAAAAAGATTGCTCAGAATGTGACTGTCAGAACCTACCATCTCTGATTTCTGCTGTCCACTAGACTAAAGGTTACTAAAGGACAATAATGAGTAATGTTAAATTAACATAAAACCATATAAAATATGTAAATTCAGTTATTCAAAATAAGCCATTGAAATATGTCTTAAGATGGGCAGGTTGATGACTGTTTAAGAATTGGTGACTTTGCTAAGGTTCAATTTAGTCTCCTTTTCAGAAAAATACATCTTCAAAGTCTTACTGGAGTTTGGCATAAGTTGTTACTGTCTGTTAAATGAGAATAGTCTTTCAGTGTCCTACTAAATCACGGCAAGGAAAAAAAAAAATGTAATCTTGGATTTGTTTTGAAATTTCCTTTTACTCACAACGTCAAAATGTTACCAGTCTTACTGTGTCAGTAGTGTTACTGGAGAAAAGTTGTTCCTTGATATTATTTGTACATAAACTCACCTGAACTGTTCCTCTATACAGAAAACATTTCTAGGCTTATATTTCAGTTTTATAACGAGAAATAATTGTAAGACTGTGCATTCCCATTGAGAAACTGACTGAAGTCCAGATGCAGGGAAACTTTACCAGGTGAAAACAACCCACAGCAGGGTGGAAAGAGTAAGGCTTTTGTATATCGTCATCCAAGGTATGACTTTCTAGGTCCGCGTGTCAGGATTGTTATTAGGCTCAACTTGTCCCCATTGCGCTATGACTGTCATAAAAAACAGTGCTTACTTAGAGTTCCCCTGTGACTGACCAAGTAGCAGCTGTGAAGAGTTCTGTAATGTGAACTACAAACCTTTTGGTTTTTTGTTTCATTAAACAAATGCCAGTTTTTACATACAAATCACTCAGGGTAGCGCCAGAAAAGATCAAGATCTTCCTCTGCCACCCTACGACAGACAGCCCTCACCTGGGAAAAGTTTGGTGACTAAAATAGCAAGGGTGGGGCAAGCCAGGAAGTAGGAATTATTTTGAGGGGAAGCACATGCTGGCTACACTCACCCTATACCTCTTCTAGCTCAGGATGCTAGTCTTTTGCATTCGATTCTGTTAGAACCTTCCAGAAAGTTTTCACAAGAAAAATAAATTCAAAAGTACTTATTATGCATTTAATTATTTTAGCAGTATATTTAAGAAGAAAAATACTTGCTGCTACCAACACACAACTGCACATGCCAAAATTCAATTCACAAAATTTGGGAGTCTCTTGATTCAATGAAAGGCACAAAGTATAATCTTGCCAGGTGGGAAGTAGTTGTTGCTGTGTATTCTGCTTGTGAAGCAGGCAGGTGACATCTCAGCATGCTGTTCTTGCTTTAAATATTTCTGGTGTAACCTGGAACTGTGCTGCCTAGAAATCTTATTAGACCAGGAGGTAAATTCTGCTTGCAGTTATAGTAGTAATAAGTGCCGAATAAGTCATCTGATGCCATAGGGGTACTGCAGATTTTTCAGCATCCTAAATACATCATTCGTTATTTAATATTTTCTAGGCTATGTTATTTGTTACACTTATTGCAAAGAACGTCTATTAAAATGGCTTATTACTATTGTAATAATCGAGTAATACACCCTGCTTGCTCTTTCCTTTTTCCCCTCATAGTTTTGCGTAAAAACAATGAGAATATTTTCTAGCCAGCTCAGGTGCAAACAAGTGAAGAACTGTATGACCTAAACACTGGTCTTACACCTATAAACATGAAATACAAAGGCTACTCAAAGGTCAAGAAACATCAAAGGTTGAAGACATGGATGTGTCTGCTGCTTGAACCTTGTTCCCGAGTCCACCTAGTAATTTAGATCATAGCAGCTTTAGGCTGACTCAGCCCAGCCTTCGAGGGGCACGGTTTTTTCTTAGCGCACATTGAATGACTGCCAGCCTATTGTTCCCGACTATTGTTGTCTGAAAAGACAACATGTACTAAAGATGAGAAACAGGAAATGTTCATTTGTCCTCTTTGTGACAGAAGAAATTTTCCAGATTCCATGTGTTGAGGTAATTGTTCAGAAAAGTATTTTTCTTCAAAACGCGCAAGAGTTAGATCACTGGAACAATGGTGACAGCCAGTCACAAAAATACATCACATGATTATGTATTTTATAAAAGAAAACACTACCATTTTCATCTGAACGCAGAGGAAGGTATGCTTCTTACAATGTATAAACTGTGAAAGACTTTTATTTAAATAACATAGTAAGGATTATTACAGAGGTTCTCTTTTGGCTGTTGCTACGTGCCAGAATACGTGGCTCTTCCGAGATCCTTACTTTCCAATAACTTCTGTTCCTTCTGCTTCCAACAACTATGTTTTTGTAGCTTGTTACTTTTCCTCTTTTAACTGGTTCTTGGCAATTTGTGATCTTCCTACAAAGGGTCTCCTTCACACGTCATTCCACAGCATGATTACTTCCCTGTGTAAGCTGTTGGTGACATCACACACAGAATACGGGATTTTCCATGTACAGTCCATGCCAGCGGGCTTTGCTTCCGAGGTCAGGCCCTCATCCTAAGCAAATTGTTTTGGTTGGTCTCTTGCAAACCCAGTCCCTGCCCAGCCCCCTCCCCTTGCCGGTGCAACTCAAAGTTCATTAGTAAAGAAACAGGAAAGGAAGTAGACTTGGGGAAGAGTAGGTAGTCTCAAATCACCCATAAAAATGACCTGATGCTGACTTCCACTATGCATTTGCAAATATTTCTCAAACACGGAGCAGAACAAGAGTGCAAGTCCAACTGCAGGTAGGGCAGACAACTGCTCCTTGCACCTTACTTCTGGGAGAAGTGTAAAATAGGTAGTAAACTATTGTGCCAATTAATGGCAAAATGCTTGTGGATTAATATTCTTCACATGTCTTCTAAAACTGATAACTTACATCTGTCTCCCAGAAGCAGTGATTTCACTCATGTTGTATTTTTAAAACGAGAGAAAAAATATTTTCATTTATCAATGATGTTTTCTACTAAATGTACTCTCAAGGCTTTTACTAAAAGCTTATTTCTATTTATCTCAGGTTGAATACCACCCTTTTCAAAGACCTCAGGAGCTGGTGGATTATTGTAGGAGCAGACATATTGTTTTTGAAGGCTACTGTCCTTTAGCCAAAGGTGAAGCACTCACTCATCCTAATATCATTCAGCTGGCAAAGAAATATGGCAGAACTCCAGCACAGATTTGCATACGCTGGAGTATACAGGTAATGGAGGGTGGTAACAAAAACATGTCTCCTCTCTCAGAAAAAAAATGCAACTAGTTTGGGTTTTGTGCATCAAAACAGAATTTATACAGAAAGTATTTTTGCCTTCAGTATGTTGATACCACATGAACTAACTGTGCGGTACTGGAAATTTGGAATGTAGTACGCAAAGCATGGCAGTATTTTAAATATGCAAATAATCTGATTGTAGAGAATAAAAAGAACCACCAATAAAAGATATTTTTTTCAAACTAAATGTTACAAGCAGTATGGGGCATCATTCTATTTCTGTCACTTAACACAAAGTACTAAGCAGTGAAATAGTGTATTAAGTTGACATAAACCACATAAAATGTGTTGGAATTTAATGCAGTGTATATAACTTCAATTAAAAATAGCATATAGAAATGTCAGTGTCCTCTGAAAAATGAAATTAAAACCTCAGAAGACATGAGGAATGTCTTGAAATGTTTTGAAGAGAGATTATTTTCTTTGAAACTATGTAAATTTTAATGATGAGAGGCATTTGTTTTTCAGAATGGGATTGTCACTATTCCAAAGTCCACAAAAGCAGAAAGGATACAGGAAAACTGCAAGGTAAGATTTGGTTATGCACTCGAGTCTGACTAACATCCGAATTACTCTTTTTAATACTCTGGTTTGCCTGCCCGTTTTCCTGTACCAGTTTTATATTGGGGCAACTCGGTTAAAATTGGCAAATTATAGTACCATAAAATTACTACAATATAGTAGAAAACCATAATTCACAAATGTCAGAAGTCAACTGGAGAGCTAATCACTGTGTATAAAAAAGATATCCATAGAAAGACCTTGCATAGTTGTTTTTTATTATTAATATTTTTATTGATTACTTGGCTGATTGTAGAACATCCTAATCTGGTTATGGTTAGGTCCTCTTTGTGGTAGGCACATAGGTCAAATGGAAGGAGTTTGTGTGCTATGCGTAACACTGCATGAAAGCTGTAAAACTCTCTTGGGGATATCTCAGATGCAGACCTTCTAAGGAAATCAGGGTCCTGCCAGAGCTGACTCTTCTCCTGCCTTCTTCCTTCTACGCGACTTGCAGAGAAGGTCCCAGCACGAAGGGGATGGAGAAAGAAAAGTGGAGAACGAATGAGGATTGGCAGCATGATTCCCCCCCCACCCCCCATCCACTGCCACAAAACTTAAAACACTTAGGATGGAGAGGAGGAGGAGGAGAGAACTGGCAGTTATCTAATGCTGTTTATCACATCTCCCTTTTTTTTCTTTCCCCCGTGCCAGTGTGTTGGTCTGAGTCTCTACCACCTCTGTCAAGTTGGTGAAAGTACAGACCTTTTTAAGCCCTTGGTATATAAGACAGTGTGTGCCTGGTTCTGTGACTGGTCCCTGGTTTAGGTTTAAAAAGCTTGAGCACTGAGGTTTGACTACAAGGGTCATTCCAGCAGGCAGTGATTGCTGGATAATGCAGGATGGGAGGAGCTCATTTGGCAGCAGTTCAGGCTCCACAGGATCTTTTTATTGAGTATAGAGGAGCTCTGACAAAGACAACAGACCAACTTAAAGCAACTTCAGTTCTGAAGTGGTAACGTCTGAATAAGACACCTTCTAAGAAAACACTGATGCCGTCATTCATGTTGCAGGTCTCACCACAGGAGAAGTCAGTGGCTGTAAGAACCTGTGCTTGAAGACAGGTGGTTGCTTTCAAGTTCAAGTTAGTATTGAGGCACTACAGCACTGTATCCGTTTCTGTATTAGCTGATCGATGAGTGTTTCGTCTAAGTACACATAGAAAAGATAGATGTAGCCTTTGGTTTGCTAGCTTTGTGAATGTCCTGATACCTTCTAATAATTCTCTTTGGCTAAAGTTCTGAGGAGAACAACTGTAACACTCTAAACTGAACACTGGGATATAAGTGAAATACTGAGCTCAGGTTTCCAGAGGGATTGCAGTCGGGGTATTCATATACCTCTGGCAGTGACCATAGAGAGTGCTGTCAAAAACAGCTTTGATACTACCATTGTCTTGGACCCTTGCCTGAGGCCAGAGTGCTACAAAACCATCTTAACAGAGTCTACAAATAAAAATGAGTCACAAAAGGAGCAAAGGACCCAGTGGAGCCTGTCAACTTAATGGAATATTTGTCTATGAAAAAATACAAGAAGAATTTCCAGAAGGAAAAATATAGAAAAATTCTGCCTCACATTTAAGTGAATCTTGGTCAGTTTAAATAACAGAAACACTCCTGATTCTATGTTCATTATGTTAACTATGTATGCATTCCCATAGGTGTTTGATTTTACGATAGCAGAAGATGATGTTGAAATTCTGAATGGAATGCATGATGGGAGACATGTTTCCTGGGACCCAAGCCTTATTGTGTGAATGAAGGTTTGAGCTTTTTCCTTTGTCAGTGATCAGTGAGTCACACCATGTAATTTAAATTCAGGAAAGGTTACAAAAAGAATATAATCATAAGATTAATGTCTGCTATTAATGATAACTGATTTGAAATCCTTAACATTGATAACAGACAAAAGATACTTCTGAGGGTAGCACTTTTGTACAGACATCTTAGATTTCCATCTCAAATCCTGATCTGTAGTTCACTGAAGCCCATGCAAAGCCTCCTATTTACGCCATTGACCCTGCATCAGGCCATTTAATCAAAGAGCATGAGGAGATACCCCTTCTTTAAAAATGTAAGAAAAAATGCTACCTGCTAGTGTACAACGTAGGTGTTAAGTACAAAATAATTTTTCAAGTACTTTGTTAGAGAGATACAATGTATGAAGAAGAAAAAGCTGGATGAAAAGAATATGTTAGTGCCATTATTATTACAGTATTTATACTGTGCAATATACTGCAAATCTCCATCAAAAATATAATCTCAGTGTAATAAGCAATATCTGAGCATCACCAAAAAAAGTTTTATGCATATTATTGCATAATGATGGCATTGACCCAGAGAGTTCTATGCATATTATTTACAAGCCTGTAGGTATAACAAAGTAGAAATCTTTCCAGATCAGTCCATGTACAAATAAACAGTCTGCATGACTAAGAGTTGAGTAGCAAGCTCTAGGAGCCAAAGAGGCATCTTTGTTATTACTGATCTTTTTCTCTTACTGGAAATTCTGGTGAGTTTTGTGTAGCTTTTACTGAGAATTAGTTTAGCTTTCATTTGGGATGTGTACAGGAAATCTCATTAAGAGACTGTACTGTTCCTCAGATTTTCTAATAAAATATGGATGTATGTAAAGAGATAGATGTAGATATAGATATATGTAGTTTACAGATCTGTTTTGAGAAATATGTCTGCAGAGTCTTTTATCAGCTGAGTATTCAACTTCTGGTCACATTGGTTTGATATTTTAGGAGTTCCTGTGTCTAGAAAGGTATGGAAAATCTGACTGTGATTTATATTGTGTGTGGACTTCCTGCGGCAGTTTTCCCAGTGCTGTTCTGCTTTAGTCATATCGTGAAAC
The DNA here is from genome assembly GCF_047370975.1 of Nipponia nippon. NCBI lineage: Eukaryota > Metazoa > Chordata > Aves > Pelecaniformes > Threskiornithidae > Nipponia > Nipponia nippon. The sequence goes on from NW_028262369.1 coordinate 42,256,389, forward strand.
AAAGCTCCTTAGTTTTTTATCAAGAAGTGACTTACGGCAATCATATATTCTAGCCTGCATTGTTTGTCCTCAAAGTAGAGCTTCTATACAGCTTGGCTAAAACACAGACAAACTTACCTTTTTGATAACAGCTCCTCAGAATAATTGGCTGTTTTTTCCTGGTAAACATTTCTGCAAAAATTTGTCTAGATTTGCCTCTGGAATCATTGATGTATTATTTATTATTTTAAAATACAAGATACTGTATGAAATGCTGCGCTCGCTAATACCTGTACAATGTACTGTTCCAAGAAAGATACACGATCTCCATAGTAAGATTATTTTCTAGGGTTGCGAGTGTGGCCTGCAGTTCAGGGTGCTTCAGTATCTGGGAATGCCACTTTAGGTGTCTTAAGAACAGCTATGTACCTGGCTCAGCTGTTGTGATGAGGGGTTCAATAGTTCCAAAAAGTAAGGCTTATTTATAAAATTAAGGTAACTTTTAGGCTTTTTTTAGCTTTTGCAGAAAATGATGGTAATGACTTAAGCGAAAACTGGAAAGACTGCCCAGAAATAAACCTTTCTACCAGTGGTCGCCAGCTATTCCTGCTTTTGAAAAGTCACTTTATAGAACAATACCTTAGCAATATGAAAAAAACCTGTTACTGTGCTGTTGAGGGACTCCTTGCTACACAGGGTATCTGAACTCATAAAACGACGACTTGAAGTGAATCATGTGCCTAGTATTCACTCAATGTGCCTTTTTGGCAGCGAAGACTTTCTCAGAAACTACAAGAGAGAAGTTGTTTTACCTCTAGTTCTCTCTAAAGAAACAGACTTCGCATCAGCATACTATTTCCAACACAAATGATGCATACAAAGTGAACCAAATCTTTATGTATGCGAGCAAATTCAGTATTACCAGAACAGTATCAGTTAGGACTAGTTACGTAGCTAGAAGTCCCATGTTGGTCAGAACAGCTCTGTGTTTTTCTGCGCTTATTTCTGACTGATTACCTCCCTGTTCTGAGCTAAACAGAAGTAAAACATATTTTCTTGCTAATCCCCCAGATAGATGACTTTAGGCTACAGTGAGGATGGCTTCCTAATTCATTGATATATTTCATTGTTCCCTCTGTCAAAGAGATTCTACAATGGTTTTTGTGTCTGCATCTGCTTTTGCTAGGAAGTCAAGCCACCGTTTTCTCTGATCTAGATCATGGTGTCTGAGCAGTACAATGAGTAATGAAAGGAATAATCAGCTAGAAATAGTATCACTAAAAAAGCATTCTTCAGGAGCAGTTGTGGGAATTTACAGTTTCAATCTGATGCTTGCTTTCCTACCTGCCTTCAGACTTTATTGTTGTTGGTTCAGGACTTTTTTCTGTTTTTTTTTTGTTGTTTGTTTGGGGTTTTTTAATGTAATCTTTCCTAGCAATTCCTTTGCTACCAGGTAGTGGCTTTAGAACTACAGAAGAGTTTAATTTTAACTATGTACAAAGTCGAGTATAATTTGAGGCAATGTAAGCTTTTCAAGTGCCAGGACTCAGCTGACCCACGCTATCTTTCTGCCAGGTGTGGTGTGCAGTTTTGCACATTGTGCCATCACTAACAGGCGTTGTTTTCTGCTAGAAGCTGTAATTGCCTCAAGAAACTGGAATCCTGTTATCTCCTGTGTGCTTGGGATACATCACTGGAGCCTCTTCCTTTGAATTCACAAGTTTTATACTATGTTAGTTAATTTAGAATCGTTGAGCAAATCCTCTTTTACTTTTGATCAGGTTGCAGAGGGAAAGACGGATTCAGTGGATTCATATTTTATGTTCCTCTCTACAACTACGTTGATGTTACAGATGTGGTAGGCAGTTTTCTTTTTAAGCAAAGGCTGCTGAAGAGTAAGTCAACATCACCTCATCTAAATGAACATTTCTAAAGTACTGACAACTTTGATCATAGTATAAAGAAATAAGACAACTAATAAGAAATCGGAAAGTGAACAGTAGTGAGATTTAGGGGTAGCAGTGAGGAGTGATGTTCTGTCATAGAAGCAGAACCTAGAAGACCAAAGGATATAAAAGTGCTGAATGTACAAAATCAGGACGTTTAACTCCATTTTTTTTATTTCTTCTTTGGTCAGTTAGCCTGGAGGTGCCCATTTTTTAAGATTTTTTTTTTTTTTTTTAACTCAGAATTCATCCCTCAAGTGAATTCTTGGAATTATATGCATATTCTTCCCCAGGGCTGAAATTCCTCCTCTGGTCCATATTTCTGTAAGACAAGCTTTTTCTAGAGAGAAAACGTTTTCACCTTTCTACAATGACCATTTTTAAGATACAGCAATGCATCCATTTTATCAGTGTAACCCATCATCTTGCCGATAAGAACAGAGAATACACCTGAAAACTGAAGGCACTTTTTCTTCCATATTATGTAGGTCATTTATGGTAGTGACTGATTGGGGCACTCCTTCCTAGTTGAGATAAACCATTATTTAAAATAAGATACAATTTATCAGTGTTACCTACCTAAGTGCAATCAGCTGCCTTTGCAGGAGCACTGTGACTCTTAATGGAAGGGAACTCTCTTGAAACAAATAAGGAAAAGAAAAAAATAAATTGAAAGTCAGTGGAAAGGGTGAGGCCGGTTTCTGTGCAGCCAAGTAGCTTCCTGTCTGACTCCGAGTGGCTCCCTCTCTCCTCTTTCTTGCCTATTTCTGAATTTCATCTTTTATATTACTGGAGATGAAGGCACCTAAGAACATTTAATTGGAAAATAGTGGGAATGGTTTTGTAAAGTGCATACTTCAGGAAAATTTTTAACCAGGCTGCAGAAGTGTTTCTACCACGCCTGTCCCCCAACATAACTTTCAAGACATTGTTTTTCTGACTAGCATGTGTAATAAAGAAACTATAATACTAGTAAGTTCCCAAATCCAGTAAGCCAAGCGGACTGCGTATTCACCCTTCTTTTTGCGCTGTGGTTAACAACAGCTGATTTTCTTTTTAAAATAGCAGTGCTGAACTGTTCTGACAAGAAAGCTGACATTAACCCCATGGTTTTGAAAATGGGGACAAAGGTGGAGTAGCTGTTGCTGACACTAATTGAATCCCAGCAGTTGACTTTCCCCATGGCCACACCCCTTCCAAAGCTTTGAAGCTCATCTCTGGCTGTAGTGCACTGGGTAAAATAACAGATAAGCCAACCTTCTGGCACTTTTTCGTGTTGCTCTGCTGGGAGTCTGTTTCTGTACTTAATCTTTCGGCGCTTTTTGCAGCCTCCATTAAGATGTCTGCACTTTTGAAAGAAAATGTCAAGTATTTGCACTGCCTTGCAGTGAGCCTATGTTATATTTATGATATAAATCATGCAGCCTTACTATTTGTCTTTATGAATAGCTGCTTATCCATCTGCAGCATCACATAGGACTAATGACAACTGCCAGGACATTATAGAGCAGTAATGACTTCTGAGGGACCAGAGCATGAGAACTATCTCCAAAACTTGCCACTACCCACTGGAAAGAAAAAAAAAGAGAAAAAGAAAGGAGAGGGAAGAAAAAAAAAAAAAAAAAAAAGGAGCACAAAGCCTGAAATGAATTTAAATCAATGATGCTGGTACTACTTCCCAGTGCTATGACACATAGCGCTCTGTAAACCATTGTAGGCATGGCCAACATTATGCAATGTGCTTTTCTAAGCAACTTTGCACAGATCCATTGTACCAGATCTCAGTCACTGTGCCCAAAAGGAATGTTTATGATCTTAAATAGAGGTTTTGCTAGGCAGTGCCCTTTGAGAACCATTCTGTAGCTGAACTACTAATAGGAAATTCAAGAGTATGTTAGCAGCATTATCATCCTATTAATGAATGCTCTGGTTTTTCTTCAGCAAAATAGATTTCCAGGACTTTCTAGATGAGGCTTCAAAATTCCAGTATAACGAACTAGTGTTAATTCATAGTTCATAACTTGGCTGTGCAATTTGGGGTGTGGGGTGGTGTACAATTACTTTCACAGTTTCCTGGTAAACAAGGAGAGCAGAGATTGTTGGGTGGTTGTGCTCTGTTTTGTTTTTCTTTTTTCTATGAATTCATTCTTTCCTAATGGTTCTTCCTGACGTGGATTCATCCCATTGAATATCCAGAAGTATAATGTTGCCAAGGTGAATTTACAGTAAATCACTTGCTTTAGGTGCAGTATAAAGGTGGCGGAAGATTAATCCGAAGCATAGCTGTCAAGGTCATGCATATACTGTGGTATAAATTCACTTTCCCGATGTTGAAGAAAATATATTTAATGGACTCTTTATATTAATGCAACAGCAACCAGCTATTTTATATCATATGGTTTGTGAGATTTTTGCATGATTATCATGAATGCCTTATAAACCAGATACAAGCACCTTTGATTAATCTGAAAAATTATCACAGGTTGTTTGGTTTTGTTTTCAGGAAATGGTTATTTTACTGCTCCTCCCCCTCCCAATGTTACAGATAAGTAATATCTGTAATCTCCCAATAATTGGAGATTTTCCATCAAAGACTTCTGTTTCTTCAGAATAGCATGTTAAGTTCAGTTATCATGTCCATTAATGTCTTTAGTTTACCCTAGCAGAAAACATGCAGTAGGACTTTAGTTGACTGATCCATATCACTGGAATAAAAAATTAGCTTTCAAAAAGTTTTCTATTGCTGCGTTATACAGTTTCATTACTGTAGAACTGCTATATTTTAATACATATGAAAAAAACATACATCGTGATCAGATATATTGAAGTGTCTTATGGTTTTGGGCACAATGATGTCCAGTAAAACTATTGCATGTCACTTTCTCAACTACTTCAGTTCTTTCCACTTGGAGTTAAGCTTTTCCTAATGGTATATTCAGCTTAGCGATATAAAGTACAAATTCTCACAAAAATGAATATAGAAGACTTTTTACAATAGCTTTTTAAAACAAAAAAAAAGGCCATTTAATTAATATTAAATTTATCAATATCAAGAACTTAAAATAAAAACAGATCACCTAAATTATAGAATGCTAATACTAAACAAATGTGTGCTTTAGTCTTTGCAATGTTCTCATGACTTTTTTTTTTCTCCAAACCAGGTTTTTGATTTTAATCTGAGGGAAGAAGATATGGAATTTTTGAACGCTATGAATATCAACAGAAAATTAATTCATCTAACCTATCCACTGTGGAAAGGATAATTTTAAAACCAGGTTGTTCTATACTGCAAAAGTGATGCAACTGAAACATTAGTTCATTTTAAACTGAACAATAAATCTAAATTGTTCTCTTGGGTACTCAGAGTACCTCATAAATATTAATCAATAATTTAAAAAATCAATATCAATGGCTTGTATTTACTGTTATGATAACAAATTAATAAAATCATTTACTTTACTCTTTTCTTGGTTGCTTTCTTACAGATACAGAAATGCTTACTCTCAGCATTCTCTCTGCTTTCTGAGAACTTTCTGGCATATTCTCCCAGTAGGGGTTGAGCTATCTCACAATATTATAATTAAGTTTCTTCTGCCTGCATGTACTAAGGTGTCATCTTAACCCATTTGAAGAAATTAGTTTGTTTTTTTTCCCTTACAGATTTTGAAAACTATTAGTTACTTAAAGGCACAGATAGTAGCACACTACAGCGCATGTAAATCTTGAAAAATTATTCAAAATATGGAATATTTGTTCCAGGATTGCAGCAGAAATCTGAATCTGACTTTTTATGCTGTTTTTTACATGTCTTCTAGTCATGAGAATTTGGGGGGATTCTGCAGGCCACTCTTGGTCCTTTCTTGGTGAGCAAACCTGTTCTGTTGGTACTGTTTCAAGGATCACCTGCCTTGACCTAGCACACCAGGGAGGAATGGCTGTGGTTTGTGGCCTAAGTTGCGTCAGGATGAATAAAAGTACTTTTTCTTTATAGCGATAAAGATTTTTGAAGGGGCAGAAGAGTAATGTGTTGGAGAAAAATCCTTTGCTAATCTGTCTTGCAGAGATTTTCTGTATCTTTTCAAGATGGATAATGTTCAGACACTCCTCTGATGCAATCGTGAGTTGTCCAGCAGTGCTAGCACTAAGGCAGTGGTGGTGTCCGAAGCCACCGATCTGTCACTATGCAGGCTTTGGGAGTACCCCAGCTTGCAACTTTTTTTCTGACAAGATCAAAGCATTTTCCTGCCAGGAAATTGCCCTGTGACTACCCAGGTTTCTGAAATCCCCACCACACTAAGTTCTTGTAGGAAGTTCCACGAGAACTTTGGTTGTCACAGGCAGGCAATTTGGGGGTTGGTGGGTTTTTTTGGTGCCAGACCCTAAAACATGAGCTTCTGCTCATCCTAAAAACTCAAGTATCTAAGAGCATACCCCTATTCAGGATCCCTGTGAACAAAAGTGTCTGCCTCTATGCTTGTGGACATGTTGCGGAAACATTTTTTTCACCAGTTTACCCAGGTCAAGCGGCTCTTGTGTATCAATTTGGTGTCTTGATGTGCGCAGCCCTCCCGCTGGCATTCGACCGAGACTTGTGTTCTGCTGACTTCTGAAATGGTGCATGAATAACATTGTGTTGTCCTTTCTCCTTATTCCGACCGTAGGCAATTCCAGAGTCGAGTTCTCAAAGGAGCTATATATACCCTGGCTTTCTGTAGTGTATTTCGTAGAAGTACAAGCGTCCTTAACGCTGGACCTGGCAGTTGGGGAGGTACTAAGAAAAGAGTTCTTGTTCTGTCGGCGGGGATGGAGTGTAACCCTGGTGTAAATCACCTCACGAAACGCTTCCCAGCCTGCTCTTGGTGGAGCAGGCTGGGCCAACCTGAATTTCCCTCTGTTTGCGTTCCAGCCCTTGTGAGCAGGCTACAACCTGTGCAGCTGAGCCACGTTAACCTCTGAGGTTTTAGACAGCCTTCAGTGCAAATCCAGCTGATCTGGCTTCATTTGCCTGAGAAGAATGAAGCTGTATTTCAGTTTCCTCTCTGCTGAGATGTCAAGAGGGCTATAAATGTGTGTGGTCATCTCATTTTACTGATGCTTTTTGTGATACAAATACCCAAATGTTCGAAGTGGAACTGAAATTGCCCAGGTATTTTGCACAGCCTCTGACAAATAATTTGTTGGATGTTACATCTCTGAGTAGGAGCCCTCTCAGTTGGTTAACCAATAACCTAAACATGAAAGCCTGTACATCTGACTACTGAAACCCTGAGTCATTCTATCCTTTAATTACAGCATGTTGCTTTAATACGTTCCTCTTGCTTAAAATTATGTGAGAATTATTTCCTAGAGGAAAATGCCTAATGAATGCACTTTTATTTAGCATTTTCTATAAATTAGCTAAATAGGGGGGAAAGCTTGCAATATCTAGGGTATGTCAGGCAGTTGGAGGGGATGCATATGTCAACCTCAAGCGTGATTTATCTTACGTGCCTTTTCTGACAGTTGTAATTTAACGGCTGTATTTTCCTCCAGACTCTCAGGAGGCTGAACATCTTTTCAAGTTTCTAGCTTTGTGGTGGAAAAGTAAATGTCTGTTTGCCAGCGTAATTTATCTGAGTCATTCTGGGAGAGGTGTGGAGCAATTGAAGCATGACTATTAGCATAAATAAGAGAGGGACTCTCTTCCTGAGGGTAGAGTTACTCTTACCATCTTTCAGAGGAAAGCTGATTCCCCGTAACAACTGCTGCTGCTAATTGACGGCCGCGATGCCATGAACTAAAAGACCTGATACATTGAGCTCGGGTCTATTGTGGTATCCTTTTGCATTTCAATTTGAAGTGGCGTTAAAGAGAACAGAGCAAGGAAGGAAGAGGAAAATTTGTGCAGTAAGCGCCGCAGTAGATTACCAATAGAGTTAGCGTTTCACAGACGCTGAGGCGGTTTTTCTTTTAAAAGTTTGAAGAGAGAAGGGATTATAAAACCTAAACTCGCTGCTTCTTTCTCAGTCTCTATGTAATAAGTCCCCACTGTAAGTAGTTGTCCTTACCGATCTTGTTTGAAAAAACGAATTTAAAACTTTTCTTCCTATTTTCAAACAGGCAGGTCATCCTCTGCGCATTCAAAGACTTTTGTGCACGTGGAAACACCAGCACAGGGCCGAGTTTGACGGTGGCACGAAGCGAGCCCCCCTTCGGCCGCCTTCGCCTGCCCGCCCTTGCCCCGGGGCCGGTGCGGGCTGCGGCTGGGGGAGCGGCTGGCGGCCGGCCCGGCGCCGCGGGAGGCTGCGGGCCTGCCCGGACGGCACCGCACCTCTGCGCGGCCCCGGCCTGCTGGGCCGGGAAAAGGGGAGGGCCTCTTGCAGGGGCGTCCTGAACCATCACCTGTAACGGCCCCCGGGAGCGAGGGCCGGGGCGGCACGGGGGACGCCGCCTTTGGCCTCATCCCCGCTGCGCCTGCTCGGAGGGGTACGAAAGACGGGGCGGGGGATGCTCACCGGCACCCCCGAGGCGCAGGGGCTGGGGCCGGGGCCGGGGCCAGACGGGCCCCGCCGACACCTGCTTGCCCGGGCGGCCCCGGGGGAGCCGCCCCCGTCCCTGAGGGAAGGCGAGGGGCGGCGGCGGCGGCCAGCGCAGGGCCGGGCCGGGCCGGGCAGGGCAGGGGGAGGTGGGTCCCGCGGGGGAGCTCCCCTCCTCACGCCCTCCCGGGCTTCCCGCTTCGGCCCCTCTCTCTTTCCCAGCCCTGCGGGCTCTATAAAAGCCCCGGCACCGCGGCAGGGCCGGGGCGGGGCGACGCGGGGATGCCCCGGCCGGCGGCGGGGCGCTGGGAGCTGCCGGGCCGGGCTGGGCGTGCGTGTCCCTCAGACGAGCCGCCCGCGGCCGCCAGCAGGGAGGAGTTAGGAGCCAATGATCGGAAACGGGGTGGGGAGCTGCAGCAACGTTAAAACCACCCAGCCCCCGGCCCGGCCGCCGGAGTGGCTCCGCGGGCACGCAAGATGCGCAGGGCCGGCGTGGGCTCCGCGCCGCGCTTGAGCGAGGTGAGGCTCGGCGGGCCGCGGCCGCGCACCGCCCCGCGCACCGCTCCGCGCACCGCCCCTGCGGAGCCCGGGGCCGCCGCGAAGTCCCAGCGCCGCGGGTCCCGAAACAAAAGAGGCGAGGGGGCTCCCGGGGACCCGCCGTGCCCGGCTTTGCTGCCGCGGAGGCGGGGCGGGACGGGAGCGGTGCGGGACAGGAGCAGTGCAGGAGCGGTGCGGGCTGGAGCCTAGGAGCAGAGCGGGAGCGGTGCGGGACGGGAGCGGTGCGCGCTAGAGGCCGGAACGGAGCGGGAGCGGTGCGGGCTGGAGCCCGGGCGCGGTGCGGGACGGGAGCGGTGCGGGCTGGAGCCCGGGAGCAGAGCGGGAGCCGTGCCCGCTGGCCTCGCACCTCCTGCTTTGCCCCGCTTAGGCTGCAGTTTAACAGCTCTGCCTGTTCTTTCCTTGCGTGGTTTCACGTCTTTAATTCTCTTTAAATGTCCACTAGAAAACGTTTATATGTAAAGGGAGTTTCCTCTATATCTGCATTCCTTAATCCTGCCCATTTCAAAAGCTTGCAGTGCTAATTATTCAAGTGCAAGGTATTTTTTTTTGCCATTCTTTGTTTCAGACCCACAGAACGGGCTTGCTATCTGGCTTATTTGCATCTTTTTCTTGATTTTTCTAAACTTTTTCCTGCTCCAGGTTTTGTAAAGCATGTTCTTAACTTTTATTTAGCAAGGGCACCCCTTTCCTGTTTACGGCTTTGAGATCATCTCTTGCTTATATACACCAGTGAATTCACCACTGTTCGAGATGGCATCAGTAAATTGCACAACTGCCCCCTTCCAAAGCACGTTCAAACTTTATTAATGGACGAGAGCACAGGTCTCCTGTCAAGTAATTTCTGTGCAGGCTTTCATGCATTTGCAGTTAAATCAAATCAAGCCCTTTCTAAATCTCTGCTGTTGTATTACAAGGTGTGTTTCCTACTGAAGGAAAAGATACACTAGAACTTATTGCTGGGGAGCTTTGAGATCTTTCGCAGTGGAAGGAGTCCAATAACGCAGTCCTTGCCGACTCCAGTTCACCTGTTCAGCCCTGCATGACAGAACCTTTTTTGTCTTATTAGCTTTACCTATTGAACACGCCTAACCATCCTTTAAGTGTATTTTAACAGCTGAATGATGTGTGAATACATTTGTGATTCTGAGATACAATTAAACTAGCAGATTGTCTTAAAGTGTTTATCATTTGTTGCATTGTTTGCCTGCCTTCTTTTAACGCTGGGCTCTGTGCCTCTTGTTCTCAGGGCTGCGGTTTCTGAGGCTGTGCAGCGGTGCCGGGCCGGCTGCGGGGCCAAGGAGCTGCGGGGCCGCCACCGGGTTTGCGCTCGGCATCACCGTCCGGCGGCCGCTGGGGGAGCGGCGCCCAGCTGGGCACCATGAGCTCCGGCACCACCGCCCCACTGAAGGTCGTCAGCAACCTCGCCAACACTGATGTCAACTATGTCATCAAAGAGCATTATAATTACACGGGAAAGCTAAATGAGAATGCGGACAGTGGAATAAAAGTGACGTCGGTGGTTTTTATCATCATTTGCTGCTTTATAATCTTAGAGAACATTTTTGTCTTGCTCACCATCTGGAAAACCAAGAAGTTTCACAGACCCATGTACTATTTCATTGGGAACTTGGCTCTTTCAGACTTGCTGGCTGGTGTGGCTTACACTGCCAACCTCTTGCTCTCTGGACACAAAACCTATAGCCTCACCCCCTCCCAGTGGTTTGTGAGAGAAGGCAGCATGTTTGTTGCCTTGTCAGCTTCTGTGTTCAGCTTGTTGGCCATTGCCATCGAGAGATACATCACCATGCTGAAGATGAAACTCCACAATGGCAGCAACAGCTTCCGCTCCTTCTTGCTGATCAGCGCTTGCTGGGTTATCTCCATGATACTCGGGGGGCTCCCGATCATGGGCTGGAACTGCATCAGCCTCTTGTCCAACTGCTCCACCGTGCTGCCTCTCTACCACAAGCACTATATTCTCTTTTGCACCACCGTTTTCACTGGCCTTTTGCTATCTATTGTTGTCCTCTATTGCAGGATCTACTCCATGGTGAGGACTAGGAGCCGCAGGCTGACATTTCGGAAAAACATTACCAAAGCTACTAGGAGCTCAGAAAAGTCGCTAGCCTTGCTCAAGACAGTGATCATAGTCCTGAGTGCCTTCATCGCCTGCTGGGCTCCCTTGTTCATCCTGCTTTTACTGGACGTGGGGTGTAAAGTGAAGACCTGCCCAATCCTCTATAAAGCAGAGTATTTCTTAGTATTGGCCGTGCTCAATTCAGCCACGAACCCTATCATCTACACCTTGACAAACAAAGAGATGCGGAGGGCTTTCATCAAGATTCTGTGCTGCTGCAAATGTCCCCCGGCAGATTCTGGGACCAAATTCAAAAGGCCGATCATTGGAGGGATGGAGTTCAGCCGGAGTAAGTCTGACAACTCCTCCCACCCACAGAAGGAGGAAGGCGACCATCCTGAAACCATCATGTCTTCGGGCAATGTTACCTCATCTTCTTAGGAGTAACCACGGGGGTGTATTTCAGAGCCTTCCTCTGAAATCGGGGAGCTGAGATGCCTCCTGCTCACGGCGGCAGCGTTGGGCTCAGTGAGCAGGTAGCATTAGTTCTAACGAGGCAAACGGTGCGCTTGCGAGGCTGGAGTTCAAGAAATGGGACAGACTGTTCTGGCTTGAAAATCTTTTTCCCTGGAGCATGTTTTGTCTTTGCACTGAGGCAGCTCAGGATTGTCAGGCGCATTCATATCCTGAAATCTCCTTAGTAACTCTGAAAGACTGATGCCTTGGTGAAATGATGCCTGGTGTGTGCAAGAGAAAGAGAGAGGGGGAGGAGGGAGAGGGAGACTGAATCTTTTTCTTTTTTTTTTTTTTTTTTTTCTTCCCTGTGAGAAGAATGTGAAGTTATTTTTCCTTTACTTGCAGCAAACCACTGACACAAAGATCTTTCTGTACTGAGTGTAGTGCTGGCTCTGGTATAGTTGGTCAGAAGCGTTTGTTTAGCACATAACAAGGAAAGAGATCACACAAATATAATTTAGACCACGTACCACTATAATTTGGCATCACTTTCCAGAGTTTTAAGTTAAGTTGTAAGGTTTTATTTGCAGAGTCCAAAGCTGTTGGGGTTTTATTTAGCAAGGTCATAGCTGTGAATTTTTGCTGTCAGTCCGTGTTACATTTGAAGACCATGAGCCAGACTCCGCAGTTACTTTCACCTGTACAATTCCGTTGACCGCGTCAGATTTTATGGAGTAGCTCAGAGCAGCATTTGGCCCCCCACGTCGATTGCCTTGTTATTCTAGAGCATTAAATAAACTGCGTTATTGTGACAAATGCAAGGTAGATCTAAAGGTCATTTCTCTTTAAGATGACTGAAGGTAAATCTAATAGTATAAGATACTATTGGCAACAGCAGGATTTCTGCCTAAGTAAGAAGAGTTAAAAACTAAAGGGGCATTTCAGTGTCAGGTCCATAGTCTTTCCAAAGGTAAAGATCGGTCGGAAAATCTGAAAAGAATACCTTGAGTTTCAGAAAAATTAAAGGAAAGTTGAAGTGAAATGACTATAGGTAAATGCACTTCCATAACAAAATGCAATACATTTTGGCACATTTTATTAATGTTTATAATTTCAGCAAACATGTCTGTATTTTATCAATTCATGGAAGAAGTACTTGTCATTAAATTGAATGTATTTGTTTTACAGCATCATTTTTATTCCTCTATTTTTCTAACCTGTGCTAATGGGGTTGAATGTGTACAATGTAAATAAGTTAATAAGATGCAGGAGTCTTCAGGCACCTAGAGTATTACTGTAACATAAGTGGTATATCTGGGATAGCTGAGAGCAATTGACTGATTTACAGTTATTGGCAATTCCTAGAAGTGGTATTTTGTAAAGAAAATGTAGTGCCTTCGTAGTAAAATTTCCAGTGCAATTAAACTGATTTTTTTTTTTCTGGTTTAAAAAATAGTATTTAAAATATTTCTGACTGATATTGTTTTTCTGATATTGTTCAATTTGCACATAGCTTTTTTGACTTCTAAACATTAATAAACGGATTTTTTTTTTTAAAGATTCTGTTATCAGATTACTAGTAGTTTTGTACTATTGTGGGGGTTTCATGCCAGGTGGGGTTTCTTGCTGACAGAAGTCAGTGAAAGAATTCCTTGATTTCAGTACATGCTGGGATTACGCCAGTTCTGCGGGGGACACAGGATGCATAATGCCACTTACAGGATCATGTAAAATACAAATGAATGCTAGAATATAACTTTTCATCAGCACACGCTGTATTGATGAAATGCCATTAAAAGAATCAGCAGCAATTTTTCTCCAACAGCTAAGGAAGTACAAACGGAAGAAAAAACAGATGCCTGCCAGTTTTACCATGACTGCCTAGAGTAGAATAAGTGAAATAATTCACTTATAGCACTAATATAATTCGTAAGTTTAATTCTTAGCTTATTGCAAACATCAAAGAAGGTTATGAAACGTACAACGGTGGCCTCAGCTACATAACCACTGCAGCCCTGTTGGGTCCACCAGCAAAGACCGTGGCAGCGTAGTTGAATAGGTCCTGCGTTTCTTCTGCCAAAGGCTTGACTTCCATTTCCTCTCTTGCGGCCGTTCCCTTTCGGTATTACTTTGAAGTTCCATGGAGCTCGTACAGGATGCAGTTGGAGTGTGAAGATAAACCTCACCTTCTCGTACTGTATGTCATCGCCGTGCAAGGTCTACTGTGGGAAACGAGAGCCTACTCACCGAGGAAGGCTCTGGGTCATAACCTTACTTCCTGAAGGAAATTCCAAAAATGCCCTGAAGACAAAAGAGTGGAAACAGGCTGGAATTTCTCTCCATCTGTCTGCCTGTACGGAAGGAATGATTTCATGTGTGCTCACTTCCTAGGCTTTTAATTAGTGACCCGAGCAGGGCTGGAAAAAACGTCAAATCTGTATTTGCGCACAAGATATAAAGTCTCTCTTGGCTCAGGCCTTCGTTTGGGCAGGGGTGGTTTACGCCAGGTGCTGACAGTCATGAGGGAAAGCGCTGCTTTGTCCCAGGGATAAAGTCACTTCTGTGCAGAGCACCAGGAGTATATAAACCATGAAAGTCCAAGTTAAGCCCTCAGCGTGCTACCAGTAAGGCATAAAGGCGATGTGCGGGGACGAGGCAATGCATGGGGACGTCTGCATTTGTAGGGGTGTGTTTATCTGAAGGATGAGGGCCCTTCTGCTCTTGAAGCCTTACGGGCATTAAGGTTGTTTGTCCCACACGGGTCTGAGATCCCGTGACAAGGGACGAGTTACATCACAGCATGGCTGTGTCACTGGCCCCTCCTGACTACCACTGGCCTTTGCGTATTCATAGCTGATAGCCCACAGGTGAGTCACTTCCCTTCTCTTTGCCTTTGCCTCTGTATCCCTCGCTTATCTATCTTGTCTAATTGCGCTGCGGGCCTTTGCGGAAAATGACTGTTTCCCCTATGGAGGTGACTGGGCGATGGGAGCCCAGTTTTGGTAGGGAACTCAAAGCCCTACGTAATTCATGCAGTAGAAGAAATGCAAACAGAGTGCGGCACCGGGCCATGGGAAGCATTTCCTATGCTCTTGATCAGGATGACTGAAATCTGTTTCCTCCATAGACAGGCCACATCTATGCATGTAGACAAGATTCAGACAGGGAACAATAACTGTAATAAAATCGTAACAATAACACAAGTAAGGGTTCCTGCTGGAAAGAAAAAAAAAAAGGCCATTTGTACTGCTCTTCACTTCCTATGGGGGAACTCTGCAGCTCCTGGGCCGTGGACGTGCATTACCATACACCAGCAGGTTAGGCCAGATGTGTAGGGCACAGTTTTGAAGTGTGCAATGTAGACAGCACCGTTCCCCAGCCCCAGACTGCCTTCCGTACGCACCGAAAGGGCGTGCAGCTTTGTCCTGTTCTTGGCCATGTGACAGACGGGCAGAGAAAATGAACTGAATACTGAAAAGGCACATTATACCAAATGTCAACGTGAAATAAAATAACCTGAATTATCCGGACTAACCTGGCCCTTTGATTTATATTCTTTTTCCTAGCTCTTCTTCCGGTGTAAGGAACAGAACGGTGGTGGAAAATGATCATCATAAGCTCTGTCTGTTGCTCCCCTGGCAACTCCCTGACTAGGAATGCCTGTGTGAGACCCAGGTACAGCAGGGTGCACGTTGGGCAACAGAGGGGCTGCAGCCAGAATGCCTCACAGACAGCTCAGCAGGAGCAAACCTTGGCCTTGCTGTACAATGCAGGCAGCCGGGGCCAAAACTAGGGGACATCAAAACGTAAAAATACTGTTAGCCATCCTTTTCTCACTTTGTCAACTAAGAAATACAGGGATTGCCCAACTGTAACATTTCCTAATTCCTAATTTGGCTTGGAAGATCTCAATACTGATTGCATTTTGTACGGGCTGAGGCATTATCAGATGTTGTAAAAAGGGTCAGATTGACAAAGCATCCAAAACTGTGGATATGTAGACCAGAGCTATGATGTAACCTGCTCAGCTCTGAAACGCTGGAAATTCCCCAAGGACAGGCGTTGTCATTTATGGGGTTCTAAAATTCCCCAGGAAAACATCTACTGTATTTCAGTAATTCCCCATACTCTTTTTCTTGGAAAACGAAATGAATCTAACTACAACTAAACCTTCAAGGATTTAAGAAACAAACAAACAAAATCCATCTAAATTCAGTTCCTATAATCTGCTTTCACACACTTTTCTAATCCCATCTCTGCATTTACAGATGGAAAAGAGTTTGCTCATTCTCTATCATCTAATTTATTCTGATAGAACCTTACTTCTTTTTACACAGTCTGCAAGAATTGCATTGGGTCAAGAAATCACCCTTCAATTATTACTCTATGCACAGGATTTTCTATGATAATTAACAGTAATCAAATTCACCCTGCACACAGGAGCTAGATATAAGAACATGTGGTACAGCCAACTTCTTCCAGGACAAGTTTTCTGCTGAAATAAGAAGTGTCTAGAGAGATCTGAAACTCAAGCATCTAATATAAATTAAGATATTAAAAAAAAAAAAAAAAGTTTTTTGGGAAAGTTGGGGACATAATTAGTGTAGGCTTACGTGATCCACTGAAGAGGGTTACAATGTTAAGGACCCTCTCCCCTGCAGGAACAGGGTGACACATTCCTTGTGTCTCCTCTGCTCATCAGCAATTTCTGAGAGATGTTGTGTCAAAGCAGCAGTTTCCAAACAAAACCCCCCAGGCAAAGCTCAGCATGGCCAGATCTCTTACCCTACCGAAAAATTTTATACAGAGTGAAGCAGGAACCGTTTCCTTGCACTCGGACCCTCCGTGCTACCTTCACCGGACAAAAAGGCAGGAAATCCCATCAGGCACACCCAGGAATGCTCCGGCATGGAAAAGTCCTAATAAAGCAGAGCTGACAAAGCTTCGTCAACCCTCCGTAAACCTTCCACCAAGCCTGGTTTAGCAGTCGCATAATGAAAACCTGATACAAAGGCCAATATTTATTTTGAGCTTATGTGAATGATTGCTTGGAGAAGGTCTGGTTTTAAACACATGGTACAATAACTAGACATCAAAACGGCTCATCGGAAATGCACGTGACCAAAGCCACACTAAATATTAACATGTGTATGTAGCATTTGCAGTGTTTATTTGGAATTACTCTCCTCAGCTAAAGTGGGCTCAAAATACAGACTGCATAATTTTTGATAACTAATGAACATTTGGAAAACACAGGCTAGAGGGAAATCACGGAATAAATACTGGGTTAAAACTACCTGCTAGGCCTCATGAAATCATTGATGAAAGCAGTATCACTACCTGGGAAAAATCTGTGGTTTGAATCACAGCTGACACTTTCTGGCGCTGACCTGAGCTGTCTGCTAAAGGTAGTTTCGCTCTCTTAAGCACAGATACACTTGGCATAAGCCAAGACTTCATGACTTAGCAGGACACCGGTATAAATTGCTGGAATACTGTCTCAGACAAATTCTTGCCCATATCAAGCACCTACAGTTGTATAATGTGAAGGTGGGGACGTGAATTGCTATAAGCAGTAGAAATAGAATTTATATGGTTACAGAGAAAGTACAGTAACAACTCTCATGGTGTGAGAACTGGATTTGGCACAAGATATTGATTGAGAGTGTACGGGAGAAGAGGCTCCAGGGACAATTTGGGATGGGGGGAGGGGGGCTGGACTAGAGCCTGATTATTTTTCACTTGAAGGGAAGGAATCCTGTCTGGTAATACAGACACGCAGCTGAGGATTTTCGCTTATGAACTCTGTCCTTAGATCTGCAATTCTTTCCTGAGCAACTCTGGGCAAGATCTCATGAATTCTCACCTTCCCGCAAAGATAGATAAATATATAAAATATATACACAAGGATGTTTACAAGTGAGTATTTTGAATTTGGTGGTACTATTCAAAGAGCTGGTATCTGTGGCATTTGGAATATGGGGGATGGTCTGCCAGGTCATTTATTGCCCAGCTACTTGCAAGAGTTTCTTGTGCTTTGATGAGCTGGATGCTGCTGTATCACAGCTACTGTAAGGTGGGAGAAAAAAAAATTTCTAGTAGTATGTGCAACTCTATCCTTGTGGTAGGAAAAAGGATCGAGATCTCGGCTGAAAAACACATTCTGAATAGGTGCTGTTATTGAAAAACAACTCACCAAAGTCTGCATTATTATCTTTCTTGTTTTCATGGAAGACACAACTATGGTCTAACGATTTCTTCTAATCTGGCGACCACTCAGATGCCTGTTGCACAAGGAATACATGCGAGCCGTTTCCCAAACACCAGGCACTTTTAGATGTTTTTAATTTCCATCACAACTCCCACTTCTACTGCTGGTTTAGGTGCAAGATAAGAAATTGCTTGTAGCTGGTGTGTAGCTTCTCTCTCTGATCAGGGTTATTTGATCAATGCACCTTTTGAACAAATACTTCACATTGGCACAGAGACATGACTTCAAAGCATCTTACAACTCTGTTCCAAAAAGTGTTAACAACTTTTCTTTTTTTAGAAATCCAATACATTCTGCATTTTATCAGCTCTCTTACTGTTTTTATACGTCATATTGCAAGTGTTCCTTGAAGAAATCTTTAAGATTAAATTTCACCTCAGAAGCTGTCCGTTTCCCATGCGAAAGTGGTTGAATTTTATTTTTCTCCTAAATAACATAGGTGTGAGGGAGAGGAACGTGTCCGCAGGATCGAGGTGATAGTGAAGGAATACCGAATCTTTTAACTTGAAACGATTCATGGAAGTGGCTCTAGTCAGGACTCTTCAATGATACAGGGTGAAGTTTTGCTTTTCACTAAACTTGCTGAAAAATGCAGAGGCATTAAAGAGGGCTCAGAGGACAACAAAGCAAGGCGCTTTAATAGGATGAACTAACATAAAAGGCTCAGTGAGCAAAGCCTTTTCCCACCAGAGAGACAAGAATGGGGAAACACAATACTCAGCCCAGCAGCTAGGCTATGGAAGTGTGCTGGGCGACACAGAAAGAAAACTTTTTAATGCTCTAGACAAAAAGCAGACAGAAACCAGAACCAGTTAAAACACGTGAAGTTTTTCAGATTATCGTCTACCTGAATTTTGATGTTTGAAGACTCAAAGTCCTTTAGTATTTTAGAATATAATTGGTTTTTTTTCCCCTCATTTCTTTTAAGAGGGACGACTCCCGTACTTGAACAGGAGGTCGTTCCTAGGGCACCCAGAGCCACCCACCACCACCTCCCACCTCCATACAAAATGCACGGCGGCTCTCCGCCGTCAGAAAGGCGAGGAGCGACTCCGAGGTGCTCGTTCCCAGGCGAAAACCACCCTCTCCTCCTCCTCCCCAGGCCCCTGTCGAGGCCACTGAGGCGGCTGCCGCGGCCCTCACCCCCGACGCCCTTCCGCGCCGTTCCTGCGCTCCCCCGCGTTTTCCTGCCCGCCCGGCCCGGCCCGGCCCGGCTCTTCCTGCGCCGCGCCCCCGCTCCCCTCCCGCCCCCTCGGCCTGGGCTTGCTGCCGGGGCCGGGCCTCTGCGCAGGGCCGGGCGGCACCGCGGGTCCCCCGCGGCGGGGGGCCCCGAGCTCACCGGGCCCGGCGGCGGGGAACAACAAAAAACCAAACCCAAAACCGAACAAAAAAAAAAAAAAAAGGGGGCAAGAAAAACCCAAACCCTGAAAACCACTTTTATCTTGGTAATAAGCAAGTGAATAAAAAGCGTGTGCTGCAGCGGGGAGGGAAGTTTAAAGGGTCCTGCAGCAAGCGGCAGAGGCGGGTGCCGCTGCCTGCCCCGGGGCGCCGCCGCCCTCGCCTCCGCGCCGCGCCTGGCCTCGCCTCGCCTCACGGCCGCCGCCGGCGTTCGCAGCTCTTGAAAGGTTAAACCAGCACCCCAGAAAGCGTGAAACGCCGCTCAGCCTCCGTGAATGCTGGGTTAATGGGTGTTAAGCCCGAACCTTAAAGGTGAGAATTTTAGCGCAGCAGCTCTAAAGCGGGTCAGGCCACAGCGTCAGTGTTTTTGGTGGGAAGTACTTCAACGCTTCTATTTACTGCTGGTTATTTCACACCAGGAGCACCGAATCACCCCCCTCAAAGCGGGCACAGCCTTTAGAGCGCGGTGAGGGAAGCGGCGGGATGCGGGGACAGGCGTGTCCTCGGCCTCCCGCCCCGGACACCCCAGCTCCACCTGAGAGCTTCTCTCAGTACAAACAGGCAACCCTGGGTGAGCTTTTGGGGCAACGTGAAAGCAACCAGGAGTTTTTGGGGTTTTGGCAGAAGTGCATTGCAGGTCTTGGATTCTTTATGAAAGGATTTTTGTTGAAATCTCGATTTTTATTTTTATTTTCACTTAGCCGAAGCAGCACTGACTCGGCAGCCGCCCGTACGAGGCGGTAGGGCCGGGCAGAGAGCCCCCAGCCCTGCCGCGCTGCGGGTGTAGCTCAGCCTGGGCGCTGCCGGGCGGGCGGCGGGAGCCGAGGACGCCTCCGCCTCAGGTGCGGGAAGCCTGCGCCCTGAGGCGGCCAGGGGGGAGGGAGGGAGGGCCGGTAGGGCTGGGGCCGGCACGGGGTGAGGCAGGGCAGCGTCCCTTGGGTGCTGAGCCCAAGAGCAAGGAGGACCTTGGGTCTAGCTTGATTTCTCCCCTCGCGGTATATGGGGGGGCTGTAGTTTTTGCGTGGGAACGGCGTAGACCTGCAGTAGTTCTGGTGTGCTCGTGTAAGTATGTGTGGCTGCAAGATACTTCCCCTGCTGAAGTGCGGTGAGAGTAGGTGATGCTATGTGAAATTAAAGCCCGAACTAACAACGTCTTGGTAGCTGGAGTTTAGTTACAAAATCCACTGAGCACAAGTGCAAAAAGTGTGGCACGGATCATAGACAAAGTGCTTATTTCAGTCTTGCCTTTACTGTAGTCCTCCAAACTTACCTGAGTATTGTCTGTGATCCACCTGTGGGCAGCCTTTTGGGAACAGGTTATTAAAGACACAAGGCACAGAACAGGTCAGTACCACCCCAGCTTGACACCTTGGGAATTACGATATGAATTAATGCTTATTCAGGCAGAGGACCCAGCTTTCTCATGCAGGTTATCAAGCAGCTTTTACACCGGCCTCTGTTGACCTTGTGTGCATTTATGCAGATACTTTGTTGATAAAATAACCAGAGTTTTGATCTTTCTTCCTGAAGAAGTTTCCTTGGGACTTGTTAATTTCATCAAAGCGTTTATTTGCAGGGATAGAAGGGACTGCAAACAAACAAATCCGCTCAGGTACACTGGAGAAAGCATAAGCATTCCTAGAGGTCATGCTTTTCATCCCGTTTGACTGTTTCCCTGCACGAAATGAGGTTAGTATGGCTCTGAACAACACTTGTCTTCAGAGCAAAGTGGAACAAATAGCAAAGCTGTGTGCAAAGGCATTTTGATATGTATCACTTGCAGCCTTAGCCTTGTGTGTGGCCTCTACTCTCTTTCTCTTATGGGAAATCAACCTAATAAAACTTCTCCTTCCCTTCTAAATGAATGTCATTGTTATAATACAATGAGTCAGAAAAGAAACAATATTAACCACAAAATAATGGCAGTCTAACCACCAGCATGAGTTCTCCCCCCGTCCATCAATCAAGTGCAATGCCTTAACTGAGTTTCCTCATTGTGATCATAATCTGGCAATAATTTAATGAAACTGAAAGTGGAGGAGTTCCCACAAACCAGAAGTAGGATTTTCACTGATATAATTGCATGCATGAGACCTCCGATTCAGAGCCAGGGAACTGAAAAAAGCTTGTCACCTGTGAGCATTGCCTGGATACATCTCGCAGACCCGCATCTGCCTGGGTTTTGGAGGTAGTACAATGATGGCTTTAACATGTTGAGAGTTTTGATGACATAATGAATGAAGCCTGTGACATTTTATGTCTGATACATACTTTGCATTGAATTTAAAACGCTTGCAAAACCTGCAGATTCAGGTAACGCTGCAATCCCTACAATTTGTTGTGCTGTAGGAGTGGAAAGGATGTCAAAATATGAACTCCTTACATGAAGGCAGAAACAAGTATGTCTTAGGTTTCTGCTTGGTTCTATCTGAGGATAGCTGGCTGCCGAGCTGCCTTTGGTCTGTGACCGTGATGCTCTTTGGCACATGGCACGCTGGCCTGGAGATAGTCTATTTAGACAGCTCTTAAAGGTTGGTAATACTCTGCTGTTAGCCCTGCTGTTAGACTTGGAATTTCAGATGAAGGTAGTGGAGGACTCAGACAAGCCCTGCAATTTAAATAAAGTTGTGGTCTAACAGAGATGGGCACAAACGTAATTCATAAGGGTTCATGAACAGATTTCCCGTGTTGTCAGAATGGTACTCAGGGGTTCAGTCACACTCGTGCAGGTTCTATATTACTGCTGTGTCCATTACAAAGAAAGGTCTGGCCTGTTTGACTAGTTGTGGCTGAGGTACAGCAGTTTCTGTCGCTGATGATACATGAGAGGAGTATGTAAACACTGTCAGTCATTTGCCTTTGACTTCTGGTTCTGAATGTTGTGTGTCCGTTTGCATTGGAGTTAAATGAGCGTGACCTGAGACCGTGAGAGTGATTTAGGAAGAAGGCTTGGACTTTCGTCTGCCTTGATCATAGCAATCTTTAAAATGCTGGCACAGTATCCTGTGAATTTATTAGAGTTTGCAAAGATAAAGTTTGTTAGAATAAGTGAGATGAAAAGCAAAAGGAGACCAGAAGAACAGGCTGCCCTTCTTGTTTCCATTTGTAGCTACACGTTTCTGGATGTCTGTGATTTTAATTTACCTTTCACATGGAAGGCCTTTCAAGTGCAGACACATCTCCTCTGTGCCTTGACCTGGTCATCTGAGCCTGAAAGCTGTACAGCTGGGTAACCACAGGGCAGCCTACACTAATGTGCCACATTTTGTCTGGCTTAGTAGTTTCAGCAGAGCTAACATGGCTAGCTGGTGTCTGGACTTGATCTGTCTTGCATGCTGCCAGCCCTAGATAGTCTAATTTATCTGCCCCCAGGCATGCAGATGTACCCAGAACTGTTTTGATTGCAGAGACATTACTACAGTTCCGTTTGTGGTTGCTGTATTTCAAAAGAGAGCTCTTATATGTAAGGTGCTGGGGAAGCTGAAATTACGCTGTTTACTTGTCTTCTGTGGAGAAGGATGAAAATTCATGCTTTTTGTCTTGCTTTTCTTAAGTGTTTTGTTTTGTTGCTTTGGTTCGGTTTGGTTTTTTAAGCACGTCAGGCATCATTCCCCATTACTCCTTGTTCAGTGGTCTGTCACAGGATCCTGCTGGGTGGTTTCCAAAAGGCTTTGCTTGGTCTTTGTTATTATACAAGTTAATTAGCAGTGGGACTATGAGTGGAAAGCATCATAAAGCAGAAAGGAGAATGCAAGAATTGTACAGGGACGATACTCATTTAATGCAGATCCTATGCTCAGATCAAATTTGTTCTCGCAAAAGGTGGTGGAAATTTTATCCAAGTTGTTAACAGTTCAGCCCACTTATATACCAGACCTGCATCTGACCCTCTCAGTCATCACAGCCTAATATACTGAGGCTGGCTCTGGGTCAGACCTTGAACTGTTGCTGTCAATGAAAGATTTACCATCAGTTTGCATGGGAGTGGTGTTGGAACTGTGGTAAAAAATGAATGATTGTTGTACTTCTTAATTTTTCCTGTGCTGCTCCTTGCATGCTGGCTCAGTTGTTGCTCCCAGCATGAAAGGGAAATCCTGCAAAGCTGATCACGCCTATAAGTTTCAGAATGACAATATGAGACGTTTAGGAAAACCAAACTTCAGCCCCACCTTGCCAGGCACGGTTGAATGTTTACTTCAGCAAACCCAGAAAGTCTGCATTAGCAGAAAATAAACTGTTTTCTTCACTCATTCTTGAGAATCCAGAATAGTGCAAAACGAGTGAATGGTGGCTCTGTGAGTGTTTATTTCTCTCCATGAAACGGAATTCATGTCATAGTCATGAGAGGTATTTTGTGAAATAACATTTGCCCCAATTTATGGTACAGAACATGCACTGCAAATGGTGTGCTTCTGTGGTGGGTTGACCCTGGCTGGATGCCAGGTGCCCACCAAAGCCACTCTATCACTCCGCTCCTCAGCTGGACAGGGGAGAGAGAGTATAAAGAAAGGCTCGTGGGTCAAGATAAGGGCAGGGAGAGATCACTCACCAATTACCGTCACAGGCAAAACAGACTCAACTTGGGAAAATTAGCTTAATTTATTACCAATCAAACCAGAGTAAGGTAATGAGAAAATAAAACCTAAATCTTTAATACTCCTTCCCCCCACCCCTCCCTTCTTCCCAGGCTTAATTTCACTCCCAAGTTCTCTACCTCCAGTCTCCCAGTGGCGCAGAGGGACGGGGAATAGGGGTTGTGGTCAGTTCATCACACGTTGTCTCTGCCGCTCCTTCCTCCTCAGGGGGAGGACTCCTCACGCTCTTCCCCTGCTCCAGCATGGGGTCCCTCCCACGGGAGATAGTCCTCCATGAACTTCTCCTAACGCGAGTCCTTCCCATGGGCTGCAGTTCTTCACGAGCTGCTCCAGCGTGGGTCCCTCCCACGGGGTGCAGTCCTTCAGGAACAGACTGCTCCAGCATGGGTCCGCCATGGGGTCTCAAGTCCTGCCAGCAAACCTGCTCCAGCACGGGCTCCTCTCTCCATGGGTCCACAGGTCCTGCCAGGAGCCTGCTCCAGCACAGGCTTCCCACAGAGTCACAGCCTCCTTCTGGCACATCCCCCTGCTCCAGTGTAGGGTCCTCCACAGGCTGCAGGTGGGTATCTGCTCCACCATGGACCTCCATGGGCTGCAGGGGGACAGCCTGCCTCACCATGGTCTTTACCACGGGCTGCAGGGGAATCTCTGCTCCGGCACCTGGAGCATCTCCTCCCCCTCCTTCTTCACTGACCTTGGTGTCTGCAGGGCTGTTTCTGTCACATATTCTTACTCCTCTCTCCAGCTGCAATTATTGTTGTGCAGAAACTTTTTCCCTTTCCTAAATACGTTATCCCAGAGGCGCTACCACCATCGCTGATGGGCTCAGCCTTGGCCAGTGGCGGGTCCATCTTGGAGCCAGCTGGCATTGGCTCTATTGGACATAGGGGAAGCTTCTAGCAGCTTCTCACAGAAGCCACCCCTGTAGCCCTCCTGGTACCAAAACCTCGCCATGCAAACCCAATACATTACAAGCCATTTACGATGAGCACCTTGCCTCATTCAGTGCAGATGATGGTCTTATAACAAGAATAAAGACTGTAGAGACATTCTTGTTTAATACTGAATAACAAAAAAAAACAAACCCCAAATGAGTCCTGAGGTATTTCTTGGAAACTACTAGTACTTAACAATTAAGTCCTGAGCTAACTCAGTCTCTGCTAACCGTACTGGTTTTGGCTGGGGTAGAGTTAATTTTCTTCACAGTAGCTTGTATGGGGCCATGTTTTGGATTTGTGCTGGAAACAGTGTTGATTACACAGGGATGTTTTCATTACTGCTGAGCAGTGCTTACACAGAGTCAAGGCCTTTTCTGCGTCTCACCCCACCCCACCAGTGAGTAGCTGGGGGTGCACAAGGAGTTGGGAGGGGACACAGCTGGGACAGCTGACCCAGACTGGCCAAAGGGCTATTCCATACCATATGACATCATGCTCAGCATATAAAGCTGGGGGAAGAAGAAGGAAGGGGGGGATGTTCGAAGTCATGGCATTTGTCTTCCCAAGTAACCGTTACGCGTGATGGAGCCCTGCTTTCCTGGAGATGGCTGAACAGCTGCCTGCTGATGGGAAGCAGTGAACGAATTCCTTGTTTCGCTTTGCTTGTGTGTGCGGCTTTTGCTTTACCTATTAATCTGTCTTTATCTCAACCCACAAGTTTTCTCACTTTTACTCTACTGATTCTCTCCCCCATCCCACGGCAGGGGGGAGTGAGCGACTGGCTGTGTGGGGCTTAGTTGCCAGCTGGGGTTAAACCATGACGCTAGCTCAGTTAACTGGCACAAAGTCATAACCAGAAGAATGGGGGGATCAGGGGGCAAGGGGGCTGCTGGGGAGCTGAAAGTTATAGGAGATCAGAAGAAAAGAGCTGCTTGGTCAGGACAGGCTCTGAGGTAAACTTCCCATATTATCCACACAACTAGAGTGCACTTCTCTGCAGAATTACAGGATTTTTTTTTTAATAGACAAATTATTGTATTTTACATATGAAACCATGGTTTCTAATAAGGTCTGGGGTGATCCGTGCTATGATGTGCTGTTACTTCCATGTACCTTAAAAAAGAAAAAGGTGAGGCCAGGGTGCTCACAACTCACACCTTGTAGATTAAACACTTAACCTAATAGCAGTTTAGGAGGTAAAGTTGAAGGTTTTCCTGTGGGTCAAGGGCATCTGCACCCTCTTTCTGTACCAGATGGAATTTTTCTGTCTTAAGTCTTCACACATCCTGTGAATGATGGGAATATCCACTTAAATACATTTTAGTTTTCTTTAATCTCCAAGAATGTGCTAGCATCATTGTTTGAAGCTCAGATTTTGGAGAAGATGAACCACTTCTGAGTCTGTTGAGGTTTTGCTCATTCTTAAACATAGGTGATTCCTGGAACTTGGGTATTAGTTTTCTTTCACTTTTTTGGAACCCGCCTCCGCCCTTCTTGATTCTGCCAGGTGTGGAAGGAGAAATGGCAAAAGTCCATGAGAAATGAGCATTCCCATGGGGTTATAGCATGACTGGACACAGGGGAAATGCCACTGTGTGTTCCGTTAGGGATCAGTCAATATGATCTACAAACGTGCATTTTATGAAACTTGCAATATCACAAAAATCTTAGTTTTGCATAAAACTGTGTAAAGATGACAGAAAAGTCATTTAATACCTTGTTGCACCTTCAATCATAATGAGTATGCAAGGTCATCCTAGAAACGTTTTTAACTTGTTTGTAAAGATCTTTGTGGGTGAAGACTTGCAAGTTCTTCAGGTCATCCATCTTAGCACTTTGCTATCCTTACCACTAAAATCCCTAAAATTCTCTTTTTGCAGTTTAAGTCCATCACTTCTTATTCCATCTACTCTGCCTACAGAAGTTAGTCTTCCATTTGCACTTGTGGAAAATTCTTACGTATTTAAAATCTGGCAGGCTGCCACCTCATTCTCTTAGTCTTTAGACTAACTGATCCCAATTAATGCAATGATTCCTCAAAGATTTTTTTTTTCCTAGACCTCCAGTGATTTTTTTATTTTTTCCATCTGGACTCTCTTTAATTGGATAATATTTGTATGTGAGCATGCATATAAACGTTTTAAGAATAAACTAAAAGGTCTTACAGCTTTGAACAGATAGCATTGTGCACACCAAACAACAATGTCTACACGAAGACAGGATGTTACTAGTTTTAGAACTGTCTTTAAAAATTAATGAGTATGACCCCTTTTAACAAACAGTAGTGTTGAGAGTATACAGGATAGTCTGCAACATTTGGAACATTTTCATCAGCTTATCAAAAGCTGTTATCAGTGTCAGTTCAGGTGAATGAGAAATACTGGTTACTTATGGGGACAGTTTTCTAATAAAAGCAGAAGAAACGTTCCTGGCTGCATCCGGATTTGCGTACAAATGCTCTCTTAAAGGGTTGTCTGGTTCTTCTCGGTGCTCGTAGGGGAAACTTAGGAAATTCAGTGCTAGTATAAGTGAATCACCTCTCGTTTGGTACTTTGCTTGCAGCCTGTCACCTGTAAAGTTTGCAGAGAATTAGTTCAGTCAGCTCAGCTTATGGCAACTTAGCAAACAGGAACTTTTCCTGTCTTCATTGTTTTATGCCCCAAAATCTAATTTCAAACCACATTCCTCTCTGACTGCTGAGGGCAATGGAACGTGTTTTCCTGCGGATGTGTGCCCTGTGCCTGCCCAATGCAATCATTTCAGCTACCCTCATCTTTGCTACGGCTTCCCTGATGTCTCGGTGTCCCCGCAGCAACCTGGCTAGGGAGAGGGCTGCTCCAGGATTCAGCAATAGTGACAGTCCTGGAAAACCCCGCTGCTTCGGGATCTTCCTGTTCCTCCCACCTTCACCACCTGCCGGCGCTCGCCCCTCTACTTCTAGTCTGTTCTGCTTCTTGTTTTCCATTAAAAAGTGCTTGCTTTGTACGGGGGAAGAGAGCTGCCAGGAGGGGATGCTTACAGCATTGATTTGGGGGGGAAACAGAAGGGAAGTGCATTGCCATCCTGGAGAGGGGAAAATGGTCCTACCCCAAAAGTTCATTTTCCCATGAGCCTGAAACAGTTGTCAGTGGTCCTGGTCCCATTCTGTTGGATCCCTGTGTCCTGGTTTCAGCTGGGATAATTTTCTTCCTAGTAGCTGGTGTAGGGCTGTGTTTTGGATTTAGGATGAGAATAACGTTGATAACACCCTGATGTTTTAGTTGTTGCTAAGTAGTGCTTACACCAGTCAAGGACGTTTCAGCTTCCCATGCTCTGCCCAGTGCACAAGAAGCTGGGAGGGGGCACGGCCAGGACAGCTGACCCAGCCTGGCCGAAGGGCTATGCCATACCACGTGACGTCATGCCCAGTATATAAACTGGGGGAGTTGGGTGGGGGGCAGCGATCGCTGCTCAGGGACGGGCTGGGCATCGGTCGGTGGGTGGTGAGCGGGTGCATCACTTGTTTTTCCTGGGTTTTGTTCCTCTTTTCCTTTTCACTACAATTAATTAATTATTATTGTTATGATAATATGTCCATTATTAAACTGTTCTGATCTCAACCCACGAGTTTTCTTACTTTTGCCCTTCCGATTCTCTCCCCCATCCTGCGGGGGGAGGGTGAGCGAGCGGCTGCGTGGGGCTCGGTTGCCGGCCGGGGTTACACCACGACGCCCTGGTTTATCCTCCCGAGCCCCGTCTGGGCGCAGTGTTCAGTTCGACCTTGCGTAGATACCGCCTGGCCGCTTTGTACCCAGACAAAAAGAACAGTTAGCGATCCAGCCCGTGGTTAGGTAATCAGGTAACAAGTGATTACTGGATTGATGAGTTCACTTCCACGTCAGTATCCCTTACAGACCTGGGGTGCCTTGCTCACAGCGCCTCAAACAAACTCCCGCCGCGACAGCAGTGACGGGGAGAAGAGAGGACGCTTACTCCAGCCGCGGAGGCCGCGCTGGGCCGCTCGGATGCCGGAGCCGAGGGAACCGTGCGGGAGCAGGCGTCTCCCGGGACGCTCCCGGCACACCTTGCCGGCCTCCAGCCGTCTGTGAGAGAGGCAGCGAGGTCCCCGTGTCTCCAGCCGCCCGCCAGCCCCGATGGAGGCCCGCGGGGCTCCGGCCCCCGGCGCGGCCGCTCCGGGCGGCGGCGGGGCGCGGCGCCACCTGGCGGCTCCGCCCGGCGGGGGGGGGGGGGGGGAGGGGGGCGGCCTGCGCCGGGCCGCGCCGCGCCGCCTTCGCGGGTGGGTACCTGCTACGCTAAGCGTGGGGCACGGCGGTCTTAAACTTTTCCTTCTCCCCATTCGTGTTATCGAGTTAATGCTACGGGCAAGGAATTATGTAGCACAACGACTCGGTCCTGTGTGATGTTCTGGTAAAGCAAGCAGTGTGATACAAACTCAAATGCACCCAGTGGAAGGATTTAAAATGGTTGATAGGTCATAAAATGCCATTGTGTATACGGCAAGATTTGAGACTTCTGTTCTTGGGCTGACGGTACTGAACGTTTCTGTTATTCTGACTGTTCTGAACTAGTCAGGAAAAGAGGGAGATGTGAACAGAAGAGAGGATGCTGTTACCAGACTTCTGTTTGTAAAGGCAATAGGAGAGCTGAGACAATAGTTTTTATAAATGACCTGTGGGGCTATGACTGCAAGTCTATTTCTAGATTAGCCAGAACGTGCCCCTGAATCTTATGGAATCTCATTGGAGACAATAACTGTCCCAGATTCCTAGGATTTTTCTGGAGACTCTGGTACCTAGACACAGTAGTAAACTGTTAAAAATACATATCTCAACGTTGTGCCTCTGCTCATGATATTTCTCAGTATTGCTATGGGCCACTGTCTTCCTGGAAAACAAGTAATGTTCCCATTGGAAACAGCGAGAAATAGTGAAAGCGGCAATTTGTAGTGAAATTGTCTGAAATTAAATTTGTCAGCTTCATCTGCTGGGAAAAAAAAAAACAACAAACAACACAAAAAACCCCAACCTTAAGCTATGTAGAAAAGCGATCAATTACAAACAAGTTGCTTTTAAATGTTACTTAGATATACAAGTTCAATGAAATTTAACTACATAGCAGGGTGGTTCTACTCTTTTTAAAACCAGGGCAGAAATAGACATTGAATTTTGTAGTGGGTTAACTTTGATTAACTTCAGTTACCTAATCTCCAAATTAGTAAGGGTGTAGGAGGCTGGTTAAGTGAAAAAAACCCTTGTTGTTAACCTAATTACAGGACAAAGTCTTTTACATTGGAGAACAACCTATGCATAGAGAAAGACGCTAAAGGCAAACAATGAAGGAAAGCATTAAAGATGTCAGATCTTAATCAGTTTTGAGGAGAGCAAAATGTAGTCAGTGTAGATATACAGCAGTACAAAGTCCTGTACACAGTATCCTTCTACCAGCACTCCAAATTCAAGGAATATTGACATGTAAACAATCGAAAACAAACAGGGTACGTATTGAGATGCTAGCCTGAGATTTTCACACAGACTAACAATTACACTAGGCTTGCTGTGTGATTCTGAACCTGTCTGAGCATCAGGTGGAAAGTGTGACACTGGGTCAGTTGTTCATCTGTGCTAAGTCAAGGTTGGCTGATGGCTGGGGAGACGGCATCCAGCTCTCCTCCGCCTCTGCAGCCTCTCTGGCTCCATCCTCCACGAACAGAGAACTGCAGGTACGTTGCCTGCTGTGCCTCTGCAGAGCTGCTGGCCTAGAAACAAGTTACTGCTGCTGCTTTCATACAGACGAAAGAAACAGTTGGTGCCCTGAAATTGTTGTCTGTCCCCTCCTGCTAGAAATTTTGGATAACACTGCAGTAATTATAGCCCGTACCTGAGAAACATAAGACTTCCCTGTCCTGATATTCTTTGGGAGGAGAGTAGATGCTACTTTCTCTGAGACCCTCTGTGTATGCACTCTTCACTCTTTTAAAACCTATTTGTGTAACAGTCCTTGATGTGTACAGCTTCTCTTCCCTCTGTGCTGAGACTTGGAAATTGGCACATGCACAAATAGAGGATGAAGAAGATCATAGGATGAAATTAAAAAGGGGAAGTTTAAGCTGAACACCAGGAAAAATATCTTGCCAGTGAAAAGTATTCTGTAGCGAGTCCAACTTCGCCAGGGGAACAGTGGAAACTCCATCCGCCGGAGTATTTAAAACTAATGTAAAAGTCAAATAAATACGCAGTAGGAACAGTTTTGCCTTGGCAATGAAATAGAACAGATGGCTTAGCAGATATCATCCATCCCTAACATCTATGGTTTTGTCTGTAAGATGTTAAGTGTCTAGAAATATCCTGCACAGGGCTTGTGTCAACTGAAGTTGTATAAGCCATTACAAAAATCCATATCCCTCTGGGTTTTATTTAATTTTCCTTTTAGAACAGCAATAACAGTTAAAGTACAGGGCATACACTGGAGATAAGTAACTGGCTGGGATTAATGATGCTTGGTTGTATGCTGTGCCATCAAGTTTTAGTCAGCTGATCATGAATTGAAAGGGTATGACTTCTGCCTCAGTCACTCTTACTTAAAAGAAAATTTTCCTTCCTTCCCCTCCTGGACGCAATCAGCCTGTAAACCTCATGGGCTCACCTTGGTCCAACATTGTTAAGTCATAGGTTGGACGCCCGTTGCGGTTTATTTTTTTGCTATATAATTTATATAATTTGCTTGGCCTAGACATCCTTGGCAATAGCTTAGAAATGTAGTGCTATAATAAACAGTCTTACCAAGTATTTCACAGCATTGTCCTAATGGAATAAATCCCCACTAGACCCCAAATCTTCTGCTGAGCTTCACTCATCGCTCGTGTCCTGCCTGGCTGCAGAAAAAAAGACGGGGTTTGCGTTGCATCCTGATGGTTAATATGTTTACACCGTTACAGACCAGAAGGGGGGAAAAAAACCTCCCCAAAGGCGAGGAGCTCTGCTGCGGGATGTGTCACGTGTGTGCAGTGTTCCTCTTGTGCAGAATTCGTGTGTGTCCGTAGCATTAACGTCCACAGACAGACGCGCTCGTGTGCTGCCGATTTGTGTATTGTACAGCCTGCAGTATCAAAAGATTCAGTAGAGGGTTCTGCTGCTCTGAAACAGTTGTTAACCTGGAATGCTTAAGTTTGTTAGTGTTCATTTTTATGGCAAGGTTTTAAAGCTTTACACTGGAAGTTGACCTAGTAGTGAAAGTAGTGATAATATGGAATGCCTTTGTATGTTTTCACGTGTCTTATACTGCTATCATGTATTGCGCAATTACATAATAAAGGCTGCCTGGTTGTAATGTTAAAGTTGTAAAGCCAAACCCTCAAGAAGTCAGGAAGCGCAGAGTACCCCTTGCACCACAGGGGACCCTTGACTTTGACAAGCGACTCCTGTGTTGCAGCCTTGTCTGTAGGCTGCTGTGTTTATGGTTTCATCGCCTGGTATGAAGTGGTGGAATGTGCTCGGTGGGCGAGACTCCTCAGATAGTTCTGCTCCCAAAGTCCATTAAATTTTTGCTGAACTAACAGTGGTTAAGATTCTGGGAGGATTTAGTCAGATTTTGGTGGTGACAAAGCATAACAAAAGTATACTTCTCAGCTGGACCCACTTCAAAGGTAGACATGTTAGAACTTCCCAGTGAAAGTGGTAAATTTGCAGTGATAAGAAACAGGTGATTTTGAGTTTGTTTGTTTGGGGTTTTTTTTCTGTTTTTTTTTCTCTTTCTTCTCCCCCCCCCCCCCCCCAAGAAAACCTTGGTCTGATGCAGACAGCCCTGTGGTAAATGAAGACAGAATGCTTGAAGTTTGGCAAGTGAGAAACAACAGGAGAGTTTACAATGAAAAGACAATTGCTAAGAGGTGTTGGCTGTATATTTTGTCATTTTTCATTTTTGTATTATGAATTATGGACCTCATCCTCTCCTTTTTTGTAACAGACAGCTTTGGTCATACAGACCCGGGCCAAACTTTATAGCAGTGTAGCTAGCTGGTTTTTTTATATACTGTATGTTTTAAAACAAATAAAATGTTAGAGGAACTTTCTAAAAATACGTGTGGTAGATGGGTTCCTAACTGCTCTTTGCAGCTTTGAAAGCTGTTTAATACAGAATCCTTTTCAGCAAGCCCAGCAGGCAGAAATGGATTGCAATCCAAAGCACAGCTCGCATACACATCTAGAAGCTTGTAAAAAGGAAGAGCATCGTGGTCGAAGCTGATACCAGAGACAAATGTGAATTAGAGGGCTTCTAAGGAGCAGCTTTGGCACTGCGTTTAAATTGCCCTTTTAGAAATGCTTTTAACAGTACGTGATAAGTGTATGTTTAAAGGAGGAATGTATCTGGGGTAAGAAGTGATTAAAAATTAATTTACAATAACAGCCTGAAAGGTAGAAGAGGACAGGCTAATGTTTTATTTAAACGGCTTTACCATCCTGTGCTTCTCTAGTGTAAGTTTTGTTATGGAAGTGAAGCCCATAGGATGCAATTCAGTCAGAGCCACCACAGGGGATGAAATGTTTTTTTGAGGAAAGCAATTTAAAAAAAACCCCAAACTTTTATAGATAAAAAGACTAGCAGGATCAAAGCATCATGTAAAGCAATAAAATTAGGAGACAGTTGTGTTAGTTTTGAATATGACGTCATTTTCCATCAGTAAGAAAAAAACACACAGGGTGAAGCCTTTCACTAGGTGAAGCCAAGCCAAGCCCAGAAAAAGTGCTGCACGATGGCCAATGCAGTATTTTTGCATTTTTCATTATGATAATATACACCCTTTGAATGCTGAAGATCTGCTACCACATATGGACTAACCAAATTAATGTAAAATGCATATATAGTGAAGCACAAAGAGCAATGCTGCATGTAGGCCTTATAATCCTAAAGGTTGTCTTCGGAAAAACATGTGGGCTCTTTGAGGTTTGGCTGGCCTGAATCAACTTATAGGAGGAGATGAGCTAAATGCAGAGCAGGCAAAAGCAGCAGTGTGATTTTTAGAATACAGTCTGCATGCTCATTAGTGGGTTGTTTCTGTCAGCTTTAACTAACCATGCTTTTTCCTGTATGTTAGCTAGAATTCTGGGTAAGGATGGTGGTCTAACCCAGCTGGACCTGGGTTAAAAAAAGTAGTAGTACTGCAAGAAAATCTTCTGTCTTGTGACTTCCATCACTAATAAGTTATTGCAGGACTGCTGGAAAAATGCATGTTTCACTCAGATGCTTGAATCCCTGTATGAGTCTTCCCTAAAAAAAAAAAAGAAAGAAAAGTAAAGAAAAAAAAAAAGAAAGCTAAAGCAACCAATGGAATTCAAGAAAACAGAAGAAAATGCTTAAGGAAAAATAACATTTTCTGGTAATGTTGATTATGGGGAGGAATGACTTCAGAAGAATGGTAAATGTGGTAATGGGGCTGGACTTGTTTAGTGTTTTTGGCAGATTCTTTGCTTCTTCACTGTCCTAGGGGTAGCTGGTATAGCATAGGCCTATCTACCCCTGGTTTTGATTAGTAGCATTGATTCCTTTCTGAAGGTGGTTTTGTTGAGCCCTCTCTCTTCTTGTGATCTTCACTTCATCTTTAAATCAATCAGTCATTCCTAATGATTCTGTAATGTGTACGTGGCAAGCTCTTGTGAACAAGCTGGTTGGGCTCAGACACACACAGCGTCTGCAGAAAGTTTAAAAAACAATTATGATGAATAATAATCAGATTTCTGGCGACTTCTTTTTTTTTTTTTTTTTTAAATTTCAGGTGACTTAGGATTTCATCCACTTGGATCAGTACTGTATTTCCACAGACATGGGCATAGTATATGTAAAGTGCCTCTATCTGTGAATGTGGCAATCCATATTTTACCAGATACATTTCTAGCAGTATAATTCAGCTTTCATTTAGACAGTTTTGTAATAGTATAATTCCCTCGATTTCCACAGAGATACTTTTTATTTACTCCAGTTTCAGTGGTATTAGATTGGACCCCAGCATTTATATAGCAGAGTGAAGTCAATACTGGACAAATAAGACAAAATTTATTTTTACTAGGTACATTAAACAAAATCCAGCCCGTGTGTAATTGCTGAATCCACGATGAAGTTGGTCTTCTGTATGTGAAGGGGGAACCATTTTCGCACTGTGCAGGTAAGACAGTGCTGACAGTGCTGTATTTTTGCTGTGTGTTTCCAGCAGAGGGCAGATAAATACACCTTTTCCAACCTCAGTAAAATTTGTAAATGAAAGTTCCACTGTCAAAACATGAGCAGCAAGTTTTGTATATTGCAGCAATAAATTATGAATCTGTAAAAAGAAGAAGAAATAAAATCAAAACAAGCTTTTCATATAAAAGCAAAGTCAAACAAGAGCCAAAATTTGCAACATCAGCTTTTCAGTTGATGCTTTAGCATCATCCTTTTTTTAACCTTGCTTTCTTGATATATTAAGCCATGACATCAGCTGTTTTCTTTCCAGTTTTTCCCTCTTTGGTTAGCACTGCAATTTTGTAGCATTATATAAATGATACATAAGGGGGGGGGGAAATTATATCTACTGTCAGTGTTCTCTGTTGTGCAAGGTCTACTCTTTATTTTTCCTTAGCTGCAGATTCTGGTTATCCACAAGTTTTTTGCCAGATTTCTTCCAGCTGGTACTGCAGCACTCATCGCGTGACCCAGGCACAGCATATGCTTCTCCCTTGGACACCCATTACTTCTTTCCTGAAGCAAAAGCTGAGTAATCTCTGGATCTGAGAATTTCAGTTTGGTTAGTTATAAGCAATTTATCTGACCTGTCTTTTCAGTATCTCACCAGACTGACCATATAACAGGCCCTGGTGTCTCCAACATAGAATCCGTGGCTTTTGGGAGAGTGGGAGGATGTCACTCTTGGAATGAAATTAATTTGCTTCCTGCAGAAAATGGATTCCCTAGCCAGGGAAAGCCCCTCTTCAGGACATGACAGAAGAAAAATTTGTAGCTGCAGGAATTTCCCAAGCCTGCAATTGCCATGCAGGGAAATTTCAGAGGTTCACTGCAGCCCAGTGATACCTGCTGCTTATGTCTCAGTCTGACTCAGTGTCTTTTGCATACACACCACCTTCATTTTCCTGTCATCTAACGGGAAGGCCATGCAACCTTCAAGAATTTGCTTTTAGCTTTGAGAAAATATTCTGAAGAAGTGTTCACCTGAACAAATTTGCCATTTTCTCATATTCAGGTGTGCCACAAATGCATACAATGTGAGCAGTATGGTTTTTACAATGTCATTGCAGTTTGCTTCATATGTCCTGAAGTGGACATGTCCTGTCATTTCTGGGACCTAAGTCCCAGAATGCCCATGTGATTAATTTGTGTATTTGAAATAGACCTGAATTTCCTGTTAGATTTTAGCTAACAAAGATAACTATATCACAAAAAGGAGAAAGACACTTGAGTTGCAGCTCTTTAAATGTCTGGATGCAATACAGTTGTATTTTCACTGCATTCCCCATCTCCAAGAGGTGTCCAGGGACTCCAGGTCACACTATATTTTATCACATTAAAATAATTCTGTGACTTTCTGCAAAGTAGAAGCGTGTCACGTCAGTCAATAGATGTTGTTGTACTATTGGTAAATGAGGAATAATTCCAAAATCAACTGGACTTTGCCATGTTTGTCTGCATGAAGATGTCACTATTTATCATCCTAATGTCTACAAATTCCAGTGACAGACATCTCTGCTAGGTGCAATCCAGTGAAGAACTACAGCCTAAGTCAACGAATAACTACAGAGGCAGCAGAGCTTCCAATGCTACTCTGCTTGGATAATCAGAGGCTTTGACAAGAAGTGGATTATTTTGCTGATCAAGTATATAGCCCAAACTCACGGGCTTTGAAAGTCATGACTTCTCCTCTTTTGGAAAAAAGTGGCATATCTAATCAAACTCCCTTTGTCTTTGTCTTTTAAAAGTACTTATTCAGCATATGGAGGGAAAGGAAAAGGGCTTGGGCTGGATTTTCCACAGCCGGTGGTCACACAGGATTGCTATTGAAGGGGAGTGTAGGCTGAACGTCACCGTGTGATTGTACTCCATGGTTAGGTCAGAAATAGTATCACCGCGGGCTTCTCGGTTCCCCTCCTTTGTTGAGCTCTAACAAGTGGCATCAGTCTGAATACTCAATGAAGTAAGGAGAATCTAGAAAATGGCAGCTTTTTTTTTTCATTTACTCTGCTGTTCTGTTTCATGTAATTATACACATAATACAAAAGCAATTACAGTGTAAATTACTAACCCTTTACTGCCAATTTTGTCTTTCACATGCTATTCTTTTCCCAAAGGCTTATGCCCTCCTGCATCGCATTAGATTGCTCCTGGAGCTGGCAATTAATTTGAATATGAAGGGCCTAAACCCGCAAAAGGAAGCTGGAATAGAGGATGGATGCTGGATCTGGCATAGGAGGAAGCTGTTTGGCTGGCTGCAGCCCTAGGCTGTTGGCCAAGGAGAAATTAGACATTAAATGTAAGAAAAGCACTCCCACCTGAACTGCTCCTCCAGCAGTTTTGCTTTACTTCCCTCATGGCTCACTTTAGTGTCACGTCCGTCCAGTTTCGTAGCCTGAGAGAGCTGAAAGTTGAATAATTGCATGTTTATAATTCCTAAGGCATTCTGACTGTTTCTGTGGAGACAGGAGAAGAGTAAGGTGTGTTCTGTAATAGAAGCAGATTCCTTCAGTAAGAAAAACAGAGAATATTTTTATGGGGCAATAGAACAGTTGGATGTTAACTCATAGGTGTCAGATGATGTCATTCCTGCATGACAGAGACAGGCTGTTTGCAAGTCACAGGGCTATGTTTTTTTCTTCACACAGGACAGGTAAGGCCGTTTGGATCATTTTGTCTGGCTTCCAGCAAGGGCGCGGTGATTTCTATGCTAAATGGGACAGGGTTTTGAACTGTTCGGAACAGATGGAGAGAAAATTGGACTGTTGTGATAAGAATGGGAAATTTCAATGCAGATGGATTAAGAGGTCACCTTTATACTCTAAACTGTTTTTTTTCCCCCACCTGTGCCCAGCATACAGCTGAACTTTTGTGTAATCTATCCTAGTCATACTCACTCTTTTGCCAAATCAAGTAGTTAAAAAAATCCACCTTTTCTATGAACTAATAACACCTTCAGAATTATCTTTCCACTCTGTCATAACAAGGAAATATTGCTCTGCAAATGGAAGATTAAGATATTTTAGGAAAAATTATAAGGAAAAAAAAAATGTTCCAGTAAAACTTCTTTTGCCCAAAGCAACTGAGATGATCTAAAACACTTCCAATTGCCCAATATTTCTGTGGCCTATGAATTGTAACTCGGCTGTAAACCTGTCTTCCTCTGGAGCTATTAGGGGAACACAGCTGTTTACCTGGAGCGTTAGGGGGTTTGGTCACTACTACACATTCTGTTTAGTGATTTACTGGCACTGTTATTCTCCAGTTACAAAGAACATAAAGTAAAGGAAAAGTCATAAACACCTTACCTTCCTCTCAGTTGGTGGTGCTCTTTGGCAGCTGTTAAGCCCTCGGGATATCTGCTTTTGCGGTATTAATGTTAACTACCACACTAACTATAGGCTTTTAAAATACTAGCCTCAGCTAAATGGTGGGAACTGAAGACAACTGGCTGTTGTTTTAATTACCTCTTCATAACTGATTACGGATTTTTGGACATTTCCTGTAGCCTTACAAGATGTCCATTGCTTGTTTGTTTTTTAGGGTCAAGAATGTATTTTTTTCAACAGTGTTTCCCATACCCGGGGCTTTTCACATTTATCCACAGCAATTGGTAAATATTTGAATGTGTTTGTGGAAATTGTAGATCTTTTGTTTGGCAAAATTTCAGGGGCTTTTTAAAAAAGCTTTTCAGCGTTTCTCAATCTGGTTGCCTGGAAAAAGGCCAAACTGTAATATCCTCACATATCAGCCTGCACAGTACACAAAGACCTACTGTTTCTATGACAACAAATAGCTTTTTCATCTCTCCCAAATCAGTTCTATAAAGTACAGTAGCCTGTACAACAGATTAGTGGGAAGATGGCAAGCCTTCTGGATTTGAAGGTGCACACGTACCTGTAAAGGCTCCTATTGCTCAGACTTTGCTTATGCTAATGCTATAGTAACAAACTGGCTGCAGTGCAGCGTGGAGGTGCCTGAATGACCTTCAGGTTAGGTAGCTTAGGTACCGACAGCAATCTGCCGACTGCATAAGGAACTGCGAGTTCATTTGCTCTGCTGAGAAGTGACGTACGTGTGTTGGTTTGTCTTCTTCAAATACTTCCCACTGAGCTGCAAGGAAGCTGTGGTACAGAAGGGAGTTTTTCTTAAAGAAAAAAACTGTTGGATTATCTCTTTCCCGTCAGCATTCAGCAGGCTTACGTATCACACTAAAAGAAACGACTTCAGACTAGGAACAAATTTTCACATTTTTCTCATGTCTTCCCATGCTTTTGCGTCCACATTTCTGGGAATGCTTTATACAGCCCATTCCTCTGCTCTTCCTGAATCTCCACTGAACATTTCTTTTGCCGTCTCACTTCACCAAATTTGCACTTTACTGCTTTTAGTAATTGCTTTTTTAATGGTCAAGTTCCAGGTTGTCTTATCCTTCCAATGCCTTCTCTGCTACTCTTGATCCTCACTATTTCTTTCTCCCTCATCTTTCAAAACTCAGCATTTTTGGTTATCCCTCGAGCCTGTATCTCAGCATTGTCTTTGGCTGTGTCTGCGCTGAATACCAAAGCTGTGACAGCAGCTTGTGGGGAAATCCTGGCTGTCCTCTGCACCGGCTGGCAGGGGGATAGGCGGCAGTGCTGCTGTGTGCTGATAACGTGGGCTTGCTGCCCTTCAGGCGCCTGCTCTAAATCTAGTTCACGGAGCTGCCAGAGTGGTAGCCCTTTCTGGACTCTTTCTAGATGCCAGGCGCCTTGTAACTGTTTAGAGGAGAAAAGACAGTCAAGCTTGCAGCTTGCCTTCTTTGGTGGCAACGGCAGGAGTCAGTGAACACGGCTACATTTACATTCATTTTTCACTCTGCATGCAGGACAAACACACTTCTCACCCACCTGTTCTTACAGCTTTAGAAAATTCTTCCTTTGATGCCTGACTGGGCCGAAATACTAATAGTTGGCAGCAGGAGACAATCTTTTCTTCCACATCGTCTGTTGAGATTTTTGAACTTCAAAGGGAACAAATTGTATCGAAGATGATGCTGAACAGACTGTTGTCCTTACCTAGTTGTTAGTACTGTGTGCTGTGGGCATACATCTGTAAATGTCATTCCGTCTTTTATGGAAAGAAGGCCTCTTTTTTAATCTATTTTGCTTCAGCACTTGGTGTACTGTATTTATTGAAGCCCTTCCAAATTGTAAACTAAATCAAGAAAACAGCTTCCCTTTACTGTCTTTTAAACAAGCACTCTCTTTTATTAAAACATGATTACTTTACTGACGTAAGTCATGGAGGGACAAAATGAATGAATAGCATAAGGCTACTGAAGTCTTTTCATGGAGGAAAAGCTGTTACAATTCCAGCAGGGTGTGAGTTTGACTCTAGTATATATGATATTTTCTTAAGTGCAAATGTGCCAACTGTAATTTGCATTATGTCCTGGGTTTTGCACCTCATAATGGTGGATACAATTATCAAATGGACTGGAATGCACACAGAAAAAAATATTACTATTCCAGAAGTAGTGATGGGCCAGGGTTGAAATACCCCCTTGTTCCTCAGGGAGCCCCAGAGTCATGCTAGCATCCTACTGAAATTCAGGTCAGGTATTTAGAACTAGAATATGAAATGAAGACACAAAATGAAGGAGAAGGATGGGGATTTCAATATTCTTAATCAAAGCAGATGACTGTTCTCCTAGATGGAAACTGGCCATGCAGTTTTTTTAGGAAGAAAAATAGTGTTACAGGCTCCTGTACTAGACTTTATGTTTAAAAAACCTTTGCCCAGCCCAAACTGAACTACCTGGAAATGAGATGAGAGAAGCTGAATCATAGTATAAGCAGGAAAACTTTCAAAACCTCCAATGCCATTTTGCTGTTTTCCTGATGAAAGGCCTGGAGAGGAGTGTGCGGTCATAGGCTGGGGATGCAGAGGGCAGGTGAGGTAGGGGTGTGACACAGGCATAAGGTGCAGTGAGTAAAGCACCAGCCAGGGAGACTGGAGTTTGCTTTTTTATCTCTGCCCCTCAGCTAATTTTCAGAGAAGGGGACAAACAGCATTTGTGCACACTGGGGATGCTGGAGGTGGTTGGCTGCACTCTTGAAGACGGGCCCAG
This sequence comes from Nipponia nippon, assembly GCF_047370975.1. Taxonomy (NCBI): domain Eukaryota; kingdom Metazoa; phylum Chordata; class Aves; order Pelecaniformes; family Threskiornithidae; genus Nipponia; species Nipponia nippon. Next base: position 42,297,446 of record NW_028262369.1, read on the forward strand.
ATCCATTGGTAGGACTGGAAGTGTTTCCGTAGGCTTCAGTCATGCTCAAACTCCAGGAGCAAACCAGCAATGTTACAGACCTTATGTATACTCTCTAATTGCTCCAGAATGGGATGGACACTTTCAGGTATTCCATGGCCTGTTTGAATGCCCTGACTGCCGAACTATTTGTGGCTCATTTTTAGGCCACATTTTTTCCTGTGTTTTTGTGGAAATAGATCCATGATGCCCACTCCATGAAGCTCTACTGTATCTATTTGAGCCTGTATCGATTTAAGTGAAGGAATGTATTGTTTGTCAATAACAATGCATTTGGTCAGCTCCTACTAGCCCGATGTCTGTGAGATGAGAGCTGGGCTCAATATTTGGACTTTAAGATTACAGTTAGGTAAACCTACCGATTGTGTCGCAAAATAATGATGTGTTGAAGATGAAGACCATGTCGTTTGTTTCTCTCTGACCCAGGAATGAAGTCCAGTTGCTTTTAGGTACAAGAGAGGAAACAAATGTTCTTTAGTAGAATTAATTTTAAAAGATGTCAACCAGAAGATGTCCTTTGCTGCCATGTCAGGAAATTTCAGGAAGATACTCCAGGACAGGAGGATTGATGGAAAAGGAAATGTCAGGAGAAATGTAGCAGGAGTTTAAAGAACTGTGTGTGGTAGTAAGCATATTGTATTTTTTATTTGCCTTCTGCTCAGAGACTTAGGAAAAATCAAAGCAATTTTCCTGGCTGCAAGCTAGAACTGTAAACCTCATGAATACAAAATATGTAGATAATCTGAACACATTTGCAGTCATGGTTTGTACAAGCAGATAGGCCATTTCTGTGAGCCTCTTGAGGAAATTTGCAAGTGCTGTGGCAGGGTTTGACCTTGCCAATATTTTATACCAAAACAAGGAAAGTTGTAATTAGGAGGTGCAGACTTGAGAGGGAAAGGTCAGATAATTCACTAAAAACACTATTTAATGTACAGTTCTCTGAGCACAAATGCTGATGTATGAGAAGTACTGTTGATTAAACCTGGTGCGTTAAATCCCTGCTAATACCGTAACACTTAATGGATTACAATGGAACATCATAAGCAAGAAAAACCACAGGAAGAACAGTGTGATTCTTTAATTATGCAGGCAGTAAAAGGGTCGTCTCTTTTTTCCCAATCAAAATTACTAGCAGCTAGAGAAAATGTGAGTTGTTGTTGTTTTATGTGAAAGAAATTCAACTTTCCTCTAAAAAATATTTCCTGCTAGTGACAGTGCATGACACTTAAATATTCAGCAAGCCAGTGTCTGTGGGGATAGGGCAAACACTGCTACCCAGCAGTGGCTGCCTGAGACTTGACTAGTGGGTCTTGTTGCAGTTTCTCTCTGCCACAGGTAGCATTAATAATAACAGCATGATATGATTGCCTGCTTCAGCACTCACTAACACTTTTGACGTACTTTTTGTTACTTAATAAATTAATAATGACCCAGTCAGATCTGAACTGACAGGTTAGGATTTGAGCCAGTCTGTTAAAGTCACTGCCATATTCTGGGAATGCCTTTGGAGTCTGCAGCTCAAGAGAAGTCTGTAGCCCACTCATTCAGTCTGTCTGTGCTTGAATGGTACATGGTCCCTTGGAGCCTGCTGTGACATGACACAGATTAAAGCAAGCCTTAGCTGCACTGTAAGCCTCATGGAGAGTCTTTGAGCTGTGCATCCTCAATATATGCCCCAGGGTATATTTAGTACATTTGAGACACAAGCTCTGCTTGAAATGGCTGTCCCTCAAGGGCCTCTATTGAACCCCCAGTGCTGCAGGCGGTGGTGTGACTTTCCTCATTGTGGAGTTTGTGGCATTTGGCTAAACATGACCCAGACCAAAAGCATGTTTTTATAAGGAGCAGTAGCCATTACCTCCTCTACATTAGCCCCACGTGGAGGTCAGCCATCAGTCTGCCGGCAGGTTAGAAACACCATAAGCATCTGTTCTCCAAAGCACTCACCCAGGAAAAAAGCTGTGATTTTGTTACGATAGGGGTCTCAGTTAGTCCCTGCCTCATGTCTCATTCCTGTTGCCAGGAATTTTACTCTTAGAATAATTCTCCCAAGCTCTGCAACAAAGTTATTGGGTGAATTCTGAAACTTCTTCCATCTTGCCTTACTATTGCACGAGGATTATTTTGCAAGTGAAACATGTCAACTTCCCCTAGTTCTTTTGCAGTATGGGGCAAGTAGGTTTTGCAACCTGAGGACTTCCTATACTCAGAGCTCATCATGGCTTAGCAGATCCTGTCGTTAGGTATAAAGCTCTGCAGCTGCGTTGTACGGATGGTAAGGTCTTCTTCATAACAAAGTCCTTGTTTTCCTGTTTGCATGAGTCTTTTGAGATAGAATTGCATCAACAGCAAGAATAGGTGATGGGGGCCTTGTGTCCAATGGTAAAGGCCTATAAAGTGTGCAGTGACACAGATAAACAGAGCACTGATTCTTTAGGAACATGGATGAAGAATACTCAATAAAGTGAAAATTTCAGTGGTTGTTGAAACCACTGCTTCTTTTTGGTTGATGGGTTGGTCTCTTTCTCACCACATCACAGTGTCAATCTGGGTTATTCTTAGGAAACAGAATAATTTTGGATTTGCACTAGCTACATTGTATAGTTTTAGGTGCTCTTTTACTGTGTGGAGCTTTGAAGCAAAGTCTTCTTTCTTCCTGCCTTGGCTTTAAGTTTTGATGAGAATATAAAGACACGTGGCACAGTTCTTCCATCAAGCGCTTTTAGAGGTATTGTTTAGGACTGATGTAAACTTCAGGGGTTCTGAAAGCAAGCTGAGTTTTAACTACCATTGAATTTTAATCTTTTTTCTCCATGAGATTGCATCTTGTCAAAAATCTAATCTGTTATGCTTACACACTAGCATAGCAACCCTTTCTACAAACAGGAAAAAGCGATGAAGACAAATGAACCAAAGCTGCTGTTCTCTTCCACGTTGCCAACCCTCACTTTTTATGACACTGGCAGCAGCAAAGAGGCAAACAACAGAAAGAATGCCCAGTTTGTAAGGGCGTCTTTTTAAAAGGTGAAGAAGTATACATAGCTAGTTCATTCCACAGGACTGAAGTAATAGTCCATTGGAATGGATCCTCCAGTCTCTTGAAAAGTTTGTGAACCCGAGATAATATCCCAGGCAAGTCCTCCACACTTGGGATTTTGTAAGCAAACTCAAAACCAGGTAAATTACATGTAGGATTTAATTGTTCATAATTATTGTAGGGCTATGCCTATTAGCACATTTTCCTTAGAACTTTCTTCGCTAATTCCGTTATGTCAGTCTGGAGACAAAAGCGTAACAGGCAAAGGCTCCCGTTTTCATCCATGGCCCTCAGTTTTTTTTTTTTTAATTTTAACTGACCTTGCATCATTTAACAGTTGATTTTTAGCCTTTTCCTGTTTTCTTTACATCTGTTCTTCTGCTGGGCATGCTATAGAAGGTCATACAAAGAGCTCTGACAATCTTGGCTCATCTACTCTAATGTGCAATTTAAGTGTTCCAGTAGAACTTTCCTTAGGGAATGGGAAGAGGACATGGCCACAATTCCTTTGTGAGACTTGTATCAGCTAGTAATTTAAGGCTGGGCAGCCTGCACTAAGCATCTCAAACCCTGCTGCCTCCCAAGCACTGCTACTCCATTTTTCAACATCTCAGAGGCTTTCTCCTGACGTTATTCAACATTTCACAGCCAAATGTTGTGTAACTGCTGCTGCAGGGTGATTTTAATCCCTGCAACAGATGTGGCTGTTTAAGCCGTATCACAGGTCTGCATTGTTGAGGAACCCATTTGTAGCAGAGGCTCAACACCTCTTTATGCGTGGGTGTTAAACGGGATCACCACTTTGCAGGGACTGCTCTAAAAGATACAGACATAGTCTTTGTGGGCCCTTTGTCCATGTAAACAAGCACTATTAACTGCCACTAGAAGATATTCCTAAACTCCAGAAGTGAGAATTTGAGTGTACAGTTGTTTTGCACATAAACTGACAAGAAAAAACTAGTCCTAGCCTGGTTTTGGAGAAACACCTGCTATTGTCTTAACACTTTTAATTCTGACGTTGACAAGAGAGTCATATAGTAATTATCCAATTTTAATTTTTAAATCAAATTATAGGGGAACAGGGAAGTAATGGCTTTGTTCATGCACTAGCAGTTACCTTCTGTTTACCACTACTCAGAATATCCCTGAGTCATTTGTTATATTTATCCTCCAACTGTGTAAAAAGTAGGACAACATTTCACTGAATTTTGCATGCAGACAATTTGGTTGCTTTGTGCTAACTCATGATATGAGTATGGTCAGGCTAAAATACAACTGGCCAATAATATGTGTGAAATTACAAAAGAAATAAATGCTAGTTTCAATCAGAAGTGTGCTGGTAATAAATACTGTCTATTAAAAAGGGCTATGCAGAATTTAAAAATATGTTCACCTAATACTATACATTTTCAGAAAGCAAACTGATTTAAACATCCAACCAAAAAGAACTTTCTTCCATTTGTGACACATCATTTTCAGACACAACAGTATTTTGCAGATAAATAAAAATCTGCCTTCAGTAATAAGCCAAAAGCACTAAAGAAAGAAGAACTGTTGGAAATGTGTTATAGTTTTTAGATTTACTACTGGCTTCCTAACTGGGAATTAAAAATATCTTTTAAATGATTATTTCATCATTTGACTTCATTAGAAAATCATACATGAGTTAGATCATAATTGATCTTAAATTACAAGCACTTGTTAATAAAACGTTCTGAAACTGATGAGCTGTGAAACTGTCTGCACACTGTGTCATTTCCAAAACACTGTGAAATAAACTGTTACTCTGAGTTAATTACTCCAGACTCCACAGATTTAAAATGCTGAGTGGTGCTAATGCTTGTATAGGTTAGACTGCTCCCTCCTAATATTCAAAAAGTTTGTCCGCTGTGGAGGTGAGAAAGTGGGAAACAGGAAGAAAATTATTTTTAAAACGTATTTTGAAAGCCCAGACTATATTATGCTCCAATCAAATCAAATTATGCAAGGGATTAAGGATAGGCTTTTTGTGCTAAGGGAGTTTTGGACTAGGTTTTGAAATTATTCCTCCTTTCTTCTTTGCTGTCGTAGCTCACCATTTGCAGTCTCTCCAAATGGCTCCAACAGCAGGGTTCAGAAAACACGCAAGACTCTTAATAAGGAGGTGACCTTTATTCTCTGGCCCCAGTGAGATAGCTTGGGTCACTGTTACAAACGTGTGCTTTGCTAGAAACAGGGTAGGAATCACTATGTATTGAATAATGGCCATGTTACATTTGTCTTTTATTTATTTATTTATTTATTTTAAATTTAAACCAGTTGAAAATAAACTCTGCTGACAGCCAAGCCCAACAACTACAAGGAAAAATACAATAATGGAGAAATTGCTCAGATGGAAGATAGTATAAACAACCCCAGCCACCTGAACGTATATGGGAGGTGTGTTTGTTAGAAATATCTGCCAGTGGGAACTTTCTCTGAATTTTATTGGTTTTCTGGTTGCTGTAAAGCAATTGCCTTTGCACAGACCTAATTGATTCTGGAAGAGATTGATTCTCCTTGGATTGAGATGATTTGCGGGTTTTTTTCTTTTTTCCATTTATACATGAACACAATCTTAGCTGCATTCTGAATGTCTTGTAGATAAGAAAATCATCTGTCTAATTTGTACAGCACATTGAGTAGTGGTGTAGAATGAGCTCAGTGGAAACCTGTCCTGTTAGAAAGAGCCAATTCATTTTACTTTTTACTGAGAGCTGTGCTGTCCTTTGGGCAAAATTCTTTCCACACACATACTGGGGGGGGGTGGGGTGGGGAAGGAACCTAAACATTAACAGAGCTACTAAATTGTCATGGAGAAAGGATTTAGGCAGACTGAGAGATATAAGCAACTTCATTTGCCCTATTTTCACCAAAGACTAATTTTCTGATTTCCTTTAATGATGAATAGGAACACTGATAACAGATTAAGATTTATTCCTCACTGGCTATAGTTCTGCAGGGTGAATGATGTGCTTCTTCAGACAGTATAGTCAGACAAGGCAGCATCCCGCTAATTTGAAGGAACCTCCTGCCAGGTGCCCTGAGGCACTGATAGGTGTTAATGGCCCTGATCAGCCTCACCTGGGGCCTTCCAGCCCACCCATGGGCCAGGAGCACTATTTAAGCTCAGCCCTGGGCCACAAGTCTTTTTTTGAGCAATGCTGTAAGGGTGCTGGTCTCCAGCTTAGCCATAGCTATACTTGTCCCTGTCTATGGACCCTGCTGATGTGGACCCTGACCCATGCATGGGCTTCCTGGCTCGGTGGCAGAGCTGTCCTGTCACTATGGGTCTGTCTGGCAATCTCTAGACTCTGTCTGATCCTGACCTGTGGATTGACCACCAAGCCTGGCCTCAGACCTGCATCATCACCATGAACTTACCTGATGGATAGGGGTCGTGGTTAAAGCTGGCTGCCGTCTCCGGAGCTGCCCTGCTCTCGCTGTCAGGTACTGGGGGATGGGCCCTGCTGTAATCCCCAGTTCCCCCTCCAGCTAGTTTGGACTTATACCTTTATGTCTGTAGACCTACTATCTCCCACTTCTTAGCTAGTTCATATGCATATAAACCGACATTTATTAGAAATCAAGACCTCAGGAATATAGTTCTTAATTTCTTTTTAATTCGAGAGCACAAAGAAGCTTTTAGCATGTGTAAGTGGCAAAAGTCAGCTGCAGGATATCAATGAGAAAGAAAATTTTCTGCTATGTCTGCATTTTAAAGCTGTAAAAATTTTAGCAGTAAAAAAGTTCTATGAATTAAATTGTTTTAAAGCTTACGTTAGTTTCGTAGCTGTGTTGGATTTAAGGTATTTTATTTCTTACATTGGAGCAAAAAGTTTCTTCTAGTTTCTCCTAAAGCTAATATCTGTTTCTAATTTGATTTTCTGAATACTTATTACTCATGGCTCTGTGTAGCTAAAAATAGTAATGTATCCAAATATAAGTCAAATCACTAGAGGCTGAAATATGTCTTTATCCATCTAGTGTCCTTGGTTTAATACCTAGAGAAGCATAAGAAAAAAAATACCACTGCATGACTTCATAACTGTAGTGCAAACTAAATTTAAGACAACTTTACCCAAGCAAAGCATCCACAACAGAAATATAATTTGGCTATAAAATCAGAAGGTATTTGGGTGCGGGGCTTTAATTTGTTTTATTATAAAGATGTTGAAAGATGTGTTAATTTAGTCAGGAAAGATATATTATTTGTGAGAGTGAGTTGTGTGTGTGTAAATATTTAATTTTTTCTAACAAGTGTACTTATGTTTACCTGTATGACTTCCTGCCAGAATTCAGGCTTATACTGAACAGGGCTGGAACTAAAAACTAACTAGACCTGAAAGGGTGGCTGAGAAGATACACTCCAGAAAATGCCAAGGATCCTTGAGGACAATGAAGCAATGAAAAAACTTGTGATTTATTTTTGTAGCTTCTGCTAGTCTGGTGAGGTTTAGTTGTCCTAGACTTGCAGATAAGATCAAAGGGAACCTTTAAAATGTTGGCATAGGGAAGAAGAAAGACTGAGCAATTTGCCAGGGGCTGCCCCATGAGCCTCTCTGAGGGCTGATGGGAATGTAAAGATAAATGCGAATGACATCAAGTGAAGCAAGCAAGCTGTCTTTGCCCATGGCTGAGGTGGAGATAACTGGGTTGAATAAGACTTACTAGTACTTTCAAGGAAAGATTAAAGTTTAGGAAAGGTCAGTGTGCAGAATATGAATAAACACCACAGGAACAAGTGCAAGTATAATTTGGATTCAAGGCTTAGTTGAACTGACTAGTAAAGTGCCTTTGTGTCAGGATAATTCCCCCTGTGTGAGGGCTTTTCAGTGATCACTCTATTATAATTGCCTTTCTTTATTTGTACAATGGGTATTTACATGTGTTCACTGTCTGTCTTGTTTTATCATTTTTTAATTGGCTCTGACTTCTGTCCAGAGAACCATTTCTCTCCAAGCAGATAGGAAACTTATCACCCGTGAAAAGCTGGTGGAGCTTCTTTTCTGAAGGTCTTTTTAGACTGGATTAGGCAGGTATTTTTCAGGAATTATGTATGTATAGTTGATTATTTCTTGAGGTCCACTTCCAATGCTGTGATTCTAGATACATTGGAAGTTAGAGCTACAGATACATTTTTAAATTAAATTTTTAATTTTTTAAGAATCTGTGTTTTGTTGGCTTAAATAACAGTCTAATTTGATAAGTCATTTCAGCCAGAACTGCCCCCGACACACTAAATTTGGCTCAGCACCCTGAGTGCAGCTCTATGCATTGCCCATGCATGAGGAAACAGAAGTATGGGCTTCCAAAGCTGCTGGAGCTTGGCAGCCTGTTTCATACTGAATTCTCCTCGCTTGTGCAGGCAGACTAGAATAGATGTGGCCAGAAACAAACAAACCAACCCCAGCCCTACTACAGTCAGTATTTCTTTTCAGATAGTAGGGCTTCCTGTATTAAGTGCTTGGTGTTCTTAATTGGCACCCTGTGATGTCTTACCCGTCTCCTGATCATTGTGGGTTATGTTACCCCCCCCCCCCCATATCTAGTAGAAGCCACCTGCAAGCTGTTGTATTTACATATGCTTTGTTATCCCATGAGCACTAGCTCTGTCTTTTTGATTGACTCACTGGTCCTGCTTTCAGCGTGACTGCAACACTGCGATGCAAGACTGGCTGAGGCAAATACCAGCAGATAGAGGCTTGTGGATGCGTCCTTGAAATTCCACTGAGAGATGGCTATCTCTTTGCAAGGCAATCCCTTTGCAAGCACTACACAATAATTTTTGCAGCAGCCCTGGCAGTTGCCCCACCACAACCAACAGGAGGTTGAGATGGGGGGAAAGACAGTGTTATGCAGCTGTCCTCCTTGTCATGGTATTGTCTGGATTCATGAAACAAGCATCATGTAACATTGGAGGATTTTTCAACAAATGTTTAGCTCTGCAGAACTACTGCGAACTCGTGGTGGTTGCAGAATGTCAGATCATCAAGAAAGTTTGCTAGAGATGTGTGGTGGGCTGACTTTGGACTGCAGCCAAATGCCCACCCAGCTGCTCACTCATTCCCCCTCCTCAACAGGATGAGGTGAGAAAGTAGGATGAAAAAGCTTGTAGGTTAGATAGACCAGATCATTTACCAATTACCATCATGGGAAAAACCAGATTCAATTTGGGGAATATGAATTTATTGCCACTTAAAGTAGACTTGGATGGTGAGAAATGCAGGAAATTAACACACTGAGTGATGTGGGGGGATAAGGGGTTACAGTCAGTCCATAACAGCTCCTCTCTGCTGCTCCTTCCTCCTCACTCTTCTCCCTGCTCCTGCGTGGGCTCCCTATGGGCTGCAGTTTCCTTCAGGGCCTCTCCACCCTGTCCAGTGTGGGGTCCTCCACAGGCTGCAGGGGAATACCTGCTCTGGTGCCTGGAACACAGAGCCTCACAGAGGCCGCCCCTGCAGCCCCTGCTGCCAGCACCTCGCCACAGACACCTGGTACAAGATGTCTGACAACTCGCCCCAGAGGTGCGCTGACCTTAGGCTGCCCAGAGGTGTTCGGAGTGGGGGAATACCACCACCCTGAGACCTGCCTCAGCCCGTGGCTGTGATGGCTGGCTGACTCAAGTGGCTAGTGTCCTGTGGGAGCCGCGCTGCTCATGCGGGTTGTTGGCTTGTGAATGTTGGGAGGTATTTGGGATTTAGCAAGCTATTCCCTGTTGCGTTGTGACAGTCAACGAAGCTCCAGCTTTTGAGCACTAAAAGGAAAGTCCTCCTTGATCAGAGGCCTGTTGCTTTGTCAAGGAAGGCTCATGATGCTGGGGTCCAGCAGGGTCTTGTTTGTGGGTTTGTTGCCCTGGCCACTGTAGCTATGAGTGTTGGTCGTGGCCCCTGTTATTCTGGGAGAGTCCGATCATCTAATCCATCACTAGTCTTCATTGCTTGCTGCCAATTTTGACCATAGAAGAAAACGTGCGAGTATCTGAGCCACTGCAGAATAATAGTGTGTGTTTGGGTCTTGGGGAAGGATGGTTTTGGCCTGTGACAAGAATTAGTGGACTAAGGTCCGGGGAGGCTAGGGCTCTGTAAGCAGATGCTGAGACAGCCTTGTCAAATCTATAGCGACCGAGGACAGTTGCTATGAATGCAGGAGCTGATTTTAGTGACTTCTGGAGTTGTGGCTATGGTATGTATTTTTTAATGCTCTATGAAGTTATTTAATAAAAGCATCAGGAATGTTTTATGAAAGTATTAGGGAATAATATTTCTTGAGTATTCTTATGAAACCACAAATGTTTTTGTTACATATGAAAATTATATTTGCACGTTTGGTATATGAGCTATTTTCTGCAACTTTTTTCTATGTGAAAAGCTTGTGTGTGACTTCAATTTTTTTATACTACATCTATATTGTAATAAAATATTATTAAAGTTGCAAAGATAATGGGGAAGTAATCCTGTGAGTTCTTAATGGACATTTTTCATGAACTTCATGAAACGTTTCAGTAAAAACAGTTAGCTTGTTTGTTTAGTGTTATCTTAAATATATTTTTAATAAACGTAATTTGAGTATTTTTCCTCTTTAATGTTTCCACAGAATATCAGAAATAGTTAATGAAATGTCACGGATGATGTTATGGCATGATCTATAAATATCTTTTAATGAGTTTCCATGTTTTGTTTTGTGTTTGATAACTCCAGCCCCATTTTGGGAAGTCTGATTTTTGTGGAACTTGAATCAAACATTGGCACCTTTTCACAAGTACAGATATATGGGTATATGTGTATAAGCATCTATGCAAATACACTAAAGTTATTAGTATTTGTTCTTTAATTTTGTTGAATGGAATTATTACAACTTTTGTGAAAGCTTTGTGATAAAAGTGCAAATGTTTGAGTCTAATCAACAACAGTTGAAATGATGGAAGTTGGAAATAAATAGTACAGGGGTTCACATTTGGTTACACAGCTCAGGAATATGCCGGTGCTTGGGGAAAAAAAAGATGTGTTTACATTTGGTTTTGAAGTTGCCACTGTGTAACTGGCTCTCAGCTTGACCTTCTGCAGAGAATCTAGGACAGCTGTGGCAGTAAGCCCCAACATCTGGCTGGAGGCACCAGAGGTGCTCTGAGCAGTGCCAGGGGCTCAGGAGGCAGAAACTCGCTGGGGCCGGCTGCCCCCAGTGCTGCGGGGCTGCAGCATGCTGCTCTTGGAGAAGCGAGAGCCCCTCTGCCTGGAGCATGGTCTCAAGCCAAGCGGTCTTTTTGTTCATGAGCTCCTTCTTGCTGTTATTTTCCAGCGAGTCCTGGCTCACAGTGAGGCTCTCTGCAGTGAGCTGTTGAGCCGTCAGGCTGATGGCTGTGTGGCTGCGGTGGGGTCCTGCTGAGTCACTTCACTGCCTTCTTGGCAGGTCTGCAGACTCTCCCTTGCTGAACTGTCTGGCCCTCAGACTTTGGGGCCATCTTCAGTCTTCGTTTCTTCCCTCCTCCTCTCAGCTTCCCCTGCAGATCCCTGCACAGTTTTTGAAGCTCTGGAAGGCAAAGCATTGCATCATGCTATACAGGGTCCAGAAGAGAACTGAAAGTAGCAGATGGTTGTTACTCTTTCCAACTTCCCTCACAGATTAGGAAAAAAAAATTCTTGTATTTGAACTACCATCCTTATGGACTTTTCCCAGTGTCGAGACTGGAGATTTTGTTTTTTAATATCTCTTCTCTTGCAACTTGTGTTTGAAATAAGATTTACCCCTTGTGTCTTCATATGGTGTGCATGCATATGCTTGTGTGTGGCTGTTCAGGGAAGTCCGGCATTGTGAGACGGGTAGCAGGGCTGTGGGGGGTTTGTTAAGGGGGCGAACAAGGGTGGGAAGGGATCAGTGGTTTGCATTAACAGGGCTGATATTAGTGTAGGTACCTATTTTGAAGGATTTATTACCCTTTTTTTGTGCCCAGGAAGCTGGAAGGATGTTTGTTTAGATGTCAAAAAAGAGCACAAAAAGATACAGAATGAAATAATTTGCCAGACTAGTTCCACTGAGGTACAGAAAAGCGTAGGTGGCTAGTCTAGAGCAAATGGCAGGGCAGTTCTGCCTTGTAATGTTACCACCATTGTAAAACATCATTTCTTAAAATTCCATTTTATGTCTTTGGCAAACATAGTAAAATACAGTTCTGCAAGAAATGCTTTGAACAGGAGAGGGTAAGTGTTCTCAGCCTCTTGCTCCTGCCACGCTGATACCTCTCTGCTTTTGTGAATTCTCACGTGAATGCAAATCACAACAAAATGCTCTCAACAAAATGTTTCCTAGCGTTTAGACTGCCTCTGGCTCTTGTGTCCATCTGAGAACTGGAGTAGCAGTTGAGATCTTCCTTGCCACCACCCATTGGTTTGGGAGTCTCTGTGTCCTCAGTGACCTACGTCTTGTGCCCCTCAGCTGGGAGAGGATTCTACCTGTGCTCTGTAACATTGATGAGTAGCTTCATCACTGCCAGAAGTCTGTCTTGTTTTGATTTGTTCTTGGCTGTCTTGCAAGTGTCCTTCAGTTCTTTGATCTGCAGGACCTCCTTTCTGTGACCCCTTTCAGCCATTCCATTAGCAGTAGCTTGGTATGTCTCCTTGTGTTGATATTTTTCTGAAAGGCTTCTCTTTTTAATTCCACAGGGTAAGGAAGGCTGTGTTTCAGCCTGACTCCAGTTGAACAAGAGAGTGCTGCAGTGTTGTGGTGGTGAATGACTGTGGGTACGAGCAATTGGAAATGGATTTCTTCTGCCTGTGTCAACATGGCTATGGAGTGGCAGCTAGCCTAGAGGTACATATACACTGAAGTTAGTTGTAGTAGGATGTGGAGTTTTATGTGGTGGTAGATGTGGGTCTAAACCATCATAGCTGATAGTCTGTGGTAATTTTATAAGCAGAGAATTTAGTATACTCTGAGACGTGTTTGAGAGAAAATGTTGTGGCAGATGATCTGCCTGAAGAATTGTGTTCACGCATAATTCAGTGGAATTATATTGAGACTTATGCAAAATCTCTTCCCCCCCCCCCGTTGACCTCCATAAGCTCTTTGAATCATAGCGAAGTCATCTGTGGTGCTAGAACGTGACCCTTGTTTTTATGTGTTTCTACAACTGTGTGCAGCGTGCAGAATGTGTTCTATGCAATTCGTAGAAGCGATGTATTTTGTCATCTTGATGTGGTTTCGATGTATGCTGTTGTCATTGAAGTAGGCTTAAGAGGGACTGTGTTGGTGTTTGCGTATGTTTTAAAGGAGGAAGGGCATGCAGGTTTCTTCTGTTTTCCTCTTTCTCAGAGAGGATATTATGCTTGTTTGGATCATTCGCACAAGGAGAGAAGGAAGCATTTTGTAAGAAGACATTGCTTGTGAAAGGTTTTTTTTTAAAAAAAAACAACAAAAACCAACAAAAACCAAACAAACCCAAAAATCTCTTCTATGGAACCTCTATGTAGGACACTGATTTCTGTGGAAAGTTGTGAAGAAACAAGTCCCTTGTATACAGAATTACCTTTTTCTAAACTAAAAAAAAAAATTAGCAGTGCCTCAAGTAAGTTCAGATGAGAACCAAACAATAGCTTATCCATTTCTTTATTGCAGAGTCAGTGGGTAGCTGCTCTCAACTCTGGGTTGGCTGTTCCCAAGGCCATAGTAATACCATGAGCTAGAGGATTTGTGCTGCTTTGACGGTGTGACTATTGACAACTTGTAGTTGTTCATTTTCAACAACAGAGAATTTTTGTCACTAAAATAATTGGGGCGGGGGGGGGGGGGAACCAACAGAAACAACTTTCCTGTTTCCAGCACCTATTACCTGCTGTTCACAATGCTCATTCAGCATTTTTGCAGACATTTCCCATAAGCTGCAAACATGTTTGCTAGATAGGTTGTTTCTGTGACCCCAAGGGTAAGCTTTTCTTGCACTGCAAAGCCATTTCTTTTAATTAAAGGATAGAAATAACTGAATAAAATAGAATGATATAGAATAGAATGCTAAATCTTGAACAACTTGGGAACTCTTATTGAAAGTTTTATGGTGTTTTCACAAATACTGAATAGGTCAAAAAGAAATGGGAAGCAAATGGAAAGCCAATGAGTGTGGCTGTATTCTTAGTCACTGATGTCAAGAGGTCTCTCAATAATTTGTACACTAATAGCTTTTCTCTAAATGTGAAAGTGTGTGTCATCTATTCAGTGCAGTAGCAATGACTGCCTATTGAGAACAGAACTGAAATACCGTATCTCATTTTGCTGTGAATGAGGGGGAAAAAAGCTTTTCATTATAAGGGTGGTTATTTAATAGAGAATAGAGCTGTTCAAATTATTTTATGAATATTAATTAAGAAAGCATTTTTAGTTAATGTACCATTTGCCAACCAGTCCCAGCTTCTGTAAATCTTCTTGTAACACCGTGGTTGCTACTGAATAGATCTTTTAACAGGTAACTTTTAGACTGCTGTTTGTGCAGGAACTCGGAGTGCCTGACTCAGTTGTTTTTCATTAAGTATGATTGGTCAGGTAAGTAGTATAGGATTGGACTTCTAAATGTGGTTACTAGTTTTCAGTGTGGTTACTAGTTTTCAGTGCCTCAGTATTTGAAAATTCTGCTTTTCACAGTGGTGTGGTTGTGTGTTGTCCTGTCCTCACCCACCCCAAAACCCCCATACTACCTAGGCAGTTCTGATAGGTGAATATCCACCATTTTGATGAAATGTATTAAAGGTTTGTTGTTTAGCAAAACCCCAGAAATTTATTTTGCAATGTCATCGTTTGAAACTATGGCTGGATATATGTGGCATCATTTCCTCTGAATTCATGGAATATGAGGAACAGAAATGGTATTCCTAAAAGCATCTTCATTTTATGTCGTATCTCAAACTTGGTTCGCATTGTGCTGGAAATACTCTTGCATGCTTGAAAGCTCTGTAAAATTCAGGGAGCATTCCTGTTTTCACAAGTGGCATGATCCAGCATGTGCCTGTCACGCTTTACTGTACCAAATGCAAATTAAGAATACACTAATCTTTAAAAAGATCTGGATATTACTTTTCAGCTACCTTTCATTGAAAGCTACACTATTATGTGACTTCTGAGAAGGGCAATTTTGGGGTCGGGGAGGAAGGTGGTGTTTAGAGCTGGTTATTCCTATAGTAGTTTGGTAGCTTGATACGCTAGCAGGCTGAATTGCTTTGCAAATCATGTGGGGCCTGTCGGCTGTAAATTAAGAAATCCTGGTCTAGACTCTCTGTGATATTTGTTCATCTAAGATGCTTTTAGAATCTCCCATGTAAAGGGATTCTATCACCTTCATAAATCCAATTTTTCTAATGCTTCACTGTTCCTGCAAGGCAAAGCATTTTTTTTTCTTCAAATGGAATTAATAATTTTTTTTTTCTTCAGTAAATGAAGTCACTTGTTACCTGTCTGGTATTAGCTAATTCCAAACAGTTGTTGCTAATCTGGTCAGCAGGCTTTGACAACCACTGTTTCTTCCTTCAGCTGTGGGAGTGTGTGCATATGTATACATACAGCTGTTTCCAGCTGCCCTGGGAAATGCTGCAAGGCCACTTGGCAGTGCCCAGGTCCTCCACTCAGAATGTGTGCACTTGTGGGGCAATTGTCATTGCTGTAGGGTCATCTGATAAACCAGAACCCTGAGAGAACAAAAGAAGGTCTAAAGGTTTGAAGGTAAAGGTTTTAAAAGGCTTAGATGGGATATCTGCAGTGGGATTGCCTGGCTTGCTGTTAAGGAAGCTGTAGAAAAGCTGACTGGCTTAATGGCTTACTCCTTGCCCAGAGCCCTAGTGGGTAGCTGTTTCCTAAAGCAGCTGGATATGTGAAGTAATTTGAGGGTGGCTGATACCCACAGCGTGTTGGCTTTTAAAAGCAAACCATTACATGCTCTGGGTATCACAGGCAGGAGCACCAGGAAAGAAATGCTCGATTATGGTTTAAACACAGCAATCACTTGTTCGAGTACCGTATATTTAAGTCTTAATGAGAAGATGACTGCATGTTAAATCAAATAAATCCAGTAAGTGAGAAAATTATAATTTAAGGATTATCTTTGAAATGGATGTCTATTTTGTCAATTACAGAGATGCTACCTGAAGTTAAATATGCTTTAGCAGAGAATCATTCTTTCACTGTGGTATTTTTAACTAGTTGAGTTACTGTTTCCTTGATTATGGCAGCTGGCATCTATTTAATCACCATTAGCAGCTGCAGGATATGGAGACCCATATATTTCTCACTCAATAAGAATTTAACCTATAGAATCCTTAAAATTCTTGTACCTGTGCTTCAGTTTTGGCTGTAGTTCAGTTTTCACCACCGCTTAGATCAAAGTCTCAGGTAAGGCAGGTTAGATCTGACAATGGGGTAGATCTTTCCTGTGAAATCTGAAGTGGATTGTAAAAGTGATTACACACGTGGTAATGGCAGCTTTCTGCATGGTTCAGCGTGCTTTCGTTTATTTATAGCTTTGTACCAAAAAGCAGAAGAATAGTGATAAATTATATTTACCAGAGACTCTGCCCTGAGTTCCAGGGCATGCTGCACTGAGTGGGCAATATAACATACTGTGCAAAAATAATTGTATGTGTCTGAGATGACTTTGGTTGTCCAAAATGATGCTGCATGCCTTATTTAGACAACTGAATCCTGTTTTCAATGTCTGAAGTCAGGAAATCTGCTTAGTAGGTGGTAGGATTGCTAATTTGAGTGTTGTAGAATGGGGCCTTATAAATAAACTGGGAGCAGTAGTTGGTAGACACTAGGATGATAAGCTAGATAGGCTTAAATATATTTCTTGTGGTAATATTCTTCAAAACTGTGACAAGTAGTGTTAGAAAAAGATTCCCCCATTGCTTAATGAAAATTGTGCTTTCTGCATTGAGAAAATTTTTATTGTGTTTTCTTCTGCTTTCCTAAGACCTCTTGAAAACTTTACTTGTCATAGAGCATTGTAATAAGTATTCAAATAATTAGTTGACACAAGCAGTCCCTAAACTACAGTTTACACTATTTCAGAAAGTTGTTTAGAAACAAAACCTGTTGATGCAGTCTGATGCAGTTCTGTTCGGGTAAAGTACGTATTTCCATTACTTTTCACTGGTGTGAAAGTGAGCAGTTTAACAAAACTATTAAACCTTTCTGCATTAATAATGGGGTAAAGGTGAGTTGTACAACTAACAGTTGTACAATTGTTAGTATTACCATGCTGTAGCAGTTGACTAACCCTTTAGTCAGCATTTTGGAAGTAGGAGGGGGACAGGATCTATCATCATAAAATCATAATTTTTCATTGTTTGCTACATAATAAATAGATCTAAACACCATCTGCACATTTGTGAGAAGGCTGCATTTAGTCACCTAGCTGCATTGGAGTTCTCATTTTTCTTGTGTAGGTAGCAAAGTAGAGTTTCTGGACCCAGCCCTGTAGAATATGGGTTATTTCTACTTGCCTCATGGGGTTGCTAAAACCTTTTTATGCAGCAGGCCTGACTTTGTAGCTTTTATTCTTTTTTTTTTTTTTTCATAGCATAACAGTAGGGCATTTGAGAGAACTGTTTCCGCCTGAGGATAGATCAAAAATCCTATGTAGAGATTCTTAGTCATTTTCCATCTCTAGGGGTTTGTAGATGAATTCCTGTAGAAGTCTGTGTGCCTAATTCCTATGAAATTTCATAGAACTTGCCTACTTGTGTCCAAGTTGCGTTTAGATCTTCAGCCAGAGAAAAATTGGTGTACTTGTGTTGAGTTCAGTGATGCTATATAGATCTCTACCAAGTAAGGATTAAATTTAGGCAGCCTAATCTTTTCAATAGCTTTAGGTTTTTTTTTTTTTTTTTCTTTTTTAAAGAAAATCCCTACTGGATATTAGTTCTGGTAATCAGTGAGCAGTCTGAATGTTTTTCTTTGGCTGGAACTTGCTCTCTCACATCCTTATCAGAAGCTTCAGAATTGTTCCCACCGAATCTGCTGCCTCCCTGGATTTGTGAGAGAAGCAGTCCTTCCAAAAGACAAAAAGGAGCAAGCTTCACTTCTGAGCCTTCTCTGCTGCACCTTAAGCAGCTTGCTGGGTTGGTGACACCACTTTGTCTCTGAGGGTGTGGGCTCTTGCCATGCCCAGCAGTGCAAATCGGAGAGTAGTGACTGTGCTGAACGTTGTGTGGCTGCAAGTTGTACGCTCCCGTATTTTTTTAATACCATGAGATTTAAGCTTAACAGATCCCAGGAAACATCCCTTTGGCAACTGCTAATACGGAAATATAATCTAGTACATGCATTTTCATTTAATGTAGAGCTGCCATACACCTGGGTTTTCCTGGATGTGACTGCTTTTTTTACCTTGGTAGATTTTAAAGATGGCATAGCTTTGCTTAGAGTTTCTAGATGTCTGGGACCCAAAGAGTTTGGATGCTTCCAGCATATACACAGTGGTAATGTTGGGATTTTCAAACCAGTAGCAGTCCTCAAGTGCTACTGCACTTGGTGTGGTGTGCTGTGCTTGATAGCCATGTGCAGGAGGCCAGGTGAAGGTTTCCTATAAATGCACCTTACTTAAGACCTGTCCAAGGCAGAATGCCTGTCAGATATTTGGAAGCAGGAATTTACTGCTGATAGCAAAAGCAGAGGAATTGACACTATGAGTCTGAGCAGCTCTCCATAGACCATTGCCAGTTTGGAAACCTCTGACATTTCCTTGCAGTTTCAGCTATGTGAGTTTCTAACCCAAGCAATTATCTTTTCTTGGCCTCTAGCTATTCCTGATCCATTTTGTTATAAGTGTATCCTTTAAATGCTGCTTGTTTTTTCAGCTTTTTTCTGATCACCTTTTTGTCCTTTCCTAATTCTATGCAATGTAATCATATAGTAAAAATACAAGTGATGTTTTCAAGTTGGCAACCTAGAAAAGGGGCTGAAAGGGTGTAAGAGTTGACTTTTTAGAGTTGCTTCTTGAATTGGTTTTGGTGTCTGATCACATGTAGTTGTGTGTGTGTGATTGTAAGCTTCTTAATATGGTCTAATGTCCCAGAGCTAGGTCTTAAAGCTGGACATCCCTGGTGTTTTTAATATGGCTGAAACATCTGTTAAAGGGTCATAACAACCTTTTGCTACAGCGTTTTATTATGGAAATAGATCTGTCTTTCAGGAAGAAATTAATGGTACTACCTCTGGAATCAAAGTATTTATTTTCTTGATTTAGATCCTCTTTTTTTTTTTTCTGTAAAGTCTGGGCTTTACTTTTCCATCATGTGTGTCTTTAAACTGTTAATTACAGAGACCTTTTGCTGGGCAGATGGCTAAATGGATTGCAGCAACTGTAAACCCTTCTGTGCTGCTACATGGTGTTTTCATTATGTTCATAAAGCCATCAGATTATATAGTGCTTTTTTAAAGGCAGTCCACATTCAGTCATTTCAGCAGAGCACTGTTACCGTTCTTATTAAAATATTATTAAATCTTGAAGTGTTACTCATCTAGTCAGAAATGCCTGCTTGTGTGTCAGTTACTCCTCATTTATAGCATCCTTACAGGTGCTTTTGCCACGGAGTGGTTAGTTACTTTCATGTGATGGGGAAAATGGCTGTCCTTGTAACTAAGGATAGTGACTCTCAGTCCTTGTGTATAAGCTAAAGTTCATGACTAAGTACCGCATGTTTCTATTTCATATCCTCCTAATTTAATATTGCCATTGATAGCTCTCTGTTTCAAAGGATTGCCCACCTTACACCTGCTTTAGAAGTTTATTTATTTATAGCCTACTGATTACTTTTCTTCCTCCTGATCTTATTTTGTTCAAGGTATGACTTTAAAGTATTTCAGAGTTTTAGGATGCTTCTCAAAGGGTTTCGTTGTTTGCTATAAATCCTGGTAAGAGGCATGTCCAATAGAATCTTTTTTTTTTTTTTTTATGGAAGAGTTTTGAAGTCTAGGCTCACAACTAATTACTTTGAGGGCACAGAATACAGTGGAACAGCTCAAACCTTTCCTTTTTGCCATGAAGTTATTCCTTTTGTAATGGATTTCTTAAAATCAATTGGGAGACAAAATTTCATGGCTGTAAAAGACACTTTAAATTTCATTTTGGAATCTGAGCAAAATGGAAACCTCAGTATCTTTGAAATAATGGAATTTCTGGAATCGCTTATTTTGGAGTAATAAAGATGTATGATCAGGTTACAGTTGCCAGGCACTAAGTTTGGTTTGCACTCTGTTGTAGCAGACTAAGGCGTTGATGTTAGATGTGTTTAACCTTGAGCATCATTGCTATCTGAGGTAGGGAAGCTTTCTTCAATTGTCGCATAATGTCAACAGCACTCAGAAGGTGTAAAATTCTGCAGGCTGTGCTCAAGTGAGTGCTAGAGCTCTGCTGGGATGCCCTGGGGCTAGAAGGTGGAAGAGGAACCCAGCCTCAGCTGTAGCACATAGAGCAGACAGCACAGCAGGACTACCGCATTAAGTGTTCAGCAGCAGTGAAGGAATACAGCCTTTGTCCCTACCTGTAGGCCAGGGCTGCTCTATAACTGTGCTGGCAGTGGTCATGTACTCCTTGTGCCTGCCAGAATACAGCTTTAGAGCGATGGTCTTGACCAAGCTCACAGTCTGATGGATCAGATGTCTTGGAGACTGTAGGCTCCTGCATAAGAAGAGATTTCCATACACCACCCTGGGCTTCCCATCTACACAATGCCTGAACTCATGCGTTGTATCTGGGCTTCCTGAGGTCCCTTTGTGGGTGTCGGGCAGACTGAGGAAGGCCAGCACTTCATTTGCTAAAAATCAGTGTGTTGCACTGGTGGCCGTGTAGGGGTTGTGGTACTTTGTATTTTGAACTTTATACTTCAACAAACCCATTGAAAGAATGTCAGTGATGTATCTCCCTGGGAGAGCATGGTATGGAGTGAAGCACTTGGTGTCCATCTCCTTGTCGTAATTAGGTCCCAGAGTCAATACCTTTGGTACCTGGAGGAGGCTGGTTGTCCCTGGACCCTGTGATTCCCATTTTTCTCAGTTCCTCCTTAGTATTATTTTCCTTTTGTCATTTTGGAAAATACTGTGTCTAATTCCTTCAGAGGCATGTTCATATAGATGTGCAGAAAAACTGTCTCTTCAGCATCTAATTTCCTGAGTAAATAGTATTAATTACACTTAATTTCTGTAGCTAGGACAGTTTTCAGGGTGACACACTCATTGCAGTGGTCTCATGGTGCTCTGTTAACACAGTACGTAAAACCAGCTTAACCCTGCAATTTCAATAGTGCCAAAGCTTGGGGAGCTATAGAAAATAAGGTCTCCTAGACTTGTCAAGGCATTTCAAAGATCATTTAATGTCCTTTTATATCTTCTTTTGCCTTCCTTCTTTGAAGTATATGCATAAACCTGTACTGGGTTTGTATTCCACTATGCTGTTCTATATTAAAATACATCTGTATAGGTTTACAACAGTATTTTCTACGCAACAGTCTCTTATATTTAAAAAGATATTTGAATTCGATCATACAGTTTGTTAAAGTTAACTGGATGCAATTACAGAATCAGATTATACCAACCTTGCCCAACACTGGCTGAAGATGATGGGACATAAGCAGTGATACAGTAAGTGATGGGTTTTGTAAGCTCTTTTTACAATGATGAACAAAAAAAAAATCTGCTTTTTACAATAAACTGGTGCCTTTTCAGAAAATGTCATCCTTGTCAGCTATCAAGCTAAACTGAAGTTGAAAGGAAGCCATTAAGTTTGTGTTTCCAGCTTCCCATCTAGTTTCTCTTTATTAAAAGGAAATCAACAGCACAGGTGATAACAATCTTTGTAGGAATTATTTACTATGAACACATATGTAATCATTGGGAATTGAAGGGGAAAAAAAAAATCTAAGACACAATAGCTCTGACTGTCATCTTGGAGCAAAAAAAGAAAAGGGGGAAAAAATGAAGCTCCTGTGGAGATAATTGAAGCTGAAACATTTCTTGTGCTCTTAAGAGCTGCAGAAAGCAAATTGTATGAAAAGAACAAAGAGGGAAATGTCATATGTCAGCCCTCCCCATTTTCTTCTTGGCCGCATGCCCAGTCTCTAAACTCCTATTAAGCTTTGCCATAGCAACAATATCAGTGAGGTGTTTTCCAGTCCAGAGTGTACCTCTTGCTGCAGGTTTAGGGAGTAGGGATCTTGAAACTGTTTGTCTGTAATCTTATACTTCACTAAACATGAGCCTTTGGAATAAGTGGGTGACCAGAAAGGTTAAAAGAAAAAAAAAAAAAAAATCTGCTTTCGAAAAAGGAAATAGACCCAACTCTGGAATAAAATTGCTTTACACTTTTTGCCTTTGGAAAAACTAAGGAGATGCCATGCTTGGAAGGGCATGGAAGCAAGACTAAGCTGGGAGCTCTTCGATATTCCCTAGTGAAGAGAACCACAGCAAAGCTTCCATGAGAGCAACAGATTGAGGATCACAAGGGTGACACAAATTAAGAATGCAGCTGGTACTAAAGAACTTAAAGCTATTTAGACACATGAATTTTCTATGGACAGGGCATTGTATAATCTTAAACCTGTATTCTTGCTTTGAATCACTTTCTAAAACCTGGCAAGTCAAACTTTGAAGAGGCAAGGATACAGCTCACTACCTGCAAATGAATTCATGCTGAGGCCATGATCCTGTAGAATTACTCCTTTTTGCTGGTGTGTCAGTTAATTGAGAAAAAGCATTAGAAAGCAATGATTCCAGCAGCAGATGTTCTGGAATTTTGTGGAAACAAATACAAGATTCCTTAAAACTTTCAATTTGTACAACACTGTTTTGGTCACAAATCCAAAACATAGCACCTTATCAGCTACTCTGAGGAAAATTAACTGTATCCCAGCCAAAACCAGTACAGTCCTCTTTTCCCATTTCTTCCCCCTTACCAGTTGCATCATTGTAATTATTGAAGGAAATATTTAGTGAATTGAGTTAGGCAACTAAATGATGTAAAAAAAGTAGCCTTTATACTTCAAGAACCATCTTCTTGTATGGTTTGCAATATGCTCTCACAAACAGTTGTACCTCCATAAATGAGACAGGACTAGGGTGGCAATGAGTGATAAGATGTAAGGGATGGTTTATGCTGATGCTGCCACTGGAAAAACAATACTCAAACTATTTCTCACAGTTTTAGGTCTAATATGAATGAATCCTGTCTTGAAGGGGAGTGCAGGAGGACAAGCTGTGGATGGAAAGGATAGGATTTTTTTGAGGGGAGCAAATGTATTCAGAGTTTGCAGTGGAATATGAATGCATATTTTACTGAGCCACTACATATTGACATAAAATAGCAATTTTATATTAATTTTGAAGTACATGTCCTTGGTAAGAGGAAATTGATTTTCAACCTTTCAATATACATTTAGAAATCCTCTTATGGTAACTCAAGTTTAAAAATTGCCATCCTACACATTTAGAACATATAAAGTAGGATACAGCTGAGTACAGGTACATTGTTTTTACATCTGTGTAGTGTTATTTCATTGAAGAGTCAGTCATTTTAATTGTTAGCAATCAAGATTTCATAATGAGAAATAAATGAATTCTAGCTTGCTAAGGCCAAGAGGAAGCTGCTTTATTGGGACTAACTGTATTTTAGGGGGCGGAGAGAGTGAGTTTGCCTCTCCCACAGATCTTTTGTGTCTAGTTGGGTTGCCAAAGAGAATAGCTGCTGCTTGAATAACACTTTTCTAGAAGACTGCCTCTGGATAGCCCAGGACATCAGAAAAGGGTCACGGGATGGCTGTGGGTCTCTTTCCTATCATGCCATCAGCTGTGCCGTATGAGCGCTTGTACAACTTGATGGTGAACTAGAACAGAGAATTTGCTTTGAGTGATCCCTGCATTATTGTATGCCTGAGGCAGGACATAGGCACTGCACAGTCTGGATAAGGTGGTGATGACTGCTTTCAGTTGCTTCTATTTGGATTAAGGAAGGTTCTTGTCATCTCATGAGTTGGAGCCCTTGTATGGCTGCTTGGCAGCAGCAGTAAGGTCTGAATATGAAGCACATGGTATGTTATACGCTAAGTATCCCCTTCGTATCAACCCAGAATCTTCTGGCATTATCCATACCCTTGGTTTCCAGCAGTGAAAGAGCAGACGTGCAAGGGGCTTAAAGCTTTTTACCGTATTGTGTGGAGGCTATGTGTAGTGCTTGACCCTTCCTGTAACCACAACCCTCTCCTCACAACTGCATCAGGCTGTGTGTTCCAGGGATGAGGTCCACCTGGTATCAGTGGTACCTTGTTCAGTGTGGCTTGTCTCGCGGATGACCTCAGTCTATTTTGTGGTTACTTTGGGAAAAGACTTCACATTTTATAGTTTGACAGAAGTTCCAAAACTAAGCAAATTAATAAGTTGTTTTTCCACTTTTGTAGGGGATTTGCTTTTAAAACATAAAAATATGAGTTGTTCCTGAGTCCTTACTCTGTATGGCTAAGACAGACTGAGGAGTTCTAGGAGACTGGTAGACTGCTCTTTGGAGGAATCCCACCCATCATTACCTCTTTAAAAATCCATCTTCTATATAAATTAAGCCTCAAAGTGTTCTTAAATTTCTCTCATTTGCAAGCCATGCTTTTTTGGTGTTTTTTTCTTTATATTTAGCATTAACATTAACACTCATTTTCTTGTATCTGAACTCAGAATGCTGTGCTTCTGTTTTGCCGAGTATTTCCATTTCTGACATGAAACTAGAAGCTTTTAAATATTTAACATCTAGAAGGGAATATTCCTGTTAACAATACTTATTTACCTAAATAGCAGGTCTTTCGTAAGAGCTCTGGATATGGCCATGGGAAAACTGGGTCTCATTCTGAGCTCTGTTGTGTGCTTGCAATGTACCCAAAGGTAATAATGCTTTATGCCTGTATGGAACTCAGTGTTCTTAAGTGTAAAACAAACAATAATATTTTTCCACTTGTCAATCACTTTGTGATCTACTGGTAAATACTGCTATTTAAAATCTAGATATACTGGCTTGAATCATTACATTAAAAATTTATTCAAGCATAAAGCTATTTCGTTCTATAATATGCTTTCTTTCTAAGAATCCATGAGTGGCTAAAGTTATTTTGAGTTAAAATGAATACCTATTGCCATTATCAAAACTTTCTTCAAAATATTCTTCTGCATGTTTATCTTGAGCCACATTGGTATTGATCTCATCTCTTGACTGAAATGTGCCAGCTGGGGGAGATTTTGACTTACGCAGCCAACTAATAGAATGGCTGTATCTGTGTTGGAGGGCAGATGCACTCTCCTGTACCCTGCTCTGTCTTGCTTCTGATGTCACATCCTAACTCCTGTCAGGCAGTGTCATACCTCCCAGCAAACACGCCTTTCCTTTGGAAAAGAACCCAAGCATTTGAGCTGAAAGATGATGGGAGATGAGGGATATACCTCAGAGCTTACTGGTTTGTAGCATAGAGACAGCTTATCGTATGAGACCATTTAAATGCATTTTATTAAGTTCATAGATTCACAAACATCTTTGTCAGTCTATTGACTGTTTTTGTTGAGGCAGCTCGTAGATGTGTTGGTGGGGATTAGGGCTTCAGACATTTAGCAAATGGGATTATAAAGGTGCTGTATATAACCAGTAGTTCAGGCTCTGACCTTTCTAGGTAGCAGCTCCAAATCAGAGCTCAAGCTTTGTCAAAATTGTAGTGGCATTTAAAACAAACCAAAAACCCCCACGCCAAACCAAACAAAAGCCCACGCTTTTTACCTGTGTGTGGCTGTGTGCCCATAAAAGGTATCATACTACACAAAAGCATTAAGAACAATACTTCACTGTATTTTTAAAATTATTTTCTTTTCTGCCATTTAAAGTTTCGTTCTTATTTTACTAGTTTCTTTGCAAGTCTGAGGTAATTCCCTCCAGGAGAATCAGAGACATGTGTTCACTGCAACAAAGCATAATATAATCAGCGTGGCCATAAGAGAATGAGACAGTACCAAAGCCAGTAAACCTGGATTGATTGCAGAGCTTAGCCTGGGTGCAGTAGAGTAGTATAAGGCTTTATGATGCTTCACTGCACAATATATAATGTCCCAACGAGTGCTTCTGCTAGTTTAGATATCTCTGCATTGCCCTTCATTTTGAGATACAGACATGCCTGGCAAAACGCGATGATCTAAGGTGTTATTTTAGTGGCATATATTTCAGTCCACGATGCAGATAGTTCTAGCAAGGAGCACAGTAAAATTTCATATTTTGGAGCTGCTTCCTGCCTGGAGAAAAAAAACTTTTATTTGTCATTTTAACATGTAAACTTTTATTGATATTTTAGAATTAGAGGGAAAAAAAATGAACAGTTGAGATTTTATAGTTACTCCAGGGCTGAATGAAGGACATGGAGAAGGCCAAATGGTGAGTGGAGGCAATATTTTTTTTTTAGATGAGATCATTTCACTCTAGAGATTTTTCTTTTAAACTTCTAGTGTCAAAAGTTAGCCAATCAGGCCCGTGCCAAAGCATCTAATTAAACAGCTTATTTTTCAAAAACTACTGAAGCCAGTAAGAGCAGATGGTTCTCAGCACTTCAGAAATTTAGGCTATTTCAAGTCCTCAGTGCAAATGGAGATGTCTAGCTTTACAGCCTACATTTGAAAATATTGATCTTGCCTATTAAATATAAATACTTTTTTACTCATCTACTGGGTATTTATAGATAAGGCCATAGTTTCAGAGTATGGCCTGTAAAACTTCTAATGCACCTTTCTGCGTAAAGAGACTCGGTGGCAGTGAAGAATCTTCTAAGAGCTCTGTGCTGCCTCTGTGGCACTGGTTCCTAAGAAGGTGGGTATGTGGCTCAGGCAGCACTTGGTAATTTCAGCCCTCAGCTGCTCTGACAGCCCTGTGGAACTGGTTTCCACAATTGCACAAACCAAGCTCTAGTGCATCCTAAGCTGCTCTGGGACTGTGTGTGTCTGGAGCCAGTTCTAGGCGTGTGAACTGCAAAAGTGGTATAAAGATATGCAAGTCAAATAAAAGCAGCAGGAAGAAGTCCTTACCTCTAGGATCTGTGCTTATTTCTCCCTCCCCCAATCAGTAAATTAATTCACTCTTTTTGACAGCCCTGCTTCTGTTAGATCCAGCCTTCCTGTGCAAGCAGAACACTGAAGTGAAGTTATCGGACAGAGTAAATGCTGCTGTAGCAGAATGAGTGTCAAATTTAACCCTAAGGCCAAAGATGTGGTAATTTATTTCTAGCTTCACATGTCCTGATTGTTGAGCGAGTACTCAACAGTGAGTACTCCCTTGAGTGCTCTGGTGGGATCACTTGGATGACAAATCATCGGTTAGTGCAATTGAGGAAGAGCAGGGTGCTCAATGAGACTGTCTGAAGCTGGTGTCTCTGAGAGAACAGCAAGAGGCTGAGAAAAGAATTGTGCAACACAGATTTTAGGGTGCTGTAATGAGCAGTGAGGGAAACAGAGTTGGGGCCTGTGAAGAGAAGGCTTATGAAACTGCCAACAGACAGAAAACGATTACAATTTGAGGGCTGAGCAAGTGACTTGTTCACAAGCATATAAAAAGACGTAGTAGTTGCAATCAACTTCAAGGCAATGTGGAAAGAAACAAGGCTGGAAATTGGCTCTTACTTGGTGGTATTGCTGTGTATAACCAGCTCCTGCTGTTGAATCGTTCCGAGTTCCACATTTATGAATTGTATTGATGTTGTTTGTGTGCTGTATGCACTCTGAATGTGTGGTGATATGAAATCTGTGCACCATTAACAAGTCATGACAAATGCAAGTGTTTAAAGACCATCCTTAAGGTTGCTTGGAGGTAATTATAGTGCTTTTGTAGATCATCTTAGATGTAGATCTCGATGTTACTAGTGGTCTTTGCAGCTGTGTTTTCAGATATGCAAGCACATTGGCCACAGAAGTGCCAAATTAAAAATAAAGGTTACTTGCATGAATTTGTTAGAAGACCTAATGTGATTCTGAACATCTATATTAACATGTTGACTCATCCCATATACACTTTTTACACAGAACATTTTAAAATGTCCCTAAATGAAGAAAATAAAACAGGTAATTTTAGTTTAAAATATCAATAATAATTTGTATAATTTGTCACCAGTATTCATCTGTATAATTTCTGGCAATAATGTAGTAGAACTTTCTTTTACTGCAGCTTTTAGAGATGCAGCTAGTGATTGCAAATTGTAGTTATTTCACTCTGGTGTGTTCCTCTGTTATAAATGGTGTCTTTTCTCCAAATACACTGATAAAGCATTGAGAGTCGCAGTGCATCAGATCTATTATTTAGATAATTTTGTCTGCCAGAGAAGAAGAAGAAAATTCATCAGGTGCTGTGGATAACGTTCTGTGATTCTACCCTTGACGCTGATGCATTTCCTGATTACAGTTAACATTGCTTCTGTGATGACCCCAGTTTTGGCTTGGAAGATTGCTCCTTATCTCTGTACTGCTGCAGTATTTTATTTACATATACGCTGTGCCTGGTGATTCAGGTGTGCTGATGTACGGAGGAGCAGGGTACAAAAATTATCGTCTTGTATTGCTACTGATGAAAAAAGTTCTATATCACATCAGAACTTGAAATAATATTTTTAAATTAAGCGAGAGGAAAATGAATTTGTAGTATGGATACCTTTGAATGTAGGGTATCCTGAAGAAAGATCACAGTTTTTTAATATTTCCTTGATATCTTGGTAGTACCCTGATAGTCAAAGACGTTGACCACCATTTAGGTTGCACATAAGGAATCACAAACTTGGCATTGCTGGATCCAGTATATATCAAGTGAGACAGAACTTCAAGTTTTATTGATTTTTTTTTTTTCCTTTTTTTTGGTGGAACTTGTGCAGCTATTTGAGTACTTTTCTTTGTTTTTCTTGTAACAAACCAGAGTGAATTGTGACAAAAACCTCCCAGCATCTAACATTTACAACCTTCTCAGCAGTTTTTGTAACAGGATTAATAGAAATCTATAGCAAAGTGCCAGGAAGATATAGTAAGTCCCAGGACTGTCTATGGAGGCAAATCACCTCATAAATGCTTATTGTTGTATACAATGCATTTTAATAAGCTATCTGGTTTGCACAAAGTAGCCTAACAACAGTGAACTGCAGTTGTTCATTGCTTGTTAGTAAAGGAGGCCCCTTGCTTCTAGCCGTTCTCTATTGTATCCCTAAATAGGCCGCGTTCCTTTCACTTTCTTAACTGTTTTATGCCTTTTGAATAATAAAAGGCCCGCTACTTGCCTGGTGATGTGAGGAGAGTACTTCAGTCTGTTTTGGAAAAGGACAAGAGAGCCGAGGGAGTAGGGTGAGGAGCAAATCACTAGTATGCTTACTAATTCAGTGTGAAAAATAGTCTCAGAAAAGCTCATCTTTATTTCTATTATGTGTCTATTATGCTTTGCAGCTTGAAGAAAAATGTATTATTTTCCTCCTAGTTACATTTCCTCTTTTCACCCAAGAAAGAAGACAAAATTAGGTTTTGAGCCTAGATGACTTCCTAACTGTCATCTCTCAAGCATTTGCTAGTAACTAACATGCACTGGTTAGAATGGATCTTTAGTATTAGTGTGAATGGCATGCATTATCTGGGCCATGATGGTGTATTTTGCATCAGCTTTGGCTTTTACTCTGTAGCAGCAATTCTGTCATTTCATACGTGCTGCATATTCCATCAAGCTAATAAAGCAGCTCTTTGCTATGCATGACCTGCTCTGTACTGTGACTGACTGGTAACTGCAGCATTTTAATCCTAGCGCTATATTATTAGACCTGCTGCCAGGCCCTTGGTTATAGGTCAGAAATATTTCTTGCCACTGAAACTTTAGATGGATGGAAAGTAATTTTATAGGGTCATTGCAAACTTGTACGATGTAGCGTGCTGGTGTCCATCACAGCTAAGGCTTTAGCTACCAAACTTATGGGTGTGGAGGTGTGTGTTGATACCAAAACCCTCAGGAAACGGTATCCCCCATGGCACTGTGTCATTCTGTCTGTATTGGGTATGAAATCTCTTCAGCTTTGCTCTTTGCAATAAAGAAATGCATCTAGGTGCAGAGTGACTTATTTTTATTTTTTAAATATAGATACACCTTAATGTGAGGCAGGTAAGATGCAGTTTGGGGAATACAAGTCTGTGATGAAAGCGTATGATTGCTTAGGAACTTTCAATGGGAACTCAGTCCACTTGGCACCTTCTGAAGGAGGAAGCCTCTTCAAAGACATCCTTATTGAGTCTTTGTGATAAGGACTGGACTTGGTAGATCTGATTTAGTAGTGCCTGTTAGAAGATCCAAACAATGTTGAAAATGCACTGTTGCTGTACCAGGGCACCTTAAGCCGAAAAGGTATAGTCTCTTCCTACTAAAGAAACCATCTCTTTCCTCTGACATAGTGCCTCAGCTGAGATCCCCAGAGTCTGGGTTCCCTGAAATATAAAAGAAAGGGAATGTCTGGCAATATATTCCACATAGGGAAATACGTCTCTCTTTTCCAGTCTGAAGTAGCCAGTCTGATACTCAGGGCATGCTTGTTTAGAAGGGCTTGTGAAGTTAAATGTAGTAGTTACTGGTGCACCAAGGAAGACAAAGGTGAAGGAAGAAACTGTTTCATTACGGGAAGTATATCAAATGTGTGTTTATCTCTTGCTAAGCTGTTTCTTTTCTGGTATATGCAACTATTTTAAGAAATATTTATGATAGTTGCCTTGGAAGAATGGAACTACTCACTCAGACTTCACCAGGGATGATGTTTGGCAGCATGATGACCTTTTTGGATATGATTGCCAAGGCAGGCATGTTGAGGACAACATGATGTTTGCTTAGTGACTACTTTCACTTTCTTTGTTATCTCAGCTTATGCAGATAATCAATAAAACAAGAAAACATAGAATCATAGAATTCTTAAGGATGGAAAATACCCTTAAGATCGAGTCCAACTGTTAACCTATTGCTGCCAAGTCCATCACTAAACCATGTCCTCAAGCACCATGTCTACCTGTATTTTAAATACTTCCAGGGATGGAGACTCAACCACTTCCCTGGGCAGCCTCTTCCAATGCCTGACTACCCTTTCAGTGAAGAAGTTTCTCCTCATATCCAACCTAAACCTCCCCTGGCGCAGCTTGAGGCCTTTTCCTCTTGTCCTATCGCTTGTTACTAGGGAGAAGAGACCAACCCCCACCTGGCTACAACCTCCTTTCAGGTAGTCGGAGAGAGCAATAAGGTCAGCCCTCAGACTCCTTCTCCAGGCTAAATGACCCCAGCTCCCTCAGCCGCTCCTCATAAGACTTGTGCTCTATACCTTTCACCAACTTCATTGCCCTTCTTTGGACACACTCCAGCACCTTGATGTCCTTCTTGTAGTGAGGGGCCAAAACTGAACACAGTACTCGAGGTGCGGCCGTATCAGTGCCAAGTACAGGGGCACTATCACCTCCCTGGTCCTGCTGGCCACACTACTCCTGATACAAGCCAGGATGCCATTGGCTTTCTTGGCCACCTGAGCACACTGCTGGCTCATGTTCAGGTGGCTGTCCACCAACACCCCCAGGTCCTTTTCTGCCAGGCAGCTCTCCAGCCACTCCTCCCCAAGCCTATAGCGTTGCATGGGGTGGTTGTGACCCAAGTGCAGGACCTGACAGCGAGCCTTGTTGAATCTCCTACAGTTCGCCCCAGCCCAATGATCCAGCTTGTCCAGGTCCCTCTGTAGGGCCTTCCTACCCTCCAGCAGATCAGCACTTCCACCCAACTTGGTGTCATCTGCAAACTTACTGAGGGTGCACTCAATCCCCTCATCCAGATCATCAATGAAGATACTGAACAGGACTGGCCCCAACACTGAGTCCTGGGGAACACCACTCGTGACCGGCTGCCAACTGGATTTGACTCCGTTCACCACCACTCTCTGGGCTCGAAGCCGTGAGCAGCCATCTTCTCCAGGAGAATGCTGTGGGAGACAGTGTCAAAGGCCTTACTAAAGTCCGAGTAGACAACATCCCCAGCCTTCCCGTCATCCACTAAGTGGGTCACCTTGTCCTAGAAGGAGACCAGGTTAGTGAAAACAGGATCTCCTTTTCATAAACCCATGCTGGCTGAGCCCGATCCCTCGGTTGTCCCGCACTTGCTGCATAATGGCACTCAAGATGATCTGC
The DNA here is from genome assembly GCF_047370975.1 of Nipponia nippon. Lineage (NCBI taxonomy): Eukaryota > Metazoa > Chordata > Aves > Pelecaniformes > Threskiornithidae > Nipponia > Nipponia nippon. The sequence goes on from NW_028262369.1 coordinate 42,329,739, forward strand.
TCCATGACCTTCCCCGGCACAGAGGTCAGGCTGACAGGCCTGTAGTTCCCCGGATCCTCCTTCTGACCCTTCTTGTAGATGGGTGTCACATTTGCTAACTTCCAGTCATCCAGGACCTCCCCGGTTGACCAGGACTGCTGATAAATGATGGAGAGTGGCTTGGCAAGCTCCTCTGCCAGCTCCCTCAGTATCCTCGGGTGGATCTCGTCTGGTCCCATGGACTTGTGAGCATCCAGGTGGAGGAGCAGGTCAGTGACTGCCACCTCTTCAACAACTGGGGCTTCATTCTGCTTCTTATCTCTATCTCCCAGCTCAGGGGCCTGAAAAGCCCGAGGATGACCAGACTGACTATTAAAGACTGAGGCAAAGGAGGCATTAAGTACCTCAGCCTTCTCCTCATCCTTTGTGGCAAGGTTACCTTCTGCATCCAACAAAGGAGGGAGATTCTCCCTGGCCCTCCTTTTGTCGCGGATATATTTGTAAAAACATTTTTTGTTATCTTTAATAGCGGTGGCCAGTTTAAGTTCTAGCTGGGCCTTCGCCTTTCTGATCTTCTCTCTGCATAACCTCACAACATCCTTGTAGTCCTCCTGAGTCACCTGCCCCTTCTTCCAAAGGTGGTAGGCTCTCCTTTTTTAGGACTCCTTTTTTAGACATAGACTAAATACAATGTGAAAAGCTTACACTGATACTCTGTGGTTAGTGGTGAGAGGTTCTAAGTTTTGTAGTTTTATATAACTGAAGAAAAGGACCCGAGTGTGTGTCACATGAAACACGTAACACTAACTGAAGCAATGAAAGTTACCATGATTCACTATTGCGTTCATGGTCGCTGTGTGCTGCTTTCCTAGTAATCCTACAGCAGCCTAAGCAGGCCCTATCTCCACTCTCAGACAAGGTAATTTTTTCTAAGGTCAAACAATATATCAGAAGAGCTTCTCAAGAAATAAAGTGGAGAAGGAAACGTGGTAGAAAGGTATTGTGGCACTGAGATCTGTGGGGAAAATCAGCAATATGCTGAAGCAGGGACACAGAGGTGACTCTCACTTGATTTCTGCATCCTGACTTTTTCTAGTCCTTCACTCACTGTGTTCTAATGTAAAATAACAAGTTTTGAAAAGCAGACTTGACAAATGCCACACTGGTGCTGCATAGTAGTTTATAGTCACTGATGAAGGAAGGTGCCAATAAGAAAATAGCAGGGAGTAGGAGATTACAGAGAAATAGAAGCTGTATATGTACATGAAGAACCTACTTGTAGTAAACAAGGCATGCAACCTAAACCTTGAATTACGTAGGATGAAATTCTTTGACTTACACATGCCAACTATCCTTCATTTGTTACCTTGTACATAAGTGTATCTTGCACATTCTAAAGGCAAAGACCTTAAGGGTATATGTAATGTAATGTACTCCTAAGTAATACTCTCATCATCCTATTAGGGACTTTCTGGAAAATCTGTCAATACCAAAGTAAAAATACAAAGTGGAACAGCGGTAGAGGATCTGTGAGCATGGGAGATTGTTACAGAGGCAGGCATAATGTGCCTTCAATTACTATGCTCAAATACTAGATTTGACCCGCTAGTTCTGGATGGCGTGTTCTTGAATAGGGTGGAGAATAATATGCTGACAATAAAATAATTCTATCCTATGTTCCCTATAAATATAGGTAATTTTATAAGAAGTTAGTGTCAAAGACTGAGATTCAGAAGCAGTTTGGATGCTTTGATTTCTGAGCATCTGCTATCACGTGCTTGAAGTCTGTTTTATTTTCAGGGGTGCCAAGTGCAGAGATATGTCTTTGTTGGTGGTGGTTTTTTTCCTAATTTGTGATGTGTGATGAATTTTGAAACTCCAGCCAATATTCATCTCACTTTGCTGCAAGAACCATTTTCATGTTAAAATGGTACTCCAGTTCAGGCTATTTTTCATTACAGGCTCTTTGAATTCTAAGAGTAGCAGTGGAAAATAATTATAGTAATTTGAGGAGTCTTATTTCTTAGCATGTGGAACAATGGCCTTCTCAACTGCCTCATGGAGGCTGGGAAAATGAACTAATGAATGAATCTACTTGAAAAATATTTTTATAGAACGTGTCTGACCATGAAAGAAAAAGTAGGAAACAAATCTCACTTCTCTTTAGACAATAATGTCTGTCTGCATATTTTTTTTTTTCTTCAGTGAGAAGTAATTCAGTTTGTAGTCAGTTACTAGGTGGCAGATGTTGTACAAATATAGAACAAAGATATGATCCCTGTCCCAAAGACTTTATAATCTGTGTATAAACAGGCAGCAGGTGGGTACAGCAGACGTGGGAAAACAGAACAATGAGGAGAAGAGCGGTCAGCATCGGGAGGATCAGAGCGCAACAGCTGCCTGTGTGTTGTTCGGGTTTTAGATGGGTATCATGGCAAATGGCTGTTTGGGGAGATTTGGAAGAGCATACAGAGCTGTTTTGGAGAATCATCATTTACTGAGTTACTTATGCTGCAAAAACATCATTAACAATTCAAAGCAGAATTCAAATACAGGTTTAACATTGTTTCCTCAGAAAAAAATATTTGTCTCGCTTATCTCTCTGGTGGTTTGAGGTAGAGCTTTATGGAATGACCTACAGGATTAACCATCAGTCTCTCGATTCTAGCAATTATTTAGATAGGATTGGAGTATGCTTCTAATGTAATCATGTAATTTGCAATTCTTACCTGCAGCTGTTTAGAGTTTATCTTTCTGAACTGTGGAGTCATATCTTCTTATGATCTGTCATGCAAAGTTTGCGTTTGTGAATTAATATGCAATAATCTAGTCAATATATAATGGGATTAAAGAATAGCACATAGTGTTTAGTTATTCAGTTATCATAGCCAAAAGTTATGCTTAATTACTTATTGCACGTTGGTTTTTTATGCCGAAATTCCATGACTTCTTCTCGGAGGTTTCATCCTCTTGTCATTCCTGTCACATGTCCTCCTTTCTCTTGCCATTAGACCTCCTTTCCATTCCTCGTTGTTTTGAAATTCAGTTTCCCTGTAAACACTAGCCATACCTTGCATTTCTACTGAGCTAGTAGAGTACTCACAGCATTTATTTTCATTTATATTTATAGCTGGAAAGTTGACTATTCCCTACACTAAATATTTGTGGCATATCTTTAATAGTGTATAAACGTACACTTTCCAAAACAGCTACACAACTTGGTGGTAATGCCTTTCAGTACTAATAGGATCTTTTAGCTTTGGATTTCCACACTAATGTATAGCATAAACATGTAAAAAGCAAGCTATGCAAGGCAAAAAAGGAAATATTCTGCTACTGCCTCAGAATTGGACTGATGTCTTTTTAAAGTTGCAATGAGTTTACAGTCTTATTTTTCCATGTCACGTAATCAGTGTCACCGCTCAACACAGTTAAAGCTGCCTATTGCAAGACACTCAGCATTAAAGTCCCAGAACCACAGATTGTTGAAAGTTGAGAGAGTATTCAGGGGAAGTATCGGTGCACGTTTACTCCGTTTTTATGCTTTTTCTGGATATGTGTTGTTGGCTACTGTTGTAGAGGAGATATGACTAAATGAACTTATATTCTGATCCACAGAGGCCATTCTGATGTTCTTAATCAGTGCACACTGACAGGAGCAGAAGTGCATCTTACAGCTCTGCGTGAATAGAGATATGGAAACTTTCCTGCACTATTTTAATTTGAGAGTATTAGGGTTACCCTCTCACTTCACTAAGCAGCAAATTTTTTTGCCAAATCTAATTACAAATGAATAAGTAAATTTATTAAATGTGGGAAAACAGGGGAAAGTAGAGATTTCTTTGAGTTTAAAACCTTGATCTAAGGCTTAAGGGGTCTGGCATTAGCGGTGAGCTCTGCAGAACCCTTGGGGAGTCCTAATTATTCCAAGCTTCAGTTTCTTATCTGTAAAATGTGTAGAATATTATTTCCTTCCTCACTTCCTTTGTTTATCGAAAACTTCTCAGATACACAGCCTGTTTTATTAGCTGTGATTTTAACCGGAGCCTGGAAGCTCAGGTTTAATATAAGCAGCTCTAATGAAAGCAAAGTACTTCAGCTGTTGTTTAGGGCATACAGCATGATGTGTGTAAAGCAAAGGAGACTAAGTGCATGTTCTCAGTCCCATCCTTAATTTAAACTTCAGGTATTTTTACAAATGTTGAACCATATGCTGGAATTCTAATGCTAAGGAACACTTTTCCTATGAGAAAATCCATGTATTCAGGTCTGCTCAATGGGAGTTTTATCTGCATAAAGACTTCAGTACTAAGTCCAAGGGGACGTTTCCCAATAAAAAGGGTTACTGGTGTAAACAAAGGTTGCAGGGCCAGGACTATTAAGTGTGACCTGCAGGTGAAGGTAGTCAGATTTTTGTAGTTGAAATGGAGCAATAGTTTTAATTCTGTGTTTCTGCACTTTTGCTACTTGATTCTAAACTTTGATGTTTCCTCAGTGTAAGCTTTTGGTGGTGTTTATTAAACATATGCTCACAGTCACTGCACAATCTATTCTTTTTGGCCAGACTGCAAATGCTCACAGACAGCAAGCAGTAAAGAATGAGTGACTGCTTTTTAGAAGTCTAACAGCTGTAAGAAAGAAATAAAAGCTGGTAAACCTCTTTAAGCACTCATTTACACACACTTTTAGCCTGTGTGGGAGAGGTTTTTGTATTCTTGCTTTCCTTACCCATGTACGTTTATATTTGCACTTAGAAAAATGAATTAGCACTGAATCCAGCGCCAGGGTTTTAAGTGTATTTGCAGTTTTGCGCACAATCGGATATATCAGTATCTGACATGACATTAAATTATTTTTAGTGAGAGTAACAGCTGAAGCAGATTGCTACCATGCTGTGATTACTGAGAGGTTTTTAGTTTTTGTTTTATAATAGTCAATACTTAAGAGCATGCCAGGGTCTGTACCAGCCCCTTGTCCATAAAATAAGATAGAAATTGTATAATACCTTTAAGGATTTTTTTTTTTTCAGGGTTTCATTAAATATTCTTGTCACCTTTATTCTGGGTGGGCGCATCTTATAATGCATTTACAGTGGTAATGACACATGATATTTGTATTCCAGTCAGTACCTACAATACACTCGGTTGCTCTGGTGCAGCTGGGGATACTGCAGAGGAATTATCGGGGCAGCAGGCTGGCGGAAAACCTGGCTGGGGACGTGGCAGGAGAAAAACCTGCAGTCTTCTAGGGATTTTTGGTTCTGAGCTATTGTTGGGGAGAGCAGCGAACAGGGTCTTAAGAGAGCTGGGCTTATGATGTGCAAAATAAATAAGCAAAACAACTGGGAGAAAGAAAGTGAGGCTCTCAGCTGGGAGACATTTCTTCCTTCAGTTTCCCCAGCTACCTCCCCCGGCAGCAGTGCTACTTAAAGAAGTGGGATGTTGTTCCAAGGGTGGGAGGAGAAGTGTGTAATGTGAAGGCAGAGGCAGTTTACTAATGTGGAAGAAGCTGTCAAGCTTCATAGATATAAATATCTGCTCCCAGTTCTGGTTAACCTTCTACACATACGCATTTATAATAGTCATGCAGCATATGCAAACCATGACTTTGTGAATCTCATGTTATATTCATACATAAACATATTATCTTCTAGAAGAATTGTTTTCTTGTAGAAAGCATCACTCATTGGATCTTTATCCTTGCTGTTATTCAAATTGAATGTAATGCTACAGTTTCTTCACAGGGCATAAACCTCTAACCCTTAAAGAGTGAGGGATGTATTCTCTGCTTGAGACAAACATGTAACTGTCATTGACAGCAGTATGTCCACACATCAAGGTGCAGAAGAATAGATCCTGGAAATGCTGGATTATATTTGCGTGACCCACAGAATGCCCGATTTTGTTTTTCAAAATGGAATAAATTACAAGCTGTACTTATTTGGAGGGGGGAAAAAACCCCATACCCAAATCCTCTCCTGAAATCAATGCTATTAATTGAACAGGGGAACAAGAATCGGGGTTCAAAAAGAGGTTTGTTCAACAAAAATTGATCTACCAACTTTGCCTTCTGTGGTTTGAAATCCCCCTAGTGAAAGTCTTCAGTACTGTGTGTGTAGTCCTTTGGTTTAGTAGGCCAGCAAGCATTCCTGCTTTCTCTGAAAATATCGAAGAAGAAAAAATCTGTCATGTTTTGTTTATGCACTTAAGACATTTACTGGGATGAAAATTAGATCTTTAACTGGGCTCCATGGCATGGGAAGAAAGTCACTAACCGTGGTATAGGATCTTTTGCATTTCAGTGGGAAGAGCTGTAGTGTGATGATAGGCGTTGGTTCTCAATGTTTTCAAAGTGAAAGTGAGTTATTGTGAGAACTGTACCCCTTGCCATTCTTAAGCAGCTAAGGAAGAGCTTTTATTTTGCAATGCGGACAGCTTCATCAACTACTGTACCCTCAGGGAAAGGTGGTGGTTTTTTTGTTTTTTTTTAAACTTGAGATCCCAGTTTTTAAAGGTATTTGGGTATTGAAGCTTCTATGGGACTGGTTTATTTCTTTCCGTGGGGCTTGTGCACCCAAATACCTTTTACAAACTTGGATGCAGGCAGTTTTATGTTTCTTCAAGTGTCTGAATGCCATTCCAAATAGGGTTTAAAATGCTTAGTTAGCTCTGTTCTGTTCCTGTCTTTAAGGACGGAAGCACAGGAAGCTACTGGAGTGCATGCTCAGGGAGACTGCTGTGGCTGTCTCATCACAGATGCCCTACAGCCCAACTGAAAGCTTCCCGAAGTCGATGGAAAGAATCTCTTTAACCTTGTAAGCTTTTTATTTAGCCCATGAGCTCATCAGGCCTGTAGCTGTCACTTTCTTTTATGTTTGTACAGTTTGGGGCACCACAAGACTATTCTCCATTGATCTCTGGGCACTGTCACAGCAATACACAGTTAACTTAAAAATATATTTATTACCTTTTTTTAGTCATTATTTATCATCTGATTTCAGTTGTGTTGCTATCACTTCACTGTACTTGTAGTGTGCTAACAATTTAGAGGGACAGGCAGCAGAGAGGTTCAGCTTTCCATTTCTACTTACTCCGGTGATTTTCAGGTTCTAGAAAACATTTTTGAGGTCACAAGGTTGCAGTTTTGGAAATCCATGATACCATGGTATCTCCTTTTACTATACACTGGAATAAGAGCAGGCTTTATAATGTGTCGGCTGCCTTGCAGTGGAATGACAGTTAGCTCTAAAAGATAGGTGTGTACTGTGGGAATCTCCTGGTCTGTGCAGCATCATCTAGAGCAATGGATGTTTGGTCATGGCTCCTGGTGTAAGATGCGTATTATTTTAAAGACGTTTTATCTTTGTTGGAAACAGTGTGCTGCAGTGGAAATGAGTGGTATTTGGAAAGCTGTTGTCCTGCTGCTGCCCTGCTCTAGAACAGGAGCAAAATACTTCACCTCATGGTACCTCAGTTTCTCTGTTACAGGAAGGGCTAATGCTGCTTTCCTCCTCACAGACAGCAGGAAAAGCGGACTAGAGCTAAGCGCTGTTGAATGATTAGTAGAAACTCCAGAACTCCCTCATGGTTCAGTGAGCACTCTGCAATGGTGAATGCTGGTCAGGGTATTTGAGGGAATGAAACAAAACAGCTATGGGGGACAGCCAAGTTTTGTACCCGTGCTTCTGTAGGCTTTGGCAACTTGCAGAGAAGATAGGCGTCTGTTATATAGACAGTAAGACAGGGAGAGAAGAATGAAAAGCTAAGAAAGGGAAAAGTATAAGGCATGATCTCCAACAGTTTAATATGCATGAACTCACAGCTCTGGAAGCAAATGTTTTGGGGCCAGGCTCTAAATGCTTGGTGTATTCCTGGGCTACTTGCTAAAATAGCTGTACATCAAGCTGATTTGACATGCAAGACTGTGGTTGAGGTTTTGACATGCTGCCAGACAGTGAAGGCCCTTTCATTGGCTCAGCTGCATCCTGACAATGTGATAAGGCTGTAAAGTCAATAAGCATACATACGTGTACAATCCAAATCTCTTTGAAGTATTGAGGCCTAGGCCTTCCTCATAAGCTGGTAAGACTTTCTGTCTGGATGAATTTTTGGCTGTCAGATCTTATTATCCATCTCACTCAGGCTATTGTGAGCATCCACAATGTCGAAACCATCCATGTGCTGAACCATACATGACAAAGCCGGTAATGCAAAAGGCTTGCACTTCACTGCTGCAGTAACTTTACAAATTTGTAATTTGATTCTGAAACAATCCCTTATTATGCATAATAAGAATGTTTCTATAATACCTTAAAAAAAGCTCAAAGTACTGGAAAACCTTAACATGTACCTCCAAATAACACTCTGTTCAGCAAGGGAAAAGATGAGGAAGCTGAAACAGTTCCTCAAATCTCCCAAGAAGGCTGTGATACAGTTCTAAATAGTTGGAGTTTCATGACTGTTGGGGTCTGCTAGCAGTGTTTTTTGGATACCAGAGTTGGCGAGAGGGTTAAACAGCCTAGACAGAATGCCACGCTGAGGTAGCTATACTGCTTCTAAGATATGGACGGTCTTTTCGTAGTCTAATTTACTTTTCTACTTGTGGGAGTATTTGTATGATACCAGGCAAGTAATGTCCTGTTTCATGTGTTGATCGTGACATTTCTAGATATCTTTCTCTTTGCAGTTGCTGCATTAATGAAACATTTGACTTCTCTAAATCAGTTTAAGCTCAGGGACTAAGCATATTACATACTGCACTCTCTAAATTGGACTTAAACAGACACAATAATAAAAAGCAGCTATCCTTAGGTTCCCAAATACACAGCTATGTTAAAAGTAGAGTTAGATTTTGCTGCTTATCTCAGAAATTGGAACTTATGTTAAATTGCCTTTTGTTATTTTTGTCTCTCCCTTTATATTTATGAACATCTGGTCACAACTAAAGTGTGGTTAAAATTACCATGTTCTGCCTTCTATTACCTTCATCCAGCTTCTGCAGGTAATGATATTCTTGGGGCAAGAGAGGTCAAAGCTTTTACATAGAAGCTTACATTTACATGACTGGTAAAACGTGCCTGAAAATAGTTCTACTTTTGTAACAGTGGCCAGACATAATGTTGGTGGATCTGGTAAGTAAAAGCATGCAGAAAACCCCACTGCGATGCCCACTGTTTGGTTTTTGTTTGTTTTTTTTTTTTTTTTCCCCCCACTATAAAATACCCCAAACTCCAGCAGGTGGCAGTGAACAACAGTCTGAAATTCGAATGCTGTAAAAGTGAAGAATAATTTCCATTGCTGAAACTGAAAGGATACTGGATTTGTTTAGGAACTAAATGACACAGATGTGGCAGGTGCACGAAGGCATCTAAACAAATGAAACACATTTTTCACAGACTGGTAGCTTCTAAGTCAGCCTTAGAAGGTGACATCTTGATCCCTACATTACCGCTTTGTACCTTCTCACTGGGCAGGCGCTATAGCTTTATGCTGTGATGCAATGCTGTGCAGAGAAGGGTTGTTAGCTTTACTGTACAGAAAACAATTCACTCTGTTAGATTAATAGAAATGCAGAATGTGTTTTTGAACAGCTCATTTTACATTTAAGTCTTTTTTCATGGAAGGCATAATGAATTGAAGTGGGATAGGCAATTTAATTCATTAGAGCTGTCAGCTAGTGAGCACTGCTGCACTTGATTTGTTTTGGTGCCTCTCGCAGGTTGCTGCTGAGGTGCTAGTCATTACACTTCATTTTGTTGAACTACTCAGATGGTGAAAACATATAAAGGAAAAGGTTACTGGGCAGAATGGGAGCAGAGCTTCCTTTTCCATAGATGTGAGGAAAGCACTGGAAGAAAAAGCAGAGTTATATGCTGGTCAAGCCCTTGTGCACAGAGGTAAACATTGAGCCTTTGTTTAATTATATGACATTGGTGGTTAAATCAAGACCTAAATGCGTCCTGTTGTCCCCTGGTATAGTTTACCTTGCTCTGAAGGGAGGAAGTAAATACTCTCTGAAATAAGCAAAGTAGAACCTGAAAACCCAGGTTTACAGAGTTTGTTATTCATTTACCTGCCAGCTCAAATACAAAAATCTAAGTCTTGGGTGCTATTGACAAAAACTGACATCTGTGAGTGTAGAGGATCGTTTTCTATTTCTGCCTTTCTCTACCTAGGCCATCTGGTCTTCCATTGAAGTGAAGGGGACTTTTGTGTTTGAGATGTCCTGCAGTGTCACTAATTTTTAAGTCTTAAATTAAAAGAGACTGCAAGGTGAGACAAACTGCCTTGTAGATGCAGAGAGCTGAGAAGGTCCCTCTTGCCTAATTGCAGTTGGACTAATCTGTCCTTCAGAAAAAGGAGATGGGATTTCTGTCCCTTTTGTCTGGAGCTTTCCTAAAAGTCTCAGTGGGAATGTGCTAGTTAGCTCATGCCATAAAATGAGCCTGCACCTGTCCTTGGCTGGAGTTCAAGTGTGTTTGAACCACACTTGTCCTGGAAGAAGCACGGGTAGCTTCAGGAGTGGTGAGGTCTAAAATATAAAGGAACTTGCTTCCTGTTCTCCCATCAAATTTAGGGGAGAAATGATGGATAAGATTTGGATAAGACCTGTTTAGCATCTGCTGTATGTCACATGGAGAAGGAAAGGCTGCTGCATAGCGATGCTGTTGGGAGAAAAGTGATGTCCAGAAAATCATGTCAACAGAAGGTGGCAACCGTGGCTGGAGCTCCTTTGAAGGCAGGATATGGTGTGACTGAACTACGTGAGCATAGTCTAAAGCTTCCTGAAGTGAAGAGGGTAAAAATATTTACTTTGCTCCTCTTAAAAGTCTAATTATACACTGGGAGCAGTGGGAACCCTTCGTTTCTCTGCAGCTAACCAGCAGAATCCCTGCATTTGAGGTGGATTAAGTAGGAATAAAGTGCAAGTAAATGGTCACTTAATTTCTGTACAATCCTCCTTCCCTAGTCCCCCCTGGATATCCTGACACTCTGGGTATCCAAGGCATCGCGTCACAAATAAATCCTCAGTTAGTGCTCAGGGAAGACTGTCTCCCTCTCGCAGTAGTTTTAAGTAGTCACTGAAATGGGAACTGAAATCCAGGTCTCTTCCCCACTCCAGACTACCACCTTAACAGCTAGATAATAAAATCCCCTACCCTACCTACCTTTCTTCCAATCTTCCCCCTGACCAAATAGTAAAAACTGTTAATGCATGAATTTAAAGACATTCAAGATGAGGGAGTAGAGCTGCTCTCAGTTGCTCAAACTGCTCTTGTGAGAGAGAGGGGCATGAGTGTGGCTGGTACTGAGTCAGAACAAGGTTTCCTCAAATCTGTTGTTGTGTCCCTGACAGTGGCCACACCTGGTACCTAAGAAGGAGCACGAGAACAGGGCAGGCATGTATGGTGCTTCCCCAAGTGCTCTCCCAGTTCTCAAGCATTTCTGTGATTTACATTGCCCTAGGGGGCAAAAGAAAGCTGGGCCTTCCTCAGTGTAAGCCTCCCTTCTTCCAGTGGTGCTTAGTATTTATATCTTGCTTGACTCCAGCTGAGGATAATTCCCAGAGATGGCAAATGGAGGGCATCAGTGGGATGAGACTCACATGTTACTTCTCTCCTTAAGGCTTCCTGTGGTCTAGCCCTTGTTTGCTAGCAGGCTGAAATGGTAAGTGCCTAAGTTTTCAGGTGGACCTACTGAATTATCCAGTTTTGAGGAACATATCATTACTTCGCAGAGTATTCAAAAGTACACAAAATGAGTCTGTTGGCACTGTGAGCTGATATGATCTGGTTTCATATTATGGGATGAGATAAGGACAGTGCCTTAGCTCCGTTAACTCTGGATGCTGCTTTTTCTGTTGCCAGAGAGGCGGCTGCCTCAGCGACCTCTCCTGCTGTCAGTAATGCATCCTCCCGAGTGATGGATTGAAAGGTGCACTCTGCATCTTCACATGTCAAAACAAACAAATTGGTTTCGGTCTTTGAATACAGCAGCCAGCCTGAATGTAAAGAGAAAACTGAATTGCAAGAGATGATTTATGCCACTAAGGTCATCACGGTGAAGCAGGACTGAATATTCTCTTCATAAACTTGAATACTGTAAAAAGGACAATGAAGAAACCTATTTAGACAGAGCCAAGCTCCTCTCTGTTATACCTGTGTGATTCTGGCAAGGCGCTGGTGAAAAGAATGCATCACTGTGCATGTGCTAATCCAACACGAAACAGAATTTGGACTGTATTACACAGAGAGGGACAGCAATTTATGTGAACTCCAGACACACCTAGGTAACCTCTGTTTGAAACTTTTTAAGGGATTCGAATCTTTGGATGCTGTTGGGGAGATGGCAGGCTTTATCACCAAGTTGCTATGGATTAAAAGAAAAACAAACCCAAAACCCAGACCCCAACATTTTATTGTTAGGTATGCTGTCCTCTATGACAAAGATCTGATTTTTTTTCAGTCGTGCACAAGAGTTGTTCCCACTGCAGTAGGCTGGAATTTTTCCCTGAAATTTACTGGCAGTCCCACATGACTTTCTTGCCTTTTGGGAGCTGGTGAGATTATACAGGTGGTATTTTGGGCTTTTGAGAAAGTGGAAGAGTACAATTTTTTTAACCTAGCTGATCAGTGGGGTGGCATGTGAGGAGACTGCAAGGTGATGAATGCTGTGAGAAGGACTAAATCCAGGGAAAATTGTAGAGCTGGGTAGGAAGTAGATATTCGTTTTGACATGTTTTGCATTCTGAAAGAAAACAGAATCCACACCTTTTAAAAATTGCTGATTAAAAGGTTTTAAAAATCTTTTAGATGGATCCAAAGCTTGCATTTTCAGAAAAATTGAAAACAATTATTTTCTTTGTAAGCTTAAGAAAATGTTTTTGTTTCTAAATGGGTGCCTAGCATTGAAAAGGTAAATTTTAATTTTCTTCCAAAATGAAATTAATTTAAAAAAATTTTTTTTTGAAGATGCTTTGATTTTGGACTAAAATGTCCATCTTGCTTCTGTCACTCTAATTTCAGCTAAATGTTTCTGACCCACAGTAGTCAGCAAATGGAAGCCTGAACATCATCTTCCTATAGGGCAGAAGTTCATAGAGTTGGGTCCACTTTATTCAATCTCTGATTTGATAAAAACTTAAAGTAACTTGACTGTCTGTTGCAGTAAGTCACTTGTCCTTTGAGTCTTCCCAGCATGTTAGTGCTGCACTGACAAACCCCGGAAACCTCTCTCAGTTTACCCAAATCTCCTGTGTTTTCCAAGATTTTTCACTCTGCAGGCTTGGTCTTAGGAAAAGTACTTCATTTTGGTCTGGATGGAGCCAGTTACTGTTAGCTTACCTGCTTTGAAGCTGTGTACATAGGACATTTTTTTGGTATCATGGCTTATTACTTCTATTGAGGTCTCTAGTAACCCCTGTTGTGTCTTTCACTTAACTCCATGCATCCATGTGCTAGCAATACAAAACTGAGCAGGCTGAGTCCTGCACAATATTTAAAAGTTCATCATACTGAGTAAAGGCATTTGAAAAGAAAAAAATGAAGAAAAAACAACACTGAAATCCAGTGGTATAGATCAGTAAACTCCCAGTCATGAAAAACCTACATTTTCAGCATGTTACAGTGTATTTATGAGAACAAGAAATCTTATTTTAGCAGCTTCATGAATTAGTATTTGAAATACATAGGAGATTAAAATAATATTGGACAAAACATTTTTTTAGCCATGGTAACAGAAACTACACATCTTAGTGAATTTAATCTTGAGACTGTTTGCAAGTGGAGGTAAATTGCAGGAGTAATTTTAGACACACTGCTCAAGGAGGAAACCAAAGAGCTGCTGGAGGTGCTGCAGCCTGTCTTACTATACTCCTGTGAGCAGCTGCCATGCCCAGATGAGGGAGACACAGATGCTTTAATTTTTGAAGGGTTTTAGACTGTTTGTCCTAATTATAAGAGCCCTAAGCACCAGAATGTGCTTGGAGATGCTTCTGCTTTTTCTACTATTTGAGAAATAGAGCGAGAGGGCAGGAATGACCCTGGAGCCTTTAGCAGGGCTACTAATTTTACGAGATGCTTGGATTCCAGTGCAGTGACAAATTACTTATGCATCAAGCAATGATGTCAAAATTTGAAGGCATGGGCTCCCAGCTCATACCACTGGACAGCTTGACCTGCTCCCTGAGCAGGTCTGTACTTTAGATGCAAACTGACTTAGGTCGATGAAGGGAGAAGGCAGAGCTCTGATACCACCATGTATCCTCGAGTCCTCATGTCTTCCTTTCCTTGAAATGTCTGAAGCAAAGGTTCATTCAGTAATAAATGATATATGACCACATATTTATGTGACCAAAATAAAAATTTATTATGTTCTGTTTAATTGAGAAAACAGAAAAGTAATAAATTTTATAAGACCAGTACTACTTTTTTGCTGAGCTGAAACTTGGGCCTTTCTTGTTTAATGTTATGAATGCAAAGTAGGAATGTTTTGTTTTGTTTTTTAAACTCATAAGTAAAATCTTGGTACCAGTCTATCTTTGTTGCTGTTTCACAATTGTATATATTATACTTTGAGTTGTTTGTTTGTGTATAGTCCTTGGTTTAAAAATTAAGAGGTGAAACACTTGAGGTCACAAATAACACAAACTGCTCCTTAGAGAAGGAGCTGTCTGGTTTACTTAGTTTATCTTTTAAGAAGACAGGAATTGGTACGTAAGTGTTGGTGTCTTTCTGGAGCTAGCTGCAGTAGCTGGAGCCTCTCTGAGGCTCTGCTGAATTAGCTGGGCAGTGCGTACCATTGCAAATACTGCAAAATGAACACCTAAGAAAATTTCATTACTTAAGCAATCTTGTGTTAAATGCTTTTTGAATGGCCTGATAAGAGGCTGTTTGGGCTCAGTTACGTTGTGTGAAGAAATCTGTAGCACATGGCAAGATCCACTATGCTATCATCTAGCTAGAGAAGTAATTAAGTGGCGGGTTTAGAAGGTGAGAAGATAGGGTGAAGAAGTGTTGAATATCAGAAAAGGAAGATGAGGTGAATATCATTAGATTTTATTTTCTGTCACTCGCTGTTTTGGCCCATCTGCTACTCTCTTAAAAAAGAATAGGTTTGTTGCAGATGCATGTGTTCCTATAATTAACATTGCAGTGTGATGTGAAGAATTTAGTCAAGTGCAGCAGGATGGGTCCAATCAGGCTTGGCTTTTTTGGCTTGCTGACACCTTATTGTAAGTGACACTTTCATGAGCTCATTTATTGCACCACTACTTCTATAAGTAATTGTCAATGAGGAGATTATATCAGGGTGTTTACAGCAACAAGGTGAGTCAGGGTATTTTCAACCTTCTCCCTTTTCTTTTGAGAAAGGGCTGGCAATCAGTCCTAACCAGTATCAGGTTGATGGCAGCTCTGCAACCATTTTCTGTCACTTTGGAACTGATGTGGCCCCTTGATGGCTAGAGGCTTGAGTGGGCATGGCCACGGTACTAACTGTCTAGTGGGTTTTGTTTATTTGCAGATAAGCTGTCTGTTGACTGGTTTTAGGAGTAATTTTATATCTCATGTTTGAATTGCCCAGCTGCTTTTTGCCAGAGGCTTTTTTCTGTAGTTAATTATAGGATTATAATTGCCAATTAAGTGATAAGCCACAAAAGAGCTTGTATTCCTGAATTACTGGTGCATGCATTCAGTGTATTGTGCAGCCCAAGTAGCATAGGAAGCGACGCAGGATGCTTATGGCTGTTTTTTAGATGACCTAATTTTTTTCCATTATTTCTTGTGAATTAGAAAAAGACACAAGATGTGACATGGAGGTGGTATTTCTTTGTGGACAGTGCAATTAAAAACGCTAACAGAAATAGGAGGAAAAATATGATTTTTTTTTTTTTTCCAAAATTCTCCTTTATTCCCCTGCTCTCTGAGTCAGTCTTTCTTTATGGTTTAGTTTCAGCATGGGTCAGCTTGGGCTCAATTCTGTTCAAAATACTCTTTCAAAGTGGAGATGCTATATCATTCTTAGGTTAGCTTATAGTGGTGAGAAGTGAAGGTAGTAGAGACATTGTCTTTAAATCATTCTTTGTGTTCTTTGAGGCTCTGTTGCAACAGCTCAGCAGAGGTGCTCCAGAACAAATCAAAAGTGACAAAGTGTTGTCTAGCATCAAAAATAAAGTGTAACGTAGCTGAAATGTTAATTCTGTATTTGTTTCTTCAGCAGAGCAATTTGATTGGAGTACTGCATTGGAGGAACATGGCATTTCTTGATTATGTTTGTAGCATGAGGTGTAAAAATAGCTTTCCTGTCCTTTAAACCTTTTAGACTTGAAAATGTGTGTTAATCTGCATGTTGATCATAAAGAGATGTTTTAGTTTGACAGAAAATGATCAGGGGAAATTTCGTTGTGAGAAGTTTGTTATAAATGAGTTGCATTTTGTGTGTGTGTGTATAATAATGAGGGGGTGGGGTGAGGAGAAGCTACTTTGTCATCCAGAAAAATAGAAATGTTCTTGTCTGCAGGAAGGAAAAATAGGCATGCAACTTTTGCCCAGGTGGAACGCTTCAGTTGTTTGCACTTCATTACTGAGCAAAATCAATCCAAACAAAGTTAAGTTCTAGTAAGAATATGGCCATGGTAATGTGTCACATCCCGGTTTAACAGCCAGCCTTCAAAGGCAGGGTACCAGACTAAACACCCTCTCCATTTTGTGCAGACTGAAGAAATGTACTTGAAGCCAAGAATTTATTGTTAACCTAAGTACAGTGTTAACATCTAATCAAAGAATTATTATTAGTCCAGTCACAATACTAACGCTTAATAGCCAAATTATCCAGTTATTACAGCTCACTTGCAATGATAATAGAAATAGGTACGTGCAAACTTTTCTGTCCTCTCTCCCCATTTTTGGCATTACCCTTTATTCCCATGCTGCTTTGGCTCCTAAGTTTCATGAGCTAATTTTCCTTGAAAGGAAGGGGAGGTGGCTTTACAATGAGCTGTCAGCATCCTGAGCCCTTCACTGAGGGAAATGTGATGATGGTTTCTTCCTCCATGGTTTTGCATCTTCTTCAGGTCGTGTATGTATAATTGCTAACACAGTCTGCTCACTTAATTTTCCTCCGTTGATTCATAATGTGACATTATATCCAAGATCTGTTATTTATGTTCTGTTTTACATATGCTGGATATTTGTTCTTTGTTACTCCTAAAACAGGCTTTACCCAGCTCCCAAACTTGCATGCATATAGTGACTGTAAATCAATCTTTTGTGATTTGTTTTGGTAGTTCTGTGGTCTCTGTTATCATCCTGTGCTTGCTATTTCAAGGCCTCTGTTGTAATTTTCTGCCTGTATTTTTTGGGGCCACTGTTACAACATCTGGTTTTCTTAGATGTCACTCAGGCTGTGGTTAACTGATGTTTTGTGAGCACAAGCTAGTCCTGTGTTTCAGTTCTCAGGTCACTAAGAGTTCACTCTAAAAATAAGTGATCCACTAGAAGAGACACGTGCATACAGACACATGGAGGCACAATGCTGTGGTAACTCCTTGCTACCGATATCTTCCAGTTATGGCAGTACCGTTGGTATGTTATAGAAACTGAAACAATAAGTGACTATATAAATTTAATGATAGCGGCTAGGCAATAAGAATTCTTATTTTAATATATTAGTATGATTGTATGCTTAGAAAGTAAGATATAAAAGAAGAAAATTCATATCTGAGGCTGTGGATCTGTGCAGTCTTATTGAAGGTAATGTGGATGATTTTGCCACGTCAACCTTCTTTCTCTACGCCGCCTTAAGAAAAGTAAGATAAAACAACCCATTTGATTTTAGCAATAAATTTTAACTCTGCTTCTTGATGTCATTTCCAGTAAACCTGTGATTCTGTGATATTTTTATTGCGGCTGGTCAGAAACAAGCCTTGGTAGAAGTAACTCTAACATCAACGTGATACCACCATCCTTCTGCATGAACCAAGAACTTAAGACTTTCACAGGACAAAAGTGTCCTGCAATAATGACAGTCTATTGAAAAGAACATTCACTTGGGATTTGGGGGGAATGCAGGGTAAAATCCACAGTTTGACTCAGGCTGATCAGGGACTTCATCTCCTGCAGCTCTTTGCAATGACAGAATGCATCTCTCTTGTCAGAGAGAATACTTTTTCCTTGGAATTTTCACCAACGTTAATATATTATTACAAAAAAGATTCCTTCACTTTCCATTAAACAACGTTTGCTAGACAAATGTTTTACCATGACATTCCTAGTCGTCTAGCTTTTTTGCATCTGGATTCAGTTGAATTCCTGTTAAAGCTGATGCAAAGACATCCAAAAGCTTCAGAGAACGATTGAGCGAGCATTTGAATAAATTGGGAAGATGGATTTCAAAGGTCATAAACACGTACCTTTGTTAACTGGGCCACAAAGCTTTACAGGCTCTTGGGTCTCTCCTAAACAATACTGTTTCACAGATAGGCAGATGAATGCTTTCTGCATTAAAGTAGTTAAATCTGAGTGTGGAAAGCTCATCACAATTTCTGTACTTTGGAACAATGAAGTGGTATAATTCCTATTTGAATAAGAATTCCTTATCACCACGTTCTGAGACCTGGATTTTAAATCAATATACTGCTGGAACTGAGAGAGCAAGGAAGGCTCGTGCATTTTAAATGTCTGGAGGAAATGGTTTTGGAAGACAACGTTGACGCAATTTACCAAAAAAGATTAGCATAAATACAATTCTACAATGAGAATGAAAGAGAAATCACAAGTTCTATGACATCTCAAAAAAAAAAAAAATCTGTTTTTCTATTCTGCCTTCTTTCCTCTTGTCTTGGTTTCTTGTTGTGTGTGGTTTTTTGGTTTTGTGTTTTTTTTTTTTAATCTGATCAATCATGTATTCGCTTTTCATACAAACCGCATGCTTCCTGAGTACGTGTTGTGCAGTTTGGCCCTTAGATTGTAAGGACTCGACTTCAGGACAAGAAATTTAGGACTGGGATCTTATCCCATGTCTTTGTATATTTCCATGAATCCCAAGTGAATTCGAAAGAACTAAGAAATGTTATCCATCAGATCAGTAAGTATCATTCATCCACTTGCACAGCTGGACGTTACTACAAAAAGGGCCAGTTACTGGAGAACCAGATCCCTTTCTTGTAAGGTGTAATGTTGAAACTGTAGCTCTGTCTAATAAATGGAAGGCTGTAGTCACAGTACCTGTCATGAGATAATATGAAAATTACTTGAATTTCATTTAGAGCGTGCCAATAGGAAAAAAAATACGTAAAGGTTACAGGCAACTGCAAGTTTATATGCTCTCTATTCTAATGATCCCATCTTATTTCAGTCACATTGTATGGGACAATCCTATATGCCCAAAGATGTATCTGGTATCGCGGTCAATGTGAACTTCAAGTCCTTTTATTTGTGTTTTTAGCAGAAGGGACTTTAATTCTGCTGTTGACTTTGGTTTACATGTACATGCTGTGCTTATGAGTATTCCTTTTAATGTCTAAGATGACCTGAGCAAGAGCACTTGTAGCAGTGTTGGATTAACTGTTGCATACTCACGTGTTCCAGTTCTGCAAAGCAATGATGCCCGTTGCCACTTTGCCACGTGCCATTAGTATTATGAGCAATAAGCAGTAAGAGCGTGTTGCATTTGATGTCCTGCTGTAGGATACCCACCACTGTGGGAGTAATAGATTTCAAAGCCAACAGGAAACACTGTGAATATCTATCTGCTCCATCTTGCATGACACAGGCCAGAGTGTTTAAAACCTGATAAATCACGTAGGGCGAAAAAAACCCAAGGGCTGCCAGTCCTGGTGCTGGTCTTGCACAGTTGATGCACTAGGTCACTTATAGTGAGTTCATGTCCTTTACTAAATTCCTTATGCTTTGTTCCTGATGCTGCCTTGCTGCTTTCTTGAGCCTGTGGCTCTGTGCCATCTTCAGGCACGTGAAGGGTAATATTATTTTATATTCTTAGTATCTGAAGCGATGAAATAAATGCTTGGTTGGTTTGTCATTTCAGCTTTCCTGTTTCAAGTCTCATTTTGCCTCTAATTTGATTCTGGATTTTTTTATTCTAGCAACAAACTAATGACATAAGAGTAGTGAGTTGGCATCTGCTGTTGGATGTCGTGCAAATTGCCTTGGGAAAGGAAAAGGTTGATGGCAAACTTCTCACAATGATTTGTTAAAATCCTCAAACCTTTGGTGACTAATGCTAGTAAGAAATACTTTCTTAAGGATGTTATGGAAAAAATAATTTTTTAAAGCTGTACCTCCCTCCAAACAAAAAGACCAACAGCAACCCCCCCAAAACTAGAAAAAAAAAATCCCCACAAAAGTCCATATTTGATATATTTTTTTAATATTTTCTATCATCAGATGAGAAGAAGAGTGCCTTACCAGATTTCGTAGAGTACCTACACAGGTAAGAAGTCAGATGCTTAATGCCAAGTCAGCATAGCATCACTGACATTAAAAGGGAATGTTTGCTTTACTCCCTCTTCGTATGATATGCTGGGTATATGCCTTGGTATAAGCTGCAGAGAGCAAGATGCATATGTATGGGATTCAGCTTATGTATCGATACTGAGAAATTATTCACTGATGTCCTTTTTTGGTGTAAGCATCATACCAGTTACTCCAAAAACTTGCATAGAGCTATGTTGATTGTGGTGGGGATCTGCCATGGGCAGAGGACCCCGCTTGAGTGGAGCTTGCTGTAGGAGTGGGGCCTACACTTACACTTAGTGCAATCTGTCTCAACAAGAGTTTTGTTACAGGCTTGGAATGAATCATGATCATCTCTTGGAATCAGGGACAAGTATGTTGATTAAAGGTAGCTACAGTTTGTAAATAGTGTTCAGTACGGTCAAGCAGGCAGCATTTATTAGCCAGACATTTTCTTTTCTGAGCAAACTGGAAGAGAAGTCTCGTGCTGTATAACATGTCTAAAAGGGATTCACCGCAGCAGGGAAACACATGGCCAGAACCTAGTAGGCTTGTAATGCTGTGAAATGAGCGGGGTGTGTGCTGGTGGAACAGACAACAGGGCAGAGAAACAGCATGAGACATAGTAAGCGTTGGCTGTATTTGAATGACAAGCAATTGGTTTTGGATCATGTTTATCTCCTGAATAATATTGTTCATATTTCATGAACAAGAATGACTTTGGTAGGAAGTTTTTGTTCTAAAGCATAGGACTGTAAAGGAATTGAGGCATCTACAGCTGCCACAAGAGTAAAAAGGCATTGTCATTGGCATGAATTGTGAGTAAATTTATTGTACGTTTATAGAATAGTGAGAATTTTTTGGCTGAAAATATCTCATTACCCAAAAAGAAAACTGCACAAAAAGGTGCTATTTTGGTGAGAATTATTTTTGGTCAGTAACTTAATTTTTTTATTTCGTAGTGCAGTTTTCAAAGAAAATGTTATTCTTTAACATGATTTAATTTGATTTTCCCCCTTCATTAACAAGATTTCCAAGTTTTTGAAATGACCAAATTAAATATTTCAGTTGATCCTGAAAACACGTGCTTTACTTTGTTAGTAACATAGAAAAAATAACATTTTATTTCATCTTTGGATGAGAAGTATTTTACATGTCAAATTCCTAGAGGATTGGGAAAAAGTTTCCTGCTCATTCCTGTTGATTGAGTAAAGTCTGAAAACCAGAATAATACAATTCTTTGATAAATGTGTTAATTTAGCAATAAATATATGAACAATCATGACCTACCCTGCTTAAAAAAAATTAACCTTGTGGCTCAATTACTCTAAAAGTGTTTAAAATCTAATTTGGACATCAGTAGCACTGAATACTAAGTAGAGTGGCTTCAACACAGCAGTTGCTGATAGTTAAAGATTGCAGATGCCTGAAAAATCCTATACAGAGTCTGGGAACAGATTTGTTTTTGTCTCTTTGAAAACGGAAAAGTCCTGTATTGTAGGTCAGAGTTAAATTGACAGCTAAATTGGTGAACTGCAAAACTGGTGTCTTACATTCAGTAATAACAGCAAATAGTATCTTGTCAGTCTGACCAAAGTTAAACGTCTTCTCATGGCTATTGCCATCAATTGTAATGCTAAGAATGGCAGTGTTTTATTCTTATGGCTCTGAGGCTCAAGATCAACAGAAAAATGAGATGCTGGGTATTATGCATGAGGCTTGGATTAGCTTCCTGCTAAATTTGTTTTTTTCAAGTTTATTTTGTTGTTGTTATTAGCCCTGCTAAGCTTTTGGAGTTACTTATTCTGAGTTAGAATGTTGTAATTTATTTCCATTAATCAATGTTACACCTATGTATGTGGGGTCTGAACAATATAAAGGGGTAATGAGGCATGATGTTTACTTTGATGCATTTTGTAGGAATACTCATCTCTGGAAGAAATGAACTGAAACTTCTCTCAGGGAGTACTTATTAATGCATTTCACTGAATATGCTTTTTTGTTTTTACCTCCCTTAGGAGAAAGCTTTTTTCCTTTGGTCAATTGAGTATGGCACAAGGGTAATAACAAGTCTAATGGATGCTGTAAACCGCCACTTTTTAATGCATAATGTAATTGAATCAGAATATAGTGTCTATACTGATGGAGTCCCTGGTGCTTTAACAACTGAAATTATGATTAGAAAGATCCAGATAATGCTGACTTCTCATACATTAAGCCCCTATTATACAATTTCCTTTCTACAACACATTCACTTTTACTTTTGAATTATGCAGGGCCATCTTAAACAGTTTAATATGACACTGGAATCAAATTCAAAGCTTCAAGAGGGCTTCATAATTTTTGTGGAAATACATACAGAATAAATTTGTAGCGGTGCTATATGACTAATATTTCCTCCAAAAAGCTCTCATATCAAATTCCCCACTTAAAATTGCATTCTTTGGCACAAAGTTTATTGGAAAGGCAATGCTCCTCTGTTAGCCAGCCGTTACAGAACAGAAACTGGCTTGCTGTTGGGTGCTTAGTGTGAGCGAGAGGGGCTTCTGCAGACTCAGAGATAGCTGGGCTGTTTTCCTTTTATCTAAAATACAAAATCTGAAGAATCTTTCTAAACAGAAGTGGATTGCAGAAGGTGCTCTTAAGGCTCCATAGCTCATCTAACCAGTATGCTGCACATGAAATACGCTGTGCTTTCACGCTTAGAGAGAAAACTCCTATATTACTATTAGCTGACAAGATATTCATATAGATGCCAAAAGTAGAAATTTCCAAGTTCTGTTAGTTTTGCCTGAGTTGGTTGAACAATTAATTTTCAAAATGGCTGAAAAGAAAACAGTTCTATTCATTATTCCTACTGTCGAACAAAAACGATGTTCAGATGAACTTGTTACTGCAGTTTTTGGTAAATGCAAGGCTATGCAGGGGGTGGTGTTACTCATACTGAGTGGGAGCTGCCTACAGGCTCCTCTGCTTCAGTCCTCTGGCTAAGCTTATCCTGTGGCCAAGGGATAATATGCACAGCGGAGGCCTGGCGGCCAAGCTGTACGTGCAGCATAGCGCAGCACAAGCTTGTGCCCGCCCAGGTTAATTGTGAGGTGAACATATAACTCCATGGTGTACAATGGGGTTTTCCAGTTAGGGTCGCTACACGAGGTCACACCTCAAACGACAGTAGGCAGAACAGCACAAACTGTGCGGATAAACTTCTCTCTGACTTGCATATAGTTGAGATAACTGCAAAGCAAAGCATGGAATACAGTATCTGGGAAGAGCCTAGTGAAAACAGGCTAATCATCATCTCTCTCAGTTCAAAGCCTTCAAATCGCAATTACGTAATTAAAATTCTTTCTATTGTCTTGGAATAGAAGATATGCCTCTTTGCTCTTAACGTAGTCAGTGAAACTGTAGCCTGATGAAAATTGAGTACGAGCCCACAGCAACTGCCTTTCAAATCAGCAAACTGGCTTTTTGTTGGCACTGTAGCTTGAGAGAGGTTGAAGAGCTTGGATTTATATGGTAAGAAGTGCTGTATGCTGAAGGGGATCGGACTACGGAGACAGTGTACAGTGTTTAGCCTTTGAGAGACAGAGCAATACTGTGGGAGTCTTCATGTGCCAGAGCACATAAGTTTACAGTGAATTCCAATATGAAAAATCTATTGCCCCGAGAAGGTGGACTTAAACTAGTACCACTTGGTGTTACATATTCTTTGAAAATTGGGCATAATGGGGAGAGGCTGAAACTTCACCTTTTTTGATCTTAAACCTTTAGGTTTTTGATCTAGCATTTTTTCAAGAAATTACTTTTGTCATCTCCATGGACAGAATCAAACTTCAATGAATGAAGCATCTATGTTCAAGTAGAAACCACCAAAAATTGCATGAACATTTGAGATGGCTGAGAATATAAAAGAAAGTGGTAACAGAAAACGCTATGAAGCATAGCTGATGGCTTAATAGTTCTTCATGTCCTAGCATTATCACTTTCCTTCATATCTGATAGGCATGTCCTATTAATGAAATCTGCCTGTTTGTATACTAAGAATGCTTTAATCAGGACTGTGGACCAAGTAAGACTTTTGTGAAGATCTTAGTCCTGTAATCTCTGTACTGATGACAAAGGCAGAAAGTTTTGCTGAGCCCAGGATTTGACACAAACTGAGGCTGACAGAAACTGTCCTTTATCTGTCTGAATTGTCTTGAGAATATGGAGGTCATACTTAATTTTCAGAGGCTTGGATGCAGAGTTTCTTCTTTTCTAAAAGAATTGTGCAAAGGCAGATCACAGAAGCATAGAATCATTAAGGTTGGAAAAGACCCTTAAGATCATAGAGTCCAACCATTAACCTAACACTGCCAAGTCCACCACTAAACCATGTCCTCAAGCACCACGTCTACCTGTATTTTAAATACTTCCAGGGATGGAGACTCAACCATTTCCCTGGGCAGCCTCTTCCAATGCCTGACTACCCTTTCAGTGAAGAAGTTTCTCCTCATATCCAACCTAAACCTCCCCTGGCGCAGCTTGAGGCCATTTCCTCTCGTCCTATCGCTTGTTACTAGGGAGAAGAGACAACCCCCACCTGGCTACAACCTCCTTTCAGGTAGTTGGAGAGAGCAATAAGGTCAGCCCTCAGACTCCTTCTCCAGGCTAAACAACCCAGTTCCCTCAGCCGCTCCTCATAAGACTTGTGCTCTAGACCCTTCACCAACTTCGTTGCCCTTCTTTGGACACACTCCAGCACCTTGATGTCCTTCTTGTAGTGAGGGGCCCAAAACTGAACACAGTACTCGAGGTGCGGCCTCACCAGTGCTGAGTACAGGGGCACTATCACCTCCCTGGTCCTGCTGGCCACACTACTCCTGATACAAGCCAGGATGCCATTGGCCCTCTTGGCCACCTGAGCACACTGCTGGCTCATGTTCAGGCGGCTGTCCACCAACACCCCCAGGTCCTTTTCTGCCAGGCAGCTCTCCAGCCACTCTTCCCCAAGCCTGTAGTGTTGCATGGGCTTGTTGTGACCCAAGTGCAGGACCTGGCACTAAGCCTTGTTGAGTCTCCTACAGTTGGCCCCAGCCCAATGATCCAGCCTGTCTAGGTCCTTCTGTAGGGCCTTCCTACCCTCCAGCAGATCAGCACTTCCACCCAACTTGGTGTCATCTGCAAACTTACTGAGGGTGCACTCAATCCCCTCGTCCAGATCATCAATGAAGATACTGAACAGGACCAGCCCCAACACTGAGTCCTGGGGAACACCACTCGTGACCAGCTGCCAACTGGATTTGACTCCGTTCACCACTACTCTCTGGGCTCGGCCGTCCAGCCAGTTTTTAACCCAGCGCAGAGTGCACTTATCGAAGCCGTGAGCAGCCATCTTCTCCAGGAGAATGCTGTGGGAGACAGTGTCAAAGGCCTTAAAGTCCGAGTAGACAGCATCCCCAGCCTTCCCGTCATCCACTAAGTGGGTCACCTTGTCCTAGAAGGAGACCAGGTTAGTGAAGCAGGACCTCCCTTTCATAAACCCATGCTGGCTGAGCCTGATCCCCCGGTTGTCCCGCACATGCCACGTAATGGCACTCAAGATGTTCTGCTCCATGACCTTTCCTGGCACCGAGGTCAGGCTGGCAGGCCTGTAGATTCTAGGTAGATGCGTGCTCCATTTATATCATTAGTTTAGCTGAGCTTAGCCCACAATCTTCAAATTAAGTGAAAAGGAGAAGTTTTAGGTATGTTCTGGATATATGCTCCACTATGTTCATAGAGATCCAGAAGTTGGTGATCTAATCCTAAAATTCTAACTGTGCTAGATGTCACAGAAATAACCCAAAATACAGTATGAAAAATAAAACAAAATACTCCTTTGCTTCAATAGAGCAATGTTTTGTAAATGAGAGTCTTTTCATTTTAACTGATCTGAATGACGCAGGCTGCAGAAGACCCATGCCAAAAACAATCAGCCAAATAGCTTGGCAAATGTTCTGACAAATTGCTCTTGCTGGCAATAGTTTTGTAACTTCAAATGAGTATTAACTGAATGACAGTCTTAATTCTTCAAGTACTAGCTGGAAATAAAGGTTTTTAACTACATCGCACGTTCAGTACACAAAAGCCTAGGACTTCAGTAATGATGTGTGTGTGTACAAATAGATTGAAATCACTGCTTAGGACATTTGGGACCGTAAATCCCTCTCTGTGGACTCAAACACCAGCATCACATAGCACCAGATGTTGTTGTCTCTGTTTTGATTTCTACAGGATTGTTATACATTATCTTGGAAGTTTTTTTTAATATTTGCAGTGTTTATCCCAAATGATTCCTATTGTAAAATCGTGTTTGTCCTTGTTTCTCAGCAGCTTTTCTTCCCTTGTAGTAATGAATTTCCCTGAAGTCAGCTGTCACGAGTGTAAGTTTTATCTGCAAGGAAATGCATATACTCTTGGTGAGATTGCTTGTGGCTTTTTAGACCTCTCAAGTCTTAAGTTTTTAATTAAGCATGGGTGGAAAAAATGAAACAAATATTACTTCACATTCATGAACGACAAGCAGCCTCATGCTTGTGTTGCAATTCATGTGCAATCCTTATGAATCCAGTTAGCACCCTACAGTCCAGCATGCTCTTTACATACTGATCTGTTGGAAGCTTCTTTGTTTTTTCCTAATGGCTTTTACCTGAGATGTGATGATTGGCCTGTGGTACCTTGTGCTTTCAGTCATTTCTATTCTAGGCTTCTCCTACCAACCAAGTACATAAACCAGGGCACAGGATGTTTGTAGAGGTGGTAAAAGTGACTTGGGTTGTTGTCAGTGTTAATCTGAGAATCAAATTCTCCTAATATGTTATGCATAAAAATAATAATAAGTAGCTAAATCTATGTATTTTGCTTTTAACTCAAAGAAATTGGGGAAAAGCCATATATAAGAGACTCTTCAAGTATAGAACTAGAAAGCCATTCAGGTCAGAAGACGACTAGTAATAGGTACTGTTTGTTTCCATGTTTCATGCTGTTCTTGGTGGGCCTTTATTCAGCAGTGATATCTCTAAGCCTAACCCAAAGCCTGTGATAGTTAATGAGAATGACCTTTGTCAACTCTAGCTCCATTTGGATGAGGGCCTTCCAATGTGTTAGGAACCAATATATTTACGTGCCAAATCTTGAGTGAATGTGACAAAACAAAATTTATTTGGGAAAGTTCAAGCCCTGTAAACATACTGGTGAAGGAGAAGGTGAAGGTTGTTTAAATTAGCTTTTGTTTTCCTTTGTAATGAATTTCTCTCTTGAGAGTAAAGTTAAATTAAAGGTCTAATCCAGTTTCTACTAAAGCCAACAAAAAGCTTCTGGCTGACATCAGGATAAGGCTAGTTGTAAGGATTTTAAAAAGAGCAACAGCCATACATGCAAAATGAAGGAGGCGGAGACAGAAGTGAAGAGTGTGCAAAGAATGGAGAAATTTGCACTGAAGCGTGATCTCAGAGGGCTGTGGGGTAGATCCTACCCCAGCCTGCAATGCCGTGAAGATTTGCTTTGGCAGTGGAACACGTTAGGCTTTGCTCCATGAGAGTCTGAATATCAAACCTGATAGTTTGGAAAGTTCCCATCTTGGGTGCTGGGTGGGAGAAGATGGGAACCATCTGTAAAGCTCTGCTGGTTTCCCTCCTCTTTACCTGAAAGAACAGCAGGCTAGTTTGTAGAGAGCTAATCCGTAACCTCTTTGCTGGTTGGATGGGACTAGTTTTTTTTCCCCCAGCTTCTAGTAGAGATCCCTGAGTGTACCTGTCTTTTCAGATGCTACCCCATAGAATGGCTTATCTGTATCTCTTCCTGTGGTATGAGTTGTATGGGTTAGAATCGTGGAAGGAATAAAAATGGTAGTTAAAAAATGCATACACTAAATTGGCATCACAATTGCTCGGAATTGTGCCTGTGCACATGGATATGCACATTGCCTGCATTGCTTGTTGCTTTTAAATATTTTCAGTAACATTTAACTAACAGGAAACGGCTGAGGGGAGCACAGCCAGGGTATTTTATTAGATTCTGCAGTGTTCCCTGCTGTGTTGATTTTCTGGTCCCCAGAGACTGCACAGCCACCTCTGACTTTGTTCTCACCAGAGGGGGATGCATTTTTGTACATTCT
This sequence comes from Nipponia nippon, assembly GCF_047370975.1. Taxonomy (NCBI): domain Eukaryota; kingdom Metazoa; phylum Chordata; class Aves; order Pelecaniformes; family Threskiornithidae; genus Nipponia; species Nipponia nippon. Next base: position 42,358,328 of record NW_028262369.1, read on the forward strand.
TCCCTGACTGCAGTAATCCTGTGAAGTTAGTATATGTTCTCAATCATGAGGGGAAAAATAGGAAGAAAAGAGTGAGGAAAAACCAGAATGCCAGTATGCATGATGCACGCTTTCTGTTTGTCTCTGAAGTTCCTTGGGGCACTTGTATGAACATTGAGTTTATTTTTGCTCTAAGACTCAATGAGCACAAAGTTACACTCTGCAGCAAGCTGAGAAGCAAAGTTTCCTTAAAAGTTCTGTTCAGCAACACTGGGGTTTCTTAATGTTCACAGCACTGTTCAGGCAACAAACTGATGTTTATAAGTTAACAAAAAGTACGGGAAAAAGTTTGTCTTTTTTGATGCTCGTCTTTAGAAGCTTAATACTCAGTTTTTTAGTGTATTGATTTTGAATAGTAATGTAGGTCTGTAATATTCCTATTAACAGTGCTGAGATTGTGACTCATTAGTGATGAGGTGTCTGATGATAGCATTGCTTAGATGATATGGTAAAAATAAAGGAGAAAATCTGCACAGAGAAATGGAAAAAAAAAATCAGCTCTCAATCATTTCAAATCATGAGCCATCTCAGGAGATGGTAAGTAGGGTGGGTTATAAATGCTCTGTATGATTAAGTTAATTACGTGATCTTAAACAGCTGACCTATATTCTTCTCATTATCTCTTAATTATAGTAATAGAGACATATCTAAAATGGTGTAAGACTCTATCCTTCAAGACCTGCTTTGTATTAAGCCTATGAATAGCACCTTTGAAGTTGATGGGGTTACTCACATCCATAGTGTTAAGCAACTGTTTAAATATTTTGGTGGACTGTAGCTACAGATTTTGAACTCAAGCTCTAGAAGTGATTATTCTGCATGAGGAAATACTGAATCGCAGGTATGGTTGGTTACCTGTGTCTCTACTCTCTTTTATTTGAATAATGAATTTTCTTATTCATGACTCATCCAGTAAACTTTGTAACAGCTGACGTTCCTAGGGATGACTGATGATAGAAATTCTTAATATTTCGGAGTCTTTCCAAATACAAAACTCTTTATCTGTGTATGCATGCATGTATATATACACATAACTGTGTGTATTTTTCAGCTGTGAAGAGAGTTAAGATCTCTATGCATATGAATTAGTTGGGGTCAGAAGTGAGCAGATAGTCACATTTGTGTGGAGCCAGATGTAAATCCTTACACCTATGGTTACAGTTCCAGACTAACAGCCCTGAGATCAGTTAAATCTATTTTTCGATCTTGGGTTTCTCTTGAATTATGTTAATTACACGATGGCATGGTGTGTAGTGATAACTCAAATATGATAACAGTCAATATGAGCCTGTAGCCCAGATTAATAAATTTAGCTTCTAAGTTAGGCACCTCTCTGAAAATCTTCGATTAAGGTTTCCAACTGTGCTGGCCAACAGCCAGATTGGCACTGATTCATCGTATGCTCAGAGCTTGTCTCCATTCTACCTGAGCTGTAGCCAAATTATTTTTTCACCAGGATATCTCTTTTGCTTTATCATTTATTTTGTCTGTGTCTGGGGCCCGCATACTGTTGTTTAGTGTGATCTTTGGTTGTGAAATTCAATCCCTGTTTGTATGAGAACTGTAGAAGAACCGTGTATTTCTAACTGGAAAACAAAATTATTTGTTTGGCTTGACTTATTAATATTCAGTTGCATTTATTTTTAAAGTTAATTTGTTCAGTGCCCTAGAATGTTGCACAAAGGCTGCTTTATAATGTAAATTTGATTCGATTGAAAGTTCTGTAGAAGCCAGATATATTTGGCAGTGATCTCAAAGTCACGCATCCTGAAGTTAAACCACAGATGACATAAAAGGAAAACTGCTACGCTTGTCTGTGTGGATTGTTTGGAAAAATCTTCCATGGGTATGAAAACTAGGTATATTCAAATTCTCTACTGTATTCATTTGCAGTGTATTAAGAAGGACATCACATCCTCAACTTTTTAATTAAGATAGTCTGTGGTGTTCTTTACAATTTCTATATTGTCTGACTTCAGCAACCAGTTTTCTTTCACATAAAGCTGTGCCAATATCAAGTAGAAATGACCAGATGGGAGAGCGTTTAATATGACACTTTTCCCTTTTTCTCTTCTGTATTTACCTTTTTTGAGTGATCTACATCTCTGAAAGTGTACTTTCTACCACACAAGCTGATTTAAAAGAGTTAAAAAATTAGAAGTAATTGAATAATAAGAAACTGTAAAGGAAATAAAATAGCTGATTTCATTCTCGGGCTCTGCAGTGTCATCAGCCTGAGCTAGAGCAGTCCTAGTGATGCTTATGCTAAGCATGTGTGATCGGCACACAACGTATCAGCGAGTAACTTCATGAGGAGGAGAATGGTGTACCAGTAAGAAATTACTATCCTGCCTGAAAAAATAGCATTTGCAGTAGTAATGGTGCTGTTGGAAAACTGTTAGGTATACAAATGTAATGCATGCCCATATTAAAACACTGGAGGTATGGGAAACATTAAAGAATAAGGTATTTTACTATATGATGCAGGCCATGATCTACTGGGGAAAACTAAATCTTCTTTGGATGATTCTGCTCCAGTTCTGCTGTATGCGATTATGGCAGACAAATGCTGAGGAGGAGCAGTATCACTGTATGTGGCAAGTTGCTTTAACGCTACCAGGCTCTAAGCTTCCTCTTAGGGAATGATAGTTATCCCTTCTCTCACCAATAACAAGTTTAAGGGTGCGAAGGAAAATGTTGTCATTAATGTTCTACAGATAATTGAGACTAAAGCATAGAAAGGAGAAACTCTTAGTCTAATGCTTAATTTATCCAGAGCTCCAGGGTACTGGAGTCCCAGGGGAGTTTTTATGATCAATTATCTATCGGACAACCCATAGCAGCAGCACGCAACATCGGTCTCCACTTCTTTTTACTTTTAATGTCATCCAATCCATTTACTAACTAAGAAAGCGGATTTTTTTATTCTTTCTCTCAAGAGGTAGAGCCTAAAGCAAGGAATTAATAAGTTATAACACGTGGACTGCATTATTTGGTCCCTAGTGGATTGATTGTCAAAAATCAATTATATTGAAGAATGCTTGAGAATCTAAAAAGAAACCAGAATTAAAGTGTAAGAAACATTTTGTTTGGAAAAGAAAAAGGCAGGAGACACAAGCATTGAGAGGGGCTCTGGGGTGAAAAGCAAAATACTAGAAATAGAAAAAAGGGAGGTCATCAGGTATGAATGCTTATCCTCAAGAGGAAGCAAGAAAATAAATTTTATAGTCAAAGCATAAAGCTTCCAGAGTCATTTGTAGATCAGCTGATCAGTCCCTGCAGTGTATCTTGTCTCAGCTTTTCTCCTGTAATTTAGTGTGGGTCCTGGTTGTTTCTCACTCGCTCCCCACCACCCTCTGCGCCCACCTGTGGCTTTCCCTTCCTAACAAGGGAAAGGTGTGTTTTGGTGTGGTGGGGTTTTTTGGTGATTTTTTTTTTTTTTTTTCCCTAGAGCCTAATTTTTTTTCCCAAGCATAGCTCTTTTGATTACTTCTGCTTTGTAACAATGCCCAGATAAAGTTCCTGAGCATCATAATGTTTGGTTTTAGGAACAGTGATTTGTGTGTGGGTTTTTTTGTGCTTTTACTGCAGTAGGTACCTGCAAATACAGTGGAAGAAAATGAGATGTCAGTTTTTTTGTAAGACTATTTGTCAGATGGAAGATTCCCTTCTCAGAAAGATGGATAGCTGAATACACTTTTTAAAATAAAACCGAATTCTTTGGGGGCAGTAAATGCTTTCTGTGGCACTCAGAAAATGGAATTTGGGAATAAAGTTTCTTGAAGGCCTGTACTCATATTTTACCTTGTACCAAAAACTATGTGTGCTTGTGACATCTGTAAAAACACATTTTTATGGAACTGCTCAAGTGTGAGCAGTTTTAAAAAAGAAAAATGGGAAGCAAAGAACATCTAGCTTTGAGTTGTGTAGTATGAACACATTGTGGTGCTGGATCATGTGGTGGGCATGCTCCCTCTGGTTGGGTTATCTCCCTTGGGATGGGGCAGAGCCAAGTTGAGGTCCTCTTCAATTTTATGTGGGAATGGACAAATTACTAAAGACAATGGCTTGAAAGAGATGAGAAAAAAAAATTCCCATGTTCAAGAAGAAAGGCAAGTGGAAATGACCAACCAAACAAAAACCAGAGCCAAATAACCTTCCCAACTACTTTCTTTAGGATGTTGCAATGTGTGTGTAGTTGTTGAGACTGCCATGTCTAGGGGATGCTTAACCCTCATCCAGCCCTACTCTGTCCTACCCAGCTGCCTGTGTAATGCTGTTGCGGTCTGTTCACCTATGATAGAAAATATGGACTAGCTGGAGTTAGCTTCTTTCGTTTGATTTTGAAGAGCATTGCACTGTATGTGCAGTTTATGGATGTTGCTAGTAAAGCATATAAATAATTTATTGCACCTAAAGAAAAGGATTCTGAAACAAAGATGCATGAGAAAAAGATGACACTTGAAAGCAGCAACAAGAAAAGTAGTAAGTTATCTTGGAGCAGAATAGATGACATCAAAGGAGACAGTGCATTTTTTGCACTAGAACCAAACTTGAGTGTAAATTGGTCTTATTGGTTTCATTATTTTTTACTGCACTGACAAAAAGCTAAGAAGGTCTTTCCTAGTGACAAAATAGCTGGGCACGGTCAGGAATGGTAACTGTTCCTCTAGCAAACTAGGCGGTTACTCATACTGAGGTTCCTGAAAGTAGAAGGGTCCAAGAAAAAAATAAAAGAGAGAAACCATTGTAAGAGAAGCCTTGTATAGGAGAGAAGAAAGTTTCAGCAATGAGTCTACACAGTAAAGTGAAGGAAACAGTCATTTTGGGTTCTTGAAATGCCATCCCTTCATCTGGGTGGTTGGCCCTTTCTTATTCTTGAATATTTATCTTTCAAGAACAAATACATGTCTAAAGCTGTATGCTGCCTTGTTCGTAATGCAGTTAACCCTGGAGAACTGAATTCAAAGTTATACTTGCTGCTTAGAGTACCACATTTGTGTCACAGGGCTGTTGGCTATCCATGGGAAAATAATTAGCTGTATTGGCAAATAACAAGCTGTAGCCATTCTTCGTTTCTTGACATGCCAAGAACAGCTGTGCCAAAATTCTTCCTGGACAAATGGGAGAATTGTGTTATGTGGCCATGGCTCTGCAGAGTATAGTAAGGTAACATGGGTGTGGCGCAACTGGGCTGTATCTACAAAATTTGCATATTTAAGGTTTTGCTCTTGTAGCTTGTGAACTATGTACATAGTTTCTAAAATAAGCATTGAATATATTGATTCGATTTCTAAAGATATTAAGGAGATTACAAAGCAGAGATTATTCCAAAGTAAAAAATGGAAGGTGTTTAAGACACTATTTTGGAAAAGAACCTTTTCTTCTGTGGGGTGCCACCCCCCATCCCCCTGTGCAGTTTCTGTGTTGCAGAGGATTTCTCTTGGGAGAGCCAGAGTCACAGTTTACAGATTTTCAGCTCTTGTATTTGTTATTTTCTTATTCCTAATGAAGCTAGGAGTGTGCTTTGGCTGCTGCAGTAAACCTTTCATTTGATTAAAACAGATGTGTGAGAGAGCGTGGTTCTGGATTCAGATGTTGAATGAGGTCAGATTTTTTGATAGAATTTGCATCTATTGTTGATTTGTATTCTTGCTGTTAGAAACAGTTGATCTGCTCAGAACAGTTATAATATCAATTTAGTTTAAATATTTTTGTTTGTTTGAAAATGACTATTGATTTCTAGGGATCTTTCTGTAATTTACAGGCACTTGCCAGACAGCTCAGCCAATACATTTCCATGATTAGGTTGTTTGGGAGCTGCTCATTTTGAATTTTCATGGTGTGTGACTAGTCACCTAACTTGCACATTATTGCTTCTGTTTCATTTTTCAGCAGCAAGCTTTTAAAAAGCAGATGAATAAATGGAGGGAGGTTTATAACATATGCACAGAACACGTTTTTGTGTGAGCCTCAGATCTTCTCAGATACCACCTATGAACATTTTTAGGCTCAATAGTTCTATGAATAAATCCAGGATCAGGAACAATCAATAATAGAGCAAATGAACAAAGGTGCTTATATTTAAAAAAAAAAAAAAAAAAATCAGTAACTCACCTGAGGAATTGCTTTGCCCAGATATATGGTGAGATGGGGCGTATGATATGCCTAGTATGTATGTCTGTATTAGTTCTGTATTTCAATATTACCTATAGATTTATTTGTAGCAATTGCTGGAGCCTGTAATGAGCAAAACTACTGCACTGGCCTGGAGTCTTCCTGTGTGGGTAGTGTGGGCTGACACAAAGTTCTTGGTCCTGTTCCCCAAGTATTTGGTGTTAGTTCACTTATTTCTTGCTAATTCACTTGGGAAGTGGAAAAGAACTTGCTTTTTCACAGTTTGTCCAATTTGTGAGATGTCCTGATATTGCTATGATAATAAACATATAAAATAGTGTGTAACTTGCAACAAAAGCTGTGTCCTAAAAGTGTCTGTATAACTTCACTCTTTTACTTGAAAACAGATGTTTTGGCATATGCGTTTATTGTTAGTCTTCCTTTGCAGGTGAGCTTTTAATAGAAAAGATGAAAGGTGAATGAACAAACTGTTGTAAATATGGAGTAGGCATGTAGATTACACTAACTAGAATAGTGATCTATTTCTGTATTATTTGTTTGTAATAAGGTATTTGTACTCAGGACAGCATAGTTCACCAAAACAGCTAGTTCATTGGAGTTCATTTTTAGTTCCTGTATTAGCATAGATCTGCCCTACAGACACTTGGGAGTGTGGGTTAGTGGATGTTAGATTTTTCTTTGTCTAATTCCCTCTAGAATTATGGCATTATAAAATGCCTGACAGAGAAATATAATAAGATAATCTATAAAATTGCGCTTCTACCTCTTTTTGTTTTCCCTGTTCTTCTGTACTTTATATTTTTGATTTCTTTATTGCCTCCCCATGTCTTATTTTTTCATACTTTTTTTCTCTCTCATCTTTATCTTTTCTCTTCATCTCCTCTTCTTGTCTTGTTCCTTCCCTTTCTTTGAACAAAAGCATCTCTCTTCCTCTCAGTCCTCCTCTTCCTGAACAGATGCCCTCCCCTTTTCTCCACTGTTCAGTGGTTTTGTTCTTTCTCTACCTAAAGACCTGTAACCAGGGGCTTGGCAGGACTTAGTGCCTGCCCCCGCTTGAGGTTGTGTGTGGTTTTTTTTTTATTTTTTTTTATACCTATCAGCAGTGATCTATTGAAATGATAATGAAAAGCCACCCTCACATTTTAACATTCTGTGCTGCCCATGGTAGGAAATACCACTCTTTCTCCTCTGTAGTCTTAGTTTGATTCACAGAAAATTATGACCTGTGGTTATCTATATAAATCTGCATTGTTATATTCATGTCAGAATTCTGTTGTTCTAAATTATTTGTAAAATCTGTTACAGAAATGGTTATATACTTCTGTAGAAACACTGAAATTGCCAGATAATACAAAAAAGAAAGAAACCAGTAGATTTATTGCAAGTGTTTTTGGATGAGTTGAGCCCTAAATCTAATAACAAGAGAGCAAAATTCAGTGGAGCTGCTAATGTGCTGCAAATATTACTAACAGGATATGAAAGTGAAATGATAAACTCAGCCTATACAGTTTTTCTCAGAATGTAAAAGAAGTAATTCCTGTCCTTTGTTAAAAATATTAGGGCTTTTTAGAAGTGAAGGCGGTTCCTTTCTTTTGTAATGTTGCTGAGGCTCCACTTGCTTCAGGAATGGTGGTGAAAGGCTACTGCAGAAATCCTGCTGGTTGCAATGACATTGGGCAGAGCTTAAAAGAAGGCCACGATCGTGGATGATTTTTTTACCTGAGATACTGGACATGTGAATATAAGTAGCATATTAGTGATGCAATTATGTATTGAGGTAATTTCTTCAAGCATAGTCTTCAGAATGGAGCAATCAATTCCATTTTCAAGGCTTCTGTTTTGCTGCTTGAGAATGTAAAGGTGTACACATGTTGTGCTGAAGTCTTGTGTTGATTTCAGTGAGAATTTTGCTCAGATAAAGACCACAGATGTATCACGATATTTGGGTTTTGCCTCTAGGTTATCTTTTGAAATAGAAACCAGGAAAGGATTTTAATTATGGCTTTCTCTGCTTTGTTTGTCCTGATTCTTAATTGCTCCTGTTTTGTAAATGCTATTGTCCACTGAAGATGCTCAGTGTGCTAAGAAAATATCAGTTGTAACTTAATAACTTGTGATTAAAAAATATATATTTCTGGCTATGAAAAATTGCTACTTGTTATACGTTAAAGTGAAACATGACTTCTTTTTTTTTTAATGAACTGAGCTCTGTGTCAATGAAGTTGCCTATGCAAAGGGCTGGTACAGATGAAGAGCAAAATAACAGTATAATTGCATAAATGCCAGTTAACTCAGTACAGTTTTGTGATTGTCTGATGTGGCAGAAATTTATTAGCTGCAGATAACAGTTTAGGAAAAGATATGGGTTTTTTTTGTGTCAAGTAGATGTCATGGAGAAAAACCTTAGGCTGGCTTAGAAACTGCAATTGCCGCAGCATTCCCAAGAGTGGCACAGGCAGAGCATCTTGCTTTATGCTGATGGAATCTGGACATTTCACAGAACTGCAAACATGGTAAGCTGTAAACATGGGAGTCCTACAGATCCTCAGAGAATTCCCAGTACTTAACTGAAACTTGCTCAGCAAACAGGAAGCAAAATCCCATCTCCTGCTAAATTAATTATACTCTTGCAGCAGGGGGAATCACAGTCAAAACAACATCAGGACTTTCTTGCAGAAGAAAAAAAGGGGTATAAATTATGTATTCATTAATATGCTTATGTAGGAAACCAGATGAATGTTTCTAACAATCAGAGAAATTTAGGTCCTGGAACAACCTTGTAGTCAGAGTAGTAGGGGCAGAATCCTTCCTGGCTGTTAATAAAATTTCTTTGCTTTACAGATGGGACTATGACTTTTGCAAACTGTAGCAGGAGACAGAACTTAATGTTACATGGGAATAGTTTTGGGGCAGGGTGTAACAAGTGTGCAAAGACGTGATAATGAATAGGGTTGCTTAAATACTCGAACTGTTGCTTATGTGAATATCAGAAATGAGCAAAATTCTGCAGTCTCAAGGCTGAGGTAGTTGTCATGCAACATTTTTTGTCACTGCTGTATGCCATGTCAGAAGAACCTGATGAAGTCTCCTTGGGGGTACTGAAATCAGTGCCGGGGAGTGCTCCCCATGCAACGGACCACTGAATGTACCTGAAACTCAGGAAACAGCTATTGCTCAATTTACTGACATTTATTCTTTTTTTAGGGAGGCACAGTGGGGAAGCAAATGGAAGCCTTTAGTGCAGATAAAAAAAGGAGAGTTTTGAAGGCTCAGCAGTTTTGCTCCAGGATATTATTCTATTAGATTTTATTATTTATTAGTTTACCGTCAAGTTCTTCAACTAAAGTGGTTTCTCTGCTTGCAAGGTTGAACATTACGAAAGGGGACTTCAGGGACAGTCACAGGATAATAAAGCAGGCTCTTCAGCATGCACAAATGGGTCAGTGCATGTTCTAGATGTTGGGTCTTATTCTTTTACTTGCATTAGCTTTAAATTTGTGCAATTCTGCTGGCTTTGGCGCTGCCAATGATTTCCATCAGTGTGAATATTAGAGTTGGACCAAATGATGTGCAGTTTCATGTGCAAAATGCAATGCTAGTTACTTATCAAACTGCAATGCCTTTGCTCATATTTTTGAGCAAGTTTTTTTCCTCACAGCTACTGGCATAAGTCTGCAGTGCCATAACTGGACTGTTGTTACTATAGACTGTAAAAATAACTTGGTTCCAGATCACTGTTTACTAGTAGACAGTAAATTCTAGAATAAATTTCTGAAATGCAGATTTGTAGAATATAAAGCAAAATCTTATTTGTGCAGGCAGTGTTTATATGCAGATAGATGCTCACTGGAGGCCACACTTGTATATACGAAACAGGCATGCTGTGAGTATTTAAGTGGCTTTACTGTGAATATTTAAGTGGCTCTCCATTTGTAGTTTCCTTAATGAAGTGATAAGACCTTAGTGACCAGTTTTTATCATGCATTGCCTTTCATAAAAGTTCATCTCCACATATGGCCATAAAAAAAAAAACCAAAACAAGTGTTTTGGGGGGAAGGGACAGGGAGCAGAGAGTGCCAGATAAAACAGCTTCTGTGGCCTTAGTGAATATAAGATGAGCAAATTAACCATGTGTGGAAGTCTGGTCCCTTGGTATCTGGATTATGAGAAGGATGTGAAAGTTGAGGGTTTATCCTTTGATAAGAAAATCATACCTATAAAGTTATGTTCACTTATCACTTGCCTTTATGTGCTGATATTGTATGTTAACCATAAAAAATGCAAATGAAGTGATCCATGGTCTCTAGCAGGTGCTTTTTTCCTTTGCTGAAAAGGGAAAGTCGAAAAGCTGCTGTTCAGAAGTCCAGGATAACAAAGTTCTGTATCTTGTCCTGCAAACAAACATGGTGTCCCTCTGTATTTCCTTCTGAGCACATCAGCCTCCTACTGTTTTAGAAGGAAAATAATCTCACTGTCAGCCAGGATAGCAAGAAATGCAGCAGCACCCTGATTTCATACAGAGCTCTGAAAACGGCGCTTTATGTTCACGGGCCCATTCTGTCACAGGCAGCATCTCTGTTCTGCTGAGTTGAGCAATGTGACTGCAGACACCAGATGTGGTGCCCTGGCTCTTCTTCCTTTTTGCATTCTTCCCAGAAAATTCGTCCTGGTGTAGGAGAAAGGCAGGAGAACCTATTCAGACCTGAATGTAGGAACTATGATTTTGAGAGTACACAATGCAACTATAAAAAGAAGAGATCTTTTCTGCTACTCATACCTACATAAAAGCAGGGTTCATGCTAAATATACAGTCAATAATGTCAGTCGTGTGTTGTGAAATATAGGTAATGAGGAAATGTGCAGGAAAAGAATAATTAGATGATATCATTTTTCCTCTGTCATAAATTGTTTTGTTTTCCCTCATTCAATGCATTGTGTGTTTTCAGTATACTCGGGCATGTTTTGTGAAAGTATAGTGGCAAATTCACCACTTTATAGACATTTATTTGTCTTTTAATGTAAGGCTGGTTGAATGGTTCATCAAGAATAATAAATGTATTACCCCTGAAGAAAGTAGGAATCCAGTGATACACTGTGCATGGTCAAGTTCAACATGCCTTGCACATGCTGAATATGGCCACGCTACTGCTCCATGGTATTTGCTGCATTACTGGTCCACTTCCATGCAGCAGATATGGCAGGTATTGGATGCATTGGGCTGACTGTGCAAAGCCTATAGAGCAGAGTTTTTGCATCTGCAGTTAGTCTGAGGTCTCGGGGACACTATGTGTGTATCAGTTCTTATGCACATGCATACAGCTGTTGGGAAGGCACTGCTTGTATTCACTGACCTTGAAACTGAATTTCTTACAGGTGGCAGAAAGGAAGTAGTGATGCTCTGGCAGCTTAACTGATGCGTCTTTATGTTAGGGAAAAAATATGTAATTTTTTTTTTTTCTCTCTGAGGTTGATTATGTATTCCAAAGTAACTGTAACCTTGGCCTTCACTCTGTGGTTGCTTTAATGGCCAAAAGGCAAACCATGGGCTTCATTTTTTGGGAGGAAGAGGGGGTGGGGGAGGGGTTTAGCTGTATTAGATGTTTCTTATTTTCTGATCAGACCACTGTAATTATTAGAACAGGGCTTTTTGAATACAAGGCTTGCTTGCGCTAAGTATGCTCCAACAAGGGTAGAGGCCACTGGGTAATGTCAGTGACATGCATCTGACCATGAAGCACAACAAAACCTGTACCAATGGCACAATCTTTCCTCTGCCTTTTGCCTCCTTGGCTTTGCCATTAGTTTAAAGCAAAACAAGAAATGATGTGAAATTGGTGTAAGGTCATCTAGAAACAAGAACAGTTATTAACAATTTTTTTCAGTATTTTTCAGAGATATTCATTACAGTGCTTGGATCTGTATGAAGTCTAATTTAAAGGAGTTGCTTTAAAAGAGGAATGTCTGCAATTCTGTATGAAGATTGATGGTGATCTAAAGTTTGGTTTGGTTAAAGAAATCTTGTTAAAGATTGTTTTATTGTGGAATTTTCAGAGAGTTTTTTTCAAATCTAGCTCCTGTTGAAATCAATATGAGTTTTACTGTCAATTTCCATGGGATTGGAAAAAAATTGAATGCTTTTGAAAAATCTCAGCCATAATGTTTATGTTAAATATATTCATGTTCTGTCTTTCTGTGTATCTTGAAGTTGTGTGCTTGATAAATTACTGATTAATAGCTTAATTCAATTATCTATAACCACTGAGAAAAAATAAGCTGGCATTACTTTATGCAATTCAGTAAGCATATCTGCTCATTGCTTATTGTCAGTTACAGTCACAGAGGCTGTTAGGTTTTATTAATAAAAAGCTACAAATTAGCCCTCAAAATACGGGGCTATTATATAAATCAGTGGTATCTTGTCACCTTGAATACTGTATACAGGTGTCTCATTCTGTCTCAGAAGAGATATTGTAGAATCTGCAAAGGTTTAGATTTACAGCAAGTTCAGTGCTTATATTGAAGATGTAAACTAAGATGAAATGACAGTAACTTTTACTTGGGGTTGAAAAGTCATCTGAGTATTTCTAATTATTCCAATTCATAAAATACAAGAGAAAAGGGATGCTAAATGAAATTTAAATGCAACAATCTGAAACCTGGTGGAAATATTTTGTGGCACGTATTTAAGTCATATGATAAAGAGGAGGCTCAAAAACATGTAGACTTTCATAAGGGTGATATCTTTGTGATTAGATGGGATGGAAGCGCAAGAAACTATAAAAATAAGTTTAGCTTCCAGTATGTGGGCATAAAATTGAGGTTGCATTTAATCATTTGTGGTGAGGTACATGATTCCTTGCATAGATTGCAAATGCAGTAATTAGGTACCAGAAGAGTTGTAAAGGCAAGGAATTAAGTTCATAATGTTTCCTTTGGTTTATTGTCTTTAATTAAACTTGTATGAGATGGGGCATGTATCTTCTGGTTCAAGCTTAAAGTTGGACGGCAACTATCTGCTATGAATAAGAAACTGAGGTTGTAGAAGAGCTATTGCATCATTATTCTTTGAATATTTTAAGTTCTTCCTTCTCTCCTTTTTCACTACAGTTCTGATATTGTTTAATGTCAGGAATGGACTGGACTTAAATGACCCTGGTCTGATTTGTATGTTGTCAGGTATTTATTATGTTTGTAAACCCTTTTTTGAACAGAATTCTCCAGTTTCCTACCAAAAGAGAAGACTTCCAAAATTCTCAGAGTCTGTTTAAAGACTGTCTTTAAAGAGACTCTGAAAATGATGTGCTTATTTCCTTTTGTTTTCCAGGTCTGTTTTGATATCTTTTTCTTAGGCAGACCACACTGATACCTGATTGTTATATCTCCATGTGTATTACTCTGAGGAGGAGGTGTTAGACAGGAGCAGAATCTTTCCAACTGATTAGTGAGTTGCTTTTGTAGAGTCATCCCTATATTTGCTTGTGGATACTGACAGAGTGAATTTGCAGCAGGAGTGTTGTTTATATGTTCATTTGTGTTAACAGTTAACTTCATTATATTTAAACTTACAAAAAATTTAGTTTCTATTTTCTTGTAGCTAACATTCTTTAAATGGTCCCCTAATGTTAATACAATCAATCAGTAATGGACTTGTTTGTAGGAATTAATTGTTGTCAGGAGATTATTTAAGGTGATGTCATGTTCATTGGCTTAAGTGACTAAGTTTGCAAAGAAAAAGTGCCCCTGATCAATGTTAGTCTGGGTTTCTGATGGGTAACAGGCTTTAATCCAAGCTTCCTCGCATCGGCGTTATGCTAGTGTCACTACTGAGGTCAACGGATTAAAAAATAAAGACATAGGAACAGTAAGCTCTACAGACACTTGTCTCGGTGGATTGCTTGTCGCAGGTGTATGAGGTCATATTCATTTCTTTAGTCATGTTTATGGAATTTACTGAATTTTGTGGGGATAGTACTGGGTATACTTCAAACAGGAATTAAAACCATGTATTTTCATTGTCTGAAAAGGAAGACTTCCTTTCTTTCTCTGGTGTATTTTCTAAAGAAGTATTAGACAAAGAAAATCATATCTGTGCTGTATAGGTCTAACTGCTCCCATTTGAGTCAATAGTGAATCCATTACTGAATTTAATGAGGGTCACTTGGGACAAAACAATGCCTGAAAAAATAATTATTTTATGCAATTTAATAAGAAACTGTAATAACATGTTGAAACAAAGCAATTATTTTGGTGGCCACAAATGGAAGTTACTGCTTATATGTGCAGGTTTTAGAATGGGTTTATTCCACTTAAACCGTGTAAAATAAGGCATCTAATCAAGGGTAGTCATCTGGACCTTCCTTCTGATGCCATAAAGAAACTGAACAGCCTGAATGGGTCTAGGCTAATTCCCTTGTAAAAGTGTTGACACTCTTTTGTTGAGCTGCAATCCTGATTTGTAAGTATGAAGAACTTACTTGTAGTCAATGTGGTCATGATGTTACAAAGATCTGCAAGAATATTCAGAGTGAGACCAATGTTTGTAGCCAATTAGTACTGTAGATTGGGGGATAATATTTTACAAATAGTATTCATTGCAATTCTTTTCTTTTGTAAATCCATTAATGTCTTTGCAAAGAAATATTTCCATTATTTAATAATCAGTCTAGACAAAAATAATCAAGGTGTCTGTGAGAGTAACGAAATGAGCAGTAGAAGATGGTGTTTGTCCTGGTACTGTCCAGAGATGGTATGGATCTGTGTGATGAGCACAGTAAGTTATGGTGAAAGGAAAAAAGGTGGTAATCTTATGCGAGTGTTAGGAATAAACGCTTATGTATATATGTGGTTGACTATAGTAGATTACAGTAAGAACAGTGATTTGAGATGTGTGATACATTAAGCGAGGCACTGTTGCAAAGCAGAAGTAGGAAAGGATGATTAACTCTTTCTGAGAAGTGGAGTCACTTGGCTATGAATGCCCTTGGCATCGGCGATGCAATCTGTCTAGTAGCCTATAAGAAATAATTGTTAGATGAAAATGATGTCGCACAACATCGAAAATATAATGATTATGGACCGTCACACTCAGGATGAAATGGTTGACAGTGGCTGTTATACTAGATGGGAAACTACAGTGGTTAATATTTAAGCTTGTACAGCAAACTTAGCTATCCTTCCCAATGCTGCTTCTATCTGTGTGTATTTAGAGGCCCTTCTTTCTTTACTGCCATTTATTACGGGACCCCATAAACATGAAGAAAGAAAGAACAGTAAGGAAATTCATTGTGTTGTATTCAATAATGTCCTTATTTCTTCAACAGTTTTGTATGTTTTTTTTTTATTAGTTCTTTTATCTCTGTATTTACAGGGTCCTATGATAAATGGCAGTGAGGAAATAAATAAGGACATTATTAAAAACTACACAATGATTTTTTTTTTTTCTTAGGATTTCTTTTTCTCCATTTTAAAAGATCCTGTGATTAAACTCTGTTCAGGGAAACAATACAACATTATGGATGCAGAATATGAGTCATGCTGTCAACTTGTATCAATCCGTATCCATCCATCTATCACTCATACTTGTATGTGATTTGTATAACCCTGGGAACTGCAGTGGTAGTTGATTATAAACAGAAGGAAAACCAGCCCCTTTTGTGAGGAGTACAGCTTTCAATGGCAATAAATGGCATGTTCAGCCGTTTCTGGAAACAGAAGGAATGTCTGATTTGTTGTAATTTCTTGCACACCTATTTGGATTTACACTGATTACTCCAGTTAGCGCCCGCAGTATGCGGTGTGTGATTTTTCTGGTGTAAAATTTGGTCTTTGTTTGATTTTTCATCAAACTGAAGAGCTTTCTTTTTTCTTCCCAGTGGCTGTTTTGAGGCTTTGTCATTCTCTGCAGCTTTCTACAGGGTTCACATTTATTTTCTTCTGCATTTTCTTCTCTTACCTTCCCCATGTTCTTTATTTCACTCTCTTGTTTGACAGTTTAATTCTTATTCTTTGACTTGCATGTAGATAGATCTTTTCAATTATGCAGATATCTTACCCCGGCTTCGGAAGATAGTAGGAAAAGTAGAATTTTCTTCTTTCTTGCTGTTAAATCCCACTGACATCTTTCACAGCATTGCAGCTGTCTCACATTGCCCCAGCAGATCCTTTTTTTTTGGCTCTGTTACACACGAATTCTTTTAATGAGCATAAGTGCCCCTCTGTTGATGTCTTACTGGTTTCCAATAAATATTCATTCAAAATTATTTCGATTCTCAGAACAGTAATATGATTTTGTTTGGAAAGTCAGTGTCAATGGAAGTTCTGTTTCAACCTGGTTATTTTCTAGTAACACTTTAATCACCTCTGACTTTGAGTACCTCTCTCATGTCCTACTTCTCTGAAGTATTTGTAGAGTGCCTCATCGATATACTGTTTGAATGCAACAATGTATTTGGGTTGCAGATATTCCTGGAATTTGGTTCCGGCTGTTTTTTTTTCCCTTCTTGTTATAAAACACTGATGTTCTCCAGTTGCCACTGTGGCCACAGCATGGATATGGGCACGACGCTTCCTTAGGCATAGTGTCTGACGGAAGGTAGCAGGAAGTTTTCAAAGATGTTTAATTTTAAAGTTTGCTTTCTGTGCTGGCTCAGCTTAAGTAGAATCTTCAGAAAATGCAGTTTGATTAAACTGAAACTGGTCACAGGATTGCAGTCAAAAGTCAAAATAGATGCTGCAAGCTTGTTTCATTTTGATATTGTTGTAATATTTAAATGTTTTTTCCATCTGGATCCCTTTTGCTTAGGTTTTTAGTCCAAAGTATTTGTTATTAATATACTACTTGTTTCACCTCATACATATTCGATATCACAGGTATAGCCTATATATGAAGTTCAGTAGTTTTTCAGTGTTACTGAGGTATAATTAGATAAAACTAATTTACATTAAAATGTGTGTTTTAAAAACTTTAATTCTGATTCTAATTCAAAGCAAAATAAAATTAAAACATGTCAGTATTTTCTGGAAAATGTAAATGTCTGCTTACAAGCTTTATTATTGAATGTTATGCTATAAGGCCAGGACTGTATTTCTGACTTAAGTGTTTATTCTGCTAGTTTGACATGGTGCCTGGTTTTAGGGAGCTTGTGACCAAGGTTTTCAAATGAGGTTATATAATCTTAGAAAGATGACCTACATTTAAGGAGATAAAGTGAAATGTTGAACGCATCCCCTTTCTTTCACTATTTTCATAGGCAATTGCTGCTTCTTAGAACTTCAGAGAAATGTAACAATGTGTTAATGCATTGGTTGCTGCAAAGTCTTGGGCAAACTTGAAATGTTTGTGTTGGGTTTTGCTTTAATTTTGCAAATATGCCTCATTTGGTAAAGTATGACTTTTAGTCCAGCTGTCATGTAATTTGAGAAACAGTCACCATAAATGCTATTTCCATGTAGAATTAGTCTTACATTTAAGAATACCTTGGGGGAAACAAAGAGCATCAGGATCATCTTTTCAACTGATGCCTACTGCAATTCAGTAAGTAAGTTCAGTAAGTTTATTTTTATCAAGCAGATAAAGATCGATATTTTTTTTGTTTTGTGTTTTTTTTTCTTTTTTTGCCATCACAGGCATAGATTAGTGCATGTTCAAAAGAAGTCTAGTGTAGTGAGAGTCTTCCAGTTTATCCTTTCAACTTATTTTTAGCATTTGATTTTAAAATAGCAGGAGAAATGTGCCATTGCTCTCTTGCCTCCTGATCAAATCCTGGTCTGACTGAAGGCAATGAACTGAGCTGCTGTATTCTGCCCATAGTTTGGGCAGAATTTTGTTCTCCTTTTTCAGCACTGTGTCAATCTATAGTGGATCAAGACCCAGTGTTTATCCTGTCGATGTGTAAGCTAACTAAATTTTCCAAATAAGCTCAATAGAGCTGTTATCACCAAATATGAAGAATTCAGGCAATGAGGTGTAGGACACACAAAAAGACCAGATCTTTAAACTGGTTCAGGTGCCCAGTGATGTAAAAAAGTATCAAAATGGGTTTTCCAAAAACATTTTTAAATCAAGGGATTTATATGCATGTGTAGATCCTTTCTTGACCTTGTTTTCATCTTTAGATATGTAAGCACCTATGAAAATACAGCTTCAAGACCATTGACAAGTCAGAGGTAAAGAAGTGGACAGACATAAAAATACCAAATGACTCTCAAGTGAGGCAATGATTAAATTTAATCATATTAGTGTTCCACTCATACCTATGCCTTAAATATTTGCTTGATTTTTTTTTTTTTTGTCCAGAAATCTGCTCTGGTGCTTCATTATTTGCTATTCAGTGTTCATCATTTGTTATTCTCTTGTTTAAACCATTTTAGTCATCCAATCAGAGGACTAGAAACACTGTTATATAATTAAGTTGGCCAAACATTCCAGAAATAACAAAGTAGTATGGTACTGAGGTGAAGATTTTACAAGCATCCCAAGGACTGAAATTTGTTGACATAAAATATTCAGCAAATACTTGCAGGCAATGAATGTTTGAATAAAATTATGGTCAATTCCTGGAGAATTTGTGATAAGAGAGGGGGACTAAATTCACAAGAATATGATTCACAATGAATAATTCAGTTGGAGCAGAATGAACATTTGAAACTTTGGTTTGCTTCATATTTCACAAATTTCACATCCCATCATTTATTTGCCAAGAGTAAATCTCTTTTAATTAGTTTTCTAGAAATCTGAGGACTTATCAATTACACAAACTTAAAAGTTCCTTTACACGGCTGTTGTTTTTCTTTGAAGTTGGTTCTGTGTTTTCATAAGTACGAAAACATGGTTTAATTGGTCCTAACGAGGTTAAAATGATGGTATTTACACATCTGCAGAATGAATCTCTGAATATGTTAAATAGTAAATTCTAGAAATTCTGAAACCTAGGTGTCTTGTTAAACTTAGTTTGGTGCCTTTTGATATTTTCTGTTTTATTGAATAGAAGAATAGAAACACTTTTTCTCTGGGTGTGTTTTTTTTTTTTTTTTTTGCAGGAACAGGAGGTTACACTTGGGTTGATGTTAAAATGATATCTTTTTTTTGGTGGTCATGAATTGTTTGGTAACAATTAGAGACACTGGTGTTTTATGGTGAACGCAAGGTACTTTGTGTATTTGTCCTCTTTTCAGTTGCAAATTACCCGTGAACAGGTTAGTTTATTTGTATTTTTAATCATTTTCAAAATAGTTCTTGGTCTGCAGAGAAATGAGGATTCAGTGTTCCCAGACTTCCTAATAATATATTTGGTACCACTAACACTTATGGAATTGGAATTTGCTTCATAAAAACAGGATTCTGGTACAAATTCTTTCATGGCACATTCAAAATTAACTTTCAAAAATACGTTGTGTTAGTTTACTTATAATTCATTGTCAGTGTTGCTCCTGCCCCTTTTCCAATTTACTCCCCCAAAACGATCACAGAAAGAACACGGATGTAATTGGTGAGAATT
The DNA here is from genome assembly GCF_047370975.1 of Nipponia nippon. NCBI lineage: Eukaryota > Metazoa > Chordata > Aves > Pelecaniformes > Threskiornithidae > Nipponia > Nipponia nippon. The sequence continues at coordinate 42,378,001 of NW_028262369.1, forward strand.
CCAGACTGCAAGGGAAGTTGTTTGATGTAAACTTCAGGTTAGGCTGTTGGCCTTTGACTAGCTTTAGATGAAAAGACAGGAGTTTAAGTATGACACTGGTGTATCAGCAGAAAAAGGTTGAACTGCTTTCTTTAAGACATATATAACAAGACTGGTAATGAAAAAATGGAGAAAATAATAGATTATTATATCATGAAGCATATAAGCCAGAGGCAGCTTTTAAAAAAGTTTTGCTGTAACTAGTTTAACTGTAAATGTCATAAAGCCTTGTTGTCTATGTGCTGTATGACAGACTGTACAAATAAAATTGTAGAGATAGTGGCTTAGCAACTAACTAGTAACTACAGCTTCTTCTGTGTAATACCAGATTTTTAATTAGTATGGATTATGCAACTGCTTCCCAAAACTGGCAGAATTATATTATATCTTTGGCTTCTTTTCTATAAACACAAAATTGCTTAAGTTATTCCCTCCAAACTGACACTTCACTGTTGGCAAAATAGGCATGCTGCTCAGAGATACCTTGCATTTCTCTAGCCTTTGTCAGACACGTAGGACTGCATCTTCACATAAAAACCAAAGTGCTGGTACAGGTGTCACTTCTGAAGACGCAACAACAGTAATAACAAGGAATACTGTAATTATATATTAGAAGAAAGCAGAGTGGACTAGTATTTGTGAGCTCAACAAAAATGTGAGACTTGCTTCGTGGGAGCTTTTCCAAGCTTTGAAATAGCAATTTTTGCTGCTTTCTTCCTCCCTGTGATTTTTCAGCTGAATTTTGTGGGCTTTTTGGAACAGGACAACACTTGGGCTGGTGGGAAGATGGAGCAGCTGAGGAAACACTGATTTAAGGAACACCCAAATTTTCGTAGCAGTAACTTTGGCCTAATGCATTGCAGTGTATTATTAGGGCTATTTCTCTTGTACAACCAAGCAAAAACAGGAAACTGAACAGAAATTGGGTGGGCTTAAATTTGAGGACTAAAGGATAGTCTCCATCTAGAGCTGCCCCTCATTCTCTAATTTGTCCAGTAATGATGAGTCACTGTTACTCAGATAAATCAATGCAAAGCATATTGTTATACAGGGGTAAGAAACAATTATTTTCTTCAGAGCGTTTGTCCTGTAGTAATTTCTACAGCTTCCTCTGTATGCTTTTCACGTCTTTGTGCCTCTAGTTCTGTTTTTTTCTAATTGCATATCAAGAAAATTTGTCACTTTAGCCAAAGGTCTAAAATAACGTCTTGTAGAGCAAATTTCAGTTGAACTCACTGAACATTAAAAAAATCTACTGAGCTGTCCATGAGAGGAGTTCATGTTGTTGTTCTGCAAGACAGTCTGATTTGAAAGCCAGCGGTGGCATTAGGAAGCTTTCTATTTGCTGCAGCAGGTTTTGGATTAAGCATTTTTATGCAGACATTTTAATGAAGAAATATGTGTATATTTTTTTCTGTCCCTTGTATGTACCAGTGGGTAGTAGATAATTGAGCTGCACAACATATTAGAATTCATCACTATTTCTATTTGGGTAACTTGTTATGTATTAGTAAAATTTTATTTAAACTCTAAGAATTCCCAAGAGATAATTCGGAAGAAGTTATCAAAGCAATACATGCTTGATAACACAAATTTTAATTTCTTCAGATATATAATATCTAATCATAGAAAAATTTCTGGTTTATGGAGCTTTGCTTTTGGAGAAGATAGGGACTAGTGGATATACCAGAATGGTTTATGAACATTGAAATAAAAAACTGTAAAGTCTGTACTGCCTGAGGGTTTGGAAGAAAAACTGGGAGCGATATTTTGGACTATTCATAGTTTCCAGCATCCTCAGATAAGGTGAAGTAAATTCCTTGATCCTCAAGGAAGATAATTACTAATTCTCTATAATCCCCCAAAGGAAGTCTCCTTATTATAATGCTAGATCATATACCAGTTTCCCCCTTATCTAATGCGACTGGCTAATTATTAAAATACTCCATTTTTCTCCAGCTGTTGTCTTCCTGGGTAAACAAATTGCTAAGTTCAATTGGCTTCCATTTGCACTTCATTGCGTCTTGACAGCAAACACTCTGTAAAAATGAGCTGCCTCAGGGTGTTTATAATCTCCAAGGGAAGAAGAAACAAATGTATGCATAATTTCTCTAATTTTTTAATACTCGTTTCCACAAAATATAGCACTTAGTTTTGAGTGCAAAACTGTTTTTTCAACAAGCTTATATCAAGGTTACAATATTACCCTTTTTGTAGGCAGAAAGAGTCCTTCATCAGTGTTTCAAATCAGTCTCTGTTACAATGAAAATTGTTTTCTGAGAAGTGCAAGGTAATTAAAAGGTCAAAACCAGGGCAAGAAGCACATGGTTTTACTTGCATGCAGTATTTCATTTAGAAATGGCTCAAAGCAAGTTAAACAGTGAACAAACTCTGCTGAAACAGGTACTAATTAAGTATTTGGTTTCTTTCCTTCATGTTAGGGGGCACAAGTCCATCAGCACATCTGTACCAGTACCCTTTCTACAGGGATTTGTATCGTGGGTGTTCTCAGTCACATTTCTGCTGCAAAATACTAATTTGTTACAAGCTTTTCAGCTCATTTTCTTTACATGTCAGGTCAGGGACTGATAGTTACTTAGTAAATGGGTGTCAAGGAATCAAATTCTTTAAGAGGCTTCCCGAATCTCAGGCAAGAAATAGCTACAGGCTAATAGTTTGTCAGAGCAGTTATTTTACCTGCTAAATGAATTTTTTTTTGAAGTTTCCTTTAAAAAAAGGCGCAAAAAACCCCCAAACCAAACCAACAAACCCCAACCAAAACCAACCAACCAAAAAAACAACCAAAAAAACCCTCAAACTCTGAATAAGCTTAACTGTTGAATTATTACATATTATTTTGCTCTGTGCTCCATTTTCCTTTCATGTCACTTTTCATGTGAAAGATTTTTGCGAAGTAGCAAGAAGTAACTCAACAAAACCATGATGCTGGAATTCTGCTTTTCCTGTATGTGCAGGCAGCATGAAAATCAGTGGCAATAAGAAGCAATTAATATCCAGGGTGCAAAATATTTTGTGCCTTGTGAAATCTACTGGAGTAAAAAGGGTCTCCACGTGAATTTTATGACTGCATAGTGCCTGTGGGATTGAGGGGAGGATGGCAACAGGTAGTCCTCCAGTTTGGACATACTAACTCTGTCCTGCAGTAAGATCACGGTTGTGAAGATGTTCTGGTTATTATATTCTGCTATGTTCTGTCACACAAAAATTTTGATGAAATAGAAAATTTTCTTGTTTCAGTAAAATACTTAGAGTGGTATGAATACCTTAAAAATAATCACCTTGTTTAGTGAATTTTCTGATCTTAATGAAATACTAATCAAAAACTCTAGAGAAGTACATTTATCTATATTATTAAAAGAATGTGAATTAACGAAAATTCTTTTGCAAAAGCTCTCTTTCCTATGAATAATTTGAAGTTATGATCAAAAGTGTATGAGATCTTACTCTCATATAATACTAATGCTAAAATTAGTACAGCCAGAGCTAATGACAAAGCAAATGGCAATTTTCAGAAGTATAATGTAATGTTCAATCATACTGGCATTTGTCAGGAATTCAGACATGCATTGTCTTTATTCCCTCGCTGTATAGCACCTTCATGCTTGGTCTCTAACCCCCCCTTCTGATCATAAGCCAAGACTTCCCCCTTATTGACTAGTGCATATTTACATACAGATGAGTTCATATGCATTTATTAAAAGATATATGTAAATACATGTGTATATATGGTTCTTCATTCACAGATGGGGAATACTTTTGCTATCAATGAAGTCTGGAGCCAGTGGTGATGAATTTAATTTCACGTAGTAGGTTTTAGCATCATCTGGTTTATGACAAGGATGGCACAGATGTGGCTCTGGATGAATCATTTAATTGCTTCACCTGGGTTTTCTGTTCAATCATATCGCTTTTTTTGGAGGGAAAGAAGTTAGTGTTTCATGAAGATGTGTAAGCATATATTAAAAAAGCTCTATTAGTAAGAATTGATAAATACCATAAAACCACAACACAAATACTTCAACATCTTCAATACTGGAGTAATGTGGAAGGAGAGAGTAGGAAAATGTCCACAGATTTAACTTCTCAAGGTGGAAGATCATTCAAAAACAAAAAACCCAAGAAAGCTGGTTACGTGCTACAAGTATAACCCATGTCATTCAAGAAGGAAAAAGTATCCTTTACTGAGGAGCCGAATTGGCTGCAGTAATACGTGAACACCTGTAGGTATTTGGCTCAGTCTATTCTTGTGGTTCCTTCATCACAGCAATCCCTCTTCCTAGGTTCTTGGGTTTATTTTTTTTTTCTTCTGTAGAGCTTATGAATATTAATAGTCTATTGGCAATCTATAAGATCAAAAGAAAAAAGAAAAAAAGCACATAATACCAGTCTGATCCCTTTTGGCATCTGGCTATACTCTTTTTCTGCTATTTGATCACTACATTACTACTCAATTAACAAACAAACACAAAAAGCCAACGATGTAGTATAATGTTTTGAACTCAACCTTTCTGCAGTGTCTGAAACATCTTTTTTTGGAACTGGTTTGATTTATGTGTGAGCTAACTGGAAGGCTCTCATTAAGTATAATATATTCAGATCTAGCTATTCTCCGTGATTTTTCTTTCTGAACAAAACAGACTCATTTGTGCCAAGGACACAAAAGAGAGAGAGAAAGCGATCAGAAAATAAATGCTAGGATGAAGGGTAGGGACCTGCAAAGGGACATCCATCTCCATGACCTGCCTGGATTCCTGTTGGGAAAGGACCTGGCCTTCTCTCACACCTAAGCCAGGTGTCCTGGGCACAAGGGCTTTCTGGCTGCTCTGTCTTTAAGACTAGCTCTGCTTATCTGACTAGGCACTCTATCCCAAACCAGGGAAATTCTTGCATTGAAGTTATTTATGAAAAGTACAAACAAATGTTGTTTTTTGGTAAATTGGCAAATGGTAGAGAAATGGCAGATTGACCCAAGCAGGTCAAATGTATGTATCAACCCAGTTTTGAAAACACTATCAGTACTGAAAGGTAGAAGATAAATGTGAGTATTGATAGGAGAGAAACACTGTGCTTTTACTATTCTTGGTTTCATTGAATCACAGTATGGAAGACATGGGTTCTCCAGTTTAATTATGCAAGAGGTAGAAAGGAAATAAAAAATGAATCTCTTTGGGGCCTATTAAAGAAAGAAAGAGGGCAGGGAATACCAGAGACTAATGAGATTGCTGTAATGTTGAGAAAGCAGCAGAGAATAGCTGTGATAGGAACTGGCAACGTGAGAGCAGAAAGAGTTCTTGAGTATTTCAAGGCTGCAGTGGGCACTCTGGGGAAAAAACTCAAGAAGCTAATGGAAACAATAATTCATTAATATTTTATTTAAAATATTTATGAAAGTCACGTGTTTTCAAATATTTCCAGGCTAATTCTATGAGGTGGGAATATAATGAAGCAGAAGAATTAAGGAGAAATAACATAACTAGATGACATGGCAAAGTTTGCTAATTGTGTTTGATCCAGACCAGCCACTTCAAGCCGTATAAAGTGAATGGGTTCTTGCTGTAGCTTACTATTTCTTGCAATACAGGGAATCTTTGCAAGTCGCATCCAAATGATCCCACAGTGCAGAGGATGGGAAGAGCTGAGAGATTCTTGTGTCACGGAAGACATTTGTGACATGTATTTTGACTGAAGTTAATCATTCAGAAGCCTGCGCAGAAGATTGTGCTAATTGTCAGTGATAAAAATGGGCAAAACTGGCTACAGCAAACTAAATTGCTGAAATGCTCTGTGCTTTCTCAGTTGTCTGCATTCTAGACCATAGTAAGCTTAGTATTTAGGAATGAACGGTAGACACGTGGTAGAAACAAGAGCAGTGCACTTTTACCCCCTTCTGCTTGTCTCTTCTGTTTTAGAACAAGCTGTCATAATAATGGCATAGAACATGCTCGGCCTTATGTTAACAACTTTCCGGAGATGATATACTATTCCCTTTGGGCAGCCTGCGTGCCAGCATTTGGCATATGCACAAAGGGAGGAACTGAGAAAGGGAGAGTGGATATTTCTGTGTTCAGCAAGTATCTGGGAAAATACAAGGCAGCAGACTATTTAATACGGCTTAGTGATAGCCTGATATATTTTCACTCTTTCCCTTGAAGAGATAGAGAACTGATTAGACCTCAAATATATTTTTCATACTATTAAAAAAAAAAAAACCCAAACCAAAACAACGCACAAAAACCACCTGAAACTGTATCCTACCTGCTTTTTTGGGGGTTTGTTTTATAACGGAGGTTAGCCGAGGTTTGGAAAAGACCTCTGCGGAATAAAGATGGATACCCTGAGGATGATATCCGAGTGCCTAATACAGAAAGGCAAGGTTGTCTGAACTGCACTGCAGTACACGTGAAGGTAGTGCTGGCCCACAGAGCAGTCTGCAGAACGCCAATTGCTCAGTGCTCTGAGCCAGCCTCCTTGAAAGCTGTAAACGCTGGTGAGCTCGCATACACAGTAACCTAGTAAGATAATTCAGTATAATTTTTTTTTTTTTCATTTACAGATAGGGGATCTGAAGTACATAGGTCAGCTCAAATTTAAATCTGATTTTTTAACTTTTGGGTAAAGGACAATGGTCATCAATAATCTGCTCTTTATATCATAGCCATCATCATGCCCTGTTTAGAGTTTGTTTTATTTTAAGGTGGGTCATTGAAGACATGGTTCCTAGTATAGCTTTGCATTGTAAATATCTTCTATGGATTTGGAGACGGATAGTCCCTGCCTCTCTGACAAGAAGGTGGAGACTATTTGTTCTGCATACTCTAGGAACGGCTGACCCTTCAATGCCTCTTAGCCACGATTTTCAATTTCTAGATATAATAGTCAAAGTTCTATTAGCTTGCTATTGTCCAAAATACTTGGTCTTTTTCCACATCTGAATAATAAGAAAAAAAAGTTCAGTTTTGTTGTACCACGCATCCTCCTGATATAGTCTCTTGACAGTATATGAGTGCCACTGACCATGCTCACAGACAGTCCATAAGCCCAGTTTATCAAAGACATTCAGATTTCTGACCTGTCCTTGTTTCAGTGGGAGCTGTATACCTTTACGTATCTTTAAAGCTCCGACACCCAGTATATTTCAGTGTGCTAAAATATTGGGTTTTAACTCAGTAAGGTAGAAGATAAACTATAGCATAATAACTATGCTTAAATTGCTTAAATCTTATTTTATGGGATGTTAGGTGGATTCTCATATCTTTTCTTAATCTCTTTTTTTGTTTGTTTGCTTGTTTGTTTGTTTTCATTGAACAAGATTTCAGCAGTTGCAACTGTTCTTTGTCCTGAGCCAAACTATTATCTCAGGGTTACAATGTCTAACCAAATTTAAAGGAGATATGGTGGAATTGTGTGAGGATTTATTCTACTCATTCTTAAATTTAGAAGAAAGTGTATTATTTCAGAATAAATTCGAAAAATAAAAATGAACAATCCCAGTTTATTTAGTGGAGGTTTCTATGGTAATCTGTAATATGCAGAGTACAGTTTTTTGGAGGGCTTAAAGCCAAATATTTTCTTTTCTCTAGTGTTTGGCTCGCTCTATTGTTAAGAATTCCCTTTACCAACAGACATCTAGAAACAGAAATATGCTTTTTTTCCTTGCCTTGTTTGATTTTGAGGAATTTAACATTTCCAGAATAACAACTCTTGAAATAACAGGTATTAAAAAAAAAGAAAAAAAAAAAAGTGTCCATCACCAGGTAGCAACAGCTTATTCTCACAAAAAGTGTATGTAACAAGCTGTATGTGTTACTGTGTGTTACGTGTTTCAGTGAGATTTGAACTGCCGTGGTTTTACTGTTTCAGTCTTGATTTATACTGGTATTAGTGAGGTAAGAATGAGGCTTACTGACTTTCAAGATAAAACATAATTCTTTGCAGAGTACAAAAATAACGTTAGAAGTTCAGAGTATAGTAGCACACTGTAGATCAGAGTTACAAGTGTAGTAAAAGCAATGTCCCAGTAGAGTTTTAGACTGCCAAACTATTTGTTCTCTTACCTTGTAAGCAAAGGCAATAATGCATATGCGAAGGTAGTGTAACTGGAGTTGCTATGGGAACCTGCCTTGGGTTAGCAAGTTTCCTGAGTTGTGTGGATTAAAATTTCTTTCTCAGCATGCATCAATATAATATTTTGAGTAACATCTCTTTAAATTATCTGCCTGAAGATGTTAAGACTGCCAGAGACAGTATTCAACATAATCTCCTCTGGTATAATTCTTATTAGTATACAGTTGTATGCATTGTCAGTTGATCTACCTAAAAGCAGAAAATTCCACTGAGCCTTTTACATGAATGTGTTTTGTTTTATTTTTTTATAGATTTGTTTTTATAATGAGTGTTAAATTCTAAGGAAGTCCAGGATACAAGTCAGCTTCCTGACTTGGTGCTTTTTGCAGAGCAGCTTAAGCTGCTGTTATTTTTGAAGACTTCAGACAAAATGAACTATTTTCCCCAAATAAATCAAATCAACTAAGAAATACGTTTTAAAAACAATTCAGAGGAAATCTTTCCAAGTGTTGGTTCCTGAAAGCAATGACATATTTTTAAAAGCTTTTGGTTTCCGAGGTTTTCATTAACATTTGAAGTTCAGATTCTTAAAGTAGCTTCCATTTTTAGGTTCTGCTTACCCACAACTTGGGCCAAATTTTCAAAACTAAATCTGTGTTTTCTTGGATACTTCTTAGTGGTTATCATATGAAAAATAAAATGCCGGCACACAGCAATTCCCATCAGAATTCTTACAGACAGTTTTTTTTAAAACAAGCCCTTTTGAAGGTTCACTTGTGATTTCTCTTCTTTTCCCCAAATCTAGTCCTTAGAGGCTTGTGTTGATACGTGGTGAGGTGTGAGTCTGTGCTATTGGCCGAAACACGCTGTGCATAGAAATGCGACTGTTCGCTGGGGGAGGCTTCCATCCAAGAGCTGCAAATTTCATTAGCTTCTGGTTCCACTCTATATTAATAAGGGGTGGCAGCTGGTCCTGTCATATTCTGTGTTACTGCATTAACAAGGTGACCTTCACAAAAGCATTCCTAATTTATTATTTTAGAGATGTCATGTAAATATAATCCATTAAAAGTAATTATGTGCATGCTTTCTCCATTACTTTGCATCATGGGAAGCTATACATAACACAAAGTCATAGAATAGTGTAGATAAAAATGAGTAAGTTATGTGGTCGTTAAGCATCTTGCTTTCTCTGATTGCCACTCTGCATTGTCTTCCCCAAGGCTACTACATTATTTCTTCATTGTTATTGCAAAAGGAAGTGAAAAATATCAGGAGATAAACACCAGGAGAAAAAGGTTGAGAAATAAAAGTGAAATAGCATGTAGGAGAAAATGTGATCCTGGGGAGTGGGGGGAAGTGGGAGTGTGACGGCAACCGTTTTCCCGACTAGCACAACGCGTGATATTTCACACTACGCACCAGCAGTCCACTGGGTTGAGCTCGTGCCATTGTTCTGAAGGCAAAGACAACCACGAGGCTCGCTCCCTTCCTTCCTAATGAAAAATCTGTGGTAAAGATGGACAGTAGTCTGTATTTTGCCACCGAGTGTGGTTTGAAAATAAGCAGCAAGGGTTTTGCAACATCTAGTGCTTATAAATTCAGCAAACTGTCAAAACAATGGCAGTAACTTTTGTCCTTTGACAACTTTGAAGGATTTAATTTGCCAGCAGGAAATACATATGGACAGTCATATCCAGCAGCTGCAACATAGCCTTTCCTCAACAGTTAGGCTTCTTGTCAAGATATGATGTCAAAACCTAATGATATCATAAATTGTATTTATTTTAATGGCAAAAAAGCCTGGCCAAAAATATTTTTCATCTGTTTCTAGCAGCAATATATAGCACAGATGCAGTAACAAGTACATGGGGATATATACTATGTGTTAAAATACAGCAGACTTGGGTTGAACTGTACAAATACTTCCATTTCAACACAATCATTTGAGGAATAAGATACTGCTCAACTTGACTAAATTAATCAGAATCTGGTCCAAAATGAATGTTCACAAGCCTATAGCTTGAGTTTTCTGATTGCTGGGATAGACTAGTCTCAGGATTCAGCCTGCCACTTTGTGCTTAGAATTTTGTGCTTTTATTTAGGATTATGCATCTGAGATGTGGCAAGCAGCACTTGTGCATATTTTACAGCAAGTGTTATTTGGACACTTCAAAGACTGCATTTTGAAAAGATCAACAGTCTTTTGTGGAAATAATCAAGCTTGTCACAGTTTTATGAACTCAAACTTTTTCTCCATAGAGTGTGATTAAAATTGCTACAGTGCTAACTTTTCCGGTAGATGTGGTGAAGTTAAGTGGACTGTTTGTGGGGAAAAAGGATATTTCCCATGTGAATTAAGAAGGAACAATTGTGAGCAATATGTCTGATACTGCTCGCAGTTCATCCCTTTTGGAGGCTTACCCCTGCCAGCTTCCTTGGGGCTGTAGTGGGTCCTATCAGAAACTGAGAAAGATGAAGCTCCTAGGTCCTTCTTCACAACTTTGATAGCTAATCCCTACTGTGGGAATTCAGCCAGGCAGAACCCCTGGAAGCTGTACTCTGTTCATTGCTCAGTCACTACTTTTGTATTTGTGGAGCTGGGATAACCTGGAAGCACAGACTGCAGTCTCTACAAAGGATTGTCTAATCCTCTACAAAGATTATCAAGATAAATCTTAATTTCTGGTGTTGCTATGAAACGCTGTAGAAGTGGTCCAAACCTGTGTAACCAAATGTTTGTGGCAATCTCTTTGCAGGTGCTTTTGCACCTAGGAATATTTTTGAAACATTTCTTCTGGCTTATTACAGTGTTTCTTCAGGAGTCTGAAATGAACTATGGAGCACTGCACATAGCCACAAATGCTAGGCAGGGTTTTCATAAAGAAGTTAGTGCAGTTGAAACTGGGGTGAAGTGATTCCTTTTCACTGTCATCTGGCATCTTTTAAACAACCTGTGTTCCATAGATCAGTGTAAGAAAACACTCACCATATAGCCTTTTATCATGCTGTTGTTCAAAAACAAATTTGCATGTACGGGACCACTAAATTATATATATTCAATGTATTAGAACAATTTCTAGACTCTTATTTTTAATTGGGCAGCTAAGGTTGCCTACTGGTAAGATAAATCCCCATGCAGAAAAAAGGCAGCAGGTTAGCTGTCTGCTCTATTCTTCATTTGCAGAGTATACTGTATCGTAGCAGCCTCTGGCAGGCATAATTTCCCTGGCTTTTGCAGACAAAGTGGAATTTAGAGTAGCTTTGAAGCTGCTCTGATTTACATTAGAGAATAAGCATGTTCAGTGTGTCCCTGAAAGGCTTTTTGTTAGTGGGTCAAAATAATCCACTTTTTCTGACCTCTGCAGAAAACCTTTTAAAAAAATACGATAATTTGAATCCTTTGGGCTTGGTCATAATGAATCTGTCTCAGAAACTGTAAAATTCCTTATAAAAATAAAATATGAAACCACCCTCAAACATTATTCTTTCACTTCCATTTTTCAAAACAAAATACTGCAAGGTCACTGCGTGAATGGTACATGTAGAAGAGCTGGAAAATGGGTATATTACCATGGTCATCCTTAGTGCAAGGTACAGCTGGGACCAATCCAGTTTTTGGTTTTACAGTTCAGATTCTGTACGTGTGTCCTTATAAGCATCAGAGAGGGAATGAAACGCTGGCCTGAATTGTTCAGATTGTGTGCGCACTTACAAGCATCAGAGGGGGGATGAAACTGTCCCCTGAATTGTGTTCCTTTGCTATGCAAATGACAGTTCATTTATATTTTCTGGTTTTGTCTATATCCTCAAGCCAAGACTTCTTGGATTTTCAATACACTATGGGTTTTGGAAAGTTCTTTGAATGAACTCTGCCTACCAATATTTCTTTTAAGGTCTCCCGCTTTGGGCATCCACAAGTGGAGGTGGATGAAGTCACTAATCACTTTCTAACCTAATCATGGACTGACATGTCTTATCCCTTAGATATATTTTATCAGTAGTAAAGTACAACTTTAGCTGTGCCTGTGACTTCAGCAGATGGGATTTCCAAATACACTTGAGTATGAGAAGATTTAGTAACTGAGGAGAGCTGGCTGAGTCATGATTATAGTCCTATTAATTTTGCATGGGCTATAGCATATAGCATGTGGATTGCTGGTTGATTCTTTGTTCCAGCAAGAGAAGGGGTGAAAGGAGAAGAAGCCAACAGACAGGATATCTGATCATATCTGCAATCCCTATTTTAATCTCTTTTTAAAATATTGTACCTAAAAACATCTTGCAGAATTTTCATACCAAGCGGTTTCTATTTTTGCCAGCACCACACTTTCTTTAGCACATTTAAAAATTTTCTAATCTCTGTATCATTCTGAAGGGTGCCGAATGTCACGTTAGAAACCAGTGATTTATATGTTTCTGCTGACATTGTGTGAAAGTGTTTTGTCAACTTCTTTAATTTGCTTGTAAACAAGTATTTTTATCAACATTAGAGTGCTGTTATTCATGTCAAGTTGCACCTGCCTTTCCATCTATTTCCATGCCTGCAATATTCATGGACAATTAGCTATCCAGCAAGCAATTACAGTCTCAAGTGTATTCTGGGTCTCCACTGAAAACTGGGCCATTGAATCTAATGAAGGCAATATTTCAGACTTATCTTTTAAATACTAAGGGCCATAATGTGGTCTCTTTGCTCACTCTTGATTTGTCCCTTCCTCCACTTGTAATGCTCCAGACAGATATATATCGTGCAACAGTATAGTTGCTAAAAGTATGAGTAGAGAAATTGCTGTTTCTATTTAACTTCATTCCCTCTACTTGTGCAGGGCATCCAGAGAAAGACAAAAGTGCAGAACTTGCAAAATGTTGGGTGTTTAAGAGGTGACATATGCTCTCATCTTCCTTCGCCTGGAATGAGACATAGGACTGACCAGAGTCTCCGAGGAAGCATTCTGTACAGGCGTACTGGAAACAGTGGAAACAATATTCACAGAATATTACGCCTAAGGACGGAATCCATTTTTCTTTGACATATACTATAGCAAAGCATAACGTATCATCATCTTTTATAATATTTTTATGCCATTTAATAAGTAGAACTCGGCATTATTTGATTAGCTATACAAATTGTTGTATAAAGGACCCTAAATGAAGAAATTTGGGGGCAAACTGTAGAGGGTTTTAAATCATATTTTAGTGCCATATTGCTACATTCCATTGAGAAATATTGATAACAGTCAAATTTTGCTGAAGTTAAAGGTAGCTGCAAGCAGTCAGTATCTGGAGAACATACAGAATCTGATTCTTCACACCTGCTTATATCTCTAGCTGTTACGCTGGGAGGAATCTAAAAGGCCAAAGAGGCCCTGCCGATGTTTTAAAATCTGTAATTTATTTTAGCATATGTGTAGATATGGTGTTGTCTACTTAACCGGGTGCAGAATTAGGAGTTTCTCATCCTTCTTATTCTCCGTTTCTTGGCTGAGATCTGCCTTTGTAAAAATCACATAGCAACCTGCTCCTTTACTTTCACCAGTTGTGCATTAAGGGTGAACTTAAATGTACTCTGTAGACTGCAATGGAAGTTTTGTGTTTCCTTCATACTTTCCTCCTTTCAGCTTGAACTGTATTAAAATAGAGAGGAGGTAGACTATAGCATCATGGCTTCTCGCTAGTTATCTGCCAATTCTCATCCTGCCTGCAAGGGAATATGTAAGTAGTAGCACAGCTGACAACTCCAAGGCATCTCACCCTGGATCCAGCTTCTGGCAGCTGCCTCCCACTCGCTGGTCTGTACGCAGGTCTGGTACAGGCCTTTTGCTCAGCTGTCAGGTCATGTCATCGCAAAGGGAAAGCATTGTTGTCTTAAAAATAGACAATCTTTCTCTGTTATGGGGAGCTCTTGGTCCTTGGAGATAAATAAGCAGAATGTAGTGCCAGCATAATACTAACTCACAAAATATTTTCCTAAGAGAACAAACACAGCTCTAGCATCTTGGAATTTATCCATGTCGCTTCTGCAGTTCTGAAGTTCTTAAAGCAACTTTTAATCTTTAGGTTCAAAATTGTTTGGGTGTGTAATACATCCTGGCAGATGCTTCAGTTTATTTGTGGTATCGTTTAATTTATGGTTTATCTAAATGCTATTTTAAAGTCCCGTGGTCAGGATTACAAGTTATTCATGGTCTGAAACAATTGCTTCATAAACATTTCAGGATAAAAGGCAAGGATATTTTCTGGCCTGTTGTTTGACTCTGTGCTTGCATTATATTCCGTATTACTTTCCTCAGCTATCATATAAAATATATTTTGATTAAACACCTCATTAGAAATAAATGAATTGTGTTCTTGGTAGTAGAACTGACTCTTATTCTTCAGCTGAATTTAGACTAAAGCTGTCAGGTCATGTAGAGAGAGATCCAAAAGCAATAAAAACAAATCCATTAATGTCAAGTATGTGTGTGTTGCCATAACATTATTGCAGCATTAATTACTTCTAACACACAGTAACAAAGCAGCACTTCAGTAAGATGATAGATAGAATATAGACTATATATGAACTGGATGAATGATATATAACTATAGAAAATCAAATATCTTTGAATCAAAAGGATCTCAAGTTTAAATAAATTGAACAGATTGGCCCCATGTCTTCATAATTTATTGATTAAAGAAGCAGACAAAATACACTGAAGACCTAATGAAATGCATAGTGTTGTATACAATTTTTTCTTTATTGCCTGAATTCAAGAGAATGGTTAGATGCATTTTAGCAATATTCACTAAAATATTTCTTTCAGAGGGGTGTCTCTTTTAAATGACAAACTTTGTTACTGTCTTTCCCAAAATATTGTAACAAGCGTCATCAGCATACAGCTGATAGCTCACTGAAATCGATGACAGAGGTGAATGCTTCCTGAAGACATGTTGAAGATGCGGTATTTGTGCTCTCAAAATGAAGAGGCCTGTCCAGTAAAACTCTGTAAATTCACATCTTTTCAGACAGGCAGAAAGAGTTTAAGTTTTACAATAAGGTGGAAATGGAAATTATTCTGTCCCCATTTTACAGGTGAAGAGTGGTGGGAGAGGGAACAAAATCCCCAAGAGAATTTTAAAATCTAACCTTCAATTGCAAGCAATGGGAGGTAGGTGTGAAAGTGTACTTCTAGAGACTTTGTTATAGATAAGCAGACAGAAGCATATGTTAACCTGAAATTTGATAAGGGCTAGTTCTCAGCAGTAATTAACAAAATATCGACAAGATCTAAATGAAAACCTGAGAGATGTTTGTTATGCTTACATAACATCTGCAAGCATCATTCGCTTGTGCTGTTTTAGCATTTAAAGGTGCGCTTTGTAATCCTAATACATAATATAAAATCATCACTTATTCACCAGTAAAATAGCAGTATAGAGCAGCCTAACATAAAGGTGGGCTAAGAACATGATAATTGGGGTGGAGAGACAAGCTTAAAACTGTGACCCCAATGTTGCAGAGGCTTATACATGTATTTGTTTGAACTCTAGAATCTGCCAATCACTCGGAATGTTATACTTTCAGAATAAGTTCGGTGTATATAAAGCCTATGTAGAGTTATGGCTAGGTAGCCTCAATAGAGTGTCAATCCACAACACTATGTCACTTCTCACAGTAATTGATATAGATGAGCACATGTTGTCAGAGAGAGTGAGAAGAGTCAGGTAACCTGATCAGTTAGAAAATGTAATGGAAACAGTTCTCTGTTGCCGCAGGGCAGTAGACCCGCAGGCACCCTTGGATATCGTCTCCATGCAGCTCACCCTTCAGAACAGATCGTTGTCTCGGCAGCCACCGCAACACCATTGCCTTCTGAACTTTAAGGAGGAATGGATGAGTCAGAATCCAATTTTGTCTTGGTTTTACTGGGATGTCTGCTTTGTGAGTAGCTACAGCACATTAAATACAGAAATACAATCCATTCAACTTATTTTGATTCAAACCAGTATAATAAAATAGGTATAAATGGAAACCATTGCTTCACTCATCACGGTTCATTATGTAGTCACAAGGTTTCAGCAAGTTGCTAATTTTTTTGAGTGCTTGATCAAATATTTAGCTGTAAAATATTCTATACTAAATTGCTAATGTTCATATTTAAATATCCTTTGTTATTGGTGTTTTGAAAGCCTCCCACCCTAAGGTTAGTCAATTTATTATCTAAAAATTCTTTGTACTTTCAAAATAGAATATTAAAAAAAAAAAAAATCAAGTCAGGGCACTGTAGTTGGCAATGTGCATCTAAATCTGCTCCCAAAATGGAGGAGCTTTTTTCTCCTTATAAATTCAGAAAGACAAGTAATTGAAAACCTTTTGTAACAAAAATCCCATCAGTTTTGAACTGATAGCCCAGGTACAAACAAGTAATTGAAAACCTTTTTGTAACAAAAATCCTATCAGTTTTGAACTGATAGCCCAGATACAAACTTTCAGCCTGATTTGATTTGAAATTGCCTGATAGTAAATGTACAAAATTGGGGGCAAAATTGTTAAGAGCTCGCAGAGCATGGTTTGAGCTCTTGTCCAAGTAAGGCTGAAAAATAAAGGTGTTTTTTTTACCCTGTATTTTTGCCTTTATCTGTAAAATATTGCTCTTGGTGTAACTGCAAAATGAAGACAATTATTCTGTAATGCTGTGTATTTGCTAGACGAGCACAGGGCTAGGATTCATAGCTGATTCACTCAATTACTGTTTTCAACAATGTTCTTACCAGGATATTGCTTTTTGGGCAGTTAAGAAAACTTAGTAAGATTGGATTTTATGCAAAATGAACCATAAAGGAAAAAAAACCTCACGCTGCCAGCACATGGTTAGTGGCCTTAAAAACCATAAATTGTCAATTTAACACTTGATGTTTCCTGAATGTTCTGATTTTTTTTTTTTTTCTGTATTAGGAAACCAAGGTGTCTGAAGACAGTAGCACAGTCAACATGGAATCTATTAAACAGCATAGTAATTGCTTTTTATGTGTTGCAAAATACAGCTGTGGTTCTAATTTTAGGAAAAAATTAATCCCATTTGTTCCGAGCATTACAGAGTCCCTCTTGATGTACCACTGGCTAAAAATATAAATCAATTCTGCAGCTACTGCTAGTAACATTAATTTCTGCTGCGGAGATTATGCACTTACTAAAATATTTCTTACTCTGTCTCTTTTTACACATGCCCAACTAGGAAAGAAAATGCAAATAAAGCCATATCAACATTGAATCTTATGGACAAAATCCTGAACCTGCAAAAGTTGATAGGATTTTTTGCTGCTGTCTTTAGTGAACTAGGCACCTTTTTCGTGCCTGATTTTTTTTTTCTTTTTTTTTTAATTAACTTGTACACTTCACAATATGTAAGTGTTGACCACATATTAAATATGTTCAGCTAACAGAAAAATAGATTAGGGTGGAGACAGTAGTTTGAGCTGCTTATGTATTTAGTGAGAACATTTTACATAACTTAAATCTCCTTCTGCAACTTAAGCTTGTTACTTGTCCTGCCCACAATGAACACAGAGTACAGTTTACTTCTGTTTTCTTCACAGCAGTCTCTTATAATCACCTGTCACCATGTGAATCCTCAATTTTTTCTCCCAAGCAGTAAAGAAACCTAACTCTTACAAGAAAAGGTCGTATTTTCTAGATTTCAGATGACCTGATGAACTTCTATGGGCTTTGTCCAGTTGTTTCTCATCTTTCTTGAACGGGATGCTGTAAATCACTACAGCATTATAGCCTATGTGATGAATTTCCAGAGCTTGTAAGACTTAGTTCTTGTATTTACATCCAACACCTCTACTTGTATGTGATGTGTACCAACATGCATAGTAGTACAGTTGATTTTTTTTTTTCACAGGAGGAGAGTTTTAATTTCACTTTCAGCTGGAGGTCAAGAATAACCCCATATTCTTTTTTTACAGAACACCTGTCATCGCTATCCTGTATTTTCGTAGCAGACTGAAAATAGCACTTTGTACTCACACTCATTGCACTATATTGCATATATTTCAGACAATTTTTTTTCCAAGATTTTTCATACTATTTCATCAGAAATAGCTTCATCAGAAGAGAGCTTTACGCTTCCCAACAGTATGCCAGCCTTTTTTTGGATCTGCTGTGCTATCAGCAATAGTAAAAAATTTAGCAAGCCTTTGGTTTGTGAATCTGGGCAAAATAAAAGTTGACGTGGCATTGAGAAGGTAACATTGATTCCAGCTGAATTTTTTCTTTTTAACCATACAGAACATCTGCCAAACACATGGAAACCCTCAAAATGCAGCATGGAAGAAAACTTCCTTTAATTTTCAAATCCATCCTGGCTAAATAGCGAGGCCAGTGGCAGGGAGTTGTCCAGCACTTGCTAGGAGACTGTCCAGGAACCGTTAAATGAGCTGATGACTACATCAGGTTATCCAGAAAAGCTGCTGGTTCCCCGTGACACCGTGCATTCAGGACCTGAGCTGCTAGAGGAAGGGATGGTACAGCTATGCAACTAACATGGATAAACAGCTACTGTGTTTGCCAGTTCAGGGACTGCTACTTTTTGGCATCTAAAGGGGCTGTAGATAGGGAATTAAGGAAGTTCATGCTTCCTTCTAGAGGTGCAGTATAAATGCCTGGTGTCTACAAAACAGAAATGAAAGCAGAACAGAAGCAGCATTTCATAATGAAGGTAGGGGCTAGAACCGAGTCATCTAAATGTCGATCTCTTCCTTAGAAATGTTTTGTTCCTCAGGCACAACAGGTGTGGGTGCTGTGTGCCCAGACTGGTGCTGGGACCAGGTGAATGGCAGGCAGTGGAGGGAAGGTCGGTGGTTCTTAGTAATTGACAGAGAATGTCAGGCAACTGTTGAATAGTTCCTGTATATTTTATAGGAATAATACAAATTACAATGTGACGTATTATACGCTTATGTCTTCTCCTTAGACAAATGTTATGGGTAATCTTCCCCTTTATTCGTTGATAATTGTATTATTTTCATAAGTAGCAAAATATACAGTGTCCTGAGTTGAATGTTAACAGTTTTCACCATCACAGTTTCTTGGTGCTTTAAATAATTCCACAATTCCTTTCAAGGGGGCTAGCCACAAAACACGGACACTGGCAGAGACCTTGACTGAATATACACATGTGCCCTGAATCTTGTACTGATGCAGATGGGAGATCAGCTAAGCCCACCTAACCCTAGACAGGTAACTGCAGCACCAAAGTTAGGATTAGAGCTCCCTGAAGTTGTTATCCTGAGGAATTAGATGAATTGATATGTATACACAGTTTAGGATCACCACGTTTCTAGGTTAATCATTTTGGTTAGGTCCTTAAAGAGGTGCAATGGATCTAGGCAGAACTGGCTAAAATCATTTGACTTTAATGAGGTGCTATCAGGCTGCATTTGGATTTGGCAATGTTTAGTGGTTTTACCTCTTTGAATTAATTTGTATGCATGGAGTCTAGGGTCAGGAATATTTTTACACTACCCATTATGCTTGACCTAAAGGCAGAAAGTCAGATATAGGTGCCTCACATATGTAGGAAGATTTTTCAGCAAAAATGTTTGATACAAACAAAAAGTGCTACATGGAAGTTGTTTTCAGCACAGCGCATGATTTGCTAGTATTAACAAGAATGGGAAGTACACGTCCAATTCACTTCAGATATTGCTAAGATGTCTTGGTAGTACAGTTTGCCAATGTTACTAGTTTTATTCATTTAAAACTTGTCTATGAGGAGATGTCAGTGGAGACTCACTTCAGTAGGTATTTGAAAACATTAAGTTCAAAAAAATTCACTTGTAAATCATTTGCATCAACTCTGTCTATGGGATATCAGTAGCAGGACAGATTTTAATGGAACATCGCACATGATTGCTAATATTCTGTGTAAGAACATATAAAATTTTAGAGGTTTTATTTGCTTTAAACATATTCTTTCATGTATGTTGCTAAGCCAAGAAACAGTATACGCTGCAACATTGATTATACCCCGTCTTTGATTTGGACCTTGGAGTTACTGTTCTAATTCTTTTCTAACTCATTGTCAGCCTATGATTTTCCAGACTCGGAAAACTGAATGGAGTTGTAGAGAAGCACGACTGTGCTCCTCTGCACTCCTGCATCCTGAGGGAGCCTATGCTCGTATGCTTGTGGTCTAATCAATGGGACTGCCCTTACAAGCTCAGAATCAGTTTGGCCTCTTAAAGCTCAATATCTGTGTGATGAACCATGAAATATATGATGCCTGCGTACGTGATAAATGAGCAGATTTAAGAAGCAGAGTAGTTTCATGGGCAATACACTGGAGACGAGGTGTCTCTGAAATACCTCGTTAAAGATTCTCCTTTACTTTGTGCTTGAGGCAACGTGTTTGTCTGGAGGTTTGGAACAATTCTCGTTATGCATGGAACGAACATTTCATTCAACTATGCAAACTGAGAGGAAATGAATAAACATTGACTAAGAATGAGATGGGTATTTTGTGTTATATCAGGCACACAGGAGACACTGTACGTTGCTGAAATAATTATTGTTGGCATATATGTGTATTTGAGGCACAAATGGGAAAAATTGAGAAGGCCCTAACTAGAATTTTCAGTTTGCTAACAGTGTGGCTGTAGTTGTCTCTCACGCTTAAAAATGTTCTTTGCATTCTTAATGCTAATGGATTTTTTTTTTTTACTATGGAAAAGCTAATGAACTGTTTAAATTAATGAAACCATCAGACTGTTTTGTTTTGTCAAATAGCTATGTTATTCTTATAAAATACCTTAGCACTTTCCTTGGGCCCTTGTATTCACCCTGTTGAATTATTACTTGTTAGATATTCTTGAAGGCTTGGAAGCTACTTTGACATGGTTAAATTAAGAGAACTGGAATCCTTAATCGTTGTTCTGTACAGACTGAACTGTTTTATAGTTGGTGAACCAGCTGAGTACTTGAATGTGGTCTTTTCATCTATTGAGGGATGAAATTGAAAGGAGTGCTGTAGAAATGTGAATGTTACTGTCTTAAGTTGAAAATATTCTAATGAAAATGACTAGTAGGCCGTTTTTTGCACTCACATAAACTTCAGAAAGTCATAGTGCATTCAGTGGGTAGTATTTTTTCTTTAGAATTTGCATTTTGGAAGCAGATATTTAGCAACTTTTTTTTTTTTGTTTGTTTGTTTTTTTTTTTTGGCAGTTGATTATGAATCAGGAAGGCGGGGGAGGTAAAGTGACACTATCATGATACTGCTCCTTTGACATCTATAGACTTGTGCTAATTCCCACCAATTTGACGTAATGTGTTGCATGGACTTCAGCCCGCATCACCAAAAATTAGATGTAACACTGGATGCAGTTTCCAGAAGTCAGATTTGAAAATTTCAACAACTGAAAGCCTTGTTTGATGTGCTGTCTTGAGGTTTACCTCCTGATGAAGTGCAATTTATTCTTTCACCGGTAAGGGAGTCAATACCTCCTAGACAGACATTAGGATAAATGCTGGCTTCCATAATTAAGTGAATAGTAAACCCCCAAATTTATCACATCTTTGATCCCACTCTTGTGTTCAGCCAGAGAACATTCAAACTAGCTCCAAAGTTGTTATAATGTTGCTTCTCACCGTCATTCAAAAGTGCGTATTTACATGTGGTACTTTTCCTCTACAAAAATTCTTACATCTATTATAAGAATATTAATGATATTGCTTTGTATGTTCTTAGATTTGAACGATTAGAAAAATAGCATAAGTATGTGCAGATATGTGCAGCGACAGAGGTGCTTTTGCAGAGGTACCAAAGCAGTGCTTTTTAT
Source organism: Nipponia nippon (assembly GCF_047370975.1). Classification (NCBI taxonomy): domain Eukaryota; kingdom Metazoa; phylum Chordata; class Aves; order Pelecaniformes; family Threskiornithidae; genus Nipponia; species Nipponia nippon. The sequence continues at coordinate 42,399,949 of NW_028262369.1, forward strand.
ACAGATGTTTATTATGGATCTGATTTCTTTGCAGGGTAACCATGCCAGCTTAAGGAGTCAGTTCTGTATTGTTTCTGTACGTATCTGACAATTATTTTATGAAGTCATACGTAACTGACTCTTTTCTTTGTGGAAAGAAATTTCCAATATACAGTATTTGAGTTCCAGATATAAGGTTTGCCAACTGAAAAAAAACCCCTCTGATTCCTATGTAGACAGAGTAAGGGATTTAAGAGATTTCACATGGAATACTTCTCTCCAAGCATCTCTGCTGTTCTGTGTGCTGTAGCTTTTGGCCAGTGTATCTGTTAGCCACTCTCATAATGCTGTAGCTTGAGCATACACCCGAACATAAAGTTTATGGTCTAACAGGAAAAACCCGTGGTCTACTGTGGTTGCATAACAAAAGGCATGCTTCTCTTGAAATTATGCTTTAGCTAATATGCAGATATTGCAACATATATGTACAGTGCTGCCAGAAAGGCAAAAGCAGAAGTCCTCAAGGACTTGCTGTGATGTAACCATATGCAGAAGGATCTTTTAGAAAACATCAGGCTTTTGAGTTTGTCAGCAGACTTGACAGGTATTATTCTTAATGGCTCTGAATTTTGAAAACACTTCAGATGCCTGTGAAAACAGACAACAGGTATCAGTCGAGACTATCCAAATAATATTTCAATCTCTCCCTTTTCTTCTAAATGTTGGTGAGGAGGGAACAGAATTGAAACTTCTGTTAATTTTGCATGGACTGCTTTTCTGTTATCTTTCAAACATGAATTGGATGAGTATTGAGCTTCTGTAATGCTCAATTAATTACTTTGTTTGGAAAACCTGGATATTAATTTCAATCTACATCTTAATAAGCATATGTATAGACAAAAATACACATTTGCAATTTACATTTGAGATGTCATCATTTAGTAAGTGAATTTGAAATACAGGTCAATGAAAGGTAACACGTGAATTGCCAGTAAGAATGAAGTCTATTCTCCTTTCTCAATTAGGGAATCAGAACATCAGATGTTCAGTTACTTATTTTATTAGAAAACTAACAGTGGAATGTTTTTCTGACAGTCCACTCAGGGGAAGAATTTCCATTGACTTATTATGGGATATAACTTTAACTTCCATCTGTTGCAAGAAAAACTTCTGTAAGAGACAGATAATTACAATAAACTATTTCCACAGGTCTGGTTCTGTAGATGAAAGATGATCTGTGTAGTATATCCCAAAAGTTAGTAAGTGTACACATGCTGTACAGCCACAGCTATGAAATGTAAATATAATTTCAATTCCCAGAAAACAGGTAGGCATTTTTGAAGTTTGCCACATATTTATTTTTAATCCATGCTTAACATCATGCTGTGTTTCACAGAGACTGCCAACATCTTCACACCATGTGATGAGGCATAATAAAATCTTTCACCATCTACAAAAAGTGCCTTTATCATGTAGAACCAGAGATGTGCACAGAGACTGACAGACCTACTCTAGTGACTGTAAATCAATGCTTAGCTGTAGGGAAGTAGGGAACAAAGAGTCTTTTAGAGTCTTTATTGATCTACTGAAATATGAGCGAAGAGATAATGATACAAAGCTCTGTATCATCCACTGTCTTCATGGGACAGGGGGAGCAAGAGGCAGTGTCTCTGGGAGGAGGTATGGCATGGCACGTATATGTGGATGGCTATTGTTCATTAATTTATCTGATCTGTTTTGCCTTTTGTAGCCCTCAGGTTCGATGTATAAATGGGAATTACAGTGAAGTGAAGGCAGCATTTATTTCCTCCTCTTTTATCCTCTTATTCCTTTCTTCTCTACAATGACATGGGAATTCCAGGTTGTAATATTTAGCATACGTGTATACTATTTCTCACTGTGTGTAAGGAAACCTGCCCTGGAGAGGCTAAGCATGGTTAGGGAAAACCAACAGGACTCAGAGTAGACTGGGGGTCATGAAGGAAGGGAGAATAGACGTTAACCTGCCTGATGTCTTCAGTTTGCTGTACGAGCACATGAGTGCAAAGCACTCCTTGTTCCATAGCTAAGGCAGATATTTATCCTCCTCTCGTTACTTTGCAGAAGGGAATTTTAAACTGCCTAAGTCTGTCGTGCACTCTATATCAAAGCACAGAAATGCAGGGGAGACACTATGCAGTTACAAAAAACCAAATTAGTTCTGGCAGACTGGAGTGCAGGAAAATCTGGTTAATTAGAAATGGATGTTGTTAGAGAAAACATTGATTGCGTCTGGTTTTATTCTGTTTTTTGTTTGGCACACAACATAGTAACTACTAGCTAGATTAAAAGGAAGCAAAGTAAACACTGCTAAATATTCCTTCTTGCAATTTGATCAGCATAATAATTTTATTCTCCATCACCAGATACTACATAGCTAAAGAACACTTATTTTTCAGTTATGTTTAGTATTTCATGGAGGGAAAAGTAAAGAATACAGCTTGTCTCTCTATCTACGCCTATAGATATTGTAAATTTCCCTTTTGTTTTTCCATAGATGAAAAGTGATAGTGACACCTTGACTTTTTAAAATAATTTGCATGGAATCTTCTAAAGAAAGCCAGGGATTTTAAGTGCATATAGCTACTGGCTCTTCTAGTTCGAAGAAGGGAAAAAAGCAACAAGGGAAAAGAATAGATACTGTAGGTGGCAGGTTTTTTCTGACTACTCTTAATACGTTGTTTTTTCTTCATGCTGTGACAGTTTAAACCTATGTATGGTTGTACTGTCAATGCAATATTTATCCATCATAAATGCTGTATAAAGGTCAGAATAGAAAAATGTCACAGCTTTAGGAAGGGAGGATTATAAACATTTATCTGAGCCTAAGTACTGGTGAAAAAAAAATACAGATTTGCTGTAGTCACAGCCAAAAATACTGTCAATTACAGTTTAACTATACATTTTGCTAAAGTAATTTCATTTAACCAGACACCTTGTAGAGTAAATTAGCTATGTTAATGGAATGCATAAAGTAATTACAGCTGATGATTTTACAGTGCACTGAAGTGAATGAATGGACTTCAGTATTAGTTAACCTTCACTGGACTTCTCATTTTATGAATATAATTGACATTACAGTGAACATTTAATCTATTTGTCGTATTTATCCCCATGATCAATGCTGTTCAAGGTATGGAACTTCTGGTTTTCATGTTTCTATCTATGATGCTTCCTGTAGCTACCAGCCATACTTCTCTGCTTCTCCAATGCTTGAAAAAGGCTTGAGTAAGTGCTAAGACATATTTGTCCTACATATCCAACATTTATCTGATAGTTGTAAGATTCTGCATTACTTCCTGGCAGAAGCTAGAGTAGGTAGAAGGATGGAGACAATTGCTTTAATTCAGAAAAAGGTGGTAGGCATTAAATGTTGGTAGCTTTTAACTGTAATACATCTCTGGGTGTTTTGTTCAGGTAGTGATTCCCCACATCATTGAATCCTGTGTTGTGTTACTTCTGGCTGTTGGGTATGGCAAGAAAATAACTTATCCACAGCCAACATGGGGTCCCTTCAGGTCTAAATCGAACGTGTTTGTGGTGCTATTTTGCAGCATGTATGATGCACAGTAATCAGAAGGTGTTAGCTCCCTGCAGTTTTCCTGTTGAGGGCAACGTAACTTTGTTTCGTTACGAGCTAGGCTTGGGTGTGGGGCTAGGAAGTACAGCTTACATTGAACTTGGCAAAAGCAAATTCTGTTCTTTGCTGCATCCTAGTCTTCATTGATTGGCTTTGAAATAGCCTGTAAACTATACAGTTTGCTGTATCTTATCACCTAATCATCTTATCAGCTGCTGCACTTTTGTTTTTTAGTAGTCTTATGAATTTGGAAACTGTTGAAGGAAATGGTCTAAAAGCAGGTCCACCTAGAACAGCGTAAGGCAAACTCGGGAAGGAGAGGGCTGCTCTTGATATCACACACACTGGCACATCTCTCTCTCCTTTCTTATTTAGTATTTTAGAGACTAAAGCTTCGTTTCCTTCAGGGTTTTAGCTCCAACAGCACATGCTATTGAATTATGTTTTCTAGGCTAAACAAATAATGTAGGTTTAAATTCAGGTCTGATGCTTCTATGCTGCTTGAATAATCTGATTTATTACTGTATGTGGTGTTCCTGTGTGGTACGATGTGCTCTCTTTCATTGTCGTTTTCAGTCATGTGTAATCTGAATTCCATAAAAGCACAAAAATCCACCATTTCTGTCTTATCAATACTGTCTTAAAAAGAAACTAAGAATCCCCCAAACATTAATTGAAAATACTTGTTGCTAGCAAATGTGAAGAAACTGGGAAAGTTTGTCTGAACCTAAATGTAGCCATATATAAAGGTAGAGCATTTGCAGTTGCTACAGTATGTAGGAAAAAGCTGTTAAAGTCAGCTGTCAAAATGAAACTGCAAAGGTACGTTAAAAAACATAAAATACGAAACTTTTAACTATGGGAAAGTCAACATAGAAAATGCCATAAGGAAATTCCTCAGAAAGCTGAAGACTTACACTGGAGTTTTTATATGTACATCCACAGAGATGTTTTTAATTTGCAGTCTCTGTGAACAAGGAATGTATTTGGCTCCAAATGTTTGTCTTTATTCATGTAGCAAAGGTAGACTGTTTGTGCAGCCACCATCACTGCATTACTGGAAACGAAATGCTCTTTCAGTATTGATACTGAATTGAATATTTTCTAAGGCCACTGGGTGAGCAACTATCCTTAGAGAGGAGAAAGAATAACAGCAAACCCAATATTTTCTTTCCAGAACCCCTGAAATCATCAGTGTGTGTAGCATGCAGTTAGCAGCACAAGTTCTGAAGCCGGTATCAGAGTGGAAAATAGCTAAATCAGAAAAAATTGCTCTAGGTGAGGTAAATGAACTTTCTCTGAGAATTTTCTGGCATTCTGATGGGCAATTTCCATGAAAGTATATTGAAGATCTCAAATCTTAATGAAACAAATGCAATATTTCAAAATATATATAAATTTCATGACATCTGAATATTGAGTCTGTCCCCCTCCGATTCTGAGAGGTGATGAGTAAATCTCGATCTGTTCTCTCTTCTACAGCCAACAGGGAATATTTTCTTGGTTCAGGATCTGTCCTGAGTGAGTACAGGTTTGGCTGGCTAAAGACAGTGAAGTATGCCAGGATTAGGCACACTCTTCCCTTTGGTCTTTGAGGGAGGGTATGGAAATAGTAATTAAGGTTTAAGTATTAAAGTAGGATGTGTAGGCACAGAGGCAGGACCTATGGGAAGATAATTTTAAGGCACCCATGTGCCTTAAAGGCACTCTCAAGGACTTAACTTGCTGTTAGTGTGAGCTATTACCAAGTTCGATTGTTGAGGAGCAGGGACAGAGAGTGAGTTAATCCATGTCTGGTCCCTGAAGTGGCATGCGAGTGACATGAATGGGCTAAGACCTCCTGGCAGAAAACGCTGACAAATGGGTTGTAAGAAGGGGTGCCAACAGTTTGTTGCTGGTAGTGTGGAAATGGACTCTTCCACTTACCGTGATGGAAGAATCCCTCCGGACACTTAAGTCAGTGACTTTTGCAGTTGGAAAGATAGCTCCTTGCCGCTTATCAACATGTGTCTACCAGTTCCTGTGCAATTCCCTATAAGCTGTTTGTGTTGTATCTAATTTCTGCCAACTGCTGCAATTGTTGGGTGAATGACATTCTTCATAAGGTTAAGAACTCCTGTTCATTTGTGATGGCAAAACAAATCTCTCTCCCTTACTTACATGAATTGAAATATGTTTGCACTAGTAGTTCAGAAGCAAGATATTAATCAGAAGTATCATAATATTCTACAAGTTAAATCTCTGTGTGGAAGAATGTTTGGGGTGAAAGTGTCTTTTCATGTTTGACCTGGAATTGTTTTAAAGCTATTGAAATATTTTTGTCTTGCATCTGCTTTCTTCTCCTTTCAAAAAAGTGTTTCGGAAGAAATCTCTCTCCCTGTTGGATAAGTTCATACCATCTAACAAAAAAAAAAATATACAGGTTCTTCACATACTTCTTTCTATGTGTTTATTGACATCTCTCATTTTCCACCAATGCTCAGAGTATTTTGGGGCAAATCTGATATAATCCCTCATTCTGTATTCCTGACCGTTATGCTACTAACATAGCAAGTTACCATAAGAAAAACGCTTATCTCCAGGAGTTTTTCTCATGGTTTGATCTTGCTAAAGTTCTTAAAGGTACTCATGTGATTTTAAATAGTATTGTCAGTAACCTCTTGATTTAGGGAGATTAAAACTAATTTTTAAACAATCGTCGTTATTTTGTTGCTAAAGAATGAGCCAAGAATGATAGCTGAGAGTTCTTTCACAAACATAATCCCTTATAGCATTCTTTCTATCTATTTATGCACAGAGCTGCTGATGACTGAATGGAAATAGGATATAGTGGGATTTAATATTCTCGGTAGAAAGGCTTAACTTAATATGCAAGTTCTAGTGGGAATTTTCTTTCCCAAAGATATTTTTATTAGCATTTAGATACTTTAAAGTGTACAAAACAGAGATCCAGCTCTCAAGCATAGAAAGCAAGTCCCATCAAAGTATTATTGTATTTAAATGTAGACCTTTCTAGAAGCTGCATACTAAACTCATGAAGATAAAATGTGGGCTTATTTCTTTTAAGGCTTTGAAGTGTCTGTTCTCTCTCTTGTTATTGACTGCGTTTCATACACTCTTTGAATTTATGCTTAATATAGTCCCAGTAAAACGGAATGAAATTATCCACAGCTGGGCAACGATAAAGAATGATGAAGTAACCATCAACTACTGGGCACTCATCCTCATACAGTCGGAGCCTCCTCCATATGATGTGTGTTTGTTATCAGCGGTGATCCTGAGAATGTCTTCCACTTTCCATGAGTGACAGATTTGATATAGCTGCTGCACCCTGGTGTGACAACGCAGATAGAAACTTAGCTGTAAAACCGACTAGTTATATAGGTTTATACTACCACAAGGTAGCTGTGAAGCTAGTGCACCATCTTTCCCCCCCAAAAAGCCTCAGTGGTTGTGAACAACACAACTGATATGGTCTAGCAACTTCAGCTTCTGTAACAAATCATTAGCCTGAGAAAACCTATTTAGTACCTCTGGAAATTATAGCTGAATGGTAGGATAGCATCTCAGACAGTATTGTTGTAAGTGAATACTGATGGAGGCATTCTGTAAAATTGAAAGAATGGAAGAATTTTTAGAATATTAATGCAGTAAAAGCTATGTCTGTCAGCTGAGTCAGTGAAACAGCAACAATCGGTTACTTAGTAGAGGTCTGGAGATTCTTGAAGATGGTTTACTGAGCCAGAAAATTGTCTAATAACGTGACTTGTTGTATAGGTGTTTTGTGTAAATTCATGGTTATCTGCTAAATTACATTCCGTGTAATTTTGTAAGAGAGTTTGAAAGGTATTTATTTCAGCCTTTTCTGCTGAAGTTAGGTGGATGGCCCTGGATCAATTAATCTAGAAAAATACTTCTTGAAGGAATGATAGCTATTTTAGAAAGAACTTGGATACCTCAGAGATATTCAGGAAGGCGAGGCTGGTGTCTTCATATATTCTCTTAGAAATATTTCTGTCCACGGCATTTAATATACCGTCTTGGAAGCTGAGTAGACAAAGAAAATATTCTCATAGGACTACTATTGCATCTTCAAGGATGAAAAGCAAGAAAGTACAATAACAATAATTGGGCTTCTCTCTCTGATAATAAAATTCAATGGAAATATGGAGGCCTCTAACTCTTGTATGTTTGTAAAATAAAAGGTGGCATTTAGGAAAGATGGCTGTTATTTACAAGCGTCATATATAGATACACCACGGTATGCACTGAAGTGAATAAACAGCCAGTTCTTGACTCATAAATATGTAGAAGTAAAGGTCAAGTTATCTGGTGGCTAATATCTGTCAAAATTATCTGGCTTGTATTTTTCCAAACTGTTTGGGTTTCTTTAAGCCATACCGAGACAGGCTGAATCCCCTCAGTATGCCTGAGGTTTGTTTTTCCTGTCGGATAGGCATCTCGGCAGGGCAGAGCCAGCCAGGAGAATCGCCAGTGTGGGGGACTGGTGGAATTCAGACAAGCCCTTTAACACTTCTCTCCTTACCCAAAAAGTTTTACTCAGCCAAATCCATCAGTAGCTCACCGTGATCTTCTCTGTAGCTGTTGTAACGTGCTTTTGTTTTAACCAAGGCAATTTTTAAACTTTATCTAAAATTTCTCCAAAATTGGGAGAGTCAGTTTGCTGCATCCTGCTGTTTGTAGTTGGTGCTTCTGTATTTCTTGCTTTAACATTTATATTCCATGTGCAATGTTAACTTTACTATATAGTCGAGATAGAGGTCTGGAAGGGTCTGTATTTTGTTACAATTCAATATCCAATTTTGTAATCATATTCTAAAATTATAGTGGATACTAAATCTTTCTTTTCTCTTTAACTTAATTTCTAATTCAAATCAATGAGTACTTCATTTTTCTACCTCACGAGACACTTTTGGCTATTTTTCCCGGTCTATGTGGGAATATCTATCTAGTTGTTTATCTCTCCCCCCCCCCCCCCCCCTTTTTTTTTTTACTTAACCCTAGATTATTCCATTTATCAGTTTTACAGCATACCCCACAAACAGTTGTATCAGCTCAAACAGGCTGTGAGTTGCAGCAGAGAGATGGAGACAGACAGGGAGAGAAAGATGGGAAGCTCTTTGACTGGATTTACTACTTCTGAAAATGGAATGTGAAACTATTCTCTTTGTAGAAACTCGTGCTTGCAGTCTTGATTCATGCCAAGTCTGTAACAGTCATTGACAAAACAGAAATCACTCTACAGTTTTTCCAATTAAGTTACTTATCCAATAAATCCCCAAAGTTAATGATTTTTCTGTTAAGGACAAATTGTTAAAAATTTATTAAATGCTGGTATCTTATATGTACTACCAAAAGACAGCCCAAAGTACCCATTGTTTAATATTATCTGCTTTTGAAAAGCACAAAGTCACGAAGGGTTATTCATGACAACTTTCGTAAATACATGTGACTTTCTAGATCAGTAATTCAATAAGCGCAGGAAAGTGCGAATCAATGGGACAATGTTTTGATGTTGACCTTTTTATGTTTCTTGAAGCATTGCTATGTGTATATTCAGTCTTTATAAATTTGAATGGAAGAATGCACCCAAAAGCCCTGATAAATGCTTTAGATCTAAATATGTCAGAGATTTGTGCAGTCAGAGTTTAAGGCTATCATGAATAATGTATCACCTAATCTGACCTGTCCTATTTCACAGACCATTACACTTCTCCAAAATTGACTCCAGTATGGGCTCCTTGTTGAGTCCGATAGTTTGGGATTGACTGAAGCAAGACTGAGGTGTAACTTCTGACAGTTCACACACACATAGCCAGCATCGCTGGGTACAGAAGTCTCCTCAGTCAGTTCTTTTACAACTCTTACTGATATTAAAATGTTTTCTCTTTAGAAGTGGTTCCTTAATGTCCCTTTTAAAATTAATGGACAGTATTGCTTATGTAAGAATGGAAATGGAAAACAGAGCATTTACTAAACTGATATCTAGTTCCTTGAAATCCTAAAGCTCCTTGTCTGTAACTTAGCGAAACACCTTGTAAAAGGGCTCAAAAACTTTACAGGAGTGGGTCCAGTAGTATCAGTGAATGATAATTCAGCTGATAATATTGATAGGTGGATTCAGACAAGACCATATCCAAACATGACAGTGGGGCCAATTTGTATGTCAATGTATGTAAATGTATGCTGATTTAAATGGGTTCCTTGGCAGGCCAGAAGAATCCCTATTTAGTAGCAGATGAGTAAGATATCCCAAAAGAATACAGATTAGAAAAAAGTTGTAAAAAAGCCTAATTAGCTTTTCTAGGCCTGCTGTAGCTGTCTGCCCATTTATCAAAATTTCTGTAATAAATCTCTCCCATCTCCCTCACCTAATTCCTGGGAGGCCAGGTGGCAAACATGGAAAAAAATGCCCTGTTCGTGAGCCTGTGCCACCAAGTGGACTAGCTGGGCAGTGGCGTGGAACTCGGCAAACGGCTTATGCTGTCAGACGGAAGCTGTTTACACTAAGATTGTTTTCTTACAAAGCTTGTGACACTGTACAGTTTGCTTGACTTTATTAAAAAGGTTCCTTTGGTTATTCAGGTGAGCAAAGGAGGAGCATTATGATTTTTCAGGAACATCTGCTGAGAGCTTTACAGTTTCCATAGGATGAACGTATTGCTGTTCGCACTGCACAGTGGTAGCTGCCTGGGCACTGGGGTCCATGGCTGTCCCCCTGTCTCTGGCAGGCTGCAGCCCCTGCATGGCATGACCAACTTTGTTCCAGGTAGAAGAAATACCTCCGTTTCAGGGAGTCTGAGTAACAAGGGGGTAGTTTTCTTACGTTGCGCGTTGCTGGATTTTTTTTCTGGATGTTATTGCTTCAGTCAGTGTGTAAGTGATTGTCTAGAGATACTATAGTCTCTCCAGGCATGGTCATAAATACCATGTAGAACTCGGGTACAGTCATGTATCTGTATTTACATCTGCATCTCTGTCTATATTATCTGTAAAATCAGTTCTGTGCTTTTTCTAAGTGCAACTTGGAAAGGAGAACATAAAACTGAAATTTATGTAGCTCTCTCATCCAGATGTATTTGATGCACTGTATATACTGATTTTTAATTTATATCTTTAATATAAGTATCATCTTACACTGTGGTGTAAAATATTTCTATTTCCATATATTTTCGTATTCTGTTTTAATATGGCAAATAAGCCGTGTTCCATGCTCCAGGATTTTCTGGTTATTTTTGTGAGCTGGTCGAATGACACAAATATCCATTTTCATATGGTACGTAAATATTGAATTTCATAATTATCTAGGCATATGTCATGCATATTTTGACATTCGGTAAATACTAATAAAATCAACTGAGTTGCTATTTATTTAGTATATTCTATTGAATAACTATAACTGAGTGCTATTAAGCTAGAGGATGTATTGTGAAACAGTCCACTGGGATAATTTTATTTTAATATGTTATATTTTACAGTGTTTATTGTCTTTCAGGTTAGGGGCTCTGCTGCATATGGTGTCATTTTTCTGTTCTGTAACATGATATTGCCATACTATTAGAATAACAGCATATTACCATTTGCTGTAAGAGTGCAGTTTAGTCTTTCACAGTGAAATTCATTCCTGGGCATAGGGCCAGGATGAGACCTGTGAATCTCCCAAGTCCTACTTCAGCTCTCAAGTCAGTGTAAAAGCATATAAAAATTGCCGTGTTTTCCTCCCTCATTTGGTCTGGTGAACAGAATTGCTTTTGTGTATACTTTGATGAGGTTTGTGCTCTGAAGTGAAGAGAGCTAGTCCAGAGATGCAAGAGCCTAACATATGTTTAGGTGGGTACGCGCTGTTCTTTCTGAGCGCGTATGTGCGGTACTGCGGATCCGTGCGGAGCTGTGCGAAGGGCTGTGCACGAGGTTACGCCCCAGCCCGTACGCTGCCCTGCCATGGGAGCATCTTGGGCTGGATAAAATGCTCTGCGCTGTGCCTACTCCTCTTCACGACCAAGTGTAGCTGGTAAAGTCTAGCAGTATTGGAGTTACTGTAAGTCAGTCTGTAGGAAAGGTAGACCTTTGCAGGTATGCAAAATACAGGCAGCATAAAAATAGTCCCATATTGCACCCTTCGGAGTCCTTCTTCATGAAGGGAAACAAAGTAACTCCTTGTAGAAGTGACTTTTTTTTCCTCAGAAATCATCGGAGGCAGTTATCCATGACAGGCATGCCATGATTATGAATTAACCAGCCACCTCTGCAATACATGAGACGGGTTAAAAATAACACCTTGCTAATGAACAAAGACCTCCTGACTAGGCTGAAAACAAAATAGGAAAAGCCATTAAAGAATCAGTGGTGTGGGGACTGAACTTTTGGACACAAATATTTGCGTCTGCAGGAGAGCTAATGAATGATACGCTGACTTGAGATATTGGAAATCTAACATCAGCTCCTGGCTGGCTGAAGCTGAGCTGTTCTCTGTCCAAACTGCTCAGCCTGAAGAATGAGATTTGTAAAAATTTCCTTTCTTTCCTGACGAGTGGGAAACTCTGTTAATTGGTGTCTGTAAATTGCCTTGCAGTGCTGAGGAGGTGGCTGCTACAGGGATGTCAGGTGGCGTGTGCTCTTTCTCCAGGAATGAGCTACTGTGAGAGCTGTAGGAATGAGTTAAAGCAGTTCTCCTGGGTGCTTTACTCCAAAAGGCACTTGTCTCGAAGTGCTACACTGACAGTGACGGTCCTGAGTAACCATTAATCTGTGATGTCCTTCAAGGTGACAGTAAGCCTGGTTTACCCAGATGAGGGAAGCCTAAATAAATGGCCTGTCTGCATGGTGTGACACAGACTTGGAGCTTAACTCAAAAGGCCTAAGTGCCTTTGACAGGATGCACACTCGATTACTCTGATGCCCGATCTCCTGGAGATGGAAGTGTTGCTGACCACCTTGAGGGTGTGATCCAGAAGGGGGAAATGGATGTCTAAACCTGCTCTGGACAAAGATGATTCTAATTTAATTTCTCACCGTTGCAGATATGAAAAAAAAAATTTCCTTAAAAATAAGTAAGTAAAAGGGAAGAAAGTTATCTTGAATCTGTTTTAAATTATTTCTGTAGAGCAACCCGTGATATACAGTCAGTAGTGCTTGTAGGCAGTTTTATGGGCATGCTAGAGCTAAATTTTACATAACTGGGAAAATAAATTTAGGCCTTCTCCAGATGAAGCTTGCTGTGCTACAAATCTTCTGTGCAGTTTGAGTTCTGTCTGAACAGCCCTTCATTAAAATTCACACTGCAAGATGAGAGGGGTTGGGGCAGGTTTAGGTGAAGATCAACAAGATTAGAACAAACAAAAGAAAAAAAAAACGTGAAGAAAAGTAATCTGGAGTTGTTTGTACATGTGGCTAATACGGTGTGAGGGAAAACTATGGGAATGCCTTGAGGAAGCTTAAGAAAATCAAAGGAGTAACAAAATTCAGTAATACAATATGGTACATTGCTTTCAGATTACTTTAAAACAACAACTTTGCTGTATAAGTATTTTCTTCTCCAAATGTTTTTCATGCTGTCACCTTTCAAACCAACTTAATGTATAACTACATAAATCATGTATAGCAATTGACACCTATTTGCACAAAAATCCATTTTCCATATTCTCACAGAAACTCAAAGCAGTGAGACTCGAAGCTAACAGTTCTTTGGCGTAGAAGAGTTCTCATCTATGTACACCAGATCACATTGCCTTAGATTGGGAATGAATGGTTGCAGGTTGACTGCACTTACTTAAGCAGCCCAGCTTGGACTCAGGCCTGTGCATCTGCAGGAGGGAGCAGCATCCATGGGTTACCAACATGGAAGTACTCCATTCCTTCTGGCTGCAGGTAGTTGCCCAGTACCCTGTTCTGGATCCCTGTCTCTCTCTCCTCCACCTCCTCATGAGCTGGCTGGGGTAGTAGCACTCACTAGAAACCTAAAGAAGCTATTCTCTCCACAGGGACCAGACAGGAGTGGAGAATATTGGGAAGTACTCTTTACAGAAGTCTGAAATTAGTGGCTTCTTTGATGCTTCAGTGTCTTGTGTTAACAGTAAATGTTTTCATCTTAAAGGGCTCCAAACCATTTATGTTAAAAACAAAACAAAACAAAAGGACATGGAATCAAACCTAGTATAGAGTAAAATATACAGCAATCACTTTAATCAATTTATAAATGCCACTGTAAGTGCAGTTTTAGTATCGTGAGTTCTTTTGAACGAAGAACAAAAATAATCTTAAATGATACAACGCATATAAAGCTACAGATAACTGTACCTGCCAGTAGGACCTTTGAGTGTAACAATGCTTGAAGATACGTGACCTGTCTGTAAATAAGCAGTTGCAGCAATGTGGAGGCCCTTGTGAGCTCATTTGGACTCTTTCAATGGAAAGCTGTAAGTGCGTGTACCCCAGCACGATTACCAGAGCCAGAAGAGTCTTTGGGTTACCTTTAGGGGCACCACGTTAGGAACATAATTTCCGCTGTGAAATGGATAGGGCTTAAAATACTGAGGTGGTGCAAAAGCTTAGAAAAACTGTTGGTGAGGAAGATTTCGTTAGCTTCAGAAAGATGCAACGGTCTGCTGCCGGCTTCGATGTAGGCTGTCTGAGGGGGTATTGACTGCGTTTTCTGCTGGGAGCAAATGTTGGGAATATCTGCTCAGGGTGCGGAGCCTACAGCATGAAGCAATATGAGCACTGTACTGTGTCACTGCAGGCTGAAGTAATAAACGAAGTATTTCTGACCCAGTGGATTCTTACTGTTCATGTTCACCATAAGAACTGTGTAAATATGAATTCAAGCTTCTGTATAAAAAGCACAGTAAAATGGATTGTGTTTTGAGATGCCAAATCTGACCAGTTAGCTGTCATTTTCATGTGTCTTCATATACTTTTCTGTGCTGCCATGGTATATCAGTTGCACAGTTTTCAGGGAAAATGGGACTTCTGTACTGTGGACTCAAAGGTGGAGGCAGAATGCAGCTGATGTAAATATTATCTGCGTTTATAGTGGGCCGTGTTTAAAACTCTGCTACTTTTAAAACAAAATCCTGAAGAAGCTTTGTTTCACTTAGACTGCTGAAATGTTTCTGTGATATATTTTAATTGAGTGGTCTGAAGCAGTAGGTACGGGCAAACTCCACAGCCTCTGCTGCTGATGCTCAGCTGGAAAGCTGTCTATGAGTCTAGCAGAAATTTCTGATTCTAAAGAAAATGTGAGTTTTCTTCCCTCCCTCCATTTCAGAGATAGAGACAAATATCCTTAGCCTTTAAGAGGCTGAACACTTCTATGAGAAGCTTGTGCAACTCCCGTTGATATAAAATCAATCAGCATGATTTGTATTTTTATAGTGAGGATTTCCTCCATGTGGTGGTTTCAGAGGAAATAGAGTTTTGATATCTGGGGCCAATCTCTACATTTATGAATAATCCCCGCTGACTTGAATGAGAGCTGCAGAAAGCATGCGTCCCTTGTGTTCATCGCCCTTGCGACTTGTCTGACACAATGTGTGCTACTCATGCCAGAGGCCTCTGAGGAACAAGAAAGAGATGTGGAAGGCTGGAAGTTGTCTTGAAATACTTACTAAACACACTGATTGACAGCAACTGAAAGTCTACAGGAGTTCACAGATAATAAGAGTGGTAATTAATCATAATACCAGAATAATCAGGTGGATGATCTGTTTGCACTTTGGAGAAAACCCCTGCACATCTCAGTTTTGTGAATCTGTGATCATAGCTATTGCGTCAATGTAGTATGTCCGTTTTCTAGAGCCCAGCAAAAGCCATACTGCACAAAAAGTTATTTTTTGTGTAGTCTCCAGAACTTGGTGCTGGGTAACTCTGCGTCTCCTCAGTTTCCTAGTAGAATGTAGAAACCCCAGTAATAATGATCTTTGCATAATCTAAATGGTCTGTTTTCTGTGAGAGGAATAACCTTATTCTAGGATTAGCATATAGTTAATTTATGTGCTTGTATGTTGATGTGCATGTATATGGTCGTGTGTGGGAGAAGCACTGAGGAAAGCTCAGCTTAGAAAATGGGCTTTGCTTTTTGTTTTGGCAATAAGATGGTCTCTGTTGGTGGGGAAGTGAGTTTCAGGACTTGGCTCTATGATCTGTGGAAGTTATTCTTTGCATGCTTGAGTCCTTTTGAGTGTGAGCTTCTGGTGGGATGCAGTTGTTACGGGATGTCGTGGAGCAGGAGTCGGTCTCCTCGGAACTAGTGCTGAGGGGAGCTTGTCAGCACAACGGGCTGAGGCGCAGCTCTGTCCCAAAGCCCTGCAGCTGCAGCCCTCGTCAGCCGCTTGTGGAAAAGATGCCCGAATGCTCAACGTTGCTTCCCGAATGCCAAGGATGCAGAGTAAGATTCGCAGCAGGGAATGCTTGGATGATTTGTAGGAAGATACACGCCCACCTGGATGATTTCCAAAGACGTTTTGACTGGCATGAAAGTTAGTAGGAACCAAGACTGTTCCCTGGCAATTCTTGAACTGGAAAAGGATAAAATTTTACCAGATGAATAATTTGCTGTGAATGGCTTGTTCATCTCTACTCCAGTGTTTTCTAAGCAATTGTTTATTATGACAAATTACCAGGTAACATATTTATTCAGGCTGTGTCATGAAACAAAGATCCCGTGTTCCTTTGCTGTGGATCCAGCCTGCTGAGCTGAGTGACAGCTAGCACCCCTGAGCTTGTCTGGAAATGAATATTCTCAGATATAAGCAATCTGTGATTAAAGCATTGTATCACTCTGTCTTATTCAGCTATTTTCCTTTAATTTTTCAGATTGAATACTGTCTTTTGCTAGCAGTGACTACAGTGCTGAGTAGGCTCCACAGAGTCACTGTGCTGGTGGTCTGCTTAGCGCACTGTGGCAGATAGGGCAGGCTGAACAGCCGGTGTGCGTAACAATAGATTTGGTAGTTACTCACTGGAAAAAGGTGCCAGAAGGGACTATAAAAGATTATTACTGTTCAGGAAGCTTTCTCTGGGGAGGTTTTTCTACCCATTTTGTCGTGGGGAATGGTTAGCCTGTTCCAGGGAGAAAGCCGTGGGCTTTGTGGTGTGCATCGCGCGCGTTCCGTAGGCTCCCTCAGGAGAGGCATGCCTGGTGGATTGGCAGGCTGGTGTTCCTGCGCTAGATTTGTGGTTGTGTGCATCCCTCTCTTCTGGCAGCACAGCTTTGTGAAATTTAAGAATTCTCTTTTGGGTGCAGGAATGACGTGGTCCTTTTACATGTTTATTCCTTGAAGCAGGAGGTCACTAAGATATTAAAATAGGCTCTACAATTACATTTCTAATGTTTAAAGAGAGATTTTTTTTTTTTTTTTCCCTTCTGGTATCAGTACCTTCTCATAACAAACAGCCTACGCTTCAACTATAAGAATAAAACTTTACTTGCTGATATGTAGGTTGCTGTTATATTATGAAAATTTTCTGCTTGTGCTGCTCAATTATGAAGGCAAAGCTTGTAACACAAATTTGCTTATATGAGGCACGGTGTTTTCAGCCTTTTGGGAATATGACTGGAATTTCCAATTTGGAAAAGACAGGTGATCAACACTGATTCACAGAAAAATGAACACTCCTTAGCGGGAAGCAGTGCTACTTACTTGATAATGTCTCACCAGGTTTTGTTGTATTGATGCTGTGCAAGCTGTTATTTCATGTTTAAAGGTATTGGAATCCAACCCATTGCTAGTAATTTAGAACAGCAGGATTTATCTAGGTATGACTTCTGTGGTTTAGCACAGTAGCTTCATCAGTAAGACAAATCACCCTTCAGAGGCGCCTTTCCTACCCCTCTTATCCACCCATCTCCAGCACCCTGTAATAGTGTCTCTTTCTTTCTTTCCTTCCTTTGACTAATAGGAGTCTGTTACCCTTTAAGTGGCTAAATGGCATGGAAATCAGGTGAGATTAATCCTACTGTAAGAACTGTTATCAGCTTGTACTAACGCGTGCATGCTAGTAACACAGTATGAAATTCTTATAAAACAATATGGTAGTAACCATTTTTTTTTCAGATGAAGTGATCCTCATGTCATGACTATTAGTCTAGTTTATGATGATAGAGTAGGAAGAAGTTTAATTTCTCCATCTAATGACTAATGTTTTTGAGTGCTGTATTTGTGAAAAAGTTCTATTTTGTTGAAGTTACTCTGTGTTGGGGAGAGGTTAGGGTTTGTTTTAGGGCTTTTGATAAAAATCTGAACATACTTCATTTTCATAAAACATTCCTATATGACATAAAATACCTTTTTAAATGAGTAGTCGTATGTATTTTCACGTGTCACAGAGGAGGTTTCACTGTCAATACAGGAAAGCCGGTTACAGGAGTGAAGTGGTTTAATTTGTCTGTTTAGCTGAACTCAGCATCTCCAAGTCCTGTGTAACTGATGGTGAGGGATAACAGCTATCATTTCAGCTAGGCAGGAGGGGGGAAACGGAGGCAGGAAAGTAACTTTTCTCTGGTCATGTTGTAATGTAGTTTATTGGTTTTTCCCCCTTTATCAGTTCTTGAAACCAAATTAGTAGTTTTCTGTTTTGTACCCAGTATGAAAAATAAGGCAATTTGTTGTTCAGCTTCATGTGGGCTTATATCGTAAAGCAGACTTGTAAATGCATATAGACATATGTATTTATAATAATGAAAACATTCATGAGGCTTAAGGTGGTCTCAGCTGGTATGTTGGAAGAATCAGCAAATCAAATGTCTTCAAAATAGATCTGGCAAAATGTCAGTGCATTTAATTTTTTTTTTTTCTTGTTCTTAAACAGGAACATTTTTGTAAATGTTCTTGCTTTTCTATGAGCCCAATTTCAAAGGGTTTAAAGAGGAGAATCTCGGATTTTGTGAGGAACACAGCTTTCGCACAAATTTTCAGATACTGTCTTTTTGCATTATGTGATAGTCCAGCTTAATAAAAAGTCTTATACTAGTTCTTAATGTTAGCTTCTTTCCAAAAATATCCCCCCCAATTTTCTAATGAAACAGTGTAGCAAGCCACATAGCTTTCAGAAATATTTGTTTCTTAAAGGCATCAGTTTTGACTGCAAGTAACAATACTACTGCTAGCAAACCCCAGACCTCTTTGCAAGAGGTTGGCCTCAGTATGGTGGCTGTTTTTTAGCAAGGGCAAGCAATATGGTGGCTACCAGGTGCCACACTGATCATTTAGGCTTTGAAACTTTTCCTTTGTATTTTCTCCCTGATTAACTGTCGTCCCAGAGAAGAGCTTTGTCAATAGATAAATGCTCTTCTATTATGAGTAAGACGACAGGCAGACTAAGGAAAGCAACTTGACTTCTAACACTGCTCCTCACTGCCCCAGAACAGCGCAAATAGGGGAGGCACTCTCACGTTCGGGCTGGAGGCATGGGAAGCAGCCCGCTTTCAGATTCTCTCCTGTAAAGCCCAGATCAGGGAGTGTGCATAAACAAGGGAAATAAAATGGTGGAAGGAAAGAGAGTAGGAGAAACAGAGGCTGAGAGAGAGAAGCCAGCAGCATAAGATAAAAATTGGGCAGGGCAAATAGTTGTAAACGTGGGACTGGTATGAGGCTTCAAAGTTGCAAATTTGCCAGTAAGAACCAATGGTGAGTAAGAAGAGGTCTACCAAGGAAAGCTGAGAATAGGGATCACGCACCTGAGAAACTATTGGTCTTTCTCAGAAATAACAACCTTTTCTCAGATTTTTACCACTTTCAATTGACCCATAGCCAGAACTGCAATTAAGCTTCAATGTATTTTATAAAAAATAGTACTTGGTTTACTTTCACATAAGTGAAGAGGTACAATTGCACAATGGTGGTTACAATGGTAGAAATACATACTGTCGATAAAATGTTTGCAAGAGATTTAAAAACATACTGTACAGCACCACATCTGAAATCGGGTGATGGCAAAATGAATCATACTCCATGTCCAAGTAAATTAAATTCCTAAATCTTTCTTTTGGAATAAATAAAAAAATACAATGTGCAATATGTGTCTGACACTACCAAAATATTTCCTGAAGTTGAGCAATAAAGTAAAAACAAAAATGAGGTAAAAAAAGACATTCATGCATTTAAGCCACCATTAGTCTCTGACTCTAAAATAAGGCAGATCATAATCTTTTTAAAACTGTCTTTAGCCACTTAAATCCTCTTTAGTGCTTTTCAAGACAAGGTCTTGACAGACCTTGTAGAATCGTGAATTAAGATGCTTTTATTTCCATCAGGTCATTTTTGACAGGCTCAGCCATATTTGAAATGCATTATATGGTAGAAAATGTTGCTTTTCCTTAATGAAAAAAGACATGTAAATTAAAAGGAACTGAGAGAGGTGGATGCTTTAGAGTTTTTCACAAATGACACTGCTTTGAGGGAGGGAAGTGAGGGAAAGGGAAGGGAAAGAAAATTATGTGTCATCTTCAGTTTTAATGACATGGAAAAGGGTGACGTTAAACAGGACTTGATGTCCGTTATTCCAGGCATAGAGAGCTCTATCTCTTGCATTGTAGTCAAGCATGGATATATGAAAATACTGATTATGGAAAGGAATGTCTGTATACTCGTAAGTGGAGGTTTTTGTGGAATAAGAATAGTAGACCTTGGCTCCTGTTAAGTGAGAGTTAGTAACATACAAGGTGCCACAGATCATGAAGGATTCTCCAGCGCTTCTCTTTGGGTAGCCTGTGCTCCAGCTCTTCAGCACCTCCAGTGTATCCTGGTTTAGCTGGCTGATGACAATGTTGCCTGCATTCTGGTTGGTGGCATACACAGCCCATAGCCCAATTTCATCTGCCATCAGGTCAATATCAGAAAAGCCACCCCAGGTGTAAGGGTAGACATTGTGAAAGCCAGCATACTCAAGGCTACGCTGTGCAAGCACCCGCCCAGTGTCAAAGCTGTATTTGATGATGATGTTGCTCTGATACTTGTTGAAATAGAGGGAGCCATTGTAGACAACATGGTTGGTTCCTGCCCATTTGAATGGAAGGTTGTATGTCCTTGATTCAGCCCCACTGACAAAGTCTGCAATTGATTTATATTCACGGACAATTTTATTGTTAGTGTAACTATCCATGTACCAGACCTGGAAAGAAAACAAAGATTGGGAGTAAACACCTGGAACACAATCTGTGGTCCATGATCATGATATGGCATGATGCATACATTGCAGAAAAAGAAGGAAAAAATGTTTTAGGCGTGCAGCAGGCTATCAAAGTACAGTACGGTCCACGTTCCTGTTACGAAAGCATGAGGAACTCTTGAATTTCTGAATCAAAACTTACCTATGCAGGTGAACTCTCAAGAAGACTGTTACTAACTACAGTGTCTACATTTTCAGAGCAATTTAATTTTAGATTATTGAGTGTTTGGGTCTCTGCTATATGGGGCTTGCTTAAAGATATTTCCAGAGACTAATAATCAAAGCAAGAGATGGGAAATGGCATGTGAGCTAAGCTCAGATTTATGCTTAGAAATAGATTTGGTTGAATTTTCTTCAGCTGAACCTCTAATCGGTGAAAAACAGCATATTCTTAGTAAAGAAACCAAATATAACAGCAATGAGACCAGTAAAGTTTAGGAACCATTTTTTCCCTTAAAACAAAAGAAAACAAAATCAATACTTTTTTTTCAATGTTCTGTATGCCAGCTTCCATTCCCCCATTTTTTCCTTCATGCATTTTGCCTTTTCTCCTTTTAGTTTGTCAGAGGACAAATCAAATCCTGACTGACAAAAGAACATAATTTCTGGAGATGTTTTGTGTGCCAATTTCAAAACTGGCATTAACAAAACATTTGTATAAACGCGAGTTCAGCCTCTCCATCTTCCTATCACTTGAGACGCTCTGAGGGATGTGGATTGTTCTAATTTGCTTGCACACGGGTAGGCTTTGTGTTGCTCTAAGAGGGTGGCGGAGGAGGGAACATGGAAGCTGCCTGGGGAGGGGGCCGCAGCGGGGAGCGAGTGCTGGCGGAGGCGAGGGCCCATGGGGATGGTTCTGGAGCAGCCACGGGCTCTCTGCGGTGGCAGAAGAAGCTTCCTCAGGACAAGACGGGGCTGAGCAGAGTTTGCTGCTGTCCTAAAGGTAAATGAGATTCCTGGGGTCGGTAGTAAACCTGCACGGACACAGTGGGCAGAGGAGAGCTGCACGCAAATCTTTAGCTATTACTATTTGTATGTTGCCTTTTCTATTGCCTTTGTTTTTTTCTGTATTCAAAAAATGAACCTTCTGGGTCTCATACAAATGAAACCTAGTGTTTTGACTTTAATAGCCCTTTGATGGAGGGAGCACCTCCTCAAAGCTGTGGCCAATTTGAGATCCTATTGCAGATCCAAACAAGAACATAACTTGGATCCGAGGTGGCAAATGATCTGAATGCAGCTTATATTGGGCCTAATCCTGCAAATTTTGACTGTGCTGCATTATGGTTTATGCTCTTGGGTAAAAATGTTGATGTTCATGTTATATTACTTGGGTTCTTGAAGACCCAAGCTCAATTAAATATGGTAGGAAGAAAAAAATCGTGCAGTCGGTTCAGATAGGTGTATGCCATCCCTGAAACAGTTGAAGGAAATGGCACAAAGGTGCTTAGCTAACTTTTGTCTTTGGATATTTTTACACAAACGCTGTTGCTATTTCTCTGAAGACGTTTAACAGTGAAAATGATGGAAGTAGAATAAACATGTTTGTGAGTGTAACCTCCTAGGGGGAAAATATCTTTTTAAAGATTAAAATAAAGCAAGTAAAACTCCAGAAGGACACAAAGATATTCAGTGCCTTAACATACTCGGTTATTTTTCTCTGATGCTAATGGATCTGTCATCCAGGCTCCAAATCGGGTTCCGGATATCTTGACTGTAATGGGGCCTGTAATTTTCATCAATTTGCCACATGCTGAAATTAGAAAAACAAATGCATTAATGCAAATAATTACACAACTCTCCTTGACATCAGTCAGAGCACAAGACAAACTAAATAGTGGCTCCAGGGGATTCAGGCTTATGTTGAAGATGGATTGTCATCTTCACCACATGAACTTTTCCGTAGCGAGCAGTAATATAAATGTGTAAAAATATACAAATAAAAATTTATTTGTGTATATTTTTGTTTTTTTATATTTTTAAAGCACAGTTACATTTTCTGGGCGTAAAGAAAAATACAACCTAGTAAAATATCTTCTGAGCTGCAGTGAGTAACATTTAATAATAAATGAGAAGACGACATAAACCCCCCTCACTTTTGCCTTCAGAAAGGTCAGTGCAAGGCTAGGATTGATGGATGTTTCGGTTTTCCATTGACCAGGGTAACAAGGAGGTTAAGGGCAGACAGGAAAAAATGAGCTTGTACACAAAACGTATTGCTGTCCACAGATGCCTGTGTCTGTCTGCCCTGTGGTTACACACACAGAGCTGTTCCAGTACTAGGGGCCTGTCTGAAGTTAAGAAAGCGAATATGAGAATTACTCAGCAACCTTGGCTGTATCGGCTGGCTTCTAATCCATTAGGCTGTCTCATATTAGGCTGTCTGGGAGGAAATAATGAGAGTCGATATGATCTTGGATGCTGACCTTCCTAACAATCCAAAAATCTATACTTTAGGGGACATTAATAACGTACCTATTAGCAACAAGCCCCTGGTGGAATTCATATGTTTACCAAGAGGCTTAATATCATGTAGTGGTGTGTAGGAGATTACGTGAAATAGCATGCTTATGAAGAAAGGATGTTCCATAAGAATGTAAAAAGTGACACGTGTATTTTTTTAGTTTAAAAATAAGCGCTTCTCTGTGATACATGGTTGTGCTATATTGTATAACGCTGTCTATCTAGGAAATGTGGAAAACAAACTGTATCTGGTGTTGAGAGTGAATTTATTCAGTCCAAAAGAGAAGGTCACATCAAGCCTGGATTTTCTACTTTATGTAACTGCAAGGATTGCATTGTGCAAGCCTGTTTCAGTCAATTAGAAAGGGGTTAATGCTGTGGTGACAACTCGAGCTGCTCGCGGGGATTTCGTTCACGGCCAGGGAGAAGTGGGGTGTAATGGAAATGAAGATAACTGAGTACATGCTGAGACCTCAATGAGCAGGATAGGCTGTGTCTGTTTCTGGGTCAATTCAAAGGCATTATTATTTACATATCTCAATCTATGTGTCTTACAGTCTTTTGAAGATATTTTGGAATTTCTCATTTTAAAGAATCTTATAGGCTTTCTACTGCTGGTTATCATAGTACATAATTTTTTATTCTGGAATTTTTTGTAGATAGGCTGCTAGTATTGTGTGCTGAGTGCTGTTTTTCTGCAGCAATGAACTGCTATCAGCTTCAAAAGTAGAGGACTATATTCTATCAAGGTGAAGGCTTTTATTTTTAGGTTGTATGTTAGTAAATAGTATCAGAAATGGGCATGAGGTAAACTCAAACCTTCAGAGGGGTTTAATTTGGAATTTGGAATATTTAATTTGGAATAAAATTAGCAGAAAACTATAATAAGTAGAAAGAAATCAGGAAAAAGTTAATTACTCCTGAATTTGTAGTTATTAAGATAATTAAAATACAATGAATGTATGAGTTAAAGGATATACTAATTGGTGCCTTTAAAGCACAGTATTGCCATTAGTAGGAAAATACAAGGAAAGAATTTGGAATTCTGAAACACTCTTTCTTCTAGAAAAGGGCATTCAGAAATTTGTAGGTTTATTAATGTTTCTTAAGTGTCTAGTACCATGGTTCATCTGTTGTATTACTTGTATCGATCCTGATTGTATCGTTCACTGATTGCCAGTTAATTACATGTTGTTAATAATTAATAAACCTCTTCAGTCTTGATTTGGTTTAAACTATATGAACCGAGCAGCTTTCCCCTGTGACGGGAGTCGGATGATTTTAGAGAATGATCTTTCAAAATGTATTGAGATACTGTTCAATGTGAAAAAAGAGATGACGTACTTCAGCCACTAAATGATCGGCGGTTTGAGTCAGGGTATATTTATGTGATTATATTTTTGTTCCCAGATGGCATGTAGTGATCAAGAAAGGAAGACTGTCAGGAGGGTTGCTATATAGCAAGGGGCAGCTGACTGAAAAAGTGACAAAGCTTCTCTTTTCAGCATAACAAAACAGAGCATCTTGTAGGAGGCATGAGGATTCTTTTTTCTCCTGCCCTATAGTATGTCCCATCTTTTCTTTTCATTGTTCATTAAACAGAAACCCATGCACCTGCCTATTTGTGTAACTTGGTGGAACTGGTATTTAAAACTAAGGAGTAATACTACAAGTATCTTTTCCATGTATGGTGAGCCATTCCCATCGTAGCAGTAATTCATACCCCATCAGCAGGTTTCTGCTGTAAACCGCAGCAGTACCTGAGGTCTGTTGCCCTACTTGGGGACAGCGTGGGCAGTAAGAAGGAAGCAGCAGAGCTGTCAGTGCCCACCACTGTCTTGTCATCACAGCCTCCTTATAGCTGGGAGATCCTTAGGCACAGGAGCTTAACATATGAAGTCTCTGCCAAAATTCTAGTCATGTAAGTCCAGTAGCCTGTTCTTGCAGACAGCCTTTCTATAAAATTATTCACATGATTTTAAAAATGGGGAAATATTGTTTGCACTTGCCTACCCTTACCCTTAATCCAACGAAGATTGTTTCAGGATCCCACTCTTCTCTTAATTTGAAAAATGTTCAGGGCCAAGTACATGAGTGTCATCTCTCCTTTCTTTTGAGTAGTCAGAACTCAAACCATTTCTTCCAGTCATATGCGGACTGGAAACCCTTATCAGTAAGTCCTCTGAGGTCAGAAATAATTGCTTGAAAGAACAGGACAAGGCCCCAGAGCAAGTCTTGGCTGAACGGTCATCTTGATAAATCAGCTCATGCTGTTTTGAACTGTTTAAAGTTGCACAAGTAACTTCTGTAGAAGTAAATTGTCCCAAGTATTCCACAAATCAACTGGCTTGCTAAATACTGGTCTTGAGAATACAGTGAGCCTATTGCTGATTGATGATGCAGGGAAATGTGAGACTAGGAAAAAGTAATTGAGGCCAAATTGTTCTCCCCTTCTCATTGAAATCCTTCTGAAATTCAGTTGACACTTTTTTCTGTCAGCCCTTCAGACAGCCCTCTAATGCAGGATTGCTTCCAATATTTGATCAGAAGTTAAGAGAATCAAGTGAATGCGATTAAGAAAACAGTAAAACTCATTTCTCATTCTTCAAGAGAAAGGTATTGTTGTTTTTTCCATTTCTGTCTTTTCGAGCCCTACCTTCAAATGTGTTTACCCATTTGTTACAGCAGACCTATAAAAATTGGCAGAATACGGGATCATTTATGTTTTGTTCATTATAAAGTAGGAAGTGTGCTGTCTGTGCTGAAGTATTATTGACTTACTAATACAATTAAATAATTTATTCCAGATGAATATCACAGCATTTTGATGACATGTTACTACAATATGCAGTTTATCAATCTTTTTAACACTGAAATAATTAGCGATACTGACTTTATAAAGATAATTCCCTTATAGCTTGCTCAAGCCTGATCTTGCATTTGATACACAAGTTAAATGAATGACAACTCTTTCAAGAGTAAAGCTCAATATAATGTTTAACAGTTCACTGACAAAGCAAGGTGAATTTTCTGTGTGATTGTAAGCACTTCCAACTTTGCATTCAGTGCAAGAAATTCTCCTCAGTCCTCCACCAGAATTGGAAACAGCTTCTTCTTGTCTACTTAAGTGTAAAATGTCTTGATCTAATCCCAGCCTATATTCTTAGCTGCAGAATGAACCTTATAATTGTTGATGTGGCTATATTAAAATTGATCTTGCATGCTGAGGTTTCTTTCTAGGGAATGGTGATACTAACATACTGAAAAGCAGGATCATTTACTTAACGCTTTTGTGGCATGGCAAGTCTGGGAGTCTGAAATTAAAGACATTCCAATTAGTTTCCAGTTGAGACTTTTCTTTAGCTCATTTTGTATGTAGGGAAATAGGACATAGACAAATGTCATGTGAAATGGGAAACACTTCTGGGCTATGAATTTTCCATAGGAGTGAGGTGGCTGAGAATTAAAACTGCCCTATGTATTTTTTTTTGTTGTTTTTAACATGGCCAAAAAGTTTTGTTGTTTGTTTTTTGTTGTTTTTTTTTTTTTTTTTTTTTTTCCTGGCAGAAGAGAACATATGAGGATGTGGAAATAAGTCTTGTGATGGTGGGAAAGGTTTTTTTTTACTGGTTGAAAAGTTTTGGTTTATAGAAAACCTCTGCTCTTTAATTCCCTGACAGGAGAAGCACCACATGCTAGTGAGAAGGCAGGTCAAATATGTATCCATATTAGCAAATGTCAGGAAGTTCAGGAACACTAAGAAAAAAAAAGATAATTCCAGGCATTTTTCCCACCACTAAGAGGTTCAGATGGGGTTACGCAGAAAAAGAGTGGGATTTTTAGAAGTATTCAGTATTAGTCTCTTTCCCTTGACTTTGAAAGAAGCAGCTGCCTACATTAGAAAATCCCAACCATGACTGATTGTAGCAATTGGAAAGTCAGACCTCTGAGTGTTTATCCATCCTAAACTGAACTGTAGAAGGAACATCGTATCGTGCACACTCTGGGTGCTTATGGCTTGATTCATCTCTTGTAACAGTTTTGTACCGTGGACTCCAGTAAGTCTGTGATTTCCTGTATTTATTTATATTAAGGAAGAAGTTGAGCATGAAGTCACCATTAAAAAAGAAAGCAGGTGTACTGCCCCTGTAGGCTGGGAAAGTCTATGGGGCAGAATGCATCTGGAAAGCTTCTCCAAAGTGAGCAAATACCAGGAGGAGGTTGTGATAGACCGATTGGATGGGAGCCGTTTTGAAGTTAGCTAGGAATAGGTAGTTGATAGTCCCACTCTCTGCGATGCAAATGAATATTGGTAGCTGCTATATATACAGCGAGTGAGTGTATGATTTGTAGAAGGACTTGCAAGGGAAATAAACTCAAAACATTCTCTTGAAGTGTTTGTAAGCATCATTATTCTATTTATTGTAGGTAATAAATAAGGGAAAATGAAGTGAGTATTTTTTTCAGTGGTTGCACAAATGACTTTCAAGTGTTTTAATACTTGCGCTTTCCTGCTTATGATCAAATTTGTCATAACATTACTTTGTAATGTGAGGGAATGAAGAATTAGTTCTTACTTAATGGGTGTATGTCTGTTGTCCTACATAATGCAAATCCAGGAAGCACAATAGCCTAGTTATTACAGCTTGCTGAGAAGAAGCCTCTGAATTCTTCTGCATGTGTGCAATGACTTGCTGTGTAATCTCTGGGAAAGTCATTTATCCTCCTGGGCTGCTGGTTCCTTAATCTACAAAATGGGGGTAACAATATATGTCTCTCTTGCACAGTTTGGTACTAAATGATATTTGTAAAGTTCTTCAAATCCCAAAGGAAAGGATGCTTTGGAAGTACAAGTACCACCGCAGTCTCATGCCTGCACCAGTATCTCTTTTGCCATTGATGTAACAGCATTTGTTTGGATACATAGAATATTCTGCTTTTGAATTTCTAATAAAAAATGTTACTGTCGATTGTTTAGATTCTACATTATAATCAGTTGTAGTTACAAATGGATCCAATGTGTCTAATTATTTCTTCATATTTTGTAAGCAACATTTGGCAGATTATTGTCTTCTATGAATGCTACCCATATATTTTTTTTCCAATTTCATAAACACATTATGACAAGAACATGAGGGTCCCAAGCATACTGTGCAACCTGCATTTTCTTATAAATGCACATGCCTTACCTGACTGCCAGCAAAGGACCCATACATGCATAAGTGCCTGTGAATTTGTGGTGTGTGCAATCACATGCACTCTATTTCTATGTGTTTAATTTCATGCACCCTTTTAAAGTGTTGTGGACAAATTTCTCAGCAGCTTCAGCCTGAATTTTCTCTTATTCCAAAGAGACGGAGCAAGTTTCAGTCATCGCAACTGCTGTGGTAATCATTAAACCTCAGTGAAAGTAAGACAACTGCTTACTGTATGTTAATGAGTGTTGAAAGTGTTGCCAGTGCAGATGGAAGATCCCTTTTAAGTGGCCAGGACAATATGAATAATGCATTATATTGCTGAAAAACACCTGCTAGGGAGAAGAATGGAAAATAGCTATTGCACATGCTGGTTAGATAATTATATTGTGAAATGCAACAAAATCTGCGAAGATTCGAGCCAGATCCTGTGGCACATTGGGGCCAGTCTGCTTTCTGCTGCCACAGGCTTCTGGCCATCAGATTGGCATGGACCGTCCCAGCTGGATCATCTCCAGCGTGGTGAATGTGGCTAGGGAGAAGGTGGTGTATGCACGAAAGCTCTTTTTCCTTTATGCTTGCTGATCTGAACACATGGTACCAGCTTGAGGGGTTAATCACAGTAAGCCTAACTGAAGCTGTTTTTACTTTAAAAGGCACACAGGTAGACCAGAAATACAGCCAGTCCATTAGTAGGCGAGCATAAAAGTCATTTAAGCATCTAACACCAGAGAATAATGCCAATAAGGATGAACAAATCTGTATTAGAGCTTAAGAAGGCCAAACCCCTTTTAATAATGGATGTGCTTAATAATCTATTTCGTACAAAAATTTTCTCTCTATTGTTAGTATACATAATTTTAATAGGTTTTCTTTTACATTAGTACATCAAGAGAAATAGAATGTGTTTCGGGAATTCAGGATAGATAGGGGAAAGGTGGATGAAAAATAAGGAAATAACCCCTGTGAATACACGTAGTCATTCTGATGTATAAAATGTATCTTGTACTGTAGTTACTTCACTAATCAATGTTACAAGCATATGCCGTAAAAAAAAAAAGAAAAACAAGATACTCATTAAAGATAAGTTGACGATCTTTTGGTGTCTAATAAACTTACTGGAACACTCACTACCAGAAAATACTGTCTATTTCTATGAATTTTCTTGCTTGCTGCGGTTTTGCAATGCAGCCATTTTCTCCTGACTGCCTCCCGTCAATGCAGTAACGTGCTATTAGGTCTGTGTACTGAGGGGAAAATAGGATCATAAGAAATTTCTGTTTGAAGAAGTCTTTCATGTATTTTAGCGCATCATCGCTGTGTTATTTCTAGTGTAAAATAAAGAAATTGAAAATAAATAATTTAAGAGGCTAACCTAACCTAGATTTTTCTCATTCCATTGCCTCACAAAAATAAAGAGGCACTGCTTATCAAGTTAATGACATATTTCATGTCATGTGTAGCATTTAAAAGTGAACACCCCCCCCGCTTGATAACTGAGATACCAATCACAGGACTGAACCTTGGAATTTCTAGTTTATTCATGTTCAGTGTTAACTTACAAAGCATTTATTTCTCATAGAGGGGCTGGATTGTTGACTGTAGCAATCCAGATTGCAATAGTGATCCATTCCGGAGTCTCAGAACACACGGACAGGTTGGGCGGGGAGGGAGGCTTTGCATTGCGATTGTAAAGCAGGTAGGTGCTAATTATCCCTCTTTGGGCAATGGAAGTTAAGGCTGACACTTGGTAATGATACTGAGCTAGCGCTGATTTTCGGAGATGCTGAACACTTGACTTTTTCTAACTAAAGCCAGCATGTGAGCAAACAAGATGGAAGCTGCCTGATGTAAATCTAGTGCAGTGCTCACAACGGATTGTTGCTGTGCTTCCTACAAAAGTCATGCTTTGTTCCCTTACATTAGCTGTAATGCTTGATTATGTTGTATTGCGAATTGGAGAATGGCACATCTCTCCTAATGCTAATATTACAGGTCTGAAGACAGTACAGCCAGAGTGGCCTCTCAGGTGTCATAGCAAGATGACAGAGTTATGATGTGGACATCTCGAAACTGATTCCAGTCTACTTCCCACTAATTTTTTTTTCACACTGACATCCCAAAGATGACCTAAGTAGCAAAGCCCATCTGAGCTTTTTTGAAAGAATATTTGTAGCTCTCCAACCAGTTGTAAATCTCTTCGATTTCAAAGTTGCTGTCCGTTATAATTTTCCATCTAAATTCCTTCTGTATACAGTAGGGCAGATCATTATATAAGATACACTGGTGCAAACTTTGAATGACATGACTGACCTTAGGTTGAGTTACTCTTGACTTTTATTAGGGTAGCACAGATCAGAATATAATGCAGTCTTTCATCAAACAAGAAAAAAAGAAAACCTTGTTTTTCTATAGAGACAACGAAAAATATACAGCCGAGGGACCAAATTTGCCATGAAATAGTTAACTTACTGAGCTTTTTCATGCAGTCTCGAAGCCTGGTTTCTAAACTGAGGACGCGCTGGTGTAGTTCCTCGTAGTCATAAGCA
This sequence comes from Nipponia nippon, assembly GCF_047370975.1. Taxonomy (NCBI): domain Eukaryota; kingdom Metazoa; phylum Chordata; class Aves; order Pelecaniformes; family Threskiornithidae; genus Nipponia; species Nipponia nippon. Next base: position 42,430,941 of record NW_028262369.1, read on the forward strand.
CCGATTTCTTCCTGAATCCCAGTGAGGACAGTAGACAGATTCCTAATTTCCTCCTTGAACTGGGTGATTAATTTGGCATCAGTTTTGTATTGTTCCAGAACTGGGATCAGTGGCAGGAGCTCATCCATTTTTTCTTTCAGCTCCTGTTAAAGGCAATCAAATGTGCGTCAGAGCGGTTTAAAGGAGTTCAATCCACTAATTCCTTTTAATGTAATATTTGTGCCTGATTATTAAAATGACTTGAAAATGATTATTGATTTTAGTTACAGATCTGTTATTAGTGTATTGTGAAAGTCTTGGAAACCTCAGAGTTAATGGTAGTAAGCAGTAGATAAAATGCATAGTTTTTCTACTGAAAGTACACAATTACCTTCAAGTGATCTGAACCAAACCTGTTGAAGGTCTGACTTTCCATCCAGAGGAGGTAAACCCCCGCTAAGTATGTCTTTCATGAGAGAAGGTGATTAGGCCTGAACACGCAGTGATGTTCAAGGAGATCATACCTGTTTTACAGTGCTGTCATAGTGGGTGAGCTGTTAATTTCTATTTCACTCCTTAGAAATACTGTATTAATTTTTTTCTCAATGGCTGTTGAACACTGTTTAGTTCCCTTCCGTCCACAGTGATACACACCTCTTTCTTCCAAAGTAAAAAATCCATGTTTCTTAACTGTGCTTTGTATTTGTCATCCTGCTCTATCACTAGGTGCCATTGCACTTCTGCAGTTGATCTCTCTTCTGGACTATCACGAATCTTTTTTTTTTTTTGCCATGCACAGTTGTTGTTGCGTTGCCAATCCTGTTCTTAAACACTGATTAAATAAAATAAGGCTCTGCTTTGGAATCTCGGGTTGCCCCTTTCTCAGACTTTTGCTGAGTCATATGCTTTGAGAATTTGTCACAGCTTGTAACCTATACTGGCTGCTTATCTTTCATTTCTTAATTATTCTTTTAAATGCACTAATCATAGGGGCTTTATTAAATTTAAACTAATTGTTTGAGGTTGTTTTTTGTTTGGTTATTACTCTGTAGAAAACCTCAAAGAATCCTTGCAGTCAAAAGGTTTTGCTTTATTGAAAAGCAGACAGGTTTGTCCCTGATGTATATAGATCTGTATATAGAGATTTGCATATCTTTTTATGATTTGAGGAAACAGCAGGACTTCCATGAGCAAATGCCAGAGAGACGCAAGGAGATGCAAGCCTGGACAAAACAAGGCAAAGGATGGAAATAAAGATTTGTTAGCTACTAGCATTAGGTGGTAATGGAGATTGGGAACAGATGAGGACACACAGGGAGAGGCTATTGAAGGAGTTAAAAAATTGAGTCCTGAAGAACAGCTGGGAGTAGTCAGCAGGTTAAAAGGGAAAGCAGAAAGAACTAAATGGAAGCCCAAGCACAAGAAAGAGGTGCAGAAGCAAATGTGGTTAGAGGTTAGCATAGTCACTGAGGCGTGCCAAGACGCACACGTACAGTTTGTTACATCACTTGTAGTAAAGGATGCAGTAAACAGGGTAGGACATTTCCAAAATAAATAACATGACGGTGCCAAATGCATTTTTGCTAAGGAGATGTGAAAGAAGCTGATAGGCAGGGTCAGCATTTGAGCTGCTTGAAGATCTACCTCTGAATTTTTGCTTCTTTACACGTTCTAAGGCAGCTTGAGAGTTCTGCAGTACCTCTTCATCACCTGGCTAATATACCCATATTGTTTTAACAATTGCTTTCACATGGGAATTATTATTTACTCAAAATAAAGACTTATATGTGTTGTTAGGAAGCATATTTTGAACGCAGGTCATCTTAATAGCTAGAAAATTACATTTTAAACTATAAGCAGATATGTCGTTATAAATGGATCTGAGAGTATTAGGAGTTCTATTGGTTCTATTCTCAAAGGGTCTTCTGATTATATTTTAGTAGCAGAATTACTGAAATAGAAGTGGAGAGTATTTTTGTCTACAGTTAAAACTATTTTTATTTGACTGTTTTTATTAAAAACTTAACTTGAGCCTACTTTATGCCTGTGAAAATGAACAGTTATTTTTTCCTTGATGACAAGGAGAGTAGGCTTTCTGACATAGAAAGCAGAGCTCCAGAAGCCAAAGTTTTTGTTACTTCATTTTGAAATGATGAACTTAGGCTTCGGTTCTGTGGGGCAGTGAACTACCAAAAATCATGGGTAAACCATGATGGAAAAAAATGCAAAGCTTGTAAAAACTCAGGAAGATAAAACGTGTTTAAGAGAATTAGTGAAGGTAACTTCTTCCTGATAGGATTTATGCCAGATGAGGTATCATTTGAGCCAACTGCTCTAACTTTTTGTGGTGATCAGGTATCTCCTGCCTGGCATAAATGCTGATTTGACTGAAGTGTGACCATATGCTCAAGTGTGATCTGGATCAAATTTGTACTCTTTGGTTGTCATCAATGTGGAACCACAGCGTTAGAATATCTCACTTCAGTAAATGATATAAAGATGGTTTTGGCGTTTTCATGATAAAGAAAATAATTTTATTGGTTTCTGCTGACACTCCTAGCTTGCCGCTATGATGAGCGGAACAAGAACTAATTTGTATTGCAACACGGATAGGCGGTAGACATATTCTGGCACCTCATGCCTGCTGATATGAGGGGTTATGCTATCTCCAGAACGAGTTTCTTTGTCTCAGGAAAGATAAAGCACTGGAATTGTAGTAGATCAAATTTCAGAAAGCCAGCAGCATATTGTATTATGTTGACCTTTTAAATTACTCTATAATTTGATTGGCTGGAAGTCTGTTTTCTACTTTTGGCAAACTGTCAAACAGAAGTTAAATGACTGGCCAATACAAATATTGAATATTTAAAAGGTTAGAGCACTGCAGAAATCTGCTGCCTTTGATATTATGTATCAGACATTCAAATTTTGATATTTTGTTCCCAAGGAAAACTATAATGAGAATACAGAATATATAATGGCATTATACAAATGTGGTGGTGTTGTAGCAATGAGCGATGAAGGGAAAAAAAGAGGAGAGGTTTCTCACTACCTGAAAATAACTGGAAGTATGTGCACAAACTCTGATCTAAACTAAAATGATGACATAAAGAATAAATTTTGGTAGTCAGATCATTAGTGTTCTTAATTCCCAATATTATTAAGACCCATTGGATATTCAGTGTCTCTGAAAAATAAATTAGACCCCTTAGCTATGTCATTGTTTAGGTATCTAACTTTAGCACCAATTAGAAAATGAAGTCCGTTTTATGTGAACTTTCATAAACACTTTAAAAATGTATATTTGGTTAACACAATGTAATCCTCAGAATGTATTTTCTAGATCCTATCTTGCTGTCTTGCAGTCTTGAAATATCAGTTTATCAGACTTGATATTTAAAGAACTTAAATATGTTCTCGTAACATTTTTTTCCTTAAGAGTACTTCAGATAGCTTTTTCAGAATACATAATCCTATTTTGTAATCTCTGCAACCCTCCTTCCTCACAAAAAGATTGGCTTGTGGTTTTTGTTGTCATTAAAATTCCTTGGAAGTCTTTTCTTAATCACACAAATGTGCCTGGGAATGATTGCCCTTCTCCCCTATCCCAAATTCAAAATAGCCAGCCTTCAGACATGAAATTAGATCTTAATTGTACTGGATAAAAATTACAATAACCTGATTTATTACAGGGTTTCTTCCCTTCAACTGCAGTAAATGTCAGGCAACAGAAGTGCAGAACTCTCTAGTTGTTTACTACTAATTCCATTGGATCTCCCCATTTATCACTGGAGCTTGAACGAATATACATTTCTCAGTATGACATGCACATTGATACAGAGAAAACAAGAATCTGTTTATAGTGACGTTTCTCTAATGACTTAATAATTAATGGTTACTCCCTATTACAATTAAATTGAACAGAGCAAAAGATTATCATCATAAAGGAAGATTTATTATGCTTTTCTTTTTAATGTTGCTCTTGTATGAGCATTTCAAGCTGAGATCTTAGCAGTCCATGCATTGCTGCTTAGTACATTGCTTCCAGCAGGCTTTCAAAGTTAGTGTTAAAATAAAACCTACTTGAAAATGCTTTGTCATTAATGTCTTCCGATCATCTTCAATTTGCCGAAACTTGGCCTTCAGCCCTTTCATTTGTGTTTCCATTTTTAAAACATACTGGAAATCCCTCTGAGTCCGTAGATTTAAAACTTCAATAGATTGGGACATATTCTGAACCTGTTAAAGAAGAACACTCTCTAAATGCACTTTTTGTTGCTTTACTTTTTTTTCTGGTTAGGTAGTTAAATGTCAGGCAATAAAATGTGCTTATATCAATGCTTTAGTTGTGAGACATTTATGCCACGGTATAATTTTAAATTCCATAACTGCATGACAGTACAAAAATTGGGGAACAGGGCTAACAGAGGACTATCAGGAGCAAGACCGTGAAGCTGTAAAGGATCTGGGCTAGCTTCTTTGAGGCAGAGATCGATCGATCCTTTCAGCACCATTATCAATGGGCTCAAAAAAGGCTGTTAGGCAGTGGAGTCTACTTCGTCACTTGTAATAGGTGCTGACTGTTCTTCAGGATGTGCTACGTAGCACATGTTTTCTCCTGAGCACTTTGGGAGGGACAGGACCGAGATTTGGAGATTTTGGTTACTATTAAGAGCATGATTTTTATTGCTAGTAGGCTTTTATATAATAATTCAGTATAAGGAATTCATGAGACTATCCAGAGATAAGCTGGGGTGTGCTCGTCATTGAATAGGTGTTTGCTCATGATTTTGTAAGTAGATATAAAATTAGAAATTTTATCCAATTGTCTCATTGGTAGAAAACCACATTTTTTTACAGATGAGAAGTAGTGAACGTTCAGGTAACTTTTCTGTAGCAAGTGACTTTATAGCTATAGCGAGCACTTTTACCACAACGAGGCAAGAATAACTGTCATCTAGAGTAAATTATATATATTTTTAACAGTATCTGTTATAAAAGCAATGTTCTTGCCAGTCATAAAAATGACACATTTTGCAAGTGCAGTTATTCTGTTTCAGTAAGTGTTTTGTTTTCCCAAAACATGAAAAAGGTAGACTGCTGTAAATGTGTTAGGCACCATATTGAAATTTTGGCTCAAGCAAAAAAACAAAAAAATAATTCTACCTTCCTAATAAAAGACAAACCCAGCAGTATTCCTGTTGTTTGCAAGAGTATGCAATGTTTGAACTGATATTCATGTCTGGAACTAATATATTGTGACCTACAGAATGTGTGGATTCAGGAAATGCTCTTAAATTACTCTTAAAAATAGTACACATTAGTTATTGCACAGTTGCCATTAGCGGTTCTTAGAAAGTACTTTTAATGGAAAAAGTAATGTCTCTTTTATCTTTGCTTTCTAATTGTTGAAAGCAGGCAAATAAAGTCCTTCAGGTCTTGGAAGAACTTCGAGTGTTTCCACTTGGCAGAAGATGTATTCACATAGAGGCTCTAATTAAATGACTGTGCATGGACCTAGTGAAGTAATAATATGACTTTACATTCCCATAATTGCCACAGTCCTAATCATAAGAAAATAAATTTTAGAGACTGATGATTTAGGTTCTTTTCTGCGGCAGCTCAGAGAAGAGCTGTTGAGATGTTGAGATCTTAATGCCTCTCCAGCCCCCACCCCAAAAGAAAGTAACGTTTTGTTTTTGTTTTTGTTTTTGTTTTTTTTTTTACATTAATATTTTAGTGTTTGCGACATAGGCGAGAGCAAAGACCACTGGGGAATGAAGTCTTCCTCTGTTAAGTAAACAGACAGCATGAGGGGAGGTGGCTCCTCCTCTGTGTGCTGGGTCATCGGTGGTGCCCTCATGGTATGGGCTCTGTCACAACCTGAAACTAAGTCCCCGCTGAAGTTCATTGAGGTTTAGGGAGGGAAACTCTGTGAGGATCTGGCACTATATGAGTACTGGAGTGATTTTTCTACAGCTAGAAAAATACAGAAAATTGTACGCTAAGCAATGTATTTTTAAGTCTATATTTTATGTTGCCTTCTGGTACTGTTCAAACACTCTCTCAAGCCTCAGGTTCTGTACCGCTGGCTGTGATACAATAACTATAGCCTTGGTTACTTACACAGGGAATGCAGAACGATAGTTTGTGTTTTCATGGTTGCAGCATTTTTTCAGCTGTTGATGCAAAATAACACTTCACTGGTTTTACTATACATGCAATAGTACTGGAAATAAGAATTTGGTTGTTTGGGGAAAATTTGCACCACCAGAGAATGAATAAATAATATTATTTGAGGAAAGAACAAATGAAAGAAAATCAGAACTGTTTCTCTTCTGTACAGTCTGCTTTGCAGGCACTGTCATGTCTATATCTTGCTATTTGTTGATAAGAGACATGGAATGACCTTCAAGACTCTCATATGATTGAAGCAGCTGTAGTTTAAATCCCACAGCAACTAGCTAGTTTGAGGTGGGATTTGTAACTGTTTTTACACAGAATAATCAGTCCTGTCTGTGTGTAAGGACGAATTTTGGGAGGAGTGAACAAGAGAGAAGATGCAACGTCAGTTTGCTAGATAAGTGGCTTGGGTTGGGAAAGGTGTGATACAGGGAAAATAGACAAATAATGATCAGTGGTGAGAACACAGGTAGGGGATATACCCTGAAGAAATGTTTTTATTAGATTACTCTTCAGTACTCTATTATGTATTAAACTTCGAGGGAAAGGAGCGGATTTCCATGGGAAGTTTAGTGATCAAAAGGAGGAATTTGTTGGGAAGACTTACCTTCTCTAGTAGTTGTCTGAGTTGCCTGCTTTTGGCATCTCTTGAACAAAGGTTTTGCTCAGGTGCAACAACAGTGCAAATGCAACGGCCATCAGGGTCCTGGGCTGAACTATAAACTTGCCACCCTTCCTTGGGGCTAATCTGAGTCTGTAACAACAGAAAAATAAAAATAAAGGGAACTGAAGTGATTTTTTGTTGTTTGAAAAACCACTACCTCAGAATATTTTTGTTTATTTTTGCAGTATATGTTTGCAACGAGGTTTCTCGTAGTCAACACCTATTACTCTCTTAACTAATTAGACTGGTAGTTTCGCACAGTTTTGTCATATCTCACACCTTTGTAATAGTTCTCTAGAAGTGTCCAGCACACATTGTTTCCAGAGTGGATGAGAACAATTTTCTGCTTGTGATTCAGCACAAGCTAGTTGATTTAATTCTTTGCAAAGAGATGTTACAGTTTTTCATCAGCAGAGAACAAGCGTCCTTTCAGCCTGAATGACTTTTACTTTAGACTAATGGAAACAACAAAGACAGAAAAGAACAAATATAAAACCCCAAAGAGAGAGCACAACGTATGTGACTCGCACTGGGAATTGGCTCAGAAGGGGTCGGGATGTGGGTTAGCGGATTTGCTCTTAAAGATGCAGCACACAGAAGACTCTTCTCCATTGACTTCTGCTGCCCGTGCACCAAAGGGAAGAGACGCTTGCTGCAGGGTAGTGCTGAAAAGTGCCTGGTTAGCGTAGGTGAATGGGGGTCATGGCAAGCACTGCACAGGGCAATTAAGACGTTGCACATCCTTCACTGGGACAGAAGAATTCTGGAAATTCCTCACTGGTTCTTTCTTACAGCAACCACCACCACCACTGAGAAAGAACAGCAGAAAGTCACGTTTGCTTGCAGAGCAGGCTAACACTGCACTGCGTTTAAAGTTTGTGTGATACCTTGCGAGACTAGGTATCTGTCTATTTAATGGGACGTATAGAAATATATAGCATAAGAATGAGCAAAAGCAATGTAATTAGATGATTGAAAAGATTCAGGTGGTGGAATTAAAACTAATGGACACAAGAAGTAATTATTTTACTTTCTTTTTAATCTGTAATTTAACGTTAATATTATGCATTATTCTTTTCTAATAATATAGCGTTGACTACTGATTTTTATAGTACAGATGCTAATGGGTGCCATTGAAGTAGTTTTGGTCTGGACACAGTTGGAATTGATTACTAGTTATATTATAAAATTGTACTCAGCGTCAGCACACAGAGTGATTATTTAAACCGGCAAGCTTTGACGCTTTGCTGGCGCCTTAGTGCAGGTAAGCTGCAGAGTTCCTCACCTCAGAAGAGGTGCAATATCTCTGTAGACTGAGGTTAGAAAAGAGCACAGACTTCTCACAACAATGACTCTTCTGAAGAAGTCACTGAAGATAGCAGTGATCTCTTCTACTGCAGAGTTAACTGAAAAATCAAAATTGTATTGTTCCCCTGTTTTGCAAGGAAAAACAGTGTCATAACAGAGATGAGTGTAAAAAGAGGACAGTTGAACTTGCCTTAGGGTTTGCTAGAAAGGCATATCCAGAGTTTAGTGCTAAATTATGCTGCGTCTATGGTGTTCTCTTTGCCTTAATTTTTAGGGCAAAGGGAATCTAGTTTAAGACATGGACAACAATAAAAACTCAACAAAATTACATCTGCAGAGGCAATTTAAATTGGTTTTGAGCAGCTACTAAAATTGCGAGCTTGAACAAGTGAAGCCTATCGAGGCCGGTAACCCTTGCGAAGTGTAGGATCTATTCAGTCTAGCGATTTCCATGATTCTCTGCAGAGCTTACGCCCAGACAGCGTTGTCATACAAGAGCAAGGAAATGGAATTGTTTTTGAAGTTCAGGAACCTAGAGCTTGTGATTATAATTCCTTTAGGACAGAAATACTTAATATGAGTTGATGAAAAATGGTGTATGTTTGAGCCTTATACCTGCTACATTTAGATTGGTAGCAACTGGTTTTACTGCATTCAAGTAAGTATTCTACAGTGGAGAATGTATGAGAGATCAGGATCATTCACCGTCTATAGTAAAGCCATTGTAATCCAGGCTGTGTTATCAAAGGTACTTATATATTCTAGTGTTGTCGAGTGTGTCTCTCGGCTTTATCTAAGGAAAAAAAAACTTTATTGATTAACTTAGCAGATATTTTCTTACAGTGTCTACCATACGGCTTGATTTAAAAAAGTAACTGCTATTTGGGAAAATATTTCTCACAGTGAGAGACTGTCAGGCCCAATACGAGTGCATGGTTATTAGCTGCCCATGCATAAATAAACGCTCACATACTACTCCTTAAATTCAAGCTACAGTTCTTTGTGGTATTCTGTGGTTCCCTGTATTTGGGCCATTAGGGTTCCTTCATTAATTAGGGTGGGTAATATGAGTGATCACAGAGAAAAACAAGCACGTGTGTGTAAGTGCACTTTGCTTTTTTTTCTCTGTTATTTTTTCAGTTTGACGTTTAATCCCTACCTCAAGCACAAACTGCTGTGCCGTGCAGGGAAGGAGCTAGAAGGCATCAAAACCTTACAGAAGCTACTGAATCTACTCTTCAAGTGCAGGCTTACTGCTGACAGGCCTTAGTAAACAAACAAGAAAAGAAATAACAAGTGGAGAACAGCAATGATAGTAAATTATGCTAGTTCTTGAAAATCTGGAGAAAACAGAGAAGTCCCTACAAAGACCAATATTGATCATTGCCTTGGCAGGCTGCTGTGCTATAGACTCACTTCACTTACCTCCAGAAGATTTATTTTTTCACTTGTACTTCTATATATTCTGATAAAACTGTTCTAGTTACCTCTATTGTTCCTAGTGACAGGGCAGATGGCAATACATATACTTAATATGGTTGCTTAACTATAAACAGTATTTTTCAGTTTGTTTTGCAGTTTCAATCCTGGGACTGTAACAGAGCTGAAAAGAGGAGGCCCTTTCCCCGGCCCCACCTCGTCCAATTCTTCCGGCTGAAGGGAGGAAACTGGGAAGTTTTGGGGTTTTTTTCCTGCTACAATATACACAATTTATGAGCAGTGTATGTGCTAGGAGAGAACTAGCTGCACTGGTCGCTGGACAAGCTGCCAGTGGGTAAGTCTTGATGGCAGATAAAAACCAGTCAGTGATGACCTCAGTATTAGTGAGCACCTGGGGCATAAAGTCTCTCAGCCAACATCTAAAGTTTAGAAAAAGGTAGCAGATTTGGGGTGCTTGGTTTTATGCAAAAAGAACCCCACATGATTGAAGTTGATTTTTTTTTTTTTTTTTTTTTGCTTGGCAGATGTTGCCAAGCTCAGATAATCAGGTTTCTCTGATTGTGTCCCCAGCTCTACAGGCACTCCTGCCACCCCTCTTGAAACACAAAATGTGCATGTAACTCCAACCCAATGCGTGCAAAGAGCATTATTGAAATAATACTTAGGAGGCATTTATATCAGCAGTGCTCTGTTGTAGCCAAGGGAAGCGTGACAGTTTACACTACTTGGAATCTGGACACGTTAATATATATAAACACATATATATGTGTGTGTGTATAAATAGATATATATATGTGTGTGTGTTATAATAACTAGTATGCATCTCTTAGTTACTCAGTTGCAACCTTAAACATGGATTTAAATGTGATAAGGAACTTTATTACTTGTAATATCATATTGCCACAAGAACTAGCAATATATATTGTAGTTCAATGAGCACAAGTTGCATTTAAGGAAAATAAAATAGAGCTTTTCCTTGTCTTCTCACCTTCTTGCTGCTCTAAAACACAACAGAATTCTTTCTTACAACATCATTTAATTAATTTTAAAGTAGTAATATTTAAAGCCTAAATGCAGTGATTTTCTGCAGTAATGTTTTTCCTGCATGCGTATATTCAGTTAATTAGATGTTGATTAGTAAATGCATCATTTTTAGTTACAACTAAATCTAAGTTTGGAGCATAGTGTACTACTGTACAAATAGTTAAATTTACATTTTTACATAACATACTATTATGTAAACATCTGATTGCAGTTACACAAAAAGATACACAAAGTGTTTTACTAAACATTTAGGAGAATGGTGTTCTAGTTTAATTTATGAATACCAGTATAGTGTTCCATCTTGTCCAGTTAAAGTATTACTTTAATTTTTAGGCTTCTCATGAGTAGTTAATCACAGCTTTTCTGTAGGTCTTCATTAACAGAGGTTGCTCTATATGAGCATCAACCATACAAAGTGATATTTGTGTCATCTGTATTATTCCCATATCAACCTTTCTAAAATTCTGGTACCCAACCTCCTAGTACCAATTTTATTTTATTTCTAACAGCTATTTATTTGCTTAACTGTACTCCGATAAAGAAAAATAGGACAGAATCAGACTCCTCGCATATTGTAGTGAATAGCTAATAGGTAACATTATTCAGACAAAAAGAAACCTACTGCCAGATATTTTTTTTTTCCCTTAACAATGCAACACATTTTTCTGGAGCAGTAAACATAGGGAAAAAAGTCTAGACAAATAAAATGACATTGCTGTACTATTTTTAGCATTTCACGCTCAAGATGAAGGCATTTGTTCTTAAATATTTAAGGATGCTATTTTAAAATCTTTCCTTTCATAGTAAGACCACAACATGCTAACCAATGTGCAGTTCTATGATGCCCAAAGAGAAGCATGCATTAAGTGATGATAGGAAGATTAGTAGCTTAAAAAGAGATTTACAAAGAGGCAACAAACTAAAGCTTTTGCTGGCACTTAAATACTACTTCAGCATTAAGATGGCTTGCAACACATCACAGCTACTTACTAGAGTATCTGAAGTGGTTATTCTGGTGGTATTTAGTCCTACCAGAGATGGGAGAGTTTGGGACATCCAGTTAGAGATCATTGCCATGGTACTAAGAACAGCACCAAGCTTCAGCAGTGGAGGACTCATTGCTGTGAAGCTAATGAGTTTTCATAGTGACTGATTATCATCCCAGCGCAGGCTGGCAGTGAGAGGCGTGACTGCAGCACACAACAGCCACAGCATGAAAGGAGATCGAGCTACCCAGATGTAATCGTCCATTAAAAACACTCACATCCTTACTTGCCCTCTGTCTTTCTGGTCTTACTAACAAATACTTATGACTATCTTATGCTGACCACTAAATAAGCGGTCCTTTCTACGCTAATAATCATTGCAGTTTCCAGTGGGAGATGGCATGGGTGAATTACCTCTTTATAGGTGCTAGAGAGTCAATTAGCACTTAATTAGTTCAGTCCCTGCAGAGTGGTATGTGTTCCTGTCTGAAATGCAAAAGCCGAATCACAAACCCAAACACAAATAACCCCCCGCTCCCCATCACTGCGTTGGCAGAAACACGCTCAGGTCTGTTCCTAAACACGATACCAGCCTCGTCCAAGCAGATGGGAAAGGGGAGAACTGTCAACCTGCCCATGGAAACACAAAAGCTGTCAATCTCGGAAACCTTTCTGAACCTTCCTTGATTTGTTGATCTCCCATAAATTACAAACATCAGTGACTTTATAATTTGCACATCTTGTTATGAAGATGATTGTTGTTCATGAAAGAACATTGAGGCAGTAAAGATTCACATTTCTCAATGTTCTTGTTAGTTTACAAGGTTTTATACTGAGAGTTACTGCATTACATCCAGGGCTGGCAGCCTCAGTATGTCTTCATTGCTGTTTGGATGGGAACAGAAGACAAATTGTGGATTGCTCATGTAGCATTTTGAGGCTTCTTTTGGCTCTCATCTGCTGTTAAATCTACTGTTCTCTAGTGCTGTAGAATGATCTCCAGGTTCAGCAGCAATTTATCTTTATCATAAATTAGCGAGGGGGGGGGGGGGGGGAAGAATCCAGAAAAAGAGAGTGTAGAAATCATTGTGGCATTGGGATATTTTTACTTTTTTAGAATTATTTTAAATAGAAGAAATGCTGAGCAAGGAGTTCGAATGGCCATTATTTTAGAGAGAACTTGCTTAAAAGTTTGCAGAGATAGAGTACTGTATTTTTCCCAGAGGCAGTTATGGACTTTGTGTCTGAATCTGCTTCCAAAAGACTATATTTTTCTTAAGGAATTTTGGTGGTTTGTATGAAGGAAACCCGTAGTGAAACTGAAAGGACGCATTTTTGTAAGTGTGTGATCATGAATGCATTTGTTAACGATACTAAAACCCTGCAAACAGTTTTTCAGATTCTCTGAGCTTGTACACCAAATTCAGGCTAGACTTTTCTCTTCCAGCATTCATTTAGAATTATTTCAATAAATCTCTACAGTTTAATGAGGACACATGGAAAATCAGTTTTTTAAAAAGAAATTGAAAAACACATTGAGAGCTATTATATAATCTGATAAGGAGTCTTCCAGCAACAGAATACAGCAAAATTCTGTGCACCCAAGTATTACGTGTTTTCTGGGAGTTACACAGGAAGGTGAGCTGTGAAATGTTTCAAACGCTGAAAAAAACTAATTCACTGAAGAGATGCTTTTGAAAACAGTGAAAGAATAGGAGTTATTTGCTTATATACAGATTCTGCACGGAAAAATAAGCTTTTTGCTAGTTTCTCTGTATACATAGACATTGCAGTAAAAGACCTAAATATGAAAATGATAATCAATTAAACACTAAACATGTGGTTTTATTTACCTGTAGCATATTGAATGCATGGACTTGTTTGCATGCATTTTGATTTCTTTCACATACTTTGTCTAATTGATATCAAAACTCCTGGGACAAAATAACACACAAGTGCCGTTTTCTCCAGAGAACTTGGACTGCTTTCAGAATACGAACTGGTAGTTGATGACACTGATGTCTGAATAAGAAAACACGATTTTTTTGCTCAGTTCCAAAAAAGTATCCCAGTAAAAAAAAAAAAGTTTCACTGGATCAGTCTCCTTGATCCATTTAGTTCCTTCCTCTAGCAATGGCCAGCAGTGGATGCTTAAAAGAGTGTAAGAAGAGAACAAACATCTAGTAATACTTTTCTTGGTGTAACCTTCCAGCACCCTGTGGTACTTACTGGGCCAGAGGTTGTAACTTTGTGTTCAACAGTCTTTCATGATCCTTTCTTCCATGAATTTCTCAAGTAACTTTTAAACTCATCTGTACTTCTAGGAGGCACAACATCCGCTGGCATGGAGTTCCACAGTTTAATTATGTCTTGTGTGAAAAACGTACTTACTAGAAGTCATGATTAGATTACAAATTTGAGAAATGCTGTGTTCAATCCAAGTCTGCAATTTTCCATTGAAAAACCTTTTTTTTTTAAAAATTATAACCTTCATCTACTTCCAACAACCCAAACTGCTTTCAGCTACTTAATAGAAAAAAACCCTTCATCGGTGCATTTGGATACTGCAAATAGAGTAATCAAGCCCATGAAACAACTCAGTTTTGTTAAATCTCATAACACTCTTGGTACCTTTTGAGAGCTAGTGGTGACTCTACTTTCTGTTGTTCTACTGATTCCAAAGGAGTCAATAGCAGCATTAGGTTTTATAAATCACCTTTTGTAGCGGTGTCTGTGCTTACCCCCGGGGTGTGTTCTAGGGCCTTGGCCTCCTGCTTGTCTGGAGTAAGCAACTGCTGCAATACCCTGGCTCCAGCCAGGCATCTGGGTTTCCTTACTGTGAAAACCAGAGTGCAAGCATGGCTGATATGTGCCACGTTTCAGGCCGGTATCGGCTTGTGGTGGTATGGGGATGTGCTGCTGGATCCAGAGCTTCAGAAGCGCTCCTGCATTTCACGGTTCTGTAATGGCAGCTGTTTTACTCAGCATATTTTCTGTATTTCAGAAGATAAATTTTGTAATAGCTTGGATTGTGTGATGGTGGCCATTATGTATATTTCTCTGAAGACAGAGACCCTGTGGCAAGCCACCGGTGATATGGTGTCTTGAGACTGAGAGGGCAGTCAGGCATTGCCTCAGCATGATGAAGGGCATAGTGACTGGAGGTGTTTGAGTCTTTGAAACAGAGTTCATGTTTCTGTGGAGATAGGCTCAAAGTTGTCCACTGAACAGATGTGCATATCGAACAGCCCAGGATGGCATCAAGAGTCAGGCTTTTTGCTGAACTGTTGCACTTCATTGGCAATTCATCAGCTTCCCGAGTAACTCCACTGATTACTTCCAATATGGATTAGGTAACATTTGGCACTGTTGCATAATTTTATAGTTTTATTGGGTTCTTCTGAAGTAGCTCAGTATCCTCCCTAGACCTAACACAAAAAAGACTGTCATTCACCAGTTTTATCACCTTTTTTGTTCCTGTCTTCTTTCAGAAGTCTAATAAGCACATTAATTCCCCCCAGTTCCAACACATTTCCTTAAAGTCATGATAGATTTTTTTTTTTTTAAATCACATTGAGCTGCAGCTGTTAAGATTTTTGGTTGTCTTCTCTTAAACATTTTCTGTTCCACAAAAGAACATAATCTGTCCCCTCCTGACTGTTTTAACCTTGGACAAAGTACATTCAAAAGACAATAAAAGGCTTTTCTAAAGTCCAGATGAATAATTACTGCTGATTATCCTTAAACCAGTGTATTGTCAACTCCTGCAAAGAATGCTGTTTGTTTGGTTATTATGATTATTCCTAGCAGATGTCATACTGCTTGGTTCTTGTGATAGAGTATTCATTAACATAGTTCAGAACTTTATTTTCTTCCAACTAGTTTACCTGCTAAAGAGAAAACCTGCTGATGTGTGTGTGATTCACAGTATTGCTGCTAGATACATCTTTAAAGAGCATAGCAGGAGATAATCCTCTAGCACTCTTGGCTGGCCATATAATTTAAAATTACTACCTAGTTGGTATCTGGATTCCCCACGGTGCTGAAGTTAGATCCCCTAGAACTGCACAAGGGCTTTAAAGCACATTTGCACTGCAGTGCAGGGATGATGGCAGGTTGTAGAGGTCTATGCGAGTCTGCTAATGCAGTGCTAGCCCAGGGACTGACAGTAGTATAGCTGACACTGGAAAGCTGCAAAACTGCTCTTCTAGGACTGTAGGTAAGTATGTGGCAGCTGTGTCCTATACTGCTGCAAATTTAATGCTAAACTTTGGTTTGTTTACATAGGCTACACCTTTCCCTTAGACGGGGCGTTACTTGTTCAGTGTAATAGTCAATATTCTGTCTATCTAACATTCCTTATTTCATGCACCCATTTGTCAAATAGTTGCTTCAGAGGAGTATTGCGAGAGAAGACATATGTGGGAACAGAGACATAGGCTCTGAAAAGGTTTCTTTCCCGAACAGTGGAAATACTCACTGGAACTATATTTTGTTCGTGTTCTTATCAGAACTGTAGAAATGTCCATAAAACCTCTCTGTTAAGGAATTAAAAATAATTTTAGCTGTATTTTGCCATAAATATTTGGGTAAATTAAAAAATGGCAGTAGAATTAAAAAATGAGTAGAAAATTTTTGTGAGAAACACATCTGAAATCACATATAGAAAGATCTTACCAGAAACCACAGAAAAACTGAAGAGTTATTCTCATCTTGTTAGGAAGTGGAAACAAAACCTTATGATCTGTGTTTCATTTCAGCTCTGTGTTTTGCCTTTTTTTTTTTTTTTAAAGGTGCAATTTCACATTTCTAGTCTATGATAAACTACCGTGAAGCAGTTTTCTGAACAAGAGCTAGAAAGCAACAGCAGTTCTAAAATCTGAACGTTACTCTTTATTACCCTGAAATTTTTCCTGGTATGATAACTTTCTCTTTTCATAGCTGCCTTCTCCTAAAGTCAGTAAAAGCTAAAATATTTATACAGAATGACTACAGATGCCGTATTTTGATCTTGCGTAGAAGTATGTGAATCTGTAACAATTTCAGTGTTGTTAGCAGAGTTACTGTATACCAGTTCTGTAATATTCAAAAGAGTCAGCAATATGTGAAAAAACACAAACACACACACACACGAAAAATGTCTAATTACCTCCTGGCTGGAGGACAACAAACAGTGATTGTAAGAAAGCAGAAATGGTGAAGTTCAGCAGCAGTCACTTAACCCTGATACCAGCTTATTTAATGTATGTAAAAAAAAAAAAAAAGTTACCTCATTCCTAAATATTTCTTACAATTCAAAATTGTGTTCATGGGTAAATGCTATAAAGGCTTTGCCTAAAACCTTGCATTTTATGCAGATAGAGATCAAAGTGATTGCATACTCATGGCTCAGCTGTCTTTTAAATAGCTTCCTTTGAAGCAGAGCAAAGTCAGGAATCTTAAATCTCAGTAAGTTTGTACTTTGACAGGTTAGGTTTAGAAAGTAAGCTCATGCATAAAAGTCAACGCTTCCCTTGTTACGGTGTTGGTCTATACTGTCTAGAGTTCTTTTTCTTCATGTGGTGTATTCTAGAGGTGACTCAGTAGTACATTGATTTAAAAAATGTATGTTAGTACATTAGTCATGTTCCTGAGCATTATTATTCACGTATGGTTAATGCATGTGTAAAGCAAAGTTCTCAGAATTTGAATAGCAATTAAAATGCATAGAGCTCAGGTGGACTGACCAAGTACATCTTTGCCTTTGCAGTTCAATTCCAATTCTCTGAATTCAGAAACACTGAGAAAACATTAACTTCTTCATCTAACTCTATGTTTTTGTTCAACAAAACCCTCTGGCTTTGCAGTGTTACCTGTGAGTAGTAATATCCAAGTTCTTTGTAAGCGCAGATTGAGAGGTACGTGCCCTTTCTAGAGAATAGCCTTTTGCCGGCTCATCTATGCCTACAAGGTGACATTCTTCAGTCAGACATCTCCACTGATAGTAAAAGTATTGAGCAAAGGATTTTTAAAGTCTGTTGTCCCTTACATGCTTCTATACCAGTGCTGTTGAGGTGACATTCTTACTGTAGTGGTCTTAGCTATCTGCTTGTTCATTTTTCAGGTTTCCTGAATGAAGGAAGACTTTGTTCTTAGAGAGCATTTTAATTTTTTTTTTCCCCACCTATTCTCTTGTGTTCTGCTGTTAGCAATTCCCAAGTGGACAGAGTAACAAAGTAGTGTGTCTACAGTGGGCTTAGTTCATGACGAGAATTGCCAGAAACTAGAAGCAGGCTGGGCAGTGTGCTTTAGGAAAGTTTGCAGTTAATTGAAACAGCTGGGGAAAAAAAAAAAAGGGCAGGGAAGGACTAACTGAAATGAAAACAAAAACTTCTTCAGTTGATTTCCTGCCATTTTAATTTTCAATAACGTTTATATCAGATTCTCAGTAAAACCTCATAAGCTTTTCCCTCAAATGTGTGATATGATGATGGATCTAATGGGAGAAAAAGAGTTCAGTGAAACCACCCTTTTCTGTTCTGTCCTCTGGGTGATCAAGGTTATTCATGCTTACTTAAAAAGCTTCTTTTCTAAAATATAGAGAGATATCTATTTAGTAGAGAATGACAAAAGATTGTGCAGAGTCTCCTTTTCCCTTCAACAGAGGCTGGGAATCTGCATGCTTTTGGAAAATCCTGGGATCCGTCCTCTTGCCGTGAACATCCACTGAATGGCAGGGTGCAATGTTGGGTGCTCCTGGGTCTGGAATTGGTTGGGCATCGCACAGTACTGCAGTTTCCATGTTCTTTTGAAAACTGTAGGGATTGGATAAAAGGATTTATGCATAATTCCTCCTGGAGTAATCCTCATGCCTAAGGGTTTTTAACCATGTGTAATTTTGTCCTTTTTCCATCCTCAAAATACACATTATTCTGTTGAGGGTGGGTGAAGCAGGTGAGCTGGCTTCCATTGAGCATAAATTTAAAAAGTAACTTGGTTCTTCTGAGATGTCTAGAAGCTGAAATTCACCATGAAGTTAGATCATATATAATCCTGGAGTAGAGCTTGAGCCATGAAAATCAGTGAATTCTGTTGTATTTTAATAAAATAAGTGGTTTCAGCTGGCTCTGACTGCAATTAGACGTCAGAAAACAGATACATAAGATACTTAGAACAGAAGTCCATCTAGGCTCTGTGAAAATGGCCAGTATAACCGAACCTTCCTCTGGTTAATATATGCTCACAGCTTTTGGCAGACAGTGGTCACAGACCCCTAAACTGGAGGTTGCCTGTGGACTGTCACACTTAATAGCCACAGGTAAATTTGTTCAGTCCCTTTTTTAAATCTCCTTGAATCTTTGTGAGCGCAAAAAAGACAGAAATGAAAAGTAGAAAAGGTTTGTAAAATAAAATTCCCTGTAAAAGGGGAATTTTGGCTTTGGGAAAAGACTAATGGGCTGTCTGTACATAATAAAATATTAAAATAATATTAATAGAATATTACTATAACAATAAAATAATAAAAATAAATTAAAAATAATAATAAAAGAATATTAATAATATTAAAATAATAAAATATAAAATATGTCTGTACATAATAAAACAGGGCTGGGACATGGGGTTGGACACTGGCCCATAGCAAACAATCTTGTTTCTTGTTAACACACTCCCTGTGATTACCTTTTCCTTTTATGCCTGGGCATGATTCAGCGTTAGATAGTTTGGACATGGATGCAGCATTTCAGGAGGGGAAGAGAGTGATTTTGGTGTGTGGAAAGGAGCTGTGCCTCGGGGTCAAGAGAGCAGCTCATCTCCTTTATATTTAGTAGTATGGTTGTATTCACATTTGGCTAAGGGCTGTCTTTGGAACTGAGAGCAAAGGAACCATCTACTGTTGTTTGATTTCTGCTGTATTCTGACAAACAGGTCCTTGTATGTTCTTTGTAAATTAACAGCTTTGCCTTACAGAAACACTTGGCTTTATCCTCCTTTTATTTCCTAATGCAGATGGTTGTCAAGAGTCTCTAAACTGACGAATGAAAAAGTGAAATGGGGAGGGTTGTCCTATTGACTTGCCCTTCATCCCACCATGTGTCATACAGTCTTTTGGCAAGTCTCTTCTCAAACTGCCATGTCATACTGATTCCCTCCGCTAACATATCCCTGTCATATCCTCTGTAAGGATGAAATAGGGAAAATTCCTCAGAAGTCTAAACTAGTGCTTACTTCCAGTAGTCTGGAACCCCAAAGGCTGCAGTACATTTAGATACTAGCCAAAAATTTGTAGGTTTAACCAGCATGGCACTGATAATGGCATTTAAAGGCTGTAGCATCTTCCTGTTAGGCTTTTCTAACAACAGTGGCATTAACATTTCCCTTCTGAGATACGAGGCAGTAGGCAGAAAGACTGAGAAATGTGGTTGTTCAGAAAGCACTGCATGTGTTTCCTGCAAAATCCTCAAAAAAATAAGGTTTTGTGAACGTGTCTCACTGCAAGCGAATCCATTTTTAATGTATACCGTTTCTCAGCACCAGCCTGGAAGGACTAGTTCACTTTTAAACAGGGATGAAAGCATATAAAGAGTATAAGTGAACATTGAGACAATCCCACAGGTGATCTTTCCTGCAAGACAGAACGCTATGGCCAAATTCCAGTAGAGTTAGCTATGTTCTGTCTAGCAAAATGCTTCCTGCAGTTTCAGCTGGATACTGTAATCTGTTCTAAATGCTGTAGAGTGCTTTGAAGACAATTAAACAGGTGCTGTGTTTTACATCAGAGATGGCTGCGTTTCAGCAGTGGGTAAAATAGTCCGCGTATATGCCACAAAGCATGCTCTGAGATCAAAGATGCTATAAAATAATTTTATGCTTAAATAAGGGTATAGAAAGCAAACAGTTGTTATTTTTCATTTTCCTGAAATGACAAAATGCTAATTTCTAAGTTTTGACATGGATGATTGAGATTTCTGCCTATACGTGAGAAGCAAGATTGTAAAAGCTAGTTTGAACATGAAAAGTTTACAATAACTTTGTAAAACTAGTAGGAGAAAGGAAAAGAAAGCTGCAGGGAGGAAGAGAGAGGGAAAAAAAATGGTGCTGTAAGTACTGAGACATACTTGGTGGTGAGGTATTAGGGATTGCTGCCTCTTTCCTCTTAACTTGTCACTTGACTGTAACAAAAGAAAGACACCTAGAAGACAGACAATCCAAAACACCTTTTCATAAATTCAGTATTTATGCATGGGACAGTGGCTGTCATGCTAGTGTGCCCATCTGCAGCACGGTGATTCTGTCACCTCGGGAATACTGCTTGCTGTGTGAGGCTTGATATCCTTGAGAATTAACAAAATCCTGAACTAGTTAATATTCTTAGTATTGGAAGTTGCCTCTTTTTTGGGACAAATAAGGCTACTGTTGTTCATATAGCTTATGATTTTCGAGGATCCCAGGCTCAGCAGGTGTGCTGGACAACCACAGATATCCACGTCGTTTTGAAAGAAGTCATTTGTATTCTGACTTCCCTTCCTCCATTTCTACCAGCAGTTTGACTTAGGTGTGATTGATGTACCACTTCGCAGAGTTTTAGTATTAGCACAATGCTCAGAAAAATCCATATATGCAATAGTTAGCAACTCAGGAGAGGCCATGTTTTTTGATTAGAAAAGAGTGGTGTACTTTGAAAGTTCTCGTAAATCTAGGCACAGAAAATTGTGAGGCAATGTAAACACTGAGATAAATGTAGAATATTTCTTGAATCTTGTGGAAAATAAAAACTGGAGAGATAGTCTAAACAGCTATGTTCATAATATAACTGTGGCTTGCATAGTGGTTGTTGTGGTTTAACCCCAGCAAGCCACTTGAAGGTTAATAATTTCAATGCTTGTGATTCTTCACTCTGTAATCTGTTATCCCTTACCCCATTTTTCATGTCTCTCTAAAACAGGCACTGAATCCTGTTAGAAAGCTGTGGTCTCCTACTAATAACGTTGAGGAGACGGTGGAAAATGGTTGGGCTTTGTGTTGCTTTGCAGTCGTGCAGTGGGATGGATGATGCTACAGGCGATGGCAGCGGAAGAGAGCAAAGCTTTTACAGCACAGTAAGCAGTTCTGACATCAAACTGATCAATGACTTAGCCCACACAAAAGGCTCGCGTTTCAGCTTCCAAATGCAAAATATTCTAAAAAAATAACGGTACACATCACGTCACGTTATACTCGTTCTTTTACAGTCGCATTTTATGACCAAAGGAAACGAGGTCATTCCCAATTTACGAGATGACTGGAGTTTTGCAGTTTTGCGGGGTTTAGTGAGCTGACAACGGAGGAGTATAAATGATGAAGACTCAGGCGATACCACATCAGAAGCCTTCTGTTTACTGACACTCTCCATACAGTCTGTAACCTATATTTTTAAAATGTCTTTTCAGCAGTTTGACTCTAAGGCTATTTTTTATAGTCTCCAGCACTTAATCCTTGCGTACAGTCGTAATCCTCTGTTTACAATACCAAAATTAAAAACTGTAGAGATGACTATTATCTCACAGGAGAAAAATATGAAATGTGTGAGGAGCGGGCATCAATGAATAGCTTAGAAGCAACGATTTCATTTCCAGAGGAAAAGGTTTCTGTCCACAAGATGTTTAGTGCAGGCATTTTTCTTTCTAGCTTGAAGTAGGGGGAATTCACCAATTAAGAATCACAAAGTCAGTGAGTCTTTAAAGGACTGCTTAGCAATGGGATTGTGGAGAATAAAATTCACAGGCAAAGCTGGTGAAGTTTTACATAAGCTTTTAAATCTAATGAATAAAAAAGGGCCAAGATTTTGGTTAACGAAGGCATTTACATAACTTTTGAGATTGATATTAATTTTACAGGGAGATTTAATTAACTCATTAGCAAATGACAGCGAAATCTAATAAAAGATTTCTACTAAATCTTGTAATTCGTTTCTGCAGCTTGGCTAGCAGTGATGCAGAAAGTGAAGGAACTATTTGCACGAGGGCAAATAATAACTTTGGAGACACAACTTGTGCTGGATTTCCTGAAAAGTGTTTTCAACCCAAAAAGATAATTTAAAAAACATGCACAAACTCATCTCAAGGATCGCAAAACTAGAAATGGAAATTTCAATTCAAATTCCTGTAAAGGTCATGAGGGTAAGACCCCCACCTAATATCAAACAGTGCACAGCATTTTGAAAGAAAATCACTATATTCTTCAGGTCTGTTGAAACCTGAATGTCTGCAGAGGCAAAGTTTTAATTCATTTCTGTGATATCACCATATCTTCAAACTGAAATGACTCAAACTACAGGCAGTTACACAGTTCACCTGAGATGCTTATTTGGATTTCGTGAAAGCTTAAGTTCCAGACTATCTGGTATGCATTTTTCTGTAATTTAAAAGGAAAAAGACTCCTATCAGTTCTATAATATAGTACAGAATATAGTATTCAAGATCCAGATACGTAAATATAGCCCTCTTGCCCCCAAACCATTCATACACTGAAAGAACCAAGAATATTGATACTTTGGTTGTCAACAGAGAAAAACTGTTGAAATTTTGTTGTCATTATTGCTGGAGCTAAAGGTGAACTACTTTAATCAAGAAAATATTTTGCTGTATGATTTCTGTGAACCCTCATGTAGTATCATGAGTCATAATAATGTCTTTCATAAACAAACAAAGCATCATAATTTTGGTCTTCATAGTGAGCAGAAACAGTTCAATTTTCACCTGGAAACCCAGTATGCCCTTGTTAATAAAAACATCAGGGACGTGACGTGTGCTCTATGTGACACATTGTTTAGAGGGGTGAAACTGTCTTTTTCAGCATCTTGATAGCAAGAGAGAGGTAGGAAATGCTGTAAACAAGTAGAGCTTACATTTCCAAATGGAGCCTGGGAGGAGAAAATTAAGAAGTATTTAATATTTCCAGCAAAATCCATGTGAAAAAAAAATCTGGCTGCTTTTCTGTCCTCTGAAAATCTTAATCCAGCTTGAGAACACTGGCGATAGTGCGTCAGAAGTGGACTGTCTTTTTCAAAGATCTGCCTACACCATATCTGGAATTTTATTTCGTACCTTTTATCCTGAGCTGAGTAAAACATATTAGGGTTATATTTTTTGAATCATAGTTGAATCCCTCAGTACTTCTAAAATGTCCCATAGAGAAACGATTCAAGAACACAGTGAAATACATATTGTTTTCACGCACTTCTAAATACAAGAAGGTTGATGATTGCTGGTGGGCTTAAAATATTTAGTATTTAAAACTAAATAAAATTATCATAGCTTTCCTTTAATTATTTGAAGCCTAATACAATTACCTGCAAGTTGCAGGCAAGGTGCCCTTCCTGTTAAGGGGTGTGACTTGCCATTCTGCTGCTTAAGCAGTGTAATGCAGAAATAATTACAACTATACAGTTTTTTTCTGTATTTTACAGCCGTCTGTCCCAACCAAGCGAAAATTCTGTTCTGAGGTTTTCTCTTGCACTGGTATGTCCCTAGCCAAGCTTCAGCTCTCCTGGCGTGGAATGTATTACCCACTACACACTGACTTTTAAAAAGCACCAAGACATTAAACCATAACAGTAAAAACTACTAACACGAAACCGGAAAAAAATGGATACATCTCAGCCAATTTGTCAAAGTGCTGGTGGTGTTAAGGCAATTAAATAGCAATAAGAAAGCACTAAGGTCCATCATTTTTAGCCTTGGAAATCAGTTTTAAATTTATAACTACAATAAAATGATTTAAAATCTATATAAAAAGAGATGGTTTGACAGAAATAGGAAGATGCTGAAGAGAATATTGCAGAGGTCACAAGTGGGAAGCTGAAGAAACTGCATTTCACATATACTTTTTTATTGACTTTTTGCTTTTGATGGACTAGCAAATTATTGTTTCTTTGTTTTCTTATGAAGATAATACATAGTCAATCTGTCACAAATAAGGAGAAAAGTGACAAATGGAACCCACCTCAGCCAGTGCTTAGGGAAAATACTTGTCTTTTTTGGGGCCAGATGGGATGCCATAGGGCTATTTGCAAGAATTAGGTGGTTTTTTTCTTTAATGTAACATATAATGCAGGGAAAAAAAAGGGGGTGAAAAATACATTCTCTAGCTTGAGAACATGGTTGCTGTAGAGAAATGCCTGCTGCCTGTGTTCTTATTTCTCATAAGGTTTCTTGCAGTCAAAAGGGGGAAGGAAAGGGTCAGAGGAGCAAGGAAAGTAGAAATATTAATGCATGACTTCAGCAGTGTGCAGTCAGTAATAACAAGAAAACTTGTCTAATAGATAGACAGTAACAGATAATTTTAAAGTCGTTAGCTTTGTCAATAGAAATAAACCCAATACACCAATAATTAGCTTGTTGCAGCTTCTCGCCTATTTTAGACTGTTTAGGAAACAGACTTCTGCAGATCTTAAATCTGATGCAAGGGATGACCACTTGAGGCTGCAGACTGTTAATAATACTTTTCTAAATTATCTCCATTGGGAGCTCTTTTTCTTTTACTGCTACATGCACATTTTACAGATAATACAAGCCATTTCGTGAAGGGCACTTCAACAAAACCCAGCTTGAATTTATACCATGTTTTCCTGGAAGAATTTAAGTGGAGTTTTAAAATAAAGTGCTAAATTTTAGGTCTGGAGAAACTTAATTAAATGACAGTCACTTTGCAAATGGCTTTTGCTCATTATAGTCAAATCATCAAAATCAGTTTAAAGGCAAAGCATGACTTGCGTGATTTGCACAAGAGATGTATCATGATTCTTTTGGTTTGGATAGATTAATTTTACTCACGTGGTTAAGCTCTGCTCTGGACTGTGAGATTTTCGATTCATTGTTCAGTGTACTAAGGATGCAGACGAATTATTTCATGAGTTAAAGGGAAACAGCAGATAAAGTTAGTGACACGCACATTTTTTATCTGTAGTATGAAGAATTAAAAATATTCTGATTAATTTAAAATATTAAACTTATCGCTGGAGATTTTGTTAAATGACTGATACAAAATGAAACATTTTGGAATGCTTCCTTTTAATGAATTGTTAGTATGTTAAAGAGACAAGTCCCTAGGTTGCAAATGACGTTTTGATCCACAGAAAACTTGTCCATCAAGTCACTTCACATAAATTCAATGGTTCATTAGTATCATGAATGGATATTTTGGGCTGAACAACAAATTCTCATTTCAAAGGGTTTAGAATATAGACCAGCTTAGACACTTTAATTCTTTTGAAAAATTGATAGAGACTTGAAAAATACGTACTTTGTTGTTTAACAGGGTACTGGATATAGCCATACTCTAAAAGCAAAACAGCCTGTGAGGATGATCTAGAGCCTGGGAAAGCAGACTGCAAAAACACACTGAACTGGGGACATTCAAGCAATCTTCTTTTATCCGGAAATCTAACCGAATGTCTTGCTGCTGGCAGTCTTTCATGTTTGTTTATTGTTAAGATACATGTCTGAGCTATGCAGAAGAAGCTGTTTGCAGTTCTTGTGTGCTTTTGATTCTTCAGAACTCATGGTTATGGTTTCTTAAGTGAAATAAATGGCCAAATTTTTCTCTTAGCAAACTGCTTTCTCTATCAGTTAGTTTCATAAATGATATGACCTCTTCCTAAAAATTTTACATGGCTTATGTACATACACGAATGTAGAACACTCCCTTACCATGTATTAGTTTTCTGTGCTACAGTTTGCTTTCTAGGTTTAGAACAATGGATTTCAGAATCAGATTCCCAGATCTGGATCTCTTTTCATAAGAACTCTGTAATCTGGCTCCAGATTTTCCATCTTTCCTTGCAGGCTCAAATGCTTTCCTAGGAGTTGTAGGTTGAGGGAACCTCTATTAAGAAATTGAGATATCAGACTGTAGACTTAGATTTGCTGAAGTCCAAGCCCTGCTAGTATGGACTTCCTAGTAGTTTCTTGCAGGTATGATTAATTGCCTATAAATAAATTTTGGACTGTGCAGTATGTTTAGAACAGACAACAAAACACAACACAGTATCCCAAAGCAGTGTTCCTTGATGATTTTCATTCCTGTTGTGAATTCCTAGATGTATGGGAAATGTCATGGCTATAAATCCCTTGAGCTGATCAGCAGTCCCAGAGGCAAACAGAATACATTGGATTTGTAAATATTTCTTTCAAAACATAACACGATATCATACAGAAATGAGCTCATTTGTGTGATGCTATCCTTTCTCCATGCATATCGTTAACTTGAAACATACAGGAAATTAAATGGAGGTAAAGGTAAGGAAGGCCCAGGCAAACTGCTTCAGGTGGTTTAAAATAACAGTGGCTTGATCACGAGTACAGAAGAAAGTACGTCTGACTCCTGAAGCATTGACTGAAGTACTCTCAAGCCTGAAATGTGGAATCATCGACAGTTCTACCCTGAACACATTAGAGCAAGGAGGCAGAGTGGAGGAGATAGGAAAAGACTGGTTTACATAGATGAGAAACTTCAGATTTTACCTCAGTTGCATTGTGCTCTAGAGATAAAGCTGGAAAGCTAAGGTTGAATGTATAAAGGTTACAAATACTATCTAGGTATAAACACCATTTATTGTTTTTACTCTTCCTCTGTGCACTTTGGGCCTTGGAGGAATTAGTGTTTAATTCGGAAGATATCATTCCTGCCTTGCTGCAAGTTTACATCGTCCTGGACTTGGCAAACATACTAGAATTTAGTGAAACAAGTATGGGAACGAAGGTTGAGAATCAGGAGGTGCAAGAGATTCGCAAGAACAATGGTGAAATCTCTTGCTTCGACTCAAAAGTGAGGTATTAAGAAGTCAGATGTGTTAAGGAGGGAGCAAATGGAGTCTCTAGTGCAGCTTGCTTGGCAGTCAAAAGAATGTGATTATAACAGCTTTTTAGTGGGGTGGAAATATCCAATTTCCCCAAAGACCAATCTGGCTCAGCAATGCAGACTTTCTGACTTCATATTCTAATGCTTACTTCACAAGATGCCTCATTTCTCCTTATGTAATGAACTGGAAACAACATTGTTTCAGAGCACAAAATGCAAGTACTGCTCCATTAGACAAAACAATTCTCCAGGAACTTACCAAATAGAAAAAGAGAGAAAACTGGCCCTACAATCTATATGTGAGAAACGTCAAATTTTAAATATTAAATAGCTGTAGAGAAGATAGTCAAACATATTACCGTCACTGAGACAATCTGGAGAAAACAGTGTGGCTGCGATGACCATACAGACCCTTTAAAAATGAAATAGAAATTGAAAGGGCTGACAGTTGGGAATATCAGTATGTTGGAAAAGAAAAGCAGCCCTGAAGGAGAATGAGGTTTATCAGATGTTGAAGGACAGATGATAAATTCCGTATTACTTAAAGCCGTTACTTACGCCAAAGGCATATGAACTGCAATGTAGCTATAACATAGTATACTGGTTTATGCATTATGAATGTAACCATTAGGATAAAAGCCTTCCAGCACTGTATACAGACAGTTATGTTACTGCACAAAGTCAGTCTTTAGTAATTATGAAGAATCTAAGGCAATTCACAATCTATATTCATACTGTAATTTAAGCCTTCTGGGTTGGGAAACAGTTGTCTGCAATCTATTGTAAAAGAGGAAAAAAGCAAAAATACTACATAGGCTAATACAAGATTAAATGAGAAAGTAGGGAAGAAGAAGGAAAATAGAATTATACAAATAAAAATAACAGATTAAAACAGAAGGAGATGTACGCAGTAACAGAATAACCTGAGATTTAATGGATAATTATCTCCCTTAGACTAGGGGCAGTCAAAGTAAAGAAACCAGAGAGGCACTGGGTGTTTGGGTTTACAACAATCAGTCTGGAACGTTATTATGGAAAGCTGAGTGGGGTAATATTCTTTATTCCTTATTCTACAGTGACCCTTTTTAATAAGAGTTTTCCTCAGTCTAGTATGGTGTTCCTACTAGGTAATATGCTAACGACCTACCAAAAGAAAACTACTGTAGCTGAAAATCGAGCTCTTTCACAGGGAGGATGAAGCAAAAGAGTAAGAACTAAGGCTGACATAATTCAAGAGATAGCTGAATAAAGCATATTAGGGTTATACTTTTTGAATCGTATTTGAATCAATCAGTACTTTCAAAATGTCCCATAGAGAAATGATCCAAGAACACAATGAAATACATATTCTTTTCAGGCACTTCTAAATATAAGGAGGCTGATGATTGCTGGTGGGCTTAAAATATTTAGAGCTAAGGCTGACAAAATTCACGAAACAGACGCTTTCTGGTTTCTGTTAGGATGCTTTGGGACTCTCTAGCTGTCGTGTGCTGGCTGAGAAAGGACGTCTCGGCATGAAGAGATCTCTGGGTTATATGACACTCTTGCTTGCTGTCTTCCTGGACCTCTGAGACAATCACTTGCTGGCATCATAGCCTTCAGTCAGCTCTGATTTATGTTGTGATGAGCAGGTTCTCCTGACAACACCACGACTGCAGTACTGCAAGTGATTTATGATCATGTTAGCCCCTCTCCTCTGGTCTTTTACTGGATACATGTCAGCGGTTCCTGAAGAACGAACCTGTAATCTTTAGGAAATTGCAGCAGAAATGCCAGGCTCTAGTACCGAGATACAGTTTTAAAGGAAAAGGACTGGTGCATTACTGTTTCTTCTGAGTTCCTTATCGATAGTAAAGGAGTGTGCGTATATCACTAAAAATCTTGTATACAGTGGTGTTTTTTGATGGTTTTTATTCCATGCATGAACTAATCACACTACCCAAGTCTGATTTAGTTTTACTGAAACACAAAGGAATGTACTTATGAATAATGATTCCTATGACTAGTACCTAGTGAAATGTCTTTCATTCCAGTCAACAACTGGAGAGAATTTCCTGCTACAAATTGACTATTTCATCAGTGAAATTATGAAAGAAAACCTCTTATTTCACCTTACAGAATCACTGATTGTTACTTCAGCACTTATTTTTTCCTGCCCGTGATACAGATTCATGGATATCCTGTAATTAAAGGAATATGCCCAAGAATACGAACATGGGTTCTGCCTTTGCTCTTGAAGTAATATATAAATTACTGGTTACTCACAGGAATTGAAAAGAACACTTAGAATTGAGGAAACTGTACTGCAACTTTTTAAAGAGTTTTGTAAAATATAATATGAATTTCTAAAAATGTGTCATCATTTCCATCAGTACTTTGGTACTTGCATCGTTACGTGATCAAATATCGTTGACTTCAAAGATATTTAATTGTGTTTTAGTGGGTTTCTGAAATAGGAGCACTGAGGTAAACCTTTCCAGGCAAATGTGTCCTGTCCCATGCAAAAGAGAAGAGCACTTCCAGAGGACAGCAACACCCACACTTTCCGACCAAGACCTTGCAGTGCTGTAGGAGGGAGGATATATTAGTGAGAATGGCTGATGTTGTTTTAATACAAGTAACATCCTATCAGTTGAAATATAAGTACTCTAAGAAACTTTTCTTGGGAAACAGAGGGAAATTCACTGCTTTGTACTATGTTTTTTAAAAAATACAGTATAAGCTATCATCTTTTGTAATTGAGGCAACACTAACAAAGAAATTAATGAACTGGAAGTGACTTAAAACCTAAGGGGAACATAAGGCATGCCAGTTATGTTCAGAATAACATTCTTGAACTTCAGGCCACACATAATTTATGACACTTTGCACAGTACTGACTTGATCACTTTTTTCCTTTCTTTTCCATAGCACAGTATTTTAGATCTGCTCAATCCTACCTACACATTTGATCAGATAGCCCAATGCATAGTTACGAGTAAGAACTTTGTAATGCTTGGATGATAAATTCAGAAAGTGATTTTGAAGACTTTAGAGCCAAAGGGAAGAGCCGCATGGCCTGAAGTCTTTGTTAGTTTGAGACAAATTTGTTCATTTCCCATTTAAGAAAAAGTTCTTATGACATCCTCCGTCAGCATAAAGCACTCAAAGGCAATCAGTTTCACCTGTATTTCTAAGATGATGCAGGGCCACGAATTTATCATGCAAGTATGTTAAATTGTTCAGTTTTGGAGGAATAGAATATATGTCTGTTTGAGGTTTTGTCTATAGTTTATTTTCGGTGATTCTGTGATAGTTCTGATGAAGGTGGGGAGCAGAAGATTTGTTTCTGGGTAGAGGGAGTGAACTGGGAAGGAGAAGGGTTTGTGAAATATCTGAGAGACTTTTCCTCTATTCATATGCGATTGAAGGGGGGGGAAATCCCCCAAAATACCATTAAAATGAACTATGTTCTTAGAGGGGAGCAGAGTGATAGAAAGCAAGCTTTCTTGATACAGCTGACAAGAAACCAAGACGGAAAAGTCAGAAACTATAGACTAGGCTCTGGTCTACTAAAACCAATCAAACAGACCTGTGCTATCTTAGTATAAATAAGCTAGCTGTGCCTCTTAGCTTCTCCTTAAATCAGTAGTTAGTTGATAAATTTTTAATCTTTTTTTTAAGACACTGCTGGATGTGTATCTTTGTGTTTGTATGTGAGCTCAGACTATGAACTGCAGAAATGGCATAATGAGGGTTAATGGAGCTCTCAGGTTCATGTAACTCATATGAATTATAAATAACTTACTAAAACAGAGGAGGCTCAACAAAATCAAACCTAAAAATACTTCATGCAGAGTTCATAACAGACTAAATAACACTTCCAGACAGCTGCAATGTAATTTTGCCAAACTGAGATAAAATAAATGCCAAGGATGTGTCAGAGTGAACAAAGCAAGGGTCCCTCCTGTGTCCCTTTACAAGTATTTTTTGTATGTTAATTCCTTTAGTAAACAGGGATGGAATAGGAATGGGAAGATCAAGACACATTAAAAACCAAACTGAGCTCTGGACCACTCCCTCCCTCCTCCAGCTGATGCAGGCGTATACATTCCTGCCATCTCTCATAATTTGAAGTCAAACACACAAACAGCATTCTCTGCCTTATTTTGGTAAACATTGGAAGCATTATGAACTCAGCATTATATTGTGAAATCAGCTGTGTGACTGCTGAGGAAACTAAGGAAGAATGAGTCCTGTTCTTTGTTCTTCCCACAGAGAGCTATACAGAATTTCAGGGCAGGGAGGAATACAAAAACGGATACAAGCTTGCCTCTTCTCTCCCCAAGATATCTGCTACTGAAAATGAGCCAGTGTGACGAGAATAGTAAATACTTTCTTATGTTAATAGCAATAATTAACATCTTTGGGAGGAAAGGGAGAAACAATTCTTTCTCGGTGTTGTTCACGTAATAGTAAACCAATCTAATGCTCATTAAGAATTGTATCCCCAGGGCATAATTTGGAGGTAGACGACCTATATAGTTTCCAAAGGCTTAATCTCATAAAGAGAGGAAGAATGGTCTTAGATCACCTGGAAATGAATTGTACTCTCCACACTAGAAAAGCTCGAAGGATTTGGAACACAATTTTCATTAAGGACAAGGGATCAATTTCTGTCACTTGGCAAATAATTCTACTGCACTTTCATCTTTTCGGGTTCAGTCAGTAAAGAGTAGACTAATTTTGCAGCGAGGGTTTCCCGATAGGCATGCTGTGGAAACTCCACAGAGGTGGAAGCTGTCCCAGCAGCGCAGTTAATCAGCCATCTCCCAGGTGCCATAGGAGCTCCTCAGAGGGACTCCACAAAACTACTTCATATGGGTTAACTGTAGGTTATCCAAGCTCAGGTTCTTTGTTCAACCAAATTTTAATTCACAGAAAAACATTAAGTATTTAGGTACCGAGCAAGTCTGACTGAACTCTTTTCCATTTCATTGTCTTTCAAATGGCTCCTTAATTTCTCTTTGGTAATAATAATGATTTTAATTTAGACAGATAATCTAAGGATGTTATAGTATTTTAACGGGGTCAGTCTAGCCCAGCAAAAAAGAGGAGTTCTAAAATCCCGTTACCTCCCATACGATATGAACAGTGTGTGTGCTTGTTATGGATATGAAACTACAGTTAAATTCCTAAAAACCCGGAGTGACTGCAATAGAGGTAGAACTGAATGTAATGTCTCTTGATTGTAGTTGAATACTCCTGTGATGAAATCTAGTCCCTAAGCTGTAGGTTTGGTATAAAAAGGATATCCTATATATGATATAAATAAACCTTCTAAGTGACTCTCAGTAGCCTGTCTATATGCTACTTCACAATGTATGGAGAATATATGTGCATGCATGAGACAACATCACATAAATGCACTCTGTTTCTAGATTATGTACAATAAATACTAAACACTAGGTAACAACATACTATTTCACCATTAAACATGGTAAAGGCAATCATATATTAATAATATGAAGCAATTGTTATGCAGAGCTAAATCCCTAAATTCTTATTCAGTTAGACAGGTTAAGGATTAAGGATTTTGCTCCGTATTGTCTGTTCACCAAGGATAATTCCTTGGTTGCAAGTGTGCATGGTAAAAGAAATCATGTAGTCTGCCACTGTGTACAGAAACAAAAGATACCATTCTGTTTTTCACACTCTGCTATTGCACTGTTCTCAAAATAGTCTCTGAAAATTGAGCTAAAAAAAAAAGACATGAATTCAAAACTACCGTATCTATGTTCTGTAGTTTTCCAGTCCTGGTGTTAGCAAATAATGAAACAGCATCTGCATGGTAACTAATAGAAAAATGACGAGAAAAATCCTTACCAAGTGTAAATGATGTTTAGCTCCATAGGCCTTTCTGTGTACGAAATGCAACTCTGAGCCTGCCTTAAGGTGGTTGTTAGTGGTGACTCTGAGTCTTAAATGTCAGCGTATTATGCAAGTTTAGCTGTAGTCTTGAAAAGTACTGAGCCCCGTTGTGTCTTTTGATATCTAGGAGTAAACCTGAAGTGACTGTCTTCAGGATAGTACCTTGTTTACACAAGTTTGAGGGATGTCAGAATTTTGTTCCCTGGACATTGCTTTTGCTCATTGGTTCACCAGATAAATAGAACGAAAACACTCAGGATGATCTATCCTTTCCAAAGCATAATAATTCTGTTTATTGTCGGGGGCGCGGGGGGGGGGGCGGGGAGTAATCTTTGTACATGCCTGGTCAACTCGGAGCAACCTGTCATAATGGATGTGTTTGTCGGAGTGTGTTGATTTATTTGAATATTAAGGTCTTACTAGAATAAAATATTTATGCAGCAGTTTTACATAGCTAATGATGAACAGGGAGTAAATAGCAGCAGCATGATTTTCTTTGTTAAAAATCTTTCAAGCAGAGGAGAAAAGGCAATTGAGGATTCCACTGTACACAACGCAGTTAGATTTCTTTTTAGCACTAGAATGGGTCCAGCTCCTGGCTCAGCCTGACCTCTCTGAGAACCTCTGGTGACAGAAATGGCTCTAAAAAATGTCTTGATATTTCAGCTTAGGATTCCTTTAATGAGGAGGAGGGAAGGAGGAAAATGGGGGCAAGGTTGTTAAATAATGGTGGCCTAATTCTGTCTCATCTCCCTAGCTTTTTAGGGCTGTGTGGGTGTCAGTCCCAGGCACAGCCAGTAATTACTGGCTTGGGGATGGCAGGATCGCTCTAGGACTCAGTTACACCCCAAAATTATGATAAAGAATTTAGTTAGGGTCAGATCCTCAACTGGTATAACTCTGCCTGTCTGACTTCTGACAGTGCTCAGGGGCTGCAGCATCCCTCAGGTAGAAGTAGAGACCAGAGATAAAGTAATTTTATGCTATCCTTGTGCACGGTATACAACCTGAATGGCCAAAGCGAAATGGCTTATCAGAAGGGTTACAAGTTCTGGCATCCTCAGTATAATTCTGTTTTCTTGATTCAAAATATCTGGAGTCCACAGAATCATCCAAGCAATATGCTGCCTGCATTGATCTGCTGTGGATGGCTCGTCCACTTAAAATACAATCACTTTGTCTGGTATTAATGAAGAAATTAACTTTAATTCCCATTCTCGCTTTCCTGCAGCTCATACATTGGCTTTTACAGTTCTCAGCTTCAGAAGTTTCTTTTTCCCTTTCATGAATCTTTGGAAATGGCAGAGCAAGAATAGAAAAATAGCTAAGAAATCCAAACTTGGAGAAACTTTCAAAAAGGGTTTTGTTTTGTTTTGTTTTTTTCAGGCAGTAAAAGAAAAAGAGTACTGAAATAGGAAAAAAAAAAATCATTCTTTTCCCCAAGGGCTTGATTTGGAGTGCATGTGATTGATTGTATTTTTCTGATAAAATGTCTTTATAACTCTGCAGCATGAATAAATAAAAACTGTAAACCAGTTCTGCAAGACAGAACTTTTAGGATCAGATGCCCCTCTGATGTTCTTTGGTCATAAGTCAATCCTTAGCCTTTGCCTCTGTTTCCCTGCTGCAGTGCAGATATTGTTTGCAGCTACATTGATCCTTGGGCAGAAACACTGGCCTAGGTGTCCTGATGTTTTTTAATTGTACCTCAGGCTAACTTAATTCCAACACATTGCTTTTCTAGCTATAGAATAAAGAAGTTTTGTGCATTGAGATTGTGCTATACAAATCCCTTGTGAACCCCATAATAACAGTCATCTTGTTTACTCTGTTTACTCTTACTCATATGGAAGTTATCTGTTGTTTCTTCTGCCTACTGTATGATTTCCTCAAAAGAAAAAAATCTGGACAGAAACAGAAGAGGATGGCTTAGCAGTTCCCAAGAACACAATGAAAGATTTACTTGAAAAGTAGAGTTCAAAGCAAATCCATACACTGGATCCATTCATAAATACATATTCATAGCAGGCCTACAGCACATTTGTTTCCCAGGTAGACAAGAAAACATGGACGTTACCTTGAGAAGTTTTAGTAACATTTTTTATATTACTAAAAGGCTATTGGGTCTCATGAAGTTCTGGAAAGCACCTTCTGGTCTCTCTGTATACTGTATCTGTTACCTGTCAGAAAGACAACTGTTGGAGCTGGGTGGACCATTCACAGAAAATATCACACGGTCTCGTTGTCTAACCACAAAGTAACTGATACCAGACTGATGTCCTTAATTGTTTTTGACAAAAGCTGTGGTATTGACCCACCTGAAACCTTGCCTTGAAGTTTCACTACAAATCTGTCTCTGAAAGCATCCAGCATTCCAGTTTATATGGTTAATTTTGACCAGTCAGATTAGTCATATGTGCTTAGTTTTGAATCCTGACAGGACAAGTATTTCTAGTGTAAATGCTTGTCTGAATTTAAGAACATGAATTTCTGAAAACACTTAAGCTCGCAACTGTGAAGTTGTATGTATATCTA
Organism: Nipponia nippon; assembly: GCF_047370975.1. NCBI lineage: Eukaryota > Metazoa > Chordata > Aves > Pelecaniformes > Threskiornithidae > Nipponia > Nipponia nippon. The sequence continues at coordinate 42,466,806 of NW_028262369.1, forward strand.
TGCTATTGAAAATCTAATACCAAAAATGGTCTTGCAAATGAACAAAGTGAAAGCATAAGTATGGATACTAGTTTGCTTGTTGGTTTTTTTTTTAATCTTAGTGGAATATCCTGATAATATTTGTTTAAGTCTTAGTACAATGTGAGAGAATACTAAGAGTTAGAAATGCTATTTCCTCTCTTGGTAGCAGCATAGAAAATGCAATCTCACCTTAGAATAGTATTGCTATTTTCATTTATGATGATGACTAATAAGATGACTTCTATTCACGCGCATCCATCTACCTATCTATATAGACCCATCTTGGAAAGATCTATACATTTAAATAAGCAAAAATAAGCAAATAAAACTGAAAAAGTATTTTAAAATCCAAGCATGTAATTTCCCCCCTTGTCCTTTAAAATGCATTTATGTAATTGTGCTCATTATTTAAACATATGAATAAATGACTTCAAAATCTAGTAAATGATGTTGCAAGAAACTATAAAACTAGTAAGAAAGAGCTTTTTTCTTTGTTGCAAACTACTTGAGACTGATGGCTAGCTAAAGAGTGATAAAACCTGGGAACAGCTGTAAATCACATTGTGTAGGATTCTGTTTCAAATATATAGTAGCTTATTCCTTGCTTTGTTTGCTTTCTGACACATTTCTCAGACACATGTTGAAGGAAAATCAATCATCTTTTAGTCCTTTACTCTTCTCTGCCATTGAATAGTATTTAATATTCTTCTGTAAGTCTTCAGTGACTGATGCCTTTTTTTCCCTTTTTATCCTTGGGTCTATACAATGAGTCAGAGATTTTCTCTAATTTTTCATAATTGTATGGAATTACTTTCTAAAAAGTACAACAGGAGCATGTATTTCTTCTCCCCAGTAATCAGTAAAACAGATACTGCTTTGTAAGCATTACTTAACTCTGGGTGGTTTTGTTACAAACAACGGTAGGGACTGAATCCGAGTATGAAGAACTGAGGGAAAAAAACCGCAGCAGTGGAATGTGCTGCGCTGCATCACACTCTTCTGAGAAGTGCTGAGCACCCCATCGCATAGTTAAAAATAGTCTGTGCTGTATACTCAATAATAAGGCTAAGCAGATAATTTGATCTAAACAATTTAACAAAATTAGTTTCCTCTTTTACTAGAACCAGTCTACAGACAGAGTCCTATTTTCAGCAACATTTCTATAAATAGTTCCTGGTGTATAGCTATTTTATGAGTAATTCACAAACCTGAATGCTAAAATTTGAGCTACTTTGGATTGATAAGCCATAAAATATATTGGTATTTCTTAAATGGGTAGGCAAAATTTGTTATCCTATACAATGCAAGTACAAATTATAAACTCATATTCAAAAATATATTACAATGTTCACCTAACGTTCTCCTCTGTCATCAATTTTGCTTGCTAGAAAGGGAGTACAAACAACGTTTAACCTATGTTTGTTTAAAAATTGGAATGACTATTTGTGGAAGATTTTATTTCTATTTTCTTTCCTATCTACCAAGGACAGTGTATTAGGAAAGAAAAATATTGAATCATTTAATCTTTTTCATCCTCATTTTCTTCATAGGCATCTTGTACTGATGTTCTTGTCCAGTAAGGGAGAATCTTTGATGGGCATAGGCCTGCTGACCTAGTCACAAGTATGGTAACATTCCAATTCACAACTGATTGATGTTGCAAAGGAGATATGAACCTAGCTTTGCTGCTGTGGCCATTACTTTTTCTTTGGAGATCTCTTGGTTTTGTCCTCGGTGGAAGGCAGAGGGCGGTATAGCTGTAGGGCTTTCTTTAGGCAAACAGCAGTGTATTTTTAAATGAAATATATCTCAGTCGCAATCTACTTTGGTACTGTTAGTCTTATTTTTAATGTGCTCTTTTATTAATAGGTCAGTACCTTTATGAAAGACAAAATACTCCTCAAGATATTATCATGTTTTTTTCAGACATTTCTGTTTTCAGTGTTTCCAGGATGTTCCCAGTAGAATTATTTATTTTAATCCTACATCATATCATTTGGGTTTACTGTTATCTTCCCTTCCCAAACCTATTCTTTCCACTTTTCACAGTACCTCGTACATTTTTCACAATGTGCCCACTATTTAGCACATTCTGCTAAGTCCTTATTACTGCCATCCTTCTTCCCATCACAAGCTATCATGGTATCACAGTCTGTTCATCTGAGATTGATTTTGTATTTTATCCTATAAGAATGATATTTCATGCATTCAGCATTTATAATACAGGCATTGTTACAAACAACACAATTCAGAAGAAACAATTTTTGTGCCATGTGACAACTGAAGTAGCGAAAAAAAGCATTTGGATGCGTTTATCTGCTCAATTCTCATTTTCTAAGTTTGGGCTCTTGAGAGTGCTTGCAAGCTATTAGCTCGGGCTACAGGCTTTGGTTATAAGCCCACATAAGGCTAGTAATGGGCATCTAACCAGGTTCCCCTGTACTTTGGTTTCAATGGGAGACAAACTCAAGAAGGAGAGCTGCATAGAAGTCCCAGTGCCCACTGACCCTCACTGGACAATGAACAAGTCAAGCCTCCAGATGTACCCTAGCATGTACCTACTGCTCAGTCTAGAGGCAGTCTATGTCACCAAGAGATCTTTCACTTGTAGAAAACAGATTTTGTAAGGGAAATGTACCAGAAACTGTACCTGTTGTGCTGGTTCTCACTTCAGAATCAGTGGTGCAAAAAATTAATGGGAAGAAAGGCCCAGTGAAAATGATTATGTGCTTGCCTCTCAACAAAAAAAGACTACAGGCCACCAATACATATATATATATGCAGCTGTTCTTAAGCCTGTATGGCTCCTTCTGTCCTACACCTAAGCTGCCTGGTTATGGGAATGTCCATACTGCCACTGGGTACATACATGACTGTACAATGGTTTGCTGGAGAGGTTTTCCTCTGGCATGCCTCAAGGTAAACAGTGCAGGTGGTCTAGAAGGTAGCTTTGAATTGGATTTAGAGGTCACTTTTAAAAGTCAGCAGTGGCATAGCCTGTATCCACAGGTAGGCTTTTAAGGGCTTATTCTGAAGTTCCCATTACTTCTAGTGTTATCTTTGGCCTTGCAGCCAGTTACTCTTCAAGGAAGTTAATCTTCAAGTAGAGTCTTGTAATGAATAGACACCATGGAATAGATACTGTGGAATACTTATACTATGGAATCAGCCTTGTCATTTTGTCAGGCAAGAATTCCCCCAGCATCAATGACTGTGTGTCTGAGCATGCTGGTCCTAATGGAAACAGAAGTGCAAGGCCTTACTGACTGGAAATAGGGAGGAGGTGCTTGTTTAGTGTAAAGATGTCTCTAACAGGATGTTGCTGATTTTAAAATGCTCTGAATTCAAAGAAGAGTTCAGCAGAAAAAGCAAAGACTCTGAAATAACAGGCCTGATCTCCAAATGTGAATTGTCTGACTAGATTTTTTTTTAAAGTTTAAAATAACCAAGTAGATTATTTAAGATATTTCTTAAGCTTGTGTTTAAATTGATGGTGGGAGGTATGTTGATCATTAGTTCCTCCCGCTACAGTCAATGCTTTGTTCGAGCAGACTTGTGTTAAAAAATGGCCTCCCCAAAACAACCAATATACAAAAAAAGGGTACCTTTAGGCTGTGGTGTGTTTTTTTTTTCTTTTCCCCCCAATGCCTGTCATGAAACATTTTGGTTAAACTGATACTAATTGGAGTAACTGTTCCAGTATTTGGGTATATGCCCTTGGAAGGATAGCTCAAAGTCTTTCCAGTCCAATGAACAAGTTACTAGATCTGTCTGTTATAGACTTCTAAGTAAAATCAAACCTATATGGTGCATGAACCATAATCATGTGAATTCTTGTAATCTTGGGATGTTTTCCTTAGGTTAACAGTGCATTTGGCTTGAAATGCACTTACTTGTAGCTCAGTGGATTTGGTTTCAATTATTATTAAAAATAATAACAGAAATAACAAAATTCAGCCTATGAAGTGACATGGAGGGGACTGGAGGAATATGTCAAAGGTTAGCAAAACTCCTAAGAATCTCTCAAAACTGACAAATATAAAAAAAGTTCCTGGAAAAAGAAGCCATCCTCTAAAGACAACTGAATATGGCGAAAGCAAATGCCTAGCAGTTAAGGGGATCTGTAAGGAACGTGGCCAGCCAGAAAGCACTCCAAGATTGCAAACAAAGAGTGTGCGGGTACAGAATAACAATTACCATTTTGGAGGGAGAAGAAAGAAGAAGCCTAAGGACTTTGGTATGAAATTAACTAATAATAGCATATTTTCCGCAGAGGAAGCAAAAATATTAGAAAAGATAGATATCACATTTACTAGTTCACTTTCTTAAAAACTGCAAATGTTTGGGAAACTAACGATGACATGATACAGTACGTCTTTAGAACTGTAATTGACATTTATGACAATGGGTAAGAAGAGAGTGGTATTTTGACATGAAAAAATTTGCCTAAGAGATTAGTTTCTGGAGGTAGGGCTCCAGAATAATTAGAAAGTGAGATGATAACATCAGTTGTTCTTAAGTGTTAGAGGCTATTAAAACAGAAAAATCACAAAATACAAAAAGCATGTGTCCAAGAATACTAATGAGGAGGGGAAAGTAGGCGTTAGACAATATCTAGTTGCACATGGTTCAGGAAAATTCTGAAGGAGAAAAAATTGAAGCCTTGTTTCTATTTAACAGAAGAACTAGGCAGTTAGGGCTTTTCAGGATTTTTTTTCAATAACTACCATCACTATTGCCATCCATTTAGAAAGTGATTTGTGGAACGACATGAGAAAACATGAACTGGTCATGTCCCTTGTACAGAGATGGACTCAATGACCTAACCAGCCTTAACCTTATTTAATTTCTGTGGCATTTCTAAATGGGAGAGCGCTATAAGCAAGAACAATTCATTCTAGTCCTGACAGACACCAGTGAATGTAATATGAATGCTAGTAGCAGCTGGGTAAATTTTTCTTCTATATGAACAACAGCAGTGAACCTTAGCCATTAGTGTAGCTTTCTCACTTGACAAATCTAGAACTGGGCAAATTTGAATACTACAGCTACTGCCAGTACTGCATCAAAATCCCTTTCCTTTCATTTTCTCAAAAAATTTAAAATTCAAGGCTCTCAATATCTCCTGGTGGTTTCTTGTACAGTGGCCTTATCAGAGACATCAGGGAAGCCGTGTCATTCTGTCTTTGGAGAGTGTTTTGAAATCTCCAAGGGAAGAAGAGTGTCTCTTCTCATTCACGCCGGAGGAAACACAAATTAAGCCTACACATACCTTCCCTCTCCTTGTGCATCATATCCATCAGGGAAAATTTCATTGTCTAGTCTGACCAGTAGAGGAATACATCTGCCTGTACATCCCTCCACACACAGATGATGTTGGAGGAGCTGGAAGAGCAGATAAGTAGCGTTTGTGTTCTTCCTCATGTGCTGCTCTCTGGAGCTGGTAGCTCAGAGCGGGAGGAGGAAGAGCAGGAAGGCTACCGCTGACTGCAGTATAAATACAGGCATTTTGGGAGGAGGAGTTGTACTTCTCTGCCCACTCCAAAATTCCACAATCTAGTCTCTGCTGGCACTCACAAAAGCAAAGTTACTGCTTCATGAAATGCTTTTAATGATTGTGTGTTTCAGCCAATACAGTTTTTCATTCTTGAGTCCTTGAGGTGAGAAAGACCACCTTAGAGAAGGGAGTGCTTAGTATTTAAAAAAGATAACCACCACGGTCTAAATAAATGGGACATTCTGAGAACATTGTTTCAGTCAATATTTCCATTGAAAATTTTCTTCAAATGCATCCTCTTTTTCATTGAGAGAGAGGAGAAGAACAAGCATATATATGCTCAGGCTAAAGTTGTATTTTGCTGCTTGAAACAAAGGACAGGACATTGCTGCTAATGTGAGTATGATTTATTGTTCAGCAATGGTTTACACCAAAGCAAACACAGTGGACATAATGGAGGATGCTGCACTTCTGAAATAAATGTTTCCCATAGTGGACTTCTGACTGAAAGGACTGATACAAATGCTCAAGGTTTAATTTATAGAAAGGTTATAAAACCAAAATAAACCAGCTGCTTCCTCTGCCCTTAGTCCTTAATCCTTCACACGCCCCAACAGAAATAATTTTATAAGAAATGATTATTTAAAATAGAAGCTATATCTTTAAATCAATAAAAATAGATATAGTGAATTAAACATGTTTCATAAATGAGCAGGAAATAAACATTAGAAATAATAAAGATAACTTGTCCCTGGAAATGAGAGATTATGAAAAAGATTAATTGGTGGCATAGAGTGGATAATGTAAAATGAGATAGAGATCTTATTTTTCTTAAGTAAATATCTAGCGTTTTCCAGAGAAAGGGTCAGCGTTTTTGTCACTGCATTTTTTGGTAATAAAATCACAATCTTACAAAGAATCACAATCCATAGGCTGATAGGTATCTTTTCTAAAGAGAATTTGTGATGGTACTCTTTCATAAGCATTTCTCTGTAAAAAGCTTCTTGTCTCTCCAAAATAACAATTTACTGTCTCAGATCGTTACAATTAATAATAAATTTGTAACATTTCAGCAGAAGTTAGATCTACAAAAATAATCATAGGGAGCATAAACAACAGTATATCTAGTTTTAATTTTTTTCTGGATGCTGAAATTTGCTTTAAAAGTAGATTTTCTGAAACTTTGAAGAGCTTATGATGAAAATGATGTAGTAGGGGTCTTTGTATTTTGTAATTTCTAGTACTTCTCATTCAAATGCATGGGACCAGCACTAACCAAAATGACTTACATACAAAATTATTTTATAAGAGACACCTGAATGAATGTTCCAGCTGTGGTGCTGAGAAATATCTAAAAGCTGTTTAAATTGAAAGAAACTCTAAAGATCTCAGAGAATTGCAATAGCAATTCACTCTAGATAAGGACAACAGCAATTGTTTAAAGCCACTAGGGTACCATATGTAAATGTAAGGCCAATAATTGGAACTTTGGATGCACTGATTTTACTCTGTCACTGCAGTGAAGATATTCACATTCGCTGACTTGAACAGAATATGTACAGGGGTTTATAAGAAAGCAAGTCCAGAGGGCAAAGAAAGATCAGCAAAAGACGACGACTGCAGCACAGAAATTTGAACTCCTTGAATTGTGCTGCGTAGATTGCTGATCATAGCAGGAAGTATGGAGGGGAAATGAGGTAGAGATGTGTTGCTACACCATCTGCTAATACGGAAGTATTTATTTTAGCAGTATCTGCAGGACTAGTATAGCAGAAAGTCATTAAAAATTATTTTTATAAACTTCTTATTAAAAAGGATTAGAATGCAAATCAGCTATTTAACCTTGTGACAGCCATGACTGACAGATTTTTTGATGTCGTAAGTGAACCTGTAATATCACAGAATGTGATATATGGTGCGTACGTAACTCCAGAAGTTTTATGTGCAAATTCAGTAGACGGGTAAAGATAGAGCCAATCTCACTATTTTTATGCCTTCCTACCTTAGAGGAACTTCTCTTATTCTTTGCTTCTGGTTTCAGTATAGTTTTCTGGGCCAGGAGGGACTTCTGTAAGACTGGAAACTTTAATTTTTGTGTGATATAGTATGGAATATACCTTCCAGTTTACTCATGTGAGTGAAGTTCCAACTGACTGGAAAAGGGGAAACATAAGCCCCATTGTTAAAAAGGGAAAAAAGGAACATCTGGGGAACTACAGGCCAGACAGCCTCACCTCTGTGTCCAGCAAGACCATGGAGCAGATTCTCCTGGAAACTATGCTAAGGCACATGGAAAATAAGGAGGTGACTGGTGACAGCCAACATGATTTCACTAAGAGCAAGTCGTGCCTGACAAATTTGGTGGCCTTCTACGACAGCATTGGTAGATAAGGGAAGAGCAACAGATGTCATCTACCTGGACTTGCGCAAAGCATTTGACGCTGTCCTGCATGACATCCTTGTCTCTAAACTGGAGAGACATTGATTTGACAGATGGACCACTCGGTGGATAAGGAATTGGCTGGATGGTCGCACTCAGAGAGTTGCGGTCAATGGCCCTATGTCCAAGTGGAGATCAGTGACGAGTGGCGTTCCTCAGGGGTCGGTATTGGGACCGGTGCTGTTTAACATCTTTGTCGGCAACATGGACAGTAGGATTGAGTGCACCCTCACCAAGCTGTGTGGTGCGGTTGACATGGTGGAGGGTAGGGATGCCATCCAGAGGGACCTTGATAGGCTGGAGAGGCGGGCCTGTGCGAACCTCATGAAGTTCAACGAGGCCAAGTGCAAGGTCCTGCACAGGGGTCGGGGCAATCCCAAGCACAAATAACAGGCTGGGCAGAGAATGGATTGAGAGCAGCCCTGAGGAGAAGGACTTGGGGATGTTGGTTGATGAGAAACTCAACATGAGCCGCCAAAGTGCACTTGCAGCCCAGAAAGCCAACCATATCCTGGGCTGCATCAGAAGAAGCGTGACCAGCAGGTCAAGAGAGGTGATTCTCCCCCTTTACTCCCCTCTCATGAGACCCCACCTGGAGTACTGCATTCAGCTCTGGGGCCCCCAACTTAAGAAGGACATGGACCTGTTGGAGCGAGTCCAGAAGGAGGGCCACAAAGATGATCAGAGGGCTGGAGCACCTCTCCTATGAGGACAGGCTGAGAGAGTTGGGGTTGTTCAGCCTGAGGAAGAGAAGGCTGTGGGGAGACCTTATAGCCGCCTTCCAGTACCTGAAGGGGGCCTACAAGAAAGCTGGAGAGGGACTTTTTACAAGGGAGCATAGTGATAGGACAAGGGGTAACAGCTTTAAACTGAAAGAGGGTAGATTTAGATTAGATATAAGGAAGACATTCTTCACCATGAGGGTGGTGAGGCACTGGAACAGGTTGCCCAGAGAAGTTGTGGATGCCCCATCCCTGGAAGTGTTCAAGGCCAGGTTGGATGGGGCTTTGAGCAACCTGGTCTAATGGAAGGTGTCTCATGGCAGGGGGGCTGGAACTAGATGATCTTTAAGGTCCCTTCCAACTCAAACCATTCTATGATTCTTTGATTCTATGATTCTATGTGCCTTTGCGCTGCATTTTTGCATATCTAGTTTAATCGCATGCGTTACTAACATATGTATTGTTGAGCTTGTTAAATGGTAATGTCCATACCATTTTCATATCAACATATTAATCACCAAGAGAAAGAAAAGAGAGCACTTGCAAAATTTGAGTTGGGGACCATGGAGGTGTCTGGGAGTCAGTAAATTCCTGCCTGTTACGTGGCAGGCAGAGGTGGAAGTAGGACTAGCCTTTAGGTTAAAGAGTCAGAGGAGAGCTTGAGGCTTTGAAAAGACAGAAATGCAGGAGACCATATTCTTTGCTTGTGGCTAAAGCTGATCCTTATGGGAGATTGTTAACACATATGTTTTTAATGTTTTAATAATTGCACATGTATTCAGAGACAAGATGGAAAACAGGTCAGTGGCAATATTTGTATCTTGAGCTGTTTTTAGGATACAGTCAAACAGGACTGACTATTGCTGCAAGTCAGAGAACAAGCCTATCCATGAACCAGATGTCCTCCATGTGGACCAGGAATATGCATAGGACAAAGATATGATTAATTCTCCCTATGTGATGTAATGTATATCTCAAAAAATCTAACAAGTTTCTCTCAGAATACCTCAAAAAGGAGTAAGCAGAACAAGCAGTGAGGACTAAAGAGTTGCTGAAAAATGTATTAGAGCACTGGGAGAGTAGTAGAACTAGAATAAATTTATTTAGAAAGGGGATAGACTGAGAAGTATAAGAATAATAAAATATTTACAGAAAGTAAATTTGTTTATTCTACTGAATTTACTTGTAGTGCAAGTTGGCAAGGATATTATATCCTATGTCTAAAAAAGGAGAGATTTATACCAATAAATACTTACTTCTGAAATGTAAAAAATAATACAAAAGCACTCTCATTCGGTAGAATTCAGTTTAACTAAGAGTCATGGCTGTCAGTTAACTAAGAGATGTTGTGGACAAAGTGGTAAAGAAGATGGATCACAGTATATTGTACAACATTTCTACATCTCCCATGGGAAAAAAAAAATGCCCAGGAGATACCTCAGTATTTCACTAATGAAACAATTAAATTTTCCAGTCATTTTGAATTGACCAATCCAAGAGCTTCACTAAAGTCCGTACTTGTGGCCCTTAGCTTGCTGCTGAAAAATTTGAGAAATATAAGTTCAGTCTTAATGGCCTTAGGATAAGAACCGTGATGTGGAAAAATCAGTATCTCCTCTTCCAATGAAAAAAGATAAGAAAACAAATAATAAGATTATGTTATCACAATCTCTCAATTGAAAACTATTATGCAGGATAACATTGCACTGTGAAGATATATAGAAAATGATATAGACATAAATCATCATTGTATAAAAATACCAGTGTTTCTTTTTGCCGTAGAGTTTTATAAAGTTCAGTATCTACTGAATTTTTTTTTTTTAGGGCCCGATGAAAGCCAACTCCTAAACAAAATTGTATGAGCTCACAATTACTCTTTGTATACACTGGATAAATCTATTTTACCTCTAGGAATGGACTTTAACCATACCCACAGAGCCTGATTGAAAAATAGGAACAGAATCAAAGAAACCACTAGATATCTCAGATTACCTGAGCCATAAGCAGAGGATGTCATGTACTGAGCCTTTTGACGTGGTATCCTACAGCATCCTTGTTGTAGTCAAACTGGGGAGTTAGGAACTGGATGGGTGGATTACAAGGCAGGCATAAAAATGTTTGGATTGCTAAAGGGTGGTGGTTTGAAGTCTAACTTGCAGCTGGTAGTGAGAAGCATTGTTGAGGAGTTGATACCGTTTAACATCTTCAGGATGATGGAGCAGAATGACACCAAATTAGTGGAAATCGCTGAAGGTCAGAGCTGCTGTTCCGAGGGGCTCTGAAATGTTGGTGGTATGGACTAGAAGACCTCCACAGATCTCTGATTGCACTGATGATAAAGTTTCATGACCTGTTTTGTATAAAACAACTTCAGACTATTAAAGAGTTCATGAAAAGGTTTTTGTCATCTATTTAAGGATGTATTTGCCATGAACGAGCAACTACCAAGTATTATTTTAATTTGGTATTGACTGACTGAAAGGTTAATATTCCCTGTGTTTCTTCTCCGGAAAGTAAGTTTTATTACACTACATTTCACTATGATTTTTTTTTAAGTTGCACTTAATTTTTTTTTTTTTCATTTAATTTCTATATATGCGTGTCTTGAAATAATTACCAGGAGGGGTAACCTCCAAAATAGTTATTCAAGGTTCTGATTTTGGCAGATTTCACTGTACTGTTGTCATGAAGACATCCTGACTGGGGAGCCGGAGCCACAGAACAGATCCTGGGAATGCACTGAGACTGATAGTGGGGGAAGTCTGCGCAGCCTTTTACTCCTCTTAGTAATTTCATTCCTGAAAGTACGTTAAGTAACTGCTGTTCAAGATAAATCAGTTATCAGAATAGAAATTATGTCCAGGCTGAATAAAGTGGATATAATGTTGTAACTGACACCTTGAACAAGGCTTTTTGTGTATCTGAAAAATAGCTACTGATTTAAAAAGTAAATCACTGAGTGTATTAGAAAGGCTAACTCAAAAGAAAATAATCTGTTGAATGATGCTGATCCCATAGGAAGTGTAATTTTACATTGAAGCAAACAACCATGATTTTGAACACTCTTTGAAACATATATTTTAAAATAGTTCCTTGGCTAAGTTGAGGTGACAGAAGTAACTTTCAGACTTATATTTGCTTTGCAGAAACCTTTTCTCTGAATAAGGTATTTCCAAAAAGCTTTCAGTTCGTTGTCATTCTGAGTAAAATATGTGCAGGGCATATTATAAATAATTTAGGAGGCCACAGGTCTCCAAGAAAACATAAGAACTTAGAAATTCTGATTTCATTAACCAGTATTTTGTCATTCATTTCTACAGTGATTTTATTGATGCAATAATTTGAATATTACTTAATATCTGTGATTTTTCTTATTTAATATAGTTGTGGACCTTTGTGATGTCTGAGCTTATCTGACTTTTTTTGTAATAAGACACCAGACATAATCAGTAGCTGATTTCTGCAAATATGAATTAATTACTAAATAGTCGAAGTTCCCTACTTTATGCTTCAGAAAAAGCGTATTTGTAACATGCTCATTTGCTGCTCTGCCTGACATGCACCTCTGTATTCTTCATGCAAGTGCCCAGAGATACCTGATGACAGCAAATAATATTGATCTGAGAGCTCATTATAAATTCAAACCTGTCCCACACTTGCTTTGAGAACTGAGAGTGCGTGTATCTACAGCTCTATCTAATTTTTTCATGCCATCATCTATTCTATGTACTGTTTGTCACTCTGTACAGTAGCTTAGTGTTACAACTACACTGTTTTCTATGTATTTTCTTGGAAAAGTCTCAATACCATATATTGAAAATGCACAGAATGTTATTATAAGGTAGATTTGTTAGAATAATGTGTAAGAGATTATACAAAATGAAGAGGAAAAATATAATTGCAGTAGGGAGGCTGAGACTGAACAACCCCATTTAATATGAGTAAGCAAGTGTGTGACAGGTTTGTGTTTATGAGATCTCAGATCAATAATATTTGCTGTCACCACAGGTATTAATGTATTCTAAATGTATTGAAGTTCATATTTCTGTAAATCCAATTTTAAAACTGAAGTCCAAACTCAAATAACATCTACAATTTCATATATGGAAAACTATTCAAGTGCTTAGTTATCTCCTTGAATGGGATATACTGAAACACATTTTAAAGTATTTTCCTAAAGGAGTGGTTCTAAAAAAGGAGGTCCGTGAAAATCTCTATAAAACTCTGTTTTTTAATAACATGCACCAATAATTTAATAGTAATATTAAAATAATAGTAATATTATTCACAGTGTTGTGATTGGCATTTGATAAGAGAGTTCATGAAGCTGTGGTCCTCTGAATTGAGTGAGTCTTCCAGTTGTTCTGGCTCCCCCCTTATCGGTTACTTTACAGCTTCAGGAGGATGTAAACACTGTTTCCCAAAACCACAGGCGTGAAGAGGGCTACTTGCTTTCAGAATTTGCTTAAGCCACCGTTATGCTGACTGATATATGCTTTTTAGTGAAATCAGTAAATAGAAATATTAAATCTGCATTCACAGTTACAAGGATTTATTTGGTTAGAAGGCAGTGCAGCAGACAGATGACTGTTCTTGAGGGGAATGCAGGATGAAAAAAATTACATTTGTGGTATCTGGGGCTGATTTAGGTTAGTTATTTAAGTGATTTAAAAGTCTGAGAAAGGCTCAGAAGGGGTCAGAATATGAAAGTTACTTCAATTTCTCTTGAGGAAAAAAGTTTTAAATAAATAGGAGTGCATATTTTGTGAATAATTACATAGTATGTTTTTCTTTCTTGTGAAAAGACATAGATACAGAAGCAGCTGGATAAGAGTTTCCAAAATCCCATATCCATAGGCCTGGTATTTCCTATTCAACCTACTTTTAGCTATAACTCAAGTTCCAATTTATGATTGTTTACTGACTTATGAAAAATACGCCTTGTTGTTTCATTTGCTTTCCTGATAAGTAAACCTCTGTCATGAAGTTGAAGAGGGCATAGGATAGTATGAAAAAAAGTATATGCTATGTGTGGTATCCTTTAGGATAGGTTATTTCCCTATTTATTAAAAAAAATCTTTTAGTACTATTCCCAATGAGATGGTCTTATGAACGGGGATAAGATAATCCATACAGGGGGACTTGTTATTTTGCATTCTGGTGTCTTGGTGTCTCTTTCAGACAGAAATATGAATTCTCCGATAACAAAACCAAGCCTAGACTTTAAAATCCTTTAATGACAGGAATAAAACAATGACAATAAAAATAGTAATGTTTTTGAAGTAGTTTCAAGTGTTCTGATAAATTATGCTGCTGACAGAAGTTCAGTTGCCTTTGAGATTGGAGTCACTACTGAAAAAATCTGAAGCTGCAGTCCGTGCTTGCAGTGGAGTGTCACTGGTTCTTGGAAGTAATGCAGTGACATAAGAGGTTATGTCCAAGTTCAATCTCCTTTTTTTTTTTTCCAGATACATTTCTTGACACTGTGCTGTGTACAACATTAAGAAATAATCTCAGAATTGTCTTTAGTTGGGCTTCACCATCACCCAAACATTGTAATATGAAACTTAAATTCATGAACAGAGACAAATGCTCCCTTAACTGAACTACTCATGTTTGATTCCTGCATCTTGAGATGAGGGTAACTCCTTCCAACTTGTTGTCCATTTCTAAATTAGAGTTCTATGCAGCTACAAACCAGCCACCTTTACACTTCTGTTTCATTTATATTCTTACTTCTTGGATAACACGTACTGTCCTTTCTGGTTAATATTCAATGTTCCAGTGCAAATATGATCAACAAAAGAACCAACTTTCTGAATTGGTGGTAAAGACAACTTAGTACTGAAGTAAGAGTAATTGTGTCCTCTAGAAAATTATTTTCTTTCTAGTGTTAGGAAAATTTCCCAGTGACTGAATAAAGAAATGGTTAAGATATTTATCGCCTGTTTTTTCTTTTTAGCAAACTCAACAAAAACATCATTAATGCCAGGACGAAGTACATGAAGATTGATGCTGTGTGCTTTAAATGTTCTTAAGAGATCTCCCTGTGAATGCATTAAGATCATTTCGTCTTAGTAAAAAAAGGTGAGTAAAAATACTGAAGAGGGACAGCTTTGGAGCTGTTTTTTTTTTTTTTTTTGTGAAAGAACTCCTTTTTGAAAAATGAGGTCAGATCAGGTGAACAGTAAATTGTTCTGTTCTGCAGGTGAACTGAGTGCACACATATTAGCTGACCATGTGGGAAGTAGTGCACGCTGTATCCTTATATTTAAACAAGTACAATTTAAGCTCTTTGATCTTCTTTCAGAATTCCTGAAACACATTAAAATGTTTAACTCCTGAATGTTTTGCTGTAGACCATTCAAAGTATTTTTAAGAGTAATATATACTGCTACTGTATTTCTGTTTTTTTACTGGCTTGGAGGACTAAGAATTCTGCTGGCTAGGTTCTTAGGTGGAGTGATTCATGTGGATAGAAACATGCTTGTGTCACACATCTTGGTTTAAAAATATGTGAAAAATAGATCTGGTCTGGAATTCTGAGGTATGTTCTTTCTTTCTGTTTTTATGCCGCTTAGGCTTAAATGCAAGAATTTCTCAAATTTTCAGTTCATTTCTATAAGTAAGAGAAGTTTTCTGCTTGTTCCTGAATGCTCCCTCATGAAAAGAATTCTGTATTCAAACCCAGGCACACAAAGTCCTCACTTTCTCTAGGTTTTATCTTAGGAAATGCACTGCCTTGTGGAGTGAAGCAGTAGGATAGATTGCTGTTCTTGTGAAAGATGGTCTTTGAGAGGACTCCTCCCAGACTACTGCTGCAAAGATTTACACAAGGCTTTTGAATTTTACCTGGTTTTCAGTGAATATCCAGTAAGAATGCCTAAGTGATGCCCTGAAGCATTTTTGTCATACCATGGTATTGAAAAAGGGGATTTCAGTGCCCAAACTAGACTGGAGCCTCTCTGAGGACTCCCTGTTCATTTCTTAATAGGCCCCTTATGAACTTCATGGATTAGAACATGAAATTTATAACTGTGCTAAATCTGTAGCCAACTAGAACCACCATTTTTAGAGCTATAGCTGGATGTTGTTTTAATAGCTGTTATACTGCATTTCCTGGTCCTGACAGTCACCTTCTCTGCTTCAGTTTTTTCTAATTTGCATATTTTGTGAATTGTTCTTCCCTTGTTGGCTTATGACTTGACCAAATATAGAAGAAAGGTGGAAGCCCGGTTACCTGAAGGCCGTATGCATCTAATGGGAAAATAATGGTTTCCTGTGAGAAAAGAATTACTTAGTACGTGTATACACATATGTTTGTGATAGATATACTTTTTTTTTTTTTTTTTAGATTATATATAATGTATATAATCAGAGTATGAGTGCATTCAAAGAAGTAGCAGTCATATTAGTAGTGAACAACAAAGGAATCTGTTTTTAGCCAGAGGTAAAAAAAGGTCTCTTCACATAGCATCAACAGTTTTAGAAAGCCCTTAAAGACCTTAAATTCTGATAGCACCAGAAGAGTTAGCAGTCACACAGATGTCACTCACATGCGTGTTTTTTGCATAGTCTCTTCTAATATCTTCATATATGTTACTTAAAATGATGTAGTGAATACCTTTCTGTGATTTTATATAACACATGGTGGATGTGTATCATTGAGTGTGGATGAATAGGAAATACATGAAGCATCTTTTTTTCCGGGACTGAAAGGTAGAAGGCATTGTATTGACTACTGCAGGAAGAACCAGTAGTGTCAACAACAGTCTTTGGTCTTTACTCATTGACTGAAGTTACTAGGTTGAGAGTAACTAACTGGAATGACACCTGGGAGAGGGCCCAGGATGTATGCATAGCAATAGGATATCCTTCAGCGGCTATTGAATCATGTTGCTCAGAAATGGGAGAGCAGACACCAAGCGAGAGTTTACCACATTCAGCAATTAATGATTTAGAGCATTCTTAAGTCATGCAGGCTAAATAATCATATATGATTTTCATAGTGACTAACTACTAATACTGTAGGAAACAGGGTAAATTAATTTCCAAGTAGCTAATGAGATTTCCATTTAATTTTGCAGTCTATTGTAGTACTATGAGTCATATTTCCAACAAAAATAGTGTATTGTGGTAACCCTTGTTTGTACATAGTATTCTTGTTATAAAATCTTACAATAGGGATGAACTAATTTGTATTGCGAAGCAACATTAAAGCAGTGCACTCTTCCTACTGACAAGTTCTTGAAATCTGGGAAAAATAAATATTTTAGTGGCTAGTTTTGCAGTCTGATTACGTGTGAAAATTGTAGATTTTTGAAACCTAGAAACACAGCCATTCCAAAGATCAAAATGCAAAGTTTAATTAAGTATTTGAAAATAGATGACTGGTTTCAAATTTGCTTTTATTTTTTAATGTTAATATTCCCAAACATCCTATTATCCCAAGCAACTAATATAGATAAGTTTCTTTCTGTAACTGTCCTTAATGATACTATACTGAGCTTCTGTTTGGGATTGTACTTGCCAGTCGTCTTCTGAAACATTTTTTTGCGAATTCAAGTAATTGGAACCCAACAGATGGAGGGCATACAGCCATTATAAAAGTTAAGGCATAAGTTCATTCACTGCATAGAAAAATGAACATATTTTTCAGATCTATTTACATTTTCAAAATTAACCTTAAAAAATGCCACCTAGACTTTGAAACCTGCTGGGCTTGATTCCTATGTGGAGCAGCATTACATCCCTCTAAAATGCTTCCTTGGTTATACTACTGTGATTATCAAATGATGGCCAGCAAAAGTAACCCTCATAAAAGAAGTCCACTTTAGATACTATGAAGGTCATTACAGAAAAAATCTAGGCTTGTAGAACAGCAGAACAGAGATGCCATCTAGCAGTAACTCTTAGAAATTTCCTAATATTTAATAGTTCCTTCTTTCAAGATACTGCACTTAAGTGTAGGAGAAAGGAAAGATTTTACATTCCAAGTCCTTTCCCCATAGCTGTCTTCCTGCTGAATATCTAGCCACCCTGCTGGAAATAAAACTTTACTGAAATATATTATCCTTAATAATTATATTTTCTTGTATTTTTCTATGTAAATACAGAGAAAAATTAGAATCAAATTAACAAACATTTAATGTCTCCTAAAATTGATATTCTGTAATTAGCACTAAGAGTGTTTAAAATTAATCAGTAGTGAGCTGTCTTCCATTTCTTAAAGAAGAATTTACAGAGCTGGTCAATATATCATGTTTAGCAGGAAAAAAACCCAAACAAACAAATACAAAAGCATGGGCAATAAATTACTATGGTTGAAATAAAATCTTAATGTTCCAGAGATTCAAGAATAAACTATATATGTTTTTTGTTGCATATTTTACCATAAGATGGCGATACTTAAACACTTTGCAGTCAGTAAATAACCTAGCAAGTTTAGCATAAAAGCCCTGTCACAATAAGAGTGCCTGTGGACAGCAGTCTTGAGTCAGTGATGGCCCGGTACTAAACCAAAGCTTTTTTTCCCAGGCATTATTTTAAAGTAGTTGATCAGTAAAATAAGTTATCACTTGAATATTAATTATGTAGGACATGAACAGGAATGTATTGTGTATACTTTGAAACATCTGATGTGATTTATTTTCATAAGCTGAATAGTTTGTGAGTGTCAAGGGCATGTAAAAAGTTGTCTGTCTAGTCATGAGCATATTGCACAATTCTTTTTGGAAAAGAAAGAATTTAACATCCCCTTGTTTCCTACAATTAATTTCATATGATATATTTGCTTCCCAACCTGCAGGGCAGAAAATTACTATTCTATTTCAATTTCTCATAAAGCAAGATAAATAACTGAGCACTACTTCCATTTATAAAGTGAGATTTCAATCATAACTTGTACTTATTTGCTAAAAAAAACCTGTAAACATTTTACGTATATAATTTTTCACAGAAATATGAAATCTGTTGTTCATAGTCAACAAAACTAAATGATTATCTGCCATGTGGCATGTTTTATATGCTTAATGTGGTGTAACATCTTAACCAAGGATCTGAGTAACCATTTGATCTCATGTTTTCATTTCCGAAAACCCAATTTAGCTCTGATAAACACCAGACTTTGATTAAAGGCTCTGATTTTTACATAATCTTAAGGACTTATGAGCATTCTGGCTCATGACCCCTTCACAAAGTTAAAAGAGCCTTCAATGAACAGTTTAGTATCCCTGAAAATGTCATGCAGAGTGACGAATAAAAGGCCACTTTTATGCCCTCTGCACAGTATACCACAGCAAAAAGGGCTAGAAGCAAAGTTTCAAAAGTTAATTTATGCCATTTTATTCCAGTGGCTCATCCTACTTTTTAGTGCTGGATGGAGTATTTCTTCCCACTGTTATTTTGGCACATAACTCTGACACCTGAACTAAAAGAGTAATTCTACCAGCTGAAGCTCATTTGCTTCATTAGTGGTTTTACTCTTCTGTGGCTCGACAGTGATACAAATTTTGCTTTTCCTGCTTTCGTGCAGTTTCTTTAAGTCTCTTAACTTCAATAGATCTTGCTAAGTGTAACAGAAGATAGAAAAATAAAAAAAAAAAAAAAAGAGTGTGTGGATACCTGTAATTATAGTGTGACCAGGTGCTGCTATTCACACAGATGTGGAACTCCTGTGTGTTGCCTGATGAGTCTCTTTGCAGATATAGCACTAGCTGATGCTTTCGAATAGCTCCTATTTAATAACATTGTTAATTATTTAGCTAATGTTATTAATCCTGTATCACTTGCTGCTTTTTTAAGTTGTCACTGTACCTTACTGATTAAAAAGCGGTCAGAATACTGCAGCTGTGAATCAGATTTCCACTGAATTGCTTTTTAAGTTCTATCTTTATATTTTTAAAGAGGAACATCCCTTTCATATTGTTGGAAATTCAGTACATATGTGTACATGATTAATTTATGTGTCCAATTCCTTTGTTTTAAAGGAAAAAACCTGCCTGAAGAGCTGAACATTGCCTCATACGCTTGTCCGGTACCTGAACGGTATCGTTAAAATGACATTCACCAACATAAAACATAAATTCTGGCAACGTGGTATGAACTACTGCTGGTAATGGACTGCAATACTATAAGAGCGTTCTCTCTCTCGTTACTTTTTTATAATGCTCACAGTTACAAGACGGCGTGACACAAAAAGACAAACGAGACAAGTTCTACACCTCCGACACACAGCGCTACAGACATCTGCAGGCCTAGGGGGTTTCAGTCATCGTTCCTCTGAAGTGGTATTGTGCAATCCTGATTTTTTTAATGATTTAATCTAAAATCACCTTCGCAAGCCAGGTTGCATGGCTAAGACATATTCCTTACTTTTACCGTTATTTCAGTATCAGATGTATCAGATGTGATCTTTTGGCGACCTGAACGCACCTGACAACACCGAACCCGGGCAGCAGCCGGAGCGTGGCGGAGGCACTGAAATCGGGGTCTCCATGTGATGCCTCCGGCTCCGCTCGGGGCTGCCGACCCCCGCGTCCCGCGCCCAGCCGCTTCCCCGGAGCTGGCGCAGCCTCCGAGCGCTATAAATGCCTCCCTGCCTCCAGTCGGGTAAACCGCGGTTGGTTTCGGCTGGACAGCGGCGGCTGAGCCGCGCTCGGCCCTGCCCGGCCCTGCCCTGCCCAGCCGTCCCGCTGCCCGCTCTGCTCCGTGCAGCGTGGGGGGGTGCCGGGGGTCGTGAGGAGATTGGGGGTGCGGGGGTGCCCGCAGCCCCTCCGACCGCTCGCATCCGCGCTCCCCGCCCGCCTCGCACGGCGAAGCCGGTAATCCCGGCACGGGGGGCCGCCGGTTCCGCCACGAACTCTCCCGCCCGGCCGGTCGGACGACCAAGGACACGCACCCGCCTCTCCCCGCAGCCACCCCGCCGCCCGGCAGAGCCGCATCGCCCGCCGCCGCAGCCGCCGTGTGCGGGCCGGCACCGCCTGCGCTGCCCTGCCTCGCCGCTGCGGGGCCGGGGGAACTTGGCCGCCCGCGGGGCGCCCGGCCGGCTCCTACCTTGGAGGGATCGAGGCCGGCCAGCAAGGACAGCAGCAGGAGGTTGAGGATGCCGGCGGGCGCCCGCATCCTGATCCCGGGGCTGCCTCTCGGCGCCGCTCCCCTCGGTCATTCACTCCGCTCCCGCTGCAGCGACGGCGCCGGCAGCCGCGCTCTCTGCCCGCCCGCCGGAGCCCGAGTGGAGGCGGCAGCCGCCCGGGGGACGCTCATTCCGCGGGCAGCCTCGGCGCGGGGAGGGCGGGCGAGGCCGGCGCTGCCCGTGGTGCCGGAGCGGCTCCGCTGCCCCGTCCCTCCCCGCCCCTCCCTCCGCCCCGGCCGGCCCACCGCCCAACTTCGGGCCGGGCGGCGGCGGCGCGGCGGGACGGGCGCGGGGAGCGGGCGGCGGATGTGACATCACCGCCGCCGTGAGGGGGCCGCCGGCGGGCGGTGGGGAGCGGCCGGGGATGCGGTGCCGGGCTGGGCTGGGCTGGGCTGGGCTGCTGAGGGGCACCGGCAGCCGCAGGCTGAGGCGAGGCGCGACCCGGGCTGCCAAAGCGCGCCGTGCCCTGTCTGACGGGGCGGCTCTCCCTGCCCCTTCACCCCAACTTTGCGTTATTCCCCCCCGCCCCCGGCGGTGGCTGGCGGAGGCTCATCCTCCGTGGAGGGCAGCGTGCAGCCCGGTACCGCTCCCCCGTCGGCTGCAGGCGGGTAGGTGCGGCTCTCGTGCGAGGAGCACCTGGCACCACGGCGGTGGGAACGGGGCAAGGGCGGGCTGTTGAGGGGGGCTGCGGGCGCCGCAGCAGGGAGAGGGCGGTCAGAGGAGAGGGGTTTCTTCTGGGGGATCCCACCCTTTCACTCCCCCGCCTAGAAGGTGAAGTCAGGGCTTGGCTGAGCCCAGGTGAGGGGAAAGCCACCGCTCTGCCTTCCAGCTGGACCACGGGCCAGCAAGGGACCGTCGTGTCTCCTTGCCTCGGCTGCAGCGGTGGCGGGAAGGCCTGTGTAGGTGAAGGCTGGTGGAGGTCATTGCTTGAAGAGTCCTTTGGGAGCCCTCCCAAGGACATGCTGTAGCTGCTATCAGGAGTTCCCTTTTCTCGACTTCACCGAGCGTGTTTGTAGTCGGACACCGCTGGTTTGCCAGCCAAGGCTCTGTGTGGGCTCTGCTCTGCCTGTGCAGCAGCTCACGGTCACTCTCCCACAGCTGCAGGTGAGGAAGTACGGGCCGGGAGGCGATTTGGCTTCCTCAGGGTTGCACGTTCAGCACAGCTGAGTATGGCCCAAATGTAGATCATACAACAGCGCCATCCTGTTAGCATGGGCCAAGTATGTTAAAGTTTCAATTATTTTTCCTTACAAGACTCAAGCTCATGACCTACAGTCAGGGTAACCTTATTTATAAGATTATAACTAAGCTTATTATAAATGAGGTTTTCATCTTTGCATGGTAAAAATGTATTAGCTTTACAGTTGGCAATTTTTTTGTCTTGATTAGATTCTCTGGCATCTACGTTGTGTACTTTTAAGCAGCTAGCACAGAAGGGCCAACGTTGTTGTGGATTTTTAGGTGCTATGTAATCTTAACAAAGAGAAAAATAGGATAAAAATATCCTTAAAGAAGCAAAACTTCAGTGTAAAAAATAAAACAAAAATCCAAACTGGGGCAGGGTGTTTTGGTTGAATGTCTATTAGGAGGAGTATGGACAGGGCGTGGTTTTCTAACGTACTTTCTCCAAGTCTACAAGATTGGTGTCTTCTGTCTTCAAGAGCTAAGACCACTGCTGAAAGACAAATGGAGCAGAAACTGTTCTGCCCACATGCTATCTGGGAAGTTTGCATATCTGTGGCATAATGTTCCCAGATCAAAAATACCATTTTTTCCTGCAGTGGTTTCTTACAGAGTTCTGAATTTCTTCTAGGATTAAAATAACTAGATTTTTTTCTGTGAGTGAATCAAAATTTATGTTTTATGCTAAGATGGCTTAGAGAAGCCCCCTTTTGGTCAGCAGTATCTTTCATAAAGATACAGTCTTTCATTTCTGTGGAAAGTAGATCTACAAAGTATGGTTCCTTATAACAAGAATTACAGAATTTATGAATGAGCTTCCATTGACATTCCAGGGTCTACAATGGGAAGAGAATCCCCTCTGATACAGACTCTATTGAATTCCCTTCTACAAAGAAAACAGAAAAAGATACAGAAGGGAGAGTAGGTAATTTTTTTCTTTGTAAAAAAAAAAAGTAAAAGCTCTATTTTCTATGAAATAATGATAAAAAAATATAAAAAGGGACAGCTGCATATATTAATATGGATTCAATCATAAGTAAAGTAACGGTACCAAAGCACTGAAAATCTGAGGTTCTCCAAAGGATAAAGTGAATGGTGTTTTCAAAAGAAACAATTTCTCATGATAAAAGAACAAAGATTCTAAAGCCACAAAGGCATGTATGAAGGTATTTAGGTCTTTTTTAGAGTACTTCAGTGACTACTTCTCTTTATTTTCCCTACCTTTATTTTCCCCACCTTTATTTTCCCCACACTTTCCTGCGTTTCTTCAGTCTATCATAGATAAAATTGACAAAATGTCTGAACTATAAGATTAATCATAGAATGCAAACTTTTTGAAGAGCTTCAGCAATGTAGTATGTTTGTCCACTTCCTGATGCTGCTTGGTATATCTGTCTTTGAAATCAGTAAAATATTGAAGAGTACAAGTTAAAAATAAAACAAATGGTTCCCCAGGCCCCTGAAAAAAGTGAGACTTCAGATCTCCTGAACTCCTCAGATACTTTTATGTGTTACAAACTAATAATTTGTTTGATATATGAAAAGGTACCAAAACATGTTTCAAAAGGATGGCATAAAGTGACCCAATTTGGATTTTAACAATCCATTAAGAAGAAAAAGAAAATACCTAATAGACTTATTCTTCCACCCTCTAGCAACCTGACAAGTCATTTTTATCGGAAACGACTATCTTAAGAGTAGGTGAGAATCACTAGCAATTAGTACCTGAAATAATTGGGTTTGTTAAAATGCGTCTGAAAAATTAAACAAAACTCAAGTCCACATGAAAAGTTTTTATTTCTGCTGTGTGCCCTGAAGTGGCAAGGGTGTACCTGATTCTGAAGATCTCTCTCTAACAAAGCTTTTAATCATCCTTAAACCCCATGAAATTCTATGTGAATTACACTTCTTTTTGAATTCTTTGTATGGAGATGGCTGCAGTCAGGGTAAAATACTCAGTCATGAGAGAGAAGAAAAGAGATATCAGAAGCTTTCCTGCAGGCATCAATGACAGAGTATTAGCAAAATGGAGGCATGCTGAATACAGCTTGTCTACATAGTGAAGGATATTCTCAGTGTGTGGCTGAAGTTACAACAACTTTTTTTTCACACCATATTGCAAGACGTATTGCTAGCAGTTGGAATAAGACAGATACTCGTTCACTTGCGTACACTGGAAACTGAAGTTGATAAATTGGATATAGGTACTGAATTATATATAAATAAGTTCCAAGTGCTGCAATCTGAGTTTGACAGCTTGAAAGTACTGACGGGAGTTATGATAAAAGACAGCATACATATGCATCTGTAGAAAGACAATCTTTAAATTATTTATAGCAGGTCACATCTGAAAACTGTGTTTTTAATTGCAGTGCTATCAAATATTTTTTCTAGACAAGAAAATTTTTCATGAAATCAGTCTTATACTTACACCTAATATTTCATGGGTGTTGAATTTTCTACTAAGTTAGGAAGGTGGTCCAGATTTGGAATTTTAGGCATTCTCTGTATTTATTATGAGAATGGAAAGTTTAGGGAATTGGGAAGAGGGGTTGAATACTGACCTTTGTTGACTTTAATGGAGCTGAAATGTCCTTGGAGGGCATAAACGTGTCTTTCATTAGAGAAGAGATTTTGATATTTCAATGAGACTAAAGAGAGAAAAAGATAAAACCAAAATTAAGCTATCAGTGGTATAGAGCTAAACTTTTATGATAGATGTTATATTTGATTAAATTTGTAAGGAACATGAGAGAAGCAAAATGCTTGAAGTGTTGTTAAATCAGGTGAATAGAAAAATCAGTAAAATACGAATTCATTTAATTTAGCCAGTGAAGAGTATGTAGATGTTAAATAAAATACAGAGATATCGCAGATATGGGACAAAATTCAGGACTACTGTAAATTATTAGATTTGCTTATATTTGGCTAGATTTTGCTATCAGATTGAAATATACTTTATAGTTATCCGTCATGTCAGGAGAGTCATCTTTTTTGGAGTCTGTCGATACTATAACCTCACTTCCTAATCCACATTGCTATATTAGTTACAATATTGAAATGAGGTTTTAGAAGCAAGTTTTATCAGCACAACTGTCCTAGTGATGATTACTTTACTAAATAGAATTGTAAAATTAGGTCAACGCTGACTATTTTTTAAAATCCTACTAATACCTGAAAAATGTATTTTGTTTTTCTGTACATTATCAAAATTGAAAGGTGACGAAGTAATTATTGAAAATAAATCTAGCAGTTGATGTTTTTCCTACTCCCTGCTCTCTTAAAGTGAATCTTTTAAACAAATTTTTCTTGCTCAGAGTTTTTTTAAGAACTTTTCTGTGAAAATTATGTTCCTTTGTATATATCTATGTAAGAGTGCACTGGAAATAGTTAAAATCCAAATTTCTGAAGAACTGCAATACTAATATTATTTCCCAGTGAGCTTGCTGTCAATGCCAGTGTGAAGCTTACTGTAGATGCAAGTAGCTGTGAATCAGCATAATTGTTACTGGCTTCTCTGAAGTATACAAAGTTGCATGTGACAGATGTACAGAAATATTTAGGTACTGGATGAAGTGGACAGGTTTAATAGAGAACCAGTGAGTTAGGCGCCTCTTTCAGATCTCCAGTTCTTTCTCTAAAACTGATCTGTATTTAGAATTTACTTTTGTTGAAGTTTAAGTTTGACCTTAATTTTAATTGGTGAAGAAACTGCCCTAGTAAAGTATTCCCAGGTATTTAGAGTTCATATGAAGTACAACAAAGACATAACTCTGTGGAAATGTAAGTTGTATATAAAGTTAATATATGAATATCAATATTTGTAAATATTTCTATAAAGTGATTCTGTTCACTTTGTTTTTCTTTCAGATATCATTTATGCTTTTTTTTTAATTCAGGACTTCATTTATGCATTGAAAACAAATTAGTAAAATAAATCTTTTTTCTCTTTCTGGCCTTTTAGGAGTTAACATCCTCTTTACTTTGGAGCACCATATGGCTATAGTCTTTTGAGATTTACAAATCAGTTATATTTAAATATAAATTACTGTATAAATAGAAATGAAAACATGTAATTAAAATTACACTTGTTTGAAATGTAGGAATGGCATTCTTCATGAAAGTGACAGGATATATGAAGAATGCTTATCTACCAAAAGTGTTTTTCCTAGAAAATTATGGAACTCTGCTCACAATCTTTCGGATATTTTCCCCTTCCAAGATGGACAAGTACAATACAACATATCCCATCAGGGTGGCCTTTAAATATGTTATTGGTTATGTGTGACTCTTATAATTTTAAGTATCATAAAACTTAAGGATTAAGATTCTCTTTCAAAAGATCATGAGGACACTAAATGTATTCTTGATGGACTCTGTTGTTAAAATTGCACGATCACATAGAATAAGTGACACTTGAAGAACTAAGGTTGAAATACGTTTTATTTCAGAATTCTAGTGCAGATAGCAAAATCTCATCAGTTGTTTAATAGAAATTTGGTTTGGCTGATAGATTTTGAAAATAAAGAAGGTACGATTACTCAATGTGAGTAGGAATAATATAATTTTTAATCAGTAAAATATTCATGGTTAAAGTTGAGCTAAGTAGCTGTTGATCAGAAAATTAATTCGCCAGCTAAGTCTTAGGAATCTGTAGAATGTTTTAGTATTAAATATTTCTTCTAATTTAGAACATAACGTACTTTGCAAATACATACCGCAAACGTAACAAAGACAGAACAGTATGCTGTGTGATGATACATTTATGAATTTGTTTTGATAGTAATTTTAATTCTCTAAATGTTTATACGTAAGCGGAACTAGTTTGCGTCTTATAGCATATATATGGATATTTATTGACCAGAGTGTCATAGTAAAGAGGCTGCTTGCAATATTCTTGTGTAACAACATGATGTTTGTGGGACCAACGTATCCTCAACTATTGATCATTGGGGAGTTCCCGGGGCTCAGCATCCCATAGGACTGGCTCTCAAAATAATAAAAATAATAACAAGGAATCACTAGTAAAAGTTCAGTTGCAATACCAGTCTCTGTCATAATCACTTAAGGGCACAAGTACTTCGAAGAAAGATTAGGTCATGATTATAAATTATGATGCAAACACTCTGATGGATTTTATGTTCTGTTCTATTCTAAGGTTGTGAATGTTACCTTCATACCTGATATTTTTCCCCAAATGAAGCATCAGTGTATCTAGCATCTCACGTCTGTCTTCTGTGCAGAAACTTCTGTTGGAATGGAGAAAGAAAAGTTTGCGTAAGAACTTGTCACAAAGATAAATGAGCTTAAGAGGTGGGTGTTTTCTGTAATACAGTAGTTCATTGCTTTGATTTTTAATTAGTTTCAGTTTTTAAAAGAACCTAGTAGTATGGTGCTATTTGTGGTACCACTGCAATATTCATGGTTCTGTCCTATATAGCCAAGAAGGATGCTTGTTACAGCTGGTGACATAAACTCAGGCACTGCTGTGATAATTTTTTGTTAGTTGACACATATTTGATATTTTAATTCCAGTTGGATGCTAGAATATAACTAATCTGAAAAACAGTAATCATCTAAGCTGATGCTTACTGGCGTTCCTCTGGTGCTTCTGTAGGATTAGATTTTGAATACTGATGTAGGATGGTGGCTGTGAAAGGTATGTGTCAGTATTATCTCTGAGATCAGTTGAAGCAGGGAGACAGCTTTTTAAAAAGTAAATGTTAGGAAGAGAAATATTTAAAAAACGTATTTCGGTTAGGTTCTAAAGTAAGTCTTTCTAAAAAATAAGTTGGTGTTTTTCTTCACAATTAGCAAATGGTATTTGCTTTTCTTAATTTATGAGGAGATTGTCCAGGTTATATACTAATTGTCATGAGTGAAGAGACCTCCAAACTAGCTCCATCCAAGTGTTGAAGCAGTATTGGTGTACTGACTAAGAGTTGCACTGGGTAGACTTAAGAGCTCAGCAAATTCTGTATTCCACAGTGTTGTTTGTTTTCTATTTTCTTGTTACAGTATAAAATTTAGAGACTATAACTTGCATGTGGGACACATTATCCCTTTTTTTTAATCATATTCCATTTGCCCAGTGTTACCCCAAAGAGGGTAACAACTACAGTTGGCTCTAGTTTTGTTTTGATTTTACTTCTATCCTGTCGCATAGCAGCAACAGAGGGACAGATGAAATGATTCCATTTATTCCATAGCTTTGGCTATGATACTTGGTCAAAGTAAACACAGTATCTCTTCTTTAGAGAGAAAATTTATAAAGGTTTTCTTCAATTTTCTGTAGGATATCAGTCCATTTGTAAATTCTAGAGGGAATAATTGGATTAAATAATCCGTAATAAATAATTGTAATAAAACTATGCTTTGAAGCAAAAGGTCTTGTTTTCCCTCATACTGTGGTTTGCATTCCAGTAAATTTGTTGGTCTTTTGGACAGGTATTCCTCATTTACAACTAATGTGTCTGAAAAGTGAATCATACCTACAATATCTGGTATTCAGGAAGCGTAAAAGCTATAAATACCACATGTTTCAAGACATAAGGAGATGCTTTTTCACTATTAGGACCGTCAAGTAGCATAACAGGTTGCCCAGCAAGGTGGTACAGTCTATATCCTTGGAGGTTTTCTAGACCAGATTGAATAAAACTGAGTAATCAAGTCTGACTTCACAGTTGACCCTGCTTTGAGTAGCAGTTTGAGGTCTCCTCCAGCCTGAATTATCCTATGATCCCGTATCAATGTGAACAGTGGTGAACTGCCCAACTGGCTTGCCTCTTCTGATGTATGTGTTTCTTGGAGCCACCTATCTTATCCCTCACCATATCTGAGAAAAAATAGGTGCTGCATTTCCCATCAGTATATATTTTTGGACCCATGTGATGTATATTATATAGGTTTTTTTGTGTGTGTATATATATGTATTTATGTATATATATAGCTTTAGACCAGTTTGATGTATATTTTTATTTATAGGAACAGTAGTGTAGAAATTACTCAGTTTTCTAATTTGATGCAGTTTTATTGAAAATAAAAAAAAAAAACGTATGGAGTTTTGGTACGCTTCCGCTTTTTTCAGAAGATAGCTGTAGTCTTTGTAAGAATGGTATCAAGCTTTCTCATAATTAATATTTTAAAAAAAGTCACTCTTCTGTGCTGGCCCCTGACCATTGTTTTGCAGGAACTTCAGTTTTTTTACGTTATTGCTGCTTTTTTTATCTCAAGCCAGAGGAGAGCTCTTTAAATAAGGGTAACACCGAGGCTTGACAGTGAGGTACATAAACTATGAACTCCCTTGCTCACATCTGCACTGCATGAGTGTTCGTATAAATCTTACGATCTTTTTGAATATACCCTAGCTCCAGCTGTTAAGCAGTGGACTCAAACCCGAAGCTTTAATGAATTCTCTAGATAGTCTCCTTTTTCATTTTAAACCTGTGAGTCAAAGAAACATGATATACTACCAGTTCTCTTACAGAACCTGAACAGTCTTTACCTGACTTGTGAAATAAGCTATGAATGAGGGGTTTGGTAACATATTTCTTGGAAGGCTCTACACAGCTTTTCTTTCAGAGAGAGTAGTACAAATCCCTTACTGTTATATTCAGCAGATGGCAGCATGCGTGTTAACTGGCTGGGTATCTGCTCAAATTTTTAAGCTGCCATGCCATATTGACTAGCAAAGTAATTAATTTGTCAGTGTCTTTAAGGTCAATCACAGTGGAAGCTTTCAGTGTATTAATGTAAAAAATCATCTTTACCCTGAGGGGGCACTGTCACAGCAGGTAGGAATTAATTGTGGAATTATATCGCTTTCTTCCTAGAATACAACTGTGTTGGAAGAAGGAAAACATATAAAACCAGTAGAATGCAGTTCAGGACCCCAGTGTTTTAAACATGAAAGCACAGATTTAACAGTTCTACACATGCATCTCTGAGTGGTACCAGGATCAGGGCCTGGGGACTAGGTCATGAAAGGTCATGCAATAAAAACAAATAATGCCATGACCAAGCAAACATGTATGTGTGACTTTTCAATAGCAATACTAACGTCCTTTGAATTTGGCCAGTTTTTTGTATAATATCAGATCAAATGTGGTGTAGATGCCATATTATCAAACCCTTGAATATGAGCGATGAAGGCATACGATAACCGTGTAAGACAAATTGCCATGTCAGGTAGAAAAAACCCTCAATTTTCTGATCTACACAGGAGATTGCAAGGATGGTGTTTTCCATCATAGTGTTCTTATCAGACTTGCAGAAGCAGGAGTAATGGGGTACTGAAGACAAAATCTAGAAGGCTATCTGAATTTTTCAGCTATGCTGAATTTTGGCTAGGGCTCTTAAGGTGAACATGGGTGAAAAATGTGACAGATTTTTGATTGTTGCTGAATATTGGAAATTTGCACTTTATTTAGAGTTGAACATATTGTAAGAATGGAATTCACCATTATTTTCTATGTCCAATTTTGTGTTTGTTTTTATTCCTTTCTAACTATTCAAGCAGCATTTCTTCTGTTTGTGTGAGTTTGTAGAAACTGAATTTGAAGGCCTATTAACGATATTTGTGTAAATGTGAAGAGAAATTGGTGTCTTACTATCTTGCATTTATTTAAGAAAGGTTAATGAAATATTGCATCATCTACCAAAAGAGGATCATTATCATGGGATCTAAAAAAACAATCACACAGGCTACTGTTAATTTATTAGTGCATATTACTAAGTAATATAAAATACTGTGTACCTCACAAGAAATCTTAAAGCTAAAATTTGTTCAGAAAACTCTGTGAAAATTTCCCAATGACTAGATCTTATTATCTAGTTACAGATAACTGGCAATATAGGAAAATGCTAATTTTGCTCAGTAATTTGCTGAAAAAAACGTTCATTGCAATTTAAGCACTTTCTGCAGCAGCCTAAGTTCCTGATCCTGGAGAGATTTATATGCATAGTTATAAACATGGATAAAATCTACCGAAGTTGGTAGGAATGTTGTCTCTCTATATTTCCATCAGTGTGAAGTGGTGGCATTTATTATATATCAAATGAAATGTGTTTGTAGATCTTTGGAAAAATAGGGTCTTCGTTTAATTTGGGTTTTTTCTGACTCTTGAACACACTTAGTTCTATGTTGTTTGTGGAACCTTACGAAAAAATAGTCCACGTAAACTTCAATTTCACAATACTTTCTTTTCCTTAAACATAAAAGCAAGTTTCAATTGTCTTTTTTCCCCTCACTTTTGAATAATTTTCTTGTCTCAGACAAAAAGGGTATTTGTTTGCATCTTGATTTATATTAGTCCTAGACTCTTCTACACTTTTATAAAGTCATGCCTGTCTCATACTAAGTTCCTACTTAAGTTTAGCTTGCTTCATCTTTATATTGACAACTGGCTTTCTCCAGAAGATTAAGGAGCTTGATGATAAATACGAGCCTACTATGGTAAGGGTTTCTCTCAAAATGTAGGAGGAACTGTGTAAGGTGACAGACTATAAGATCCCTATTCTAAACATTAAATATCTATAAAGAGTAATATGTCCCTTAAATCCAATTTAACATGTTAGACAAGAAAGGTAGCAGGTGAATGATTTACTGAAGAGCTTCATTTTACTGACATTACATTTTGAATTTCACACCCACTTTGTGTTCGCTTGCTCATCTCAACTTTTTTTCTGTAGTATGGCAATAGAAGATAGATGTTACAGGAGAAAATACTACCCCAAAATGACTCTCTTACTCTTGTTTTGAGGCATGGTTGCTTCTTGCAATATTCATGAAGAAGTATGTGGACAATGATGGTGAAGTCCTGATGAACAGGATATAAATTGATTTTGTAAGTTTGTAATTGTGTATGTGTGTGTAACTTTAATATCCTCTCCTTTGTAAATCACGCTGTATCCTACTTCAGTATCTGCAATTGGTACGAAAAATGCAACTTTAAAATGGGAGACATAATTATATTTAATGATACTTTTGTAATCCATGGATTTTTGATCTGCCAGTGACCTCATAGTGAAGAAAAGGCAATTGAAAGCACTATGAAAATCTCAGTGTGTTACTGCATTGCTGCTATCACTATGCGTTAAATATTGACATTTACATGAGAACAAATTGAAACTTTTTGAATTTCTGTTTCGTGGAGAATTGATATTTTTGACATATATTTCATTCTGAATTGGTCAAAATTTATGCAAAACATTTCATTCAAAACTATGTTTCAGCAAATAGGTACAATTTTATACTATAGTTGATATTCCTGAGAATTTTTGAAGATGAATAGCTTTCATGGAATTTGTATTATTAGGCACTTCCTTTTAATTCCTTAATTTTCCAGTGAAGTTTGTCATTTTAATAATGCTTCTCAGATAAAGTTCTGTGTGTAAAGATGAAGAACAGCTGAAACAGTTCTTCTCTGTAATGATTTAAAAAACAGCTATTATATTATGCTGTGGTTTTAAATACTGACCTTGGAAGGAATATCATATAAAAAAAAAAATTTGAGGCTAATTTGACAGTGTGAGTACAAGTAATGATATACATTGTATTTTAAAATTCTTTATGAAAGTTTTGAGAAATATATATGTTGAACTTGAGAGAAAGAGCTACTATTGACTGAAATTTGTCAAAATCACTCCTTTTCGTGATTTACGATTATTTTTTAAAAAAATATTAAAATAATACTTTCCATCTTAAAAGATTTTAATGAAAGCTTTCAGTGGATTAATTACTTTGTGTGTCAGCAGATTATTTTTAAGTTTTTCTGTTGTTAATCTTGGCTTGCTAGATTGTGGAACATTTTGATTCTTGTATTGATAATTTTGATTGTTCATTTCAGTCAAGTTGTGACATATTTTAAAAATTTTATTTAGAAATTCTGTTAAGTGACATTTTTAACCCTAACAAAACAAAATCAAAAAGTACCTGAGTAAAACATGTTTATAAAATGGAAATTATTACTGTAAAAAAAAAAAAAAGCTAAATAATTCATTTGAATATGCATTTTAAAATGCATATGATTTTTCCCTATATTTCAACCAACTTTGAAAGATAAACACACTGAATTTGGAGTTCACCAATTCAAAAACTGGGATAACACTGTAGTACCTTATACTACTTAGAACGATGGCAAGATCCTAAGCACTACTGCAGTTCAAATAATGATATAATATTGATTTGTTTTGGAATTTCCTCCCAGTATTACAAAAAAGAAATAGTTTTTTTGTTTGTTTGTTTGTTTCTTGTTTTGTTTTTAGTAGAGACAACCATTTTTTGTCATGAACTGCCTGCATCTTTGTGTTGGCAGTCACCTGCATCTTGCAGATTTTTTGTGTTAAGTATGGATGCAGAAGATATTTGCAACTATAATGTACTTTCCAACTTGGGCACTCTTGGTTCCAATTGGGCAGTGCAGTGGCTCAAGTAATTTGCTCATTGATTCACATCTCTCCTTATCTAGCAGACAGTCTAATGCTTAGGTTGGCTCTAGCAGATGTACAGGCCATTTAAATAAACAGCAGGAATATTTCGTCAGCCATATTTTTGTGAACAATGATATCAACTAATACAAATATTGTGAGAACTTATTATTTTTTTATTCTGAAGCTTTATTTGTTGTCATATTAAAATATTTGCTGGTTTGGTGGAGTCAATATAACATGGGACTGTTTTACACCTTACGCTTTTGTAATGGAGAAATGACTAGAACTTCTCAAAGGGATGTGTATAACCTTCAGCTAGGTTTTGAAATCAACAATGATGCTTTGTGAATGTATCTTACTGCAGTTAAGGCTCTTGGGATGTTGTACAGAACTGGTGATGTCCATCTGTGTACACATTGAACATACATGCATTAAATACTATTTTTTACTGGTTAATATCTAGAGCTAAGCCTGGAATTAGATACTGCTCTTGGCTAGTGCTTTTAGTGTGATCCTTTGTTCAGCTCCAAACCTGTTGGAAATTACTTATATTCTGATTTCCTGGAGAAGACACCCAAGCCAGAGTGTATGGTGTTCCTGAAGTTACGTGAAACAGCTGAAGTCTGATCAAAATTTTTCAAAGTGAGTATTTAAAGATCAATAATTAATAACATAGACAATGACAGATTTTCAGTGACATATTTGTTTACAAGAGGAATGTGGGAGTGGAAAGGTCATTGAATCCTGGCCCCAGTATTGCATGTGACCCTTTTGCAAGACAATTAAGCTCCATCCTGAATCTAGCTGGAGGATTTATTAAAGGTAGATGCCCTGGAGCTTCATAGCTGATCTGTGAAGCAATCTTCGATCTGACCTGAATGGATATTTGAAACATTCCAGGCAAATGATCAGGAGGGTGAATGTGGAGATGGAAAGCATTTCTCACAGCAGAAACAGTACTGTAAGTCACAGTGGCTGAGTAGGTCAGATAGAATGGTGTAATAAATGAGCACTTAGGCTAGTAGTCTGAAAATTTTACAAGGGCTAGCTCCGCTTCTGGTGGTACTTTGTTTTGCAGCCCTAGAATGTAATTTCTGCTGACTTCATATTCCCCACGCTGCTAAGGAAGCATTGCTAATTGTTTATTAAATGATTTGGAAATAGAAATACAGAATTTCAAAACTGTTAGTCCCAAAAGGAAAAAAAACCAAACCAACCCACGCATGATGAACGACACATCAGGAATGGGAGCATTCTACAATTTACCTTTTAAGCCTAGGTGATAGACACATTCAAAGCTCAGTGGCAAGCCTTCTGGCATCCTCTTTTTTAATCCTCTTGCCATCCTCCAGTAAAACCAGCACAGTCATAAAGGAATCACGCTGTGTTTGCATTCTGTGCTTCATATTGTGGAGGCTTCCCTTCTACACCTATCCTTTGAGAACTTAACTTCTGTCATATAGGATATAATGGGTTTTTTTTCCCCAACTAATTGATTTCTGCAGTTAATATGGAGTGTGAGTTCAGTCGGATCTTCTCTAAAAGTCAAGAACAAACTATTATGATATATTTGACAGGATTTAGATAATACAATGCACAAATCAGTGTTCCTGTCTTTCTACAAGTGTATTAGTTTCTTAACTGATTAAAGAAGACTAGAGAGAAAGGAAAGCTTTATTCACATAACAACTTCTATTTTTCTTTTATTTGTGTTTAAAGGCAAACATTTGCTTTCTCGTGTTTGAGCTTGTTACAAAATAAATGCCAGTGTAAAATTACAGCTCAGAATATTAATGTAACATTAGAAGAATAATTTGAAGAAAGAAAAACAATTGCCTGTAGACTAGGAAGTCTTAAAGTCTTTTCACAGACAGACTTGAAACATTAGTTTTGGCTAATTCATTCAGCCAGGAAAACCAACAGTTTGGACTGCTGTAAGCTTTCAATTTGATTCCATTATAGCTGTCACTCCGCTGTGCTGAGATGCTTACAATCAAATTATAGGTTATTGGCACTGTCTAGGGCAATAGTACTGAATATTTTGCATATAAATCTATTGCAGTGGAAATTCTGTTCACCTTATAGAAATGATCAAAACGGTCCAAATTATTATAGTCAGTTTTTGTGCATAGACATTTCATACTTCAATGCAGTTAGGCATAGTATAAAAAAGAAGGAAAATTTCTGATTGGGCAGAACTGTGAGATTAACCAGGAAGAGAATGATAAAAGCTTATAAATTTATAATGGCTTACAAATTCTGTATGTGAATTAGTTATTTGGGAAGTTACTGAAGTCCTTACTGTGCTAATAAAATATTTGCTGTGGGCATCTGTTGGTTTAATTTAATAACTGGATGCTAGAAATCACAGAGAAGGCATACAATGGCTCCAGACAAAGTTCTGACAGGGGTTAAGATAACACCCTGAATCATTAGTTGAGAAGATGCTGTTTCCATCTGCCAAAGAACACGTATAGGACTTTTGTTGTTAAGGTATGAGGCTTAAGTTCAACAGAACATTAAATACTTGAAAATAATTGTCCAGAAAAAAAAAAGATGCTTTTTGGAGAACTACTTGGACAGTAACAGACTGACAAGAGATGAACTATGTTGAGAAGTCTTTGGGTTGACTAGCTTGTTGTTTGTTTTGATCCTGTTTCCTACAGGGAGAAAAAAGGCAATCACATTGTTTGTTTGCTCCCTCCTTCATCTTCCCATTATTTTTTTGAAATTAGTTGTTGGGTAATTTCATCCAAATTTAAGAGAGGGATAGATGTGTCAAAGAAATTAATTTCATGCTGTCTTTGGGGCAAAAAAGTATTAGTGGTGGTACAGAGGACAGACCTACATTAGCACTGCCCTCAGAGAAAAGGTCTTATATTTTACTGTTCTGTTTGACTTGCTAGCTAGGTGATGAGCATATATTTACTTCTGAACCGGTCATGGGCCAAAGGAATCTCGTACACATCTGATATTGAGGAGTCCTTGGACGAGGTGAGCATGCTTTGAAAGAGAAAGGTTCTTAATCTTTTACTATGCTGTTTCCAGGTAGGAAAATCTTCAGTTGGAGTTGATATCAGTTTGATGGTTCCTCGTTAAATAACCCAGTTTCTATGTACAAATGCTTGTAAAAAGAATATCTGGAATTTAATGATTTTCAAACAGATAGATGCTTGTATGTATACTATGTAGGTCTTTGACAAAATATATTAGAATATAGTACTAAATTTTATTACCTTATAGACCCCTATTCATGTTCAAACACTTTTGACTTATGCTTCACATAGAAGAGTAACATTACCTTTGAAACAGCAGCCTGACTGGTCTAGCATATCGACATTGTTCCCCTACTCCGGTAGATTCTATAGGAATGTGGTTAGCTATGTTCTAAAATGTAATTTCACAATTAATTGTCTTCACCTAAATGAAATTACCAGGCATTCTGCATGGTTTGATTGTTTGAAAACACTGAACTAGAAGATCTTGATTTTATTATTCAGTCTTCTAAACTGAGAAAATGTTTTACCTAAATAGATTTAGAAAATTAATTCTTTGGAATATATTGACATTAGTCTAAAAGTTAAAAACTACCTCTTTCAATCAAAACTCTACAGAAATCTTGCTAAAGGTTTTTTAACAGTCTTGCTTTTTCCAAAGTATTAAATGATAGCTGTTAAAAACACGGTAAGGATTTTAATGTGACTTGAGAGTCTCATTCTGTGAGACTGAAACAAGAAGATCAAAGCAGGATCAAAGGCACTCACATAAGACAAAAATCACAGATAAGCAGTAGGTGCTTTCTCAAGAAGCTTTGCATAAGACAACAAAGATTTGTAAAGACGGCACAGCTATCCAGGCTAGTAAAGGAAGATATTAGAAGCACTTATGTAAACTTTTGCTATTTGTATTTCAGAGCTTTAAACCTTAGTCTTCAGAATAATAGGTTGGTTGAAAAGTTGCATATGAAACTGCTTATATTAATTTATTTTTGTATATATAGAACTTATGTACACACAGAGAAGACTAAATGGAACAGTTTTCATGCTTTTGGTAAACAATTTTCAATCTTTGTGAGGAAAAATGGTGTTTGTTTGGTAATTAAGAGAACATTACCTAGAAGGAAATCTTTCCTATTGGTCCTGATATTGTCTGACCTGGTCAGTTATAGATTTTTTTTGAAAGTTTGGAGTGGTAGCTTAGAAAATGTTTACACTGCAAATACTTATTAATTATACATGTAGCAGTGGAAGGGGAATGAAGGTAAGAGAAGGGGAAGGACTGTGAACAGAGGTATAAAAAGAGGGAAAGTGACTAAAACAAAAACGTTGAGTGTCAATACAGAAAACAAAACAAATCCAAGATGATTACTTAAAATTTTCTTAACTTCGCATTACCTAGTTACGCTAAAAAGCCCCAACCTTAAGCACATCCTAAAAACACATGCTTTACTAAATTTATATTATTTTGAATTATGTTATACATTTTGAGTTTCAATGACTAAAACTGAAAATGCAAAAATACTCCCATAGCATTGTATTTATAATATTTCTAATCAACTCTTAATCAGCAAGGACTTGCTGTATTGTGACATAACCCTGTTGCATAGACATAGTACTTTTCTACAGATAAGGCATTTAATAATTACAGGTGGTGAGCAGACTTGAAATTTAGGAACCTTTTGATAGTGGTATGATGTTCCCAAGTGTCTTGGTTTGCTTGTATGCATACACCTATTGCTGACGTTTAAGTCACTGTCATTCAGTGTAAATGACATATGTAACATGCATAAATGGCTAAGAGACATCTGTCTATTGTATAAGTAACACAGAGCCTTAGAAATTTTTAATGTCACTTAACTTTCAGGCAGAAGAAAAAAATCCTTTAGGATATGTTTTGTTTTTTGTTTTTTTTTCCTTGCATAATCTACAATAATCTTAAAAGTTAAATTGCTCAGATGATGATTAAGTATCCCTTATACTGGAAAATATTCCAGTGTTAATGTTTTTGTCATCCCTGTTACATCTCAGCATTTGAGTCATAGTCAGAATTGAACAAAGACTGTCTTTTAGGATACAAATGCTGTCTGAGAAGATGTCTTGAAGAAGCAGGTGCTCTGCACAAAAACACACCCACTGTATTGCTATCATAAAGTAGCATTAGAAAATATGTATGAGCTAAACTGTCAAAGATGGAACCTCAGTTAGGTGTAGCAAAGAATAAGTACAACTAGCTGCAATTTACCCATGTCTATTTGGGCAATTCAAAGTTTACTTAATTCTTACTTTTTACCTGTGGTGCCAAGCTGATGATTTTATCTCTCCATTTTTAATTGTGTGCGTAAGAGCTAGTGCAGTTTGTCTTCTGGTTTCTCTCCTAGGCTCAGACTAACAGCTGTCAAGCTAATACTTTGGGAACATTGAGACTGAGTTTAACTGTTTATAAGAACTTGGGGATATTTTTTCCCAGTTAAAAACAGTGGGGTGCACAGATCCTGGGTACCATTTTGTTTCCTCTGTTCATTTCAGAGGACTAATTGCTGGAAAAATGTTAATTTCTTATGAGCCCTGTGATAAGCTGCCCATATCATGTCCAGTCACAATTTATATATGGGTGATGTCAGGCACAATCTGGTTGATGTAACAGGTGTGCTCTCTGCACTCTTTTTCTGATTTTATATGTTGATATGGTACTCCTTCAGATTACAGTGGTCTAGATCATTGCAAATTAAAGAAGAGATTAAATGAAAGCTCCTTATTTGTATTTGCTCTGCTCTCTAAGTGTGGCATATGGTCTTGTGCAGACTAGGAGTAATTTCTGTGCCAGATTAAATACCCTAAATACAGACAGCATATGAAAACTAAGCAAAAAAAAAAGACACTTATAATCACAAGCAAATGGAAAGTTAAGCACAGAAGATATCCATAAGCTTAAGCATATAGCATTAGGATCTTTGTGTTAGTGGACGTGTGAAAATCCATATAATTTTTCACTCTTGTAGATGTTTAATGATCCTAGGAGAGCCAAGCTTTAGCTCATGAATCACCTGCAACTCTGAAGCAGTTCGTATTTCTTGCCTGTTCCAGCTGTGTTGTATATGAATCACTGTAGGGCTATGCTAGTATGGGATCTGCTAAGTAATATGAATTCCTGTGGGAAAAAATAAGTCAGGAGAAGTGGTGAATCCAGTGTCGCTTGGTTGTATTAGACCCAACTGTAGACCTTGCCTATTCTTGCCCTGTGTATTCTTGTGGGAAGAAGCCAGGGTCCTTTGGAAGACATGTCACCTCTTGCTTGGGAACCGGTCCCAGGGGCTCTTACACTTGCAGACATACGAAGATTTTAGCATGCTTCTGTAGGAAGAAGAATATAAAGGTCATTGATGTAAAGGGTAGATAAGGAACATTTTCTCCATCTTTTTTTCTCTTGAGTTGGCAGGATTTGGTAGTGTGGGGAAGCAGAATAACATTGATGATATAGCCAGCAAGTTTCTATACACAAGATGAAGTGTGTACAAAACCGGTACACACTCTAGCTTGAGCTCTATCCCACACTAAGAGCGTAGCTTCCACCCTTCCTCCTTTTGATGTAGTACGTGTCTTGGTTTTTTGTCAGCTGCAAGTGTGTTAGCCCCTCTGGCGAATGGGAAGCTTTTCCCC
The DNA here is from genome assembly GCF_047370975.1 of Nipponia nippon. NCBI lineage: Eukaryota > Metazoa > Chordata > Aves > Pelecaniformes > Threskiornithidae > Nipponia > Nipponia nippon. The sequence continues at coordinate 42,506,887 of NW_028262369.1, forward strand.
TCGTGGCCAGTTCAGTGCAGGTTGGCAACAAAGCACTATCTTGTCTGGTGAGAAGATAGTTCAGAATGCCACAGTTCATCAGGTAACAGATGGCTGACACGCTTTGGTCAGAAGGGATCTGGAGCCTTGATAAGCCAGAGCACAATGGCATTAAAGATGATGATAAGTAGAGTCAGTACACTGAGGGAAGGAATTGGGTAAAAGGTTGCAGTGGGAGGGCCGTGCAATCTCAGCAGTGGGTAAAGGGACTGACGGCAGTTCTCTAACCAAGGGAAACGATCTGTGCTGTGTGAGGCAGTGCTGAGTAGTTCCCCGATTAATTAATAATGTTTCGGCTTAGCTAAATTATATCCTTTGCATGTTGTCCTTCTTTCCTCATGTCTGGTTAACAATTTAACCCCAACTACCCTTTCTTTAAAGTAGTACTCATTGAAGATTAAAAGAGCTCAGCTATGGAAACAGCCATGGAATTAATTTTGATATTATTTGAATTTTGGAAGAATACTTCAGAAGCTCCATCAAACATTTCACACACAAAAGTACCACAGCCAAGACTTATACCAAAATGTGATAGAAATTGTGTCTTCATAATTTAACAAGAACACAGTTTTATCTTTATTGTTATTTATATCTAGGCTTGAGTGTATATGAAAGCAGGAGTACAGGAATGTCCAGGAATTTATTTCTCCTAAACTTAAATATTACAAGCAATTATTTAGTACTCTGAGTGGACATGGTAGTATAGTATGTCAATACATAGACCTTCAGTTCTGAAGACACGTAATGAAGTACAGTTCAGTTCACCAGTAGAATATGTTGGATAAACTAAGACTTTATACACGTTCAATTTCTGAGCTGAGATCCAAGTTTTAGTATTATGTATGATAGTACCTGACAAACTCTCTGATCCTGTACTATGTACATTAGCTTTTTAAGGTTAAGCAGAAAATGATCATTTAAATTGTAATTAGTCTTTCTGATGCTTAATGGACCAAACATTTTCATCATTTCTTGTATGTGGAATACACTAAATCTCAGTCTTGCAGCTAAGAAAAGGTGACAACAATGATTAAAAGGCTGAGCACATATTTCACTGAAAACATTTATGTGTGTAAATCTGGTGAGGAATGTTTTATTGCAATAAAAAAAAAAATCTGTAATTCAGTTAAAAATTAAAGCAGAAAAAACCTAAAACGGGATGTAAAAATGTTTTCTGTCTGAAAACAGCAAAAGTGGGTGCCAACTAAGAAAATTCAGTATCTTTGATCAATAATTTCATTATTGATGTTCCTTAGTTTCATTTGCATTTGTAAAATTTCATTGAGAATCTTACAAAACAGCTCGGAACCAAAATCTCATTGTTTGCATGAACACGAAAATGCTTATCTAGTATTCTCAGCAGTTTGATAGTAACCCTCCAGAAGTACAAGCACACTAGGAATCCTGTCCAATGTCTAATTGCTATACATTCAAAATGATGGTGGGGCTTTGGAGAGAGTGAGAAAGAAAACAACTTACTTATTATTATGTGAAAACAATAACCTAAAAATAAGATACGCCTGGTTTTGTATTTATTGACTGTTCATCTTAACAGCTCCATAACCACAAAGGAAACAGCTTTCATTTAAAGCACTAGAGAGAGAGGCACTATCTGAAGAGGGCTTATTGCTTACTATCCTTCATGAAAAGATGTGGCTTTTAATGAAATATGCATAAAAGTCATTTTAGATATGTGACCTACATAATCATACCCGTCCTGAGAGGCTAGGGTAGAAAATTATTCTATTCAGAATAATTAAACTCCCCCTTTGTATTATTTCTCATTAGTTCAATATTCTTCTAAAAAATAAAGCTCCCACAACAGCTTTAGTAATCAGCCTTTCAGATTTATGAGCTATTTTTATGCTAGTGTTGTTCTATAAGACAAGGCTCCTTGATCAATTGCCAGGTAACTGTTTCAGTCTTTTCCCAACACCCTGCTAATCCAGCACATTAACTTATTTTTAATTGAGTAGCTTAATTATTCAGAAAATCCCCTTTGTTATATTTCCATAAACATTAACAGTATTTTATACAAACAATTATTTAAATATAATCATGTTGCTCCCTTCATCCCCATCTCTCTTCTTCTGCAGAAAGAAAAAAAAGTTCCCAAGCAAAGAAGGAACATACTGCAAAAATTAAAGCAGCTTATCATCATTAAAATTATTCCCCAAAGTGCAAGACCAATTTTAATCAGAGGTCCAGATATAAGACAGCTCTAAGATAAATTTTTGAGAAGCTTAAAAGTGATTTGCATACACTTTTATGAAAAAAATTACACAGTTTTTCTGCTTGTCTGCAAGGAAATATATCTGAAGCATATCATAAGTACACATACAACGAGAATGTAAAAAGAATGACTAAACAGAAGTGATTCAGGTAGTAACATTTTTTAGGTTGAAATAAGGAAGAGATTACAGTGACAGTTTGCTTTAAAGCAATATGTTTTATGTTACCCAAAATGATGGAGTCATTGAAATGAACGTTCATGCATTCTTAGTTACCTAGTTACCATGTACCAGCTGCCTCCTTTTCAACTGAAAGAATGGCTTTTGAGTTCAGGTGCTCTTCCCTCAACACTTAATTATTCCAGCAACAGGCACAACAATGCCTCTCCAAAAAAAAAAACCAAAACAAACCACCAACCAAAAAAACCTAATTGAATGGTATCTCTGAAAGGATCAAGAGGCACTGAGAGAGGGAGGTGGTGTGATTAACACACTAGGTGCCTTTTCTACAGGATATTGTTGGTTCTGGTAAGGACTCTGGAATGCTTGACATTCATGACAGACGGAAGAAGAAATCTTTGACTGCCCTCTGTAATGAAAATTTTATATTTTATGAGTGTTTGTAAGAATCCCCCCACAATAACAACATTCTTATTTTTGCCAAGGGTGAGAAAAAGGTATTCACGTTATCTGACATATATATTCAAAGTGTGTTCCCTTGGTCAAAACTTAGACATCAGAATCTTGCAGCACATTAAACAGTCTAGCTATAAAAGATACCCAAGCTGCCACTAGAGTTGATTTTTAGCTATACATTCCCCTGATGGCCAGTCGTTATTAATTCTGTTCATTCTACCTAACAGTATCTCACACAGTAGACCTTATAGCACTGTTTTCTGCTTCCTGTTCCTGTCTTCACTACCTTAAGCATGGTTCAATATCAGTTTCTAGTCGGACTTCAAGCAGACCAGCTGATAGATCAGAAAAAACCCCAACCTACTAATGGAAAGAGGAACTTGCACAGGACTTTAGCAAACAATTTGGTGTAACATCGCTTTAAGGAATCCAGACATCTGCGTGGATGATTTGGAGCCTCTATAGTGTTTTTTGTACAGTCCTCTGTGGGAGCCTTTTTGTATTGGATAAATATATACATGAACTTTGGAGGCTAGCCTGCTAAACTGGGTATGCAATTTAAGTATGTAAAATTAGGCAGTGCAACTATCCCCGCTTCCCTAAGTATCCATTGACCAAATACACCATTAAATGCTGAGATCTCATATGAATTAACGTGTGTTTTTTCTAGTAGTGTTAAGTACACTCTTACTTTCGATTCATGAACTTTTATTTAATTCTTATGAAAATGCATCTGGTATACAATGCAAGTAATGCCTGACTAAAGTCTTGATCTTCTCCAGTCAAATATTCAGTTGTTTTGGATCGATCTTGCAGAAGAAATTCAGTTCCTGATATATGGTTGCTACACTGAATGCAATTAGAGAAAGGGTTTAAATAATGAAGTAAGCTGTATTATTTCTGGTAGTTTTTTTATCATTTAGTGTTCATTTTTTTTAATTTAAAACTGCTTCATCATTTCTGTATTTCAACATTAAGGCTTTGTTTCTTAAGGACCATACTGTGTGCTTGCTAGCTAAGCTCTCTGCCTAATGTCTGCAAATGCATATTAAGGTGTTGAAAGTGCTTTTTATATTTGTTGATTAGAGTGATCACAGTTATGCTTAAGAGGTCAACCGAAGGGTGCCAAGAAGCAAATAGCAGCCTCCACGTTGATTTAAGTAGCTGTGAGCAAGTGCTGAACATCATTTACTCTAGAAATCTTATGTTGCAGAATCTGAGTGCAATACAGTTCTTTAGCTTGGTTGCGATGTGGTAGTTCAAGTTGAAATCCACCCATGATGAAAATGCTAGTGATCTGACTGAGATTGTCTGCTACTATATACTAATATTGTGCTACTGCTGCTATCGCTGCTACTAATACTACTATATGCTAATACTCCTGGTACTGACTACTGGTCATTTCTAAAATTCTACCTGCTAACAAAAATTACCCTCCTTCCATTTACTTCTGTCATTGATATTCTTTGACATTTCTGATACACTGCGTGGTAGAGTCTTTAAGAATTCTTTAAAGCTGTGCTAATTCAGTCTTACATGGAAGAACCAATGCCGTATCAATATGTATATATGTCTGTTGCATATTTTTTTTACTTCTCAGTTCTGCTTTTGTGCAGACTTATACCACTTTCTTCATAAGGGCTGTTTGCATGGAGTTGTGTGTAGGGGTAGATGGTGGTAGAAAATTTCTCCTGTGAGAAATTGCCTTAATATCTTCATGTGATAAACGTGTGGTGGGTTGTTTTTTTCTGTTTTTTTTAGGGCAACTTGTAAAATGAAATACATAGTCCTTTGTATATTTTTTTCTCTGCAGACAGTTCATTGATGCAAAAGAAGTCCTATCTTTCTAACTGGATATCTAACCCCACTAATTCATGACAATTAAAGAAATGAAAAGCAACAAGGCATTTGATTCTTTGCCTGTATGACCCATTCAGAAATGCATAATTAATTAAATTTTTATTCCTACAGTTTAATAGATTAAAAAAAAAGTCCCAGTCTCTCCAGAGGTATGGTATCATGCACAGTACTGTTCCTGATTTTCTCTTCCAGGGAAGTTTTGTGTTTCTTGTTATTCAGTGTTCTGAATCATCATTTCTGTTGGCAGTGCCTCCTTGAATACATTATTTTTAAAAATTGTTACATATCATGGGAAATGATGGAGGTTAGAAGTGCTTTGGAGAGGTATATCTCTGCGTATCAGAGATGGATGTGAAGAGATCCTTTCTTGAAGTGACTGGTAGTGTTTATCATAAGGAAGAAGCACTGTGTAATATGAATGATTTGCAGATACACCCCAGAAATTACATTAAAAGAAGACTAAGACTGCAACTATTTAGTGTCCAGAAGTCGGGAAATGTCAGTATTGCTACCTGACAAACCTTAACAAAAGTGGCATGACCCGAACTGTATGATTGTATGATATACCTGCCCATTATGCTCCTTTACCCAGCTGCAGAGCACATTTCTTGTTTAAGGTGCAAGATGGATAGTACTCACTGAACATCTATGTCATATTTTCTCTAATATTTCTGGCATCTCTTTTTCCCCCAAATACATACATGCACACTACTTAAACATGACATTTTTATTAGTAATTTATTTATGAGCTTCTAAATGATGTTCGTAACTAAAATATGAGTGCTTTAAAAAATACATACATTTCCACAATGTGCTTGCAGAGTGGGGTAGCACTGTTAACCTCATTTTTGTAGAAGTACGAAGAGAGAATACAGAAATTTGAAAGTAAAAAAAATTCACTTACTGTAGGTGCCTAATTTGAATGTCTAGAGTCTTAATTTTCAGACTTCTTATTATATGATCACTTAGTATGCTTAAAGCATAATTCCCATTAATTTCAGTTGCAGCTGTGGGAATTTGGCACTTCTGCAGATCTCAAGACAGGGGATTTAGATACCCAGAATATACAAAGTATGCAATTATTAGCCATGTGACAGTCTGTTTTAAGTGACTTGCACATTCTCGCATAGGAGCTCTACCCACAGGTGTAATCCATTGTTCCAGAATTACAGTCACCCCCTAGATTTATTCTCTTTCCTTGACTGCTGCCTAAGTTCTGTCGACTCCTGGGCTCAGTCTTCTTGGCTAACTACATTTCTTTCACTTACTAGTGCCTGAGTTCTAGTCTTTCTTCAGTGCCAGGTTCCCTGTCTGCTCTGGTTTCCCATCCCACCATCTCCCTGGATCCTTGATGAGTCATTTACAATGGCAGTGTGTATAGATGCAAAGCCAGGCCTGAGGCCAGGGCTGTTTGCTTGAGGGGCATTCTCTGTACTAGCTCTGGAGCAACTCAGCCATTAGGGAAAAGAAGGTCTATTCCCAGCATATGTAAGACTGGGATGCTATATACTTTACAGTGACCTCCACAAGGTGCATACCACCATGCAGCTTATTTTCCTGTAGGAACAACGTTGTGGGGTTCAGGAATACCTGAGGTCACCCTAGGCAATTTCTATATATACTATAGTCTACAAAGTCTGTCAATCATCCCTTCATTTCTCAGTCTATGCCCCTGCTGTATCTCCCTGGCTCGTTTGCTTTGTCCAAGTATTTCCAAGTTTTTGTCTCTGGCAGTTTCCAGTCACAGCAACTGACTGTGGTGTCCGTGCTTTGATGTTTTCCTTCTCATTTGGCCTCTGATATACCAGACTTCTGAACTATAATATACATGGCAGGACAGTTGTCTCTGAGCTTGAAAAATGATTGGATAAGTACGAAGAATGTTCTTTTTATTAAATGCTGTTCTTTTCCTCTTGGTTTGATTTTTTACTTCTATGTTTCTCATGATTTCATTGTAACTTAGTTCTGTGTTGATCATTTAATTAGTTTGTATATGCAATACATCTCTTCTATAATTTAAATATTGACTACTGATTATCTCAGCTGGGAGGACTTTCTGGGGTGCAAATTGTTTCCAATTCCTACTTTTCTCCCATCATCATTTACAATTATTAAAATAATTTTTGAACTTTGAAAGGAAGAAATGAAATCATAGTTGTAACCTGGATAGAAGATGGATGGAATAAAATCATACATCACTGTTTTTATTGTATTCAGTTATTTCTTTGTACTTGATAGGAACACAGGACTAGAAGTGAGCTTGTTTGAAGGGAGCATCAATTCCAGTGCTCAAAATTGTAAACATAGGCACAGTTTGAGGACCAGTTTAAAAAGACTCAAAGGGTACTTACGTTGCACGCTCTGAACCAACCCCCTATAGCAACTCCAGTGCTGTAGTAAAGATCAAAGATTGTAACTGTAGTGTATTACAAGAAGAGAATGTGGATACTAAACAAGCTTTGTAGGTATCTCAAAATACAGTAAATGAATTAAAAAGCTGCTAGATGTAGCAGCTAGATGCTTCACTGTATGTAGGATGATGAGGAAAAATTGCTACTCTGATGTGGAGAGGAAAACCAGACTCTGACATTGGCAACTAGCAAGCAAATAGAGCTCCTGACGGATGTTAATGAAAGCAGGAACAGGGCACCCTGTTTTGCTTCCCTAGAGAACTAGTGCCAACATTCTGTGGCTCCTTGTCATAATTTATAAATTTCCTGCTTTTCTAGCAAATTGGAGTATTGTGGTACTGATAGTAATCCAGAGCTTTCAAGTTTTGTGTTTTACTGAAGGAGGGTTAGAATTCATAGAAAGTAGAGTTTATGAAGAAGATGAAAGGCTGAATTTGGATTTGACCTTGTAATTGAAAATCCAGGAATGATGGCCATTAGCTAGTTGTTAAGCTTTTGAATCTTTCTGCTTGATGAAGGAATTTTATTCCTTCCCTTGTGTGCCTTTTTGAAGAACATACCGTAGGGTTTTACATACAGCAAGACTACTTTGCTTTACAATATCGACTTATTGTAAATTGGACTAGAACCGACTCTGAATACAGATCTTCCTACATACTTTCCTGTTAGCATCTATAAAATAAAAGAAAATTAGATTATGGGAAAGTGCACTTTTGGACTGGCCCCTCTTTTCTCTCACATACACTTCTCTTGATGTACATACATGCTCCTTCTGCTTGTAGTAGAGGAATAAGACTTGCCTAGTCCTACATGAGTCTCTTTTTTTTGCAGATACTAGAACTGTGTTAGTCCATTTGACACAGGGCATGATGGTTTATACAGCTGATTGTTCATCCTGAACGCCAATTTCTTTTCAAAATCAGTGCTTTCCAGAATAAGTATTTTTTTTCATCAACTGGCATTTATTCTGTGATTTCTAGATGTAGGACCTTTTGTTTGTGATGCAGATGATTTCATATTGATTAACCTGTGTCTTTGTTATTTACAGTTTTCCTAATGATTGTGTCATCATCCAACTTTCCCAGTGATAATTTTTGCATTTTATTTTGGATCCAAGATACATATATATCTTAAACTGTGCTGCTCCAAAAAGGGCACAGTATGCCAGTTCAGACCCAGGGTAAGTGGATACTTGGCACATCCCTTCATTTTGACAGCTCTGACTATGGTTTCCTGGCAGCTTTTGCCCAGATTTGGAAGTTCTATAATGCCACTGTTTCCCAGCCTTTATTATAAGGATGTCATTTTAACCACTCAGTATTTGAAGGCCCCATGGTATTTCAAAGACATACTTTATTCCAGTCTTATCCTTCAACTTTGTTGAGGAATAAAGGAATTGAATGAACTTGGGATGAATAGTACGGTGTTAAAAGTTGTGCTGAAATAGATACGTTTAGCTACTCTTACTTTCTCATATGGTTCCAAAGAAATTATTGCTAGAAGCTAATATTACTACTCCTTGAATGGTTATCAGTTGGAATGCTCAAGAAGAATCAGAGAGATTTCATTTATGTTAGAGACTTCTCATTGTTCATAGAAGAGAAAAATCTCCTACAATTTATGTCCTGTAGTTGTGTGAGCAGTTGAGAGCTATCTAGCATAGTCAGTCTTTTTCCCTTTCCATTGCCTACCATTTTTATCTCTGGTTCAGCTCCTCTGACATTGCTGAACAAGCACAGCAGCTGTGGTAAATTTGAGAGAAGGGAATACCTGGTAAAGACAGGTAATTTTCTCTAAAATCTGGAAGAAATAGTCTTCAATCTGCTTTATTAGAGTTGTTTAATCTTCCACAACCTAGTTCAAGTCTACTTAGGGGACTGTTGAAATTTACTTTTTATGTAGTATCATCAGTAGGAAAGGCCAACTGAAAAAGCTTCTTAGCACCCTTACAATAACATAAACTATTGCTCACAAATTAAATATTTTTGTAGCCGTGAAAAGAAAAAAGGAACAGCTTGGTTACAAATTTCAAGACTAGACTAAAACAAAGAATGAGCTTCGAAATAGTTACATTTTGTAAAGTGCTGTATTCTCTACTGAAATGTTGATTTTTATTATCCAGCAATTTAAGAACTATCATTTTTTACTCTCTAGGGCTTTAAAAGAAAGTTTTCTAAGTAATAGGTCTGTCCTTATAGGGGAATTGATTTTTCTCTCTCCGAGCATTGTTTTTGGTATCTATTTCACCCTAGCATTCTACCATATCATTTGGAAGATGATCATAGGGCTCCAAGCAATGTGTTTGCCTATATTTAAATTCAACAGCTATCAGCTTAAATTATTGTGTCTGAAAGTTCATTTATTATAACATAAACCTAGTCTTTTCCTCTTCTCTCTCCTGACTCTTCTTCTTGTCTCCTGCCTTCTTTCCTCTTTCATTAACAAAGACTAAAAATCTTTGGTACTCAAAGGTAGTTCTACATTTACTCTATTTCCATTCCAAATACACTCCATTTGCTTATAAAATTAATTTTAGATAAAAAAGGAAAAAAAGAGAAAAATTCCCTTCCAATTATATGTTTGCAGTAGTGTAGTAGTGGTTTTCTTCATCAATCACAGAAGCTTTATAAAGCTTTATTGTTGTAATTCCTCATGTATTTATGGATGTAATAATGTTAATTTCAAACTGTCTCTTCCATTTGCAAAACATAGTTTCTCACTGTAAGCATTTGTTCCTTTTTCCTTCTGTACAAAGGCTTTAAAAGGCTTATAAAGTATCGTTTACAGATGAAGTTCCCGCTCTTGCATTGGAACCATATATCTCCTAAATAAGCAGGCCTAAATGTAGCAGAACAAAAATGGTTTCAATACTGAAGGGGCTAAAGCTATACTAAAAGAACAGGGGATCTGACAGTTGGCTGTTGAAACCGAGTGTTGAGTATTTTGGGGTTTCAGGTTAGGATTCTATGTCTGGTGGATATACTTTCCCTAGTCACTATTATTTAGTTTGCTCCTTGAGTCTCCTCTTTGTTTTCTGAATCTAGAATGATACGAATATTTGATGGCAAGCTCAGTGAGGAAGGAGGAAAGGTCTCCAGACCACAGTTTTCTGCTGTTGACATTGGAGTGAAGGCTGAGGAAACCATTAGGCTCAGAGTATGACAATGGCCAGATTATGCCCTCTAGACTCCCTCTTTTGCTTAAATGCCTGTATGCTTCTAAGGACATTGACTTCTGGCTTCCTGAAGCTCTTCACTTTCTTGACAGTCTGGCAGTAATGCAATTGTCATGCTAGGTATGAAGTCATTTGGTAATTTACTAAACTAGTTAGAGATGCTTCAGAATCCAAAATGTTATGCCTTGGAAGGAGGTAATTTACTAAGTGATCCTGAAACTATATATATGTCTTTGAAATTGTACTACCTCCATCTTCTAGTATTAGCTATAGGGAGTATTGAAAATAGCTACTTGGTAAGGAGTTTAATAAAAACCTTATGTAACATCACATTTTGCATAACAAAAGATCACAGTAGCTGAGAATAGAAAAATGTGCTATTATCATAAATAAATACTCCATGATGAATATTTAACATATCTCTTCAGTCTAAATTTAAGCACATTTTGTTGTTTATTTCATTTCTTCTTCCTTTGCCTGATTTTCACCTGGATGGCTCTATTTTAAACAGGCACAATAAAGAAATTAGTAATGACAGAATGTTACCTTGGCTCAGCTTAAAAACAGTGCCAAAAGGTAATCAAATGTTAATGTAGGTCCACATCATCCCACTAGTCAGCACTGACATACAGCACTGGATATTTTTATGTGTTCAAGGTCAGCATCAAGTTCTTCCTATTAATATTGTTCACAGTATTCAGTCAGGCACTGGCTTTGCTCCTTGCATTTGTAGCAAGATTTTTCTTGCGACACGACACACAGACCAAGAGCCTTGTGTGCTGGAGTATCATTTCAGTTAAACATGTGTTTTACCATTTGCAACCTCAGTAAAACCACTTTATAATATAGCTCTTCCTCAGAGATTTTTTTTTAAAGCATCTTGATAATTATTCTTTTCTCAGAGAGGTTTGGAGAAATAGAATGCAGCAAAGTGTCACACAAAATAACAAAGTAGTCCAGGAGTGCATGCATTTATTGAAGTGCTCCTCATAAAATCTGTCTCACTATAAGTGATGATTCCCTTACAGTATTCAATACACAAAATAGTTTTAACACTCTGCTGTGCTAAGGAATTATCGAATTCTACATTTTAAGGCACACCTAGAACACATTTCAGTTTATAATTAGTAAAACAAAAAATGCAGATCTGTCAAATGAATCAAAAGACTTCCATTCTTATCCCTGAACTTTGAATTAAACTCCAAACAATGAAAATACCTGTAACATCAAACATAAAGGATCACACTTAATTACTTCTGAAGAGTCAGTTTCCTGTGATTTCTTTGTGAAGAAAAAAAATGCCATGTGGTATTTTTAGATTCTTGGAATTGAACATTCTGATTGATCATAAATGTGCCACTAAGTAACATATGGCAAAGTAAACAAATCCCAGAGTGCTAGGAGAGATATTAAAAAGTGGTTAAAACATTGTCATCCTATTGTATTTATTATCGAAATATGGAATGCAGAGCACATGCATATGAAACCACTTGAAAAGACAGCTTGTCATCCTTCTGCATGTATTTGAGAAAATAACACATTTCAGTAAAATGCCATGGAAGATTAACAAATTAATTATGTATAAGCTGACCTCCTATATCCTTGGGCTCTCCATGCTATCTCACTCTCTCTCAATGCCACTCTGATGCAATTTTAATTGGAACCACAGTTCCTTACGCCTGTTTGAGTTTTGTTGTTTAATTGCTGCTGCCTTGCATGGGGAGGACTACCTCTAAAAGCAGGAAACACGCGTTCTCTTTAACAGTTTTTCCTCTGCTTCAAATAGAAAACCTAATGCTGAAGGAATACAGAATGCAGAAACTGCTGAGCTCTGTACTGGCATTAGGATTAAACAGAATTTCTTTGCAGGTTTATCAAAAATAAAACAATAGCATTCTGTAAACAGCACTGATTGAGTACATTACATGTAAGAAACATTTTAGAGAAGAGCAGGTGCGAGAAATAAATATCATCTGTTCAACTAGTCCACTATATTTCCAGGGTAAAGCTTTTCTATGTTTTTTTCTTCAGTCTTTTGGGGGCCATGTAAAAATGAATCAAGTGATGTAGCAGCTCCCTGCACCTAGAAAAGCATCAGTAAGCAAAGCTCTGCTTTTTCTCCACTGAAATTCTCTCTTGCCTTTGCTTTTTCATTAATTTGTTTTATTCATTTATTCTCTCTTCTTCTAATGACTCTTAATATTCATAACGTTGTCATTGAAATATCATTTGCACAGAAGGGTAAACAGTATCATGATCAAATACAGGCTGCACAGGAACCGGCATCAGCAGTAGTGCAAACTTTTTAAAGCCATATGTCCTTGAACTCTTTACTGCTTCATATGTTCTTCCTTCACTATGCTGGAGGTATCCAGAGGCCACCCTTGTCAGAACACTGTGTCTGAGCCACAAATGGCTGTACCGTGTAGCCCAAGACAGGAGTAATAAGTCAGCTTGCCCTTTCTCTTTTTTGCTACCACTGTAGCAAATTGAGTGATTGCTGTAGAAAGGGTTATGCCTGCTGTACGTTGAAGGAGCATGCTCACGAAATGGAGAGGCGAGGGTCACAGTACTTGCTAATTATTTCCAGAGTTTTACAGCAAGCGTGTACTGGTGGTGTAACACAGAACAAGTCTGGGGTCTAACTTCATTCTTCAAGGAAACTCCTCTATGTTGCCACAGATGCACATACATTCTCCTTTTTCTCATGGTAAATGCTCTATGAGAAGTTCAGCAGCAAAGTAAGCTGCTGTATAGGGCAGCAGATAACCTATATCCTGCAGGCTTAACCTGACCTTTAGAGATTAAATTAACACACACCTATCAGCAATAATATTTTTCCTCTTTTTAAATTCCTTGGACCCACCTGGTAAAAAAAAAATCTGTTCCCACAATGTTATTAATACTTTCCTGAAACAAGATGGACTATTATATAAAATTTCCACTTTATGCCAAGCCATAAGGCAATACCTGTGGGGAATAACAGCACAGATGCTTGAATATTGTGAATCCTTTAGACTCTGTGTTCTGGGGGGAGGTGTGGAGGGAGGCAGAGGTGCCCTGGAGTGTGATAGAGAAACGCCTGAGGAAGGAGATACGGCTGTTTGATGGGAAAGGGGTGTGCTTTCCAGCAAAGCCCCTCTGGGCACAGACCCTAGTGGGCTGCACAGTACTGTGGCTCTGGGCTGTGGCTGTTGCTGTTGCGTGGAGTCCCAAAGCAGGAGAGACACTGCTGCACCCTATTATAGATTCAGTTGATGCCAATATTGCAGGTAGAAGATCAGAGCTCAGTAAAGGTCTCTTACTGACAGCTTGAGACTTGACAGAACTGCTGGTAAAAAACATCAGTATTTTCCTTCTAAATTCTAGAAATGCAAACTTGTAAACTTTGGCGAGATAAAAATTTGTTTCCAAGCCTGCAGCTTCAAGATTTTCACAGTTTATTTTGCAGCAATGTTTTTCTTATTTGCTTAGCTGCAAGTGAATGTGAGTATATCCAAGTTAGAGAATAAGAGAGTGAGAGGTTGCAGCAATGAGAGTATTTAGAATCTGATAAATCAGGCCAGTTTGAAGCTTCAAAACAGAACTGTACTAGGCTGACATTTAGTAACAATACATATTGCCAGTGGTTAGTTCTTAAACATTATTAATTGTCATCACCACCTCAAAGCAGTCAATTCTTATTAACAAGCTTATCCTAAATTAATGGTAGTACCACAGGGTTGTGTAGTTAGTGCTGATGGATATGGTCCTTGGTCTTAGTCACTGAGGTTGAGATGAGCAGGCTGTTGAGCTCTTCAACAAGGGAAGATGGAACCATTGTGGGTAAAGCCTTCCTTCCCTATTTTTCCTCTCATGCTGTTGGTGTTTCTATATTCCTTGCCCCTTTTGTTGCTATGTATTACACTTAGCTGTATTACAAAATGCTTATATACAATGACAGTATATGTTTATGTAAATTTAGAATACCTATGCCTGAATTCAAGAAAAGCAAATATTATTTGTATCCTGTTTAATATATTTCTACTTTATGGGTACAACAGGCCTCCGCTCTTGCTACAGCATTGTAACATCTTTTTCTTCATGTATTTTCATAGCTAGCAAATGTAGTCCGTGAGAAATTTTTTATTTTTCCTCAATGTAAACTTTTCTAATGTAAAACTTTTAGGTACTTGTTCTTTAAAAAATGGTACATACTCAGTTCATGTCAGTGCCTGGGAAGAGCAGAGATTGCTAAAGGATTCTCTGTAATAATTGAGGGGGAAACCTCATGGAAAGCCTAAATGGATTCCCTGGGTTCAAGCAGAGAAAGAGCTTCATTCCTGAGGAAAAAAATATTTCCCCTCCTTTCTACCCCCTGTCAAACAGAGGCTGTTCAGATATGCTGACTGGGGAGGGCAAAAGAGAAAACTCAGGCCTTGCGAATCACTGTGTGCTGCTAACTTCTCATTGTAATTTGAATTCTAGACCTTCTTGTTCATTAGGTCACAAGAAAAGAACGGCCAGTTTGTCTTCTCTTCCTGCATATTTCCTACCTTTCATGATCTCATTAAAGTATGAAGTGTTTCATTTTTACTTTCTATAGGCTTGTGCTACTTAGTGCCTTACACTACTGACGGTTTGGACTATATGGGGTCTTTAACTTGCTTGTGTATGGGTATCTGAGCGTGTCAGGCGCTATGATTTCACCATGGGCTGGTCTGTTGGTATCTGAATCAGCCTCCTACTTCCTTACAGAACAAACAGCTACTTTACACCCTAGATGAATAATAATAGAAACTGCTCTAGTCTATGTTTGATAGCTAGCAAAAGCCCTGCCTGGATCCATACAAAACGGGCTTCCCATGAAGCAAGTACATATTTATGGATACAGAGATAAAATTCAGAACCAGGTGGTTGTTTGACCTTTGTATATTTCTAATACAGATGTGTCAAAACATCACCTCTAACTGAATATTTTAGTACTCTGAAACAATATTCTGTTTCTCTTACTGCTTTTTTCATTGTATCTCCCATGCAGTGCTCTTATTTAATAAATACAAATCACTAGCCTTATGCTCATCACTTGTTTTACTTAATTGTGTTGTATGCTGGCAAGATTGTAGCTGTTTTGACTCTGCTTGGTTTGTTTTAATCACGGCCTCTCCTAAAGCATATTGTAAAGATACTCACATAGAAAGGTATGGTAAAGACATGGGGAAGGGGAAGGGGCTGTTCTGCAAAGAAGTAGGATTACTTTTTATCTGCTTAGACTTGTTCCTCTGTATCCAACTGAAAGCTCCTTTAAACCGTGAAGCATCCTGAACTCTGTCACATTTTAAAATGAAATCATTTTATATTCCTTTTGCTTGACGATTGCTAAATGAGATCTAGAGCAAACACAGCTTTGATATCACCTTCGGACACAAATTTTGTGTCTAAGCACAGCAAATATATTTTTAGCTCTTCACCTCAGTACTTCCTATGACTAATCCTTGTAGCATTATTTTTTCCTCCCAGCTTTTAGTTTTCTTACCTGCCCCCATAATTATTGGTCATTTTTCTTTTTCTTAACTGGGCTGTTTCAAGACTGTGCTTTATATCACTGTCCTTTGAATAGCAGCTTTCCCAAATGTCTTGGTTCTTTTTTGTTGTCATAGTGTGTTATTGTTGTTTAAAATAATGCTTATTTTAGCCTAAAAAAAAGGGAATGAATACATGAATGTTACCAATCAAAAGCTAAAATAAATTTCCCCAAATTTGTGTGGTCTCCAAGAGAAAGAGCATTTTAGCAAAAAGTTAAATATGTCAAAATACAAAAGATACATACCTGCTTTTTCCTCCTTCCTGAGGGCTCACTCATGTTACTGGAATCAGTGGTCTGTTCACCTGAAGCACCTTTTACAATCACAGATTTATTCCTTTTAGAGGAATAATGGTGTCAATAAAGAATGAGTTGTTAAATGCCTTGAAATAGCAAGTAATTTAGGGTGATAACCAACAGTGTCACAAGGCCAAATGTGTCAGCTTATGATACAATTTATCTTACAAGTATATTTCCCACTATATTATGTTGTATTATATCTAGCCATGTGTATATGTGTGTGTGATGGTTTTTGTTTATTTTAGAATATTGTGACAATGTCACTGGAGTCAGTGAAGCATTGTAAAACCATTTTTGTAAATGAGCCTCTTTAATTGCAAATATTCAAATTATATGAATCAGGGAGGGCCAGTCATAGTAAACTGTGCTTGTTTACTTACAAGTAAACTTGTTATGTTTTATGAAGCATTTTATTTTATGTAAGTGAAGTGCTTATTTAGACTTTGGTTAGGCTGAAGTTGGAATCCCAGAAAAGCAAAGCTGATTTTGTTATTCTAACTAGAAATTTGCTTAAGATTTGAATGGAAATTCTAGGGAACGGGGTATTACTGTTTGGAGTCAGACGGTTGTGTGGCACAGTAACGGTATCTGGCACATTATGATCAGTGCTGTCCTCAGAAGTTGAAGTTAGAATGCAGAGGTGATGTCTTCACCACCTCCTGGGTGATTCTGGTGCATGAGAGAGCCAGTGAGCCCTGCTTGCTAGGAATTTATCTTGGACCTCTTCTCTCCCTGTGTACCTGACAGAAAAAGCTACTGTGGAGAACTCTCAATTAAAAAATCATGAAAGAAAATGCTGTTTAGTAAATCCTCTGCTGCACCTCAGTTCTTGATTAGGTCCATACTAAGCTAATAACCTTTCACCTGTCCTTCTGATTTTTTTTGTTGTTGTTTTTTTCTTCAGTGACATACATAACTCTTATCGGTCAATCTTTCTCACATTGTCCATTATTCAGGAGTCTCCTGTCTGGAAAAGTAGCATGCTATCATAGGTGAGGTTCGTGATTTCATGTATATACCATTTATTTGGTTAGTTGTAGAGATTTTCTAAAGATATTTCCCCAAGTTAATAAAATATCTGCAGCACTGATGGAAGAACTAAATGTAGAAATTACTTTTGCAGACATCAGCATTTTTAACCTGCAGTCATTGACATTTACATCTTTACCCTCTCCTCTCTTTTCTAAAGAAATCATGAGCTTACTGCTTGAAGACGATCGTGAACTTTAGTTCACCAAAAGACATTTATCTAATCCACCAAACTTTTGGAGAGCTGGTCTGCATTTGGGGTAAAGAATTAAAAGAACTGCCCCCTGTCCCCAACTTCATCTAGGCAGAGTAAGCACATTGCAACAGTACACAAGGAATTTAAAAAGTAATTTTTTGAATCAGGTAGAATACAAAAGGCTGAAACACCCATTATGTTTGCATTCTGTACGTCATTCAGGACACAAGACAGCAGTGAGCGCTTCACTGCTCCAGCCTTTATTCATTAAAGAAATGGTAAGATCAACATAAGTCATTGTATATAGTAGAAATAAAATGATTAAGAAAGAATATAGTCGCAACATCAGTGTACCCTGCTTTGAAAATAAACCTGTTTACTCATTTATAAACTTGTTTACTTATTTGATATATCAGCTGGAGAAGATCATGCAGTGACAGCTTAGTATTCTTTTGATGTTATCTACCAAATTATATAAAATGAAACATTTGTCTTTTAGTGTCACTATTCATTTTAATGAAATAAATTCTATACTCAATTTTAAAAGCAACATACTAGTACTGGGGATGATTTTGAATTTTAGAAAAATGTATTCTTATTCAGTCTTTAGGAGTCTTTGTAGGAAGCCCTTTTAAAATATGTGATAAAAGATACACGTATGCATTAGAATGCATATAGTGATATTTTGACTGTTGTCCTGTAGGTAATATTTCAGTTGTACATTTCAGTGTCTACATATAGAGCACAAATAAGGGTAAAACAAGCAAGCAGAAATTAAGGGAAATACTTGAAACAAACTTCGTTTTTTATTTTAAATGTTAAATGCTTCTCTTTGTTTTACTATTACTTCAAAATTGCAGTGGAATTGCCGATAAAATATAAACATAAAATGCAGTAGAACTGCAGGATGAGCTGTGAAATTCTTTTTTATCCTCCTTCTATAAGTGGTTTTTCCTGTGTTCTTTTAAAAGAGAAAAGAAAATGTGCTAAAGAATCTGTTCTCTAACTCCCATAAAACAAGCTACCCTTTATGTGTTGCAGAAAGGTACGTGCAACTCCTGTTAGCGTTGACTCAAACAGCGCACTTCAACGTGCTCCAGGTCTTCCTTGTATAACATATAACAGCATAGCAAACCTGACTTAAAAAATCTTTATAATGCCTCAATTTCCTGTATAACATGTCTAATAATTTGAAAGCAACAGTAATGAACCCCCTCAAAGATGCTGAGAACTAGTTCTCTCTATAGTTGGTTCTCTCTGTCAACACCGAAGACCACAACTATGTGAAAGCTGCACTAATTATCGCAGCAGGAACTAGGTTGGAACTGGGCCCAGAAGCCCATGGACAGAGGGAGAGTACTTTGTGGTACTGTACCTGTCTGGGAGCAATGCTTTTTCATAGTACAGAAAAAATGTAGAAATGAGTAAAAGTGAAGAAAATAGAGAAAAGCTATTTTTTTGTCCAAGAAGTTAATCCAAATTGGTCAGGTTAATTAATAGTGCTCTATTGCCGTCCAGAACACTGACTCTACCTACATTTAAATGCCTATATCCCAGGAAATAAAATTTTAATGTACTGACCACTTTTTAGGACAACACATGTCATTTAGAAGGCTTAGAAAAATAACCTGTTAATTGTTAAGCTAGTATCCACTCTATTTGTAAGAGCAGTTCTACTGCACTATAATCCGGCAGTGTTTTAATTATCTCAGCCAGTATCCATTTCTTTGACAACAAAAATTATTTTGGTTGCAGAGAAATAACTGGCCTGAAAAACAAGGATTGTATTTTTGAAGATTTGATATCAAGTTATGTCATATTCTCAAAAGCTTGCACTGATACCAACATGCCTTTCCTAATTAAACTTGCAGGACTAATAATAGTAGGGAATAATAATATAAAAGTAAAGGGGCAATCTGAAGAAACTTCTAATTATTTTTATTTTCTCCTTTTGCTTGATGCTTATTGTATTTGGAATTGCACTGGCATTTATTTGCCTCATCTAATTTCAGCACATTGTTTGGATCTGCAAAAATATTATTTCTCATTTCTTGAATTGTTTGGGGTTTTTTTTGTTCTTGTTTTTATTGCAGTGGAACTAATTTTGACTATGTTATAAACAATGTGTAGGTATTACCATTGATCTTTGAATCTCTGAGAACAGAAAGAGAAAATAAAATGGACTGTTGAGTGTGTGTGTATATATATATATATATAAAATATCCGTTCTACTTGCACATGAACCTTGAATACAAACTCTATTGTTTCAAAGAAATGCACTTGTGATAAAACCAGAATGATTTAGTATATCTAAGAAGGCTTTTAAAATTATTATAGTAGGGTAAAAAGGTACAAAATATAAGTAAAGGCTGTCAGTAAACTCCTTCTAGATTTGTCAGTTTATCTAGAACTAGAATATGCCCTTATGGATTATTTGGTGGTATAATGCCTGAAGAGTTAGCTCTGCAAGGTTTATTAGGAAAATATAATTTTTTATATAAAAATGAAGAATTAAATTTGGGAGACAAATAGGAGGGAAATCCCTGAACATCATTGCTACATCAAGAGAAGTTTTAGTGGAAACTATGTTTTGAAGTCTTTTAAGAATTAAATTCTGCGCAGGTCTGTAAAAAACACTAGAAAACAATCTAATGGAAAATTCGGTGGTGGTAGTAGGCTTGCAATCAAAGTTTTGTTTTGTTTTAAAACTTAAAATACGCAACTAGCATATTTCCTATGAAAAAGTTAGTTCAGAATAATAGCCAATGTTAGGTCAAACAAAAAACTTAATGCTCCGAAGTCTAAAGTGTCTCAGTTCTTTTGTACTCTTCCTACAAACTGCAAAGCATTAGTATACCATCTCTAAATCAGTCTTGGAGGAATTCATATAGTACAATGTTCTGTAAAATCGCATTCACCAGAAGTTTACCCTGAAGAAAAAGACATGAGGCAGCTTAAGTGGAGGATGTGGTTTCTTTTTCTTGCTTCTTTCTGTTGTCATGCTAACTCTTTAGTAAACTTATTCTCTCATTTATTTTAAAAGTTTGCTTATCAGTTAAGAGATGGCTCATGTGATAATCCCAGAAACCCCTGAATAAAAATGCTTTCTGGTATAGTCTGCAGAATGCTTTTGTAGTACTTCTGGCTCACTTCAACCTTCCACTGAAACCTCAGATAAGCTCAAGTGGCTTATTATTAAATGGTAATGCACAGCCTGCGGTAAACATGCTGGTTAAGCCATGTAAAAGTCTCTGTCCTCTTTTATGCTTTGTAATTTCTTAAAGAAGTACTGAAAAGATACTTTAACAAAACGTATTAATGTTAGAAGTGAGGGAATGGGAACATTTCCTGTTCCACCCATGTTATGTAATTGGTCGTTTCCCCGGCAGCCATCTTCCTCTTGTTATTTCTCATCACAGTGAAACTGCACTAGAAAATGGTGGCAATTGGTTCCTTCGGTAGCAGAATCCTCACTCTGAAACTACCAGTGAGATCAGGTTATCCTTTCACCCCTAAGGATTTTCCATCTAAGTCAAAGCTGAGATGTGGTGGCAGGTAAAGAAAATTGTATTCCTGTTAGCCATGGCAGAAAGAGACTTGGAAGAAACTGTGAGGGGCAGATCGGAATACTCTTGAACTTGGGACGATAATAAAGAATACTTTGGTGATCCCTGAGTAGAATATGCATAAATTTACACTGAAAGGAGAAGAAGGAAAGAGTGCTTCAGGTTAGAATGAGCCCTACAATAAATAGCAAAGGATATTGGAGAGCAAAATCAGGTAAAAGTGGATTAAAGTATAAATAAACATATGGCATGTTGTGAAGTTATAACCTGGTAAGTAAGTGAATCTTGATTTATAACTGGGCTATATTTGGTTATTCTTGTTATTAACTGCCTGGAGCTGATAGGGGATACAAATAGTAACCCCCGTCAGTCAGATCAACCCACTGAATCCACCTGTCACTTGCGGCTGGTTGTTGAGTATCTATTCTAACTAAACACAGAACCAGGCTTCAAAAGCAACTTGAGGTTTTGAAACTGATACAGAGAAGAACAGCTCACATTTTTGTATTGTATTGTCTTATTCCCTAAATATATGTCATCTTTTTCCATTACTGTATGGTAGGGATATGCGTGTACTGACCTTGCTGAGTGACTGCAGCCAGTTGTGAATAATGTATGAAATACAAAGCTCCTGCCCAGTGCACAAAGAATATAGATAATGTTGGGCAATCAGGGCTCTTCTGAACTGTGTTCTCATGCTCACAGTGTTCAGTAGTGTCCTAAAAGCTGTTCCTGTAGCAGAGCAAGGCCAAAATACATTAGAAAGACAAATTATTTTGAAATGGAACTATTTGTATTTTATTTCCATTTTTCGTGTAATTTTGCAACTTGATAATTATCATCAGTTTCTAATGCCTCTAGAACACTGTTAGCTACTACAATTTTGCCTTCTCTTGACATACACAGATGCTTTTGAAATTCTGATGTCCCATAGGCATAGCTAGACAGAGTTTTCGTCTGCCAAGACAGTAAACAATCTTTTACCAAAGATGAATATAACAGCTACTGATGGATATCATACTTAAAATGACTGTAAACAAATTTCTTAATCAAATCACTTAGCCATGATAAATGAACTATTTCCTGCAGACAGGTAGTACTGAGATTTAAACTCTTTTCTAACCCCATATAACATATATGTTAAAATGGACTTCATATACATCTGTAAAGGGAACAGTGAGTGTGGCTCATTATTAGCTCCTCTTGACTCTTGATGGTTGGGGTGAGTTATTCCGTATTTGTTGGCTTCTCTGTCAGTTCCCAAAGACTACATTCAGCTTTATGTAAATGAGGAAAATCTGTCCTGGGTGCTTGAGAAAGTACAGGTAATTTTAGTCTTTTCAATTGCACATGGTAAAATGAATCAAAACAGAAATATGTGATACCCTCTGGCAGAAATTTGGAGATGGATCAAGGAATGAGATGAACATCTCTGGATAGGTCATGAAATTGAGAGAGAGTGTTTGAAACTAGAAGACACTGTGTTAAGTTTCATAATCACTTTTGACTTCATTAATTTATTTTTCTTCTTGTACCCAGACTTCATTATTGTATGTACTGAAAGATGGGTTAATTAGATGAATGTTGTCTGTTAATAATTTCCTAGTTTGAGCAAGGCCTTGAAACAAAACACTGTCTGAGGAGAGTCTTTCCTCAGTCTTTCCTCACAATATTTTCTCCTCTTCTCACATTCTGACTGCTTCATCTCTACAGCATTTGGGATGACTTCCATAAGTCACTGATGAAACAAAAGAATGAAGATCTGCCACAGGTAGTTTATTTTTTCACTGCTTTTCTACAGGGGAGAAAAGCTTCTGTAATACAAAAGGGTTTTTTAGAGGGTTTTGCTTTTTGGCTCATCTTTTGAGAGCAAGGGATTTTTTTTTGTAGGTATGCACACTGTTTTGTGTTAGATAAGAAAATTGGTGGGGGGCAGCTTTCCGATCAACCATATCATACATGGCTTTGTAGAAGCTGGTACTACAGCTTTGATGTGACTCCTGCGAAAATTCGGTCTCCTGCTTTGTTTATGGTGGCTGAAGGTCAGATAGATTTGTCACAGCCTTCAGCCACAAGCAGCTGATTCATGGATGCATTTGGTCCAGGCTGTTGAATAATCTGAAGATATGACTAGGCTTTGAAGTTGAATCTATGTTTTATGAATATTTGTGTAGAGTATATAAAAAGATTCAGGATATGTCTGACGTGGTTGTGCAGCTTGCCTGACAGAGGAGGATGACAGTTTTCCTGGATAGAATTTCTTAAGGATTATTTGTGCCTTATTTTGATTTGTTGAACTTCTGTAATCCAGATGGAAGAAGATAGAGGTATGAGTAAACAAGGATCATCAGTCACTAGGATAGTACTATCTCCAAACCAACAGGAATATTAGAAAGGATAACTTATTAGTAATTAATTGTAGCTATGCAAAACATTATGTCAGTATGGAATCCAGCAGCATTCCTGAATTGTAGGTGGAATTAACAAGATCTACTAGAGCATGTTGCAAGGGCAGTGTATGCATATGCATATATTTCAAAATCCTATCAACATTATCTTCTGGATTCTTAGTGTCAACTTCAGTTCACTGTTTGCATGCCAAAGTTAAGCTCCATTGGGCTCCAAGATATTTTTGGGAGTAATATTCAGAAATAAATTAAATGGTGACTTTGTCTTTAAACTTAGAATTTTCAGTTTCTAAAGTATAATATGTCTTTGTGCTATATTTCAATACTAAGAATTTGCTTAGGCCTGTGAATATAGCTGCACAACTGATTAAATCCGTTTTGTATGAAGAAAAGACTTTCATGTCTTGCAGTAAGTGTGTTTTTATTTGCAGTGATCAGCCATTTTTTGGAACGTTTAACAGCAACTGCTGATCTAAGAATTAATGGGTATTTAGCCAAAGAATTTAGACAATCAAAACTGTTTCTTAATCTGATAGCAGGAATGAATGACAGAAAACAGTCCAGCAACGACTGACAGCAAGATGTGTAAAAAATTATGTAGTGAAAGTGCAAGGAAAAACAGATAAGTCTAGTTGTGTGATGATGCATAGTTCACTTCTAGAGTTCCATAAAATCATGTTCCTATTTTCATTCCCGGTACAAACAGGTGTGTTTCTCTCCATCTGTCAAGTACAATTTCTTTGGAGGCCTTGTACATATTTAAGCATCATACGCATAATTAGTAATAGATATGTTTATTACTACTATATAGTTATAAATATATAAATGTTCCACTTTTCTGGGAAGTTGTCATATGTCTATCTCTGATGTATTTGGTAGCTCTGAATTACAAGTTGTAAACTTTCCAAAGCAGAAGGAAGTGTCAGAAGCTGAATGGACTTAGATAAATGTATGGTATTATTATTAATTATATTTCTCACAGACAAGTGAAGCTTGTTAGAATACTAGAAACAACTCAAAGGTAGTTGTTGACTGATTTTTTCTTTTTTCCTGCTGGAAAAAATTAGAAAAAAAGGTAACATAGTAGTTTATAGACATAATAGGTTGAGATAGAAAAACCCTTGTGTTCATAGCCAAAAAAAAAAAAAAAAAAGAAAGAAAGAAAAAGTGAAAGACCTTTTAACTTTATTTTCATTTTTACTCTTATTTCTGTTTTGTTCCTGAGAGACCAGACTTAGTGCAAACTTCTGGCCTCTTCAAGACCATGGAAGTCAGGGGTTTCACTGAAAGCAAATCAATACAGAAAAAAGTGCTGTCTTCACACAGATTCTCTTTTGTATTTGTTTCTGGTTTTGTTCCACTGCAGAGGCAGTTTTAAGAGGGCTGTTAACTACATGCCCTGCAGATATGGTTTGACCTCTTTGAAATGTTACTCAGGAAACTGAACAGAGGGCTGGAAAGCTTATCTTGATGTAGTTTCCCAATTCAATGTATAAATCATTGCAACGGCCTGCAGATCATGCTGGTTACAATGGAAGAGAAACAGTTCTTTTCTGAGCTTCTTTATCAGGCACATTAGATAAAGGCCATGTTTCCCCTCCAGGATGGACAGTTATCAGAACTTTTGCACGTGCATGCCATCTTTAGAACTCCTGTTACTATGATTATGCTGTAACTTGTGTCTCTAGATCCACACTGAAGAGCCATCACTATTTGCCAGGCAGACACTCTGACAGACAAGGTACTGGATAGAACATTAATGACAGAAGATACTCCAAATGACAAAATGCATGAGGTCTTATAGCAAACTGAATTTGTGGGGCTTCAATATACTTTATCACACTGATAACCTGATTTGGCATTCCTGAATATGAGAAAACCTCTTGACTTGGACCGTGTTTAATTTGCTAGCTTAATATGTCATGCCCTACTCTAGGCTGGACCTGCTATTGCTATGACAACCTTTTTACTTGAGTGATAATGACCCTGGATACTGCTGGTGAAGGTGACAGCAGAGAAAGTATTGGCTGAGATTTTTATAGCACTGCTAGGAGTTAATTCATGAATTTTTTACACAAAATGAGTCCTTCTGTGTTTATGCAAGATCAGGACCCTTGAATGCTACAGTAATATTAAAGTTATAATCATAATGGTAGGAAGAAATCCTAACCCCTGACATAGGGCATTATCAGGCCTCAAAAGTGCAAGAAGAACAATAATGTGATGATGTATTTACTTAATTTTCTAATGGATGGTGCTGAATATGCTCACGAAATCAAGGGATTGCTTTTCAGATGCATGGAGCATTCATAACTTCTGTTGACTTAAAATGCAAGTGCTTAGCACTTCTGAAAGGAGAGGATGCCTTATATCGCAGGTATAATACTGGCACCCAGATCAAATCAGATTTACTTCATACTTACAGCTTCGAAGTGCAAGACTTTCAGAATATCAAAGTATAAAGGGAGCTGAGTGAGATTTGACTCTCTATCTTATAAGAACATATTACTTAAAAGTTTGAGGAGACAGGAAGAATGTTAAGGTAACCAGTATTCAAACCATATGTGCCGTAGTCCCTATGGAATGTTTTCTTTTCAGTTCTTATTATATTGTGGAATAAGATACTCAATGTGGCTTTCAAGTGAGAAAAAAGGTTTTGAAGTTAATAATAATTAGTAAAGTCCTCCTTTTCAGAGAGAAACTATGTAGACTGGGCTTTCAACTCTGTAGAGAACAGTATTTTGGGAGGAAGAGCAGTTCAGCGGTAGCTTTCTCATCTTAATTTAATGAACTTAAGAAAAAATTAGAAGATTTTTCCAAGTACACGGAGTAAAACACACTTAGAATAAAATGAAAGATACTGCAATAAAAAAATAATCTTGTTAAACCAAATAGATTTTTCCAACCAATAAGAGAAGCAACAATGGCATTACGGCAGAAATTAATCTCTGAGCGTATTTCTGAAGAGAAAGGGTAGGTTTAAATCCTGCTTTTAATAGAGAGGCGTTATTTTCTATCTGCTTCACATTCTGTCCATTGGAAATTTCACAGGCAGTTTTCTCATGCAGGTAATCTAATGACATGCGTTGATAGTTTATAGCTTCAGTAGGGCTGCTTTTGCATTTCCTGGGACAACAAACTGTCAGCCAGGAAGTCTATAAGAACGTGTGTTCCACCAATGTAACTGAACTGAAGCAGCAGTCTGCAGATCAGATACGTTTTGTGGAGTATCATATTTTGCTGAAACTCCAGTTAAGTCCCAAATGTCTACTTCTATGCATTTCCTTTTGATTGCTGATAGTCTAGATATTTACGGGTGAGTATAATCACTCTCTTGCAATCAGTCTCATCTTTTTTCTACACTTCTGTACTATCAATCCAGTTGTCCTTTCTATCCTGCCTTTATTTCTGTCAGGGCAGCAGGAATGGCTTTCTGCAGAAATTTGTGTTCAGTGGAAGATGAGCCTTTATTTTACCCTCTCTGGAGCACTGCTAGAAATTACTGTCTTTCATTGCATAGTAGTAGTACAAGAAGAATAAATGTTGACTTCAGCAAGAGACAAAAATCTGTAATCATATGCTGCACATTCTCCAGAGTATCAGAATAAAAGTGGAGATTGTTACAGTGCATTACTGTCTGTGAAGCTTAGGGGTGTGATTTTCCTGGCTGTTATAATTATGTAATTATGAAATAGAATACGATATTTGAATTTTATTTACTTAGTGGATGATTAATATTTGAGCATATTTTCTTTACAGAACCTGATGAAAAAATGCTTTGATGATTTTGACAGCAGGAATTTCAACTAATAGACTGATACTAGTTTCATTCTACTTTTGAAACACTAAGATTTAAAATAGGAATTTGGCAGACATTCAGTCATTAAGCTAGAGTGGTGGTTTTTTGAAATAATTTATACTATTAGTATTTTAAAAGAGTCTGTTGCATCTGCAACTTGAATTCCACTAGAACTCTTGAGACAAAATGACTCCACTGCTGCAAATTGGCTACAGCGATTCACATCTATTGTATCAAATGCATATGAAGTTTTATTCCCATGGAATAAATTAAAAGAAGTTATATTTTGTGGGAACATACAACTCTGTCTCATGAAAATTTCACAGTGAAGTTTTTTGTGTTTTGTTTTGTTTCGTTTTTTTTTTTTTTTTTAATCTTTTATCTATTTAGGCTAAAATTTGCAATGAAAACTAACAGTATTCAGCTACCTTTACATTTCAATATAATTTGAATGCAAAAGTTTTATAGATCTTTCATAATAAAGCTGTTCCAGAAATAGTCCTTCCTGGGCTTAAAACTAGAATGAAGCCTTATGAGGCTAGCAGCTAGTTCACAGTGGAAGAGTTGCAAGTTACAAAGACAGACATCCTGACATCCTCAGCATAACTGCTGTTGGTAGTTCATGCCTTATTGCCTAAAGAAGCCTGTTTTTCTCTAACTGATCTTTTTTTGAGTATCTTGGAGATGAAGCACCCTGTTCAAGTGTGCCTCTGTGCACAGACTGGGATAGTTAGTCATTAGAAGCCTCTTTCCTGCCAATGTATGGTTTCAAGGCTTAATTACAAATCTCTTCACAATACAGCCTCTGGTCTTCTAAACCAAACTTCTCACACCTCACAGACTCATTAGATGCTATGGGCCTTGCAAAAAAATAAATCACAATAGAAGAGAGTTTCTGTAAACTCGTAGGCATCCTTGCACATGCTTTGCCTCATCACATCAGTAGTGATAACTCTTCTAACCTGACAACAGGAAATGTTATACTTCTACAAATCCATCAGAATCCACAGAGATCTTACTTGTGGAAGTTTATGATGAAAGAGTCTATTAACGTTATTATGATTTACGTAGTGAATAATAGTAAGAGTGATGAAGTAGCATCTGAAGAATTCACAGGAATGCCAGATCTTGTTCTGCCAAGTCCCGCTTTCCTTTCCTTCATCTCCTAATTTGGTCGGAGAGTTGGGAGTTGCTCAGAATGAGATCCTTGTCAGATCCTTGAAATCCTTGTCTGTGCACAGAAAATAAAAAATCATGTAATAACTTGAATTACAAAAAATGCATAATATATGTATACATATTGTGAACCTCTGTTGTGCCCCCAGCACAGTATTCACAAGGAAGGTGAAAATAGAAGCATTTTAATAGCTTTTACTTATGGCCATATGTTTCTAATATATGTTAGAAAGGCTATTACAAATTTAATGTTCTCAAAATTCAAAAGTCTATGGCACATGTTTAGCATCATGCAGTAGAAATAGATTGTTCCCTAGAGAACCGGCAGTGACAACCTACAAATCATTTGTGCTTGTTCAAATGATGTGTTATGACGAAAGGATTGTGGGAGATCATATGAATCATATTTGATATCCTCACCATAAAAAGAACTGCAATTCTACTGGGAAAATATTGAGTCAGATGCATGTTGTGAGAGGTGTTCTGTTTTCATACTCTGCAGCCAAGAGCCATTGGCTGCAGCAAATCACTGACCAGTTTACAGATCTACAAATCAATGTCAGAGCCTATCATTAATCTCGGCGTCCTAAAAGTGAGCTGACATTTTGTTCTGAAAGTTCTATCCTCCAAGGTAGCCTGGTAGTAATACTGACGCAGGGAATTACTGAGACAGACTGACAGTCACACCTGGAAGGGTCACCCAGGTTTCTAATGACTAAACGCCTTATTCACAAGAAAGTGTTTATCTTATTTTCATGCATTTCGGAAACGTAGGTCAAAAGCCTAATTCCTGGTGTAACTCTGTGGACTTTGACTGGATTTATGCCGAGGATGAGTTCCCATGAACTTACTGGCATTGTAACTGTTTTATTTAAATGAATCATGCTTTATACATGTTTAGTAATGATTGTAGGAGTGTATCATAATGGGTTCAAATTTATTTATTGATTTTCAGAAAAATTGTCAACTATTTAATCTTCCTCAGAAGGCAGTTTCACATTTTTTGTATACGTGGTACTAAGCAAGAGGCTTAGACTGGAATACTGCAGTCAAAATGTTCCTAACACAAATGTGGTAAATTAAAAAGAATAGGATGGATTTATGGTAGCGATGTGGTTTAGTGGCACCACTCTGCGGGAAAGGGGCATATCTGTGGCTGAAAGAGGAAGAGAATTTAGAATCAAGTTAATGGTCTGTATAATATAATGCAAATCCCAGAGGCCTAATGATGCTGCTTTTAGCTCAAGTAGCTACTACAGTTTTAATAAAGATATCATAAATAAGGAGCTTAAGAAAGTGTTAAAGTGTTAGGTAACTGAGAGGTAGCTTGTCATAGCATTATGAGTTATCATTAAAGTAAGTTTTAATGTTGGTAAATGAGTTTTAGACACAAAATATCAGAATTTCTGTGTTCTTCAATAACCTTATTGGATCTTTTCTGTTAATGTGTCAGTCTGTAAGTAACATCATGCTTAGTTTTTATGTTGCACTTATTAGTAGATGAGAAAGGAGGTAAGTATTGTCATTTTCTCACTTTGTATGTGAGAAAAACTATGGTTTTCTTTATGTGACTCATCAGCAGAATGGAGACAAGAACCCAAGTCTGTTAAGTCGCCTATGGTACACAATCCAATAGACAACTTGTTCAATTAAGTTCTTTAGGTTATTAACGTGATTCAATTCAATTATGAAATTTTCTTTAATATTCAGGAAGAAACCTGCAGGCTATCCTTCAGAAGCGCTTATGCAACAGCTGTTAGAACAGATAAACACCTTTTATATCGCTTGGTGTAAAAGCTCAGCACCCTTCATGATCTCCTCTCATATTCCATGCTGTAGGACATTGAGTAAGCTGCTCTGTGATTTGCAGATGATTCATTTAACTACTTCAATACTATCTTAAGTGTTTCTCTCTTGCTCCATACAGTCTTGATTTATTTTGTATTGGTGGCTGCA
This sequence comes from Nipponia nippon, assembly GCF_047370975.1. Taxonomy (NCBI): domain Eukaryota; kingdom Metazoa; phylum Chordata; class Aves; order Pelecaniformes; family Threskiornithidae; genus Nipponia; species Nipponia nippon. The sequence continues at coordinate 42,537,232 of NW_028262369.1, forward strand.
ATGTAAATCCCACCGAAAAATCCAGCTATGTGAATACAACTGGTCTAAGTGTAATGGAGTCTGCTTTAAACCAGGCAAAAATTAAACCAGAAAAACTCTTTGTTCATAATTCGATTAATTCATTTTTAGGTTAAATTCACTGAGGCACTTTCTGATCTCAGTTGTGCTTATTTTAGGGCACTCTAGCCTTTACTATGTAGCTCAGGCTTCTCATCAGTGTGAGGAGGGAAACTGTTGCTCATGCAGTTTGTATTTATCTTCATATTGTTACTTTTATTTCTGTGTCCAATCAATACAAACTGTACTTTTCCATTTAATATGTTGGCGTGAAGTCTGATTTTTGTAATAGTTTTTTGTTTGATGGTAGCAATTCAGCACTCTTATTAACAACCAATCAAACAGAAAGCCTTACTATAAGCTTAGGAAGTTAATAAATGAAACCAGCCTTTTGAGATTTTCTTCAGTGCCAGTGTACAAGGAGGTCAATGACTGATAGTTTGCCATCTAATCAGTCAATCACACATGCAGAAGCATTATTTTTTTGTGTGTTCAAAAGAAATGTTTTACTGACTTTTTCAAGTATACAAATAAGGAATGGAAATAAAACTTACGGACCAGTGAGGTGTCAGTCCCATTCCTTGTAGCACAGCAAAACTGTACCTGGAATAACCTGTTTTGGGCAGCAGTGAAGCAGGAATATGAAGATTAATTGGAAATAATTCATGGGGAAGCAGAAATATGTTAAGTTGCACTTAATATATACTTGAAAAGTGTGTAGGAGCTACATACATACCAAGATATGACTTACTGAGAGACAACACAAGACATTCCAACCAACGTTTTAGGAGAAAAATTGTTGAGAATGGTACTGGCAGCAGAACGCATTGGTACAAGTCAGCAGCAGCACTGATGTTGTAAAAGGCAACATGTGTATGTGTAAGAGGTATGCAAACTTTGGCATAAAGGGAAAGTAGTTAACTGTAAGTTGCTGTGGTTGCCTTCTGTTGCAGAAAGTGACTGTACAATGGAGATTGGCCCAAAATAGTCATCAGGGGAGAAAAGCGACTATTAGTCAATGATACCCAGACTCCAGAGTTGTGACTAATGTTCTGGACAGGACAGGGAAGCTGCCTGGAGCTGAAAGTCTAGTTTCTCCTGGCAAGCTGTTGGACTGATCATTCCATGCTGTGACTGAGAAAGATGTTCTATCTATCACATAGCTGTGTTCTTCTTGAGGAATCAAGCCAAATAACATGGTCAGAAGCGTCAGGGAATGAAAAAAGGAGGTGCAACAAAATATGGGGAAAATACTAAGTTCTACCAGATTACATTTACCTAAGGGAAGGAGGTAAAGCCATTGTAATACGGTTTGCTGAGAGTGCTATATGACTGAATCATTGGAGAGTGGAGTAGAAGCTGCTTGTGTAAGTCAAACCTCAAAAGAACTGAAGAGGCATTTAGCGCTCTGCTATCTAGCTGGTCCCAATTACAGGTCCATGGACAGTTCATTTGCTTGAGAGCATGGCTACAAATTTTTCAAGTTTACATGTCTTTGCCCAGCTGTGGCTGTGACTTGTGCAGGAGGGCTGTGCAGTATTTAAAAAAAAGCTAATAAACTCACTTGTTGGTGTACAGGAGAAAGGGATAAATAGCGTACAAATTAGGAGTAAGTTTATGCATCTCTGCATTGTTTACGTGCAATTTTTCTTGACTATAGCACTGCCTTTGTTTCTCTGTTACTTTTCCATCCATCTGCTTGCTTATTCTGTCAGTTGGGTTTCTGTTTGTTTGTTTGTGATACTTTCTGTTATGAATACTACGTTTTGTACTTCACCCAAGATTTTGCTGAACACTTGGGGTGTAAAAGAACTTTTCTCAAGACAGATGTTGTTATGAGTGACATTTTGGATTTCTTAGAGCATACTAGAGGTTCAGTAAGGGAGAATTTTGAACTGAGATGCTAGTTACAGGAATCTAGAAGAGTCCAGAGGGGATACTTTGAACATATTTTTAACAACTGCAGAAACTCCTAACAGCAATATTTCACATTGTTGTCTTAAGCTGACAGAACTTACCTTTTGTAGAGAGGGTGCAAAGGAATCAGTACTTTTTCCCAACTTAACCTCTAGAAAAGAATAATTTTCCATCTTCAGTTTCTCAGATTTTGTTAACATATAGGAAATAAGAGGTTCTTTGATGTAAGTTAGGCACATCATATGATTTAGGCTTATTAAAGAAAATATTTCTCTGTATGAACAATAGCGAATGGACACAGACTTGAGCACATTAATCATGAGATTGTCTTCTGTTATGTGTATTCGGCAGTTGAATAGATATTCTTTCCAGAGCTGCCAAATGACTTTATTGTATGCCAGAAGAATGATGTCTTTGTAGCGTTAGCTTTTTGGCTATCATCACACCCCTCAGCAGCCATCTTTCATCACCACAGTTACCACTGAGAGTTTTTCCTAGGATAAAGAGATCTGGGTTGTATAGAAGAGTAAATCCTAATCTTAAGTAGATTCTTTCAATTTTCTCTTCCCAGAAATGCTTAGTCTTGTCAGATCTCCAGAATAGATGGTTGCCATGATATTACATCTCTAAGATATGTTGTGTAATAAATATTAGTGTTTTCTTAACTGGGTATGTTCAGCTGTGTTCTATGAGATCTAATCTGTGTGTACTTGGTGAAACAGGTACCTTTGTAACTAGTGAGTCCTTTCCTGTCTCTCTATGTGTGTTTGTCTCTGCCTAAGAATGGAAGAGGGTTGGAGGAGGAAATGGAAAAGGCAGGAAGGGAAGGTGACCACACAATTTTCTATCTTGTTTGTATATTTAAATTAAAAAGTTGTGATCCAGCCCAAACTGGAACTGAAATCAAATATACATCTGGTGTTAAGTTCTCAGACTCCAAATTGACCAAAGCCATTCAGATTTCAAAAATCAGTTTTAAAAAATCAGACAGAATTATGTGGGGTGTTTTTATTTTTGTTTTAAATGTGTGAGGATAAACTGTTTTTCTCCTAGATCTAGGAACTGTGTCCATGTGTAATCAAATTTAACACTGGACTGTTACATGAAAAACTGATGTTCACCATGTTACTTAGGGCAATTAACGAAGGATTTGCTGGTATTTTTTATTTGATTATTAGTTGCGTATAACTTTACCATTGCTGACCATGAAATGGAGCTAGCATACTAACCTGAAGTGATGGAGTCCGTTATGAATGCTTGCATTCCTTCCTTTCTGATTTTTAGATACCTTGCTCTTGAATTACTTTGATTAAGGGAATCTCTTAGCCATCAGTACTAAATTATTTTTGATCTGAGGGTCTAATGGGATTAATGATTGCTTGCAGAGGCCAGTTGATAACTACTGACCTTTCAGTTCTTTCAGTTATGACTAGCAAGTAGACAGTTCCCCTTACGCTCTCTATAGTAGCATAGGTTGATTGCTCACACACGATTCAGTCACCAGATGGAGTTTTATAATGACTTTTTAGTTCATATTTGTATAGCAGGGTAAGTATTTTATGTCTGTGGTAAGTGTTCCATGAATACCATCTTGTCATTGATATCTGCTTTTTAAGCTGGGTCAGTCACTACAGCACACAGACAAAAATAGCCTGGACTGTTGAATTATCCTGTGTGTTTTTCTTTGAGACAGCAGCTGTGGTCCATGTAGCAAGTGTCATACCCAGCTTTAGCACTTGGCTATGGTATGAGATGAATAGGTGCACTGCATATAAACAGAGGAAGGAAAGGCTTGCCAACTAAGGAGAATATCTATAAAGTATCTGTGCCCCTGATATTAGTATCAGACATTTACAAGGCACTAAAGCATCTATATTGGGTTTGCGTGGCGAGGTTTTGGTACCAGGAGGGCTACAGGGGTGGCTTCTGTGAGAAGCTGCTAGAAGCTTCCCCTGTGTCCAATAGAGCCAATGCCAGCTGGCTCCAAGATGGTTCCGCTGCTGGCCAAGGCCGAGCCCATCAGTGACGGTGGTGGCACGTCTGGGATAACATATTTAAGAAGGGGGAAAAAGTTTCTGCACAGCGGCAACAGCAGTCGGAAGAGAGGAGTAAGAATATGTGACAGAAACAACCCTGCAGACACCAAGGTCAATGAAGAAAGAGGGGGAGGAGATGCTCCAGGCACTGGAGCAGACATTTCCCTGCAGCCTGTGGTGAAGACCATGGTGAGGCAGGCTGTCCCCCTGCAGCCCATTGAGGTTAATAGTGGAGCAGATATCCACCTGCAATCCATGGAGGACCCCACACCGGAGCAGGTGGATGCCCAAAGGAGGCTGTGACCCTGTGGGAAGCCCACGCTGGAGTAGGCTCCTGGCAGGACCTGTGGACCCATGAAGAGAGGAGCCCGTGCTGGAGCAGGTTTGCTGGCAGGACTTGTGACCCCATGGGGGACCCATGCTGGAGCAGTCTGTTCCTGAAGGACTGCACCCCGTGGGAGGGACCCACGCTGAAGCAATTCGTGAAGAACTGCAGCCCATGGGAAGGACTCACGTTGGAGAAGTTTGTGGAGGACTGTCTCCTGTGGGAGGGACCCCATGCTGGAGCAGGGGAAGAGCGTGAGGAGTCCTCCCCCTGAGGAGGAAGGAGCGGCAGAGACAACGTGTGATGAACTGACCACAACCCCTATTCCCCGTCCCTCTGCGCCACTGGGAGACTGGAGGTAGAGAACTTGGGAGTGAAATTAAGCCTGGGAAGAAGGGAGGGGTGGGGGGAAGGAGTATTAAAGATTTAGGTTTTATTTTCTCATTACCTTACTCTGGTTTGATTGGTAATAAATTAAGCTAATTTTCCCAAGTTGAGTCTGTTTTGCCTGTGACGGTAATTGGTGGATGATCTCTCCCTGCCCTTGTCTTGACCCACGAGCCTTTCTTTATATTTTTTCTCCCCTGTCCAGCTGAGGAGCGGAGTGATAGAGTGGCTTTGGTGGGCACCTGGCATCCAGCCAGGGTGAACCCACCACAGCATCCACTGGCTATTATCAGCTTCATACACAGGAATCTTTCCAGGGACTTGAAAGTGGCAGGCTCTCAGAATTAAGTTTAAAAAAGAGTCTGAACTTTCTTTTGTTTCTCATGGAAACCACTGATCTTCATAGTTTATACTAAAGTGCACACTTAGGTGCTTTTCTCTCAGAGCCTGTGTGCATGAAAGCAGAATTTTAAATTTCAGGAATTGCTTATGGAAGAACATTAGGTATTTCACTTCTTGAGTATATGATGGTTTTCTACACAGAAATATTCATATAGGTGGAAGAAATGAGGAACATTTGATTCTCCATCAGCCCAGGATAATTGCAACGAAAGGGGAAGTTATTTTTGGTTATGGCTCTCTGAATCAGTATAGGAGTTACCGTTGGCATGCAATAGTATATAATTCATAAGTGCTCTGTTAGGTTTCATGGATTAAGCAGAAATCCTTGTCAGTTTGGAAATTGTTGAGTAGCCTCTTGGCAGAGGTTGGAGCATATGCGTCTGGTCCCCATGCTGCCACCTGCTAAGTTTGAGGGTCCCTTGTAATTGCTGGCACACTGTGTTAAGCTGAGGCAGTGGAAACTAGGGGGAGGAGAGTATGGAAATGTTTTAGCAAGAGAAAAAGGGTTTGGGTCTGTAATGAGATGTATGTTACCTAGGACATGTTAAATTACATTCCTACATGTATGTTACCTGCTATTCTAGGGTGACAGTGGAGAAACAGTGGCAAGCCAGCCAAGTGCTCCTCATGCAGAATATAGCTCCTAGATGACTAGGTACAACCATAATCCAAATTCTTAAGTACCACACAGAACTGAGAATCTTTATTGCTCACTTTTAGATAAAGTACCTTTTGTATGCTATTTATTTGTGAAGTCACCAAATGGAATATCTTAAATTCCAGGTGATGTAAGCTGATTTCTAAGCAACTTGGTTTCTAAATCACTGGGCTGATTAGGATGACAAGCGTGTTGTCAAAGTAACCCTGGTTTTAACATCCCCATTTCTTTTAAAAAAAAAAAAATTAAATGGGAATTCTATATATTGCCCTTTTTACTGGGAATATTCCCTAGGGATATAAAAACATGCTTTTCTAACTAACCAAAATAGAGTAGTAATAATTAAAAAAACCACACTGGAAGCAGAGTGGAGGTGTGGATGCAAAAAAAATTAAAAAGGTTCCCAAGCATTGCCTGGACATAGAAGTTTGTATTGCTTTCCTGCTCTATGCTTTAGGCAAATGCAATGATTTTGTCTCCTTAGCTTACATTTAGACACCACTGTTGTAAAGTTTAACAATCCATTTTATAATTTAGCAAATCTATATGATTACAAATGCTGCATTCAAATATCTGCTATATTTTCTGACTCAAACATCTAAGACTTTAGTTCTCCATCAACAAATTATTTAATGGACCTCATCAGTGTAGTTTTGTTTGTATTTTATATTGACAGCCATTAAACATTTTGAAAGGAAACTGGAATTGTAGCCCGATATCATTGAAACATTGAAAATACGGGACAACCTTTACCATATTGCTTTTAGATGTAACATACTATGAATTTAGCACAAAATATATGGTATCAGCTTAGGTTAATTGCTTGCAGAGGCACTTGTCAAGATTTTGTTTTCCAGTATTAAAGTTTTATAAGGGATAAATGGAGCAAGTTTGTAGAAAAATAGTAGATTTATAAATAATTTACATTCTTACTTATTTTAGTAAATTCATCTAGGGCAAACAGATTCATGCTAGAATATTTAGAAATCAAGCTGGCTGAAAATACCAGTTTCAGAACACTAGCAGTACAGCTGAAAATACCATGCAGAATACAGAACATTATTGAAAGAACAGAATGATTACAGAAACAGTAAATTGTGGTTTTGTGGGCGTGAGACATTACGCATTAATCTCCTCACTTTTTAAAATTTAGTTTTAATCTTATGCCAACTGATAGCTCGCCTTGCTTTTCTACCAGTAGAGCTGAAGTGGATATTGTCCTCGCTTCCAGGTTGGTGGACATAGCAGCTATGGTGATGTCAGGTTATGCTACCAGAAGTTTTGCTTTGACTGGACAGTTGGGCACTGTGTATATACCCAGGTTGCTTTGAGGTGATTAACTGGTGTACTGGTTAATTAGAAAATGTGCTGATGAAAGCCAGCACAATGACCAGTGAAAATGTTATTCGTCTATAGACAAGAAGGTACCAAATCATGAAGAAATGAAGTCAGGGATAAATATTGATTGCTTTTATTCAGAGATACAAAGTAGTATTTTGCTAATGTAATTCTATTTTTTTATACTACGTTTGTAAACTTTGTTTAGGTGAGATTGTAAGTACACCATATGTGTGTTAACTTTTACAGTGTTTGTTTTTCATAGGCATGGAAAAAGTCAGATGTAGATGAAATATTTAGAATGGTAAATCCAAGCAAAGCATTTGATATAGCAAATGCAAACACACGTGGCTGGGAAGGGGAAGCAGAACTCTTGATCTGGAAAAAGTGGCCAAATTTGGACTACTAAGACAGGGAAGAGGCAAAAATGAGGAAGGAGTTGGAGTGTAGGTGAGAAATTTGAATTTAAGAAAACATTTTTTAAGGTAAACTTCTGTTTGTGTAGGCTGATTCAGACAACAGAGCGAGCAGAATGTACTATTTGTTATCGGAACTGCAGAGTACTGTATTTCTGCCTAACTGAGGAGATGGTAGCACACAGTCAGTCATCTAGCTTTTACTAGGTATATCATGGGGCTTTGGGTTTCAGCAGTAAATAATAGCAGCCAATCTGTCTTGGGATTTTTCACTCTAGTACTACCTAGACTTTGGCTAGATAGCTGCTACATTTTTACCAATGTATTTCTAGATGATCACTAGATTTTTAGTAAAACTTTTGTTCCAAAGGATTGTTTTAGAAAGTTCAGTATGTGGCACTTTAAATTTTCTGCTGTAATGCCAAATTCTTGCAAAAGCCTTGATTTTAGTAGGACTAATCATCAGCTTGAATTGATGCACGTGATCCAAGGTGGTGCTGGAGCACAGCCAAATTTATGCAAAGAGCATTTTCAGGTAAAAGAAGTTTGGTTTCGTTTACATGGGATCTATTGCTTACAGAATATGAAACTTCCTTCCTTTTTGTTATATGGTGTCTATCCCATTGACAAATATTCAAATGAATTATCAGTAGTCCTGGGATCATCTTTATTTGGAGTGATGGCCAGTGCATCTTGTTCCTATCATTAGTGCCTCATACACATAATTCTAAAGAGTCATTAGTACCACAGAGATGTAATCAGACTAATGGTTCAAAATACCTCTGTGGAGACCGTGCAGAATGTTACTGTGTTAGCCGTTTGTGTCTAGAAATTTGAGTTCATAATTGGAGTATGGTTTGTGAGTGAAGATCACTTCTTTGGCAGGAAACCTATCTGTTGTTGGTCTGTAGCCTGTCTTCTGAAGCACATCTCCCCTCCTCTCAGGCCAGCGGTGTGAACAACTGCAGTCAGCGTCCTCCAAACTGTCTTTGAGGAGTTCTGAAACAGATGGTCACCTGCCGGGGGGGGGATGAGTAGGCTGTGAGAAGGCCTGAGTTTGGCACTAAATAGAAATATACCCATTAACTGGGATCACCTTATCAAGTCCTGATGTTAGTTCAAAACTCCCATTTCTCTTTTCGCAGACAGACAATGGTTACCTAATTTTTGTTAAGTAAGTTAACTAATGGCCAATATTTTTCACATATCAGGTATTATTTATTTTATTGTAAGAATACTGAAGGGAAAACATGTATTGTGGTTTGGGACCAAACAGACAGGGTGGAGACTAAATGAGCTGGGATACCAAAGCACTTTTAGTGACACATCTATTCACTAAAAAGTGACACATCTGCCCCGCCCTCAGAAGAGACAGCACAGCCCAGGAGAGAAGCCAGGCAGGTCAGCATAACAATTTTTAACATGACCCCTCTGTCTTGCAGCAGAGGAGGCAGCAGGGTCCGGCAGGAGAGCCGGCTGGGCGGTCGTAGGGCTCCGGCTGGGCAATGCCTGCTCAGGGTGCGGGGCGGTGGGCCGGGGCCCTGCCCTTCCTCCCCTCAGTGCTCATGGCCCCGGGTGTCGGGGGGGACAGGGAATCCTTGGTTCTGATGGGCTGACCTTCCTGCAGTGCCTGATGATCACCCGCTGCCTCTCTCCAGCTTCCTTCTGGAAGGTTCTCCAGACCTTGGCAATCACACAGCGATTAACAGGATAGTTATAGGAGAGCTATTTGAAGGTAAACAAAGTTTAACCAGTCCTAACCTTATTCCGAACAACTGCAACACGTAATAAAACTATAAACAATTTAGGTTCCCATTGCCTGTCAGTGGCTGGCACAAGTTGTTCCTGTGGCTGGCAGGAGACGATCAATTCCTTGTCTGCCTTGTTGATTGAGAGTTGTCTCAGTTTGGTTATCTAAAGTTTAGGTGTTAGGCCTGCGCTGCTCACTTAGGCTTCCTCTGCAGTCGATGGAGAAGGTTACACATTTAGGTCTTCCACTCACAGAATAAGCTCAACTGCAGCATGAAGGTGACTGGCAGTCTCTGCTTATTGTAGAAGCATCCTAGAAAAAGCTAGCTTAAATTGAATGCTTGACTCTTGCATGCTAAAGTTCTAGAAGATTAATTCCAACCATTGTTTAAAGTCAATATCCCTTTGACAGTAAGTAAGGCTGCTCTTTAAGAACTTTCACCCTTTCCTGAAATGAGCAAAGCAGTAGATGTGATTTCCTCCAGAACAATCCATTTAAAAAAAATATTTCTCAGTATTCCTAATCTCAAAAGATAACTGCCTGTAAAATAATTCCAGTGGGCAGAGTCAATAACTCCTTTTCCTTTGTTAGTGTAAGTTAGAATTCCCAGAATAAAAACATGGTATATAGTTTGTTTGCTTTTTAAACAAATGAGAGCGCTATTACAATTTTGTATTTTTCTATATAAATAGCAACTTTAAAACAAACGGTATGCATTTAATTAATTTAAATGTGCTTTTGAATAAAATCGTAGATGCAGTTTATTAATATCAATTCATATTATGCTAATTTGTATCTGCTAGGTACTCACTATTTTCCATGCATATATTAAGTACGGGACATTTAGAATTTGAACAATATTGAATTTCAGGGTTTAAATGATGACATTCTACTATGGGAATTAAAGGATAGACCTAACAGTGGTGATCTTGATCCTGTAAGATATATACGCAAGTAATTTGTGGTAGTGGTATTGTATTGCTAATGATTTCCAGAGTTCGCTTATTCAGTTAAACAATAAACTATATCGAGGTAGTTTTGATGATAAGGTACGAGTCATTCTGAATTTCAGAAGTTATTATTTCTCTGCTTTCTGAATTTCTTTGCTTTGTGGAACTGGTGGTGTGGGTTTTTTTTTTCCCCACTTCTCAGCTCCGGTGAGATGTCAGTGTTATAACTTAATGAAAGTTCTAGCACTTCCTCACACTTGCTTCAACAACTCTGGTATGAAAAATTCTCACTTCAGGGTTTCTCAGAAGTATTATCAAAGTGGAAAAAGAGACACTGTAATATTCAGTTAAAAGCCTGAAAAATGTTCTGTTCCTTAAGACTAACTTTTAAGAGCAGAAATTCATCCTAGTCAAACAATTGTTTTATAACAAATAAACAATGATGAATACTTATTTTTGCTGGGAAGCACCTGCTGTGAAGTGTATTCAATAATGCAAAATCCCCCCCAGTAAGATTGGTAGAAGCAATTATGAGGCTAACAGGACTGATTAATTTGAAATAGTGCTTGCAGATACTCAAACTCTTTCAGGATTTGACTACATATACTCAAAATTCAATAAATGCCTCAACCTAAATTTCTTCGGTCCATCTTTGTCATGATCAATTATACTTGAGGTTTGTTAGAACTCAGTATAACTGCACCAAACAGTGGGTTGCAGTTGATTGTAGACTGAAAGGCTATAGTGACAAGGGTGCATTCATACATGTATTTTTTTGAGACTGCAGTGTAAAATCTTACTTAAAAAAAAAAAAAAAAAAGAAAAAAGTGCTCTTTACAGCATATTGTTTCACTCCTAGGATTCATAGTCATATTGCTCATATTGCTTCCTACAGACAGACGTATCTCACATAGTGTACTTTGATTTTTTTTTTTGTTTTATTAGTGTAGCTTACAGACTTCAGGAAAAATAGTCAGATGCATCGTTATGATCTCATCTTGTGCCACAGCAAAACAGTGTAAAAATATTTATTTCTTCTGGTTTACAGCTGAAACTATAAAGTATTCCAGTTTCTTTGGAAATAGTCCATGGATCCCTCAGGCGTGGCCTGCTGGTCATTAAAGGTTTTACAGTATTTTGAAGGGAAAATTCTCTGACTTTATATATAGTAAACTTTGAGATTAGTTATCAATGTTTATCAGACCTTTAGTTATAAACATACTTAGCTACTGATCCAAAACCTTTTGCATTTTGGTTGTACATCAAGAACTGTACTTTTGGTATTATGAGGCCAGCTCCTCAGCCACTATAAAACCACATAACTTTAGGAAGTCTACGGAGCTATGCTTCTTTATGCCATTTGAAGATCTAGCCATAAATCACTATGGCTAAAATATTAAAAAATCCTTTAAAAGCTTAACTTCCCCTGACTTTCAGTTAAAGATGAGCTTGTCCATGTCAAAGTCACTTTGAAAGAAGTGACTTGGATTCCTAAATCACTTGGAAAATTCAAACTTTCCTGCTCTAATACACTGGACAATTATAGGAAATTGTGTTTTCTGGGAGCCATTACGTCTCCAGTTGTTTTATTTCATTGCTGAAGCCATTCAGCATTGTTTAAGCTTAGTCAGGAGTACAAAGGATTTTGAATCTTTTGATGCACTTCCTGTGGATTATACACACAATAACTTACAACTGCCATGGGTGTTTGAAACTTTCCTGTGTGACTTTTTTTTTTTTTTAAATTATTATTATTTACTCTCCTCTGGCTGTTGACATTATTTTGGATTCTCCTTTATTTATTCCTTCTCCAGCAACCTAGTAATAGGTGTTAAAGGGTACATTTCATGAGGAGTAGATAAACGCACACCACAGCCTCCAGTATAAACTGAAGGCTTTAGCATGTATGCAGCACTCTCACAACTGTCATCCGGTAAGGGGAGAAACTCCCTTTCCCTTTTAAATTAAGGAAGAATAGAATAGATCCAGCAGTCTAGTCAGATAGGAGACAAAGGCAAGACAGACGAAAAAAGCAGACAGAAAACCATTGCAGAAAAAAAGACAATAGGTTCAGGTGAGTATGTGCTGTACTTGGATGACAGACCAAGTGTTAGAGGATCAGAGAACGTTTTTGAAAAATGTGTTGAGAGCTAATGGCACGAAGAACAGAGTAAAGACCTCAGGACCTTTGGATGTGTTTCTAGTGTACATGGGAATATTTTTGGAGCTTAAACTTGGTACTTTGATAAGCCACCTAAACTACATACTCTTGTAATTTACGGAGCAATTCAAGAAAAGGAAAATGTAAGATAAAAACTTATTTATGTAAAAGGGGGAAGAGTATAGGCTGTGTGTTGGTGTATTTATAACCCTTGTATTGCAATACATGTAAGAAAGCTAGATGTGACTTTTGGACGTTGATTATTTTGGCCTTTTGGGCTGTATTGGCTATTTATTACCTTACTGGTGATCCTGACATGAGAGGTTTTTACTCTTACTTAGCCTGAGTAATGCTTGAAAGTTAGAATAGAATTTGAATATAAGAACTGAAAAATTAAAATGGTATTTTAATATACAGAACAGTTGACAAGCATCAACACCAGCACAAAACATAGATCCCAGATGGAAAAATACTTGAAGCTTTGTGGGTATTTTCCATGTTTCATCACCCTAAAAGAAAAAAAACCTGTAAGCCTAGTCCCATGTATGTTAAATGCCCCAGAGTTGTTTCCCGAGATCTTCGTAAGATTAATTAATATAAGATGAAGTCTGAAGACACTTCTGACTACCTGAACTATGAGAGAGGCAATATGAAGACAGCATCTTTAAAAATGTACCATAAATCTTAGTGGGTTGCATGTTGCATGAGGGAAAAGAAAGTCTTATTCTAACAAGTAATTTTAATGGAATGGTTAACCTTTATTAGGTGCATGTGAAAGTAAATAATTGAATTTAATAAGAGTCCATGGAAAATTTTTTCTAATCGCTGTGAATAGTAGCTTTAAGAATTGTCTAGAAGAGTCAAACCGATAAATAATATCAAAATGAGTGTATGTTCATCCTTTTTATGGTTTTCAGAGTGTTTCTTATTTAGAATTGATCAGCATTCTGTTCAAATCAGAACAGTGAATTGTTCAATTTACTGTTATTTTTTGTATTTTGTGCTTTGCAAATCTGTGACTTGAATTTCACTTGAAATTACTTGAGAATATGGCCCAGTGTCTTCATTAAAGATGTCCTTGTTATCTACTTCTGGAAAGGTCTGGAGACATTTTATGGCATCAGTAATCTGAAATTCCTGCATTAAGTCGAATTCTGTCCGTTACACCTTTAAAAACATCAGAATTGACAGTAGTTGAAAGTAGTGTGTAGAATTGGACTCTGTAGGAGCTACAAATAAAGTTAAGGATTTGATACTTGTTTTTTTTGTGTAAGTATAAAACACAATAGTTTCTGTACACAGATTGAAAGCATCTGACATGATCGGTGGATGAATAAGTGATTGTATGTCAGCTTTTGCAAAAATGTAATGGACAGACATGTTCAGACAAGAGCTTAAAAATCCCACCCTTATTATTGTTCTAGATGAACAAGGTCTGTAAGATTAAAAAAAGGCAATTGCCTAGTAGAAGTAGATCTGTATATTTCTGGTATTTGACACAAAACTCCATCCGCCAAACTTCTCTTTCTAAATCATTCCCAGTAGAAATAATTTACAGTTTTTATTTGAAAGGAAATGGGCCATGGCTCTGTTTTTATCTGCAGTCTGCATTACTCTTGTTTGCTTGTAAATGAATGCTGACAGAACTTAGCCATAACAGTAAATGAACTTAGCCCATACTGTTTAGACTAAATAGTGAGTACCAAGGAGCCTGGGAGCTTTCAGCATCCACAAAGCATGGAATTAACCCCTCAGCAGCCACCTGCCACCGCTTACTCAGTTTTTACATACCACTGGTGAAGAAGTTAATTGTCATGGTTCTTGGATTAAAGCATGTGCACAGGAGACATTCTGATGTGTGTAGTTGCCCAGTACGCTACAATTATCATTGGTCAGGTAGATTATGGTCATGCTTAATGAGCGACAGAGAGAAGGCACTGCCACACCGTGCAGTGGACAAATACAGAAGTGTGCAGTGTTTGCCTCGGCTCACAACCCAAACTGGTGTGACAGGCATAATGTGGGTTAGGAGTGTTATTGACAAGCAGAGTGACTGCTGGGATGAAGCAAATGCATTAATGACAAAGTAAAAGGTTAAGTTATCATACCAAATGATAAGTTATCATACCAAATCTTACTCTGCATTATACCAGTATAAATCAGATGTTACTGGTTTCAACTAGCCTTCCTGTTCCTTTTTTCTACATGTATGCCTGACAGTATCCAGACCAAATTTTCTAAGCAAAGTTTAGTCCCATCGGTTCCTAAGAGCAGTGCTTTGTATTGTTGTTTGGGGATACACAAATAAATTCCTGTGTTTGTGCTACCAGGTACAGTATGGATAAAATTACTGCAGGATGGGCCTTCAAATGAGATGTCAGAAAGTGATGTGATGTGATGCGATGTGATGCGATGTGATGCTCAGGATTTTCATGGGGGAAAATGGCAGAAGGTAAAAAACAATGAACCATCTTTTATCAATTTATCTCTTATTTTAACTGCCACAGTCTGGAATTCAATAAAACAGCACTGAATAATTTCATGGGCACCAGACACAATGGTAATTTTATTTTTACTTTCTAAGATGCAGTGAACCTATTGAGTGCAGCACATAGTAATGGAAAATTTTGCATGAGGATAATAATTATAGTGTTCAGGTAGCAAGCACAATACCTGCTATTATCTGAACTGTTCATATTTGGTATAAATTCACAATCAGCTTCAGAGCAGAAGTACCAGTTCACAAGAGGCAACTGTGAAATGGTTCATCAGACAGATGAGGAAAGTACACTGAACCTTCCCATTGTGAAAGCTCAGTAAAAGATGTGTATATACTTTGACAGGAAAGGGGTGAGACATGGATGGGACACAGTGAGCATTCAGTCAGCGTAGTCTGGCACAAATACAGAACTACTGCCAGACAGGCATCAGACGGAAGTAGGAGGACAAGCATTTTATCATCTCTATGTCATTATTTACCCAACTTCTTTCCCAATTCTGAAAGGCAGGGGAATAGCAAAGGAGATAATATACTGAGTCCTGTCCATGAATTAGAGGTGGCAGATGCACAGCATATTGTGAACCACTGTCTAGACTGTCTAGTAAGTCAAGGGAAGTAATTTCATTTTTGTCCTACATAAACCCGTTCTTTGCCCTTTTCATATTAGCCACTGGGCATTTCAGAAGGTAACAGGAATACCAGATGGGTCAACGTTCATTGCCCAGATGATATACTCAATTTTGGAAGCAAGAGAGTCAGCCTCTTTTCTGCTCCATTAGCTTCACTGGTAGCACAAGGACAATGTAATTATTTACACAGCTCAGTGGGAAAGATTAGCTGTACTCAGTTTTGCACTGTCTCTGTTTCATATATGTAAGGAACAAGAATTTATCATTAGGAAACACTTTCACATTACAAATATACTAGATAGGCATGAGACCACCCAGAGACTAACAATCTAGTATCTAGTAATTTATTCTGGAGTCAAATTTTTGTTGCCTTTCCAAACTGAGATTGGCGCCTTGGTAAGCACATGCTATTGTAGGTTAGAGAGCATTTCATTGCAATGAAATGGTCCGTAAACCTTTTCTTAATTCCTACTGTATTACTAAGTTAGTGCTATAATATGTAGAGCTTTAAGTACTAATTGTTGTATCTAATCTTCAAGGTGAATCATGAAAGAGATGCTGAAGGTTGTTTTCAAACCCTCTTCCCCCCTCAACTATACAACACCCCCTGTCTAGTCAATTGTTAAAAGGACATTTGGGATCTTTGTAATAGGCTTCAGATGATTCTTACATGGCATGGAAGATGCTGTAAAATATTTGTACATATATGTGAAATAGATATTTCATTCAATACATGATAAACAGTTTGATGGAAGAGAGGAAGCACAGTCATTTGTTGTTTGTTTCATTTTTTTTTAAGAAGAAGAAAGCTTTAAAACATTATGCTTGTTTATATTCCATGTCTTCAACATCACAATGGAACTTTACAACCTGAATGACATCTGTCTGTTATGACAGAAACAATACAAAATGGTTCTCTGCTGTCACTGCCAGGTCATATATGGTCCCATGCGTCTTTTTACTGAATGTGCATTGCTTTCTCTGGTGAGGGGTAAGAGAAGCAGATGTGGTATTGTGATTCCAAAATGTGGAATCCATAATGTTGATTTCATTTGAAGAAGCTATTTTTGAAACTCTAAATTAGTCTGCTTAAAAGACTTTGTACTGAGCATCTTTGGAATAACTTGGTACTCCTTCTCTAGAATTTTCTAGTATTTCATTCACTTGTTCCTCTCATTCCCACAGACCACACCCTCCTCGAGGCCATTCACACCCCTGTCTTTTGAATGCTGTTTTCTCTTAAGCTGGAATGTGGCAGCACTCTAATTTTGCCTAATTTTGTCTTTTGAATTTCGTATTAATTTAATTCTGTGTTTTCTACTGTTTGAGTAATGGGAAGATGTAGTCCACCCTTCTTAGCTTTCTTAATGGGATTTGTATATTTTATAGTGACTGCTTCTCCTGTGTAAGAAATTTTATTGCAGTTGCATTAAAAAAAAAGAACTGGAATATGATGTTTCTGTTCTAAGAAAATGGAAAGGGTACTGAACGATACTAGGCAAAATAAAAAGGAAGGAGCATGGAAGTGTAAGAAGATATTGAAATGTCTGTTAAAATTCTGAACGTGTACAGTACATTGGAAGAAAAAACATCACATTTTTATCATCAAAAGTTTGGTAGTAGGTTCCCAAATAGCATTGTGTAGAGATGTTAACAGCATGAATGTGACAGAGTTGTCTTCAAAACCCATCTTGAAGAGTTTCTTTAAACTATACTGTGTTTGAAAGAAGCACACGCTGTGTTTGCTTTGAGGGAAAGAGAAAGAGGTTGGGTCAGCCTTCTCACATTAAAGGAGGATGAGAATTCTGACAGTGAAAAGGTAATGTGTAACAGTAGAGCTAGGAGGAAAATCGGGAACCTAAGATAACTTTAGACAATTGAAAGGCAGGATTGTGTTTGACAAAGAATGTCTGCATTTTAAAGTGCCTGAATCACAGATTCATAGAATCATAGAATGGCTTGGGCTGGAAGGGACATTAAAGATGATCTAACTCCAACCCCCCTGCCATGGGCAGGGATGCCACCCACTAGACCAGGCTGCTCAGGGCCCCGTCTAACCTGGCCTTGAACACTGCCAGGGATGGGGCATCCACAGCTTCTCTGGGCAACATGTTCCAGTGCCTCACCATCCTCTGAGTAAATAATTTTTTCCTAACATCTAATCTAAATCTCCCCTCTTTCAGTTTGAAACCGTTCCCCCTTGTCCTATCACTGTCTGCCCTTATAAAGTGTCTCTCCTGTTCTTTTATATAAGCCCCCTTTAAGTACTGGAAGGCTGCTATAAGGTCTCCCTGGATCCTTCTCTTCTCCAGGCTGAACAACCCCAACTCTCTCAGCCTGTCCTCATAGCAGAGGTGCTCCAGCCCTCTGATCATCTTAGTGGCCCTCCTCTGGATCCGTTCTAAAGGGTCCACATCTTTCTTGTGCTGAATGGTTAACTCTGGAAACTAATGACTTCAAGTCTAGCTACTTAGTATGCAAAACAGGCTTCTAGAAATGAGGGGTCATTCAGGCTACTTGCCCTGTCAGTCCTTGACTTTTCTGCTGAGATCAATAACATGTAGACAGTAAGATCTATTTGCATTTGATTTTTTTTTTAATTTTTATTTAATGTATATACTAGTTGATTGAGACTTCAGTTGACTTGTATATATACTGTTATGAAAGTCTTGGCCAGATCTGATCACAAAGACTTCATATTGGGAATGGGAGACCTTGTTTTGCTATTTTCATATGTTGCCTAATACAATGGAATTGAATTAATGTTTCTCTTAAAAATAAGTGATGAAGAAAAATCTAAGGGGAAAAAAGAGGAAAAAATCTAGTCTAAAATAGGGTAGAAATGGAGATGAGCATCAACAGTTAACCCCTCCCCCCAAATGAATAAAGTGACCAAATGAGCAGAAGAAGAAATGGTGTCTAATGATTGAAAAATGTTTTTAGCTGAGGTAAATCAGTGTAATTCTATGGACTTCATAGAATCCCTTTGGATTTACAACAGTAAAGTATCTTGCTATAGTTTTTTATCTTCTAGAACTACTGAAGATGCTATTAGATCACGAGACAATATATGAATGGGAGACAATTGAAACTTGAAATAAAAAAAAGCAATATATTGTGAAAGATACTTAGTAACTTCAAACAGCTTTGCAAAACAACAGTAGATCAGAGTATAATAAAATGCTGATTTCTTATAATATAGAACCTACCACTAATGAGCATACAGTTGACAGATTCCAAGAAATTTTTAATTAGTTCTGTATTCCATTAAAGTGTCATGAGTTGAAAAAAAAATAGTGTATGTTTTCACAACATTTTCATTTAATTTTTTGATGAGTTCCACTTACATGTGATTTAGATCCTCCATCAGCTGATGTGGGAAGAATCTACAGTGCTCAGTTATTCATTATTTAAAATAAAAGTGTAAGATGATCTTTAGTGCTTAAAGAGACAACTTCAAAGGGAAGCAGCCCTGACTGAAATGTTGAAACCAGGCTTCTGTCATTCAGCAGATTACTCCCTGTCGGATGGGAAGATAGGTCAAACAACGAAGTTGAGGGAGAAGTCCTTGGAGAGATCTGTTAATACCAGGGAAGGGTTTTCAGGGGACAGTCATCCATAGTCAATCAGGTAAGGAGAAACATAAAATGTTTTCTACCATTTTGCACTTCGATCATGCACTGTTCACTTTGCATCTGATCTGAGTTGAAATGGAAAGCTTCTTGTAATGCTGGATCAGTCCCTGTTATATCAGTACATGCAAAACTGATAGCTTGGCTAGAAATGCATAACATAATTTTTCAGTGATAGGGATTTTTTTCTTGATCACCTCTTTGCAAAGAATATAATTCAGCTTGTTATTTAGGTTAAATTCTTAATTGGACACTTTTATTATATGATGATTATATCACTTGATGTTCTTTCTTGTAGGCTGCTTTATTGGAGAGTACTTGTTTCCCCTTAAACACAGTACCTGTGTTGGTCAATTAGTCAGAGGTTTTCAGCTACAATTCTGAAGGCTTAAGATTAATGACAGCATTAACATCAAAACTTCTTCCACTCTAAAGAAAAAACTACCATGTTTGTGAGCTGCTGTTTACACATTATAAGTAAACCCCATATTTTGTTCTGATAGCTAGTTACTTCTAGCCAATTTCCTCATTCAGTCTAACTTCACCTCCTTGACCTCACCCTTTGTCTTTCTGTAGAATGCTAGACACCTCTCTTCCTTTGTACAAAACAGGAATGTTAGAGCCTTCAGCCAGGTTTTATCGCCACAGTAAATTCCTGACAAACTTTGTGGTGATATTTTAGTAAAATAAGAAATTAATATATACAAAATATTTAAAAAATAGCCAGAGTAAATATTCCTGCAGAAAAGTGGAATTGGGCAAACAGGGCCTCTGTGTATTGGAAGTCCCTCTAGGGTACATAGTAGCCTGGCGAGTTTGAAGTACCATCTCATTCTGCGTGGTACCTCATGATCTGTGGTGGTCCTATTCTATACATACTGGATTTTGTATCTGCAGTGTTCTTGGTAAGGAACATTTCAATCCAACATTTGCAATTGCATTTGGAGTGAGTAAGCTCTTTTACTTTAGGTACTTTTGTTATTTTCCCAGTATCTAAATAAAATAGCTCAAACCCAGCGTTTTCATCACAACAAACAAAAAAAAAACCGAATTGCTGAATGGAATAGATCTTGTACAAAAATGGTGAAACAAAGAATTACACATTAAAGCCTTTCTTTTTCTTACTGAAGCGTAATCTTTTTACCTCTGTCTTATACATTTGGTACCTCCCTAACTATCCAGCTGTTTCTTTCATGTGGTTTTAAGCTGTAAGCTCCTGATAGTTATTCAGCTTTTCCTACTTTCCTTGGCCAACATTTTAAGGTTTGGGATTTCCTTCCACTATAGGCTATCAGCTAGAAAAGAATCAACCTAGCCAGCAGCCTGGGTGGTGCCAGCCTGCTAGCTCCCACCTGGTAAATAGCTCAAGTCAATGTCATTTTAACTACTTTGAAGCTGTCTACTAGAAATATCTTATTTCTTTCATTGCGCTCTTTGCTATTGATTTTCACCTTAGCAGCCTTGCTTGATTTAACTCCTGGCAGTCAGATGAACTGATATCAAACTGATAACCTGAGCAACATATGTCATTTATAAAAGCAATGCATAACTACCTAATTCTCCACAGAAGACTTCTGTGGTACTCTTGTCTAAGAGAAATTTTAGAAAGACGAGATGTAAACCTATGGTTTATATATGAATGGTATTCAGTAATACAAACCAATCATAATTCTGTAATTGTACTGGTTTTGCATTAAATGAGTTCTTATGACGTGCTGTTATTAAACTAAGCACATTCTCAACAGTATTTTGATACTGTAGCCTAATTAATTCTTCTAGAAGGTGCTTTTTATAACATAGAAGTATTGAAATGCAAATGCAGTTCTTCAGACAAGTGTCCTTTCTTGTGTTTGGACAATGAAACAAAGCAGTGCTTATTACTGATTCACTGCAAGGGTGTCATTTTGCACAGTTCAGTCTGCATGACATAAATCTAAAGAACAAAAGCAAATAAGTGATTTAATAATTATGGACGGGAACCAAGCTCAGCAGTATAACCTACAGTGTCTGTAATGCATAATGGGCTATAGCTGTGTCACATGCAGTATTAAACTCGCTAGGAAAACGAGCACTAGAAGGCCATATGATAATGTCACACATCAATCTTTCATTTGAATACATTGACCCATTTCCACTTCTGTTGCTGTTCACTGGATATCTCTTTTCCTTAACTGATCCTTATTCTATTACTGCGTCTTAGTATATATTCATACATAGCCTTCGTTGCTGGGATATGGGATTGATTAAAAATATAAATTCCTGAGTATTTCAGTAAAGTGTAGTGCAAATTTTGTGGATGTTGTATCTCTCTATCTTCCAGTGCTTCTTTTCTGCTTTTAGAGAGTCACTCTGATAATTTAGGTTTCATGCTTAGTCCTCCATTAAATATAAACTATTAATGGAATCTTTTAGTGTTTATAAAATTATCTGGAGCTTAATCATGCATTACTTCTTCAATGGGGAGCATTTGCTTGAGTGAGATCTGCAACCTGGGCCAATCGTAACACTTCTAATCTTTATTGTTTTTAGCAATCCTTGTTCTTCATTTGCTCTCTGCTCAAAATTCTGTTCAGAGTAAAATGGAAATTTCAGTGCCATCCACCAAGCAGATCTTGCAGTTTTATTTTCCTGTCCCTGGTAGATGGCCGTAGAACTAGAGCTCTTAAGGTACACATACACATGTACTCTAGAGAGGCTTATCTGTACCCCAGAAGAGTGAAGAAAAGAAAACACAGAACACAGACAGATTTTGGGTTTCTTCATGATAATCAGTAGTTAGGACCAAATTCAAAGCCTGTTGAAAGCAACAAGACTTGATAGGTTTCAGTGAGCATTGGTAAGGTCTCTCCAATGCCAAGTTAATGGACCATTAAAACATGTTAGGTAGAATATAACTGTGAAGTAAAATTAACATATAACTTTTCTTTTTTTCTGCTGAAAATTTTTGTGGTATGAGACTTGGGCGTCTTGACAGACAGGAGGCTGAACGTGAACTGGCAGTATGACCTAGTAGCAAAGAAGGCCAGTAGCATCCTGGGCTGTATTAACAGGACACCTAGGGAACTGATTATCCCCCTCTACTCAGCACTCGTTATTGGACCAAATTGAGAATCCTACATCCAGTTTTGGGCCTGCCAATACAGAAGGACATCAGTCAGTAGGAGTGAGTTCAGCAGAGGACCAGCAAGGTGGTTGGAAATTGCAGCATGTCCCTGTGAAGAGAGGCTGAGGGAACAGGAGCCTGTTCAGCCTGGAGAAGAGAAAGCTTCAGGAGAACATAACGGCTGCATTCCAACACGTATGATGAAGTGATCAAGAAGGTGGAGCCAGGCTTTTCACAGGGGTCTATGGTGGCATGACAAGAGACAACGGGTATAAGTTGAAGCAACAGAGGCTTCGAGTGGATTTAGGGAAATGTTTTTACCATGAGGGCAGTCAAGCAATGGAGCCGTTTGCCCAGAGAAGTTGTACAGTCTTCATCCCTGGAGGTGTTCAAGACCAGACAGGATAAAGCCGTGAGCAACCTGATTTGGTCTAATAGCTGGACATACTTTGATACTGTATGTGGTTTCTAGCATTAATCTGTGCAAATTAACTAAGTATTAATTAATTAATATTCTCTAAATTACCAGTTGATCACAGCACTAGAAAATTCCAAAGACCTTAACTTTAGAAAAAGCCTGGTCCATTAGCTATCCCAGCTGTGCTGTATTGATATCCATTGACTATAATAGCACATAATTTCTTGTGACTGTGATAACATTTTAAAGTGGTTGGATAGCCTATGATTACAAAATGACTTAAGTCATCTGAGTGCACAGAGATGAGCAGGAGTGAGAAATCAACACAAAGTGATTGCAAAATGCCATTGCTGCTTCATCATGTAATAGTTGTGATCCCACAGTAAAGTGACTCTGGCCCAATGATGGTAATTTGACTACAGATGATGACAATGATTCACATGTCTAGACAGGAGAGCAACTGCTTCAGCTGAACGACAAGCATGAGAATAAATTATATGCATGGATATCTGTGAGGTATGATTATGGATAATGTGCCTGCGAAGAACAACATATGCTTGTATCATGGTACTCATATAATATTGTATGGTGTACCTGGTGTTCCACAGCCAGTGGGCCTCCTCTCTACCACTGTGTATTCCAACTGCTGTGACATCTTGCAGTCTAGATCTCTCTGTAATAATTTTCATCTGCTGTAGGCCAGCAGGGCCTACCCCCTCATCAATCTTTTGTGTCTGTCAAGATAAATCATTAGTTGCTATTCCAGAAGTAAAACCAGAAAAAGAAGCATAGGATGAATAAGGCCTGCCATTTTAAAAAAGAGCAGAGTAGGACAGATTTATTCTTAAATCCCCAGAATTTTTGTTTTCTGTAAAGCTCTGCCTCTAAGTAGTATGGAACACAGGTAACAAAGATTAAAGAACATCAGCCATTGTCATGTCAGTACTTTTGACTTGGTTCTTTTTCTCTCCCAGGGGGTTCATGTCAGACGGCATTGAGAAGAAGGGTTCTTTCTTTCAGGAAGCTGATGACCCTTCTCTTGCCAAGCACTGCCTTTGATATGAAAAATCCTTTCTTTGTACTTTTTCTTCTTCCACGTAACAATGCTTTTCTGCTGACACATAGTTTTAAAGCATGTTTTTCATGGATGTTGGAATTCATTCTCTTTTTTTTTTCCTTGGTGTATTTTTCCTTCCTGTGCAGAAAATTTGTTCCTTCTGAAAATGGCCTTAAATCAAATTTAACTAGAATATTAAAATGTAGATTGTAATAATCTCTTTCTATCTGATTTTTATCCAGTGTTATCATCTGGGTTTCTATCCAGTTGGGATAGGAAACCTGTTTCTAAGGGATTCTATTTATTGTTCTTTCTGCCATTCCCCATCTTTCACAATTTCATCTTCCTGAGGAAATGTAATATTACAGTCTTAGTGTTCTGCATTTGCTTTGTCCTTTGTTAAAAATATGCTCTTCAGTTTCAATAGCACAAGTACACAAGTATGGTCAGTCTGAGAGGGGAAAACTGTATTTATTTAAATTTGATTGAATGATGAAAAATAATATGGCTGGACATGGTTTCAGTTTTGTAACAGCTAACCAAGGAAATCTATCTCCCTGGGGTCAGATTTTCAGAAAATTCAACAGTTTGTAGGAACAGATTGCTTATTTCTTCATTCTTTCTGTAGTTTGACTGAGGTCAGAATTTGCATACACAATTTAAATGTGATTACAGATCAGACTAACTGCATCTGTACTGAAATAATAGCAACTTATCATATACATGGTGTTGAAAATCCATTCTTTTGCATCCTTTCACAACCACAGTTGATTTTTTGCCAATACAGTGTGCAGGCTTGAATTTTAGGGGTATTCAGTCTGTTTCCATATTTACTGAACATAAACCTTTTGGGAAACTTTGAAAAGCTTTCTCTTAGCATACATGAGAGCTGTGACCCTAGCCTCTCCAGAGAAAAGGTCTTAGCTATCAGTGCCTCTTTACTACTTTTCTGAAATGAGCATGTTCTGTTCAGTTAATTATTGCAGTAAATATCAAGTATATTTGTCAAGTTACATGTGCTTTTAAGTATGTAATTGATGACATTTTTTTCCTCTTTTATGAACACTTAGACTAGTAGGAATACTTGCATGAATAAAAGGCTTATATTGGTCACTGAGTTGAAAAAAACTTTCACCTTGAAAAATTGTCTTTCAAAATGACAGAAATGAAGCCTGTGAATTCTGTTACTAAATGACAGGATATGTGGGACCACATGCCAATTCACTGTGCGGTCTATGATAGATTAATGGTAATATAATAGTTTTTCAAGTCCAGTTTGACCTATCTTCTGTACTAAGTCACTCAAAATCTAGGATTTGCCCTAGTGTGATAATTAGGATAGGCCAGATTGATTAATCTCTCAGTTGCCATGACAGTTCATTTTTCTTTTCTCTTTCCCCCTCTTTTATTCCCCTTTTCTTTTAAACCCATCAATTTTTGTTCTTCAGTAGGAGCTTTTCACTAGTTAAGCTGGATTGGAGCAAAAGATTGAAAAGACATCATCTTTTCTCTGTCACCTGTCATGAAATAGTGGCAAGGGCTTTTATATATATATTTTCCAAATCAAGCAAGCTGAAACTTTTAAATGTTAAGTGGGTTGATTTCAAAGCCTTCTAGTGACAGAATAGGAGGCTAATGCTTGTGACTGAATCTGCTTGACTCTTATCAGTGAAGAGAGTGCAACAGATTTTCATCAGTTTCATCAAAACCATTGCTAAAAAATCTATTTTATATTATTCTGAAGAGTCAGAAGGAATAGTACACATTCAGAAAGTTGGAATGCCAAAGTATACCTGCTTTGCATGCACACAACCATGTAGTTCCTTATGAAACAGATATGTAATATGAACCCTTAAATAGATAATATCTTAAATAGGTATCCCTTCGGAGATATTTATGAATGTAAAAACCCAATCTCTGTGCATATATGTGGCTTTCAGATGTGTTTACTTAATTTCTGATTAAAGGGAATCTTTAAGGCTTGATCAAGTGCTTGCCAGAAAATCAGAGAGTAATGAACAAACATTGCTTGTGTGTCTTATCATTGATAGATACCTGTATCTATATGTCTGTAGTTTCTAGTATTCTATTCCTGCACCTAAACTCATGTTCACTTCATGCAGGATTTTGTGTTTGGGGACATAAAAATGTTGAAAGATTTCTTGAAGCAAAAATATTTAGGAGAATCAGCAAAGTTGAAAAGCATGCACTCCCAAGTTTGAGAGAAATGTCCATAGAATTTATTTTTTGCGCTCACCATTCAAGTCACTTTATTCAGGTCCAGTACTTGTTTTACAAATGTTCTGAAAAACAGCGTTTGAGACTCCCAGGGGAAAGACAAGCTATTTATTTAATTTGTCAGTTCTGGCATAAATCATAACCCTGTTGCACTTGATGTTGTACAAACAGAGTTAATAAATGATCCTTGCCCCAGGTGCTTAGGAATTAAGTCTAAGACATAAGATGGTGGATAGGTATGACAAATAGAAGAGTAAAGAAACCCAGTAAATAATTCTGGTTGGAAAGATAGATTACTTCCTGGCGTATCAGCATCAAGGGTTTTGTAGACTTCCCAGAAAGGCAGAGTTTTCATAAAGGATTTAAAGGGGGACAAAAAGTATCTTTATAGTACTTATAGGGAAATCCTTGCAAACGTGAGGGGGAATACAGAAGAAAAGCTGGGGTTGCTCGTGTGGAAGATAAACAGACAAATTAGCTCGTTAAACAATTTTAGGGTATAACATTTCACCTGTGACTGAGGATGAGATGCAGGCTGCTTTATTAGTATTTTGCTGTAGCTTTAGGACATAGGTAGGACAAGAGTTAGATGAAAGTGTTAACTTAGATGCTGTGGAATTATTGAGGAAGATCCCAAAGACCGTTACTGTTATTCCCTTCTTATATTGACTGACAACACTAAAGGCTCAGTGTTAGAACACTCTTGGTTTCACTTCAAATTGCATGAACAAAGAATGGTGTATTGGGAGTTTCCTAGTTTTGATATCAAGATGAATTTGGTGAATTACTTTAATGAGTAAACAGATATATATGTATATATAGAGAGGGACATATGTAAAGAGAGAGAGGTAGAAAGAAAAGAAGCTGTCTATTCCATAACAATGCAATAAATTACTTTCTCATACCAGTAACAAAAAGGAAGCTAGTGCAGCATATAAAAATACAGAAGTAAAAATAACTCTAGTTCATCATTTAGAGGAAATAATCCATTGAGAAGTCTAGTAGACTGCCAGTGCCTCAGCCTTCATACCCAAATGCACAGGAAGAATAGAGACACAACTAATGAAAGGATTTTTATTTTTTTTGTCAGATACAAAGATTTTTTTAATGGTTCTATTACAACTTATTTAACTAAAAGTACTTATATGCTCTATGTTAAGCAATTTTCCTATCATAATGTGAGCAGACTGAACCAGATAGACATAATCCTTCAGCAACTTGTAGTCACCATAAACTGGAAGGAAGGGAAGAATACAAATGCTGAGGAGTGTCAGTTGAAACGAACAGAAATTTCATCAACAGGCACAGATGGCTTGACAGCCCAACAGGTCAAGATAGACTGAGATGCCTTGGGTAGGAGGAAAAGTTCTGTGAAATTTAAGATAAAGTGATAAGAATGGTAATATAATCTGGGGCAGGGCAATTTCTGCTTAAGTTAAATTGATCTTGTACAAACAATTTGTAGCAGAAATCTACTGAATAGACAAGTAACCAGTGTTTTCCTCTGTCTGAATGTATTGATAATTCGGCAACACCGTACTCAAATGAATAAAGTACAAATGTTAGGCTACTTATTAAGTACGTGGCTTTACTATTGGTTAGATCAGGTTAGTTAGGTTATCAGGGCCAAAATTCTGACAATGAGTTTTGAGAATGTTGCATTCTGGTGTCATTGAAGTCAGTGGAAAACACCTGTTGATTTCAATTAATGCTGCCTGCTATGTATTCTGTAATTATTTTAAAGTCACTAGCAGCTCAACCCTGTAGCATACACTTGATGCTGAAAGATTAACCTAATGCTTTCCTGACTTCTCCTTCCAATATTGTATGTGACAGTGAACATTTTCTTATTTAATGGCAGGTAATACTCACAGCAATAAGTATCATCTTGAGTAGAGTCAACAACTTTCATATATAAAGTCTGATTCTCTTTCTCATTAAAATTAAATTTATTAGAACAGAGTGCCTGATTCAGGTTGCTGCATATAAAATTTCTTTTTGGTAACTCAGCTAGCTCGTTACTGCCAGCACATGGCTGCATGAGTCATCAATTCTTTCTCTAAGAGAAGCAGTTACTATTTATATGAAATATTGT
Source organism: Nipponia nippon (assembly GCF_047370975.1). Taxonomy (NCBI): domain Eukaryota; kingdom Metazoa; phylum Chordata; class Aves; order Pelecaniformes; family Threskiornithidae; genus Nipponia; species Nipponia nippon. The sequence goes on from NW_028262369.1 coordinate 42,565,301, forward strand.
GGGGATGGGCAGGGGACTAATTTCACAATTCCATTCTTATTTTTACTTCTCATTTTTACTACCAAATAATCCTAAGAATAATTTATAGCTAAGTAACCTATAGTAACATAACCTCCTTCTTCCCTCTTGTTGTTTCCTCTCATATACACATCAAAAGCTGCACTGGCTTTTTAAGCCTCAAGACAATATAGTTTTAATTAATTTGAAAATGTTCTGTAGTTATAGCTTGTTATAACAAGAAGGTTAAGATAAAGATTTGCATTGGAACAGAATAGAAGTGATGAACTAAATGGTTCATTAAGTTTCATTAACAAGCAAAAAACCAAGCTGAAAGCTGCTTTGGAAAAATCAACAGTGAAAAATGTATGAGTTTATTTCCTTTCTTATAAAATAGATTTTTTCGGTACTGTCTTTGATGTGTATTCTTCTCTAGATGTATATCTTCTCTGGCTCCATTTCTGTCTTGGAAAACAACTTTATGATCAAGTATTAATGTAATACATTACGAGAAGGCCACTGGTGATGTTTTGAAGAAGTATTATAGTAGTATTAATTACATCACTGTTACTGTGATGATGTGTTTTTCATAACCTTGAACTCATGGGTTAAGTGAATATTTCATTTCCACCAAAGCTCAGAAAAGCCTCAGGGACAGAAGATGAAGGAGAAGGTAGAATTTGGGAAAACTGCAATGGGGAAGTGATGTAATAAGGACGGATAGTGCGGAAGAATGTGGAAAAGAGGGAAAGAAGGACTGGTGAGAAAGGAAAAGAAAGTGATGATAAAGTTAAAAAGAAGTGGTTTGAAGTCATAAAACAGCAAGGTTCACTCCTGAGAGTGAAGAGGGTAGAAATTTAGTATTGTCACCATCACAGAGAAATAGAAGCCAACACAGATATTATATAAAGATTGGATTTTTCTCCCTTCAGCATAAAACAACATCTATGTGACCTGAAAACACAGAAGTTTTCATGTTCTATTAGTAACGTTAATCAGTTTGGTGACTTTAAAAGAGTTAACACGGTGTTTGTGTTTCAGTGCAAATGAACGTCCAGAGATAGTATACAAGACTACCCAGTTTTAGAAAAGACAGATCAATTTTCACCAACACAATCCCAATTTTGAGTTTAAAATAAAAATGTGAATACAGTGTCTCTGAGGAGTTTTGAGAGAAGGGAAGATCAATGACTAGAAGATAGTAGCTTATTCTTTCTTCAGGTTGTCTTTGCTGAAACAGTGCCTGACTCTGCAATTATTTTGAGTGCAGGTAAATGATGCAATGCAGTTTTATGCAAAGATACCTGAGTCAGTGTTTTTGTGCTCCAGAAGTTTGCCTTTGAAACAGGGCTCAAACAGTGTAATTTATAGAAGAAAGCTCTTGGAGTAGATACACTACCAAGTTATCACGAGTTGCTTCTGTCCCGCAGATTGCACATTCTTTGCATACTAGTGGGTATTAAATGGCTTTTTCAGAGTCATAGCAACAGCTAAGTAATGACAGTGAGTAACATATAATGATTAACACTTAACTATCGATATATATCTTGGATACATAATCCAAACCTAAAAATTATGATACTTCATACATACATGAACTGTTTGTTTTCTAGGCAGAGTAGGAAACAGTGAGTAATATGGTGTGAGACGAAAAACATCACATTCAATCAGTTATTTGCAATGATTTCCTGGGATGTAATATAACAAGGTCTGAGCCCAAAACATGGGAACCAAGGAAATTTAGAAGAGTTACCTTTAAAAGAACATGCTTTCTCAGAGAGGAGGTTTACTATTCCTACAGTTCACAGACTGTAAAGTGGTTGTGGTTTCTATTATTAGGATTATTTTTAGTGTTGATACTACTGGAATTCAACTCACCTTAAGTTTTAGAGAGTGGAAGAGAGCAAAAATCAAACGCTGATTACCTACTTTGTATTAAATTATTGAATGCCCACTCTTAGAACCCATAATTAACAGAAATATTTTTAAGTGTTTAACATTGTATAATGCTGACCTCACATTCTGCCAGCAATTTTCACAAGCCATTACCTTTGCAATAACAGTGGTAATTAAAAGTATCCAATGATACCAATGACAAGCAATCATTCATAATATATTTGAATATTTTTTTTTTTTTTTAGAAATTACAAGAGAATATTTAGTAATGCTAGATTATCTCAAGGAAGGGCATGAGAAAAAAAATCTTGATTAAAATTGCGAACATCAATAGTTACTTACCATTATGTGTAGCCACGACATATATATACACACACACATCACACTGTTCTGAAGAGGCTGCATGTGAGACTGCACATGTATATTTGAACAGATATTGTTTGTTTCTGTTACTTAACATATATCTGATGCAACTGTTCTTTTCAGTGACAGTATCAATGTCATTCTTCAAAGACACTGATGAATTAGAAACCACAGTTTGTCCCATCCTGCGGAAGAGGGTAATTTTCTTATGATAGTTGAGTAGGGCTTCCTTGAGAGCCCTGAATGGGTGATTTTTTTTTTTCTTTATATTGAAACGAATTGAACATGCTGAAGTAATTATGCTTTCACTATTGTGGTTCTGTGATGGAACATACAGTGTAATAATTGTACCAATTTTTTTGTATAATTATAAGTGACAGATGTCTGAGGCTTACAGTCATTTTAGCCTAACATTTTAAAGTATTGCAGAAGTATTGATGGAAGAGGATTAAGGAGCTCTCAGATGCCAAACCCCATTATTTCAACTTTATGTAGAACTGTCAAGTCCTAATAATTCCACAGGGATTTAGCCATCACAGCGTAAAAAGGCATGCAAAAGGTCTTCATAGCAATCTTAAAACTATTATGGACTGTCAAAATGTAAATGATCATAATTTAATGAATATCTAATTTTATAACTTTCACTTAGCAATTTTAAAATTATGCCCTATTCTTTAAGTGACATAGTGGTCAACAGTTACTAATAGCCCTTAAATAAGACTTAAAAGTGTCCAATTATTTATCCTGACATCTTAGAATTGTGACTCATGAGAGTGCGTAGCCTAGCTCAATGAAAATATATCCAATGTGCGATAAAATGGGTTGGATATTTTTTCTTTTCATCTGGCATCTTCATGTCAACAATTTGCAGGCTGGTCTTTCAAGTCTTTTCAAAGGGAGATAATACATAAAGAGCTTCCCTGCTTTATTGTTAAGACACTTTCATGAAAACCGAGACATGCTCAGTACATTGCTGACTTCTTTTACATTATTGTAGGATACTTTAAAATAAAATTATTCCATGAGGAACTGATTTTAGTCTTTACGTTCTTCTTTTGGAGATTCCGAATATGTACCTGTAAAATTTTCTTTCTTTAATCTTAGTGTGTTCAGGAAGCTAACTCCAGGGTTTAAAATCTCAGGTGAAAGAAACATGTTCTTTGTACTGAGACCTAGTTCTTTTTCTTTAGTGACATTTTTTCTTTATGTGGCCTGTATTATTTGACAACTTCTGCAAAAACAGATACTGGATTGTACATTGAAGATGACCCTTCATATCTGTTGGCAGACCTCTTAACCTGAAGACTTTTCCCGACTGAAGATTCTATTTCTTTTGCTTAAAGTTTCACAGGAAGTCTACTTGAAATTTAGTACTTTGATGAGCACAGTTATTTCATCTTTATGGATGAAAGAAGCTGATGTTTTTAAAGATAATGAATGGGCACGAAAATGTGTCCAGAGACAAAGTAGGCTCTTATGGAATACCAGTGTGATCCACTCAGTCATATTTATTTGTTAAAAATTGGATTGACTATATTCTGTTTTTCTAATTAGATTCAGAGGTGTTGCTTTCATTCATCATTTGTAACAATGAATTATAACAGTCTAACAGAGGAGGTGAAAAAAACGGCATGTGCAGAGAGAGACTGCAATATTTCTGTTTGACTAAAATGGATCAAGGCTTTAACTACTGTGATAATATGTTTGTTCAAGAATAGCAACAATGCCAATAGGATTTCCAGTCTGCTTAGAGCTCTTCTGAAGAGAGAATGCCCATAAAATATAAGCAGACTTTTGTTCAGTCTCTTGAGGTGTTTTTGAGTTCCAGCCACAACTAGTAACAATCTCATAGTCTGATAAAGACGCTGAAATAAAGTTTTCAGTTTACTGATTCACTTATTCACCATATTCATACCCCTGACAGCCTTGCATGATGTCTTTGGCTGTGTCAAGATGGAAGATGTTGGTTATTCATGACCTTGCTTTGCTTGATCTTTTCTCACTGCAATTAAGCATGGATTTGAGACCACAGTAAATGCCCTTTTGAACTCCAGCTTTCTCCACCCATACTTTCCAAAGATTATCCAAACCTTCCAAGGCAGGTGCTGGGTTGTATCCAGTGAGTTTTGACACTAAGTTACTTTTGAATGAAACCCTTGATCTCAGTGATAAGGTAAATGCACCCTTTGTGATCAAGAGACCGCAACAGGAAACAATAGAATCATAGAATATCTTGAGTTGGAAGGAACCCGTAAGGACAATTGAGTTTAACTCCCTACTGCCTGAAGCCTAAACCATATGGCCAAGAGCGTCGTCCAGACACTCCTTGAACTCTTGACAGGCTTGGTGCTGTGACCACTTCCCTGAACAGCCTGTTCCAGTGACCGGCCACCCTCTCAGTGAAGTTATTTTTTATTAGAATACATAAAAATTATGTTACATAAAGCAAATGCTTGTTTTTCAAGTATAGCCAAAAGCCTGAGATTGGTGGATTATAACACTTTTAACTCCTACCTGTCGCTTTTGGATTTTGAGAGAAATGTAGACAGGAATCCAACCTCATTCAAAACATAGGTCTGTTTCTTCTTCAGAATGCCATAGGATCATGAGAGTAGGGTGTTATCTCAGTAAACCCGAAAGAATCCTTTGTGAGATGCAAGACTCAAAAAGAGAAATAAGAATAGAAGAAACAAACAAAAATGGATTTATAAGTAAGGCAAAACTGATAGAAAACTCTGTGCCCAAATCCTGAGCCCAGTTTATTCTGTTATTCTAATATATATGTTGTGTAATTCCACTGTGTCCTGGTTTCAGCTTGGATAGAGTTATTTTTCTTCTTGGTAGCCGGTATGGTGCTGTGTTTTGGGTTTAGGATGAGAACAATGTCATAACACACTCTGATGCTTTAGTTCTTGCTAAGCAGTGCTAAGTAGTTGCTAAGTGGCGCTCACACTGGTCAAGGACTTTTCAGCTTCCCATGCTCTGCTGGGTGCACAAGAAGCTGGGAGGGGGCACAGCCAGGGGGGCTGACCCAGACTGGCCGAAGGGCTATTCCATACCACATGACGTCATGCCCAGTATATAAGCGGGGGGAGTTGGCCGGGGGGGGCAACGATTGCTGCTTGGGGGACGTGCTGGGCATCGGTCGGCGGGTGGTGAGCAATTGTACAGTGTATCACTTGCTTTATATTACTATCGTATTATTATTATTTGGTTTTATTATTATTGTTATTATTACTATTATTACTGTTCTATTTTTATTTTACTTTAGTAATTAAACTCTTCTTATCTCAACCCACAAGTTTTCCCCTTTTGCCCTTCCGATTTTCTCCCCCATCCCACCGGTGAGGGAGTGAGCGAGCGGCTGCGTGGTGCTTAGTTGCTGGCTGGGGTTAAACCACGACACACTGAACATTGATCTACGATTTAAATAACAGAACACAAGATCTATTGAGGTGCAGACAGCAAAATGGTAAAAGGACAGTTTTGTGCAAATGAAAATGAAGTGCAAATCTTTCTTTCTACTTACCAGTGATTGCACTCTAAGAAATTATGTGGCTCTAGGGAAACTGTAGAAAAAGTCTATTTAATCCTCTTTGGCCAGAGGAGTTAGAACTCTGCTAAAGTCACAGAAGTGCAGCAGGCGTGCTTGAGGGGAGGAGGTGGTACATAGCATCACTGACATGGAAGTGTTTTTGTAGAAATACATTTTCTAGCTATATGAAGTTTTTCTTCAGCAAGAATTTTAATCAGATCCCTGGCTGCAGTACTTGCCTATTGCATGTATTTTTGTCTAATTTTTAATAACAATCATTTTTTCATCTGTTAGTCACCGAGATGTGCTAGCATTTTGGTATATTCCTTCTTGACAGTTCAAAGACCATCAAGAATCAGGCTGTTTGTTTGACTTCTGGGTTTGCTGTGAATGATTACTATAGGTCTTATGCTCACTCTTTTTTTCCCACTTCAATTTGTAGTTAGCTAGTTTGCCCGGATCCCAGTAATTTGTTGCTATGACTGTTGGATGCTATCCCTTGCTTTGTGTGTTCTAATGAGCTCAATAGTTCATTTTGAGCTTCTGCATCTGGTAAAGATAATAAGCATGACATCTCTATTAGTCACAGCCATGCCTGCAGTGAAGGGCGCACTGGGGTTTGAGTTTAAAATAGATTTTTGTTCTATAGTCTGTGTGCTCAAACCCACAATAATTACTGAACAAAATGTTCTTAGACATTTGCCTGAATAGCATCAATCAATGGCACTGCTTATGAAGGAGAAAGCTATTTTTGAGACATAAAGAGGCTATGCATATAAGCTGGCTTTTACTTCCCTGCAGTACCAAAACCTAGACCTGACATTTTTGTTTTCGTTTTAATTTAATCAATAGGTATGCTTTGATCAGACTGCTAAAAGTCTGTGTGTGCTCCTTCCCTACAAAACAACAGAATAGAAGGACCATTCCCTTTTGTCCTGAAAGGATATACTGTTAGTTCAAGGAGAGGTGGACAATGTTACATCAGTGGCCATATTGGGGTGGTTTTAAGGAAAATTCACAAAGTTTGGCTGTGCAGCAGGAAACTGATAGAAATAGGAATAAAATCCAGGGCGAACCTTCAGGTACTGAGTATAGTGAAGAGGTATGGTTTATTTACACAGAGAATAGGCATAGTCTTGGCTTATTAAAAAGGGCTTTATCTCTCATTTTGTAGAAATTCTCTAAGACTAATTTAGGCTGCTGTTCTGCAAGGTGTTCTTCTCGGGAATCCTCCTCTTAACAGGTAGAGCCTTAGACCAGGCAGCTTCTATGGAGATTCATGTTAGCCCCTTCTGTAAAAAGATACATGTTAAGAATAGATTTTCTGGGGCCAGCTGATGCCTCTTTTGTACTTTTAGTAGCCACGGGAGGAATTGGCAGAATATTTCTTTTGAAATACTGTAAATTGGTCTTAAATGCTATAGAAAATGTAGTATCTGGGATCTGGCTGTGCTCCATAGATTAGCAAATCATAAAGTCATGTGGTCATCTGAACAGAAAGGATCAGTAATTAGAACACAGTCACACAAACAAGTTGCTTTGGAGTGACAGGTCAGGACTGTCTGCTGCTCTGAAAGAACTGCCATGAGGCACACTCTTAGTCAGTTGCAAATGAAATTAGCATTAGCAGAGTACTGGGAGTTGTCCAGGCGTGTAAGCCATTACTTAACAAAATATTGTTTCTGATATGCAAGTTATTCAAGAAAGACAAGGGAGTAGCTATATTTTGGCCATAGGGTACAATTAGCTTTTTGGGAAACGGCACAGTTTAGAGGAAACAGTAGTGCTCTCCCTGAAACAAGTTATCCAGTGTAAGTATTTGTTTCACATTAAGTCCAGTTCTCTGATAAAAAACAATCAGGACAGTATAAAAAGTATTTAAAAGTTGGATAAGAATGAAAAATGCAGCAAAGTAATGTAACATTTCCAGTCCTTTCCTCCTGACACGATGAGCACTTAGGTCCATGTGGGTTTGAAGAGAGGGAGACAGTTTCATGACTTCTTCCATCAGGTGAAAGAAGTCACCAAAGCATCATGGCTGTGTTGAGTGAGTTACTGCCTGTGACTCCCAAAGGGGTCAAAGTTAGTAAATTGCAGACTAGATAAACTAGATCTTTGACATTTGATTTTTGCTTTCCACTTAAACATAAAAACAAAATAAACATGCAAAAAGATCAACAAGGGGGAAAGTCTTGCACAATAGACATGAATTGTTAAAAATGATGCAAATAGGAATCTCAAGAAATCCAGTAATGATATTTAAAATCAAATATGTAGCTTTAAAGTACTTAGAAGATGCTGCTGTCATATTGAAAATATGTATTCATACTTGTTTTCGTTTGCTACTGCTGAGGTAAGACAAATAGCCAGTAAACATTTCATGGTTATAGAAAGCCAAATCAGTGTCATACTGACAGGAGATACAAGTAATAGTTTGATTGCCTCATTGTAAGGAATGCAATCTTGGCTAGTAACTTGAAAAGCCAATTAATTGAAAATGAATTTTTAACATGTGAAGAAATATCTTCATCATTCCATATCTTTCTGAATTAGGGTCTAATAATGGAAAAATGATTTCTCAGAAGATCAAAGTGCAATTTCAGTTTCAGATACTGTAGACTTCTAAATGTAACACTGCCTATATGTGCCATTTCCACTGACATTGCTGTTAATACACCTAGCATGTGTGTACAGGCTCTAGGCCTCGCATGTTCACTAAGTAAGTGCTTTTATATATGGATCACATACAGATATATATAAAGAAAAACATCTGTGAATCTGGCTATGTTTTGCTGCTGAATACTTTGTGGAAATGTTGGCAGTATTAGTCTTTTGAGTTAGTGGAGAAAGGGAGACGGTTCTAAATGAAAGCCATATTATTTCACGGTGCAGAGGTATACGAAGTGTGTAAGTTCAAGTTCATCCTCTCTGAAGTCAACCAGAATTTAAAAAAATTATTTCAAGGGAAACAGTGTGAAGTCTTCTGTTGTGTTTTGGGTGAAGAGTCTAAGTCGTTGTGAGAAGCAAGAATAAAAAAGGAGCTTCTTGTTCCATAGTGCTATTTTGTATGACATTTGTATTGACTTAAAATGCGAAAGTGAACGAAAATAGGCCACATTTCTCGTTTGAGCTTTAGCCTAGAATCCTAAAATCTTGGGAGAAGCCTTTAGGATCCAGAGACAGCTTTTACAAATCAGACTTCCTTATTGCAAGTTGAGTGCATCCATCAAACAGGCAGCTTGAAACTGGCATGACTTGGAAGAAGTAGGTCTTTCCAGGAGGGAGGGCATGGTTATGAAAAGGATGTGACTGATAGGACAGTCCCCCTTCCAAAGTGGGGCTTTCCTGTTTGGCAGACTGACTCAAGGTGGTGGATGCAACTGTTTTACCTGGGTAGAGCTCTTCAGGGTTCTACTGTTCTGTAACAGAAAGCGTTTCACCATATAAGTAGTATGATAAAAGCATATTATTGAAGAGGAGGGATGTGGTAAAGCCCTCATGATATTTGTTTCCAGTAATATAAAATCCAAACAAAAATGTTGCTGCTCCTAATATCTGGGGTAAGTGTCAGTGCTTAGTCCTATCACTTTGATCAGCCTCATTCCCTGTCCTGTGTTTGCATGTTGCCTGCCTCTGTTCCCTTGGGAATCCTCAGGAAAGGAACCTTGACTCTACGACTTTAAATCAAATATCTAATACGGGAACAGAAAATGACTACCATTAAATTGTTGCTACCCATATTAAAGCTATACATAAACGGTAAATACCCCAAGTCTTTCTTCTAACTCCAAATAGTAAATGTAAGGTTAAACAGGACCTTTAGATTCTGGATTTTTTTCCTTTAACTTTTTGTTCCTGGCTCAGTCCCGATGTATTAGAAATCAGTTTAATTTGATAAAAGAGTAGAGTCTGTCTTTGTAACATGTAGAAGGAGAAGATACTAATGATAAGGGGAAAAAAGTTAATGGAGTACTGGGAAAGCATAAGGCAGTTGTTCCCTTTATAACATCTGTACAAACTTTAAACAATGGAATGAGTAAATTTAATGGGTATAGGGTCTAGTTTCCAGTACTGGAAAAATTTTTAGTTACCAATTCTGTTCAAATAATAAGCTAGATACAGCAAACCTTTCCTTTGTAAGTGGCCTTGCTGTTCCAGGGACTAAGCATACTTGCCAATTTTTGAAAACCTCTCTAAGCTATTTTCCTAAGGAATTAAAAAAAAAATAATTAAAAAGTTATTATATATATAGTTTCTTGCATTTATGGCTGAACATGAAACTGCAACTGCTGTAACATTTGTGTGTGACACTTCTACAAGAGTGGTGTTTTATCGCTGAATAAAATTATTACTGTAGCAAAATATAAGAGTGTATTTTGTAGAGGTTTATACTTCTATTTTGCTTAGCTACACAACAATGTTAGGAAGTTAAAGCAACACAATAGGGCAAAAAATACATATACAGTTTATCAGGGTGAAGAACCCCTATCTAACTTATATGCCATAAAGTAATTTTAAAACTTTCTAAGTTACAAATGAGATATAAATGCAATTTCTCTTACCATATCTGCTCCTCACTTTGAACATATACAGGTTAGTCGGGGACACAGGTTATTTGGAAACACTAGAAAATCCGGGGATGTGGTGAGCTCTGATTCCTGGGGAACATAAACTGAGATTCCAATCTGAATAGTAATGTTCACAAAACATGAATGAAAATGATTCTGCTGTTGTCTTAGTTTGTGTGTTTAACTGAAGAGATCTACTTCTTTATGATATCTGATTTGAATTGCTCTGAACCCACCTTCTTTGAACGGCCGAGTCTCTGCATTTTCATTGATCAAAAGCAGCAGGAGCTGGGGCTGCACCTCATCTTGCATAGAACCCAGTGTAAGGTTTGAGATAAGTGGGAAACTTCTGTTGACTTCAGCGGTGGTTGGATCAAGTGCTCTATAGTATCAGGCTCCAGGAGAGTTGCTGAATTGGGAGGATTTCAGTGGGAAATAACCAAATTGGGAGGATTTCAGTGTAAGTGTGAACATGACAATATACTGATGCCATTGAAATAAAACTGAAGATATTACAGCTCATGTTATGTTTCACAGTACTGGCAGGAAATAAAGGAAGAGGAACAGTAATTGTAAGAGAAATAATGTAATAATATGTTACAGTTACCTGGGACTCAGACACAGGTTGCAGGCAATTAAAGTGCCAAACAGTTAATACCTTGTAAGGGAAAAGGTGATTTATAGCTGGTGTTTTCAAGAGCTTCAAATAATCACCCGAGTCTTTTATGCTACTTTCAAGTCTTCGTGTGATGTCCAGTTGGTTTCTAAAATATTTAGTCTTTGGCTTTTTGAAATTGGTTGGCAAAGTAGAGTTGTCTCAGGTGTCTCCTTGCATACAAAGTAAAGTATAAGGACTTCAGAATAGACTGATTGTATGTTGATGCTCTTATTTGATGTAGACTCTTGGAAAAGAGGGCTCTTCAGAACTTAGTCACTACATAATAATATTGTATTGCCAGTGCAAATGTTGCAGGAAAAGTCTTGTGCAATTAAAAACCCGTTCTAGATTTTGATAGCTTTTTGAGAATCCCATTTTGGGATTTGCACCACAGAGATACTAACTTGTTTGGATTGGCCACAAGAGGGAAAAAATTCTGTTTGGCCTGTTTCATAATTGCCAGCTTTGCTACTTCAGGTGTTAAGCTGGGAATACGCAGAGCTGTGGGATTTAATACCATTGGTGTACCATCAACTCAAGTGAGATAGACTTCATGCCAGGCATTTTACTGGGTGATGGACTTCTGAATAAGATCCTATTTTCCAAGAATTTTAAAGATTCTGGGCAGTCTTCAGGAACACACTCCTTTCTTGAGTGTTCTTTTAACCCCTGCACAAAAGTTTACCCAAATAATTTCAGTCTGTGTATGTAATTACTACAATATCAGTTAGGGATGCATCCAAGAAGGAAAGCTTCTGTACACTTTTTAGACCTTAGCAACTTGTACATACATTTCTTTCCTAAACCAAAGTTTTGTAGGGGTTGAAAGGGAAGTTAAGTTTGATAAGTACTGAAGTAAATCTGCAGTGGGAGAGGACCTGTTAAGTCTCTGCACAGACTATATTTACTTAATTCTGAAGAACAATGATACCACAGAACATGGAGATTTCTCCATGTTTCCTTACTTATTTAGGCTAGAAGACATAGGGAATAGATAATATGTTTTTCTTATCCCATAAATTCTGTTTAGAGCAGTTTCAAGGTCACTTCCCTTAAAAAAGTAGAGGTAAATCTCTAAGAATATAAGAATGTTAGTGCTCTAAAAGACATGTCTTTACAGATGAATATATTACATTAAACAATATAATTAATATGTCAAGATATGAAGGTCTTACAATTCTAAAAAAAATATTGTTATTTCAAAGTAAAATGTGGTAACTTCTCTAGCATTCCCATAGAAACCATTGTGGTGGCACAGGAAGCAGCAATGGTAGTTTTGTACTGGCATGTACTTTCTTCCAGGATATATATGTTTTTTAAAGTGGTTGCATACTTCAGTCAAAATTCTGGCATTAAGTCCTACAATCAGCCATGGCTGAATTTACAGAAGTTCTAAAGCCAACATGTCAGGATAGCTGGAGAGACAATGCATGGATTTAATATCGTTTGCCAGTGGGAATTCCTGGAGCTCAAAGTAATAATGTCTTCTACATTAATGTGCAGTGAAGTGAGTGTAGCATTAATCTTCATAGAAGGTTCAGTTCTTCTGAGAATGTGGAAGGATAATATAAACCACATTAATGGAAGGAGCAGGTAACATGGGGTTATTTTATATAATTTAAATCTTTTAAAAGAAAGTCTTAATATTTTCTCTCTCTACAATTTGTCAGAATCAGACATTCAGGATGACAGATAACAAGTGTCTCAATACTGTGAGCATGTGTATATGTGACTCATACATCTTGTTTTAGTTTGAAATTTTTAGTTTGAAAATTTAAGACCCAATTCATAGAAAGAATTATTTCTGAAATTACTATAGCATCACCATTTATGCTATTGTACCTGAGAATCTGTCTATTACAAATGCCCTATTTTCTGGAGGCTACATATCTGCTGTTAAAAATGTACCTTAGGCTGAATCTTAATTCATAATGTTGCCACCTGAGAATAAATTATTTTACAATGTTACAGAAATTGGTTTGGTTGTGTATGGGGAAATGGATGGAAAGTTGGGTGACTTCAAACTGGGGCTTATTTGGTAGTGCAAAAGTATACAAATGGAAACGTACCACTGTGCCTTGTTTTTCCCTTTGTAGACAGAAAATCTTTGTATTTGCAAAAGTAGTTCATTGTTGTTCCTTTAATCAAAAGAAATTCGACATTGACTTTAACTTTCTCCTTTCTTGGTATCGGTGTGATTTTAAGCATGACTTCGCTTCGGGATCAGAGGGATGTGGGGTAAGAAGCAGCAGGCACCCTGACAATCATTGAACTTGATCTTGCAATGGAAGGTGCGTGTGTGGGAGAAAGTATGCTGAACTACAAGCAGGGGATTTGATAAAGAGGTCAAAGGAAGCAGGAGGAATAGACTGGTGATCTGGTAGGAGAGCTATGCCCTGTGTTCATTATGACATTTTGTGCAGGAGCAGCAAGAGCTTTTTTCAGATCTGTCAGAAAAGGATTTCTGTCTCTATGGCTAATCCACATGACAGCCTCAGCTCGCCCTTTTTGTTAAGGTCAGCTCTCCAAATACTTGGACAAAGCAATACTCCAGGGAGGCAGAAGGAGTAAGATGACAAAGGGATTCTAAACCTCATGCGTATTCACTGGATGGTACCTAAACCAGCACGACCTCACCATGCCTTGTCTCTGCCCTGCAGCATAACTACTGTCTCTGTGCAGATCAGGCATGTAAGTTTACTTGGACTGCTGAATGCTAGGCACAACTTTCCACACCCAAGTTTTCTTACATGTCCTTTGTCATTTTGCAACTGCTTGCTGGATCAGTTCCATTAATTTTTGCAGCTGAGGAGACAGGAATTATGTTGTGGTTCTTTGTACAACAGAAATCTCAATGACATCAGGGGAATAGGGCTATTTAACGTCTCAGTTTACAAATGAGAAAACATTGGAATTCTGACTACAGTGACCTAGTGAGGCTTAATTTATGGAAGTTTATGCAGCAGTTTGAAATTCCTGGACATATGTATCACTCTGCAAGAAATACAGTGCAATCTCCTTGCCAGGGTCTTTATTGCCCACAGAGGCAACCCAGACTCTTGCCAACTGTCCTTGAGGTCAGTAAAGCTAGTCAGATAAATGCAGGTTTGGTGGGTATCTTAATTATCCTGGATGACAATGAACAACTACAGAATCACTTTGCTACTCAAATCCTACTGAATTTTCCATCATATCATTATTCCCTAGAAAAAGAAATTGCTCACAGAAGTGTAACTCTTAGTTATGTGTATTTGGAAGGGTATTGGTATGGGTTTACATATACACATAGATGCACAAATATTCTTGGACATATTACTACCTTGTTGATTTTTCCATGGCATTATTCTGCAGTAATTATCGGATATTTGTCTTATTTTATTCTTGTATCAATGGTTTGGGAAGTATTGTTGCTTTGTTTCAGTGATAAGTAGATCCCTAGATACAAGCTGTGAATACAGTGTCTAGATAGAGACATATCCATTTTATTATTCCTAGATTCTTTCAAGTGGCCACCTTTTGTTTTTTTTCCAAGCATGTAAGTTTTTATAAGAGTACTTTCTTTTACTATCTGCCTGATCACTGGTATCTGGTCCAAAAAGTGATTAGACTTATTTTCCCAAGCATGAGACACGAATGGCTTTTATACATAATAAGATACTTTTAATAGTGTGACTGTTAATGCCCAAGGACTATCAAGAAAAAAGATAAATTTTGTTGTGCTTGAAGTTTGTAGTCCAAAGACATTCAGAGACCAAGGACATTTAAAATTCCCTGTCATGGTGGGGAAAAAATAACACCAACAGCGTTGTAGAGTAACTTTTGTCTTCCACATGCATTCAGAAAGTAAGGGAAGGTTTACTTAGCTTTACAAAGAGGTTTTTTTCACGTACCCAGTTATTGGAAATAAACATCACAAATCTTAGCCTACTGCAATTTTCATATATCAGCACTGAAGTGAAATGGTCAGCACAAATTCACTGACTTCTCCATACTGCCCGTGGCTCGTTCTGTCAGCTGAACCTTAGACAAATGTGACAGTATCCACTGCTGAGTTTCTCTCAGGGCTTTCCTGATGTTCCCTTCTGATGTAGCTAGGGAGCAAGAGTACAGCTTTGATGTACTTGGTGAGAATGATATCAAAATTTCCCCTTTATGTAGGGATGCAGGTATTCTGAGATTCGAACACAAAACACCGTCTTTATCGTGACTCAGGACAGTGTCAAGCAGGAATAGTGTGGGTGCAAAGTGTTACACTGACAGTGCCAGCAATAGTAAGCATATTCAGGGAAAAACAAAACAAAAACCTCAATACATTGGTCAGTTATCACATGTAGATTAAAACATCTTTTTGCAAGTTACCCTCTGTTATTTGAGACTACTTTTTAATGTTGTATTGGAGAATTGTGGGGCTGCTTCTGTAATCTTGTCAAATGTCATTATTAGTTTGTCTTTCAGCAAAAGACTGGAAGCTCAGTAAATGGACCGTGGTAGTGTTTCTTTGATGCAATGTAACCTGTATTCAAGTAGCATTTTGGACAGACTGCTCCAAATTCCCACTGGGTTGATCCCCAACAGGCTGGATGCTGGCAATTAATTTTATATCCTTTTCCTCACTTCTTAAGCAAGGGATGATGGCCTGAGGACATTCCTGCCTCACAGTTTAGTCACCTTTATTCCTTTCTCTCGTGAGGTATTTTGTTTTGCCTTAATTTTGAGGATAAGATATGACACTCTGAATACGGCCAAAGCTTATATTTTGGTGATTTGCTTCAGATTTATAGCGTAAAAGGATACAGTGTTTCTAAGAGACACTCACTTCTCAATGGTATGCCTATGCAAAGAGTACACAACCTTCCAGTTTCCTATACAATTAGTTGTCCATTATGCCAAAAAAACATTACCAGTATTTCCAGTATTCTCTTTTCTTGCCGGTTGTTGTTACTGAAATGCAGACATTGAGAGATCACCCTTTTTTCTGGCTTGTTATCTATTTGCTTTGTTGAGCATGGGTTCCACCATCCCACCAGGTATGACTGGTTCTCCATGCTGACAAACAGAATAGAGGAGGCTGATGTATTCTTTCAAATTTTGTTCTGTGGTTTCCATTTCTTCCTTTTGATCCTTTTGGCTACAAGCTCTTTAGAAGGGACAGGCTAGGAAGGAGAGGGGGAGGGGTAGCCCTGTATGTTAGGGAGTGTTTTGACTGTCTGGAGCTTAATGACAGTAATGATAAGGTTGAGTGCTTATGGGTAAAGATCAGAGGGAAGGCTAACAAGGCAGATATCCTGGTGGGAGTCTGTTACAGACCACCCAACCAGGACGAAGAAACAGATGAAGTATTCTACAAGCGGTTGGCTGAAGTCTCACAATCCCTAGCCCTTGTTCTCGTGGGAGACTTCAATTTACCAGATATCTGCTGGAAATACAACACAGCAGAGAGGAAGCAGTCTAGGAGGTTCCTGGAGTGTGTGGGATGGGCCTGGTGGGCGATGTGGTGGTCGGAGGCTGTCTTGGGCTCAGCGACCATGAAATGATAGAGTTTTCAATTCTTGGTGGAGTAAGGAAGGGGGTCAGCAAGACCACTACCCTGAACTTTAGAAGGGCAGACTTTGGGCTGTTCGGGAGTCTGGTTAACAGAGTCCCTTGGGAGGCAGTCCTGAAGGGCAAAGGAGTCCAGGAAGGCTGGACATTATTCAAGGAGGAAATCTCAAAGGCGCAGGAGCAGGCCGTCCCCATGTGCTGCAAGTCGAGCAGGCGGGGGAGAAGACCTGCCTGGCTGAACAGGGAGCTTTGGCTGGAACTCAGGAAAAAAAGGAGAGCCTACCACCTTTGGAAGAAGGGGCAGGTGACTCAGGGGGATTACAAGGATGTTGTGAGGATATGCAGGGAGAAGATCAGAAAGGCGAAGGCACAGCTGGAACTTAAACTGGCCACTGCCATTAAAGACAACAAAAAAAGTTTTTATAAATACGTCAGTGACAAAAGGAGGGCCAGGGAGAATCTCCCTCCTTTGTTGGATGCAGAAGGTAACCTTGCCACGAAGGATGAGGAGAAGGCAGAGGTACTTAATGCCTTCTTTGCCTCAGTCTTTAGTAGTCAAGCTAGTCATTCTCGGGGTTTTCAGGCCCCTGAGCTGGGAGATGGAGATAAGATGCAGAATGAAGCCCCAGTTGTTGAAGAGGTGGCAGTCACTGACCTGCTCCTCCACCTGGATGCTCACAAGTCCATGGGGCCAGACGGGATCCACCCGAGGATACTGAGGGAGCTGGCAGAGGAGCTTGCCAAGCCACTCTCCATCATTTATCAGCAGTCCTGGTCAACCGGGGAGGTCCTGGATGACTGGAAGTTAGCAAATGTGACACCCATCTACAAGAAGGGTCGGAAGGAGGATCCGGGGAACTACAGGCCTGTCAGCCTGACCTCTGTGCCGGGGAAGGTCATGGAGCAGATCATCTTGAGTGCCATTATGCAGCAAGTGCGGGACAACCGAGGGATCGGGCTCAGCCAGCATGGGTTTATGAAAAGGAGATCCTGTTTTCACTAACCTGGTCTCCTTCTATGACAAGGTGACCCGCTTAGTGGATGACGGGAAGGCTGTGGATGTTGTCTACCTGGACTTTAGTAAGGCCTTTGACACTGTCTCCCACAGCATTCTGCTGGAGAAGATGGCTGCTCACGGCTTGGATAAGTGCACTCTGCGCTGGGTTAAAAACTGGCTGGACGGCCGAGCCCAGAGAGTGGTGGTGAACGGAGTCAAATCCAGTTGGCGGCCGGTCACGAGTGGTGTTCCCCAGGGCTCAGTGTTGGGGCCGGTCCTGTTCGATACCTTCATCGATGATCTGGACGAGCGGATTGAGTGCACCCTCAGTAAGTTTGCAGATGACACCAAGCTGGGTGGAAGTGTTGATCTGCTGGAGGGTAGGAAGGCCCTGCAGAGGGACATGGACAGGCTGGATCGTTGTGCCGGGGCCAACTGTAGGAGACTCAACAAGGCTAAGTGCCGAGTCCTGCACTTGGGTCACAACCACCCCATGCAACACTACAGGCTTGGGGAAGAGTGGCTGGAGAGCTGCCTGGCAGAAAAGGACCTGGGGGTGTTGGCTGACAGTTGCCTGAACATGGGCCAGCAGTGTGCTCAGGTGGCCAAGAGGGCCAATGGCATCCTGGCCTGTATCAGGAATAGTGTGGCCAGCAGGACCAGGGAGGTGATAGTGCCCCTGTACTCGGCACTGGTGAGGCTACACCTCAAGTACTGTGTTCAGTTTTGGGCCCCTCACTACAAGAAGGCCATCGAGGTGCTGGAGCGTGTCCAGAGGAGGGCAACGAAGCTGGTGAAGGGTCTGGAGCACAAGTCTTATGAGGAGCAGCTGAGGGAACTGGGGTTGTTTAGCCTGGAGAAGAGGAGTCTGAGGGGTGACCTTATTGCTCTCTCCAACTACCTGAAAGGAGGTTGTAGCCAGGTGGGGGTTGGTCTCTTCTCCCAGGTAACAAGTGATAGGACGAGAGGAAATGGCCTCAAGCTGCGCCAGGGGAGGTTTAGGTTGGATATGAGGAAAAACTTCTTCACCGAAAGGGTGGTCAAGCACTGGAACAGGCTGCCCAGGGAAGTGGTTGAGTCTCCATCCCTGGAGGTATTTAAAGAACGGATAGATGTGGTGCTCGAGGACATGGTATAGATGGACTTGGCAGTGATAGGTTGACGGTTGGACTTGATGATCTTAAGGGTCTTTTCCAACCTTGACGATTCTATGATTCTCTCTGTTCCGTATGCCTACAATCTCCATTTGATTGCTTTTTGACAATGACTTCTATGAGAAAAATCTCAGATGTTTACATCTCACGTTTTAACTCCATTTGAATGCTTCTTTTTTGAATACAGGAAAAATATTTCAAGACTATGGAGCTATTTTTTCTTTTCCTCTGAATTTTGCATTGTCAGACCACTAGTATGTGTCTAACATACATGTTCACAGACTGCTAAAGAACAAGCCAGCATAGGTGATAATAAATGTAGCTAACAAATTTTAGTGGATACTAAGGCAATAGGCTCCACTTGAGGACCTTACTCACTGCCTTCCTTTGCTGCAGTACTTGTATGATTAAGACTCTCCTCTCATCAGCTTAAATTCAGTGAGCAAGAATGACATTTACTACAGGTATTACATCTTTTCCTTATGCAGTGCCACTGACAAAAAAGATAATTTCAAGATGTTTCCTGTGATATATATATGCTCAAAGAGGGGAAGGGGAGGTGGAAAGGAAAAAACCCCTCTTTGAAATGAAGAGATTTAAGCTATTGTAGCCTCAGGCAGCGGTGATTTATATTCAGCAATTTATGAGTGCTGGCTTCTTTATTATTCGGTAGAAAAAAAATCCATACTTATTTTTGCAAGTGCTATATCGACATGTTCTGTATGTATTTCTAGAGCATGTCAATACAGTATTTCACATTAAATGTATGCTCTTTTCAATATGTATTACTACCAAAAAAAATCCAAATGAGGCTCCTTCTATGGTGTATATACAATATACATCTCTTCAATCTGTTTCTCTAATCAAGCTTTGAACTCAGAGGGTGTATGTCAAGGTTAGTGGAAGAACAAGTAGTAGGGCACCATTGCTATAATGCTCTGCAATTTAAAGAACATTAAAGTCATTTAAGTCTTTAAAGTCATTCTGTTAAAAGAGAGTGTAGAACTGTTAAAACTCTTTTCCCAGCCCAAGAAGGACTAACTCCCACATTCAGATATGTTTTGGGTTGCTGCCTTAAGTTCATAGTCTGTCATTCACATAAAAATCTTGAATGAGTTCTTCTCTGGCCATGATGGAAGGTCCCAGTGGATAAACTTGTCCGTTGTCCTTTATCCTTAATCTGGTGTTTTGTATGTTATCAATCACAAGAATCTTCTGATGCTTCCTAAGTGGACTTTCAGCAGTTCCTCATGGAAAACACAATTCTTTCCTGTTTTCAGCTTGTAAATGACTTCAAATTCCTGTTCTTAGACCTCTTGCTCTTTAACGGGGCATATCACCAGTCTGTAGCAGTTTAGTTAAAACCATGGCTTAATGTACAACATTTTCATTGCTACAAGTTTGTCTAAAATTTCACTGTAGGTTTGATAAGCCAGTCAGCTGGACCAAATGAATATCTACTGTTATCCCACAGTCATTAAAAACTAGGAATGAATTTGGCCCATGGTGTAACTTGGAAACTTTTTTTTTTTTTTGGCTGGTTTGGCAGGTCTTGACTAAGAAGAATTAAAGTTTCTGCTTTGCAGTCAAGCGATGTTTAGAAGAGATATTTAATATATTTGGTTTGGTTTCAATGGAAGTTAATCATAGTTTTGGAGCTAAGTCTCCTTTTAAATTTTTTGCTGAACAGCAAAAGACGGACACAGTTCCAGTAAGCCTTATCATAGAATCATTGCCAGAGAAAGATATTTTGAATGAATCTCCTGTTTGTTGTTATCCGATGCCGTTCAAAAGCCTGCCCTTTAGAAGTACAATTATGGAACAGCGGTAAGTGTCTCCTGGACTTTGTGGGATTCTTTGTATTTAAATTCAAATTAAACAAAACTTGATACCAGATGTTTGAAATTCAGTTTCATTTCTCTGAGTCCTCTTGGACTGTTGCTGGTCAGTGACAATAGCTGTATCAGGAGTAGTACCCAGTGTTTAGAAACTACATCTTTAAATGAATTATTTTCTGCTGTTTATGTCAAGTATACCTGCAAGGGCCTTGATGATGCTTCTGTCAATAAAATTGGAATACTTCTATTTTATTAGAAGCTAGTTACAGTTCAGAATAGCACGGTTACATTGTCTTCTTGCTACTTGTATTGTACCTGTTCTGTTACATGTCCAAGAGATTTTTCTGTCATCTGCACCGTGATGAATATCTTTGAATCCAGAGCTGGAAAGCTACTTTTCAGTATCACCATTGTTTTATTCCGCAACTCATTCAGAGAGGTGAAACCACATAATAAAATACTGCTTGCCTCTTAGACTAGCTCTGACTGTTAAGTAAATTTAATCTTTAAATTATTTTTTTTCCATTCTCTGTACATTTACTTTGACGGGAGTTTGATCTTTCCTCCACTTCATTCACTGGGAGTATTCCTGCTGGCTTTGCAGAAGGGTCTGGTCTATGCATTTTCTTAGGATTGCTATAGAGCAAAAAAGCAAACAAAGAAAATTATTAAATTAAGATTATTTAATGTGATTTCAGATAAATGAAATAATTATTAAGTTTCGTCTTCCTTGAACTCATTCATATTTGAATATTTGGATAAGGATTGGGTTGCTGCTTTTTAAATATAATTTATTTTAAAAGAAACAAATTAAAATTATTTTAATATAATTTCAATTATCTGGGTTAATTATAAAATATTCTACATAACTGCTAACGTAGTTCACTGTTCTTCAGTTACAGTAGCTAGAAGGAAGCTAAGAAATTAATAAAACCTTTCATGTTTTTGCTTCTTTTCCCCAACTATTTGAGCATGTTAGCATTTTTCATGCAGAGGGGAGTTTGCATTGAATTTCTCTTGAGTATTGACATACATTTCTCTGAAGTTGCTATTCTGTGGACTTTATAGGAGAAACACTTGATTGCCTAGATGTTTGTTAAAGGTGAATAAAAAAAGGATGGATGAATGAAATTACTTAAGATTTCTTATGGAATGTTTGAATGAAAAAATTGTGCACCATACATTTTGGCCATGGTTCCTGTTCCTCTTTGAAAAAACTTTCCAGAATAAAACCCTGTCCTTTTGAGTCTGATAGGAACCCATGAAATGCCTTTGGTTTTGCTACTTGTCTGCTGTTCCCCTAACGTTTCTCTGCATTGGTTCATCGGAATTAGCAGTAGCAGAAATATGGCATATCATTTGATCATACTATTCGTGATTGCATTTTTCTGAGAACTGGGAAGAGAGAAGAAATGGGTTCTAAGATTAACTGCTATAGCAAGAATTGTAACATGTAAGGAAGTTTATGTTCTAAGAAATCTTTCTTTCTACGTTTCAGAATATACAGTCGCCACCTTTGCTAAGCAGTAAAAAATAGTAGTATCTCAGGAAAGGCAAGTCACTGGAAGGTAGCCTTAAGAAAATAAAACCACACACCATGCTGCTTTAGTGATATATATGTTATATTATATATATACACACATGTATAAGCAGCTCTTAACTAAGAGCTACAATAACTAGAGAAGTATACTCAAAACTGAAATTATACGTCCTTCTTCTTCCCCCCGCCAATTCTCTGCTCTTGGGAAAATATTGTGTTACACAGAAGGACTGCTAGGATTGGTTTTTAAATATCTGGAGAGCCTTCCAAGTCCAGTGTAGTCAGCTGAGATTTAATTAGTTACAGCTAGTTGGTTCACCAGATAGCAAAGGGTTGTGGTTCATGCTTGTATGCAGTGGGGCTGTGGGTGTTTAAAGTAAGCTTGGGAAACAGGTAGGCTGACCTGCAAGATAGTTGTGGAGTGAATTCAACTAGAAATTTTCTGTGGAGTTCATGCCATTTGGGGCATCAGAATTATGTAAGGATGAGTTTTCCATTAAAGTCTGAACCTTTTATAGCTTCTATCTTCAATTTCCTAGATCTTCTTCTTAATGTACAGTAGTCATTAAGAAAAAAATTGCTTTTTGAATTATTATTTCAAAGAACTCATTAAAATAAATTCTGAGAATACCAGTGTTTTACAAGAGAACTCATAGTAAATTAAAAAGGGCTTCTCTTGTATTACCTCTGATGGACTTTAAATTGTTTAATAATTGTTTAATAACTTATAGCTGGTACAATAGTGATAAATTAACTTTAGTCTTTCGGTGATTCATATGTGATAAAGTATAGAAACAAGTTAATAGGAAAGTATAAGGAAATATGAATTCTACCTCTCTGAAAGGAGTTAATGTACAGGATTCAGACCTGCACCTTCTCTTGGGAGAGGTAAGTAAATGATATCTTGTAGAGTAAGATTGTTCTCTTACAGTATGAGTGTTCTTTCTGGGTTTCTGTCTGATCTACATAGTAATGGTAATATGACTTTCTAAAGTACAGTGTCGTTTTTTTCAATGCTACAATTTTTTCTTGAAGATTAAATGCTCAGGAACCCATTTTTTTAACTGCTTTTCTTCACAGTTAATTTTTTTCTCTATTAAAA
This sequence comes from Nipponia nippon, assembly GCF_047370975.1. Lineage (NCBI taxonomy): Eukaryota > Metazoa > Chordata > Aves > Pelecaniformes > Threskiornithidae > Nipponia > Nipponia nippon. Next base: position 42,588,490 of record NW_028262369.1, read on the forward strand.
TCTTTTATTTAATTTTCAGATTGATTTCCCCCCCCCCCCCCAATTTTTCTTGATGTACCTCTGTCTGATAGCATTGTTTTATTTACACTCCCTTTGTAGGTATTTAAGAATAGGGTGCGATAAAGTAATTTTTAATCTTTCCTAAGATAAACTGATGGAACCCCAGCAATCTATACTGTAAAATTGCTAATACAGCATAGATAACAAGTGTTTTCAATCCTATAATCTTTCTCTAGTTCTTTCCAGTTTATCATTGTGTAAGTAAACTGTGGACTTTAGATCATTATTTCAGGCAACCTTAGGTTAAATGCCAAGCAAATGTTGAAATGTGGGTGCTAATTTTTACTGAAGTGTGGAAAGCCTCTAAAGATGACTCCAAAATGGTGTATCTGGACTGGCACGCATACCATCTGTTTTTACAGCGATAGTAAATCTTTATAACTTGTCAGAGGCAACATTTTAAATATTTTGAAGGAGTTGGACAATGTTGAGGACTGCCTAATATAATCTGAAAAGTGCAAATGAAGAAATCTGGAATATCCACTAAACTTGAGGCTAGTAGATGCTCTGGCACACTGCCTTGATCCAGCAGATCAAGGAAAACCAGAGACAGAGTAGAGGAGAAAAATACGTCTATTCTAAAAGAAAAAAAAATATTTGTAGATCTGCTATACAATGTGTAACTATATTAGTTTTTACAGGTTTAAACTGGTTGTGTTCAACCTATTCTTGTTAACACAACCTTTTGTATACATTCTTAGTAAACTAATTTTTCGACAGTTTATACAGCACATTGGACAGTGTCCAATTCTTTGACAAACTTCTGCCTAATGTGAAATGAGTTTCTGCAACTAGGAAGAGTTAATAGCATAAGGTTGTCTGAAACTTGCAATTCTGGGTAAAAAATGGTGAAAATAAAAGCCACCTCAAAAAATATAGCAATGTTACAATCAGGTTCTTATTTCTAATAGCATGATATAGAACTCTGGACAGAAACAGCACTTCAGGGGTGAAAAGTGATAGTTATATTAAGTCAGACTCAAATACCCTGTAACTATTAAGAAAGCTTTCAAAGAATGTAGTGTGAATCTCCCTTAACCACGGGTATTTTCTGAGCTTATGTGGGATTACTTTCTTCACATTTCATGTGGTGTTTTAATATAAATATAATAACAAAATTAAGTATGTAAATAAAAACATGAATAACAAAAATGTCAGATTTTAATGTTTATATCTCCTAATAAAGATCAAAGGAAGTTTTATTTGGGAAGTCTATAGTAATTCAATAACATGTAGTCATTAATTCTCCTATTATAATGATATTTAAACATTTTAGAGTCTTGTTCTGAATATTTTACATAGATAAAAAGGAAAAATTATAAGGTTTGTAGATAGGAAAATACATTTATCAAAAGTGCTCTACCTTCCTATTGTAACTGTATGAATCTTTTTGAAGGAGTACTGTTGTTGCCTTTTATTTAGCTGAAATTTCCTTGTAGGTCAGAGGAATTTTCAAGCTGTGTATATGTGGCTATATGCCTGAGAGGCTGAGAAGATATTTTTCTCTGAAGGCTGTACGATATTGTAGCTTTCCTAAATGGTAGCATCAGGAATGTATGAGACTTTTTGTTCTCTTTTTCTCTCCAGTTTACACATACATGTGCTTGTGTTGACTCTGTACCCTATGTATGTTTTCCTAAATCTTTGTTTTTATAGATTGTTGGTGTGACTGGGTATGATTTTAGCTGGCCTTGTAACTCATCAGAATAAATAATTTGAATAGAGTGGGGAAACTACTTATCAGGAAATTTACACAACATTTGGATTCTCAATCTCTCTTTTTAATCTTAAGCGTTTGTTTTCACAGTGGAATATGTCAGGGTATAAACTGTCTATGATTCTGTGTACTGGGATTTGTTTTGTGGGGAAATAACAAATGAAAGTTAGTGAATTGATTGCTTCTGTCATAAAATGTAGTTCCTTGATTCGATAGACTTGGAGCTCTCGGAAGAGAATGAAAGAAAAGGACTTGTCCTCTGAACAGAGGGCTCAAGATTAATATGGACTTTGGCAAAGCTAGTTATGTACTTATCTGCATCTAAAAAGAAAAAGTAAAAATAAAAAGGAAACTAAAATTTTTGTAAAATCACATTTTGACCCACAGCATAAAGTTCTAAACATATCAGTGAAGGATTAATTCTCTTTTCCCAAATACCACTTTGAAAGAGAAAAAATTCCAGTGGAGTCATTCGATGAATCTTTGAACAGATGAGTTTAGCTTCCACAAATAGTAATAGAAACTGAATTCCAAATAAATAACCACAATTATTTGTAAACAATTAAACTTAAATGGGAATTTTTAAGTGTTATTGATAGATGTATTTGCACATTAATTCATTTATGGAATTCTAGAATTTATGGAATCCTGTATAGTTTCTCTGACCGATTCAGACTAAGTAATGCATCATGGATTTTTTTAATGCTTCTGAACAATTCAGAATTACAACAATTACTGTAAGTTTTCTAAATATTTTGAAGAATAATCATCTTTGAGAATACTAAAATCAGTCAGAGATCAGTTCACTGAGGATTTTAAAAGCTGAAAACTAAATTAGATAAATTTTTCTTTGCAGATTATTTACCTAGCTGTAATTTAGGCCATTCATAATGCTTTCTCTTATGATACTTTAAAAAGTAGACTATTGTTTGCTTTTGTAATGACTCATTTCTTTACTATTTGGTGCTCTGTTGTTAGGGAAAGATTGTCATGATTCTTTAAGTATCAGAAATTGAAATGAGGCTTTTTGCAAAGAGTCTACGATTATGTTGTTATTGACTACTATGTTCTCAATCTTTCTTGTGTTAGGTAGTTACTAATGTCTCGCAATTTACCAAAATCTTTTAAAATTATTGGTTTGGAGTTCTGGGAAGAAGAGAACAAAATTGGGAGAAGATACTTAATGGAACCTTATGGAAATTAGATTTTTAAAAAAGATATGGTTGCTGATCTGGCATACATTTTATGTCTCTTGGTGTCTTTTGCTTAAAAAAACAACCTGTAAAATCGTTGAGTATTTCAAACAAATTTTTCACACCTGCAAGTCATTTCTGTAGAGCAGGCACACACTGCATCATAGATTTCATCAGGTTTATACATAACTGACTGTGAGACACCGATAAAGAAAGGTGATTCAATTTCTTCAGTCTCCTTGTTGCAGATTGCATTTTTTAAAATTCATGAATATGTAAAGTTATCCTACTGAAATTATCCTAGAATAGGCCCAGTGAGACTTACTGAGTAATTAATTTTTCCTGCTAGAAGCTTTTATTGTAGCTTTAGCTTGTGCAACTAGTTCTTCAATACCTTACTTCTTTGATTCCATTTACTTACTAGATTTTCATATTCTACTTGTCCCAGATCTCATGATAAAAGCCATAAAAAATGAGTGCATATGTGGGTAGCTATCAGCATCAGTGAGCTACTTGGTCAGCCTCCTGCCCTCAGGCAAATTTGAAAGGAAACGTAACTAATACTGATTGAGAAGAGGAAAGTTTGGGGTACTTTGGTTGTCTTTAAGAGAGTGTTCGCTTGGAAGATGCCACAGGGATGCTAATCAACTGACTTTTCCTGAATCAAGTTAATCCAACCTAGTACAAGACCAGCCTGAACAGTATCTTCTTATTTCTATTAGTTACTGTTTCAAGAGAGTGATGAGAAGTCAGAAGGTCTCTGAAGAAATGCGAACACTTAGGAGGATAAATCGGAGAATACGAGTTTTATGTAATATGAAATTATTTATACAGTTTCTTTGTGGTGATCTGCCAAAATTTGTATTTTTTTACTTGGATTTTTCTTTTTTTTAAATTTTTGTTAAGTTGGAGATTTTGACTAAGACTAAATATCTAGGAATTTCATATGTTTCTTGGGGTATTTTTATTTACTTTTTTTTTTTTTAATGAAGAAGTCTGTACCAGAAAGCTTTTCAAAATCTGCCATGTTGTTTTGTAAAACTGGTGCAGGGACTACTGCACCACAAAACTTTAGGTAGTAGTCTTTATGCTCCAAAATGCAATCAGGACAACCCATAAGGTGCTTTTCATGAGAACTGATTGAGACAAATAGACTTCACCAGAGTACAAGTCAGAACATTTTAAATGAGGCTCCTGCTCATGGTCTTTTGGGGGAGATCATTTTTCCCTTTGAGAAAGTGCAGGCACCAAGGAAGGTCATCCTTTTATCTTGAGAACCTAACTCACTTTCCTGGATTGTGTGTTATAAATTCCCCAGGCAGTCAAACTCAGCCTCAAGAAATTGAAGCAGTCACCAGTTCCCTTTGCGAGTGACAAAACTGTGAAGATTATTCAAATCCAGGCTGTTCTGTGACATCAGAAGATGACTATGTCCTAAAGACATGGAAATCTATAGGAATACCCATTGTACATGCAGTATCATACTTTATAGTGGTACTTAAAAAGCTTCAGTTTTGCTAGAAGCTTAGTTTTGGAAAAAATAATGCTACCATTAATATACATTTTTCTTCACCTTTGAGCCCAAACATTTCATAGAGTAATTTTCCTCTCTTTAATCTTTTCTGAGTGATATAAATTGAGGATTATTTAAAGCTCACTCACTACAGAATGGAAAATGAATGTGACATTGCAGTAATAGTTGTGATAACTTTGTATCCCCATGCCTTGCATCTTATCAAGTTACATGTGTTGTTAATTTTTAAATCTGCAATAGAGTAGAAATATTTACATCATATAATACTAAAAATCAAATCATTACATCTTTCTGTTTAGTACCAAAATTAAGTCATATCTTTAATGAATCAAATGTAAATGATTACTAGAAGCAAATGGTAATACAGGGATATTAATTGTTCGAACTAATAACATTTATTTCCAAAAAACCATGATTTAAGGCTATAGTAATGAAAAAACATTAAAAGCTCTTGAAAGACACTCAAGGAAATTTTATATGTCAACTTGACAATACTCTTGCCTAAAGGTTATAATGCACAGACATTAGAAAGAGGTTGTTTTTTTTTTTTTTTTTAAAGGGCATGAAAGAGAAAATATTACCTGAGTAACTTCAGGCTAGAGCCTGGAGTCATAGTTATGGGGAGAAAAAAATCCCACATTAAAATGTGGGCAAAAAGAAAAACTTCAAGGATAGAGAGCAGTCAGTAAGGTCATTGATGTTCATTTAATTAAGTTTAAGTTATAGAATATGTTGTTGAACCTACTAAAAGAGAATGTACGTGTGAATAGAGTTGAACTTATTTTTGCCAAGTTCTAGGGTTTCACGGAATTCCCTTCCAAGCGTCAGAGCCGTTTCCTGAAATAGGAAAACACTTTTGGGAAACACCAGTTAAGTATATCCAAATGTTTCTGGTAATTCAGAAAGTATTCATAGTTTGTGTGTCACTCTGAGTTATGAAAGATTACTCGTATAAGACAACAGCTACTGGAGAAAACAATGACATTTGATTAGTTTATTATTTCAGAGGATGCAATATTTTTGGCCATCTTTGAAGGGAACATGTTTAAAAATTCTTCAACATAATACACCAGATCTAAAGTTTGGAAAACTTTAGTACTGGGTACCTGGTGAGCAAATCATTATTTACCATCCAGAATCCCTTTGGTGTATGGACCATAAATAGGGAGAGCTTGAGATGATGCTGGAGGAATCAGGAAAAACTTTAGGCTTAGTCACTTTCAGAGTGTTAATTGTAACTAAAAGTGGTAAAATTCTGATGTGAGTCTCTCTGAAGTCAGAGTGATTGTGTATGGTGTAAAGCATTGATTCAGAAATGCATTAAACACATACTTTAGTACTTTTCTGGAATTGTGGCCTAACTGTGTGGCTTGATTGGGTGAGTATAACTCGAGATGATCAAAAGAGTTGAGGGAACAGTTTTCCATTGGCAAATGCGTTTTCACTTAAACTTGTATATCTGAAAGCTCTTGTGCCAAGTATGTGATTATAAAAGATTTTTGTTTTTAAATTTCGTTGTAATGAAATTAAATTGTCAAAGCATTTAAAGCTATAATCTGAATTTTAGGGAGTTTTCAGTATATTTTATTTTCTTTGGCATTTAGAATGCAAAGAAAGTTAAAAATGATTGAAATTCACATGGAAGATGTTTTCTAACTTACTGAATTTGGTGCAACATAGGGTAGAGAAAAGGTGGTTTTGCTTTCCTCACATGTATTTAACCAAGCAATAGAATATAGAAAGCCACGGGTGTGTTACTGTAGCTGTAAAATCTTCACGCCTTCAGATTAAAGTTGTTAAATTAATAGAATCATAGGAAAATTCAGATTGGAAAGTACTTCAGGAAGCAATCTAGTCCAAGTAAAACTTGCTCCAGTTGATCAAAGGGTGCTTGAACCTGACACAGTATTCTCAGTGGGGTCTTATTCTGGTTAAATCTATCCTGACTGTTCCCAATGAGCTTTTCCTTGAAGTGCTCCGAAATGTGTTCCAAGAGGACATGCATCATGATTCGCGATGGGACTGAAGAAGTTTCCCCGGTTGTCTTTTGGCATTGTGTTTCTCACAAAAGGTTTTATTGCAAGTCCCCTTTTAAGTATCATTTTTCTGATAAGCCTTAAGTGCTTCAAAATAACAAGTGTGTTCTCATGATCTGTACCCTAAATAGCTGGAATGAAATTGTACTGGAGAGTGCAGTACCAGCAAATGGAAAGGAAACACTGAATTGTAGCAAAGTATTTAGTAATTGCAGTTGCATTTCTATCAAACTGAAACAGTTAATATTTCCTGTTCTTTATCATCGAAGTACCAACATCAAACTTCCTTTTATGTGTATTTGATGCTAGATTGTTGGCAAGTAAAACTATAACTTGAATAATAATGGAAAATATTAGCTACTTTGCAAGTATATGAAGTAGATCTACCTGAAAGTTTAACAAAGTTAAAACGGGGTCAAGTTTATAACATAATTTTGCTTAAAGAAAAGGGCAAGCATTGTCCTGGGAAGGAAGTATAACTAGATCAAGGTTTTTACAACTTCTCTAGGTAAGCTGTATGAACCAATTCAATTAGATGCTAAAAAGTTGTCACATCTAGATAGGCCCTTGGGAATATAGAATGCAGTGGCGTCCCTTTCAGTAACAAGCAAAAGGAAGGATCGATACTTAAAAAATAAGAATAGAAACTAAATCCAGGAATGTACAATAATGCAAATATTAAGAAGGTGCTTTTATATAAAATAGTAGCATAAAACCACGGCCCCATTCTTATGTGCACAAACTGGTATTTTTTCTAAATAAGAAACTTTTTCTGATGATGGGGCCTTTATGCCATTGTTTGCTATGATCAGCACTTGCTGCAGTGCAGTTACGAAACACCATGTTTTCAATATATTCATAGGTTCCTTTCCATCCACTTTCCTGACAGCATGTGTCTGGCAGTTTTGTTGTACTGTTAAGCAAATCCACGGTTTACGTATGTTTATATCTGGTGCAAAGGCCTTGTCTGTAAACTTGGCTTTGTTTGACAACATAAATAATTTTATTTGTGAGACTTCAATTTTTTTTCTATTATCTGCACTTCCCCACACACCCTTAGCTTGGCCAGCGCACATACACTTCCTCATATTTTGAGTGATACTATGAATAAGAGAGGTGATTTCTGTCATAAGGCATGCAAAGAAGTATTCTACAGTACTTTGCGAAGTGGGTGTATTCTAGGTGTTCCAGGAACCCTGAACCATGCAGATCTTCTGCTCACATCAGTAGGTGTATATACACACGGTAGTCCAAAATCAGATCCTAACTTTACTCATGATTAGTAACTTTACTGATTAACTGGAAAAAGACCTATTTTGACAATTCTCTCATCTGTTATTAAGAAAACTGAAAGGAGAATACAAACACACATTGCAGCTTGTGGAATAAGTTCTTCAAATAGAAAAGTGAGGTATTTAAAAATAAGAATTCAATGACCTATTAGATTATTTTCCTCACAGGAGAAATGTGAAGTGTGGCTACTTGGAAAATACATTTGCTAACAGGACACAGTGATGAAATATGTTGTTCCGCTTGTACTTCACAGTTAAGAAGGAGTGGGAGGAGATTTAGTATTTCTTTTAAAAAATCCATCATTGGGGCTTCATTATTTTATCATGAGTCATTACTTTCCATCGAGTAAGACTGCATGCAAGGTAACAGAAAGGCTGGAAATCATTTGGGGATTAGGAGAGAAAATTTCTTTTTATGTATTTCATAGACAACTTCTTATATGTCTTTCTGTAGCTATAATTAAGGGAAACCTTTATTGCAGAGGCTTCTTTGTTACAAACTGCTGAATGACAAATGATCTTTGTCTTCTACTGAATTTTGCTTTAAGCACAACAAGCTGCTGGAGGAACAGTGTCATAACCATAAAGCAGAAGAGCTGGTTTGCAAATGGGGAGGTTATTTTCAAACAGAAAAGTGGAAATGGAGGGAAATGATGTTGATTACTGTTTTCCTTCCTTGTGACTAGGTCTCACAGCACCTTCATGCTGTGTTTAATTAACGTCATTCATCCCTTAGCAGCTCTCTTGTTTATTATTAGTTAGAAATTTTTCTACTTCACTGGGACCATGTTAATGCAAATAAAACATTGCAGCATCTGCAGATGAAGACTTGGCTTTTTACTGTAATAACAGGAAGAGTATCTCATGTTAAATATTTTTTTTTTCAAGGCAATGATAACTCTTTTTTTCGAAGTTTTACTGAGCCCCCTCATAAAATGCACATTCACCTCGGTGTTTCTTATCTCTTTCTAAGTGAGTTAGGCACTACTTGTACCAAAATATTTGTTCAGAAAACTTGATTAATTTGCCATTAAAAGGGGAATGATCCTAAGATTTTTATTATAGTGTCACTTTGCAGCACATATGAGATTTTTATGGGAAATGGTTAGTTTCATTATCTGTGCGATGAAGGTGAATCAGTATTCCTTTACAGCTGTAGTGGGATGTTACGTGGTAAAAATCAGGATTGCGTTTATCAGTAAGGATGCGGGCTGTGTGATGAGAAAGTGGCTGTATGCCTGTGCAGCCCTGCAGGCAGATGACAGCTGGTTCCTCTTCTCAAAGTACGTGCTGATTTCTTAACTACTTAAATTTTCTTCAGCGAAATCTAGACCAGCTTATGATTTATGGAGACATTCAGATCCATTTCTGATTCCATCACTGTGGTTGCCCTGCAGACCCATTACAAGTTAAACATTCAAACTTTGAGTGCTGCTGAATCCTGATTAGATGAATCTTCATTTTGTAATTATTTCTTTGCCCCAGTGTGTGAGTAACAATAACAAATCTTGATCTCTTTAATGGTAGCAGATTTTTGTTTATGGAAAGTTATTCACTACTTACTGTTTCTATATTCAGTCTAATTGAGATGAAAGACTTTATATCTGTAATTACCATTCCCCTGAGATTATTCAGGCTAATGGTTTATAGGTAATTTAAGCATTAGATTTGTAGCTTAAACAAGAAACTAATGTGATCTGCATAGTGTGGCAGTCTTTGTGGGAGCTTTCCTACAAGCTGTTTTTACAAATGCTGATGGTTGAGATCTGTAAACGTTTTTCAAGGCTGCGTGGTCCAATTAATTTGCTAGTATTTTGGCCTCTGTTTCGGTGAGTTTGGGTTGCTGTAGAAGGTGGGACCTATTGCATAAACAAATACTATGAACATAGGTCTTAGTCTTTTAAATGATTATTGACAAGATATAGTTGCAAACTATAATATTTCAGTCAGTAAGGTCACAGCAGGCTGTTCTTATTTGGATGACTTCAGTGAGCTGTTTCAGAAGGCAATTGCAGAAATGCCTTGCATTCTGCTTTACTCAGGAAGCTATATTTTTCAAAGAGTTTCACGTGTGATGACTGATTTTTCTGCTAGACAGTGGATAAAGAGTTATTAAAATAATACTTGTGATGGAATTGTCTCCAAACTGTGTCTAATTTTGTCCCGTTCTTGAGTTGATTTTTTCTCCCTCTGCATGTGTCAATACAGTTTGAAAAAATAATGTTTTAGGCAAATACAGTATTTCAGATTCTTTGCATGAATTATTTTGCTTTACATTTGCCTTTGTTACTTCAATGCCAATCCTATTTATGGATGCTTTTCTCTTTTCCACAATATATACTAGTATAGTTAAATATTTTATGAGTGCTATTATTATCCTGCTATGAAATGATCATGTCTTTGAAAAAGTATTTTCTGCAGCATCTTCCAGTCTTTGGTGTTTCTTTTTATAATTCTAATTTACAAAATAGTTATAAATTTAGTTACAGTGGCTGTAAGACAATGTTGATTGTGATTGTACTTTGTTCTCAATATATTTTTTTCTTGTTAATCATGCTGAGCTTAAACTTCCTATGTTATTGACCTAAGTAGGTGAAATAATAGGTACAAGAATTAGGATATTCTTGAAATACAGTTGCGATATATCCAGTATATTAACTTTTCTTTTAGCAGCAAACCCAAAAATCCTAGCTGAAAGTCCAATGAAGAGAAAATGTTTCTAATGAAGAGTTCCTTAGGTAAATGTAAGATAGTAGTTGGTAAAGTCTTCAGTTTTTGTGGAGATGATAACATTTTACTATACACGTTTTGGCTTCAGTCATCTCTCAGTATTTAAAGCAAGTTTCTCTTAAATTGTCCCTTTCTGGACAGTGGGTTTTTTCCAAGGTGAAATAGATTGTGTTTGATATCACAAGTGACATTTTATGTGTCTGTAATATTTTTGAAAAGAATCATCTTTATAATGTTGCCATGATAAAATTGCAGCAAAGCTTGTTTTAATAGTGCAGCTGCCTAACACTTGTTGGAACAAGTGCAACAATGCATTATGACAGCTTCTGATTAAAAATATTGATTAATCCCATTTCTCGCTTCCAGTGCTGTGGACAGTCATGGGAATTTACTGAAACCCCTCACATTTCTTATTTCTGATTTTTCTAGAGGGGAACTGTGCCATGAAAACATTTGTCAGTGTAACTGTCTTTACAAAAATGACTGTGAAATTCATTGGAATAGATGGATTAACCAAAGATAAAACTAAATCCTTTTTTATATCACTTCTGCACTTCTACACAAGTGCTTAGAAAAAAAAAAATCTATTCGTTTGTATTGGCGTAAGTATGTACTTACCTCACTATCGTTGCCAGTATGTACCATCCACAACAGGTTTTGGTGCTGCAGGAACATTATACATGTCTAAGAGCAATAAGAGCTTTTTTCTTCTTCAGCAACCAATATGAGTGGTTGTTCTTTATATCAGAAGCAATGTTAACGGGACAGGCATGCAGAAACAAAAATATTCTCTAGGTTTTACTGCCAGAGACGTCTTAAGCTTGCTTTGGGTTTTTTAGGGGGGTGGAGGAGGAAGAAAAAAATGCTGGAAATTGAATGATACAGCTGTTTTCATCTTCTGCTTGCTTGTTTTTATTCCTGTAATTAAGAGAGTAAGGACAATGCACATTATTATTCAGGCAGAACACTTGCTATTTTGAGTTTTACTAATATTTATTAAAACCAGCCCTTGGTGTATTACACATTATTGGTAGACATATTTTGAGAAATGAGAGCGAGAAAAATGAGAAATTTCCAGGAAATTTATGTCCTGAATCCTTATACTGGTTCTGGGGGGAGAGAGAAAGAGTATGGAAGAGTAATTTCAAGGGAGTGTTACAATCTTGGTTAGAAAAATGAACCCTTGCAAAAGTAGGCCATTTTGATTTCAATATGACTTTGAATGAGAATAAAATTTAGTTTTCTTCCTTTTCTTCTGTCTGATGTTAGTTTTGGTAAACAGATGGCAGTAAAAAGATAATTCTTTACCATTAACCCCCACTAAATTTTCCACTTTAGATGTTTGTGAGGACAGCAAGTCCATTACTGGTTGCGTTCAATGTTAAAATTGTCTAGAATTCCTAATTAATTCCTTCAGTTCAGATTATGTTCTACTTTCTGCAGTCTACAAAGGGGAACTGTGATGATTACTTCAAACTAGTTCTTGTGGAAAAGTGTTGCAGTTTGATACCATCCAAGTAGCAGCTACAATGATAGGACTTACAGAGTATATATTAACTTTCTGTTGTGCTTTCTTTCACTTAGGAAAGGGTTTTGCCTGTATGAAATCATATAGGAGTCAAAAATCATGGCAAGTATGATTGCAAGTTTTATTTGAATATGTGCTATCATACAAAGTTTAAAGAGAACTTTAATGAAAATTTGACTTTTATGTCATAAATTACCAAGCAGGAAATACAAATAAATTAAGTATAGGGTTGCCATCGCATTCTGAAATCAGTTTGGATAGTATATTAGATAAAAATTCTAAAAATTACAAGGAATTTCATTTCCTTTTGCACACAAAACACATTTTAACTGCAATCTTAATCTAATTGCAACAAACGTAGACTTTTTTAAATATGAAAAATGTTCACGATTAAAATGGTGTCCTTTTAATAAGGCAGACTTTGAATACATATATGTTACAATACAGATCATAGGATTTTAGTATAAAAAATAAAGTGGCAAGCAAAATTGCTTTCTATATTTATCTGATACTCAATAAAAAAGCTAGCAGAATTAAGTTCCTGTTGATACAATTGTAAATAAGCAGAAACATGTCTCCTTCCGGGCCATCACACTTCAATACAAAGATCTTTAGGAGGAAAATACGTAACTTTCATTACAAATATTCTCAAAAGAAACTATCAGTTACAGAATAGTTTTTTTTGGATCATGTGGGTGTCATGCAAATCACATCGAAATTCATTTTAGCTCTGAAAGTGTTGTCTCAGTTATTTGCACCTGGAGTGTTCCAGCCTGTGTGTTTCTCAACATTCTCAGTATTGAAAGTACTTGAGCTGTTCTGCATGGAGTCCCTAATAGAGTAAAACATAGTTGCTATTGACAAGAAAAATTACCACTGTTGGTGGTAGGAATAATTTCAGCTTTATAATAATACAACTATCCTTACTGTTGCTAAAAATTAATGGATACTGATTTGCTTCACTGTAATAAGAATTTTAAGTGAGATCATGTTCCAGCTCCTGTACTGTATTTATGTTCTTCTTATAAAATTACAATTTTTTTTATTCTTAAAAAAATTAAAAAGAAAGAAAATTTGCAGTCAGATTCCAAGTTCTATTTCTTACAGATGCACAGCATCACAATTCTAATAAGTGACATGTCTTGTTTAATTTAAGCAAACGAGAAGAGATCAGAATAAGCAGAAAAATGAAATCTTCAAAGGTTCTATTCCTGAAAAAGAACAGTAAAAATATTCAGGGCAGAATGTAATTTTCTTGGACCATGGCAACTGTGACATGGCAGCAGATTTTGTTATTAACATAGGACAAAAGGAACCAAGTATTGCTTCATTTCTGAATACACAAAACTACATATAGTCAACTCTTAAAAGAGCTTAATCCAGTTCTTACTGAAAGCAATGTGAGTCTTTCCCATGACTTTAATAGAAACCAAATAAATATTTTTGCCAAGGCACATGATGCTAAAAGGCAATAAAGTAAATGGTAGTTAAAAACTCTCATAACTGAAAATACTGTTCTTGAGTTCTTTGATTATTCATTTTTAACTTTGCAGTTATTACCTAAATTATTTTCCTAAGAAGCTGTTTTTACTTTTGTAAATAGGGAATATTTCAGAGAGCTAAAGTAAACCACAGGTTAGAGGTTATCTTATAAACATGACTATCCACTTCAATCAATAAGCTTCAGTATCTGATTTAAACACTATGTTCTCAATAAGAGAAAATGCATTTAGGAAATATTTAACCTCTGAAAAGCTTATTTAATGATTTTATTAATGGGAATGAGAGGCTACCACAATGTTTCCAGTCATTAGGGCTTTATAGCCTTCTTGATTGAATATCACATATTTGGTAAAATTTAGATCAAAACCAAGTATGTTATGTAAATATTTTATTAAAGAAACTACTCGCTAAGTGTGCTTACCCAAAAGAATATTAAAACAGAGATTTGAGGAAATAATTGCTGCTCTCCCAAATGGCTGCTGGTGGTAATTCTCTAAAAGAATCCTACCATGTAGTTTTGGTCTGTTTGGAAGAAGCAATTAAATCTTTCTCTTCATAATTACTTTTTTTTTCCCCTCAATGATGCATACCAAATTCTGAAGTTGGTCAAACTCTATCTTTAATTAGATCCTTTTCATTTTCACATAGAAGAGAATTTTCACATCATGTCTACTTTCCACAGAAAATTTATACTTTCTATCTGTTGACTTTCTATTAAAAATAGAATTAATAATTAAAGTATAAAGTGTGGTGCTTATGGTAATATTTGGAGTTGCATTGCCTGACTGAGGTAATTTCTTTTTGGATGATTTGCATTGAACTATTTGTCTTGTGTTTTGACAAAATGAAAACTTAGTTCCTCTTTGCTCAACATCTACCATATAGATTATCACAGTAGGATCTGAGGGTTTCCATAAACAGATCAGGGGAAAAAAATCCTCAAAGTACTTTAAGTTCTTTAACACCATTTTTTTTTCTAACCCAAGACCATTATCTTCCTTATTAGGAAAAATAACATATAAATGAAAAAAATTACTTAACATTTACCTAAGATATGTTTGTAACACAGAAGGTCCTCTCTTCTGTTGATTGCACTTTTTATATTTCTGTTCACTCCCTCCTGCCCCCCAAACAGGGATTAATTCTGTTCCCCACTTCTACATGTGAATCAGACTGGGCTCTACTTTCCTGTGAAGTCTATCCTGCAGAGTGATGTTCAGATGAGTCTAAATGATTAAATGAAATATCACAGTGTAGTAATTCATTTTTACAAAGCAGCATACTAAATATTGTTGGATAGTTGCTGTCACTGCAATATTGTGAGAGCAAATTGGTTTGTTTATTGATGTGCCTTTCCTATGTACATTGCTCTTGTTTTTTCTGCCTTCCTCTTTCGCTAGTGTATGTGTAAACAGTCCCAGTTTAAGTTTATGCATTCATTCTGAGGCCAGAAAGAAGCTGAGGGAAATTCAGTGCCAGGGGAGGGACTGGAATTGCAGGCTCCTGAGCCCTACCCACAACCTATCATGCTTTCTTTTTAATTTCCGAAAATGTTTCAGATAGGGTATGGAACAAAATCATTTTAAACACCTAGATCTTACAATACATTTAATATCTTTTCTGTGTTATCTTTATTCTTTAAGATTTCCTTCTGTATTTCTTTATCTCCTAGCCCACGGTATGTGTACAGAGTGATTTTGCCTTGAGATAGAAGGTTGGTAAAAAGTCCTTATTCTTGCTGGATGTAGACGGAGCAAGAGACACTACGTCTTGATGACAAAGACTGCTTTATATATGGGAAAAAATGTAGTGTAGACAGAGCTGTCTGGGGAGACCATATGGGGTCCTCAGATGTGGTCCGATAACTGTCATTCATCTAAATGACTAAAGCAGCACTGTTGCCCTGGCTTTTAATGAGTGATTCAGATATCCTGCCTCTGGGTGTTTTATCTCTGCAGAGCAGTTTTTTGGTCTCTGTATGGCAGTAGTGTATTTCTCCCTTAGATAGCTAGCTAGATGCTTTCGTGTACTTTGAGGTTTAAACTGGTGATGGGCATTGTTGCTTGAGAAATTATGCATTATTATTTCTGTTAGGTTCAGTGAAGTACTTGATAAAAGGTTTGCTCAAGAGACTATCTACATGGCTGGTGCTTTCTTTTAAGCTGTAGAAACTGTGCCACTGAGAAAAAAGAACCTTTTATAAGAAGGTACAAAAGCTGATGATGTCTGTGTTACCAGCTGTGCTTGGTCAGGTTATATTTATTATTAACAATAAATTGGTTCTTCATGAAGCCCAAATGACAGATAAATGACTACTGAGGACAAGGAGTGAAAATGTGGTTATATGAATTGAGTATAAACAAATTAATCCATTTTTTACTCTTGGTCATTTTAGAAAAAACTTTTTACTAACATTTTATGGGCTGCAAAAAAATATTCTTATGGATGAAAACCTGATCTTTTTTTGGCTTCATTTTCATATAGCAAACTCAGCGTACACACTTCCTGATTAAAAACCTGCTGTTTTTCAGAGACAATGATGACAAGAAAAACATGCTTTGTTTGCATTTAGGAGGAATAGGAAAAACTGTAATACTATATGAGCATCCAACTGAAATACCATCATCTAAGAACTCTGAAGTTGAGTCATATGTACTCCTCATATTCATTTAGTATTAGATTTGGGAAGAAATATACTACTCTGCTGAAGCTCTTCTTGTTTCCGTGGAGCTTTTCTTGAGCAGAATTTGTCACCTAGGTTTGGGGATTGCATTAGGGGAGATTTAAATTAATTTCTATTTATTGTCTTAATATCATTTCTGAAAACAAAGCTTTATTGCAGTGCTAGTACACAACCACTTTTTTCCCCCCTGCTGTTCTGCATTACACTGTCCTGCCACCTCCCAGTGCAAACTAACAACTGCTGCATTGTTCACTTTATTTTTTTTTTTTTGGAACAAATTGTTTTAGAAGCAGATTAAATAGTTCTCAAGAAACTTACAAGCCTTTCAGAGATTTTCATGGACATGTTTATTCTTTTATTTTGAAAAAAACCCAAACCAAAACCCCCAACACTTTGCCTTCAGGTTTAAGACAGAATTGGGCTTTAAGAGTAAAATGCTGCTTATACACACATAAAAAACATTGTCTTTTTTAAAATTTCCTTTACTTATTATAACTTCTTTTTACCAAATTACAAAAAGAATAAGATTTAGAATAACTTGCATAACCATTTTTGTTTGCTTTTAATGGGTAAATATTGTCTTGAACAAAATAGGCATTTAGTGAAGTAAATTTTAAAAAATTCTTTTTGAAGGAAAAGTTGTAAAGGAATTCTGCATATTTTACACCAGATGTTTTTGGTATCTGATAGCTTTTGGGGAACTGTTGCAAAAAATGTAGCAATTGTGAAAGGGAGTAAAACTTGATTATACTGTTTTTTATTTCTAAGACAGAACTCAAAACAACTTCTGGGATGGCTAAAAACTTGAACTTTTGTACTGTGTGACCTGAGATGAAGCTCCAGTTCAGAGCTGCATTTATGACATTAATCCGTATAGAAAGCGGGCCTAGTTCTTCTCTTAATCAGTTGTCTGCCCCAAACATCTATCTAGACCCCAGTGAAAAAACAGCTAGAATTTCTATGTTGTTGATTAATTTGTTGTGAAGCTAACAAAAATCCTTTTTGCTCTTAGGGACATCAAAACAGGAATAAGTTAGAGCTATGTGGAACAGGGAAGAAGCAGATGGGTGCAGAGCTTGTCCAGTATGATGGGAGAGATGGAATCGTTGTTACGAGGAGTACTGGGACCGATGCTGCTGAGAGCAGTATAAGGCATAGCAAGGAAGCTCATGTGGACTGAATTATGATACTACTAAGAGACGGTAGCTTCTGAACTGTTATTTCTTCTGCTTTTTCTCTCTATTTTGAAAGAGAAAAGTAAATAGATTTCATGAAAGATGTGCTTAATTTTCTCGTGTTATTTTCAGTCAGGAATCATAGACCTCAAGCTTGTTTGATTCCTTTTGTAATGTTGGTTGAGCATATGGAAGCTCTCTAAAACTTGTGCTATCTTGTGTTTTCTTCTTATTTAGTATTACTTCATTTAGCATTATTGACTTTGTTGCTGTCTTAATGAGGTTTAAAGAAGAAAATCAGAAAATCATCTAACAGAAAGGAGGATTTTGCACCTATATGAATGATATTAAAAGTGACACTCTCACCATAAAAAAAAAATCAATTTTTCTTCAAAAAGCTTTTTCTCTCTATTGGTAAAATGACACTTAGGAATACTAATGCTAAAATGATTAGAAGATTAAAAAAATAACTACGCACCCTCAAACAAAACCAAGCATAGATGTGGTCTGCACAGCTTTTACTACTCGACGTCCCCCTGCCTGTGGACTTCATCTTTAAAAGAAAGGATGTCAGTTCCCCTCATTGATGAGGCAGCAATGGGTTTGTGTTTAGATTTGAGTAAGAGCCCACTATGCTATACAATGCAGACCTTACTTCTCTTTTACCCATTTTTATTGCTATATTTCTTGTGGTCTCCAGTTTTTCACTTACATTCATTCTGTGATTGTGCTGGGTCATAAAAGGTTTGTTTTTTTTTTTTTTTTTTTTTTTAATCTGCATGCTTTATTTTACTTTTTTGCATTAGCATAGTTGCTAGTGTAATAAGTAGGTTGGGAAAAGGGAGGCATGTTTGTTCATGACGAGGCCATTGGCCTTGTTTTTATTTGGTGGAACTCAGCTAAAATCAGATCTGTCACTGATCTTAGCACTTTAGTTAAAGCCTTCCTGTTTTTTTCACCACTGTCTTAATCCTCGGAATTGTAAATCAATACCCTTTGATCTAAACATAAAAGCCTGGGAGACTTTTGTTGTAGATATCTTCCCCTCTGCCTTCATTCAGTTCTACTGCTAAATCTGGTCTAAGGAAATCAGATGCAATATTGAGTTGACAATTAATAGCTCTGCTCAAGATGGCCAGAAAGTAATTTCTAAGAAAGTTTGAAACAAACTTCGCATTGTACTGGTCTTATTTTTTTTTTCTCTCCTTTATAGTACTCCATTTAGCATCTGCAAGTAGCTTTTTGAAAGAAGCAAAAAATATCAGAAGTAGGAAGTTTAAATGCTTAGTGAAAATTTGAATTTTCTGAGGAATAAGAAATAAGAAAAAAAATCAAAAGAATCTGGAGTAATATGTCTCAAACTGCTGAAGAATTCTGAGGAACAGAAGTGTTTTGTCAACTGTACCAATTTTGACCATCTGGAGTAAGCTGTAACGACAATAAAATACAGTTGCCTCCTGTTTTTGCAAAAATCAGTTTTTAAGATTTTCAATGTCTTGTTAGTTCACTTCTACAGACTAGTACTGAGTGGTGTGTCATCTCTTTTGGTTGCTATTGCACAGCGGGCATTAGTGTATTTTTTTTTTTCTTTTGCTCCAAGTCTGGACAGCGGAAAATAAAAGTGCAAAAAGTTAGTTTTTGCTATGATTTGTGAGACTATTATGGTATACCAAATTAATATTTAAGGAGAGAGGGCTAGTGTTTCTCAGGAGTTTTATACTGCAACTTTTCTGGCCAAAATTAGAAGAGTCTTTTGCCAAATTAGCTGCTGCAGGTAGCTAAAATTTTTAAAAGTGGCATTGAGACAATGTCTGCAAGATCATTAGTGTCTCTTCTGCGCAAAAAAAAAAAAAAATCAAGTCCAATCCTTCCTAGTTACTTCATCTGAAAAATACTAAGATGATGGTGAAAGGGAAGAGTGGGAACCCCTTAGCTACATGGGGTTATAGCTAAAAAATCTAAGCAGTTCTTATCCTTCCATTTCCCTTGTTGTGGGTTCTTCACTTTCACCTGCTGTTTATTAACACCTCAACTGTGTTAAATGTAAATGCTTCCAGATTACATGCAATGTGGATTTTAATAGCTGAGAAATAAAAGCAAATTTTTAGGGGGTAAGGGTAAAAAAGACCTTAACTGAATCAGCTAAGCTATTGCTGAGTATGAAATCTGTTTTACACAAATGATTTGGAGTGCTAGGTTTTTGTTTCTGAGTTCTTCCAATGGACCAATACTTAAAAAATAGTGTTGATCTTTTTAAATACAAAATTATGCTAGTCAGAAAATTACAAAATTGAGATCTTACTTAAAGTGCCGGTTTTGTATACATCATCAAATAACCATGAGATTTCAAATGGTTGATGGGTTTGTCCTTTTTTTCCACCGGGTTTTTAAGTCTTCAGACTTCACATTCTAGAGCTCTTTCTACAAAATAAGGACTTGAAAATTAATTTTCTTTCAGAATGATTAAAATTTTAATCTGATTCTAAAAGTTAGGGATTAAAGCATTTAAACAAATATCTGAATTTTTACTATGCTGTTGCTGACACTACAGTTTTATTTTATATTAACTACAGCATAGTCATTAATTTTAGTCATGCCTTGCAAATGAAGTGTGATTTTTGTGACTGTAGGCTCAAAAGTGAGCACCTGTGGGAAGCTCTTCATGTTGTGGCCAGCCTGGAAAACATGGGAGCCGAACTACCGTTCTCCAGGTTTCATGTTTCCTCTAGCTGTTATCCAAGATGCATTCTCTTTCTCAAAACAAAGATGTCGAATTGCTTTTATGCACCAATAACCGAAACTTCTACTGTGTTTTGCAAGATGCCAGGAATTCTCACTGTCTATTAATCAGCTCTTGTAATCCTGTGCTAGAATCAATGTAGTTGATTCTATAAGGCAATGATGTGGTTTGAATACAGAATTTTGCAGCATATTGGAAAATTAAAACGTAGAGGAAGCATAAAATTGTTGTTAGGGTTGAGTTTAAAATAAGTAGCAATATCTCTGCTGATTGGACTAAACGAAGGAGACTTCTTGAAAGAGCAAAGCTTTTTCCTGAGTAACTTATAATGTGGTGACTTAGTCATTAAATAACTCATGTCTTCAGCATAGAGCAATAAGTGCTGTTATGTTTGCGAACTCAGCTCCTTTGACAGAAGGATATCTTATTTCTGGTTGTTTGCCATATAGGGACTGCTCATCCATCACAAAAGGTTTGTTTGTGACACTTTCCTGATATTTTCGGCTGTGAGAGCTTTTATATGGCCTACTGTAGTAACAGCTTATACTGAGGAATGTGGATATATGGAAGAAATTTTACTCTCACAAATACTCACACAAAAAGAAACCTGGCATGGCTACTGAAGCATATTGATTACTCAGGATTTATCTCAGGATAACTGAGAGCTGATTTTCACCCACTGTTTTATGCCTTTAGGCTTATATTTATTAAAAAAATAATCATATTTAGATGTTACAGAGCTTTCTGTTTGTTAGTTGAGGTAGAATTTAAGTATAACTACAGTTACCATATATGGGGCAAAACTTTTCACTGACAAAAGTCAATGAAATAACACTAGGGAAAGTAAGATTAAAATTTAATGAATACCTGTTACAAACACATTTTCCTGTGCAAGTCCTACAGCAGTTAATATCTGATCACCTGCTGTAAAAAAGCAGTGAATGAAGCCTGGCAGAAATATGGTTTTAAAGTAATGATCTGCCTGAGGGGAAAAAAGCAATTTCTGCTAATTGCATCTTTGCAATTGAAATTTACTGAAAAGCATGACAATCTAATATACATATAGAAATATTTTAGATTTCCTACCCTCAACAATGATGTATAAATGATTTTCTATTTAAAAGTAAAAATAATGAAATATTTCTGAGATAACCTGACTTTTGTATACTCAAGGACTGCAGGAGCTAAAAATGGTCCACATCATTTTGTCTGAAATTATCAATCAGGTTTTGGATTTTCATTCCAACTCAGAAGAACCAGAGTTCTGAAAGTTCCTAATAAGGATCTTTCTGGTTTTTATTTTATTAACTTCTAAATCTCTGTTTAAAAAAAGAAAAAAGAAACCAAACTGAATTTTAGATATTTTCTGATTTTATCTTGCCCACTAGTGATTGGGAACTAAAGCACCTCTATTGTGAAAATCTTGGCCTAAAACTAAACTTCCTTGGCCTTGAAAGAGGGAAGGTGTGTTTTCCTGTCAAGAAATGTGTAATGAACCATCATCATTTCTAGGAAACCTTTTTACTTTTCTAGTTTGTTTTTTTTTTTTAAGTGGGTTTTTTTTGGTTTTTTTTTTTAGTTTTTGTAGGAAAACTGCTTTGAGAAACACAAGGAGGAAAAAAACAGAAATAAATACTCTCTAATTTCATATTGCATGTGTATTTCATGGAATTTTGTTACAATAAAAAACCTACCTTGATTCTTCCCTTTTTAAAAGGAATGGTGACATTCTCTTTGATTTTAATCTTAGTAGCAATGTGAACACTGAGTGTTTCTGGCAGTTGTGTTCTTTATGTGACAGGTGTATGGATTAAAGTAGCCAATTAAGCAGGGAGGTGGTTTTAGTTGACTTTTTTCTTTACATTAATGCAATTTAAAAAATACAGTGGTTTTCAAAATGTCATTTCCTGATTAATGCCCTGTTATATTAACATCACTGTGGCATATACTTGCTATTTCTATTGAATACAAATACATTAGGACTCAATAAAATGACAACTGTTTTATAGCAACTTAATAAATATACGCATTGTGTAAAAGGCAGTTTGTTGCATGGTGGAAGGGAAAATGTAGACACAGGTAGTGTGAAATATATCATTAAATACATTGTGCCATATTAAAATCAAACAAATTAAATACCTTAAGAATGATAACAGGAAAAATAATAGTATGTGTAATAGTTCTTATTGTGTAACTAAGATACAAAAGCTAAACATGAAAACCTGTGTGTATGGTTGCCTTTCAGCTTAGCAGTTTGGTATGGAGATCCTTAGCTGACACACTTTCATTCAGCTCAAATGTCAGTGATTGTCACAGCTTTCATATCAATTTGCATAAGTTATGATAACTTGTATATTTTATTTTTTAAATTGTTTATCAGTGCTCATAACCCAATTAAGTGAAACTACAATAATATTTCATTTGAGAACATCTTTCTGGTAATTAAATTTTTAATTTTATATCAGAATGGCTGAAAAAAAATTTAGTAATTTTTAGTTTATTTCTGCTCTCCTTGAATCTAACAATGGAAGTGAAAGCTTTACCCGTTTCAACTAAAACCCACTAATGTACAATTAAAGTAAATTTTGCAGTTCAACCCAGGTCAGCTGACTTGCTATATTAATATGGCTGAAAGCTGAAAATCAAAGCATTTAAAAAAATTTGAAAGTTCATTATTTATCTATTGCAGATTAAATAAGGAAACAAAAGGATACAGAGAAGAAAAATTTTTTGCTGTTTTCATGACAACAACATTATCCATTTTAAGCATGAGAAAAAGTTGATTAAAACCTGTATTGTAAAATGTCCTTTATGAATATTGAACAAGCAGTGGAGGAAGCTGATGATGCTGATGATTTTATTATGGCTAGATGGAAGGAACAGTTGGGAATAATGAACAACTCTTATCTTTTTTTCATTTTTATTTTTTCTTCATTTTTTAAAGAAATATTTGTTTATTAAAAAAAAGTACCACTTGTACTTAAGAATGAGAGATCTAAGGACAGGAGAATCTTCCAAAAAATCATTGATAAGATATTCTTTATCCAGAAGCCTTACAACAGGTAGTAAAATCTAATTATGGAAAGTTATTTATATTTATCAAATAAATTAGGATTAATCCACATGAGAAATCCTAAAAAAACAGCTTAAACAAGATCTAAATAAGCTGAAGTTTAGACAACTGCCTCAGCACATGCCTAACGTCAATCTTTTTATGATGGTATAATGAGTTGGGATTGAGACGTATAATTGTCATTGCTTGTTCTAACTGTTGTTTTGAAGTCAGAAATAACATTTTAGATTCTTCTGTATTGTAGCTATTCTGTACGTTGTAAGTGTAGGTTCATAGCATAATTTAAGCTGGAAGCAACCTCAAGCGGTCTCTTGCACAGCCTTGTGTTTAAAGCAGGCTGAGCTTTGACTTCAGACCAGATTGCTCAGGGCTTTGGTTGGTTGGGTCTTGAAAACTTCCAAGGGTGGAGATTGTGCAACCTCCCTTGGCAACCTGCTCCACTGCCTGACTGCCCTCATGGTTAAAGCTTCTCCTTATATCCAGTCTGAACATTTATTGTTTCAAGTTACCACTGTTGTCATTTGTCTTCACACTGTAACACCATACACCACTTCGAAGACTCTGGCTCTGTCTTTTCAGTTAACCTCCTAGTGGGTATTGAAAGGTTGTTACTTGGTTCCCCCTGAAGCTTGGTTCCCCCTGAAACTTTCCCTTCTTCAGTCTGATTAAGACCAATTTCAGCCAAAACAGTTTGCTTTGGTTGTTTGCTATTTTCTGTTTTCTCAGGGCTCTACCTTTTTTTTTTTTTCCCCCTCCCCAGTTGTCTAGAAAGAGTAGCTGACAAAATCATTCTATTGATTTAATAGGTCTCTGAAAACTTTTTCACCATAGTGGTAATTAAAATTATTCATGTAGTATTCTTAGAATTTGAGTTGATTGTGGTTCCCATGTGATATTGATAATTTTTGTAGGAATATCTTCTGAAAGGAGAGTCAATTCCAAATGAGCAAATCAAAAAGTTATCTCTTATTATTATTCCAATTCATCTGTATATGTGCCTTGGAGTATTCTGCGATACTTCTTTTTTGTAATGCTTTCAAGTAGCATAATAAACTGAGTTTATGCCACGTGATTATAAGCATTACAGGAGGTAAACAAGAACCCTCTATTTCCAGAATGGAAAGTGGGAAAAGTAGTTGACTTTTGAAATTAAGAGTTACACTTGTCTTATTCCTCGTAATATAGTAGCAAGCAGCTAAAGTAAATCCTGAAACTTCAACAAAATTAACCTCTTTGGTTTTCTTATTAGGATTAGAAATTAAAAACCTACTCCTTAAATTTGTACATTGATGTGGTCTCTACCTAGAGAGCTTCAAAAGGAGGTAGCTGTTTATGTATCTCAGCTTTGCTTGTAGTTTAGTTTTTCATTTGTTTATGGTTCTTCAAAATGACAAAGATTTGCTGGGAAAAAAAGAAGTATCCTAAGAAATTTGGAACTATTCTCCTAGGATATATTGACATGCATCTTTGTTGCAATTTTTCAAAATATATTGTTGTATACAGATTGCAGAATAATCCTTTCCTTTTCTGCAGCGTCTTTTAGAGATTTCGGAGCATGTTGCAATTAAGCCACAGTACACCCTTTAAAGCAGTTGGTATTCTGTGTATTTTAGAAATAAGTTTCATAAGAAGTGAATGGGAGGATGAGAAATAAAGACACAGGTTTCTTCTGTACTTCAGCTGTTTTGGGCACAGGAGGGGTTTGGGGAAACCAGGAAGAGGTCACAGACTCTATACTGGTTCCTGCAGGAGGTTTGAAACCGCAAATATCATGAAGGTCAGCCATTTCTGAGGCTTCTGTATAAACCGTATGGTAATGAACAGTTCAGAACAGTTAGCGGATGGTTAAGCAATAGGAAGTGTCTGGTATAAGCTGCTTGTCCACTTCTGTAGTTAAAGGAGAGAAATACAGTCTTCCAGAAGTCTCACCCTTTCCTGTCTCTCTCCTTAGGCTGTAGACAGAACCTAGGCAAGTGGCCTATAAGAGATGCCTGGAATTTTGAATGACTGAAGTTAGTTGAGATGAATCAGACGCCCAGCTGCTCCTTCTTCTAGTATAGGCAAGAGCAAGTGTAAATAAAGGTGAAGGCACTGAACCGTGACCATGCTTAGGAAGACTAAGGCTGAGTATTTTATGTTGCATCCAAATTAGGACAAACTCCAGAACTTTACAATAAGAAAAACAAATACCTTAAGGCAGACCCTTGGTTTCTATAGGTCATGTTCTCATCTTGCAAACTATCTATGTAAAACTGGACTAAGGATTTTAAGAAGGGCTTCATATGCTTATGACATTGAAGCACTCCTATAGCTGTGCCAGCCCTGTTGTTTGGCGAGGCCTCTGCTGAAAAGCACGTACAGGATCTCTGATGCTGAAAGTTGAAGTGGCCCTTTGAGGAATCCAGCTATAGCAGTGTAACTGACATGACTTTATAATATGAAGTACACAGGATTAGAGATGAGCCACACTCAAATCAGAACTATTTTGTGAAACCGGTGACTCTCTGGTGTACAAAGAGAAACAAAACTTTAACTACTATTTTTATTAATTCTTTGGAAAGTGCCCTGTGTCAAAGGTAGTCTAAGCTAACTGCCTCCAATAGGACTTCCAGTGGTATAAAAAGTAAAGAAGGTAGAGAACTGTAAGAACTTCCAGACCGAGCCAGAGTTTGGCAAAGGTAAATCCAAAAGCCATGATGTAACAGAATACGAACAAGTTCCTCTTCTTGGCTGTCAGAGGACCAGCTCCCAGATCTCAAGGTGACCTGAGCCTGGACAATTTCTTGTCATTGTATTAGCTTTAGACTTAGTACTCAGATGACTTGGATGTAGATTATCTTTTAGTACCTCCCAGAATATAGTCTAAGTGCTTATTTTGAAATTAAAACACTGGCTCCTTAAACTACCTCTGCAGTCTAAATATGCCTAATACTGGAATCTCGTTATAATCTTTCTGGTTTACTATTGAATGCTTAGAGTTTCATTTGCAGAATTTGCAACAGTGTGTGCAGCTCCACGTACGGTAGAGTCAATGGTACAGGCATAACCTTGTACTCCCCCAAGAAAATCACTGTAACTATTTGTGTGAGAAGGAGTGAAGTGTAAGTACAGGGTTACAAAGTAGGGACTTCAGGCCAGATAATCTCTAAGTTTCCATAGATGTGGACTGGCAGCTAATGGGAATTTCAAAATAATTTTGGCGACTAAAATTACCCTTGAAACTCTAAGCACCCAAATGCCTTCGTAAATCGGCCTTTTTTGGTCCATATGTGATGTGCTATACTGGATGCTGCGTATATTCTACCTTGTTTATTTAAAAGAAGAACAACATATGTATTTAAAGCTGTATTCGCTGGTTCAATTTTTGTCTTTAAATTCTTCCAGAATTGTACAAAATATTGGGCAATGTTTTTACCACAACAGTAGCAGTAACCTTTTATCTCAGTCTCTAAATTAAGGAGGCTTATGTTAAATTTCACATGTGCTGTACATTATTAATTAAAAATAAAGGTTCGTTCATTAGAATGGAAGGTCACTAATGTAATTGTTCTGGGTCCTGATTAAACAAATGCAAATGGCTGGATCAGTAGAACCTCAGGTGCTGAAAGAATTAATACCGAAGGAAATATTCACTAAATTGCTTGATATTCTCCTATACAATTAAATGACATGAAAGAGCTCACTGACCTCTTTCAAAAGAGACAAGGTATATATGACAGAAAAAGCATGAAAAAATTGCAAGAGCTAGAACACTCAAATTTTTTCCACTGGATTCTGTGTGAACCATAAAATAAACTTAGAAGTTCTTTTTATGTTTAAAGAACATAACAGATGAGGAGTGCATAAAGTACAGCAATTCAGTGTGCATGAGGAAAAAGAATATTTCACCAAGGAAGAGTCAAAGGTCACTGCTAAGAGCAGCTGTATCTTTTTCATGTATGAAATACGTGAGCAAGTAATTTTCCTAGGTATGCTAGGTTTACAGGATATTGTGCTGAACTTACATGGGTAATACATTTTAACCTCCTTGTGCCAGGATATATGAGATTTTCATGCAAATTCATGTTAAATATATATGAGGCATAGACACAGGACAGGAGCTGCTATTTTCTTCAAGTTATTTGTGACAGGAGTTGCTATGGCATCATTTTGCTACTGTTGTTACACAGAAGTTGGTGTGTAGCATTTTCAATGTTAAGGGTGCTGAATTTCTTTAAATTGGTGGCAGTGAACACCTGGAGTAATGCTACAGAAGTTAGTCACTATTCCCTGGTGGAAGAAGAGAGTCTGGATATGATTTTGAACGGTTTTGCTTTGTAGTGAAATTTGCAATCTGTCTTCTGAATTGTTACCATTCAACTAGAGTAAAAGTGCTACTTTGGTGTCCCCTGTTAGTCATCATTGTACAGTGTGGGAAAATGAAGTATATATACTGATAAGAGAGAGACACATGGAGGGAACCTGTGCAGTTCTTAAAATTCTCAAATATTCTACGCTGAAATGTTTCATTGCTTATCTGCTTAATAAGTCACTTTTGCCCTTGCTGCTCACTTCATGTGGGTTCCTATACCACTGTTCATGAAAGAAGAGAGTAACTAATATAGAATTGGGAGATTCAAGTGCAAAAATCCTCAAATATTTTTGTTCTCCTTTTCAGTCTGAAATAACCAGCAATAGAAGAGGAGGGAATTTAACTTAACCATTTTGCTAATTCTCCTTTTAGTATCATTAACCCAGGGACATCGCATTAATTTAATGTAAGGGTTTTATCACCTAACTTGTCCTTCCTACCAGCTGGGCACCTAGTCAGAACTAAGTGCCTAGGAGAACCTCTGAGGTTATGAGTCATTTTAGGTGGTCCTCCACCAACCTGAGGTGCCTGGCACAGGAAGAATGGATCATTGCCTGGAGGTAGTTCTCACCACCGACTGTAATAGGAACCTTCAAAGCTGGGGTGGACTAGCTGCCTGGTTACTTGGTGACTAATATTAGATGAGATTAATTTTATTTGTGGAGCTAAAGTGAAGTCTTCAGTTAACCTGTTGTTTATAACTGCTCTTTATACCTGAAAATGCTATTCAGCAAGCTACTTAAGTAGACATTTCACTTTAGGTATATACATATGCCTTATTTATTTTACTGGTGGACTTGGAAATTCCAGAAATTCCTCAGGGATTTCTTTATTGCGACTAATTATATATCCTGACATGGTAATCAGTATTCCCATTATAGTCGTAGGACCATGTTGTCTTGAATATCAATGCATAGCTATTCCTCCCACCCAACATAATTCTCTATGTAATGTAGTAGAAGACTACATGTGTCTCTACCTTATTGGGCAAATAAAAAAAAAAAAAGAAAAAGCTACTGATTTCTAAGTTATTTAACATGTAGTTTACAAGATTGGAAGCCTCCCTGGAATGTGCAGCATATCTAATTTATTCTTTATAGTGCAAAATATTTCATTATAAAGTTGAAGTTTATTGAAATCGAGAGTTTTGCATAAAAGGATCAATTTAAATGAAACTGATGTAATAATCTACTTGCTGGCCCTTTTGGTATCAGTTTATGATTTCGATACAATTTCGTAATTTATTTTCTTATCTTCCCCACCACCAGATTAGATAATGTTTTGGGCCAATACATATTAGGTCTTTTCTCTTTTAAGCCATGGCATTTAAAAAAGAAAAAAAAAAAAATCTCCTAAAATATGTCCTGTTTCAGAACTGGGTGTTTTTGGTGGTTTTTTTGTTTGGTTTGTTTCTTTTTTTTTTTTTTTTTTTTTTCAGGCAAGACTGAGTTATTGTGAATTTTTTTCTCTCTTAAAGGGATTAAAAAAGTATCAGTAAAGTCAGCCTTAAGTGTTTTTGTCAATGTTAAAATCCTGAGTATTTCCCAGAATATAAAATGAAAAAAAAAGAAGTTTGTAGAGCTTGTGAAATCTTTTCATAGCTGTAGGCATGTTGAACTAACAGACAACAGGAAAAGATTATAACTTTTATGATCCCAACTGTAAAGCAAGGCATGCTTGTTAGTGGTAATAGTTAGGTAATATGAATTTTCCAGCTTTCCTAAAGGAAGGGAAGAATGACTTTTAAAAAAATTGAAAAAGAAAACTTTATTGTTTGGGAATTGGTTTGGAGAGGTGAAGGGAGAGGTTAATGGTTAGATATGTTTGGTTGCTTGAGAAATAACCTTTACCCATCTTGGATTACTGTATTATGTGGAAGGTGGTACATGTTGTGCTTTAGTAGGTGGGAGATTAATTTTCAACTTATTTTTTTGTTAATTTGTCATTTTTCCTGTTTCAAGTCTAAGTTTGAATTTTATTAAAAGCAAGAGAAAAAATAAACTGCTATGTATTTTTTTCCTGAAGAATTAAAAACATGGTTTTTGAAGTTTTTGGCTTGCATAAAACTGCAGCAGTTACACAACAATGGATGCTTGCATAATAGCTAGCCTGCAATTTTCTGATGAAAATATTTTACATGGTAGTTTTTCAGACTGCAAGATGAGAGCTAATATGTATTCTATATGTATACCTACACACAAACACACACATATACATGTATGTATTTATCTAAGTTCAGTTGAAAAAGGATAATTTAAACTATTCAGAAATACTTTAATAAGACATAATTTTGTACGCTTTGTATGAGCACAGCCATCCTGCCTGAAAGAGCAAAACCTAAAAATCTCACAGACTTTTAGAGGGAACACATCTTTTCTTGCATTCCCGCCCACTTGCTTTCCTAGCAATGTACCAGTAGTCTCTCCATGACAAGCAGGAGTGGCTCACTCTGCATCTTCCCAATAACGACGGCATCCCTGACTGCTTCATGACCTCAGAAACTGACACTTCCTAAAACCAATTTTGTCTTCTCTTGAATGAAGTTCCCAAGTCTTGTTCAGATACAGTCTTCTGACATGTAATGACCTTTTCATTTTCCCATGAGTGAAGTGGGACTATTAAGATGATTCTTCCTGTTGTCAGAGAGATTTTATTATTATTTTTATTATTTATGCTTTTTGCTGAAACAGCTATACGTTCTGTTTGGAGAAATTACTGTCTATCAGACACAAAGGTATAACAGATATTTGGTATTTATACTTTCGGATTAATTCCAGGAAACAATGAGACTAAGCTACATAAGTTCAATAAGGAGCGGTAGTCCTGCTTATGACACAGAAATCTAGTGCTGTCAGTGAAATTCTGATAGTGGGTATGTGAGTGGGAATTAGTAGAGCTGAAATGTTCAATGAAGTAAATGGAGCAATGCAAATCTCAAGGACTTCTGAAATACATATTATGCAAACAAGATTTTGAAAATGTACATTACATTTCTTCTTTCTGTCACACCATCCACCAAACCTCTCTTTCCTCTCTTCCACTTCTAAAAATCAGTTTGATGAGACTGCCTCTAGTTTGAACCTGGCATGGTTTCAAGAACAGAACTTCTGCTGTGATACAGGAAAAATCTCTCTCCATGGAAAAGGCCCTAATGGGTAATCTAATGATAGCATATTCCCCGAGGAAAGCTGCCACCTTAGACTGTGTCCCTGCAGGAAAGAAAGTGAACAACTGCAATATTCCTTGTTTAAAATGTGTGTGTGCATGTGCACGGTGACATGACACAATGCTTCGTGACAGCTCATTTTATTCTGGGTCCTTCACATGACAGATAAAATGATTTCTGTAATTATTCTTAGGTATAAGACCCAAAGTCAGTTCTGTTAATGCATGTACTCGGACTGTTTGGCATAAAATACATTTAGATATCTCATTTAAAGACCCCTCTGGAAAAAAACTCTGGAAATCAGAAGTGATTGAGTGGATAAGCTGCAACTGTATTGCTTCTAGGCCCAGGAAAAAGGCAAGTATAACTGGCTGATTTTCATTTCAAATGTTTCATTTGCAGTGAAATTTCATCCCAAGACTTACGTAACCAGACTTGCCTTTCGTGTAGCTAAATTAGCTCATTTTACTTCTAAGTTAAATTAGGATCATTGCCATTTTATGCTAAGGAGTGGGAGAAAATTTAAATATATATGCTTTAGAACAGAAATGTACAGTAATCATACCAGTGATAAAATACTACTTGTCATTACAAGTCTTTATCACTGCTTGTGATTAGAAATAGATGAATTTTATAATTAGACATACTGCTGAGTAAATTATTGGATATATAACTATGCCTTATTTTAAAATAATCATTAGGTTTATAATTTTATTATAAATTATATTAAATTAGTAAATTAAGTAAGAAAAAATATATCTAGTCTCCTAAAGCTCGAAGAGGCTTTGTTGTTGTGTAGCAATAATGCAGTTTTTATTATCCATTTAGACAAAATTCTGCTCAACCTTGGTGAAATTTTTTTTCTCTTTCTGAATGTTCGGTGTGACTTTTGCCATGCATTTTTAGGTTTCCAGCTGGGCTGGTTTGCTTTCATTCCAGGATTGAATCCTGGTGTGTTTCCAGGATTACTGGATGGTTGAACCTTCCACAATGATATATAGGGCCTACATAAAAATGGTTTTGTAACTTCTATGCTTAAGAGAGAGGGAATATGTCCAAAAAAATTCACAAAGCCATCTATCAAAGGTGCCAGCACAGCCAGTGGCTTTATTTCTCAGGAAAGCAGAGAGAGATGGAAGTGCATGAGGGGAGATTGTTTTGATTGCTTTCTGGGGAAATGATTCTATGAGTTACTTTTGCAAAGAATGTAATTTGCCTGTGATACAGCAGGAATAGGATGAAAAGCACTGGGAGAAATGCATTCCTGATTTAATTTGGTATAAAATGATGCAGTTCTGCCAGAAGCAGAAGTCTATCAGGAGCTCCACAAGTATCACTAGAGATGGATGTGACTTGCTGTGTTTGGTAATGTTGCAGGTAACTCTTGAAAGATTTACTGTAAGGAAAAACTGGAAATGGAGAGGGAGAGAGATTTTTACTTCTCAATGAACTGTTTGTGTAATAACAAAGAAGTTATCATTTTTGCTATGGCCTGTCTTTGCTCGGGCGTACCTTCTACTAGCTTGCCAGAATGATGGATACCATAGGACATAATCCGTGTGCTTGAGACTAAAAGAGTACAGAGGCTTGGAGTTAACACAGGTGTTGCAGAAATCCAGACCCTTCAGAAGAACTAGATATATTTCGTTATCTTTGGCATCAGGAGGAACTCCTGAGAGCGTTAAAAAATGCCAAGCTTTAGTAGTTATATTTGTCTGGTATACACTATGTCATACTCCTGACTCCTGTGTTGTCTGTCCATCGGAACACTTCTGAATACACGGAGGTTTTGAAAAATTCAAACAAGCTCAAAGCTTGCAAGGAAAGGTGAGGTAAGATCAAACCCAGATGAGACTGAACACTCAGGGACAGTTGTAAAGGTATCAGTCAACAGTATAATTTGAAATTTCTGCTACCTGTAGTTTATTTCAGGAAGGGTAGGGCAGGCTTTCTTATAGAAAGATCTAGTTTGTTTAAAGTATGTCATTATTAAGGTACGTGCTGTAACCCGAGTTACATAATTTTAATGCAAATTAATAATGGAAATGTGTCTGTTGATGCTGCCTTTGATCTCTTACTGCTTTGTATCAAAGTGGTCACATTCAGACACTCCACACAGATACACTAGCCCTTGCAAAACTCAGGTAAAATGGAGCTTAAATTCATAGTATCCCATTTTAGTTTGGAAAACAACAGCTTGATAGATGAAATATTGCAAAAGTGTATCTTTGCAAAAATTCCCTCCTCTCCAGTATTTGGTTAATGTTAGAGTGTTTTTCTATTTAAAATCTCCAAATAAGGTGAGTACCTTTAAGATGTGCCAGTTTCCATCCTGAACATTGGCAGCCCTGGGGCTGTGCCCACAGCAGGGATATGGTAGCAAAGAAAATACTGTGTCCTTTCCCCTATATAATGCTGTGGAGGCTCTCCAGTTCCAAACGATCTCTGTTTACTATGGCTGTTGGACAGGTAGGGATTCTTTATTAATGAATAAGACAGATATGACAGCTAGGATCAATTATGATAACATATTTGAGATGTGAAAACACTCTTCATAACTGGACTAAGAATATTAATTCATTACACACATAGAACCAGACAGCCATAGATTAAATAGTATGGTTGGTTTGTTTCTTATTGTGTGGGCCAAATGAGAAATGATGAGTGAGGGAAACTGTGCTGGGTCTTAATTCTGCATAAGGTACATTTTAACTGCATAGGGATATAAACAGCACATTTCTTAGCATTATTTCTTTAGTCTTGTTCTGTGTGGTTTCTCTGGCATTCAGTATTCATCAGTAGTTTGCTATCAGTTGTGGCTATAAAGTATCAAGAATTTCATTTTTATAAAATATTATAATTCCCGTGTCTCTTTTATTCTATTTTCACTTACAGCTTCAAACAGCATTTCACTGCATTTCACACTAAGAATGATAGTGTCAGAGAAGAAACTTCCATAGAATCCAAAAAGAATTTTCTAAGGAATGAAAGAAAAGGCCAACTGAGTGAAACCATGACTAGGTGTCATACATGAGAACCATGTCTGAGACATTAGCAATGGACTGAGGAAACACAAGAAGACAGACATTTTGAAGCTGGCAGTGAGAAACAGCAAGCTATCCTTATCGTTATCCACTTGCTATATTCTCCATCTAATTAAAGGTTTTAAAAGTGGATGAATAAGGATGTTTAGTCTCATTTACTCTACACAATGTTTCATCTGAAGCAACAGAATCTCAGAAAGCTTAGCTTTTTAAAAATTCTTTGGCTGAATTGCTGTATTTACAAGTCTGTCCTGTATGGTAAATGCTGACTTCATAACTGTTAAAAGACAAAAATTCTTGTCAACAGTAGAAGACCCCAGGAGGTCATAAATGTATCAATGCTTTTATTCTGTCTAGCTAATTTAGACTAAAATTTTACACATGTAAATAATTAATTGCCAGATGTAATGCACTGACTGACTTACAAGACTGCTTTCTTTCCCATTTCTGTGATGAAAGGCTTGAAAATCTACTAGTGCATGTCTTGTGATACCTTTAACCTGTACCATAATGTTGCTGAATCTAAGATCTGATGCCAAAAGCAATATCTTCCTTAAACTTGAAACTAGGAGTTGATCAACTCTGTCAGTTTTTCCACATCAAATTCTCTGGATATAGGTCCCAATTCCTTCTCTCTGTGATTCAGATATAGGCTCATCTCCTGCCAGTTAAAGCAGCTTTAAAAAATAAAGAAATCTCAGTTTACAAATTATTATATTCTTTTCTATGGATCTGTCTAATAATGAATATTGTTCATTATTATAAAAAATCTGATCAGGGAATTGAACTTGATAATTGAAATTTATATAAATGTTTTGTGGAGGACTCATCTTTTATATTTAAGGAAGAAAAAAACAACTCAGTGTTCCTGCATTTGACAGGTGAAAGGTCTAAAAATCTGCTGAAATTAGATGTCGCTCTCAGTTACTATCAATCCTCATTGCTCACTGTCACACTGCAGAAGAACGTAGTTAAGTTTTCTGAATTATGGAGTCTTACTGTATAGCCATACACTGATATCATTTCACACTGGCATTAATGTACAATATTTGTAAAACAATCTTGTTGCTGGAAAATACTTCTTCAGTAGCCAAAGTGATGGAGTCATGTTCTGAATTTAATTTTGATGCACTGTATGCTTTCTTAAAGTAATTGCAGACTGTATACATATTTTTGTGTTCAAAATTCATGAATGTATTTACAAAAGGTGAATTGTTTTATCTTCCTCCAGACTAAGATGAGAACCGTATAATTGAAGTTCACTGAGACAACAATCAACAGCTAGCTGAATTATAGATTAAGAACTGTTCTGTGGTGAGTAGACTGAGGCTTTCATACATTGTGCTTCTTATGTAAAGTGAAGATTCTGTGGCACATTCCTTCAAATAAGTGGAAATTACAAAGTTGCAGTAATTGAATGAAACCTCAAAGAATGAATCTTACAAAAATAGTATTAAAAATGAAATATTTATTACTGTTTCAGTACTTTAGCTAAAGTATTCCATTCTAGTGCAGACCTTTTTTTTTTTTTCTGGTTTGATCAACACTCTTACATTTTACTGTCACTTTGTGACATCTCATGCTGTATATTGTAGTTGTATCATCAAAAAATATCTGTAGCTGATACCATGAAGCACTTTTGTGTGCTAAGAAATCTCTTATTCCTTGATAAGCTTGTATCTGAATATTCCATTGCCGCTGAACTTGCGACGATATACTATTGAGTGGCACTTTAGGCATTGACTGTGTAGGGACCTGACTGTCTTCATCTATTCCAGTCACATTCAGAAAGGGGATAAAGCCCATTCTTGCTGAAATTAGATCAGTTCTCACTGTAGACTGTAATGTGGCTGGCAGCGAGGATGCTCCTTAATGCAGCCCATGGCCACACAGCCAAGAGAGAAGTGCCGCAGGCAGAACAGAATTCTTCCCACAGGACTCTGTCTCTCAGTGACAGCTGGTAACGCAAGGTGCTTCCTAAACTGAATGTAGGGGGTCTAGACACTGCTCCTTTGCTCTTCTGATATGCATGTTCACTAGGACTTTTCTAGAAAAGCAAGACCTGAGCATCTATAAGTGAATGGGAAAATATTGAGCTTTGTTCCTATGAATTTAGTCTTTTTTGGGCAGACTGTGCACAGGAAGAAAGAAAAAGGAAACTAATACTTAGGAACTTTTTTTGCAAAATCGTCTATCATAGACTGCTGTACTGAGGCCTTGTGCCTGTATCCATTCAGCACAATTAGATAACCTGAAGCTCTAAGAAAGAAACTGATTTTTAGGGGCGTCATTCAGCCTGTATTCAAGGAAAGGGGGAATTGTCACCTGACATGGAAGACATTCAGCTGACTGTAAGTATTACAATTTCTCCACTGTGTCATGGAATAAGGTAACATATCTTGCAAATGCATCTTGAAAACTTCTGCCCTCTCTACTTTACAAAATTGTGACCCTACAATTATTTGAAAGCAAGCAAATTTTAGTGGAAAACAAGCAAAAATAAATAGTTTTAGGGAACAGGTTTTATGGAATACAAGGAAAACTTACTAGCTGAAAAAGATAGTGTAAATCTGTTCAGCTTATTGAGATAAATCTGTTCAGCTTATTGAGATGTATATTTGGAGAAACGTACATTCAGTAAGCTTGGAGAGAAGCAAGAATTGTATGCATAGGCAACATCTTTTTTTTTTTTTTTTTTTAGTCCTACTAATAAAAGTTTGTCAATTTTTCCTAACTATAAAGAAGCTCTTTTGTGGCTATTGTGGCTTCAGGAGCACTGAAAATACTACTGGAAGACTGAATCACCATGGCTCAGATTATTTTTTTTTAGCTAGCCATCTTGTGAGTTACATCAAGTGCACCCCTTTCAGGTGTAAAACTTCTCAAATAGTGAACTTTAGGACAGATGTGGAATTCCAGTAAAATACATTTGGATCCTTAAACGCTATAGAATCTTCCCATAGATTTAACCTTTTAGGTGTGTAGTAAAGAAAGGTATTACCTGGCAGTAGATTACATTATAGACAAATGGGTAATCTAAGATTATTAGAATCATTGCAAGAGGGCTCTGAAGCATACATGCTTTAACTTGAAAACAGTTAGGTTGAATAAAGCTAGTCGGAAAGTCAGTTATCTATAGAGGGGAGTAACCGTCTCATAGGATATAGCAAGAGGTCCATACGGTCGTCCTTTTGTGCAGAAATTTAAATATGTAAATGAAATAAAAAACCCTAGGGACTGGATGGAGGAAAAACTTAGAACTATATCACTAGGGAAGTGATAAATAATTATGGATAAACTCACACGTTTAATGCATAGTGTACATGAGTAAATGCTGTATTCTGAGGGGTTTTTATTTTTGATTCTGTGACTGCACAGTAGAGCAAAATTGCCGGTCACTTCCATGTACAAGTCTGCTCTGATACAGCTTGTAAAACTATTAGACCTGGAGAAACTATTCAGTCACATATTTTGTGTTTAAAGTTATTTTAGTATAGCTGTTTTTAATGGTGGCAAACTTCTGCCATATTATACCATTTGTAAAGAATAGAAAAATATTTTCAGAATCAGTGCTAGCGAAATAATTTTCTGTTTTTACTTAACAACACAAAGAAAACACTGTGAACAGAACATTTTGCTGCCTCTATATCTGCTCACGGATGGCTGATGGTTCATTAAAGAAATCCAATAGATAAATCACACTTTATGTTTTGTATCTGTACTTTGATTCTTGCAGGAATAAATACAACTTTTCTGCTAACATGCTGTACAATGACAGCTCTAAAATTTAGAAGTGTGGCCTGGGTGTAATAGGGTACGTACCCTGA
The DNA here is from genome assembly GCF_047370975.1 of Nipponia nippon. NCBI lineage: Eukaryota > Metazoa > Chordata > Aves > Pelecaniformes > Threskiornithidae > Nipponia > Nipponia nippon. The sequence continues at coordinate 42,626,142 of NW_028262369.1, forward strand.
GGCAGGAGTGTGTTGCTTTGGATTATCTGCTGGGAGCACTGCCAGGAAGAAGCAGCAGGGGCAGGCCTGGCTGAGGGGGATGGAGCAGCAGGGAGTAGATTCTGGTCAGGCAGGGCAGGGATCTGCAATAGGGAGCTGCACAGCTGCCATGCAGTGCCTCGCCATTTTTTCCTTCACATGGCAATCCCTGAGAGCCAGGCAGGTGTCTCCTGCCAAAGCTGGGGATTGTCTCCTGTTGAGCATGTTGTGGTCATTCACTTGGCCGTTGCCTTCTTACCACTGCTTCCAGCTTCACCTCCAAGCCTAGTCCTACCACTCGTCCTTCCTTTCTTCCCAGTGGCTCCCTGCTGATGTGCCTCTCTGCAGAGATACGTTCCACCTCTGTCCTTTTCTGTCCGTACCTCCCCACTCTTGAGAACTATGCTTTTATAGGCCATGTCTGTAGGATGGTGAAGCAAGCTCGTTAAAAAAGTGGTGTTGGAGGGGCTGCTGTTCCACCTAAACAATTCCATACAGTTAAACATATTGCTATAGACAAGTGTAAAATCACCCTGGATCAGATTTCTCTGCAGGCTAAAATTCAGGAGGTAACTAGGCTGAGTTTGTTTAGTGGAATAAAGGGAAAAATGCATTCATCTGAAAATAATTTGGCATGCCTGATAACAGATTTTATAGCTGGTAAAATATTTTAAGGATCTCTTGATACTTGCACAGAAAGAGCACAAAATCCAGTGAGATTTCCCTGCTTAAATAATTCTGAAATAATATACTTGTGGGTAGCAAGAAAAATAAACCAATATTGTGATATGTCTACATAACACTTTCAGACTAGTCCAATATATGCTAGTTAACTCCCTAGAGATATTATTGAAACATGGGTTGAGGAGAAGTAATGATTAAGACTAATTTCCTTATAGTATTTATAAGGAATAGGTTTGTCACATCAGAGAAAATGAAAAATACAAGAAAAAAAAACAAAACAGCAGAACAGATGTCCTTACTGACTGGAATAATTTTGTTTTTCGTTTAATGCCAATACACACTCTTTGTTTGGCTATAGGATTCCCTGGTTTTCACGGGATTCAAATAAAGTAAAAGTACTGATAAAGTAGTCTACTCGCCCTGCATGGGTTAATTTTAGATCTTCAGTGAGATCCCTGGGCACCTTAGTAAAACATCACCTGTGTCCATATTGCTATGCATAAAATTAGGCCCACATTGCCCCAAATTAATATATCTGAAGCACAAATGAGGATCCTCTGTCAATAAAGAGCACAAAGGAAAGGAGAGATCTAGGGCCAGCTATAAATACCACACAGGATAATCCGCTTAAGAGGAAGGCCCATTTCCATTTTCTGGTAAGCATTTTCAAGCTGTAGGTAATGATGGCTGGAAAAATTGTTGCCCAGGTGAAGACCTTTTCCTAATTCTCCTTGAAGAAAGACTCAACGTTGGAGCTGTACTGGTTTTCTAGAACATACAGAACTTAATGGATCTGCTCTTAATAAGACCCGTACTGTTTTGTGTGGCTTTTTTCCCTTGTGATTGTGCAGGAAAATGTGTTTTGTTATGCAGAAGCATTGAGCAACTCCCCCCCCAGCCCTGCGCAAAAAAAAAAAAAAGGACTTTATAGCATCGTAGGTTTTGCTCCTCAGTAGTTGTTGTAGTGGACCACAGAGCACTTCTCAGTAACAATTATGTGTATAGATATATATTTTATACACTTGTTATTATATGTATGTGTATAATATATATGTATGCTATACATATATAAATGCATGTGTATTTATATTATATGTATGTACAGTTATATAGATATATAGGCACATCTGTGAGAGAGAAGTCAGAAGATGGGTTTTAAGCTCTGTGGAAGAAATATAAGGTAGTGCAAGAAATAAAAGGTAGTGCTATTATTTCCAACATGTGTCCCTTGGGAGGTATTGTTAGGCATTATTGTTGACTAGTAATGATCCTTTTCAGTGTTTGCTCACTTCTTCAAGCAAAGACATGACATTTGTTAGAGTTATTAAATTCTTTCCTCTGTTCTTTATTTTCTCCCCGATGCTGTGTTGTCCCATCCAGATAGCTTTTAACTGGTACTTTCTGAATGCATTCACACTGTCAGTTCAAAGTTTTTGTATTTCTCTGGCAATGATGCCTAAAATGAAAATATCCAAGCACCTTGGGATTGAGCATGCTGCCAGCATAACAGATGGATGTGATTGTTGGCAACTAAGAAGCCTTATGAAACATTGGTATCAAATAGTTAGAGACAGCATGTTTAATTCAAAAATATATGTTCGATGCTCTGGGTTTATGCACGTGATGGAGCATAATCTAATCAGGTTGACTGAGTTATTTTAAATTATAAACTATAATTCTGAGTGTATAGTTTGAGTGTTACTTGCATAACCTTGAGCTGTAATATTTCTGTGTCTTTAAAATTTATGTTTAGTTTACTCTGAAAAAAATGCATCTTAGGGAATAAAGTCAAAGGACTAATAGCTGTGCTGGCTTCTTAGACCACATTGTGTATGATACGATATCAGTATCATGTCACATATCCTGATCCTTTTCATGCATCTAGATTGTTGTGGAATTCATTGCAGGGATTAATTTACTCTGGTATTGTAATGTCACATGTATTGCTGTGTTTCAAGTTGTGTTCTTTTATTGTATCTAATTTAATTATGCTGAGATAGGGTGACATTTTGGAGATATAACTGACCTACTGTTCTTTTTCCCTCCTTTTCTGCTCCACGTGGAGAGAAAATAAACAGTGACATTTAGGTATTTAGAAGATCCCACTGGATCCTTTTCTGCATCTCTTAGCCCATAATTACCTTTGAAAACAAGGCACTAAATAACATGTTAAACCATGCTGATTTTCATTACAGTTTTGTGATCCTAAATCAGATAAGTGCTTTAAAATATTTACCCTCAAAAATGAACAGCAGACTTCCTTTTTTGAAAATGGTTGTTTGGCTGTCTCATTGAACACAAAATACAGGAAAAAATACTTGGGATCCTCTGGTTCATTATACCTGCTCAGCATAATCCCATAAAACCAAGCTCCTGCCCTTTTTTATTAACATGTTATGCTCTTTCTGTTAATTTAGTTCTAAGAGAGCTTGCTGTATCAGAAGGTGGGGAGTGCGATGGTATGTGGAAACTTGTGTGTAATTTATCTTCACATACTGCTCACATCCAGATAAATGAAAGAGGGAATGTTTTCTTCAAGAAATAGAAGCAAGGTATTCTGGAAAGAAAATTTAAAGCTTATAAAATCACTGTGATGTGTTAAATTAGCACATTAAATCCAATCCCATTAATCATTTTTAAGCTAAAAACAAATAGTTCCACTTCATATTTAAAATTAATGTCTGAGAATCATTTTTTTAATTCTGAGATAGTTTCATTTCAGACCGTATTATCCTCTGAAATCTGATGTACTATTAATAGAGACAGGCAAGCCAGTAGATAGCAAGTGGAAGCATCATTCAAAGCAGGCAGTTGCGCATTCTTATCATAAATGTGCTGAAATGACAATAAAGAATGTGCATGGGGAATTTAACGGAATTTCCCAGTGAATTCTCGGTGACCTTGGTCTTAAGGTTCAAGAAGCTTTCTGAGTTTGCATTTATTCTAGTTCTCAAGCATACTTAAGGATGCCTGGAGATAAAAAACCACAAATCCTTAAGACTACATGAATATAAAGTAGAAAGAGAGAGAGATAGGATCATTTATAATGCAGCGTCAGCGTTTCTGATTTTAAAACACCATCATGTCAAAATCCTTTTTTTTTTTCCCCATCATATTAATAAGAAAAGACATATATTACTCCCTGAAAGAGTTTTACTTTAATTCAGGTTTCATATTATACTTTGTTTATTCTGAAGCTTCCTAGATATCTTCACACTAGCTACGATAATTAAATTATATTCTGGATGATAATGTATACTCAGCATTTTAAAAAAATCATATTTGATTTTATAGCCATCTGAAGTGGCAAGATTCTAAGACGGCATAGTAGCAAATCTTCACCAATGTCCATGTAGCCATGCAGATTTGTAAGATTCTTGCCTATTCTATAAAGTCCAAATTTAGTATGTTTTTTATATTAGACTTGAACCACAATGAAACCACATAATTATTAATCATGTTTTGTTTACTAGAGGCCCAGCCTGTCCCTCGTCCTGAAATACACAGAGAATTAGAATATGGTCTGGTGGCAGAGGGGTCACCCTCAAACTGAGGAATTAATGACAATACACATCAATGTACCTATCTGTACCCTAAGGACACTGGAAGAGAGGGAGGGGAATTCCTAGGAAGAAAATTCAGCCTGTGCATTTCCAGGGCTGACTGCAATTAATAGGCATAGGCACTTACACTCAGAACTGGGAGTAGCTATTGGGTAGTTCTAAAAGTCAGGAAAACCTGTGACTGCAGACTTTGGCAGCAGTATGCCTGCTGTTGTAATTGTAGGTTTCTTTCAGGAATTCAAGGAAAGGCTTTCAGACTTGTTCCTTGGCAAATGCCTTCTGAATGAGTTTTTGCAGCAAAACACCTCTGCTGCCTTTCAGCTGTAACTCTTTTCAGTGCTGGCCAATGTACACAGTATTTTCAGATGTACTGTGGCAGCAGATGCTCCCTCTCTTACTGAAATAATTTTATTTGATTTCAAGAAAAGCAGCAGAACAGGACAGATTGAAATGGTGTTCCTGTTTGGAAGTGGCAGAGCAATATCTCAGTGTTTTGTAGGATTCTGTATCTCAAATGAAAGTAAAAGAGAGTTTGCTTTCCTCTGCCCTCAACACAACTCTTTTAAGTTAGAAAATAATTTGGGTAAGTTTGATTTTTGAAGCTTCTTGGATGACCTACACTGCTATTTTAAGGTGAAGGGTCAAAAAGTGCTAATTCTGGGGGAAAGGTTGAGGCTGCGTCAGCAAAGGTTAAAATGCTCAGATGCATCTTTTAATTCAAAGCAAGCTGGTCACAAATGAAGTGAAGTAAGGAAGTGCTGGTGTCAAGCAGTGGAGGGCAGTGTGTGGGGTATGGATATAATTCAGAGTAAGCCATAGATTCAGAAGGTGCTGCAGGCTAAGCTAAGGACTGATGCTGACGGGTACCTGCCAGCACTTAGGCCTGTGACTTCAATGGCTGTGTAGAACACAGTAAAGGGAAGAAGAGATTCGGGATAACGGAGAGGGAGGTACAGTTCCAAAAGTGCGGTAAAGGCCAATTTTTGTTACTAGAAAGAGTGTCTGGAGTAGATTTAAGATTTGAACATTGGACTGCAGGTACAAACGAGCTAGAATAAGGTGTGAATTCAGAAAGGGGCTATTACACTAATCTAAGACCTGAGGCTGGCACGTGCCACTTGACAGCAACCTTTTAGGTTTGGGGTGAGAAAACATCACTGAACTAAGGATAAGAGATTGGAGCTGGGGTTGGTGTTAAGGTTCAGGTAGCAGGTTCATCCAGTTGGAGAAAAGTTTGTATTCAAGTGGCTTGCCCATGCTTGGTGTTGATGGTGAAGGGTCATTGGCTGCTGGTGGGACTGGGGGCTTGCGTGGGGCAAAGGACACCACGTTCAGAATGGGCTGCTTGCCTAGCTTGAGCATTGAAGCTGGTAATAGTGCTAGCTACAGACTTCTGATGAGGCATGTTACAGGTGTGGGACACAGAGAGGGCCACAAGATATTTCACTTCTTTTTCCAGTCATTCATAAAGGTGATGAATAAGTGTCTTGCACAGGGTTGTGCATTCTTTGTTAAATGAAGATATGACTGCTAAGACATACACACCCTTATCCATGCATAACAGCTGTTTTCACAGTTACAGAAATTAAATACATTCAACTGTGTTTCCCTACATGTAATATTGAGTTCAGCCCTTATTTTAATCAGTAGTTTTGCAAAAAGAAAATAACGTATAAGGCTGTCTCCTTGGCATGCAGCATATATGCCATGGGTGCTGTTACAAAAGGAGATTGTGAAATTAAAGAGAATTTAAGTAAATGAGGGGAGGAGAGAGAAAGCAGAGATGACTGGTGTCGTGGTTTAACCCCAGCCGGCAACTCAGCACCACACAGTGGCTCGTTCACTCCTCCCACCCACCATGGGATGGGAGAGAGAATCAGAAGAATAAAAGTGAGAACACTTATGGGTTGAGATAAGAACAGTTCAATAACTGAAATAAAATATTATAATAATAATAATAATAATAATAATAATAATAATAATAATAGTAATAATAATAATAATAATTTGTAATGAAAAGAAAATAACAAAAAGAGAGAGAAATAAACCTCAAGAAACACAAGTGATGCAAAGGAAAAACAATGGCTTACCACCAACCGACCGATGCCCAGCCAGTCCCTGAGCAGTGGCCCCCCTGGCCAACTTTCCCCCAGTTTATATACTGGGCATGACGTCATATGGTATGGAATAGCCCTTTGGCCAGTTTGGGTCAGCTGTGCTGGCTGTGCCGCCTCCCAGCTTCTTGTGCATCCCCAGCCTTCTCAGTTGGTAGAGCATGAGAAGCTGAAAAGTCCTTGACTTAGTGTAAGCGCTACTTAGCAACAACTAAAACATAAGTGTGTTGGCAACATTATTCTCATCCTAAATCCAAAACAGCAATATACCAGCTACTAGGAAGAAAATTAAGTCTATCTGAGGTGAAACCAGGACAACTGGGTTTACTCCTTTCGATTTGAAACTGTTTGCTTATTAAGGCTCCGATTTTGTAAATCACGTTAGCATCTGCTTAACCTTAATCACAGTAATAGTCCCTTTGATTTCAGTGTATTTACATTAGTAAAGTTAAGGATGTGCAAGAAAGTGCAAAAGTAAAATAAAGGTAGGCATGATGCTAATGTATTTATACTCTCTCACCGAGTTATATCCTAATGCTGCATGTCCAAATCCAGATGAAATAACACACAGGAACAGCATGTTAGTGATAAGCATTTCTAATTCTTACTTTCCCACTAGGATTTAAATTAGAATCTGTTTTGTAGATAGCCAGGCTACATTCTGAAGGCAAGTCAAGTCTTGCTGTAATTGCACTGGCTCTGATTTGTTTCCTAAACTACCTGTCTATCTAGTTATGCTTATTTTAGGAAATAAAGCTTATGTGGGACAGGAAGTATCTGAAATCTTACAGAATATCCTCAGTGTCTGTAAGCATTTAGGACAAAGACAAATTAACTATTTTGAAAAGCCACAAGTACAACAGGAGGAGAAGTGCAATATTTACATTGGACAGGACTTTTACATTGGAAATTTTCACGTATTTAGTAGAGTTTTTCTGTGACTTACTAACTACTTTTATATAGTACTATTTTAATTATTATTACATACTTTTTTTCAGCAAAGGCTGTATCTTCCCTTCTGATTCTGCCTGCACTTCCAGCTACCATCGGGGAAGGTCTGCCCTGTATTACAGATTTTCTCTGCTTTAGGGCTTACCAAAAGCTTGACAGCAGTAGCAGTTCATCAGGAGAGATCGCTGCTTAGCATGCTCTCTAGTATTATCGCACCACTTCTGTGTGTTCCTGCATCTGTTTCGCTCAGCCTTTCTTGTTTCTGTTGAGATTTATTCCTAAAAAAGACAGTCACTGGAATGTGGGGTGTTGTAACACCTCACTTTTAGGTACAGTGAGAGGCACCCCAGCTCCTTGAAGAGACCATAGGTGAGCTAATGCCTTAAAGTGGGATACCAAATCACCAGTAGGAGACTTCTATCTGAGAGCTGTTGGGAGATACTGCTTATACTGGGAAACTTCACAGTGCTTCATGGCTTCTGAGGCCCTGAACTCTTTCTGGCACCCCAGGTACTAATGCAGTCTGTAACACTAGATCATCACATGTTCACTGGTCTCCCTCTCCTCTCCTCTTCCACCTGCATTCTGGTTTCCAGAGAAAATAAGACCATATATCAAGGTCAGGTGGAAGTCATGGTGCCCTTACAGCAGGAACAGCCCCCTCAGTGTGCATCTGCAGGTCAGTCTAAATGTTCAAGTCTTTGTTGGTAGGGGTTAAATCTCACTTTTCATCCTCTTGGGATTGATAGATAACCTGAACTTTGTCCCAAGGAAACCAAGTAGGGCTTTCCTTTCTTGAAATGGCTGCTATGATACTATAGTAATTAATTATGTTATGAGAGGCCCAGGTTCATTTTTCAGTTTTGACCAAAGATGTTCATCTTCCTGGAGTGTGGTTCTTGAGGATGCCCTAACCATCATGATGGGACACAGAGAAAGGTGCAAGGGAGAGGGTGTGGAATCTCTCATGTTGTTGAAATTGTTCCCCAAATAGTGGTACATACCTAGCAGTGGTGCAACAAAAAATTAAAGGCCCAATTTTCAGTAAAGGGGAAAAATCATAGAATCGTAGAATGCTTTGGGATGGAAGGGACCTTTAAAGGTCATTGAGTCCATCCCCCCTGCAATTGGCAGGGACATCTACAACTAGATCAGGTTGCTCAGAGCCCCATCCAGCCTGTCCTTGAATGTTTCCAAGGATGGGGCATCTACCACCTCTCTAGGCAACCCGTTCCAGTGTTTCACCACCCTCATTGTAAAAAATTTCTTCCTTATAAAAAAAACCCCTTTTTATCCCAGGAAATGAATGCTTTTAGAAATGCTTCTAAGCATGTATAATCCTTTCATATCCCTTGGAACAGCATTATGAAAATGAATTCAAAGTAGGAACAGCTTATGAAAATTAATTCAAGCTAGGCATATATGTGAAAAGCTGCTGAGCCATGCTACTGAAACTGAGTTATATTTAGGTAATCAAATCTTTGGAGATATGTACAGTGAATAACTGATGTTTCTTTTTAGTATGAGTACCTTCAGTGTTAAATGAAACTTCTGTAGAGATTTCAGGATAATTTGGGAGCTAGGCTCCCAGTTTTCACCTAAATATTTCTGCAGATGCTTTTCTTGAGTCTTGCCTAAGTTTTTTCAAGTATTTTCTTCTTGTACAGTATACAAGGCACTTGTATAACTTCCTGTGACTGAAGTTCTGAAGACTACTCCAAATAAAATAATAATTGTAGCAACAGCAATGCTGGTAAGGACACTGGGATCCACGCTGTTCTGGATAGTATTGTTGAGCAATTTTCACTATAGTTTTATTCATAATACTGTGAAATCAAAGAGAGTTATGTTTTTAGCTTCACTGGGAGGTAAAATGACCCTCTACCTCAGCTATGGTAAAGATATCTGAATCCCAGTAATCCCTGAAGCTGCAGTTATGCATAGATCATTTTTGTGGTGTTGTTTCTGGGTTATTACATCTTTATTTAAAAGAGAGAGAGATATTTTTAAAATCATACTACTAAGCTAATTAAAAATAATGCAAATAGAGTTGTCCCACTAGCTTGGTTTTGAACCAGAAAACAAAGTATGCTGATTATTATTGAATAACTGATAAAAAAGAGAATTTAACACACATCCACACACATTTTTAATGTTTAAGATTTAGCCTTAAATTTTAGGTTTCTTGGATGTACATGTGCTGAGAAAACGGAAATCTCACCTTCTTTTAAGGGCTTCTCTCTTCTATCAGAATGGAAAAGAGTTTTGGGACCCACTTATGCCCATGTCCTTCTCTTGTGAAATATTCCAGCCATAACTGGGCTGGTCAGAATGTGATGCCCAGGTTAAGTTTAGTTAAACAAACTAAACAGAAAAATATGTATCTGTCACATTATACTTTTCTTTAACTTGTGTCATTTCACTGTGTGGGATTAATGTTGATTAATCTCTTATATAGTGTTTCTTATTTACAGTAAGATGTGATTTTTCTAAATGTATCTTAAAGGAATGCCTGTGTGTTCTAGTCTAATTAAAAAAAAAATTCTTCTAAGTAGGAAATACTCCTATTGAAAGATCGAACCATTTTACTGCTTTTTAAGATAGCTTCTCCGAAACATTGAATTTAGCATATTCTTCTCAGGATAACAGCACAGTTAAGTGTGCAGATTCTTATTATCTTGACTATCTATATTCAAAATGTTCGGAAGCCTGTCAAGAATTTGTGGCTCGGGGAGTATATACTTGAAATCTTTGAATCTCCTATATGATTCACAATATGTCATAGGTTGGTAATATGGTAATATTTCTCTGACTGATGTTTAGATGCTTCCATTAAGTGAACTGATGTCTAATTCTACCTCTTGATAACATTCTTCACGCATGATTTAGTGCTGCAAGATGTGGAGAATAAGCTGATTTATGCAAGGAGATTAAGTGGGATTAAGTACGTCTTAAACAGAGCATAGGCCTTGTGCTGGACCTCAGCTTGTGAGTGGATGTCATATTGAATGGACATTATAACCACAGAAAAAAAAGAACCTTTTGCATCTTAGAAAGTCTTTAATCAAATCACGAACTCTTAATTTATTATGACTTAATCTGTAAGAAAAAATACTAAGGCTCTGGAGTTTAGGGAACTTTTCCAGAAGATTAAGAGTTGGTGGATGAACAAATATTTTATAAAATATGTATTGAAAAATCTTTTAGTTCAGAGAGCTGCAATAATTATAGCAGGCATTTGGTGCTATACAGTTAAGGAAAGTTGGTCTTTGAGAATTTGTTGGCAGATACCAATTGTTTGACAACTTCTGTAAAGTTTAATGCTGTTATTGGAAAATAAATTCTATTATTCCTCTTGCAAGTGTGGCACCATGTGTGACATTTTAAAGATGTCCCACGTGATGATGTGGGAAAGAAGAGGAGGTGATCAGACAACGGTATGCTGAACATGAGAGGTAGTAACAAGCTTTATATATGCCTGCTTGCAGCGGCTAGGTGAATAGAACACAATTATAATGCACCAGATACATAGCGTTCTTTCTTATCACTTCCTTTGGGCTTTCTTATCTTCTAGAGTGCCTGTGCTTTAAACAAAGGCTTCTGCCAGTCTGTTTGCCTCTTGCTATGCTGATTCAGGGCACCTACTAACATTTGTTTACTCATTAGGACGAATCATCATGGTAGTAACTGGCAGCCAGATAAAGGCTGGGAGCCTGAAAGGTGAAGCTGACATTTGCTTAAGTTCACTTGATTTTTTTACATAGCAAACTACATGCAGATAATGTAAGTCTTTAAAGGGGTATTACTCCTGTAGCCATTTTAGTCTCTGTGACCTTATTAGATCCATAGTATCTCTGACCCTAGCCAGTGACCTGTGCGTGTCTGGGGGATGCAGAGTTAGTGTTCCTCACTGTTAGCCCTTCAGTGCCTCAGAACCCTGTAGGGAATGAGGTTGAGAAAGTCACAGCTTCATTTCTCACTACTTTAATGAGGTTAGTGATAGACTTTGAAAGAGATCACTTGATTGATTTCTTGGCAAGCACCCATTGCGGAATTCCTCATTAGGATGTTGCTTTCAATCTCTCCTAAATTACGGTGATCAAACAGCCAAAGCCTGTCCAGGACTGAAAAGAAAAGAAATAAACTTTTAAATTTGTTTAGGACAGAATAAAATGAGCAGTTTAGAAAAGGGCTGGAACACATACTTGATTTATATCTAGATACTGGTAGTTCTTATTCATATATTCTTTAGGTCCATGATTTTTCTTGCTGCATGTACAGTATAGCAAATGTAAAGAAGATTGTTGTTTTTTTTTTTTAAAAAAAGGGGGGAGGAATTTGATAAAGTTACACAGGATAGGATAAAATAAGATCCAGACAAAATCTTTGCTTGTATTAGGTCTTTCTCCCTGTTTTACATTAAAATAGATAGATATTTTAATAAATAAAGTATACATGGGCAATTTCAGTTATTTGTTGAATACTTCATATCTTACTATAGCACTGAAACCTAAGAGATGAAACTGCTACCCATGGTGTAAGAAGTCATCTACTATCCAGTTAAGACCACATATCTGTGAAAATCGGGACTTTTCAGCTATTTGAAAGTTTGCAAATATTACTCTAGCTCTCATTGCTTGCTTGTGAGTAATTTGTTGAAGTTGCATGTTGTTGATTGTCTAGTTAGTTCAAATGGAATGTTCCTCTGTGGGGCTGCAAAACTGCTAGCGCCAGATTTATAATATGAATGCTCACAAAAATATTGTAAACTCTTTTCCATAGCCACTTTCTTTTCTGCTGCATTTATCCACCACTTTGGGGAGAGAGGGGGAATCCTGAGGTAACGTAATTCTAAAAAACTTTGGCAAACAATTTCTAATGTTAATTTAAAATCTATTGCACTGCTGTTCTTGTCCACAGGCTGAGTGGTTACCAAAATATAGAAAGGTTGTACAAGAAGAATTCAGTCATCAGTGTATCCCTGTCTTATACTCTTACCTATGGGAACCTACCTTCCTCATCTGCCCATTGTTAAAAACAAAATGCTAGGCTGAATGTATCTGTAGTTCTTACTGATATTGTCTTCTAGAAGTAAATGGCAAATACCTATTGGCTTCATTACAACTGCAGTTCCACACACTTCATGAATATTCATTAAAAGAGCAAGAATATTCATGGCAAGTAAACACAGAAAAGACATCAACTTAATATAAAAGTCAAACCACACAGGTGTCATTTCAATGCCATCACCAACAAAAATACCATGGAAACTATCTTACTGTATTTTTAAAGTATTTTTACTTTCTTTAAGCAACTATTTTCATCATTGTTTCCTTTTTCAGTTAAAATCGTACTGTTTTCTAAAGGCAGGTTTTTTAGGAGATATAAAGCATTTGGCTGGAAGACCATTTGGGGCTGAGAGAGAAGAGTTGAAGATTGTGTATAGCAACCTTTTAGACTACTTTTCCACTACAAACAATTCCCAGTGAAGTAAAGACATTTAAGTGGGGTGACTTTTTTTTTATTCTCTTGGTGGTTCTTTCTCCGAAGGTATCATTTAACTGCTCTGTTTGATTTCCTATAAAGAGTAGCAAAACAAAAAATCAAAACAAGAATGTCATCATGTGTATCTCTAAAAAGGACATAGTGGAAAAAAGGCAGAGGTATCTTGTATTAAAATAAATAGATTGCATGCTATTTTTCTGGTGTATCTTTCTTAACCTGTTACATCTCTAGCTATTGATTCACCCAAAGGACAGTAGAAATTCTCAGTTGCTCTGTAGCCCCTCACAAGAAAGCAGATGTCTGGGTCAGAGATAATTGTTTTCTGACTTATTCATGGCTTACACTAACTGGCTCTTCAAGTATCCTTGTTTAAATACCCAGTAGGGGAACAAGAATCACTGTGTTAGGTAAACATACTTTATGGAAAGATGCAATTTTTTATATTTTTGAGCTTTTTGTTGTTCTCTTCCTTGAGTTCCTCGCTCTTCTTTTATGCCTATCTAAAATCATGGTAAAATATGGCAGTTACTGTTAGTATAAAATGGTCAGGCTAATGGTGTTTTTGCAAATACATAATATACTGTATTTGAAATTAATCTTGTAAAAAATGTACGCTAAAGCATTACGTAAATGTTTTCTGCTTTGTTTCTCTTTATTTAATAACCAGGCCTCTCTTGTGTTCAAGGAGCCCAGCCCTGCTGAACTACTGAAAATGCACTGTTGTCACACAGGTTTTTAGTTCTTTTAAGGCTTTTCTGGCATCCTAGGTATGCACGCTCTCTCTCTCTCTCTCAAATCAAGCTCATTTACCTATGTATCCAGTATGTCCTATAACCTGACTTTTCAGCATCTTAGGAGAATGATTTCTAATGCAAGAAAGGGTTAAGATTCTCAAGCAGGGACAACTTTTGTCTGCTGAATGGTACCTCAGTTCGAGATGCATGACTCACTGCTGTTCTTGGGGATATTTTGAAATTTTATAGCAACTTTGTAGGATCTTTATGTATGTGTTTGTGTAGATATTCGGTTAATTTTTAAGCTAATACATTATCCAGAGCGTAGCATAGCAGATACATTCACATAAGTTACAGTGATGCAAGCATCATGTGATTAAAAACCATCTTAATGGATTCATGTGGGTTGGGGTGACAAAAGAAGCCTGGTCATCATTAGTGGGCTTGCAGGAACATCCAGCTGTACTCCTTACAACTGTGTTGTTCCTTGATACAATTTTAAAATAAGAATTATTCCTACTATTTATTTTTTTAATGAAGCACTGCCTAATTACTACAGCTAGACTGTTTTAGACACTGTACAAATACACATTATGTAAAACTTCTAAAATACAGACTTTTAAAATCCCGCCCCCCTTCCACCCCCCCCATTTTATATTATTACAGTAGTGGTCAAACATCTGTCAAAATTAATGACAAAGCTACACTTCTATTGAATTTGAAGCTCGGTATTTGGTACAAACCACACCTAAAAAGATTTTCCTTGCATAATCTGTATTGTCATTCTATCTGTTTTGAAATTCTGATTATGCATCCTGTTTGTATGAGGCTACTTTAGTCAGAACAGATACTAGTAGGAAACCTAATTTTTTATATTCTTTACATATTACTTTGTGAGAGTCTGAAATTACAAGTACTATTATTAACCTTGTGTGAAGGGTCAGTTGTTAGAAGTGATGCATTTTGTAATTTCTGTATGTGATTGTTACTGATTTCTGAAATGGCAATACCCGTTGACGGAACTGTTTCAAACCTTTTCATTCTGAGAAAAATACCATACATATTTTTTTCATTTTAACTCAGGGGGAAAATAACAAGCCAAGGAAATTCACATTTCAGATGAGAATGTTAGTCATGATTTTGTATCTGAACCCTGTTTCATAACACAGTGCTCAAACGTATTGCCCTAAGATAAGATGGTCCATCAGCAGCTGATCTTAGCAGAGCTACTTCTGTTCCCATCAAAGCTGATTTTGATTTACAAAAAAGATCAAATGATTTTGACTGATGTTTCTAGTCTGTCAATACATAATAAATTGAAATGGAGCATCGTCTGTAAGTAACCTCACTTTTAAAAAAAGATCAGCCCTCTCTCCTGCCCTTCATTACTCGGTAGGTCAGTAGAAAAGTATCAGGTTAGGTGGTTGAGGTCTAAAGGGACCTTGAACTGAGAGAAACACTATGCTGAGCTGTAACTATTAAAACAGCCTATTGAATTATTAGCAAGTCTACAGTCTTGCAGTAACATGAGCTACTTGAACTGAGCTACTTGTTAACATTTGCTTAACACTAATTCTACAACAAGAATATGAGCTATGTTAGCTGTGCATTTGTACATCATTGCTTTTATGCTCCATTTGGCATACTGCGTCAGGAGCTGTTGATTAGAGATTTCATAACTCTGGCAATCCTAGAAATAGCTTTCTGCAGGATGCCTTTCACTGACAAATTTTTAACCAAGGTTTGCATTGGTATAGTTGTAATTGTAGTGTCAGATGTAAAAATGAACCTAATAACTCCTTTACTCAGTATTGTTCTTTTTTAATTCCTTAAGGACTTCGATCGTGCCTTGTGCAAATGAGCTCAAACCTATCTGGGACAGAGATGAATTTGAACCTTGTATAGTAAAGAAAATCTGGCAAAATATTTTTCCCTAGGAAAGCCTCTTTTAGCTGGTCTCTTTTTCATGAATGGTAAATTACTAGAAATGTCGTAATTATGTTATTCTTCAGTTTCACAACCCACTCAACCACACCTCATATTATAGTAAATTGGAATGTTTGCTTAAGGTTTGGTATTAGAACTGCTTATATCTCCTGTTACATATGTTTATTGTTGTTAGACTGATGATCATATATTTTTATCCTTGCACAACCTGTTTCTGGAGTTTCCATACTTAGTGGAATAACATGGAAATTAAAGTTAAGGGGCAACACATTTTTCAACATGATGTTCCTCTCATATCAGTTTCTGAATCCAGTAATAAATTTCAGAGAATTTATTCCACAACCAAACTGACTGTCTTCACATCACTCAGAGTTTGTGAGTGAGTACAAATGAAAGTCAGACTACCCATCTAATTAGGTATTTATTGTCAACCTGGTGGTCTTGAAAGCAACTCGTCAATATACTCTACAGAAGCAAAGCTACTATGTTTCCATTCCTTTTAACTGTAAAAGAGTGGAGGATCCTTTCATATCAAAGAGATTTTTAATTGCATGATTCTAGACAGCTCTCTCTTATTTTCACAGTATCTCATGCAAAGACCCACAAACCCCAAATGTTTCAAATTAAATCATTCAGCAGAACTTTATTTGCTTTTCCTTGGGAATTATTTTCAAACTGAGAAATAACATTCACCAGAAGACTGGAGACTGAGCCATATGCTCTTCTCTGCTTATACAGTGCAAAGGAAAACTGAACAGTCCTTACTGTACGTGTGAGAGTAGAGGATTGCTACTTGAGGGGAAAAAAACCCAGCTACTTTCCTTGTTATTTGATTGCCTCTTCAACATGCAGGTTCTGTGCATGAGCTATCCTTAAGCAAAACATTAATTTCTCAGGAATATGGCAGAATTCACAGTGTAGTCATTTAGTAAGTGTACTTCAGAAGAGAAAGGGCATATATATTGGATTTTTTTTTTTTTTTAATAATGCCAGTAAGAATAAAGATCTAGGGTTTGGTCACTGGAAGTAACTGCCTGTATAGACTGTTCTTTACAAGGATTTCCACATATTGCCAACACTTTAATTTTAAACTAAAAATCCAGTCCTCTCCAGGAGTGTAATTTGAGATTCCTCTTTCTTAGAGGGAGAGGAAGGAAGAAATAGCTTGACTCCTCAGCACAGAATGTAAGGAGAAGTTCAAGGCCACTTTTCTCAGAGAATTTAGGTAGTGCAGAACAGCTGTTTTCTACTCCTTACTTTCCCCCTCCCTTCTGTTGTTGCTTTCATTGCCCTGAAGGCATGCTTTAGCTAAACATTAGGCAGATACTGTGACACCAGAAATATTTAGTCAAAACCCTCAAATTGTTAATTCTGTTATGGTAACAGAAAAAATTGAGTTTGTGTTGCTTAGAGGCATAGTATGTGGTTCTGAAGAATCTGAGGGATTTATCTCAGACATCATTTTCCCACTAAGGTATCTCTTGCTCCACCTTTCCAAATTGCTAAAGGGCCATGCCTTTCAGCAGGTAATGTGGCTGCTACCTCAACAACTAAAGATGCACCCATCTCTGAAGGGTTTAAAAGCCACACTGAAATGCAATTAATGCTGCAGAGCTCTGTCATATTTTTATCATCGCAGATTAAAGCCAGAGGAAAAAAAAAAACAACTAGGAAAAAGAGAACTTCAAATGTTACAGGGCAAGAGAGCACAGCTCTCCTTTGGCAATGACACCATTTTGATAACAAGTGGCCCGGCAGACCTCAGGAAAGCTGAGAGAGTCCATCAGCTCTGTTTTGTAGCATTGAGTGCTGAATGTACTTTATAGCATGTAATGCCCTTTACTGCTAACAAGAGAAAATGCACTGAGTTGGAAGTTATGGTTATAGTCTTACTTGTAGGTTGGATACATTCAGGACTAGACAGTTGGTTGAGTGAGACTTCATATTAATTGTTTAGGTTTTGGGAATGTAGGGCATTTCAGTAACAACTGAATTTATCATAAACTCAGCTCTTTCTTCCCTCCCAGTTGTAAGTTTTGAGGACACAAACCATCTTTTTATTCTGTTTTACTAACAAAAAAGGTGCTGATCTATGGCTTATGACCCTCATGTCTAGCCTAGTACACTTCAGCAGAGAAGTGGTAAGTGGTTTCCTGATAATAAACAGATTACTTTATCTAACAAGGTTCGGTGTTGGTTTTTTCTTGTTTTTTGTTTTTTTTTTCTTTTTTTATTAAACAACTCTTAAACAACTCTGAAACATGCAGGCTCAAAGACAGGCTTTTTCTTACTAATCCCTCCCATGATCCATTTGAAATTGAACTGTGTGAACTATTACTGCAGTGGTACTTTATATCTATAACAAATCAGTGTGGGCATGTTTTGAAGCCAGTATTCTTTTTTCTTATGTATATTAATCTTTGTTCATCCACCACCTGCTAATACGCGATAGGCTGATGCTAAGTGATTCTTCCTATCTCCTCCTAGCAGTATAAACTAGACAATTCAGTTTTGGTATTGTCAGTCTCTTGCATAACCTCAACCATTTGTACTACTATTTTTAAGTACTTATTTTTCTCTGTGACATTCAAGAACAAATGATAGGTCTTTCCATACTTCACTGCACAGCTTTCAGGTTTATCTTCGTACTTTTGATGGACAATTACTATGTTTTATTGATCTATACTTTATGTCTGTCTTTAATATACAGCATACATGGAAGTGGAATATTTTGTCCTCTAAAATAGAAAGTTTAATTTTAGAAGGTTTTTTTCCAGTCCATTTACAGAAGTGGAATTATTTAATATAAGTATATTCTTTATATTTTTAGTGAAAATGAAACAAGTGGATGCTACACTATTGTTTTTATTCAGTAGAGAAACAAGCTGTCACTAAAGACTTGTTAAATAGTGGTTTTCTGGCTGACTATGATGCAAGAAAAATTGAGATAACCAACCCATCCTGCAGTGGTGTTAACTTATATTTTGATTCTGATCAAAGCATCTAAATACTGGCATTGTTAAAACTGCCCTCTGTAACGGGGTATATACTGCATGTCCTGACTATGAATGACTGTGCCAAAATCTAATTAGAAGAACACTGATTGAGCAGCAGAACTGCTGGAATTTCTCTTTCAAGTGGGGAGCAGTTTCTTTCTAAAAGAAAACAGAAAGAGGCTGTTGAAGGGATTCCATTTCTTCAGTCATTTTGCTGCAAGCCACAGCATTTAAATGGTTTTCTTAATTTGCTACTATGTCACCACCATCCATCCCTTTTACTTTTCTATATATTCACCCCTGCAAATTCCTGGGGTTTTTTTGTTCAGAGTATTTGCAAGAAGACATCATATAAGCATGTCTTGCTTCCTTTTCAAAATCTGAGCCTTGATTCTAATTTGTTCACATTTGCAAGCCATAAAACAAAGACATTTCCATGGTTTAAGCAGAAGTTTATGACAATGTAGGTTGTTCCCTCTACAGAAATCTCTGTTTGCACTGATCTTCTGTAACAAGATAAAGCAAAGCAATATATCCTCCTTTGTGTCAATAACCAGTTTTCTATTCTTGAAATAAATCACTCTTGTTTACCTTAGGTTCATTTCCTTCTCTTTCTGCCTTGTCTTTTCTAATGTTCATTCTCAAGTGTAACTACAAAAATAAATGAAACAAATGGAAGTAAAGATGGAGTGAGATACCATAACTATGTGATGATCCCTAATTGCTGTTTTCATTATGCTAATGGTAATCATGTCAAATCACATGGTACATAGATAATGTCATCCTCCCTGTTAATATAGTGAGCATTCTGTTTTGCAGGTCATTCTGAACAATTAGCAATACTTATTTTTGTTAAAATGAAATTTAGAAAAAGAAATAATTCTAATGTGCTTCTCTGCAGATAATTAATTCCACTGAAACAATGTCACTAGGTAAAAGGTTTTTTTGTTTGTTTGTTTGTTTTTGTTTTTTTAAGAGCAGAAAGACCCATACTGTATGGGTATTCCAAGTGGAGGGGAGGGAAGTAACTATGTGGAGATCAAAAGGTTATATAGTCCCACTGTTAAGTCTGGTTTGGGGGCCTTGCACTATGCCTAGCCCTGTATGTGTGCAATACAAATAAGAAATCATCAGATAATAGTGCTATTCAGCATGGTCTTCTCATTTGTCTGCCTGTCTTTTCATTTTCTCTGGATCTCCTGTATTCCCCTGCACCTGCCAGGCTTTATTGCTTATATTGTTCAATCAGTATATCAAATATTAAAGGTATAGATGAGATAAATAAAAATAATCCATGCCATTTTTATTGGCTTGGCATCAATAGCCAGCTAAAGAATACTATTCTGAGAACTTTGCTAACATCAGTTGATGGAGCTTATGTGAGCACCAGGGCCTTGACATGTTAGATTGCTGTATGTGAGGTGAAAGGTTTTTGATTTGGGGACCCAGAAAGAGTCACACCAATTTCAACTCCAGTTAAAACACGGAAAACCTCTATTATGGAGAAATAGAAAAGGACAAGATCAGAAAGAAAAGGCAGGAATGCTAAGAGTTGATCTCAGGATATTGCAAGCATTTTAAACACCAAGTGAATATTATGGAAATTGTGCTAACTCTTCACATAATCTGATTAGACACTTTAGGTTTATTCAGATCACTGTGACCAAATTGAGAAATTAAAAGGACAAATTAAAATGGGTTGATCTTTAATGAAAGTAGTATGCTTAGATCAAAGTAAAAACTACAAATGCAAGTTCAAAAGCTGAGCCATACATTAAAAAATTCAAAATTTCTTGAGATTATTTTCATCATAGCAATTTAAAAAAGCCTTAGCCTGTGGCTCCATGTTCATCAGTAGAATCTGTGTGCAGTCATTGAGCAGCAGTAGAGATTTGCATCTAGGCAAAATATGAGCATTTTGGTCAGTTTGGCTGCTGGAGGCAGTTTATCAAAAATTGGAGGGCTTCAGAAATAGCTCTAGGGCTGCCAGGGGAGACTGTTACTTGGAGAAGTTTAGGTTGAGAGGTTTAGCTAAGTAAGATACTGGTAGTCTTCTGCCTAAAAGTGATCCCCAGAAAGGAGAATTAGGTGAGGGGGGCAGCAGAAAAGCTTGTGAACAGAGAGCAGCCGCAAGGATGACCTAGAATTTCTCTTTTTCTGATTCTTCTGTTACACTGGTGGTATGATGCATGCAACAAAATAAATTAACAGTGTTTGTATGATAAAGATTACTGTATTCTGGAAAACAAACTGTATCTTGCTTTCCTGGATTATTGGGGAAAGTTGCGTATTTTCTCATGACAGTGGCTCTGTGTGTGTGTTTGTGTACACAGTGCATGGTATAATGTATAGACATATTTAATATATGAATATTAAGTAATACTTTAAATGTGTTCATATTACAAAAAATGGTGCATTTTTCTCACTACAGCTAATGGCTATTACATATTAAGTGCTGTACTCTTCACCAACTTAGTTCATAAAAAAACAATTTTCCCACATGCACATGGCTTTCTGAATTCTACATCATTAGTTTTCATTTGGTGTTTCTGAACTGTCAGAGCATTAAATAAACATAAATTTTAGTTTGAAGAAGTTTGATCAACTGAAAAAAATACACAGAAGAAATCTGTGAAAACAGTCAGAGTATGTACCTGTGCTTATGTACTCAAATGTCCGTATTTTGGTTCAATAAAGACTTGTGAATATTTTAGGCAGCTGGCGATAGCATTCATAGCAGCCCCTGCAGTTTAAGAGATTTAGTGAATCTGTTTTCCCATCGTTAAACTTACTGTGAACCCACAGGCAAGACTGAAGTTGGGGGGTTTTGTGAGTTTGGTGGTGGTGGTGGTTTGGTTTGTTTTTTTTTTTCTTTTTTGGCACAAGTTAGCATGTTTTTTTCAGACAGTTGTTACATTGGAAGTCACATGACCTTTTCCAGCTCTGAAATTGAAATGGCAATAGCGAAGAGCCAGGCAGAAAATGTTTACAAATATCTAGCCACAGCAAAAACTTTCACATCCAGCTTTGAGAAAATTCAACCAAATCTTTGCTTGTTCACAAACACAGATTAAACTTTAGCCAGGATTGTTTGTATGCTTACATTGTCCGCCACCAGTTTTGGATGGGCGTTGTTTCCTCAGGGTTTGCTTGAATGATCATGCTTTAAGATTTTTTTTTTTTTTTTGGCAAGGTAATGATTAGACTGCTATGTTTTCAGCAGGTATATTGTACTTCTAATGTACAGATATACATACTGCAAACTCAAGACTTGGAAGACAATTCTGGAGAGAATAAAAATATAAAACGCGGAAATGCTTAAACCTTCAAGTATTATTTAATGAGATGCCAGTAGTATTTGTACAGTGCTAACAGAGAGATCTTGAACAATGAGTTACGGATTTTCACATCATTATCATTGCTGTGGATTCTTTTTTCTCTCTATTCAGTGCAGCTTTTTTATTTCTTTCATTCCACATAAGATTCCTCCTCTGAACATGGTTTGGTGGGTCATTGTCTATTGTGTTTCAATGAGAAAACAAGGCAAGCTAAGAAGAAAGAAAAATAATTCAAAGAAAGAAAACCAAAGGATTTGAAAAACAAATTCTTGTAGTCAAATTTTTTCCACTTCTGCAATAAGAAAGAACAACAATAGTTTGGAAAAAAATGCTGTGCTTACGTTTGTGCTTGAAGATCATCATAATCAATATTAATTTTGAACCATCTAATTGATGATCAGAAATAATCAACAAGATGACTGGTTTTTAATTGTCTGTTTTTAAAATAAGGTATTGCAGACAGCTGATCCCAAGTCCAGATAGACAGACTTGTATTGGTTTCTTTTCTTCCTTTCTGCTAGGGCAGATATTTTTCTGCTGGTTTTATATGGATATTCTGCTTTGAATTGTAAGATTATTTAATGTTAAGGATAGACCAAAGAAAAGTCCGTAACCAATTTTATTTACTAGTAGAGATGTACCCTTTATCTCTTGCCCTTCTTATCTGGTGGTATAACATACAATACCTTGATTGCCCTTCCTGGTTATTTAACATTCTTTTATACTACTATCCAGCCCTCCTAACAGTGATGACTTGGTTGGTATCTTGCTTGGAACCACTTAGTTCTTATAATCTTAACAGCATACAACATTGCAGTATGCAAGTCCTTCCTTCAGCACCTCTTTATTTCAAACAACAAGCATGCAGAACATGCATTTCTTGCTGTACCAGAGAGTTTCTGCTTTGCAGTAATCTGTGTAAGCATCCAGATCTCTGCTTCACTCATAACGTCTGCGAGACAGAAATGAAATGTGGATGTTTTCTTAGGTCTACCTTGTTTTTATGCTATGATCAATTTCTAGTGGCCTTTAATCTTGTCATTAGCACCCCTGTATATGCATACATATACCTGTATTTTCCTCTCAACTGGATTGCTTTTGGTGTACTAGGGTTTTTTCCTTCAGGTTTGTCACTACACAAAGGACCTTGGTTGTCCTAAATATTCTAAAACAGGTAATGTATAATCTGTTCAAGTCAATTTATGAAATGCTATCCTAATTACAATTATATGCTTTTGTCACTTCCCATTTGGTTTGTAAGAAATCTTTCAAGGACTCTATAAACAATTCAGAAGATGTTGGTTTATCCTTTTTTTTTTTTTTTAATGCGTAATCTCCCTTTCCAATTAATCTGTAAGTAGCCCATTTTTAAATACTTAATACTTCCCAGTTACTCTGTGTTTGCGGGCCCTAACACATATTTCTTTTTCAGCATTGGCTGAAATTTTGCCAATGGGTTGCAATTTTTTGCAGTGACTACTGTGCAGAGTCATTACAGAAGTACTGCAGTGTGCTTGGATATGCAGTATATACAAACTCCTAGTGGGATTTGTAAATTATTGCTATAGAAAAATTGCAAGATGCAGGACAAATGGTAGGAAAAGAAAAGCTAAGATCAGGGCAGTTGGAAGAAAAGGGTGCTGTGGAGACCTTAATGCTACTTTTTACCACATCACCTACATTTTAGAAGCCCTGCAGATGCCTTGTAAATCCCATGAGGAAGTGTGTGTACATTGTATATGCAAGTGATCTATATTACCACTACAATCCGTTACTGTTGACATCCCTGTGAGGTAGATAAAACGTGTTTAATTAAAGTAATGATCATCAGCCATTGCAGACCAGGTATCCCAGATGGTATATACCAGATGGTATACCCCTGATGATAGGTGTCTAAAAAATACCCAGTTCAGAAAGATGGGTGAAGTATCAGTGACAGTGTTAGAATGACAGAATGCCCCTGAGCAAATACTCCCACACTGTGTGTATAAGTGTATCTTGGTTTGAATCTTGTTGAAGAACTTGTAAAAGCCAATTAAGTTTCCTTATATTACTTACAGAAGTGAAATCTCTCATATGGTAAAGTAACAGGGTATGCAACTTCAAGCATATAATTAGCCTTACTGACTTCAGTACATTAAAATTACACACAGGTTCAACTACCTCGGTAATTTAGGACCTTTGATTGTTTAACCGCCACGGAAACCTTTCCAACATTTATGTATCTTGTGCTAGACTAGATGAAGTGATAGATGCACAGATGAAGTCAAGATAGCAGGGTTCACAAAAAGCACCACTAAATCATTAGACTTTTTACAAAGTAATAATTACCTTAAGTGGTACAACGAAATGCTTAATTGTCCTTGGATGTTCTGATCAATATTGCTAAAAACAACTGTTTCTTCAGGTTGCTTAAATATAATGCCACAGCTGTGGTTCTCGGTGCAAAATTGAAACAAATATTATATTCTACAAAAAGAAGAGAAAGCTGGAAAGATACAGAATTCTTGAAAAGAATCTTTTTTTTTCCCTTAAGTTTAGGAAAAATACAGTTAATTCTCATTGTGACCAACTCATCAGCTTTCAAAAATTTGTAAGCAATGGTAAAGATGAAAGGACTGAGTAGATAGATGTTTAACCACTTCTGCAACAGTTCAACATTAGAAGTTTTGAAGGGAAGGAGGAAAGTGAGTTGAAGAGATGTGGATGTTTGTATCCAAACAAACTTTACTACTGTGTTCTGGTGGATTTGGAGCCACATCTTTTTATTACATGTTATTGAGTAGCTTTGCTGCAGAGGTGAACACTTCATCTGAGCAGGGTCTTTTGTATTTTCTGAGCTATGCATCAGCTTTCAACATCTGAAATCCTCAGCGTGGGCCTCCTAGTAGAACAAGACCATGGCTATGTAAATTCTTCCAGTATTTGTAAATGCGACTTGCTTACCCATCATTTTCTTCTTCCCATTTCATTTGGAAGTGACTGTCCCTCTTCCTTAAGTTTTAATTCAATTATTTTGTCAGTATTAAATGCATGCCCAGTCAACCCTAAAAGCATAACATAATACTAACCATTAGAAATTAAAGTCCTTTTCTGTTTTAGCTCTTCTAATTCCTGCAGACACTAGAAGTTTCAAACTATATTAATTATGCTTATAGTAATTGCAGCAGAGCTGCACATTTTTCTGATGTTGCTGGAACTCTCAATATTGAAACTCCCTCACTTAAGCTTTCCCAGATAATTTAAGAAATGTTGGATTAGAATATCAAGGTCTTTCTTCTTCTTCCTTCTTCTTCCTTCTTCTTCCTTCTTCTTCCTTCTTCTTTCTTCTTCTTTCTTCTTTCTTCTTCTTCAATTTGGTTACGCTAGAGAGTGATTTTTGGTCAGTATTAACTGTCCCCCAAGAACATTTTCCCACAAAGAAATGCATGGCCTCAATGCAATTTATGGTCTTTTTGTGATGTGAATCAGGTGATATTATCTTAATGAACTCACCTTCTATTTTTTTTTTATCACAGAGTCCAGAGTACAACTTTAGAAACACCTTTAGTGCAACTGTTAGTATAGTGGACTAGATTCCAAGTGCAACTGTTAGTATAGTGGACTAGATTCCAATGAGAAGAGGTCAGTACAACATCTGTCTTATTTTGCCTACACAGTAGTGCACACCATTCTGCTACTTCAGGAATCTCTGGAGTATAACATAAACTGAGATTTAATGACTTGGAACCTGCTGTTTCAATGGATACTTTGACAAGCTGCTAGCCTGCTGCAGCTTATGCAAGACTTTTTTTTTTTTTTTTTAAATTGTTCACAGAGATTGGCTACGTTGGCAGCAGATTTTACATGCTAGTTTAACGTATTTTGCAAAGTGAAGGTTCCAAGAGGAAAAAAGGGTGAGATGTGCAGAACTAAGAAGGTCTTGAGTACCTGACAAGAAAGTAGTAATCTAGTTTATTTATTGTATTATTGTAGATATGGTGTGTTTCTGAATGTGAACTAGGATGTTAAAAAGCATAAAGGTCAGCTGAAATAGCAGTATTTATAACATATTTCTATTATCTTTGCTAGATGTATAGACACAGCCTTCCAAAACCATTGGATTTAATAGAAATCAGGCATCTTCATATCACTGATGACATGAACATTAGTTGTACATTTCTAACTACAGGTGGTCTAGAGAATATTGCAGACTTTATGATATCACTAAAACATTTTTCATCATTGGTGGCAAGCTTCAGGGTAAAACTAATGGCTACAACAATTTCTTGAAGTAAGAAACCCACCAGAGTTTAAGCTGTCCCATTAAAGTGTGTCTCAGTGTTTTAGTTAATGCTGCCTTCAGCTCCTCCTAGGCTTCACTGGTTGTCTGGGAGGCATTTCTCTTCCCACGACACTTATTAATGCTTTATGAGGACAAATGTGTGACATGCATCAGAAAGAACAATTGATTTTGTAACTGAAGTCATAAAGCACGTCCTATGCTTCAATGAGTTACAAAGAGCAGAAAATGAGAAGTTGCCATGAATGTCAGTACATCAGAGTCTGATCTTGTTTACGTAAGTCTAAGCACAGATACGCCCATCTGAACTATATGAAATTACTCTGATATTACCCTGCTTTTACTGAGATCCAGATGTCGTGGCTTTTTCTATCAGTGCATGGTGTCCTTGAGTAAGGGCATGCTTCTCTGTTAGTGTAGTTCAGCTAAATGCTGCAATAGCAGAGCGTAAAACATCAGTTTCACTGTTCGGTAAAAAAACAGCGCACAGGCTAGATGTAATTGAGGAAAATGCAGGACAGCCTTCCCTCTTTGCATTGCAGTTCTCCTTTCTATTCTCTTTGTATCATGCGAAAATCTGTGTATCCAACAGCCACAAAGTGTATGCCGTGGGTAGGAAATGTTGATGTTTGGACTGGAAGGAGATGTTGTACACTCTGACCAGGTCTCTGTAATGAATGGAAGAGCAGAACCTGACCGCTCACTTGACCAGCATCTGCCAGTCAGGCTGCATGTGATGCCTTATGCCACATTAGCACAGAGCTGTTTTGGGAATGACAGAAGTGTGGGTTTTCTCTGTCGGAATAGTGTTGTAACCAGTGATTCCTGGGTGGATAGCGTGGGAAGAGTAACTGGAGTAAACTGCCAGAGGAAATAAATGAAAAAAAGCACTTTATGTTACTGTGTTTTGGTAATTAGCTGTATTCTCAGAGTATGTTTTTAGGTTTAGTTTTAAAGAACTGATAGAGAAAGAAACTTGAACTTAAAGACTAATTGATAAATTAGTCTCTGCTTTCCTCAGGAACCAGCAAAATTGATGTGTCTCTCGCTACTTCTCCTATAGAATGTAACCGTAGCTCCAGATTGCTATAAACAAATTATTCAGTCCTGAACTAGGGGACTGCTTACTCTACCATTTCAGTTACTATTAAAGCTAGCGGGAAATACAATGCACACAGGAATTCTAAGTCTCAGGTTCCTTCAGAAATAGTGGCAGGATTTCAAGTTTCTTAAACATATTGGGTTTACTTTGTTCTATCTGTTCTGGAACATTCACATCAGTGAAAAGTTCTGCTTAAAAAGAGATCGTATGGTCTTTTTAGTAGAGAAAATGCTGGGTTTGGGGCTACAGTCATTGAATGTTAATGTAACAGTTAAAATGTAGACATTAAAGAAACATGGTCAAACCATTGTATCTGGCTTTATACATTCAACTAATTAGTCTATCAAATAAAAACTGATTGACTTTGTTTTTAGCGTATTTGTATTTTCCTAGTAATTTGCTAGTCAGGTACCTTCTCTTTGACTATAGTTCATTCAACAAACTTCAATACAAGTGGATTACTTCAGAAATAAAAAGACACATTCCCTCTCAGAGCACTTTTCTGCAGAAACAAAATGTTGGCTTCTATTCTGGAAAGCCTGTTACTGCCAAAACCATTCATGGATTTGGATTTCTCACCTGACCAAACTAAGTCCACCTGGAAAATGGAGCAGCATCTGCAGGTGTCTTTCACAGACTGTCTTTGGAAACTTGACTTAAAATTAGTCTCTCCATGCCTGATTTTCTTGGACAAAATCAACCTGCCAGAAATTACAAGCATAAAAGTTACAGTATGTTTTCTTTTTAAAGTGTAAAACTCAAGGCCAGATTAATTCTGCTCTTCTCAAATATACAGAAATGCCTATGTCTGGTTGAAAAAAACATTGGTGTTTTTTAAATCAAAACTTCCATATGCAACCACTATAATTTTAAAAGCTTTTCAATTTGTTGTCAAATAAAATTGGAAGGTTACATCAAATTTGATTCTGACATAAACAATTTTAAAGCTGACATCATCAGAGTACTGGGTAATATAATATTAATTTACTATCTAGTTTCTGCTCTGGACCCTTTCTTTGAGACATCCATATGCAGATAGACTTTGCTGCAAACAGGAGGATTTGAGAGAAGCTAGACTGAGATAAAGTGTATATGTGTTTCATTTTGCTATGTGATACTGCTTTATCAATGTGGTGAAAAAGCCCTTTTGGATTTCATCACTATTGTGACATTTTGTCACTAATATTTTTTTCAGAAACAGCAATATTAGCTGCATCTCCTTAGAAGTGTAAATAGAGACTCGTGGGGGATTGTCACAAGTTTCCTTCTGTGGTTAGATTGCTGGCTTTTTCATCAGTCATCCTGATTATAGAACCTCTTCCAGAATTAGTGCATGAAAGCTGTTTCACATATTTTTATGTGCTACTTCAGTGCAATCTCTGCAAGGCATATGACTAGGCATAATCAATACTGAATTTCATAATAATGTTTCCGTAGTCTCAAATTAAAAATGTGGTTTAACATTACTCTTAATTGAGCATAATATTGAACAGACATTATCATGCTTCAGTCGTGGATTCCTTCCCTTTGCACTGAGTCTACTGATCATATGCCTTTGAGGTGAATCTGTTCAGTTTGTAGATTTGTTAGAAAACTATTAATTTTATCTGGGGATTTCTGTCAGATCTGTGAGTTGAACCAACTCACCTCGTTGGCTGCGTGATCATTTTAATTGATCCAGTGCAAGAAAAACAGTGGGAGAGGAAGGCCTAGATTAGCGGTAATATGAAACTGTACACTAAGATTTTTTTAATTTTTTTTCTAGGTAACTGCGCAGTCCAGCATGGCTACTCATGCTGATTTGTCATTATTCCACTTTTAAAATCAAGATTGTCAACTTGCAGGTAATCTTCCTATTGAATATAAATGGAAAAAACCTTTGTCTTTGTCTTTTTGGGGGAATTTTTTGGTCACTCAGGCTCTAACAAAGGCGGCCAAGCATTCTATAAACAGTATTGCTAATGTCTGATTTATAATAGTGAGATGCAATTCTATAATTAATGTAAAAAAATATAACAGGGTTATAATATAATCATTTATGTTTGTATGTCTGATCAAATCTTTCTATTAATCTATTTCTGGGAATCTGGTAAGAAGCTGATGTGAGATTTTTAACACTGTTTATTATGACAAATAGTTGAAACTTCAAATGTGAACTGAGTTCCATTGTCACTTGTAATCTGTTCAGGAACCTGTAATGACAGTTTTAACACTTACTGATGGTTCTGATCTAGCTGAGCTAACACAGAATAGAACTATTATTAGAATGAATAATTGCTGTAGCAGAAAACATATGCTTGTTGAACTATTAACTATAGTATATTGGAACTTACTGCAAGTACCCAAATGAATGGTGACCACATTTTTCTTAAGATTTATGGAAGATCCAGTACTAATAATAACAAAGTATTATTCCAATATGCTTGGAATCCTGGGAAAATTAAATATTTTTCCTTATGTTCTACAATACTACATTTAAAAAAAAACTTTCAAGAATCTTTCAAATTATTTGAAAATGCATTTTAATAGTAGGTGCTATAACTGTTCTATTGATGCTGTGAACCAGAGATGTCCTAAAATAATCACTGTCATAAATCACTGTCACGTATCATGTGTAGGTTCTATTCTCTACCTTAATCTGTAAGCTCAAGACAAGTAATATCTATTTTAGTAAATATGTCCCTTTTTATTGTACTTTAAATTCCAGATACGTTTCAGCAAGGTTGATGCTGAGGAAATGCTTCTACCAGGTAATAAGGCAGATGAAGCCTTTATCCTGGGTGAAAAAAAAAAAAAAAAGGAGATTTGGACGCCTTTCTGGTTAATGTAATCTCTAAATTACCCTAGATCCAGAGAATCTATTCCTTTTTTCCTTATTCACACTTCAGTGGGTTCACTCATTTCAGTTAATTTTGGAATATAATTCCAAAGGACTGACTATTTGCAAGTTCTGCCTTGGTTTGATTGTAACCATAAAAGGTACCAGACATTGCAAAATCTAAAACAGTTTTTGTTTCATATGTTCTAAGACTGTAATTCTATCCTGGAAGCCCTTCTATGACCTTTTCCAAAATTTCAGCCCTTTTTTTTTTTGAAAGAAGTTAACAAATGTGGTAAGCCTCCAGATGCATAATGATTTGCCACTCCAACTGAATCCTTCTCTGCTAGGTTAACACGTCACTACTGCTTCCCAGTGCAGAGGTTTACAATACTGTATCACCTCCACGATGAAATCATGTAAGGAAAAAAAGATTTTCTGTCTATAGTCCACACACTTTGAGTTTCTCTTGCAGCCTCACTTTCTGGAGCTGTTCTGGGATAACCCAGCTTCCAAACGTCAAGCTCCATGGGAGTCTTATTATTCCATTTTGCTCCTTCTGGCAATCCAAACAATAAAATTACCTTCCAAATTAGACAGTTATAGAATCATCCTAGCAATCTCCTGGGGCTCCATATTAGCCCAAACATGCTGATGAATCTAAAATGTACTCTGGTATTTTTCCAAAGTTTTTGATTTTTCACTGACCTGGAAATTCCATGTGTGTGCTCAGATTTCTTGTAGTTTTTCTTTGACACAAAAACCATTGGCATTTTCAGACTGTTTCTTATAGGAAAATGCACTATGAATATTGTCCTTGATGTCCTTTCTGGCTGATCCTAGCTTGTTTCTTCTACAGATTGTCTATTTTTGTTGCAGCTGTGAAACATGCACTAAACCTGCTCATTCAGTGAACATGCCAGAAAATTGCATTTCTTTGTCAGGTTGTGTTGCTTCAATCTGTGTAGCACATATAAACCAATTTCCCTGCATCATTTTAACCATTGCCAAGTCAGGGCCATTATGATTTTTTGAGGCAGCTCATATTCAGGAATTGATTCACTTCCTCTTTCCATCTTTAAAAGAAGTCCTCTGCAAGCACCAGTGACTTTGGGGACAGGTGACTGCGTAGAATTTCTGCAGTGTAAGCAAGTGTTTTCTTCATTCTTTGTAGGATCTGCAAGACTGCACAATAGATTGATACCTGCTATGCCCTTATTAATCTCCATTCTATTACATAAAACTGCCATTGTTTTCCTAACAGATAGTATGATGGTGGCATTGGTTTGGGTAGCCTAATATTTGAGGAAAGGTTTTTCAGAGAGGCTGGATTGGAGATTTTTGCACTTGGAGTTGTAATTCCACTTTTTATGGCTTTCATAGAATCATTTAGGTTGTAAAAGACACTTAAGATCATCAAGTCCAACCGTTAGCCTAACAGTACCAAGTCCACCAAGACTTTGCAACACCTCTGCATTAGAACTGTGATTTGATCTTTACAGCTGGCTCATAGTACCTGGCTTACACACACTGTAAATGTGGGAGACCGCTCTTGAGTAGCTGAGTTCATATTAAGTAGAAGTGGATTTTCACTGTTTCGAAATAATTTGTGAAGAAGCTATACTCTTTGGTGGAGACATAAAATGTCAAATTTATGCCTCAGATGAATTATTAAATCTGTACTGCTGGCCACTGGAAACCTATAGTTTCAAGGGAAATAGGGAAAGTATGAATAAGCAAATAAACAAAAAACTTTTTTTTTTTAAAGAAATTATCACCCAAAATTGTTCTCCTTTCATTTTCCTACTCCCTACAAGAGACTACTGACTGCCACAAGTCAAGTTACTTCTGGTTTCTCCATCTGTTAAAAGACAAAAAAGCTTTTCTTTTGCAAACCAAGCGTATAACCAAGAATTAACTTTTTGCTTTTGTTTGTTTGTTTGCTTTTTTCCCCTTCTAGTCCAAAAAAACCTGAGGTTCATTTTTCTTAACTGAGCAAGCAAAGGTCTGAGTGTCTCAAAGACACTAGGGTTTGCAAATTAATAGGTGCACCTTTGTAAAAATCTTCATGCATGCATGGATGTATTTAGCATGATCCTGTCATTTAATTCAAGATTAGAACCCTTTTACAGAAAGACAGTCAGAGAATTATTTAAACAACTATTAAACTTTTCTAAGACCTTTGCTCTTTGTGGTAGTTTATGATGTTCTGATAAATACTGAAGTAGGAAAACATTCACTCATAGCTTGAGGGAGAAGAAAGTCAGAGATTCTTATGATTGAACAGATCAACAAAAGCGTGATAAGGTTGTTGATACATAGAACAAACCATTTAATCATCAATGATATTCTCTTTTTGAGGGACTAATTCTGATTTAAAAATTCCAAAGCCCTCAACTGCAACTACTGGGCCTTCACTGTATTGGTCATGTCTCTGTGTGCTAACCATAACCAGGAGTGCCCAGAGTGTGACTGCAATTCTAGTTGGCTCAGCAAAAATAATTGAGCTGATTGAAAATTACTGAAAATGGGCTAATTAGAAAATTTCAGTAGGACTTAAGGAAAAAAATTAATTTAAACATGTAATATTAAAATGTTCTTCGGATTATGGTCAGATTTAATCATAGGCTTACATGTGTTGAAAATCCAGGGCCTGGAAATCATATCATTCTTTAAAATACTAATCCTGTGTTTAGATGATATAATCTAAGAATGGTAACTTTCAAGAATGACAGATTCTCAGCCTTCTCTCCTAGTGATAAATAACATAACTGGAAAATGGGATACATATCCTTCAAAGGGTTTTAGGAATATTTCTAAAGATAAATATATAGCAAGTCATCTGGAACAAGGCAAAATTTCCACGGGAGTCTTTATTCTCTTCCTTTTGCAATAGATACTGTTTAATTTGCATCTTTCTTCTAATAGCTCAAGCTGTTAATTGATCAGAATGTAGCCTAGTATCATAGCACAGATCTTTTAT
The DNA here is from genome assembly GCF_047370975.1 of Nipponia nippon. Lineage (NCBI taxonomy): Eukaryota > Metazoa > Chordata > Aves > Pelecaniformes > Threskiornithidae > Nipponia > Nipponia nippon. The sequence goes on from NW_028262369.1 coordinate 42,659,177, forward strand.
AAGCGTATCCTCTCAGCCAAAATAGCTTTCTGTTACATGATATTGTTTACTATACATTCTGGAATACTGAATTTAACACAGACAAAAGAACAGGTAAAAGCAGCTACATATAGCCTTCCTATTTGAAATATATGTATGTTAATGAGTAATTCAGTTAATCACTATCAACCCTATAGGGTTTATTTAGCATTTTCCCATTTAGTACCACATAATCACCTGTACAAGTTATTGCAAAGTGTGAGAGAAGGCAATTTGTTCATTCCTTGTATCTCAAACAGAAGGAGCTGCTATGTTGCATCAACTTTTGGGAGTCAAGAAATCCATGACTAGCAAGGGCATTTCAAGTCACGTTTGCAAGTGGTTATTCCCTCTTGCTAAAGTGAGCAAAGGGGGAAAATAGCCTGTATGCTGTGATAGGAAGTGACTACAGCAGGTAAGAGCATAGGGTAGGGCTCTTGGATTCTAAGTTAGAGCAATTTCTGACTGGCCTGTGCATGCTTTTCATTTAGCTCTGGTATAACAGATATCTTGGGGTCCTACAACATCTGTCAGCACTATGCTCCACATTCACTTAGTCCCTTTTCCCCATGTTTCCTTAGTGTCAGCCCCAGTTACTGCTGGGAGGGTGAAAGAAAAGTCTGAGCAGTACAACAAAAAGAGATTACGTTGGAGGGTAAAAGAAATTTTGTTCACTCCCATTTCATAATGGTTTACACTGGAGTACTTACTGCACATTTCCAACTGTTTCTGATATACATGGGACGCTCTAGTCTTGTAAGCTTTTGTTACAGCAATTAAATCAACCTAGAAATAGTATGGCTCAGGCAAGTTCTCTTTGCATGATCTATAAAGTGTGTGAATAGCACGTCTATGAAGTTTAGAGTCTTTTTATTCGGTTACTATTATAAGCTAGTTCCTATTGATTTAATAACAGAAAGTGAATACTTGGTATTCACTTACAGTATTACAAAATGCTTTGCAAAAGTTACTAATTTACACTTCATTAGTTAAGTATTTTTAAAACATGGTCCAAAATATTTTCAGTTTCCATAGCACAATATTTGTACTAATGTAGTTAAGCATGAATGTAAACACCATGTTTGTTTTCAGCCTGTTCCTTGCTGCTGCAAGCATGCATTTGCTAATCATACATTTTTGGTTTAAATGAAGTCTGTAGGACTGCTTATTAAATGAGGAATATGTTTTAAGATCAATATTACAAGCAGTAACTGAAACATAAATAATGTGATCTAAGGCAGCTCCAACATAATTTTCATATCTAAGATGCAGAATTTAGCTGATACTACATGGATAGGCTTTCATTTTTTCCCCCAGTTCAGCTAGAATTGAGAGAATGGCCATGCTGGATGGGATCTGGAGACCATCAAGTGCAGTATCCAGTTCCCAGGAGATGCCAGCCACAGATGCTTTAGTAGAGCATTCAACATAATAATTAGGACAATCTGCTTGTTTTCCCCTAATGCCTAATAAGTAGCAATTGTCTTTAGCCTCAAAGCAACCAGTGTTTAGATCCAGTTTTCACATCCACCCTAAATCTTCTTTTCTTTGTCCACACTATCATAACTGAACATTCCTGTAAATCATATAAATTCTAATCCTTTTTGAATATTTGAATAGTACTGTTTAATGGCAATGCTTCTTAAAGTCTGTTTCTGTGTTGTACCTTTGATCAGTCTGAAATTAGCTTGCTGCCAGTTTTGAGTGTCGTCTTGTTCTTACCTTGTGAATGAAGAGAACAGAACTTTACTATACCTTCATTGTTTATAGTTCTTAGTGTCTCCTTTGTGATTTATCTTTTTCAAAATTAACATTCCCAGCATTTTTAGTATCCCACTCCTAGGTTACCCATTAAGTTGCTTCTTTTCTTTTCCTTTTTTTTTTTTTTGAGATCAAGTGACTAATAATGAATAAGTTTAATGACAATCACATTGCCAATTCTTAGACATCTATCTGAATTTGAAATGCTGGTTCCCCCAAAAGTCAGAGGGCTATATTGAATCGATAAATTAGACGCTCGGGATCCATTGTGCTAATAGGGGAGAGAATGATGATTTCTTTAATGGCACATAAATATATTCCCAGATTACTCTTTGCCCAGTTCCTTTTGATTTTTGGATTGCAGCCACATATTTTCCAAAGGACTTTTATTTAGGCATCTATGATGAAGCCCAGTTAAGTAGCAGGAATGTCATATCATGCTATAGGTTTTTGTAAGGAAGATAATAAATAACTTTCTTTTTTAACATAAATTTGTTGGAAACATGACTTAATTTTCTTCTTAAAAAAGAGAATTTTCTTTTTGCTTAAAGATTCCTGTGCAAATTTTACTGTAGGCTGTTTCTACTACATAGAGCATATTTAGAATCATAGAATCATTTAGGTCGAAAAAGACCTTTAAGATCATCAAGTCCAACCGTTAACCCAGCACTGCTAACTCCACCACTAAACCATGTCCCTAAGCACCACAGCTGCCCGTCTTTTAAATACCTCCAGGGATGGGGGCTCCACCACTTCCCTGGGCAGCCTGTTCCAGTGCCTGACTACCCTTTCGGTGAAGAAGTTTCTCCTCATATCCAACCTAAGCCTCCCCTGGTGCAACTTGAGGCCGTTTCCTCTTGTCCTATCGCTTGTTACTTGAGAGAAGAGACCGACCCCCACCTGGCTACAACCTCCTTTCAGGTAGTTGTAGAGAGCGATAAACATTTAAATAAAATGCTCTTTTCTTTATTACGTTATTTTAACTGAATGTTATTACAATTTATACAAAGTCACACACCTCTTTGAATTATGGAAACCCCTTGATTTCAACAGCAAGGTGTTATTTATTTATTTATACCCCTGTCATTGTTAAAATATCCTGGACTTTTTCATTTGCTCAGTTAATATACATCAATCATCCCTGCTAAAGAGCATAATTTCTTTCACACAAAAGATTCATTACAACTTAAAAATTAATTGCCCATGACCCAGAATGATACTGTGTCTCAGCTGGCATGATAAACACTATGGTTTACAAACCATATTTTCTTTTTTTAACCTTTGTAACATCAGCTGTTACTGATTAAGACAGGCTAGCACTGCCAACTGTCATATAGTGCAGTGCAACAGCAGAGGATTATCAGGAACATTGTTAGTCCCCAGCAATCAAACACACAAGCATATAAATTTACACCACTGTCTCTTAAAACACAGTTAATTTGTTCATGTTTTCCTGAAAGCAATTAACAGCAGGCAGGAGTTTTAATGAAATAAGGTGGTGATTCCCACAGGGACTATTTGTAATGAACATTACTGAGCAGCAACAGCTTCGAAGAGTTTACATTAAGACATGATTAATAACAAAGCTGTGAAGCTACACATTAGGTAAAATACAGACCCAAATTAAGGGATATTCCGAATTAAGTCATCATATTCATTGATATATTCCCTGCCTAAGTATATTTTTGGGGAGGGGGTTGGTTTATTTAGGGGGTGGTGGGACTTACCTCTCCTAATTTTTTTCCTGCAGGATCAACAGAATTCAGGTAACTTCTTGCAAAAATTTAATTTTCAACAGTGTAGTAGTCTAGTGAAGTGGGATTGTATTGAAACATTTAGAAATTTCAATTAGAGTGTCTATTTATGACTGTTACTTGGAGCTGTACAAATGAGCTCTTAAGGGAATTAATTAACTTTCTGTTAGGGTTAAACAGGACTGTTAAACATGCCAGTGGAAATGAAGTTTTGGGAGCTTGTTATAAAATCTGCCAAAAGTTTAATAATCAGATTCTTAATTTCTGCATGATTAGGTGTTGAATCAAACATGCTCATTTAAAAAAAAAAAGAAATGTAACTGATAATTATAGTTTTATCAAATACAGAATGTCTGATTTTAGTTTTGCTGTGTGTAACACTTTATTCCAAGTTTCTTTGAGTTAAATAAAACCCTTGAGATGACAGCTTAGGATTTTTCACTGTTTGGACATCTAGTATGCTTAGATTTCAAAGAGTAATATGTCATGTAAATTGTGTTATTTTGCACAAGCAAAACCAGCTGCACTGGCAGCTGTTGTAAAAGTGAGGTTCAAAAATCTTCAGGAGCACTTCAGGTGGAATAATTATCCAAAACATGAGAAGCATATTTAAGAAACTTATGCCAGAAAATGAGATTTTTAGAAGCACCTAAGTGATTTAGAAGCAAAAACCACCACAGGACATCAATGAGATTCATGCTTCTAAGTAATGTAAGTACTTAAGAAAATCTATGACATGATGAAATAAATGTCTGGATTTTTAAAAATGCAGTATCATTGTTCTACAAGACTCTTGGATGTTCTATAAGTTGTATTGTGATATAATTTCATAATTATTGGTATCACTGAACTCAAACTAGTATTTGACTTGGCTTGCTTTAAAATACTGATGCAATTAAAATTCTCTTACTTATGTTTCAGTAACCTCAGTCGCGAATGTCAGCCTTTTGAGTGAGGGTGCCTTGATGTTTTAGCAGAGTACTTGTGATGCTGTTCACAGCACAGTGTCTTTAATCTGATTCACTTACTCCCTGTGGCAAGTTTTGAAATCAGAAACAGTTGTGCTTATATCTCCTGACTGAGTAAACTAAATCTGCTGTTTTGATTGCATTGTCTCACTGCAGTCCTTTAAAAGTGTGACACTTTAAGCAAGAAATGTACTGCTTTCATTATGAAACCTGCCAAATCAACATAATCAAATAGTAATTAACATTTACATAAGGTGACTTTCCAAATCAGAATTCATTCTCTTATTTTGGATTCACAGTGTTTTCTTTATGGAATGCTTAAGCATCGCATCTACGCGAGGTAAATCAGTGTAACGATACTTGGAGTTCTTACTATCGAATGCATTACGCGTTCACTTGCTTTTAGGACAGGAGTTCTAACAGGGACCGTTATTCAATGCAGAGACCAAGCAAGGCAGCACAAATGAAAAATAAAAGTGAAATAGCATTTGTGCTCTGTTATAAAGACGAAGTAAATAATTTGGCCAGGATGCAATAATACATTGTACTAATGTATACAGAGTAATGTATGTACTAATTCATAATTAGTACAGTGTACTAATTGCCACTGATTTCTAGTGAAACGAACTTAAAGCTATGCATAGGTGTACATTTACTACACTGGTGCTTTTTCCACTGAATTTACCGACTGCTGTGCTTTCTATGCTACTTCAGACAATAAAAAAAAAAAAAGCTACATTTATAAAAAGTCATGTCATCATTTATCTTTATAAAACTTTATCGATACCGATACTGGACCTAAGATCTTGGTGATCTGATCTTTTCGTAGAAAGAAGGACATCATCTTTGTGTTGGTAGACAAGCCCCTAATTTTAGGTCATCTTGGGGGAAGACGGATGGTTCGCTCTACTAGGACAGGTTAGCTAAGGAAGGGGCCTGAATGAAATAGATGATTTAGTCTATTAATTAACCCTTTGGATTTAGAATTGTTTCAAATATCTATTCAAATGACTCATATGAAGCTTTTCTCTGCTTCCTTAAAGATCCTGTATTTTCTTCTCACGATGGTACTTACACACACTAGTCAAGTCCCTTCTCAAGCTTTTGAGAAGATAAATATACCAGTTTCTCTAAGGCACTTGTAAAAACATGATTCTTGTTGAGGCTACCTTGTTTCTAATGATCTCTGTTGTCTAATAATTGTTTTGCTAAACCAATTGTAAGGGAGATTTTGCTCCTTCCAAATAAATCCAGCTGAATAATTGCTCTTCTCTAGCCTTGAGTTAAGCATTAATTCTAAAGCTGTTTAATAGCTGCTATAAAAGCACTGTTACAAATTTTTATCATATCACTCAAGTTTTATGATGTAAACATTTGTACCTAATGGACAAGATTATAAATTGAGAAAATATATAGTGATTTTGTGAATAGAATAAAATATCGTAAATATGAAGGAAAACAGATTTTTTTTTTTTTTTAAATACAATGAATCTGAAAATTAATTCTACTTCAGTTTATGGCCTGGTGAATATAGCACAAAAGCAATTGACACTATCTCTTTCTGTGTCTATTCTATAGGTTACCTCTTTTAAGGAAATAATGAAAAATTGGTTTCCTGTATAAACAAGTACAGCAGTCATTTTGGTAGAAGACAAAGTATCGTAAGATAAACGTGTATCTGATGTGAAAGACTCAAGGGCTCCTTTGAGTTAGGTCTTGGCCACAGAACTCAAATAAGTAATACAGGACTCTGTCTGCATTTCCAAAGTGGTGTTAGGGTGCCACAGTCAACAAAACATTCATTCAAGCATCTTGCATGGATAGTACAATGCCAGTTACTGTTTCATTAAGCACAAGTCTCTGTAAGCATAAGGACTGTTCCAGCTGCAGAAATGCAATGATTTTAGATATTTCATTGCCATAAAATTAAACCAAACAAAAATCCCCACAACATTTCCATGTAGTTTGTTATATATGAGAAATAAACAACAGTTCTGGAGAGCCTGGGTTAAGCTGTGGACATTAATATTTCTAAATCTAGTAAGTAATTTAAAACAGCCGTTATAATGAACCAATGCCAATGTAATTAAGTATAAAGACTCTGCAAATCATACATTAATTCTTCTTTTTAATTTTCAGCATCACTATCAAAAAAACCTCTCAGCACATCTGTTGATACATTTTAAACTTGCTATTTATAAAATTTTGGAAAACTACTTGCCTCTGATTGCTCCATTTCCATTATATACATATTCAGATGTGTAATTATAGCAATTCAAAACCAGTCTGTATAGTGCAGTATTAAATACATGACAGGTTTTAATTAGAAATAGAAATACAGGTATTGCGGGTTTGTAAAATATCTTTTTTGTGTTACTGCTTTTTGGAGTCGTGATAAAAGCTGACTTTCAAAGTTATTTGATTTATACAGAAACCAATGTTTCTGGAAGAAATGTGGTAGCATTGTTCATAAGAATTGCAACCTACTGTAGGTGAACTTTTAATATCTGAAAATGAAAATGCAATAGTACATGTCAAAAACATTTGGGTATTGAAATGTTCTCCACTCATGCTCTTGGCATCTGGAAATTGCATTGGCATTTTTGTTTTCTTTTAAATTCTTCCAATTTTTTATCATAATTTATTTCAACAGTTCAAGTCGAAAAAAAATGTTTAAAAATTAAATTTATTTCTATTTTATAGGATTTAAAAAAGAATGATTGCTAGTTCTTCCAAATACTATAGATAAGTAAATGCATGTATAGATATTGAGTTTAAATAAAATCACATTGAAAATTGGAGGTATTGTTACTTTTTTCCTTCTGTTTTTTTTTTCTGCTTCAAACAGTAAACACTGATAACCAGTCCTTTTCATTTTCATTTTTCTGTGTACATAGCTTTTCTTTATTTTCTAAATTTTGGAGAAGAAAAACGCAAGTAACCAAAAGAGGGTAAAAAAGCTATGAAGCTTTAATACTGACATTTCAAAATCTGTAAATTTTGGTCTTGGTATTTTCTGCTCTTGCTGTTGAACCATTTATGTTCCCATGGTTGTGTGCATTGGTATGGCTCAGGCTCTTACACTCTTAAGCTTAGCCTTAGCTGAGGAAAAGGATCTAGTCTATTCCAGGGGAATTAAATTGCCAGTGCTGAATAGAAAGGGAGTTACTGTTTTCTATAGCCATTTGGGGGACTATCAGCAGAGAAACCCAGACTGAACATTTGAGGGTGATTTACCATGTGTAAGTATTTGAGACTGTTTGGGGAGGAATAGAAAAATTTGTTGAATCAAAACAAAAACATGCTTAAATTCCATTATAAAGGCATTGCTTATCAGAAAGAGCATAGGGTACTACTGTTTTATTGTATGGAAACAACAGTAAAATTTTTTACTTGTTTTGTGTCATTAAATTGATGAGAAAATACTCTTTACCAATTGGTATATTTTTCAGGCTCCCTGCACAGAAAACAATGTTTCTTATAAAGGAATATATACTCTCTGGATATCAAGTAAATATAACGTGCTTTGAAGATTTTCCAACAAGCATGGAAAATAAACAGCAAACTCTGAATTTCTGAATCAGGTTTGAAATGTGCATGTGCAGTTGCAGGAATTTTTGGAATACTTTTCACTTCAGCTTTTGAGAAGAGGCATTTTTTGAGGTAAGATTTGCCAAAAACAAACAAACAAAGAAACGTGATTCAAAATAGGTATACCTAGGTTTGGTTAGTTAACCTCCTACATGAGGAAAGAAATCTACAAATATGAACAGAACATTCTTTGCCATAGGGCTGGAGTTCACCAACCTTACCTTTATTTGCCTAAAAAGCAGGTATCTAGTCTAAGCCAGCACAGTACTCCTGGGAAAGGAGAGGTTGTTCATCCAAGGCAAACATAGGATACAAGAATCACCATCTTGAAGTGCATATTTTACTCAGTTAATTACAGAGGTAGCCAAGATGACTAGCCTTTAACAGATATCTAGCTTCTGGATGGCTCTTGACTCCCTCTCCAAATACTGAATATATTTTAAACAGGCCTATTTCTTTTGGTCAGAATTGCACTAGTGAAATCCGCCTTCCTAGCCTGAGGTCATATATATTCAGATAGATAGTTTTAAGACATTTGTATTACGTTTCAGAGACACAAAATCATTTTATAAAAGATGAGTGCATGTGTTTTCCGTGTAATAGATAATTATTAAATTACAATGCATTATTATAAAATAAGTAGTTTATGAATTGTGCATAGATGGTAACACAGCAGGAGAAACTGAATTTATGCCTATTACTTCATCTGCTTCTTTTAACTCTTTTTTTTTAATAATCCATGTCACTCCTTGATCTGTTTCTGTAGAATTATATTGAAATTATCTTTCAAATCATTCAGGCTTCTTTCCCAGAAATCTCAGCTGTTCACAGTCTTTTCTGAGGCCAGGTTCTCTTCAGTTCCTGGCCATCTATTGAAGGACTTGGCCAGAACTTCTCCACAGTTAGCCAATACAGATTTTTTTAGGGCATTGAATTGTTAAGCTAATCACTGACCTTAACAGCAAGTCTGAGCCTGACAAGGACTATTGTCAGCATCATTCACATTCTTTATCCAATATATCACCCTCAGAACTCTTATTAGAAAAATAGAAGTTTACATCTTCAAGGTACTATGTTCAGAATATTAAACTAATGAAGTGTAAATATTTGAACATGTGAATAAAATGTATTAGGCTTTGACTGGAAACTATTGAAGATGTTATTGACACTTCTTACTTTATATTAAAATTCCTGCTCATTGTAGATGGATGAATATACATACATTTATTGAGGATCTAGGCCAATATAGATAGAATAGATTTTCTAAAGTACATTTCTATTTTTTATTTCTATTGTCTATTCTCTACTTTTACATATTTCTATTTCTAGAGAGCTTTTTACTGAAGTGCTCTTGTATATTCAGTATTAGTTTTGTCCCAATTTTATATGCACCCCAATCTTTCTCCTGCGTCTGACCAGAGGGAATCCATGTTTCCTCTTGCCTTCTTAGTTGTTTTTTTGTTTGTCCACATCTCTCTCTGTTAAATTTCGTATGTTCTGCCTGTTGCTCTGTCTATTCATAAAGCTTTATAATTTTTTTCTGAAATTTTTTAGTCTGCTATAATATTTATTAGCTTAAGGAACAATCCTTGTTCTCTGTAAGTTGTTGTTAAGGTAGCTTTGATTTAGGTATTGATATTGTGACCTGTAATGTTCTGTAGTGTATTATCATAGAATCATTTAGGTTGGAAAGGACCTTTAAGATCATCACGTCCAACCCTTAACCTAGCACTGCCAAATCCACCACTAAACCATAGGGCTCTGGCCTATAGCGCTCTTTGAAAGCACTATAACTCAGGGTATCCTTGTATAGATTTTATTAAAGTTGAATAAATAAAAATAAGGTAAAGCAAGCATAGTATGAAAGGAAACTACTTTTGCTGCTTTTTGCCGAAGTGAGATTAAACAATACAGTTGCCAAATGAAAGAAGAGTATATCCATAAAGCAGTGAGTTAATGTTAATATTGCATTATAATCAGAGCATGATGTTCATCAAGGCACCAGATGAATACAATCAATTTTCAAACCTTTATGTGAAGGGGAAGATAACATTCCATTTACTTTTAAACAAAACTAAAGAATTCAAATGGAAGCCATGTTTCCAAATTATTACCTAATATCTGAAGGCACAGACAAATGGTCACGCTAATCCACCTCAACACCTCAGTGGTGGAAGCTGTCCATACACATGCTCTTAGCTCTCAGAAAATGGGGAAGGAAGCACACCTTAAGTTAAACTGATAATGTCAGTTTGAAGAGTGATTTTTAAGTTCATCCCAAGCCTCATAGCTTCATGCAGTCCATTCAGCATCAAGATCTCACAGGCTATTACAATACACACATACACCTATGATTCATGAAAAGGGAACTTTCTTATAATAAAACTGGCTCTTCTCATATGTAAAGAGACTACTCCAAAATATACCAGTTAGAATACTGAATCTTACTGAAAAAGATTAAAACCCATGTACTCAAGTCAGCAGCAATAGAATCATAGAATCATAGAATCGTTAAGGTTGGAAAAGACCCTTAAGATCATTGAGTCCAACCGTTAACCTAGCACTGCCAAATCCACCACTAAACCATGTCCCTAAGCACCACAGCTACCCGTCTTTTAAATACCTCCAGGGATGGAGACTCCACCACTTCCCTGGGCAGCCTGGTCCAGTGCCTGACTACCCTTTCGGTGAGTAAGTTTTTCCTCATATCCAACCTAAACCTCCCCTGGTGCAACTTGAGGCCGTTTCCTCTCGTCCTATCGCTTGTTACTGGGGAGAAGAGACCAACCCCCACCTCGCTCCAACCACCTTTCAGGTAGTTGGAGAGAGCAATAAGGCCTCCCCTCAGCCTCCTTTTCTCCAGACTAAGGTTAATCATTAGGCACAAATGATTGAGCTTGTTCCTGATAGTTCACAAATACCTGATCCCTTAAATATCTCAATGAATCATGGTTAAATAAACAGATTAAATCATAAAATATTTCATAAAATATTGGGGTTTTATTTGTTTTGGTTTGTTTCTCTCTCTCTAGTGGCCTCTATGTAATTCATCCGCTTGGAAATGAAGAACTGTTGTTGTGCTGTGTACGCTCAGAAAAATTATAGCAGAACAAAACTCTCCTAATGAAATATATCTGCTTCTGAAATTTTGGGTTCCAGTGTGACAAAGGAGTGCTTATTCCCTAAATAAACATCATCCCGTGCAGAGAGCTTTTTCCTTTGAACTTGTGTGGGATGACCAAAGCTTTGTTACAAGTCTCTCCAGAGAGGACTGACACTCAGGTTGCTGACAGAAGAACCCTGCAGATAGCTCGAGGGGATTTCTGCATCACTTCAGCTGCAGCTATGATCAGGTTTTTAAAGTTCTTCTTGAAGATGGGCTGTAACAGTTTGAAAGGCAAACAATTCTGGAAGCTTCTGTGGAAGGGGAGGGGGGGAAACCCAAACAAAAACCCCCAAAAGAAACTCCTAACAGCTAATAACTTGTCTAGAGGACAAAAGGTGAAGAATCACAATCAAGTGCTAAGTATACACTGAAAAAATTACCTGGAGGTTTGGTGAAAAATCCTGTAAGGTGAGTTTTTACATTAATTGCATGTGCTTTCTGAGATAGTACTGTCACTGCAGAAGGAAGAGCATAGCTTCAGCTATGCTTTCTGTTGAGAAATTTGGACAGAAAAAACAGAAAAAAGAAGGAATTTGGAAAACTATTTATAAAGATTGGTCAGCACTGTGTACAAATGACAGGTCCTGAGTTGTTAAGTGGTATTCCTTCATGCACAAAAGGTAGTTCAGTGGTCATCTCTTAAGAAATTTTAAATTCTTTTGAAATGCCTTCTGAAAATGCCAATCTAATTTCCCCCCCCCCCCCCTTTTTTTTTTACTTTTACATTTTATATAACTCTGTCAAATCCATTTTAAATTATCTTATTGTATGGTCTTACCCCAAACTCATCAAATATATGTTCACAGCTATTTTTTTGGAAATGACTTCCAAAATTTCTGTTCTCTCTCTGTCCCTCCCTCTCCTGGACTTGTTCGTGAATAATACAATAATGTCCTGTATTGGATAATTTATGTTGTCTGAGAGGCTTCATTGTACAATAATGGCTCAGATTATCCATAGGCCCCAGATTATCAATCACAGTACAAATGGCTGTGCTTGAGAAAAGTTATTACCAGCTAAACAAATGAGTTTTATCATCTAAAACTACTAAACTACTAGAGTACCCTTATGCGTGACTAGCCCCGAGTTCTGATTATTAACTTCAGTATTGGCTAGATGCATGCCAAGCTAAAATTAACCCCAATTTAAGGAGGAAATGCTTAAACCTAGGTCCTAATGTAATGTTAGTTTAGCTGTTGCTAATATAGTTGCGTGTCTGAGATTATGCAGGTTGATACTAGCTCCTTCTTACAGTCAGTTCTACTCTAGGAAATCCATGCTGTAATCTGAAGAACAGATACAGCTCTAGGCATTCCTGCTCTTTTCATGCCAAAATGATTCACAAATATACACCTTCCATGGAAAGGAAGGATTTTTCCTTTACAATCTAGTTCCCTTACAATCTAGTTGAAAATCAGGACATCTCTTACTGGGCAGTGTCCTGTTCAGCACACCCTAAGTGGGACTATTTTTTTGTTACCTGTCTGCAGGAACTGCAGAGTGTGGTTGATACTGAATCGGAGATGCTAGCTTTCCTCTGCTTTCAGTTGTGCCATGCAGAAGGTCTTCCCTGACTTTACACAGAAAGAAGATGAGCAGAACCTGCTGGGGCCACAAAGAGAAAGAGTTTGGGTGGAGAAATTTGGAGGAAAGAGATCAGGTGTCAGCAGAGAGGAAAGCCCAGCTGTGAGTAATAGGTGAGGAGGTGATGAACTGAGTGGCTAAGGAAATTTGAAACTGTGCAGAAACACAAAGAACAAGAAGAGAAAAGCAGTGATACAAAGCAGTTTTTTATAAGGAAATAGATCTGGGCCTATACCCACCATAAAATTTGATTTTCCTGAGCCCAGAACAGAACCAAAGAATCTCAGATTTCTTTATGTCTGTGCTTGTTAGCAAATTGCCGGGAAGGCCAGTGATTGACCTATGTAACTCTGGTTTTCATCTATGTTAGTGAAAGTACGAGAGATCATTCCGTAGTCATAAGAAACTGCAGTAGAAAACTGTGAGGGATTCAAAGATTTCAGCACTGCTTATTACTTATATCAGTGACTTAGATCAGGCCACACAATGGAATTTCTGTTTAGGTCGTCCCCATTCCCCCCCCACCCCCACCCCCCACCCCCAAAGTCTGAAAGCAATTTTGCTTGTAAATATTTTGGATATATATATCCTGGTGTCATCCGAGGCATTTTATAATCCTATAAACACTTCAGTTCCCAAGAAAGTACCATTCTGCTTTAAAACACTATGTCATTTTCTCATAAAGTGCCTGAACTTGTTATTCTGTGTAGTATGGTTTTGTCACAGTGTTACCAAGTTTCTCTTTTCAGAGAAGAGGAGGAAAACAAAATAAAACTTCTTCAGGGAGATAGGAGCCATCTGCCCCTGTTCCAAAGAACACCAAGGGGATTTTATCACTTTTCTTTTTTAACCAATGACAGATTGTGCTAAGTGAGGCACCCAGTAATTTAAGAAATGCCAGTGTTTCTGATTCATAAAGCTTTCTGAAAATTGACTGAGTTAATATCTGCTGGCCCATATTATTTTCAAAAACAAGTTCAATGGATCTTTCCAAAGCAAACCATATGGATGTTTTAGCTGATCAGATATGAATAAAAAATAAACATTTGGGCAGCACATTTTAAAGGCAGTATGCACAAATTAATATGGAGATAATTATTGCTAATTACTAGAGCTGCTCAAGAATGGAATTTTATGTTTTGGAAGAAAATCTGTTTTTTCCACAGTTTTCCAAAACTGAATAACAACAACACATTTTACAAACGAAATAAAACCCAGAATTGCTCAAAATCTTTCAGCTCAATACACAAAAAGAATTCTACTTTGTTTTGTACTTTTTTGATTTTCCAATTATATTGATTTTTATATTCAATATGATATCCATATTTATAAATATATCTATTTTCAATATAATATTATTTTTACATTTGGTATTATATTTATACTGAAAATTACTTTTTCCATGTTGGAGAAGTTAGCGTAGGTGGCTTAGAGCTTTGGGTAAGGATTTTTCCATGCTTCTTCCCCAGTTCCTTTTTTGAAAATGAAGCATTGCTGCAATTAACATATCCTACCAAACTTTTTCCTTTTGTCAAAATAGCATAGCCCATTTAAAAGATATTCCATCATAAAACTCCCACAAACCCCTGGAATTTGCTGATAAGTTTAACTTCTTTTTTTCTATCTAACCTGGACCTGTTAGCAGATACTTATTTTACAGTGCATAGGAACTGCTTTTCATGATCAGCTGTACTGTATTAGTCTCGGTTTCTTTCCTATATTTAAAGGATTGGTATTCAAATACATATACTAAGGAAGACTGGATGAAATAAAAATTGTTGTCCATTTTGTATGTATCCATGTATCATAGTATATATATTCTGGAAATGAAATATCATCTCTCTTGAAGTCATGAAGAATTTTGCCATTATCTTTAATGGTACAAAGCTTTCACCCTTGGGATGTTGTTTTAGATTTCGCTGATGTGCAGAAATCTTTATTGTTGCCTCATTTAGCTCGGTTATTATCAGTGGGAACCGTATGCACAAGCTGGTCAAAGTTTTAATATTGCAGAGCAAATACCCTAGTAAGTTTGCTTTGCTGTAGGTTCTACTTCAATGATAGTTGGTTCGAAAATAGGTTTTCTTTAAAGTATTCAACAAAAATTTAGGAAAATTAAAAAAAAAATTTCTAATATTCTATTGCAGTCCATTGCCCCCTGGTAAAGCTTTTTAATTTTTTTATTTCGCTAAAGCAAATTAAACATTGACTTTGCTGCATCAGAGAATTTCAGGAAGGAACAGGAATGGAATTTGAATCACAATGCAGACAATACATTTTTCAAGTGTTATGTGCTATATATATGTGCAAATTAATTATGAGCAGAAAATTTTAACTCAAATTAAGTTCATATTTTCAAAATATAAGGTCTGTTTTCAAACACTTACCCAACCATTAATCAAACAGGCCAACATACATGTACTTGTTTGCAAAAGGACTACAGACGAAGTATATTTCAGTATTTGAACCATGTAAAATTGGGGCAGTCAATGGTGTGTTTTAGGTAGTTTTTTGATACAAATCTCTGTGAATTTTGTATTGCTGCAGTGTTTCCATTGCCTAGTTCTCAGGGCATCTCCCTTACCAAACTATAGTCCTAAGTGTTCCTGGTCAGAGCTATGCTAAACAATCTGAAAGTGATTTCAGCTGTTGGCTTACGAACCATGACTTAAAAGTAGCAGAAGTAAAGCACGGTAATAGCGCAAAATAAATAATAAGAAGAAGCACAAGCAAAAGTGTGTGCAGAAAACATTCTGCATAAGAATTAAGCAGAAAGGCAGACATGAATGAAGAATGAGGTCTGAACCAACCGACTTTTCAAAAGAATCATCCTAGAAAAACGTTGTCTAGAAAGACATGAAAGGCAGAGCTGTTCTTCTGGGTCATGGATGGCATGGGAACATTCGAGCCATCACTTAGAAATTTGCTCCAATTAAGTCATTGCAACTATAGTCCTGTATGCTAAAAGCATTTACTGCTGGGTGAAGCGTCCTGCTGCTAATAGTCTTTATAATGTCAGTGGCTCTATAGTAGTTGGGCTATTATACATTTCTCCTCAGTCAAGATGCATTTTCAATGTTTCAAACTGGGTTAATAAGCCATCATCCTCCCATATAGTTTGTTACTGATCAGTATATTCTAACAGCAAAGGCTAAGTCCGGTTGGCCCCAAAGTACTATGGAAGATCCAAATGCAACAGACAAGCTCTGTGAACATAAGCAAATAAAAATATTTTGCTCTTAGGAAGTGCTTTATATCTGTTGATCCCACAGTTTGTACCTAAATGCGCTCATCTCCATCTTGCAGTTGGGTATTTTGGAGAATAAAAGGACAAAGTAATTTGCTCAGCATCACATGGCACAGCCAGGGGAAACTTTCTGGTTTTCTGACTTAAAGCTGAGACCCTACATCACTAAAGTATGCTCTTTTCTGTCTGGTTAAACCCATCATAATTAGGTCCATAAAAGGAATGAATAATGAATAAAGAGTTCAGCTGATAAAAGAGGAAGCCAAAATTTCATACCAAATATGATGGAAATTGTGGTGTTTTCATACCTTTTCTCCTGTGTTCTTGTTGCTTATGTCTGTCCTTCCCATATGTGGCTATAAAGAGAAAAGAAATAACTTTAACCTTTCCTGTTAGAAGGATAATTGTTTCAGTGGTATCCATGAACGATGTGTTGTGAAAAGACATACCACAACACGGTATTTTCCTCCTAGGTTTCTAGAGTCCTAGATCATAGAGATGTCAAGTCATTATACATTTAAATTAGATTATTTTCTGGAGTTCTGTAATGAAGTATTAATTTTGAATAAGTAGATATTTCTGTCATTATTTGTAAGTATAAATATAGTTTCATTTAATCTTTTTAAACAGTATTTTAAAAAGTACAATTTTTAGTCTATCTGCAGTCCACATAACACACACACACAAAAAAAACCCTTACTCTGCCTCTTGGACTTGATACCTGTACCTTTTTTTTTCCACTTACTTCACTTTAAAAATTCAGAATTAATTAAAAAAAATTAGAATTTTTAATGAATTAGAAGCATTAGGCTGATGGGGTTTGCTGTGTGTCTAAGGCAATCCTCTACTTCCACAGATATAGCATCATATAATCCTGTTATAAATTTTAAAGGGAGCAAAGCCTTTTCCCCTTAATTAATCCTATGGGAATGCACTTCTAGAACTCCCATGTTAAAACATCTTCCAGTTTTCCAGGCTAAATTTATTCTACTTAATAAACATTTGTTATTATTCCCACTTTCTTTTTTTAGCTCACATAGCTGTCTTCCTCCTACATGTTGAGCCTTCCAGCAGACACCCAGGATTCTTTTGTTCTTCCTTTGCTAGTCTCTCTTTGAGCAAGCTCTCTGTGCTCTTCACCTATAACACACACTTTATTTCTGATAATGCCAGCAGCCTTCCACTTCACTTCTTTCAGTACAAGTTCAAATTGAACATGGTCGAACATAATAGCTGTAGTACACTTAATCACTGCACTTATTCAAGATGTTGCAGGTATGTTTGCTTTCCCTGACAATTCCAGTCATTCTGTAATTCCAGCTAGAAAACATCTTTTCAGTCTTCACTAGTTTTAATACTAGTCAGGGAACTTCTTATTGGAATATTTGTCTGCAGAAGTGAAAAGTAATTGGAGTTCCTTAAGACTGTTTTGAGATACTTGCTTACAAATATATTTGAAAACAAGTGAAAGGCACAGCTGCATCTTAAACACATGCAAGGCTAGGTTTCCAGTATTGAAGTTCATTGTTTCAGTGGAAGATTCCTAAAAATTCCACTACCAGAGTTCAAGTTAGAAAACAAGCAATCATATTCTAAGTGAAAGCTCAGGTGGAAGTGAAAGCCAAGCAAAATCCTTTCCTTTTCATGCATCATCACCATCCATAAATATTCTGTAAGCTCAGTTAGACCCTAAGCTCTGCCTGTAGAAATTAATTCTGCAGTGAGGTGGCATAACTATAATTAAGGACAGAAATGACTCTGCAATTTGTAATCCAGTTCAGGTCCTCAGTGGGTATAAATCATCAGACATTACCAATTTCAGTGAAGCTGTTCTTATTTATTCTTAGTGTCTGCCACGCAGTTCATAAGCCTGCCAATACTCGTTGAGAGAAAACTTAGCTCACTTTCTCATAGGCTCTTAAGGCTAATGCAATTAAAAAAAGTATTGTTTTGCCATTCAAGTAAAGAGGTGAGACTTGGAATACAAAGGAGAGTGGAAGAGCTGAGTAGGATGGTGACATTTGAACAAGAGCAGTTGTTCTAGTGGTTCTGTATTTGTAAATTATGATGTATTATGACCTAAAGTAGATGGCTAAAGTTATGGTTGTAGCATGAATTCTGCACTGCTGTTGTCAGAGTAATTATTTATCTGCCAACAAGATGCTGTAACATAGGATATTAACCACAGTTACTGTCTGGAATAGCCGTCATTTGTATTCTTCAGTTTTGTGTATTTTGTGTAACCACTAATTCTGTTGTCCTTCCGCTTAGCTGAATTTTTGTCTTATTGGTTTGGCACAGCTGCATTTCACAGAGTACAGGCAATCTTGCACTTTAGATATGCTATATATTTGGAAGAGTATATGCTGCAAAGAGATTATCCCATGAAAACAGATATATGACTCTATAGAACAAATTCAAAGATGAGAGTTGTTGGATGATAGCAGTTTGTACAACCTGCATTATAAAAGCACAGCCAGAGCCACTGTATTTGATAGAGCCACTGTATTTGATACCAAGGCACGCTTTCTTCCCTGTGACCGTGTCTCCCTCCTTAGGTTTCCATTCAGTTGACAAAGGGTCCCTCGCGCCCAGGCTGCCTCCTTTCTTCCACGTCACTGTGAGCCTGAATCCTTTGTTCCTGGGTGGCAGCAGGAAGCATCTGTAAAATCCAGAGGTTTTTTTTTTTCTGTAGCCTGTGTTCCTTAAGTGGACACTCAGAGTAGATGCTCTGCTTGCCCTGGCCTTTGTGTGATTCTGCTGAATCTTTTGCATGGGTCTAGTATACTCAAAACATTTTAGGGTACAATATTTTTTCCCAGATTATAACATCCTTTGTCAAACAATGAAGAACAAAGCTTAGTCTCAGTTTGATTTTCTTTCTTAGGATTCTTAGTAATATTATGAGTAAAAAGATCTATTAAGGAAAAATATTCCAGTGATCTGTGGGAAAGAGCTAAATCAGAGTCTGACCTTAAGCACGCTGTAACAAAAGAACAGGCTATAAAGCTAAGCAAATGCAGGCTGGGAATGACTGCAGTCTCTGATACCTGTGCGTGAAAGGATGATTGATCTTCTGCTGTCAAAAGAGAATACATTGGGAAGGCCTGTATAAAAAAGCCAATGGCAGCAAGAAGCAGCAACACAAGCAAAGCTGCAATAGCTGCTCAATCCGTAACAATGTTGCATATTTAAGGTAATTGCCTGACTTGGAAGAGTGGGATTATATCTCAGAAACAAAGCAAGATCTAACCATGGGGAAAGGAAGCCCATCTGAAATGTAGGATGAGATGTGTTTGGGGAGAGTGCTGAGAAAAAAAGGCAGAAAAATCAAAGACATGCAATAGGTGTGCAGCCTGCAGGTTTTGCACCCAGCAGAATGGAATAAATGATTAATGGCTTGAAGGTGGTTAGATAGCAAGGACAGGCAGCAGGAACATGAGAGGGAGGACCTCTCCACTGGAAAAACAATGAAAGAGAGCTCTTGAGAGGAGTCTTTCAGGTATTTTCCTAGAGACTCACCTTTTCTCTGAAATGAGGTGCATTGTTGCTGCTGTAGGCTTCAGTAGACGTAGAATGAAAATCTGCCCTCCGTTCATTATGAAAAAAGTGGGAGTTTACCCTATAAAGATATAAAATGCTGGCAATTAATGTATTGTCATGTGGGATGAAAAGGTTTGTGGGCAAGTGTAAGACCTGAACCTTAATTTGGATTTAAATGGAATTTATGTATCTATTTTTAGAATCTTATTTCCTGAGTTCAAACTTATTTTTAATTGCAGAAAAAATTTAAAACCTTGAATCAAAACTGATAGTCTGATGAAAATGTAAAATTACTTTTTCCTCCATGTATGGGGAAGTCTGGAAAGAAAAAGGATTGGAGAAAATTTGAAAACAATGCAAAGGTATCTGCAGCAGTAAAAAATTACTGAAATCAGAGAATAAACAATCACAAAGTATGAAAACAAGCATTTGCACATTGCTTTTGCTTTTTAGATAAAGTAATGATATGTTTAGGATTATAGGTCTTGAAATAGATAAATACAAACCAGCTTTCACGAGGTCAAACAGCATCCAAACCAACACATTCTTAGCACAGAATCTTCCAAAAACTACACTGCATGAGAATGCTTCTTTAAAAGACACAGTAAGCTCCATACATTTCCTTGAAATATGCTCTAGCAATGAAAAATCATATATAAATTATGTATGTAATTACATTTTTTATCTAGGCATCATAATTTAGCAAATGAGGCTTAGAAATATGATCAGAAGGGGAAAACAAGAAAGTCAAAGTTCAAGTCATAATCATTTTTTCAGTTCTCTGTTAACATTAGTGTTTGCTTTTCCCTCACTTAGCTCTTTTGTGTTTATTCAGTTTATTCTTGGGAATTTGATATCATTGCTGATAGTCATGAAAACTTGTTTCTTGCTGTTCTAAAACATAACTGAATCTTTTCGTTTTGTTTTAAATATAGCTTGCTTTATTTTTAGAGGATTCACAGTCTTAAAGTGTAAGTAAATCTCTGCACTGAAAAAATCAGATCGCGTTTACTTGACACATTTATGCAATATTAAAAAAACAGCCTCAATCTGAAATACTTTGAAATTAAAGCTTGTACATGCACACACATCAGTTACACTAGATTGCAAGATCTGAGCTTCATGTGGTCTTAATGCCTAACAACTATTCCTGAGCCTCAGTAATTACGACTATGCACTATGCATGGAAAACAGGTTCTTACATGTGTGTTAAAGGAATAGAAAGGCATCTGTAGAACAGTGCCTCAGAACAGTAATTGAGATATTTGCTAGTAAAATTTTTTCTTCCCAAGGGCTATTGCAAGACTCAGGTGGGCTTCTAGTTTTCATCAAGTCCAAGGAAATGAGTTGATCACTTCCTGGAAAGGTTCATCGAACAAGTCATTAAAACTTCCTTTCCCCCTGAGGGGGAAAACCAAACATAAATAATTTCCCCTGTTAAATATTTTTCCCTTAGCATTCAAATCCCTTCAAATTGCTGGAGAGTAAAAGCTCTGTTTTATTTCACAGGAAAGGTATGATATGGACAGCTGCAGTGTTAAGATTTTGTGAGAACCATAAGACTAATTTTAGAGGAGATCAAATGGGTTCCTAATTAACCATTCTGAAATTTACTAAGGGCTCTGGCCTATAGCGCTCTTTGAAAGCACTATAACTCAGGGTATCCTTGTATAGATTTTATTAAAGTTGAATAAATAAAAATAAGGTAAAGCAAGCATAGTATGAAAGGAAACTACTTTTGCTGCTTTTTGCCGAAGTGAGATTAAACAATACAGTTGCCAAA
This sequence comes from Nipponia nippon, assembly GCF_047370975.1. NCBI lineage: Eukaryota > Metazoa > Chordata > Aves > Pelecaniformes > Threskiornithidae > Nipponia > Nipponia nippon. Next base: position 42,680,592 of record NW_028262369.1, read on the forward strand.
TGAAAGAAGAGTATATCCATAAAGCAGTGAGTTAATGTTAATATTGCATTATAATCAGAGCATGATGTTCATCAAGGCACCAGATGAATACAATCAATTTTCAAACTTTTATGTGAAGGGGAAGATAACATTCCATTTACTTTTAAACAAAACTAAAGAATTCAAATGGAAGCCATGTTTCCAAATTATTACCTAATATCTGAAGGCACAGACAAATGGTCACGCTAATCCACCTCAACACCTCAGTGGTGGAAGCTGTCCATACACATGCTCTTAGCTCTCAGAAAATGGGGAAGGAAGCACACCTTAAGTTAAACTGATAATGTCAGTTTGAAGAGTGATTTTTAAGTTCATCCCAAGCCTCATAGCTTCATGCAGTCCATTCAGCATCAAGATCTCACAGGCTATTACAATACACACATACACCTATGATTCATGAAAAGGGAACTTTCTTATAATAAAACTGGCTCTTCTCATATGTAAAGAGACTACTCCAAAATATACCAGTTAGAATACTGAATCTTACTGAAAAAGATTAAAACCCATGTACTCAAGTCAGCAGCAATAGAATCATAGAATCGTTAAGGTTGGAAAAGACCCTTAAGATCATCACGTCCAACCCTTAACCTAGCACTGCCAAGTCCACCACTAAACCATGTCCTCAAGCACCACGTCTACCCGTCTTTTAAATACCTCCAGGGATGGAGACTCAACCGCTTCCCTGGGCAGCCTCTTCCAATGCCTGACTACCCTTTCGGTGAGGAAGTTTTTCCTCATATCCAACCTAAACCTCCCCTGGTGCAGCTTGAGGCCATTTCCTCTTGTCCTATCGCTTGTTACTAGGGAGAAGAGACCAACCCCCACCTCGCTCCAACCTCCTTTCAGGTAGTTGGAGAGAGCAATAAGTCTCCCCTCAGACTCCTCTTCTCCAGGCTAAACAGCCCCAGCTCCCTCAGCCGCTCCTCATAACACTTGTGCTCTAGACCCTTCACCAGCTTCGTTGCCCTTCTCTGGACACACTCCAGCCCCTCGATGTCCTTCTTGTAGTGAGGGGCCCAAAACTGAACACAGTACTTGAGGTGCGACCTCACCAGTGCCGAGTACAGGGGCACTATCACCTCCCTGGTCCTGCTGGCCACACTACTCCTGATACATATAAAAATCATACAATTATCATATAAATAATCATATAAAAATATACGATCCTACTGGAGAAATCTGTCAAACAGTAGCACACCCAAATATGGAAGAACATGTATGTTATTGCACTTTCATACCAAATCTGATGCAAATTGTGGTGTTTTCATACCATTTTTCCTGCGTTCTTCCTTATGTCTGTCCTTCCCATATGTGGCTATAATGAGAAAAGAAATAACTTAAATCTTTGCTGTTAGAAGATGTAGAATAGTAAGTTTTAGGGGAATGATTAGTCACAAAGATGGCTATGATAAAGGAAAATATGATACAAGAATGGATAGAGTTAAGACATTTCCAGGAATGTGGGTGCTTTTTATAAAAGCTCAACATTAAGCATGAAGAGCTTGAGGATAACATTGGCACAAGAACAAATGGCTATTACCTGGCCACAAATAACTTTAGCCTGCAGAAGAAAAAACGTAATGCGTGACAGGGATTTATGGCAGAAGAATATCCTTGGACCTTGCTGGAAAAGTAATCAAAAGCTTGATGTTTCCAGGGTTTTTGACTTTTATTCTTTCCACGATAGGTGTTAAACCTAGAGAGCAGAAGCACTGGTTTCTTAGTGAAGTTTTGTTTGCTGAAAGAACTTGTTTGCCTAGTTGTTATCTTAACTTTTAACAAACGTTGAACAAACTGAATGGGGAACGCTGCTTGGTCTTCAATAATTTAACTCAATCACACCAAAATAAGGCAAAGTTTATGCTGACATCATCTTACAAAAAATCTACTTTATCATTTTTTTCAAAATGGCTGTGTTCCCCGAAATTCCCACCTGATCAGAAGGGAAAGAGCAGTGCCGACTTCTGAGCCCAAGTCAGAAGGTTAGCCTTCATTTCTCATACAAATGCAAGTGCTAAGCTATGCCAAGACCTAGTACAAAGCCAGCTGGCACCAGACACTTCTTGACCTGCAGACCTGAGCTGGGAACTAAGGAGCCAGTTCCAGAAAAAAGCAAAGTACTTGATTTTAAAGGAACTTTATTGAAAATTAATCACAAACCAAATGGTGCACTATAAATATTTCATGAAAGATATACATAAGTAGTATAATTTTATGTTCCATTAGGAAAGAAAAGATACTTACTGCTGAAATCCTAATAAACCTTACGATGCGAAGAAATACTAAAACGTGGCACAGCCTATTAGGGATAAATTATCCTTGTGCTTTAGATGTTTGATTCAGAGGGAATGCATGCCTTTGTGTATCTTTTCTGAAGGTAGGTCCTTCAGCAAAAATGTGAGTATTCCTGTTATTTATTACGTAGTTACTAGCATAAAGCTGTCATTTTACAAATATATGTTAAGCGGATGCACTTAATTTACCGTCCTGGAGAGGAATCTACTCTTTAGCCTTGTTTATATTCTATGGCTACATAAAACAGTCTGATCGTGTCTTGTCACTGGTTCTAGCTGCATCATTTCTTAAATATCACCATTTTGCTTGATTCTTCTGTGTTTGACTTTTCTTTTTGACCTGACTAAAGCAGAAAACCTTAGTTTATGAAGCACTCTGAAAAAAATCTGCATTCTTCCTTTCTGTTTCCTACTAACCCTCTACAGTAGGAGAAGTCTTATTCTCCTCTTACAGCAAGGTACATAAGGCAGTTTTGCTCTGTCACTGGGGTTCCTAGTTGCTGCTGAAAGTCTGTACACTCAATCCTGTTCTTATCAGCTAGCTCTGGGATAGTCTGGCCATATTTTTCTTTCTAGCAAATCAACCTGCATATTTATCACTAACAATGATACCACTAATAATGAAATCATGATGCCTTATTTTTTGAACCTTTCTTTGTTGGAGAAAATATAAAGAATGCTTGAAAGTTTGAAAGTCATGCTATTAGTCATAAATATATTATTGGCACTATTTTATTGGCTAAAAAAAATAAAGATATTTTGAAAATATGGCAAACTTTCCTTGGAGAGATGAAAGCTGATATCAAGTGGCAAATTTTTAATTGCAAAATTGTAGCAAAAGCCCATAGAATACATTAACTAAAACACTTGTGAATAAAATTCCTTGGGTTTTTTTTGAGAAAAGAACATTTTCAACACAATTTCAGAATTCCAAAATAAAAATGCAGTTTTGGGTAGTGATAGTGAATGAACAAGACTTTTAAGGTAATGGACAACTGGTGCAAGATAGCTTTTCTGGTAATTTTCACATTTTAAGATAGCAATTTTAAAAAATGTGGACTCTCACAAAAACAATTTTCAGTCTTAACGTACCTGCTGTCTGGAAGAATTAAAAGAAATCATACTAAATCTAACCATTTCCATTATAATTTCCTTCTGCTTCAGAATCTGACTTTGTTTAGTCACGGAAGTTTTTTTAACTGACATTATTTAGTATTCAGGGTTGACTGCAGTGAACAGTTTTCCTTGAATCTATCTTCCCTCTGTGTGAAAAGGCTCATAATACTGTTCAGTCCCCTTGAACGAAAATGCTTATTGACAACTCTTTGAAAGAAATGAAAACTATGAGATATGAGGTTTTAAAATTTCCAGTAGCTGTCTAGAACAGGCTTTCTGGTGTTTAGATGATGGGCAGGAATTGTTTCCAGAATAGTACAACAATGGGATAGGTACACTTAAAGAACAGCTGTTGCAGGAGGAAACACAAGAATTTATCTAGGCAGTGGCTCAAGTAGATAAATTGTGCAAAAAATTTTATATATCTATAGTGGTGTTTGAACTTGATATTTCATATGTTCTGTAGATAGAATACCGTATCATAAGTGGACTAGAAAATCAATACGAACAAGGCGTTTTCTTAAATCTCCCACCAAAAGTATCGGGGCTGTTCTCCATGCATGTGACCAGATAGAGAAAGACTGGGAGAAACTGGTCAACAAAATACCTTTGTATTCCAGCCAGTCTATTCTGGCCAGCATTAACCCAGGCTACTGCTGCACTTGAACATCAAATAGTTGTTCTTCTTATGTCTGCATATCACCTGCTTCTTAGAAATGATACTCTGAAAATTAACCAACCAAAGCTCTGGAGAAAGACGAGAAGGTAACTGGAGAAAACAACTGGCAGCATGTTTTGGGGAGAAATCTGTCAAACAGTACCACAGCCAGATAGAGAGGAACATGTAAGGTATTACACAGGTGATGAGTGTTGACTACAGGTGTCCTAAAAGCACAGTGTTATGGTGATGATGTGGGACTTGTTTGTTAGCATTCTTTGGTCATACTATAGTATGAAAATGATATAAAAAATCCTATTATAAAAATGAAGGAATCAGAGAATTATGCAGATAAGAAAGACTATGTGTTCATCTTGCGCACCACCGTGCCAACATAGGGTTGCTCCCTCTTACGCACCTGTCTGTGTTCTTTCTTATCTAAATAGTTATGCAGCAGTCATCTGAGTTTCCCATATTGCTTAGGAGGAATCCATTCTATTCTAAGAAGGGTAAAAAGTATTCTGGCTCTTGTCATGGTCTCTGTTTTGATAAGTCACTTATATTGATCTCACTGTCATAGCAAGTACTTCCTCACATTCTTCTGAATTCTATTTTTCTCTTTGGTTCATGAATCATAGGTGTATGTGTGTATTGTAATAGCCTGTGAGATCTTGGTGCTGAATGGACTGCATGAAGCTACGAGGCTTGGGATGAATTTAAAAATCACTCTTCAAAGTTTATTAGAACGTTCAGCTGCTGTTTTTATTGCACAGGAAAGACAGCAAGGCAGACAGATATCTGCATTGCTCTTTCTATTTAATGCTGTAGATGACTATATAACATAAACTCATTTAAAATTGTCTTTACCCTTTTGTAAAGCTATGTGGGTGGTCACTCAGGTTTTAATAGATAGGTACTTACCACTATTAATAAAATGCCAATAATGACATCTGGCATGAATAGATTTCTTAATTGAAATTTTCATCTCAACCCCACTATAGTTAATAGTAGTTGAAGGACTCTCTACTCACTCATTTATGTGACAAATAAGAGATTGTAGGAACATAGTTTTAAGATTCCTGTCTTTGCAAACTGTAGCTTCAGTTTCTAAGATGTAAAAGCTCTATTAAAATGATGTAAAACGGGATGCTTATCAAAGATCCAGATGAATTGCTGAGCCAAAATGCATTAAAACCTAAAGTCTATCCTTCATTATGTGTCTCTAAAGCAGAAAATAATTTTAATGTAACACATGGGAGAGAAAGGTAAACTTGTTTTCAAAATGCACAGGCTTTATTATGAACCTGTAGAACAATTGCTAGACTAGTGTTCTTATTTGAAAAGAAAAGACAATTACAAAATTGGTTCCCAATAAAGTAGGATCATACATTTTTATTGCCGCTGACTTGACTACATGGGTTTTAATCTTTTTCACTAAGATTCAATATTCTAACTGGTATATTCTGAAGTAGTCTCTACATATGGGAAGAGGCAGTTTTATGATAAGAAAGTTCTCTTTTCATAGTATGAAATAAAGTAGCATTGGGGTTTATGGTGTATTACAATAATCTCCCTCTTGTGTTTCAATATTTTTGAAGCATTTGGATTAAAGAAAGTACAATCAAGAAGAGAATGTTTAATCCAAAAGAAAAGTGTGAGATGCAAAGAAAGGTCAAATGAAATTGCTTACCAGTTACTTGTTGTTTAATGCAGCAGAATATCTGAGATTTAAGAGAAAATCTTCAAAGATCTACAGGCTTCTGCACTTTCCTGAAGAGAGAGGAGCAAATTGTGCCGTAAGACAAGCAGGCCAGGGAGAAGACCTGCCTGGCTGAACAGAGAGCTTTGGCTGGAACTCAGGAAAAAAAGGAGAGCCTACCACCTTTGGAAGAAGGGGCAGGTGACTCAGGAGGACTACAAGCATGTTGTGAGGTTATGCAGAGAGAAGATTAGAAAGGCGAAGGCCCAGCTAGAACTTAAACTGGCCACCGCCATTAAAGATAACAAAAAATGTTTTTACAAATATATCTGCGACGAAAGGAGGGCCAGGGAGAATCTCCCTCCTTTGTTGGATGTGGAGGGAAACATTGTCACGAAGGATGAGGAGAAGGCTGAGGTACTTAATGCCTCCTTTGCCTCAGTCTTTAATAGTCAGACTGGTCATCCTCGGGGTTTTCAGGCCCCTGAGCTGGGAGATGGAGATAGGATGCAGAATGAAGCCCCAGTTGTTGAAGAGGTGGCAGTCACCAACCTGCTCCTCCACCTGGATGCTCACAAGTCCATGGGGCCAGACGGGATCCACCCGAGGGTACTGAGGGAGCTGGCAGAGGAGCTTGCCAAGCCACTCTCCATCATTTATCAGCAGTCCTGGTCAACCGGGGAGGTTCTGGATGACTGGAAGTTAGCAAATGTGACACCCATCTACAAGAAGGGTCAGAAGGAGGATCCGGGGAACTACAGGCCTGTCAGCCTGACCTCGGTGCCGGGAAAGGTCATGGAGCAGATCATCTTGAGTGCCATTACGTGGCATGTGCGGGACAACTGGGGGATCAGGCTCAGCCAGCATGGGTTTATGAAAGGGAGATCCTGTTTTCACTAACCTGGTCTCCTTCTAGGACAAGGTGACCCGCTTAGTGGATGACGGGAAGGCTGTGGATGTTGTCTACCTGGACTTTAGTAAGGCCTTTGACACTGTCTCCCACAGCATTCTGCTGGAGAAGATGGCTGCTCACGGCTTGGATAAGTGCACTCTGCGCTGGGTTAAAAACTGGCTGGACGGCTGAGCCCAGAGAGTGGTGGTGAACGGAGTCAAATCCAGTTGGCAGCTGGTCACGAGTGGTGTTCCCCAGGGCTCAGTGTTGGGGCCGGTCCTGTTCAATACCTTCATTGATCATCTGGACGAGCGGATTGAGTGCACCCTCAGTAAGTTAGCAGATGACACCAAGCTGGGTGGAAGTGTTGATCTGCTGGAGGGTAGGAAGGCCCTACAGAACGACCTGGACAGGCTGGATCGTTGTGCCGGGGCCAGCTGTAGGAGACTCAACAAGGCTCAGTGCCGGGTCCTGCACTTGGGTCACAACCACCCCATGCAACGCTACAGGCTTGGGGAGGAGTGGCTGGAGAGCTGCCTGGCAGAAAAGGACCTGGGGGTGTTGGTGGACAGCTGCCTGAACATGGGCCAGCAGTGTGCTCAGGTGGCCAAGAGGGCCAATGGCATCCTGGCTTGTATCAGGAGTAGTGTGGCCAGCAGGACCAGGGAGGTGATAGTGCCCCTGTACTCAGCATTGGTGAGGCCGCACCTCAAGTACTGTGTTCAGTTTTGGGCCCCTCACTACAAGAAGGACATCGAGGTGCTGGAGCGTGTCCAGAGAAGGGCAACGAAGCTAGTGAAGGGTCTAGAGCACAAGTGTTATGAGGAGCGGCTGAGGGAGCTGGGGCTGTTTAGCCTGGAGAAGAGGAGTCTGAGGGGAGACCTTATTGCTCTCTCCAACTACCTGAAAGGAGGTTGTAGCCAGGTGGGGGTCGGTCTCTTCTCCCTAGTAACAAGTGATAGGACGAGAGGAAATGGCCTCAAGCTGCACCAGGGGAGGTTTAGGTTGGATATGAGGAAAAACTTCTTCACCAAAAGGGTAGTCAGGCATTGGAAGAGGCTGCCCAGGGAAGTGGTTGAGTCTCCATCCCTGGAGGTATTTAAAAGATGGGTAGACGTGGTGCTTGAGGACATGGTTTAGTGGTGGACTTGGCAGTGATAGGTTAACAGTTGGACTTGATGATCTTAAGGGTCTTTTCCAACCTTAACGATTCTATTATTCTATGATAAATTAATACTTTATTATTATAGTACTTGAATCTTTGTATTAGAAGGGACCCATTGCTCTACTTGTGCAAGGCATTACAACACAAAGTTTATGGTCTATGGAGCCATAAGAAAGAATGGAGTAGGGAGGACGGCACACAAAATGGTTTGCCTGGATTCACTTAGTCAGGCAGTTACCCATCCAGGGGATTATCGTACAGCTTAAATGTGAGTTAATGTGTAGGAATTTGGACGGAAGGAAAATGTAGCTATCTTTCCTGCTCTTACTATGCTAAGCTCCTTCAGAGTGGAAGTATGGCTTGTATGGGACATACTGCAGTGGATGAAAGATGAATTTCACACCAAGGTTTGCAGTATACGTGAATACTGAAAATATCATTGCTGAAAATGTTGTGTGCCGTATTTTGCACATCCAGCTGTGGGTAATTGTGATGAGGATCCGTAGACTACTAAGCAAAACAAAGCAGCACAGCTAGGAATATGGTATAAATACTGGGTTTTGGCATCTGGGATAGGATTCAGCTCACTCTGTATTAAAAGGATTGACCTTTCCTAAATTTTGGTGCCTAAAATGTAGAAGTTTTTATCTCATTTACATGTCTGGGTTCGCGTTCACTCAATGGAGTTAAGACAGTTTCCAAGCAAACCAGAGGTACAAGCTTATTTTCAGGGGATGATGAATCACCCTCTGAACTCCACTGACGGGAGCCTAGACTCCTCTGTTGCTGAATCTCATCCTTGGAGTCCATATTATGAGCAGTCTCTCAAATCTTGCTACCTCTTGCCCATTCACGTAGATCCTTGAATAAACTGCCTGAGCTGCACAACATGAAATAGGGACAGAGCAGTAAACTGCAGCTTTTGATATCTGTTATTGTCTTTCATGAGAGTCAGTGGACAATGTAAATTAGAGTGACTATGCCCTTTTTTATAAAAAGACTTACTGAAGTCTAGACCTGGGGTCTTTTTGGCAAGAACTCCTACTGCGGTATTTAGGCATTTTGACTAACTAGGTACTGCACACTTACAAGGGGATGTATCGGAGACTACCCACAGCCAGCAAGAATATCCAGTTATTATGAAGAAAAAGAACTATAGAAAAGTATAGAAAAATAAAATCACTAAATTATTTCCCTTTGTTATTTTTACAGATTTAATCACTTAGGAAACTCTGAATGAAAGTGTTGAGCTGTATATCTATATGCGGATTAACAGCTTAATATTGTGTATTCAAGATCCTGCAGAATCTTTTGGACACTACCTCCACGGGGTTATAAAAAGAAGAAAATCAAGAACTGATGAACTTTTGCATTACAGAAACATTGTCCTTGGAAGTTTTCCCAAGGGTTTATTTCAAGTGACTGAAGGCAATGTTAGAGAAAATGAAATTCCACTGAGTCATGAAGACACAATTATAAATTTGCTCCTAAAAAAAGGGAGACCTGAATGATATCAGGAATTTGCACAAGGCATTTCTCTGCTCTCCGTAAAATAAGTGATTTGACTTGGAGATCTAGCAAAGCCTCAGAAAGCAATAATTTGCTGAGCATTTCTCTTTGTCCTATTACATTTTCACTTCTGAGGTTCTGTTTTAATATAAGGGTTTCTACAGCACTATACATTTATTGTTTTGATAATTATTTGATTGTGTCAGACCAAGAGAAACATAATGCAATACTCTTCAGAATGTGTGTTTAAAGGGAAACTTATATTGAACTGAAATACATTTAATAGCAATGTTTGAGCAACTGGGGCAGTTACATCGCTGGCCATGTTGGGATAATTAATAGATTGATATTTTCTTGGTTGTTTTTTAAATGTTAATGAATTTTGAAAGATTTTATTTTCTGGGACATGAATACCTGAATGGTTTAGATGTACAATTTGACAGACATAGGCAATTTTTTCATGGTGCAGAAAGAATAAAAGCAGTACCAGCAATATCTATAACCCACTAAGCCTTCAGTAAAATAGAAAGACCTGTCTAAGTCATGGTATATAAAAGAAGCAAAGAAGGATGTTAATAACTATTTGTGATTTGAAGTTATAACTTTACAACTATTTTGAATATCAAAACCAAAGTCTGAGTGACCAATATTTGGCTGTGTGACTTAGTGCATGTTCTCACCAGGCTTATTTTAATTAATGTTCAAAATTCTGGAGACAGATCAACATGGGTTGCTTCTCATGAGCTGAACTGAAGGTACTTTCTATGGTACCTCTCAGGGTCCTGCTGCCCGGTTTTCTAGATGGTGGAAATATTCAGCGGGTGCAGCAGATTTCATTTTGTCTGTGTAGCCAGTCTCCTTCCTTTGCTGCAGCCCAAGGCACGTGCAGAAGAGAGGGGTTGGTCTGTAGCTGTGTCTCACCTTGGCAGTGAGCCAGAGTGTGGCCAGTATTCTGCCTCAGCGTTGCTGAGATTAGTTGTAACCATGGATAGCTAGGAAGAAAATGTTATCAAGAAACCATCTAACACATTCTATCTTTGTAGCAATTCAGCTGTATCTATGTCTTTGTTAGTATCAACAATTATGAGTAACAGATCTGGAGAACCATGTAAATATTTTCATTGGGCAGTTACAGCACATGTAACTAGGCTGGTAAGGAGGTTGAGAAGAGACAGTCCTAACGTTTCCTAGCAGAATGGTTTTCAAGGCTGAAGCAGCCTTGGAAGACAGCGACATACAGGGAATGCTTAGAAATATGAAGCAGTCACAGAACTCTCCTGGAGTTTCAAGCACATGTGAACAATCAACAATGAACACTGCAGTCAAGCACCAAACATTCACACATGGTGCCCTGGGGTAACTCAACTTCCAAAGGAGAAGAACAGAATTCTGTTACAACGCTGCTTCTCTTTTGCTGATGAGTACACAAAAGTTGGAGTCTGAATGCATGTTATAGAAGACACCTACGCAAATAGCTTTAGTCAACGTTTGCAAATATGGGAGTCCAATTTTAGTGACTCAGATCTGTACTTTAGCTTCTCAACTGGCTGACCTGATTTTGAGAGGTGCTGTGCATCCACAAGTCTGACATCAATTTCAGTAGGATCATCAGGAACTGATTGTGGTTCCAAATCAAACTGGCTGATTAGGCATCTACTCACAGAGATGCCTAATTTTAAAGAAATGCATGTTTGGAAATACTTGTACAAATGTATTTTTAGGTCTGTTTCCTCTTTACAAGACTTAAGTAAGGTTTCACTGTTCAATTTTTCTATTTCCATTCACTTCATTATCTTTTGGATCATGTCCCCAGTCCGCTTCCTTTTGACTAGTTCTTGTGAGTATCAGCATCATCAGTGGATATTTACAGCCGTAAATCTCTTTTGAACAAAATCCTACACCTATTGCACATAATATAATGTTTTTTGTAATGAGCAAACATTTAACATACACTGAAATCAGAGTCTCAAACTACCTCTATCGTTCAGTTTTCACTCAAATAAACAACTACAATATGAGTGCCTTGAAAACTCCCTGACTCATAGGATACCTGACCGTAAAGCGCAGGTATGTTCCATTCACTGAACCGTGGGCTCGGTGTGGCCCAGTCATTGCTACCGAGATTTCTAATGGCAATGCAGGAATTTCAGAGGACATACACAAAGATGAATTGTTATAAGAGAAACAAGTTTCCCAGGTGCCATTTTTAACTGGAGGCTCCTTCACGGACTTACCGAGGCCAGGTCTGCATCATGAGGCACATCTTCTGACAGTAACTTTATCAAAGTCCAGCCCAGAATTCTGGACGGTGTTAATTTTGGAGCCATAAAGAACTTCCCAAAGGACCCCTGTTGTAATGAGTAGTTGGAGGATGAAAAGGACACAGTGTGGGTCTAGGTATTATTTTATTTCTGATTCTTTTCTCATATGTACAGTCCCAGCTACTATATGTGTCTTAGATTGAAAACCTAATTAATTTTAATTACTGAAAGGAGTAGAGATCAGTATCTGCCAGTTTATCCTTCTATTATAGGATTACCCAACTGCTGTGCAAGTTATTTAGAGGCAGTACTGGGAGGAGTTTGACCTAAATTAATTCACATAAAAACAGGCCCTAACTAAATTATGCCAGGAGGGTATGAGGAATAAGAGAGAGAAGGTGACAGAGCTGAAAATAATCATCTTTACTGCAATGGGATGAGCAGCTTTAAACAAGTAAAAGATTGTATATTGAAAAACTATAATAAAGGCAGAATGTTTGGAAGAAGTCCCTATGGAGTTTGCAGCCTGTGTATTTAGTTAGGTTTTTCCCCCTCTCTTTCTTTTAGAAAAGACATGCTGTCTGGATAATAATGCCAGCCCCCCAAGATCTGTAGCCCACTTTAGTATTATTTTATGAATTAGTCTCCTAACATCTAAATTAGCTTCTCTATACTTTATTTTTCTATTGTGGAATGGAATACTAAATATGCTAAATCTTCACTTCCATTATTTTTTTTTATATAACTCACTGTAAACCTCTGGAAAATACCCTTCAGTATAGTAAACTGTGCTTAAGAATTATTTGACAGGAGACATTTTGATTCAAGGCAGGAACTCCAGTAATGATACCTTACTTTGAATGTGTTTTTCTCAAATAAGTTTCTTCTGTAACTATATCTCAGGCTCTTAAAGATCAGGTAAACTTGAATAAATTATTTTTCAAGAAATTTCAAAGAAGATATTAAGCTACTTTGGTTTTAAATAAAATAGTGGAATAGCTTAATTAGATGCAAAAGGAATGAGAAAAACGAACAGCTAGAATTGGCAAATTCCAAAATTACAGATTGCACAGCAATTTTGCCTTATCTACACTGGGCTTTTTTTTCCCCTATTACTTTAATTAAGGGCAAATTAAACAACTCTAGTACTTTCTGACTAGCACTTACCCATACACATACTCCCATTGAGATCAATCTAACTACTGATGTAAGAGTAAGTTCTTAACATTGCGCAAGTTGCACAAAGCCTTAACAGTGTCTTGTTAAACAACATAAATGAGACTTATTTAGATCTGTTATTCTAAAGGCATTAGAGGCCTTGACAACTAATATCCCACTGACTTTTAGTGACAATTAGGTGCCTATTGCCTTTAGAAATCTAAGAAGAACCCAGACTAAACAGATGTTGTAAACAAGCAGTTACTTAATGGATTTAAATTCATTTTGAGAAAAAAATGTTAATTTCCTGAGTTAAAACAGAATCATTCAACAGTATTATGACAGATTTCCCATTTCTCCACTAGCCCACAGCCAGATGAAATCTCTATATTCCTGTCTCAAGTCTGCTGTCTCTTTCTACTCTTTGCTGTCTCTTTCACTCTTTGCTATGTCAGCTCCATACATCTAGCCAAAAGTATCCCAGTGCAGCTGTCCTTTTCCACTGCGGACTTGTATGTGGTTCTAAAATCCACTGTTGCTGGAGGCATTTGTAGAAGGTGCAGTTCTGACAGCCTTCTCTTGCACATAAACTGTGGGAAACTTTATTTTGCTGCTTCTGGAAACTTTCGGGAAAAGTAGATTGTAACGTGGGATATATTGACTCCCTCCCCCAGAGCACCAGCACAGCAATACCATAATTTAAATCTTCCTTAAATCTTCCTTTAAATTTTCTTAAATTTATGGTGACTATACCAGAGCCCCAAAGGTACACAGTCCTGTTTTCCCATATACTCAGATGGTATAAATACATACACAAAAAATGAGCTTAGCATTCTCTCAATGTACACGTATGATGCAGTGATTCTGTCAGCTTGTTGAATTGCCAGTTTCCCAGTATAGACTGGATATTGATGGGGAGAAGGATGAGAATGCTTAACTGCTCCAAATCTTTGAAACTAGCGATGGACTATTGCTTTTGATCATCACGTGGCCACTCTAAGGTTTCTACTGTGAGGTCTGTGATAATGGAAGAGGAAAGCAATTTCTTGATGGGAGCCAAAAAGAGCTATTCTTATCAGATCCTTCTCATTCTTAACGTTCTCCAGGTGGGTATATTGGCATGTAGGGTGTCTGTTTGTATTCCAAGTTGATCAGAGAGTGCTCAGTTTAATTAAATTATAAGTTCCCATCAGGAACAATGTGATTATGTGATAATAGCCATGAATCGGCGTGGACATGACCCTGGCTGGGTTTAAATACAGTTGCTATAGTGGGCAACTACAGCAATAAAGAAAAAGGAGAGAAAAAGAGGAAGACAAAAGTTTATAACTGTTTCAGGCTGCCAATTTGTCACCTGGACCTTCAGTACTTAAAAAGTGTAATTTTATCAAAAGGCTATTGTGCTTTATCAGCAGATCCTTTTAATCATAAATGTTTGTTTGACAGAAAGAGTGTAATTTCATGTGAATTTTGGGTCTGGACAGAGGTGGTTACAAATGTTTCCCAAAAGTGGTGGGAGAGTAAAAAAAAAAAATCCTATTTGTGAATTTTGATACCCAAGAATTTTAAAATTTGGTGTAAAGGTAATGGTTCAATATTTAAAGACAACAGTGAACGTAATCTCTGTCACTTCAGGATTAAGAAGACTTGAGGAATTATTTAGAAATTTATTGATTTAGTTCTTGCAAACTTATTTCTGAAGACTGTAGCAGCATAGTTACCATTTTCACTTAAGCAATTTCAAAGTAAAACTACCATTTTGATGACTGCAGAAGTATGTGTGCACAGATGCATTAAATCCAACATAGCAATGTGCACCACAGTAAGCAAAGATTCCCTGTTGTCCTAGAAATCAGTAGGCCTAGATAGCTCTTTTTGAAGAAATTAGGAACATGAATGCTAAAGAACTTAGCAAAATCTGTGGAGGAATATCAATAAAATATGTGTATTTTTCAAAGTCTTCAAATACTTCTAAACAGTTGCTAGATTTTGCTTTTTAAAAAAGCACTTTTGTCCCTGTAATCAAACTACTTCTGTGAATTCAATGCAGTTTTTGACACAGCTTAAGCACAATGAAATTGGGTAAGAAACAACTTCCATAACGCAATCATGTCACAAGCATATTGAATGAGTACAGGAAAAATTGGTATGTATGTATGTATTAGGCAATTACTATAAGTGAAAAATTCTGTAGGAGGGAAGGAATAAGGAAATTTTCCCAGTCAACCTAGATAATCCATTTGTACTATCTACTTAGAAACATTTGTTTTCTGTTGCCTATAAAATTCTTCTTTCTTGATGTAATATGCATCAACATTGACACCCAGTGGCCAGAGCGACTTAACTCATGTTACTCACAACTCGCTTTCTGTGTCTAGTTTTAACATATTAAGACCCTGAATTTAATCTAATATCTATATAATTATGCTTACGTGCATACAGGCACACAGGTCTAGGCAGAAAGAGATTTTCCACTTAAAATATGGGTATTAACAAATGGAGATATTTTCAGTAGCAGAAAATGGCATTTGGACATCCATCTTCTTTTGACATGCAATAGGAATTAGCCCTTGGGCTGATATTTATGCTAGTGAAAATCTTCTCTTACACACTGTCCTTGTCTGGTTGCAGTAAGTAAAGAAACATGTTCATACCAATCAAACAGAATTGCTTCCTACTAGAACTAAAAAGTCCATAAAAACTACAAGTGCCATGTCAAAAGCACAAAACCAAAGTATATTTATCTCCTTATTTTACACAGCTCTCATGTCAGCATGTACAATAGTCTCCTAAGATTTTTGTTCTTTAAGCCAAGTTATTGAATGAAAACCGTAGACAGACACATCTGCAAGAAGTGGGGCAATGCTGTAAAACAGAGGAAGAATTTAAGGACTGAGCAGACAAAACCAGAATAATAGCACTGTGCACAGATGCGATAGAAGTCATCAGGCAGTGAAAGAGAACAAGGCGGCAGGCTTCCCTTTGTGAGAATACTGGAATATGAACAAGAGTTGTGGCCACTACAATGGCAAGAAAATAGATTCTGGTAATTTTTTTGAAAAAAGAAACAGAACACCCTTTTCTGTTTCCCTAAGTTGTGGACAAGATTGTACACTTTTCTCATGCTAATTACTTCAAAGGACATATTTCCCTCAAAGATGACTAGTATACTCTACAGATAATATTCAGAGCATAAAGCAAGGCAAGCCTGTAAGAACAATATTTGGTTCGCAAGCCAGAAGCTAAGTATTTTAGCTCTCAGGGCACTTCAGTACAAAATAACTAGACTTTATGGAGAGATTTGAGAAGCAGGAGGAGAATGGAAATGAAGAAAAACACCATTTTTCTCGTATGACGTAGGACTCTGAGTAGTAAATGGTTTGACTGAGGCAGAATTTGTCATCTTAGTTTGATTCAAGACACCCCTCAACTCTTTCAGAAGAGCTAGCTGACCTAGATTGTTGCCTTCTCAATAAACCTTTGTCTCTTTATTGCAAAGCCTCATAATGGAGAGCAAAGCCCTGCCTCTTGGACTGAATATTCTGTCCGCATTTCCTTTGCATTTCAAAGTATTGTTCTAAATTTCTGGGAATAATGGGAGCTTTTTGTGGAAAAAATAATTATAGTATTGGGACTCAAAGTAAATAACTTCATGCAGAATGTAGAGCTTTATGGATGTATTACTGTTGAGTAAGAGAGGAGGACAAAATGGGGTAAGAAAATATGGGGACCATCAGCAGCAGAAATGCAGAGGTAATTTTGTTGTTAATAAGGTAAGAATGAAGTAAGGTAAAGAATGGCAATTCTTTTCAATAAGTACAAGAGTGACAAGCCTACTGGTCTTTGAGAGACCATCCACTGTCTCCTTGTAAGGCTAAATTATACTAATATATGTATTACACTGGTAGGTATCTCAGAAAGAGGAAGAGGAGATGCACAGTAACGGAAGTTCTATTATAGAGGTAGCTGAAATCAGAATTCTCCAATTTACCTGTTGTTATCCAAGTTTTACTGTACCTTCCACCTTAAAAGCCATCTGCTTTGCTCTCTGATATGGCTAATCCCCACGCAGATATTCCAGCAGGTATAGGCAATGAAAAAGGCAGTTCTGTCTTGTGCCATAAAGAGTTTTTAGGCAAGTTTTGTAAGGAGTCACAATACCACTTAATAGGTGAAGCACCTGAAGGGTTTGTTTTGAATAATAAACTTTCAGCACATGAGCATTCCTTCATGTCTTCCAGTGGTGGGTCCGAAAACTCATGTGTTATTTCCAGCTGTGTTAGTTACGACAGACAAACGTACACCTCTCCCTGTAGGCTTTGTCTTTTATATAGCCTTAGTGGCCTATGATAGCACTATAATACACATTTTCAAGAAAAGCATATAATATAAGCATTCAATATCTGATCAACTCCATGCTGAAGGACAACTTTGGTAAAAAAAATTAAAATGTTAGTAAAGCAAATTAATTTGTTAAATTATTACAAGTTTTCTATTTGCATTAGGTTCAGCTGGAAAAGGACAACTGAAAGAAAGAGGAGTCAAAGACAAGTTTGCATTTGCAAAATGAAAAAAGATCATTAGAAGCTACAATAAGACAAAGATGTTAATTCATATCCCATAACTATGAATAGACGTGATCCTAGAGACAGTGGTATGTGACAGCATGATCCCAATACTGCAGAAAGAAATGATATATGTGCGTGTGTGTGCACGTGCGTATGTGTATAATGCCTATAGTGGCTTGGCCACTTCTGCAAGTAATTCCAATCAATGAAATGTAGATTCTGACACATGGACATGACTTTAAACACTTGGCAGACTTTGTTTATGTTGTGCACCAAATGTGTTTGTTGAATGCACGACTGCCATCTGAGAACATTATAGCATCTAGTCAAGAAGATGTGTCATTACTGATCATGTTCTAGCTGCATTAATTTTGAAAAATAAGAAATGTCTTCTGAATATTTTGTCCTAACTGTCTTGAAGAATGTTAGATAAGTTGCACAATCATTCTAATTCATTCTTCAGTCACTGTTGTAGATTCATCTCTAAATGAGGCTGTTCTAGAGTAGGCCAACAATAAATCTTGTAGCCTTGCTGATCTTACTATTAACCAGTCAGCCACTGGCAAGGAAATGCATGTAGATTAGGCCCCTGAAATAGTAAATGAGGATAGTGGATACTTCAACTGACATATTCATGGATTACCTGCGTAACATGAGTACGATAACCCATACATTTTTCAGTGTCGGAAAAAATATGTTATATTCCGCAATTAATCATTATTCTTCGAAATCTAATGAGCCTTTAAGGAAAAAGACATTGCAGTAGACAGCATAAGCTGACTAAAAAATGCTTAGAGTGAGTGTTAGTTATTATCTTTTAAGCCAAATGAAGTGTAATTACTCATTAGCCTGTTTCTGCAGTAAAAGGTAAATGAGCTTGCCTGTATTGAGAATTTAGCACTGTAAAAAAAGTTAAATGAAAAAACAAACTTATGTTAAGAGAATAGAAAGGAATGTAGAGAGGAAATGGAGTTTCGAGACCTGGTTCCATGTTCCTCTGCATTCCAAGACCACAATATTGTTGTTAAAAAGCAATATATTTTCAGTGTTAATCATGAGAGAAATGAAAATAAACATTGAAATACAAATAGAGTTTTACGTGTTCTCCATGACACTATTAGCAGGTACACCTAGGAGGTATATTCATTACTGCTTATAGTTAAGCAAAGCAGCTAACATTATCCAATGAGCGGTGTTAAGCAGGAAGAATGATCAAGCAAGGAAGTGAAAATGCATATGACAAATAAAGAATAGAAGAAGGTTGGTTGTGTCCTTCCCATTCATGGATCAAACTATGTGAAGTGGTATTGGTTAAAGGTGTCTTAGTTGTTTTGTTGCTTGTGGGGTTTTTTTGTTGTTGGTTTTTTTTTTTTTCCTAATATCCCTGAGAACTATGACTTAATATCAACTGAAGGGGAAGAGAATTTGATTTCATTTCCCTAATTGTAAAACTATGCATTTCTTTAAAATGGTTCAACTTTGAAGATGTTCCCAGAGTTTCAGCCTGCCTGCTCTCTGAGCTAAAATAATAGGATAACAGCCAAATGAAACAGGGCAATTTTCCTGAGTTTTCTATGGCTGTACAGTTTTATAGTGTCTGAATTCTATCCTCGGAGGGAAAGGCAGACACAATTTGAGTGAAGTGTAGTAAAATTCGTGAGGATATTCCTGCATCTGCACTTTAATGTCAATTTCAATGCCTTTATTTCAGCCTTTATACAGAACTTCTGGTTTGCCCTTGAGCCATCACAGACAGCGAACCAAGGGGTCACCTTTCATTATTTTTCTCCAGTGCTTCAAAACCACTGAGTTCAAAATATACAGAAATATTCACCAATAGTCATGATTTTTCCTGTAAAACACGGATGAGAAGGATGACTTAGTAGTGATGAACATTTTTATCACTTTCAACACTTGTCTTGGGAATCTTCCCTGTGGCTTTTCCTCTTTTTTCTGTGTCGCAGGAAACATTACAATTTTTGTAATGTGTGTGGTACCGCTCTCATGAGGGTGGTATGCTTTGTGTGTGGTACCCCTTGGCCCCACACACTGTTCCAAAAGTCTGATACAAAATTCTTACATCAAAAATACAAAATTTCCAATAACGCAAATACAACAGTAACCATTTCTAAGCTAACACCAGGTTACCCATTAAAATGACATAAAAATATAGTCAAAATACTAGTGCAAGGTAATATTGCCTGAAGAAGTAGTAACATTTGATAGATAGTGCAGATACATTCAGCAGCCCTGGGGACCCTTCCTCTTTCTGCCTACTTAAGAGGCTATGGAAGAAAAAATGATCTCCTGAAAGCTACTGCTTCCATTTTCAGTTCTTCTTGCACTAAATGTCACTGTCAGTTTCTGAAACAACTTCTTCAATATATTTTGAAAAATTCTCCTGGCATCGTGTCAATGAACACAAATACTATGATGCACAGTGTTTCTAGTCATAACACCTGTTAGTCTTTTGTTCACTGGTATCTTGAAACATATTTTTTGTCTCTTTTACATTTAGGTGAGAGCTCTCTTTTGGCAGAAACTAATTAATCACACAACTTGAAAACTGACAATGACACTATGCAATAATTTTGTTGTTTAAGTATTGCAATGACACTGGAAATAAGAGCAACTACTTTAAAACAGAGAGCAGAAAATCACAGCATGCTGTTGCTGGTCTTGCTCATGAAGGTCAGAGATTTAAATGCCCTCTTTCAAGGCAAAACTGCACACTATATTTTCCATATGAGCGGCCTATTTTCAAGTGTGACCATGCTACCTCCCCTTGGAATTAGAAGGCAGTGTTGTTTTCATGATTATTAAATTCTTTGGCTTTTTATTCTGCTTGCTCCATAATATAATTAGGACCATATCTAATGGCAGCAAGATGAGTCTGCAAACCCTGTTGTGCCAAATATGCAGAATTGAGCACTGCGTGGGAAGTGTAATTGCTGAGCACTCTAAAGAGCATTCACTGCTTGACTCCAAACTGGGAGGGGCTGCAAGCAAATTAGAAGACAAGTAGAATTGAAAATGATCTGGACAAGTAGGAAAAAAACCTGAAAAAACTGAAGGCAATTCTGTGAAGACAAGTGCAAAGTATCATGCTTTTTATGATAGGAATAATCAGCTGCAAAGTAGAAGATGGGGTATGCCTGGCTTGGCAGTAGTTTTGCTGAATCTGTCATTCTGTTGTAAAGAGGAAGAAGAAAAGTAGCAAACTGTAATGGGTATAGTAGAGTTTATACTCTCTTTAATATAAGCTTAAGAGAAGTTTCAGTATTACCTTCAGGTAGAGGTACCAGACTGCAGTGTAGAGAGGAGATTTTTAGTTTGGAGAAGGGAAACAGGAATGAGTAGGTTAGAAAACAAGATCTTTGAGAAATTATTACAAACCTTAGGTTGTTTTGTTTAGACAAGTTAATTTATAGCTGCTCTACTGAAACCAGCAGAACCATTTCCTGTCAGCTGGCTCATGAAGGCCATGATTGCTCTAATCCTGCCCCACTTGCAAAAGCCCCTGCTTTTGGCTTAAACTGGTTTCATGTACTTTTCTTCACAGCTGTGGCAGGCAAAGAACAGGGGAGTTATCGACGGTGAGTTGATGGGTGGGATAAACACATGACCTGGGATAAATTTACTATATTTTTTTTAGTGGGTGCACTTTGAGAAGAGACATAGTAACATTTTTCACACATTAAAGATTACTGCAAAGAGGAAGAGAATACATTAATCTACATATTCATTTTGTGTAAGAGAAAAAGAAAAGGGCATCAACTACAGCATGAGAAGTGTAGGTTAGTCATTAAGAAAAGAATGCCTGCACTGCAGTGGATTTCCTAGTAAGGCTGTATAATCTCCATCAGTGGGGATAGTTAAGAGTACACTAGGGAAGTATCTGTCAAGAATCATTTAGGTGTAGTTGATCTTGCCATAAGGATTTTTTCTGGAACGTCTCTGTGGTTTTGTTTGCAAAGAGCTGTGGGATCAGATCTGCCAGGGGAAGCCTACACTGGAAGAGCTACATGTTTCTTGGCTGCCTGTTGTCACACATACACACACACACAAAACCCGCTTACTTTTAATTGTTTTAGATCAGTGAAAATGAAAACCTAAACAGTAAAATTTTGACAATAAAACTTCATAGTTATGTTCTAAGCCAGAAAATGGCTACTGGTGTCTGATCACATGTGAATTCTTTTAAATTAAATGCACTGACAATAAAGGCAAGACAGTTACATACCTAGTGATGCAAGCTATTCCAACTTTTAAAGCTTAAAGCTGGCTTTATTAAAAGGTTCAAGGACTTTCTGATGTAACCATATTGTTCTGTTTTGTTTTTGAAAGTAAGTCTATTCTCTGATACAAACAGAGCAATGCAAAAGAGCCTCCTGCAAAAGTAGCCATAGATTACTATTTTCCTGTTGGTATATTTTTTACAATGCCTTTGGAAAAAAAAATCATATTTAGTTTCCTTCATATTTATTTTACCAGAGTACCTTTAAAAAAAGACATTTAGTCAATCAATCTCTGGTGCATTCTGGCAAACAGACAGCTAGATGAAATGGTATCAGCTAATAAGAAACTCACATTTATCATACTGACTGATTTTTCAAAACATTCAACTACACCAACACTAAGTACTATCAATCTTTGCCTGGTATATAAATCTTCCTAGGAACATACCCTAACAGAGTAGTTTCAAATGGAACCTGCTAATTTCTCTTTCCTACCACCTGAATGCTTTTATTGCCATGACAACTAACAAGTTCTAACTCCAGTCAAGGTTGAATGGGGAAAAACAATGTTTTGTAACCAGCTGATGTGCTTCCAAAGTGACATGAAGGGGAGGTTTTTCCATCTTGTTAATGGTGCATATTCAGTACATAATTTTTAGCAATGCTAGTTAATGAAAGAATGAATATCCACTGATTAAAGGTATGTCAGAATGAGTAATTATTCATATAAATCTGTAGGTTTATTATGAGAGAGATTTACTTTACCACTGAAAAACCTGTGTCTGGGTAGGGAGACTAAAGTAGAAAGAAATGGCTCAATCTCACTCAAGCTGGCACATGCACCTCAAAAAAGTAGGAAGTTTGGGCTGGTTATAAGTCAAGGTGGGCAACAGGCAACTGATTTAGTGCATCAAAACTGTTAGCCCCAGAACCATCAAGGCTCTAGATCATACAGTTACTCAAGTCCCTACGCATGCAGCAAAACTGGTATTTTGGTACAACTGGGTGGAAAACCCACCACTTAACCTGTTTCTAAACCCAGAGATGCCTAGATTTCCTTTCTGGGAAATTAAGTTCATGCTGGGCTGAAGACTGTGTCTTGAATTAAGTATTCCTATGATGGAGCATGAGGGCCCACCTGATGGTCAGGCTGTTAATCTATTGATCACAGTTTGGTGGAATTCTCTCTCTCTTTTTTTTTTTTTTTTTTTTTTTTTTTTAATGGCAGAGACCTGGATAGAGGCACCTAGCCGCAAGCTATGGTATTCCCTGCCCTTTTCCCAGTATTTAACATGCAACTGCAAGGTAAGATATGTCTCTAGTTTAGGAATGTTGTTCCTTTCTCAGAAAACAACTCTGAAAGCTTAGCACCTATCTTGTGTTTTAGATGTGGATTCCACTAGACAGCTGAATTTATAAGTGTTGTTGAGTGCAAGGCCTCAAATCTTAATCTTCTGCCATTGACACTAATGGGAATTTAGTGGTTCCTTTCAAGTATGTAGAAACTTAAGTTCTTGGTTTCTTCTGTATAACAAGTTGTGAAGAAGGATAGCAATTTAAAACTATATCTGAAGACTTGTCTGTCTTTGAGGACACAAGGATTCAGCAAATCCTGACCTTTTTGTAGAGAGGGGCAGAGAAGAAGAGAAAATCCAGCATAATGTTAGATGGAAATGTTTGTTGTTTCCTAGAAAACCGTTAGTATGTTAGTTCCCATGTCTCTCTCAAAAATATGCTTTCTGCTTGCTTTCTGTCAAGCAGAATGGTTAGGAATAATTTTCATTTTTTTGTAGCTAAGAAATGAAAGGACTGAGGAAGATGGGATGGCAGATGAATTGTCTCTCATTAACAGAAATTCTTGGGGTTAGCAGAGCTTGCAGGGTCCATAGGAGAAATGCAGTGAAACACAAATGGTAACAAACCCAGAATGACGTGCGAACTACTATTGAACCAGAACAAGAAAGGTGTATAGAATCTGAAATCTACACTATCTGAATTTGTCACCCAAATTAACTGCCTGTGTGTCTCTGGACTCTCAGCAAGAAGAAATTATTATAGCTGCTAGACCTAAATCACAGCTGCTTAAAATACTGTGACCTTGCAAAGGAAAGGAAGGTAGTATTTTTAAGCTAAGCAACAGACTTGCTTAGAAATGCAAGCCAGAAGTGTCTTGTGTCTTGCAAAGGTGCATGGAGCTTTCACAGTGGTCTGACAAGTGTGGTGAGGGCTTGTGTACCTAGCGGCGCACCTGATCAGTGCCAGGCCACCTCCTGCGATTTTCTGGTGAGTTCCTGCTACAGCTTCAGCCCAACCTTTCTCGGGTTGGGGATGGGGGGAGAATGGGGGAGAATGGATGAGAAATAAGAGACTAGAAAATAAGACTAGAAATAAAAGACTATATCTAGGAGGGAATTCAAGACAAGGGGAAGAAACAGGGGGAATCCACTATGTTGGAAATACACTTCTTTCAATTGCCTGCTTAAGTCTTAGCAGATATAAGAAACAATCAGGCTGCTTAACCTGGGTCAGGAAAGGTGGAAAGGAACTGAAAAGGAAAAGAAAAAGAGAAGGAGGGAGGAAGCATGTCCTAAGGGTTTGTTTGTTTCTGAAAAATATGACTTAAAGGTAAACTTTTCCCTTTGCTTAGGATAAAGGATGAGATTTGTATGAGCTTAGTTTAACCCAATTAAGAGTAATACAATCAAAGATGCACCTCTGCTTTAACTATACTTTTACCTTTTAGGTTACAGGTGTATCAATTGTCTTTGGAAGTTGGCAGAAGAGGGGTTAACTACTTCTTTGTGACAAGAATCAATACCCACAGCTGTCTGCTCTTGGGGCACAGATTTTCAGGGTAGCAGGGTTAGGCCAGCTGTGGAGAATTAATTAATTTCCCCAGTTCAGTAAAAGGGTAAAGTGCTAGAGAGTATCTATCTATCTATCTATCTATCTATCTATCTATCTATCTATCTATCTATCTATCTATCTATCTATCTTTGTGTGAGAGTAGTTTTTTGCAGAAGTGGGGTAGAGTAATTCTTGTTGTTTGATTAGGCTTACCTCTTCTCTGCATTTTAAACTATTCTCTTCCATCTAAACACCATCCTGTACTGCTAGCAGTTTGTATAGAGCAAGAGAGAAGAACAGGATTTCTGATGCCTTTTCTTTCCTTGTGCAGGAATTGTGTTTATGTAGATTTGGATCTTGTTTTGTGGTCAGAATGCTACAGGGCATACCCCATAAGTAGGGCAACAAAATCCTACAGACAAACTTGGCAATTTAGAGGGATGGACAGCAAGCTTATTTGTGGGGCTGGGCATATAATTTCATGTGCTTCTTCTCTTTGGAGTCTTCGTAGATTTACTTTTAATGTATTATATTATTTCTTCTGGAAGTGCTATTTTTTGTGCCATTCTTTCAGTTCATTTTAAAGGCCTATTTTTAACTTGTATAGAATGGAAAGAAAAATGGATGAGGGAACAAGGACATATGTTCCTTTTTTTCTCCTCAAAGATGAAATCTTTGAAATTCCACTAACCAAACATGATTAATAAAGCCTGGGGATTTAGGGATAGCTACAGAGAATGGATGAATGAAAAAAATAAGAATGAGATAAAGACTTTTCAGGTGAGAGAGAACAGTATCTCTGAACAGCTGATTGAGGGCAAACATTAAAAATCACCCTTTCTGACAGCAGAAATAGGGCATTTAATCTCGTAATGCAGG
This sequence comes from Nipponia nippon, assembly GCF_047370975.1. Classification (NCBI taxonomy): domain Eukaryota; kingdom Metazoa; phylum Chordata; class Aves; order Pelecaniformes; family Threskiornithidae; genus Nipponia; species Nipponia nippon. The sequence goes on from NW_028262369.1 coordinate 42,705,915, forward strand.
AAGAAATTGGTGAGAGCTATTGTCACATATTTCTAACAAACAGGGAAAAGAAGTAATAGCAGATTTTGTCAGGTTTAGAATGCAAAACACTGTTACATTTGCTTGCTGCAGCTGAACAACAGGCTAGTAGATTCAAACCCATGAAATAATAAAGGGATAGTTGCCAAAGGAAGAGATTATATGCAGAAGCATGACAAACTTCAAAAGCAATGACAAATGTCTTTGAAGGCAGAAAGAATAGGGAATGCTTTCTAATTGTAAATTAGAAATGCAAAGATTCATTTATGTCTAAACTCAAGATTATAATTTCTAGTTATTTGGATAAATAACACAATTCATCCAGCTATTTAACAGCTTCCTAGGGTGAATTAGTGATGAGTGAAGGGTGAAGGGTTCAGCTCAGCTTGCCTGCCTTTTCAGAGTTTCTTCAATAAGGTTTAACAGCCAGCTTATTCCAGAAACTGAGAATCAGACTCTAACATAAAAATGAAGAAATCAAAATAATTAGGCTCAGCATGTAGTCTACAAATTAGTAACTGTCACAAAGGTAGTTCTAAATCCAGAACAAGGAAATTAGTCATTTTAGAACATGAATAAACAGAAATGTTTTTCAAATGAAAATGTAGGAGTTAAATACATGCTATGGCAGGAGATGGGTCGAGCAGGAAGCCACTGCTCTGGAAGTGGCAGAATACAGTACTGGAAGCAAAAGAGCATTGTCTTGAAAAGAGATGTTGAGGGCTGATTCAGAAGCATGTTTCTGCCAAGAAAGCCAATTTCCAGTCCTTCTGTGCTTTGAATGCTGCCAACTCTATTATTGATTTGCAAGGAGAGAAGAGGAAACTGAATAACGAGTTTCATCCGACAAAATTTCTTTGAGGAGTATTAGAGTGCAATCAAAGTGGTTTTGCTGTAGTCCTACCTCAGATTTTAGTTGTTATATACAGCAATTGGAGAAATGGAAGCAATAAAAGAGAAGTTTTCCAGGAAAATGTGTCTTTGAATAGACTTGGCATAGTGAACTGTATTTTTACTATTTTAAACTTAGAAAGTGTGGACTTTTGCAGGTATTAGCAAACTTCTAGTTTCAATGAATGACTAGTCTTTTTGGAAAGCTTTTTTTTGTGCTGGTAAGAACCAGTTACATTAACTGGAACATAAACTCATTTCTTGGGGAGGGATGTGGGATGGGACATTTATCAGACTATGGTCTTGGTAGCAAAAATATAACAGCTAACAAAATTCCATAGCAGCCACATAATATATAATACTAAAGCAAGTCCACAAATTATTAATTTTGTAATAGTTGCTGTAGTCTTACTCTGGTATATTAATCTACTAGCTGATTTGTACACTAAAGTAATTACAATACTTCAGTAAGAGGTAAAGCAGAAGAAATAATTCATAACAATAGCAGTAGTAGCAAATTGTCAACATAAACCTTAATAAAATCAATCCTGGTAGCTGAACATGTTCTTAATTAACTTTATCCCAGTTTCCCAAAATGCAAAAGAAAGGGGAAAATGACTTAAAGCATGTGAAATGAAGCAAAAGGTGAGAAATGATATGGAGAAATAGTGCATCTGGCTTATAATACATTCCACAAACCAATATCCTGGAATATTAAATGTCTGGTGTTGTGTTTCAGGCCTAATTTTCAATTTATGTGGAGGACATGGGAACTCAAAGTATGGCTTTTCTTTTTCAAAGCCCTGTGAAAATTGAAAAATTGGGAAGGGAAATAATCCACTTTGAAGAACAATGATAAATTAGAGATTTCATCTTTTTGCTAGGTGTGGCTGATTGGCAACGGTGAAGGGTGCAAAAGATCTTCTCTCTGTACAGTCCAAGTCTTGGTTTTTGGCTTCCTGGATACACAAAGTGTTTAGGCTGCTTAACACCAGGAATGCAAATGTAGGCTTTTTTTTTTTTTTTTTGCAGGAGTGATCCAAATTTGTTAGGGAATTGGAGTAAGGTACAGGAGGTGAAAATTTCTGCAAAATATCCGTGGTGCCTGTGCAAAAACATTCACTTCCACACTTTTATGGAAGGTCTTTTGGAAGGTGGTTGGGAAGATGGCAATGTACTCCGTGTAGCCTCTCTTCTACTGACTCCCCTAAAGAATTAGCCAAGCTGCTAAGTGTCTTTGAGCCTCTTATCTTCCTCTTATGACTCCTCACTCTGAAGGCCAAGCTAGACAATGATGCAGCTCCTCTGTTTTTTCCTTTGGGGAAATCTTGGTGCCAAGTCCATAATTAGCGAGAAATTATGGAATTGTGACTACTGTTGTCCAGAATGCCTTGCAGTCTCTCTCCTTGGTTCTTTGACTACTGCATTTGTATCAAACTATAATGTATTCTATCCTTAATTAAACTTGGTTGGTAGAAGAAATATTTGGTTGATTTTTTTAATGACTTGAAGGTCACCTAGAGAAATCTTTAAACACCTCAACTACAATCTGAAGGACTATTTTGGCCCAGAAGACAATGTTTTATACAGAAATCTAATCTGACGGTAACTTGTTTGTTCCTTGGCTTCATTATTTAATGTTTTCTGATATTAACTGTAACATGCTCTAGTAACAGAAATCACCATTGCTTATCCCAATGGCAATGGTTTGATGGGAAATGTGACCATGATATCATTCTGTACGAAAGACAAACTGTGAGTGTTTGATCAGTGTATAAGAAAGGAGACAGAGAAATGTGAGGGAATAAAAAAATAAAACCTGGAAGGAGGGAGAAATGAAAAGCTAAAACATGCAGAAGGGGGCTCATATAATGTGTCAGGGAAAGAAGACTTCTTCCTCATCCTCTTTTTTCTGCCTGCTGAGGCTTGTTCACTATCTAGTCCTGAATATTCACCTGCTAGAATTGAGCGTCATTTGTGTAAGCTAAGTAATAAACCCATCAGTAGGAATTTTCTTTAAAATATGTAATTTACCATGTGATTGAAACATAAAAATATAAGAAGGAAGTGTAAAACATAAAAGGATAGAAATCTGAATAAGAGCTTCATTTGAAGTATATTAGATATGCCTACTGAAATCAGAAAATTAGGGACTAGCCCCAGAGACTAACCTGAATAAGCTCTGAATTCACTGACTTGAACAACGAAGCTCTGATGTGAAAGAACTGACTCCGTCAACATGATATATATCAGGCTGGAGAGCCCATACACCGGTGTGAAATTCAATGTGATTCTTCAAAGAGCTGCAGCTTGTAACTCTCAGCCATGGAGTGGCCCATGGCATAATTTTGAAAGCCCCAAGGAGCTATCTAAATTAGTGCAATCTGTCTCTGTCTACAAGCCAGCAGCACTGCCCAGTTCTCTGCAGCTCTACCTGGTACAGTCCTGTTTTTGAAAAACCTGTCCCATTTTCAGGCTTGTCTCAGGCATGTCCCTTTACGCAGGGTTTGTGAGGCACTCTTTAGAGGCCCACTTGTGACTTATCAGTACTTTATGCCACCATCACTTTACTTAGCTGAAAGTGGTGAACAAAAACCTCACCCCAGGAGACCAGTATTGATGGCTTCAGACATACAGGACAGAAGTGTCTGTGTCATTGAATGGTACTGATCTGTTATTACTACAAAGAAGAATTGATTCTGAATAATCCATCCCATAAGGTATAAATACTTCAAATTACAACTGTGTAGTATAAAGATGAGGATAGCAGAACGGTTCATGTTGCAAGACTAGAAACCATGACAGAGCCTGTTTAAGCTGTTTAAGAATCTGTACGTGAATGATCTGGTGAGATCATACGTATTGATACAAACTACAGCAGACTTAGGTCTCAGGTATCCACAGTAAAGTTAAGAAGTATATAAATCAGGGTGGAACTTGGTGTGCAGATTCTAAAATGTAAACACAAATGATAGTTTTGTGCATGTTTCAGTAATTTGGGATCAAATTTTGAAGAACTGTCATGAAATTAAAGCTATTAGAATGGCTGGAAGCCATTGAATTGGGAGAGTCTCTGACTGAATACATGGAAAATGCAGGTTAGTGGTTGGACTTGATGGTCTTAAAGATCTTTTCCAACCTAAACGATTCTATGATTCCATGAAAATAATGATTCAGAACCATATGACACGTATAAAATTGTACTAAGAAGTCACTCAGATAATGAAGGACTGGACTTTTAGTAAAGCCTTTGACATCGTTTCCCACAGCATTCTCCTAGAATGCTGGCTGCTCGTGGCTTGGATGGGTGTACTCTTCACTGAGTAAAAAATTGGCTGGATGGCCAGGCCCAAAGACTTGTGGTGAATGGAGTTCAATCCAGTTGACGGCTGGTTACAAGTGGTGTTCCCCAGGGCTCAGTACTGGGGCCAGTTCTGTTTAATATCTTTATCAATGATCTAGACGAGGGGTTTGAGTGCTACCTCAGTAAATAAGTTTGCAGACGACACCAAGTTGGGTGGAAGTGTCGATCTGCTGGAGGGTAGGAAGGCCCTACAGAGGGACCTGGACAGGCTGGATCGTTGGGCCGGGGCCAGCTGTAGGAGATTCAACAAGGCTCAGTGCCAGGTCCTGCACCTGGGTCACAACAAGTCCATGCAACACTACAGGCTTGGGGAGGAGTGGCTGGAGAGATGCCCAGCGGAAAAGGACCTGGGGGTGTTGGTGGACAGCCACCTGAACATGGGCCAGCAGTGTGCTCAGGTGGCCAAGAGGGCCAATGGCATCCTGGCTTGTATCAAGACTAGTGTGGCCAGCAGGACTAGGGAGGTGATAGTGCCCCTGTACTCAGCATTGGTGAGGTCGCACCTCAAGTACTGTGTTCAGTTTTGGGCCCCTCACTACAAGAAGGACATTGAGGTTCTGGAGCATGTCCAAAGAAGGGCAACGAAGTTGGTGAAGGGTCTAGAGCACAAGTGTTATGAGGAGCGGCTGAGGGAGCTGGGGCTGTTTAGCCTGGAGAAGAGGAGTCTGAGGGGAGACCTTATTGCTCTCTCCGACTACCTGAAAGGAGGTTGTAGCCACGTGGGGGTGAGTCTCTCCTCCCAAGTAACAAGCGATAGAACAAGAGAAAACGGCCTCAAGTTGCTCTGGGGGAGGTTTAGGTTGGATATGAGAAAAAAATTCTTCACTGAAAGGGTTATCAAGCACTGGAACAGGCTGCCCAGGGAAGTGGTTGAGTCTCCATCCCTGGAGGTATATAAAAGACGGGCAGCTGTGGTGCTTGAGGACATGGTTTAGTGGTGGACTTGGCGGTGCTAGGTTAATGGTTGGACTTGATGATTTTAAAGGTTCTTTCCAACCTTAATGATTCTATGATCTTCAGCTTATAGACTTGCAAAGCATACTGATTTCAGTGAAGCCATGTCAATTTACACTACCTGACAAATTGGCTTTAAGGATGTTGAATAGAAGCTAAGCTATTTAGAAACACCAGCAACAGATTGCAAGTACAGTGTCATCAGGACAGATGCTTAACACTTAAGAAACAGCCTCATATAAAATACCTGAGAAAAGAAAATAATAATTATTTTTGAAGCATTTTTTGAAGCAAAAGACATTTTCAAGAACAATGCCTGAAAGAATTCAGACAGCTATGATAGCATCTTTTAAAATATATTTCTACGTGATTGTTGATACTGTCTCAGATGCCAGCAATAAATCTACACCAGAGAACTTAATGTTTAGCATAGTGTTAGAAATGCACAATCCTGAAATCATGGAAGAAATCTAGTCATCGATACTTTATTTTGGAAATGAGCTGCCTTCAAATTTTTTTAAAGGAGCTATAGCATATGAAGCTCACGGAATTCAAGCCTATGTTCATCTTTTATAGCCAAAAGATGGGATCTAAGTGAAACAATCTTTTCAGACCAAAGAAATTGCCCCTTTTAAACTAGTGTCAGTCTAAGAAAATAAGTACAATCATCTTGACAACTGTAGAAACATAGATATGTGAGAAGTATAGCCATATCTAATGTCATTAAGATGAATGGTCCAAACAGTAGCCTGTAAGAAAGGAATCAGAAGGCAGGTGTGTTAACATCTTTGGTTTCAGCTAAATTGTACTGGAGCTGTTTATGCTTTTAGACAGAGTTAATTTTCCCCGGGAATGTAGCATTGAACCTTGTTTACATATAGAACCAAAATTAAGGAGCAGATATGTCTTTCTTGAGTAATTGGCTGAAGCTTTATTTATATAGTAATCCAACAGAAATAGAGTGGCTCATGGCCAAGACTATTTTATTTATACTAAAAGAAAAGCTATTTGAATAGGTGATTTTTGGAAGAAAAAATATTTTAAAATTGTTTTCTATACTAGTTATTCTAAAACTTTTACTTCTGGATAATCTTTTACTATTCATCTGAATTCTTGCAGACAAATATACTTCCGATTTCTGACTGGGAACTTCAGAACTTCTGGCCTTTACAACCTGGCTGCCAGTTGTTCAAGAGTACAGGTTCTTGACAGATTTTCTTCAATCGCTGAATTCACAATAACAGCAAGCATTTAACCCAGGCTTCTTTTATAATATAAATAGTTCACGGAATCATGGATCTGCTTGATTGGAAGTGACCTCCTGAGATCATCTGCTTCACTTCCTTGTACTGAAGCTGGAACAAGAACTCCTATTCTTAGAACCTATTAGTGAAGGAATTCCATAGCTTACTCTGACAGGTTTCTTTAGTGCTTATTTTCAAAGTTGCAAAGTTGTTTCTAATATCTAACTTATATTTTGCCTACTGAAACTAAATTGATTTTTTTTTTTCTTGGGCTGTTCCAATGGAAAACCAATAACTTATTATCATCTTGCTTACATTTTCCATCCACTGCTCTTTTGAGGGTGGTCTCTAGATTTCCCTCCTTCCTTGCAATTCAGGGTTTGGAGTCTTGGCTCTGTAGGGTCTCTGCAAAGACCCTGTCAATCACCTATCTGGCCTGTATTGGACACCATGCAATATGCCACGTCGCTATAATCACTGTATAAGAGAAACTCTGGGCTTTTCTGTGCTGCTGTTGCACAACTAATTGCTGTGACTCTGTTAGCTTGCTGTGCTCTGGGAGCTGTGCTCTTGCCTACTCTTGTTCGTGTCCCTCTTAGGAAGGATACAATGTGCTAGCTGAGACCTTACCGCAACAGTAAGTACAGAGGAATAATTACATTACAGACTGTAAGATAGTTAACTTCCTTCCTTCCATACACCTTTTAAATATTGATTCTTCCACACCTTTTTTAGGAGGTTGTCATTGTTGACTTACTTTCATCTTTTGATTCACTGTCTCCCATGTTTTCTGTAGTACTGTTACCTAAGCAGCCGCCTTCTCTTGTGTCTTGGTCACATGGTTTCTCCTCCTCATCTTATTTCCTTTGAAACTGCTTCGAAACTTTAAGTCTGTCCTCTTAAAATGCTTTCCATCCCACCCTTTTTGGTATCAGTAAAATACAGTCCTTTCAACTTTTCTAACTGTAATTTAAATGCTCTATTAAAAAAGTTGCATAGAAAATATAATCACAAAAGGAAACCCTATGTTATGGCCCTATGTCACAGACAACTGAGTTCATAGTTGACATAACATTCCTGCAGAAAACAAAGGTATGTTTGTTTGCAGTGAATTGAATGTTAAAGCAAACAATGAAATCTTTATTATTTTTACTGATTAAATATTTCAAAAGTTTTCTTGGAAGCTTCCACTGTGTGCGCTCCTGTATTAATGCCATTCAAAACAATAATAGAAGGTAAGACAAAACCTAAGGACTAGTAAATCAGCTCACAGCTAACTGAGGTTAGAGAGAGCTTGGCAAGGAAGGGAAGCCAGGCTTCCAAACTCCCAGGTTCAGTACCCGTTTGTAATATAAACCTGCTTATTCACCTTTTTAGCCCTCAGTGGAACTGAACTGATTGGCACACCCTGTTTTCTGGATGGCTTTAGATGAATCAGGAGTGTCTCTAGAGACAGACGTTCTCTCTTCCATTGAAGTTAAGCTCTTCTCTCTACTGCTTTTCCTCAGAAGTTAAAACAGAGTTTCATGCTTACTTGGCAATGTAAAAATAGCACTGCTGAATCTGCTTTTAACTCCTTAAATCTGCTTCAGACTGTAAGATTTTTTTAATCCATAACATTAACACTGCTGTGGAGTGGTATTCTCAAAATTCACTGCAGCTCTTGGAAGAGAAAGTGATCATTGTGAGAGACTTTGGTTTTAATGACCTGTGAGCTGTAGAATCCATTGGGGTCTTGTGAAGCATCTCTTTCCCAGGCTATCAAGATAGATATGAATACCTTCTGGACAGAAGGCTTTCTGTAGTGTGATAAGAGCTGCATGGGCTTAGCAAATCAGGCTATAAGCAACATGTTGGTTACAAATGCCCACTATTTTGAGAAATACTTTTTGGAAGAAAAATTAAATTTTAAAATTTTTAAAAATTATCTTAATTTTTATTTATTTTTAAATAAATATTTTTTGGACAACAGGCAGGTTATTCCATCACTGGAATTTCAGTTCACAAATTCTGTAATTTCTGCTAACAGCTGTGAGGTGCTAGGAGAGAAGAATCAATATTTAAAAGAAGATATCATTCAGGACTGTTAAGTAATATATTTTCTTGTATGTATATTTTTCCTACCTGACAAAAATTTGTTTTCCCCAGTTTAAGAAAGTAGTTCTTCAACACACATAGCATTAAGCACTTGAGTAGTCCTGTGGACTAGAGATTGAGGAATGGATGGGAAAAGCAGCTATTGCAGACTTCTTTTGGGGGCTCAAACATTCAAATTGCTGTTCCTTTGAGCAATTACTAAATATTGCATGAATGTATCTTGAGGTAATGTAGTATTGTGTCCTCCCAGTGTTGGAAGCAAATACCCAGATCAAAGATTATCTCAAAGATAATCTCAATTAGTTCTAAGACATAAGCCCTAAATATGATAATTGAGAGAGAAGTACTGAACATCTGGCATCTTGTGATAATGGTGTCATCAGATATCAAAATTATATGAGGGTATTATAAAATACGTAGCACCAAAAATATTGAACTTTTAAAAGACAAACTTTGAAGGAATAAATAATGAATGGAAAGATATTGATTAGAACCACCTACTGTTTACTGTGGGATGTTAGAGGTGATTATGACACAGGGAGAAAAAAATCACACTTATTTCAATAAAAATAAGGATAAAAATTAAATCTGATGTGGCTAGAAAGGAATATAAGAACTGTTAAAAATGATAAAATGAAGCATGTAAAAGCTGCAAAGTATTTAGCACGTAGCAGGGTAGGGCAGAATATTAAAGAGCTGCAAATATGGAAAAATAACATAGGAGCAAACAGTACTACTCATCATCAGTATGTACCTTTAGGCATAAATGTTGTCCTCTTAAAACAATCTAGCAACATTTTTTCTTTTTTTTTTCAAAAAGAATAAAGTTTTTGAAGAAGAGGAAACAACACTAAAGATTTAGTAAGTACCCTGTGAGCATTGTGGTAATTATTGAGGTCCTGCAAGACTATTATTGGTAATTGAAATCTGATAGCTTTTAAAACCCAACATTCCTAAGAAATTGCAAAATTTTATATCTAAGTACACCCTTTAAAACATCCTTTGAAGGGGGCATGAAGCGAAAAGAGAAATCCAATAATTTCACAGCAACTGTATGTTTTGTAAACTTGTTTAGTAGTAGCTGAATTGAAGGTCATAGAATAAAGAAAATGTTACATGAGAAGACAGAGAATTCTTTGGAGCTGAGCAATGGGTAGGAGATTTCAGGTTACATTTTCAAAGCTATGTGAATGACTTGGAGACATTGGCACCACAACATCAATAATTAGGAAACAGCCATAGAGAAAACATGAGACAACAATATTGTCTCTCAGTCCCAGAAGAGATTTAAGCCTTTTGGACTATATATTCAGAGGTATTTTTCATAAAATAGATGTAATTTTTTTATTGACTTTCAGCAGAAGTTAGACACTTGAATATATTCAAATATAAATGGTACTGGGAGGGGGAGGTGTTTAACAGCAAATATGGAAATTTAGCAACATTTCATTTTCTTCTGAAAGGTGGCACCTAATTGCTCTTTTTTTCTTGGAAGGATAACATTCTATTTTTGAAAGCATATTGGACCTAAGGATACTTCAGTGCTCTTGAATATTTCCTTATAATCTGTATCTCAAAGAGGGTTCCAGGCACCTTCTTACATGAGCAAAATAATGCATGAAGTGAGGAATAATGGGAAGGTACAGCATCATAATGAAGCAATTATTTTGTAAATACAGTGTCTGTACGTGAGGAAAAATGATATTCCAAAGGTGGAGGTGCTGAGCCCATTTTATCTGTTAACTGGAAGGAAGTGAGTAACAGTACAGTGAGCAAACTATTCATGTGCGCAAACTGGGTAACGGAACAAATAGAAAAATCCAATCATATCTAGAGGAATTAAGATACTTTAAGTTTTCTAGTTTATTTATGCCAATCAATTATTCTGCTGTGTGTCCCAAGTATTCAAATTGAAGTTTGGCCAGGTTTCAAAAATTGATTTCTCCGTATTTTACCAAGCTTTCAGATCTCTTTGATGACAGCTTCTTAGATCAAAGTCAGCTGGACTCCTGTGACTGTCTAAAATAAGATGGTAGCTGAAATGATTTTTCAGACATAACCAATGCTGTCAAATGTCTTTCAGTGACTTTCTGTGACTAGTTAGTCATAATTTTTAATAAATTAATATTTCTACTTCTAAACATAGGCCACCTTATTTTTCATTTTTTAAGTGCTTGGGTATGTTGTATGTATTTGTAAGGCACCAGCCACTATATGAAAATGTGGTATCATCAAAAAAGTAAAAAATAGCAGTCATGAATACTGAATTTCTTCTTTAAAGCACAAAATATCTAGCTACACATCAGTATAATTTTTTGATTTTTTTCAAGAATGAGGATGAAAAACTTTTCATCTCTGAAGGTGATTAAATACCAGTAGGGTATTACAGGGTTGGCTAAAAAAAAAAAAAAAATCCTTCAAATATTGCCCTGTCTTTGAAACACAGCTGCATCACAGTAACCAAAAAAAAGGTGGACTTCCTTAAAGATGCTCACACTTTCAAATGTTACCTCGGATTACACTGGCTGTGCTAGGCACCTTTTCCTTATCAAAGGCATTTCTTTGTGCTAATACATATCAGATAAAGATTTAATTATTTTAAATTGTACTCTTTAGAACCATTCTGATTTGAGAGCAGTCCTGATTTGAGGGGGAAAAAATGAAACCTCAGTGGGTCGTTGTTGCCAAGGCCAGTGACAATTGCTATTCAGAGAACTGCTGTCACCTGTACAGTCCCTGTGCACTTCTACGAGACAGACTTGTGTGCCATCACGTACCTACCTGTCCTGAGACACTGGGATCTGGGAATCTATTTCAATATTTATAACCCTTTTTTTATTCTGACTGATTGGTTACTAGTAAGGAAAATTCTGTGTTTCACACCTGCATGCTATTAGAGCTGTCTCCACACAAGCAGCAAGGGAGGTCAGGCAGGCCCATGGGCTAACAGACTTCAAGTGGAATACCATTCAAAACAGATCTGCGTAAATTATAGGAGCTTTGAAGTACTGGCGGTGGTCTGTGCTTTGTGTCCTTAACACTTGGCAATTTCTGGCCTATTATGTTCCTGGAGTCAGGTATTTCTGGCTTATTACATGAAAGCTGGCAGCTTTTAACGAGCACTCCAATGAGAATGGCAGCTGCTACTCAGCACTTGGGGGTCCTGTATTGTCCAGCTGGGTATGTTATGCTTTTTTATGCTCCTCTGTGTACTATGTTCGCTTGAATGAATTCACCTTTCTGGATTTCCCTGCCAGAACCCATGTGTCATCACAAAGATTCTAATCCCTGGCATTATGGTTTCTCAGAAAAGTTAAGTTTTAAAGCTAAGGTTGAATATCTGATCATGGTAATACAAGACAGATGACCCACACAGTGAATCATGCTAAAAAGAGGGAATAAGTAGTTAAAATTGAAGGCTAATTATTCCATTTCTGTACGATGTTATATAACTTCAAAACCAGCGACACAGTGGGAAAACACCACTGGTAATGGCGATTCCAGATTTTTCAGCACTTTTGGAAAAAAGCTAAAATGATTTGCTAGTTACTAGTATGGGAAGTGTCTGAAGGGCATCAACATCAACAGAGAATTTTGTCTCTTTAGGTACATCGTGAAAGTAAGATGTGGCCCTAGCCCAAGAAAGGGGAGGGACAAAGAAAAGGAATCTCTTTACTATTCGACACATGGAGAAATGGAGCAAAGAGAAACTTAAAGCTTTGTTAAAGACAGAACAAAAAATGTTTAGCAAGACTAGAAAATGAACTCGTTATTTTGGGTAGGATATTTAGGATATTTTAGACGGTGTCTCCTTCCCTTCTTAGGTAAGAAGTGCCCCTTGTCAAGCTCAGAACTCTCTGTTGCGTCAAGAAAAATTGTCAGAGTTTTCAAAGTTCTGCATATGCTTCTATTGGAATCACACCTGGATAGAACATCTCCACTGATGGAAGCCCTGCGCATATCACTCAAGTCCTGTATCTTACTGAAATCTATTTCCTAGCATGCTGTTAAGTAGAAATGCCGTTTGCTGTGACTCCAAATCCTTGTCTGCAGTCATTGAAGATCCCATTATATATTTACTGAAACTTAAGCCATACATTCTAGCGTATGAAATCTTCAGCTGGATTCCCTTCTTTTTATAATACATTTCTTGTAGGTGTACTAAAGATCATATGAACTGAAGTTAAAAAAAAGAAAGAAGGTAATTTTTGACCTGTCGTCTAGTGAAAGACTGAAAGGTTATTCCCTAGGAAATGTTGAGGTAATTTGTTATCTTGTTTTATGAGTGTGCTGTTAAACAGCTGATACGTTTCCAATGATAGGTGGCTGCAGTGGTGAAGTGAAATCAATTGCTTTGGTGAAATGATCCCCACAGCTTGATAGTTAATTGCATTTTATTTTAGGTTTGCATGATCTTTTGATTTTCTTTGGGACCAAAGGCAATACAGAGTTAGAAGCTTGCTTTTATTTATTAATGAGGATTTTTTAGCACTGAAACTATCTGAATGCAAAGTGTAAGTTAAGAGATATAGAGAAGTGTAGACAAATGAAGACACTCTCTCTCTCTTTCTCCCTCTTCTCTTGGTCCAGGAAATTGAAAAAGGAAAGGGGAAAGAGAGTGCAGGCTGAAGTAATTAACTAGATGAAGACAAACCAAACCAATCATCTCTATTATTGCTTCCTTTTTAGGTGATATTTGTTTTAGGTACAGCCTGACCCTAAGGACAGCACAAGATGAAGGAGAAAGAACTAATATTAGCAGAGTAAAATCGATTCTAGTGGAGGATTAATAAAATCTCTGTATCTACCTCCAGACCTCACCTCTGAGACAGGATTAGTTTAAACATTACATATTAGCACTGCTAGTTACTTGAGGACAACAATATCAGATGCCTCCAGAGACAATATTGTAGAGGAACCAGTTGTTTTCATTTATATTTTGATTTCATTAACTGTTTTTTTCCACAGAGAGTAGCTCACATGAGTTTTTCTAACCAGTTCTTACATGCACATGGTTTGGCAATCTTCAAAGTAGTAGAACATAGCAAAGTATATCCATTGCTGATGTTGTTTCTTTTGTTTTCCTTACAGACATGAGAGACAGCAGCGTAAAAGCTACTATGTCTTTAATAATTAACTTGGGCTGCCTGATTAGGAAAGCTCTCCCAGAAGACTGCTGCTAATACTTTGTATTGTAGTATTTTAGAGCCTGGAAATTACTAGTAAGATTATAAAGTTGTCCAAATCCTGCAGTCTGCCCAAAGGGCAGTGGAGGTAAACATCATCACCACAGCAATAACGCACAGGAGCACACACAAAGCCCTTGCCTTTAATTTGCTGCCTAGCATTTCAGCTCAATATATTCTAATGCAGAGAGTGAAATTTTCAGGCAAATAAAACTTGATTTTCAAAATATTTCCTGGCTGCTTGACATGTTAATACAGTATTATTATTTTTTTTTTAGTTCTTACTAACAAATTCACATTTAGAGTGTCTGTTAATTAACATTGCATCTATATTCACCACAGCTTTATTGTTCTCTAGGGTTTGCTTAGCTTGAAGAGGCAATTGTTATAAAAAATGCCAACAAAGTATTATGACAAACCCATCTGCAAGAATGTAAGCTGCTGGTATAGGAACAATTAGAAAAGCTCAGATGAGCAGCTCTGCGTTGTTTCTTGGCTTATGTACATGAAGGACTTTACACATTTATACAAAAACCAGCATCATTATTGAACAGCTGTGAGATGATCACTAGAGACTCAAACTTCAGCAAGAAAGATTCTCCACGATTTTGTTCTCAAGAGGAGAACACTCGTTCTGTGCGCTTTTCTCATGGAGCATCTGAAAGAGGGTATCTAGTATTCCAAATAAAATAAGAGTAGAAATGTACCTTTCCTCTTCTTTTTAGAGGGGAAAAAATATAAGTATTTAACAGGTTTTTTTATCTATCTCACAAATCCCTACTTTTGAATATAAGAGAAATTTCCAGATCAGATGGAAGATTCAAGATCAGAATGGGAGGATTAGAATCATAATGCCAGGCTTAGGATCATGCTTTATTTTAACTTTTGAAATTACGACCCACTAGAGAGTGCAAAAATTTAAGATCAAGTGCTTTAAGTAGATCTGGATAAAACTTTTTCACTGATGAGGATATTCTGAGGTGGCGATATTTTGTGATTGCCTTTAAGACACGTAAATAACTGTGCCAGCTACAAGATGGTACGTAATAGGTCCCCAGGTATGAGGTCTGTGCCACCTGCCAGCAGAGCTACCATATGTTGATGAGAGGAGCAGCCAAGTAGTAATATGGAAGACATAAATTAAAAATATGTGGATAGTGGTATATGAAGGAGAAGGATTTAGAGCTAAAGGGAAGGAAATAGGGAGGCACGGGAAGAAGATGTTAGTATTGCTTATGGACAAGTGGAGCAGATGGTCACTTGTTTCATGTAGGGAATTGATACAGTCATTGAATTCTGAGTCTGGTTAATGTAGCTCCCACTTTCTTGTTTTATAGTGAAATCACCATGATTCAAACATCATTCTCTTTGAGGTTCCAGTCCAAAAACATGGGAAAATCCCTGTGCAAGAACAAGATTATTGCTACATATGTGATGCCTTCGATATTGGCCAGTACACAAGTTGAACCATAAATCTCCAGATTTTAAAAACATGAACAGTTGCAGCCTGAGCCAATTCTTTCTCCTACACCGAAACTAAGTCCCTTGGAATTGCTGTAGCTGAAACTGTAGTGCCCTAATGATTTATTTATTCATTAAAGATGTATAGAACATGCTTATAAGCTGGTTGCACATGTGCTTATAAGGGAGGAAAGCTGGGTTTTCTCTTTAGCTTGTCTACATTAAGGTGTGTTCTCAGGCTGCCAGAGTAAAGTATCAGTTTCTTGCCCTGTTGGGAGTACACTGACCCAGGTATTTAATATATTTTAAAATTTTACCTGCAGAACAGGCAGCCTATCCAACCAGTTACAAACCCTGTCAGCTTAAAGAGTTGAGTTGAATGTCTTAATATAAAGGGTGCTGGAATAGGGGAAATAAAAGAAAATTTCTTGTTATAGCTTAAAGACTTGAGGGTGAAATTTTGGGGAGAAAAATCTCAAATGGAGTAAAGTATGTTAAAGTAATAATACTTATCCTTAAAGGAATCCTATTATATAAAAATTACATTATTATTTTTAAAATGCAGATGGCAGTTGTTGAGGGTACCTTTTATTAAATACTTAATCTGTGCACAGACTTTTGCTGTGATAAAGTAAATGTATCTGATTTCTGTTAAGGTGACTTGCAAGGAAAAAAGGGTGTGGGTCCCTTCTTTGCTTCCATTTAGTATGTACAATTCAATGGAAATACTGAAATTATAATGTAGCTTTGAGGATTGCATATGCTTCCTTATTTGAATCTTCTCTTTTTTGCATTAGCATTTCAGTGTTTGGGTTTATTTCTACATTTGGGGGTTTTACCATATTTAACTTTTTTACTAAGACCCTATAATCTCTTTTCTTGGATGATTCTTGGGTAATTTCAATAATTGCAGTGGGAGGTCACCAGTCACAGAACTATTGCTTGGAAGGGACTTCTGAGAGTCATCAACTCCAGGCCCCTGCTTGAGGTGGTACTATTACTAGAACTTGGTCCAGCCAGCCCTGGCCTTGCTTTGCTGAGTCTTGAACACATCCAAGTGTTCTCGCTGAGCAACCTGTCCCTGTGCAGCATTACCTTTCTTGAGAAAAAGTTTTTTTCTGATGTCTATGTGACTCTCCTTCAACTTGTTTTTCTGTTATCAATTTCATATTAATCTTGAGCTTTTGGAGGGAAAAACAGCCTCTTGCTTCTTACATATCAGTTCTGTTGCCCTGTTACCAAAAAGCTGACAAAAATCCTGTTGTGTTTTTTTTTTTTTTTTTTTATTTTTCTTTCGGTGAATCTTGCAGTATAATCAGGGAAGAAAAAATGAGTTACTTCTAAAAATTCTGCTCTTTTATACAGACCACAAACTTTTTTAGGGAGTAAACAAGCGGAAAAAGGAAAACCAACAGATTTTCAGGCTCCTTTCTAAATGGAAAACAATCTTTGCTTTCCTTACATGCAAGGGACATTCATAGTGACAACTTGTATTTTGTGTTTTCAAGTAATAGATGCAATATCTAAATAGTTGCCAAAAGTAACTTACAAATTGGTCTGAATATCTATTTATCACTTTATATTTAGAGTAAGATAGTTGAAAATGAATACAGAAATCCCAGTGTAGTGGATAATCTAGTACCAATTAGCTCTTTGAAATCTTTTTACATCTTCAAAGTGCAGTACATTAACTAATCCTAACTGCGTCTCATCGGTACAGTATTCTTACGGGAACTAATTACTGGTGGCCTAAGGACACCTCCTCACAGCATGTGTTCTTTCCCAAAACTTACTTATGTACTTCAACAAAGGAGTGTATCTGGCTGACTTATTTCATGACAATGAATGCAAGCCTATTAAGGCATACAAATGAATTCAGAAACCCACTCCTTACCTGTCTTCACAACAAGGTAATCTCAATGACATTTATGGCTTTGAAAGGTACTCTGGGTTTAAAATAATTCGATTTGTTAGAATTCCGACCATCTGAACATGTAGTTTAAGAGAATTTTTTACAATTTCTCAGTCATTCTATATCCATAAAGACAAATTAAGAAAAACTTCCAGACAAGACTCTTTTTTTTTTTTTTTAACACATCATTAGAACCAAAATGGGCTTCACCAAGTGGTGGCAAACCACTTGGGTGCTTGTTTTGCAGTTCAGTTATAGAGTCTGTGTCCAGAAGTTTCTGTGTCTGATTTACATTTTTATTGAAGCTGAGACTCCCTATGATCTGAGATCTCCTGCGATCTTCCCACATAGAGAACACAATGGTCATTAATCTGTAACTTATATCCAGGAAACACTGTGAACAGTTGATTTTGGTATGTGAAGGCTGTAAAATCCTAATAACTATTTACATGATTGAATGACGTATATGTTTTAACAAATCAGCTTCCCATCTAATAATAAGTGTTGCTTCATTTTACTTCATTATGAATACTCTAGTGTGCCTTTGAGAAATGAAGATATTATTCTTGCAAGCAGCTTGGAAACTTGAAGTTCTTCAAAAAAAAAAAACAAAGGGAATTTTGAGAACAGGTACATTGCAAACTGGCTGCCTGTATCTTATGTTCTGTTGTTATCAGAGAGTTCTTGGTTATCATAACAAACAAATTCTATTTGACTGTTGAAACAGAATGAGAAATACAGGCCTGGATAATACATTGATCTAGTCTGTCAAGCTGAGGGCTGATTTGAAGGTCAGTCATATGTCCTTTTTCCACGTATCTATAAAATGATGACTGTAATGATATGTGTGTAATCTAATTTGGGAAGAACAAAAATAGTTTTCAGATTTCTGACTATAATTCTGTTTGAGGTTTTAAAATAAATGTGCTTTTTTTAATTGAAACACAGTTTTACATGTTAGTGTCCTTGTACCATTAGTCTTCAGAGCCAGCCCCATTTTTGCCGTTAAGTGTAAATGCTGACAGACTCAGAGCATGCAGTCCTGCATGAACTTGCTCCTGATTTGGTGAGATTACAAGGGTATTAGGATGTCAGGTTGATGCTTTTCCTCTCTCCTTAGAGAGCAGGATAGGCCAAGATACTCAAGAGATGTAGCTCCAGTGCCAATACTGGGGTGAGCCATCGGTAACATTCATTGGTCAGGGAATCTAAAAAGGCAGGTACGTATAGACATACATAGAAAAAACAGATTAGTTCAGCAGTTAGCAGTTTAGCAAATTAGATTTATGTAGTCCCAGTCTGGGCTCAAAACAGCAAATATGAATCCCTGGGAATATATTTCTGGGAAGGGGGTGTGGAGGGACAGGCAGGGAAGAGAGTTGAGAAGCTCTTCAAAGAGACAGCTGGTTCCAAAGCTGGCCATATCAAAAAAGTTAGGAAAGAGGTCTGTTAGCATCAGAAACATAGACTATAAGAGCATAGTTACCATACAAGGACATAGATGTATCATCTGGACAATGTTGCTTACTCACAAAATCACAATTTGTGGTGGTTATAGCCAGGACTAGTCTCTCTTGCTGGTTGGGAACTAGTTGTGATTTGACGCAGATGATGGATTGAGGCATTCTGAGTTTGAGTAACATCACTCTTGTTACTCTCAGCTCTGTATCTGCGATCACCTCCATGTACAGATACGTGACTGCTATGCCAGTGAGAGATGAGTAATTTTTTCTAGCCTACCTGCTGCTTATGCATGGTCTCATGAAGTTCACTTTGAGCATCTTATTAAAACTCCCCTGTGGCTAATGCAGAAGGAGAATAAGGCATACAGAAAGGAAAGGAATGCATACAGGCTTTCATCCTTAATGAAGATGTTTCTTATCCTACAGACATTTTTACTCTTAAATGTATTTCAGAGAAAATGAAAATGACAAGTGTTTCTAAAACACATCTGCATCCAATCTGATCTCAGCAGGTCCTTCAATTCCTCGAGCCCATCTGCTGCTGACAAAACACTTTGCTTCCAAAAGAGCATTAACCTTGTTATCTATGCACAGACCCCATGAATTCATTGTATGTGAGAGCAAACCTGAGATGCTGATAAACGCTGATTCTTTAGTGAAGTGAGGAATATTCAGTCAAATTAACATATTTCCATGAGTGTGCATTTTTAAACTTATTAAGCTCAGTGCTGTAAAAGGCAAAACTATCTTCTCCCATTCATATTCTTAGGCCTCAGTAGTTACACTTCTTCTATTACCAAAGGTTGGAAGCCAAGGACTGGTAGTAAAAGACAAGTGTAATGTCAAAAGCAGGACTGGAAATGTTAAGCATGATAATTACTGGGGACAAATTTAACATACAGACTTTGTACTGCTGTATGGGATTAATCTAGTCGAGGATCCTAACTCCTCAGTGATTAGCACAAGCTGATTTGGAGGATAAAGCCAGCAGCTGGTTACTTATATGAGATACTATCTTCAAGAAAAGTTTTCCTTTTTAGGCACAGTAGCTAGAAATTGTAGAGGTGCTTCAAATGGCCTTGTATTTAAAGGCTCTGTTGCATCTTTCCAAGAACTGAGCATCTTGAACATCTGCTAGATATTCAAAAGTGATTCAGATGTGGTCTCTAAAGAGGAAAAGTAGCAAGGTTTCGTAAATATGATCAGCTCCTACAATAATAACTGAACATCAGTGCCAGCATTAACAAGAAAAACAGAAGGTGTTAAAATGAGCTAGAAAGCTTTTAGGCCTATTAGTCTCTCTGCCAAATGAACAGCTTTAATACATAAGCTTTTAGGATGCTCATGCAGTTAACCCAGTATGTTTTATAATGCTTGTCTTGTCAGTGAAAGATAAGGATTTCATTATAATAGAACCACTTTTAGTGAAAATATCTGCTATTTCCTGATTGCTTAATAATTCTGATTTCTTCTGATTTTCAATCCCATAACTAGAATTACAACTGAAGGAGGATTCCTCTGCAGCTGCTTCAGAAATTGTTTGTCTGCAATGGCACATTTGTTTTCCATCTGAGCATTCACTTAAATTGCATTTCATCCCTCATTTATATTTCTCATCTACATGATAACGTCACGCACGCTGATGCAGTTTCTCTTGCTGTCATCCACAGGACTCTGATTTCATCTGACACTATATTAAGGTAGACCACATTCTTGTTAACACTTGTAAACAGTAATAAGCACCAAGGTGGTTGAGTGCTGCGTTGAATGAAGACGGATGAATGGAGGGAATTGTAATGACTATAGATGTTGCGGAGCAAAAAGGCTGTCTTAATGGCCTGAAATTAGCTTATGAGTGTAAAATGACTTCACTAACATATAGTCGAGATGGAGTTGACTGATTCAGCCAACAGCTTGCTTAAGGTACCATATTATTACCATATCACTGAGATCTACATGGTAAAGGGTTCCCTGAGTCTGATAGCTCTGGTAGCACTCATGCCTGTAAAACCTAATTTTACTCCTGGGTAGGTACTTAGTCTAATTTATTTCACTAACATATCCTTATTGCAGAGAATATATTTGGGCATAACATTTATTCGTTAAGTACTTTGAAATAAAAAAAAAACAACCAAAGCTACCAGAATGTCCTATAAGAACAGACATTCAAAAAGAGTGGCCAGTTCAGAGAATTGTTTTCAATGACACTGGCTGTGAAATCACAGTAAGATTTTCCCTACTATAATCTTTATGCATTGCATAACTTAAACTTTCAACTGCTAGATGGCACAATATACTTCCAGTTGCAACAAGCATTCATGCAAACACTATATTATGCACAAAGAAAAAAAAATAATGATTTTATCATGGTTAATGGAACAGTAGAGTTCAACATGGTGGTACAGCATGTCTGCACAAAGGTTTTTCGTTTTTTAAACTTGCTAAGACAGTTAATATGGAAGGAATACTAGTAGGAAATAAACTTAAATACTTGAGAGGGGGTTAAAATAAAAATACTTTAAGGCAGCATTAAAAAATAGTTGGGAGTTCTCTGATCTTCATTTTGTACTTCTAACATATGAAACAATCACTGACTTTATATTTCCAAAGATATTTTTCTCATTATATCATTCCTTCATTGTGTCTTCTAGCAAGTGACATTACTGGGAGTAGATCTATGTATGTATATGGACTTTTTTTTCCAATATTTTTACTCAAAAGTCTTGATAAGGTGAAGCATAAATGTAGCAAGGATGTCTATTCTGTATCCCAAGAACTTTCTTATGCAAGTTGGCACACCCATTTTCCAAGAATTCCGTGGAGAGACAGGACTTTGTTGTGGCTTTCATTTTTGACAGTGAATTGTATGTGTTGGGCAAGCGTTGATTCAATCAAGGAGCAGACTTTAAGAAAAGCCTGATCTCTTAGCAAATATGAGAGATACTGAAAACCACTCCTTTGTGTATCTTTGAGGACGGGCAAATAATTCAAGGCAACAAGTCTATAGGAAACACATTGGACCACTTTCTGTGGCACATTGACTGTACTTGCTATTCATTTTAAATGGCTTCTTGTATTGTGTATAAAGTGCAAATATTAGAAGTGATAAGACTTAGTGATAAGTTACAAGAACCATGACTGGAACTTTTTGTCAGTTTGGCAGTGAACATGGAACATTATTCAGATCCTGAGAATGTCAATAATTTAAAACAAATGGCACTAAAGATGTAACATGAACTCCTTTTTCATCCAGTCACAAATGTTACCTTCTAGGATTGCTATGGTAGTGAAACCCAGTAAAGTGGATACACACTGCTAGAATTCATGTTACCTGTGACTAGCAGTCATAAGACCCTACAGGTCCAAAGCAGCTGGTGTGTGCTATGTTTTATGCAAAGATACAGCACATTATTAAGAGAGAAGTTCAGTAACGGATCAATAGTACTGAACAAGGAACTCTTGCCTGGTCTGAAAACAAAGACATTGTATAAGAAGTAGAAGCGCACTTGAGAAGGAGCAGAGAGGAATGGAATACATGTGTGGCAACAGACCCTGCAAATGTTAAGTCACAAGGTTAACTTCAGCTGATTAATTTAGAACTGAAGGACGATGAGATTTTGTTTTTAATAACTTCATTCAAAAGGAAAGAGGAAAACAGAAAATATAAATCTGATGCTGAATGGATAAAGAGAGGAATAGCAGATACCAGGGAGTAGGCTCATGCATTCAATGCATTTTTAGATCATTCTTCATGAAGGTTAATTATGAGAGATTGGTTATTCATTTTATTTAACAAGAGGAAAGCAAACCAGAAGTGGAAAGAGACATTTTTCTGTTTGTTTGGTTTTGATACATTATCAGGATGCAGAAGATAATAAGATAGTAAGGAACAAGGCAACACTGGCTGTCCCGATCCAATGTCAGGGGAGGTTTCGATATGATCCCAAGGACGAGATTAAGACGCAAACGAGGTCAAATGCCATACAACCTTTTGACTTTATTTTGGTGAACGAAGGGGTGAGGACTGGGTAGGGAGACGGGGGGGGGAAAGAAAGAGAGAGAGAAAAAAACGAGCAAAAGAGCAGGTGAGAGAAAAAAAAGAGAAAGAGCGTGCTCAGGCGGGTGAGAAGCGAGCCACGTAGGGGAACTAGCTACCGCCACTCCGAGTCTGGCGTTATCCCGTTGATCAAAGGTCCAGTCGGTCCAGCCTCTGTGTCCGCAGTAGCAGCTTCCAAGGAGTACGCGGAGTAGGACGAGAAGGAAAAGAGGGAGCGAGGTCCAGCCTCTGTGTCCACAGGAGCAGCTTCCAACGAGTGCGCGGGGTAGGAGGAGAAGAAAAAGAGGGGAGTGAGGTCCAGCCTCTAGGTCCACAGAAGCAGCTTCCAAGGAGCGTGCGGGGTAGGAGGAGAAGAAAAAGAGGGCCTCAAAAGGCGCACGCGGTCCTTTTATAGGGCCATGCACATGCGCAGAACGGGTCTGCATACATGCAGTTTGCGCTTCTGCTTTTTGCGCCCTGGTGTCTGCGCAGGCGTATGTGCAGTTCATGGCCCTGCCTTTCGCGTCCTGGTCTCTGCGCGAGCGTCCTGTTGTGGTTTCGTCGGGGGCTGGATGTCAAAGCCAGAAGATGGCGGTAGAACGGCAATGTCGAGACAATTATGGTTCCATAACAGTCCTTGACACTGGCTTTACATGACTTGCTCTTGACAAGTCTAGCTAATCTTTTACTTCAACAGTGCAGCTACCTCAGTGGGTAGTCAAAGCAATGGCTGTTACATCTTGACTGTGCTGAGGCTTTTGATACTGTCCACTCCAACTTTATCATATGCAAACCATGGAAACTTGAACTCCAGAAAAATGCTGTAAGTGGGTGCAAAGTGGCTGAAAGGTCCTATTTGAAACCACTTTCAGTGGTTCATTCTCTAAGGGGCAAGATGCTGAGGTGAAGACTAGATGGGGCCTTAGATTTTCTAGGCAAATTCCTAGTGCCATCCTACATTGTTAAAGAAAATACTGCTGAGAGCCAGACTTACTGTGTGTGTGGCACTGAGTTGGGAGAAGTAAGAAGGAAGACAGAAAGCATCTGGAGTTCAAAACCATCTAGACAGAGGGGTGGATTTGGTCTGAAGGCTGTAAGACAGAACTCAGCAATAAGTGCAAAAGTCCTACTTGTGGAAAAAGAAATTAAATGTGCAATACAGGTGGTCTCACCATCCATTCATCAGCAAGGTAGAAAAGGATTGGAGCTTAAAATGAGTCACAGACTGATATGGGGTTAGAATGTGAGGCTGTCGCAAGAAAGAGACTGTCATAGATAAGGCCTGGGAAGTAATTTTTCCTCTCTGTTCAGTACAGATGAGGTCTCAGCTAGCTAATTCTGGCACCACATTATTTTTAAAAAAGAGATGTGGACTAATTAAAGAGAATCCAGAAGAGAACAATGAGAACTGTAACAAGATTAGGAACACTTCCTATGAGGAAATGCTGAAGTGATTTCAATTGGCTTCAGATTGCTTCAGGGAAACAAAATCTCTGGATATTGCATAAGATAATACCAAGTTAAAGACATACTTGCTGTGGTTGGATAGCATCCACTGGGACTGAAAGAAATATCCTCTTTGACATTAGTGGGCATTCAAACCTCAGAGGAAAGAGCACCACTAGTTAATAGATACAAGTATTTTTGAAAATGGGGAACCTGCTGCAAGTTATAATAATGCCAATATGCAACCAGCATTACAGAGGAAACTTGCACGTGCATGTACAACACAGAGATTAAAAATTCTAGGCCTGAGAACACCTTTTAATTGCTCTGTTCTCTGTTCTTACTGTCAAAGATTAGACAGCAACGTGCTGCATCTACAAAGGACAAATATGGTCCAAGCAAAGCTTTAAAAAAAGACTTACTTGATAAATGAAAATGTTATATTAGCTTTCATTGCAGAGAGAGAAAAATATATGTGCAGTCTAATCCTAGTAGAAAGCAGCTGGATCTGACATGTTGACAGAACAATGACCACAGATACAGCCTCTACAAATGAGTGAACACTCTGGTCAGACTGTGAATAACAAATAAGCATGACAAGCTCCAGGCCACTAAGGACTTCACAGTGATTGTCACTGTGCTGCCCAACATGGACAACAAACTTCACAGAGGCAGCAGGAAAAGAGCTTCTGTCCTCACCCCACAAGGCTTTCACTGCTGTAGCACATGCTGCGTCGGCACTCATGCTGGCAGCTTGTCAGCCCCTGCCCTACGATGAGAAGGAAAATCTCTGGTTAAATGCAGAGATGCAGGCAAGCAGGTAATTCTCTTGTCCATTCCCTCAGCATAGGCCTGCAATACAACAACAGAAATTCCTGCCCTGCAAATTGCTGTTAAGAAGGTATTTAGAGAACTTCTGTCTTCCCTCTCAACCACATCCCCATTAACACCCTTTGCTCACACCCTCATATGTCCCCTTGGCTACCAGGCAGGAGAACAGACTAAATGAGTGGACAGAAGGAAAACAGGAGAAAGGCCCCTGCATGCCAAAATGGACCTGCTAAAGGGGACACAAATCTCTGTACAACCAGCACTGCTATGCCCCAAAGTGGAGCCCCGGCAGCCTCTTCAGACCTAAGATTTCGGACTTCACCTATTTTTATTTCTGGCCTTCTCTATAGTTAATTTCTTCAGATTTTTTCCCCCATGTATTTTGAGGTATCACCTACTCTCATTTCCTAGTTCTCCATAAAAATGAGAAAAGTAAGTTCGCATAGATGAAATTTCCTTAGAAAGAATAATAAAATGTACATTTTTTTTGGCTGTAAGATCAATCACAATGCTAATCAGAAAATCAGAATCTCTGGAAACCTTTACAAGTTTGATTCTCTGACAGATGATAATTCATATCATAAACTAATTTATTGTAGCAACAATTTTGAAAAATATGTTCACCATTTCTGTAGAGTTGTGTTCTAATTTTTATTGACCCTTATTTACATAAGTCTAGTAGAAAAGTTTCAGCCACCAATTAGGAAATTTTCATATGAAATTCTTGCTGCTTTTAATCAGAAGTAATAAGCTGCTATATTGCATGGCTAACACCTTATATACTGCAACTTATTGATAAATTGATGCAAAAGAAAATCAAAAGTAGCTAGATAGGGACATACAATTTAATGAAGGGTTTGCATATCTGTCAATAAATGGAAGACACATTCAGATTATTTTTCTCACTGATGTAGATTTGAGAGTTGAAAATCTCATTTGCACAATCAGTACTGGTTTGTGTCACAGTAAAAATAAGAGTGAGCTTTGAAAAAAAGAAATTTCAAGTACATTTTGATATTTTCATTGTGTTTATTCATCACATGCTGTTGCAAATGCATTAAAAAAAATGGTCCATGTAACATTACAGTCAAAGTCTTATCGATAAAGTAATTGCCACATTACTTCGAGCTTTGCTAAATATTCCCTTGTTCCTGCTACTGATTCCAAGCAAGCAGGCTGCTTTACCCAGAGAATAAATATCAGAGACCATAACTATGAATGCTGCTTTGCTGTTTATGATTTGAAATTATTTTTTTTCCCTACAACCAGTCTTTGCAAATTTATTCTCCTTAGTCTACTTTCAAATCCCTAAATAAAACAGGCAAAGTGAGGAGCTGCCAGCTGATTCTCCTGTGGTGCATAGTATTCCTTTGTGTGCTGAACACGTCCGAAATGCTGACCTACTGTTTTGGAACTTACTTTTTTTTAGCAGACTTTCTTCTCCAAAATCTTAGGCCAATAATGAGCAAGCAATGGAGTAAATAAGTAGGTACTTGACTAGCCAGAAAGTGCAGCTACTGGCCTGTTTGCTAGGGGTGATTTTACATTTCCCAGCATGCGTCAATTTTGAAAGTTATTGAGGGGGATTTGGACTTCCAGGTCACTGCAGAATGATCACCGAACACTCATTTGCTGGAGACAATCACTATTATTACGGCCCTGACTCCACATCCTTTGAAGGCATTGAAGGATTGGTATTGATTTTTCAGTAGCATTTGTAAAGGGCCTGTGCACCTGACAGCAACTGGACCATATCATTAGACTATCTAAGGGATTTTTCATCAAATATATTTCTAAAGGTAATGCTAATAGAGGAACTCTTAACCTCTGAATCAGAAGACGGACGTGGAAGAAGGGTTAGTATTTTAAAGGAAAGAACTTCAAGAAAACAGCTGCTAAAAGGCTGTTTGAAGTTATGGATCGCAAGCTAATCCTCTGATTTATGAATGCAGCACAGTAACAGTTTTCAAATTAATTGATCTGATTGTTCTCAAGGGTGTTGGATTCCCAATATTCACAGGAGTCAATGAATAGCAAAAACCTATTTCGTGGCTCCAAAACAAAGTGGACTCTCAGAAAAAAAGAATGTAACCTGCTGGGCCACACTCATTGCACCTGTGGCAGCTGGTAACGCAGAACATTGAGTCCCATGCTCATGGACTGACTTGCCCAACCTTCTCCTCTGATGAGGCCCTTCCTCTGTTCTATCTACATTTTAAATATTCCCAGCACAGCTCTGAAGCTCCCTGAACTCAGGGCCACAGGCAGAGTGAGGTGTCCACCCGCCAAACAATGCTGCAGGTAGGGCTGCGTGTGTGGCTCTTTCCCATCATGTACTGTGAGAAACACTGCTTTGCATTAGGCTTTAGGTGACACATTGGAATGTGTTGCAGAACAAGTCCTGGGATTTTGTAATAGGATTTTAGAATCTGGTCAGATTGAGTTAACTGACATTTAGGTGAGATTACAGTAAATTTCACCTCTAGTTAGTTGAGCACTGATAGCACCTCAGCCAGAGAGTCTCTCACTATTTTGCTAGCAAGACCAGATTTTCACCCCCAAGTTACAAATAAAAATTTAAAAGGTTAACTTGGAAACAATAGTATCTATATCTGCCAAGCAAAGACTAAAACTTATTTACTGCAAGGAGGTAGAATTTAAAAAATCAAATTGACCTTCTAAATTTCTCTTTTTAAAAAAATCAGGAACACAGCTTGAGTTTTGTCTTTGATTAGTTTTAATCTCAGGTTCTCATGCAACCTAACTTACTGTTGCAATAAACAGAATCCAAACAAGAATGCTAGGTTTTTTTGAAAGAAAATACATATTCCCAGGGTTTTACACTCAGAATCAAGTTAAAACATGAGGAAATTAGTCTTCAGTTTTAGGACTTTCCTTTCTTACTACAGTCTGGTAGTTACCTTGACCACCGTCTTAGCTATTAAGTTGACACAAATACCAGTATGATATTATTGTAATTGTTACTGACAAAATGCTTATGAAGAGCTTCTCCAAATTTGTGAAATTTATTAGCAAGTGAGAAATACGAACTTGAGAAAGCCAACAAATTTTTATCTTTATGAGTCTGGAAATGCCCTTCCGAAGAACACAGGTTTCTCCCAGAAGTTTGGCTTTAAGAAGTCAAAAAGTTTTTGAAAATATTTACTTAAAACACAAAACTTTACATGTGTTTTGCTTGTAAATAAAGGATAATGTAGTGCAGAAGAAGCTTATTTAAACTGTGCATAGAAATATGCATGAATGCCAATTGTATTCAGTTTATCCTGACTTAATTTGAATTAACTTGATGGGTCTTTTGACACAAGCTGTACTGACTAATTGTTGCTTATTTGGGTGCACTATATCAGTGAGCATGGCAATCAAAAGCTCAGCCAGATGTTCATATTTAGTTTGATTGCCCACAGCCTTAGGTTTGAAGAAAAGTCAATCAGCAAAATGATTCTTCTTAGCATCTGTCAAGGTACTGATCGCATTACCATAATAGCACTCAGAATAAGCAGAATGGCTCTGATTCCCCTTTCACTTACCCTGGTATCAGCCTGCAGTAGATCTCTGGAGTCTTGGTTTGATACCATCACAAAATATGGAAATGATGTGAAATTAGACCAAAAGTCTTTATAAGTAGTTGATATCACCACAGTGAAGAGTGAATGTATTTTTATCTTTATATGAACTTATATTAATGTGAGTCACTTCTATAAAAGTGTCTTTTATACGTTTTACACCAGCATATGTTTATGATGAGTTACTGACTGAAGGGATATTTTTTCCAAGCATCAAATAAAAGCTTTTAATAAGCTGAAAAATGAAATGTATTGCACCCATGTGCAAGAAACCTAAGCCTACTGAAACAGTTTCTTTGGATTTACTTTAAAACTTTTGGAGATCTGTAAGATACATCAAGCTTTATATTTACTGCTCAAGCAATGTGTTTCAATTCCATAGCGTTTTCATGAAAGCATACACAGAAAGTTAAGGTTGGGGTTTTTTCTCTTTTTTGTGTATTATTTTCAGATGTTCTGAAAGCATCTAACAGATAGAGAATTTGCATTTATTTTCAGGAATTTTCATTTATTTTCAGTGTTTATTTTGATACAGCTCAAAACTATCTTAACCTTTCTCTCCTTTCATCCCTAGGTGTTTCAAATGTGTCCTTGCATTGCCTGCATAACTGGATCCTACCTCATTAAGGGTAAGACTTTTTTTTGCAATCCAGATGGGAACAGTGGTAACAAGGAGAATGCATGATTTGCAACTGTGTTAATTTAAGAATTACCATGGTCTGGAGTTCTCCCCTGCTCAGGAATGTTTTAACTTAGAATCCCCACCTGCCTGTCTGGCAGCCGCATACTTTGAGCAAGAATTATCATTCCATTTCTTTGCCGAGGATACCCTAAGCCCAAGACAATTCATAGCTAAGGAGCACTGAGGGGAAGAGAGCCCAGGCTAGACCACAACTGTTAATTTGCTGCTTGTCTATGTGTAGGACTGGTGCAGGTCTCTTACTTAGTATTACATAGAAACTGTAAAACTGTGAACATAGAAGAATCCTTGCCATGGTCCTTGAAGCTGATCACCTGTGGACAAGAGGATACCTTATTTTCAACTGTTTATCTTAAAAGTTGTGATGAAATGTCATTTGATTTCAGCAAGCGCAAAAGCAGACCTGTGGACCGTAACTGCACTGTGTGCTTCTTCTCCCTTTTGAGTAATGAAGCTTGTACTTCTCTTTTACACTGTTTAATGGGTGTCATGTCAAAAAGATGAATTTAGCCTGACAGATGAAGGTAATAGGGGAAAGATTCTGGAAACATTATTATGTGTGATGAGCTCCAGCAGCAATTAATTCAGGAATGAGTTTACTGAAGGAAGCTCCCAGCCGCAACCACAAAACTCTGAATGTGGCTTAGTTTTCAATCAAAGCTTTCATAGAAAGAGATTACATGAAAGAGGAGCTACCGCATCCACCACAAAGCTGCTTAATATGACTCGTGTCTCAATGGAAGAGTTTTCAGTGTAAAAACTCTTTAAACGGTGTTTCAAAACTAATGACACAAATCCCTAGTTAGTTTACAGAGTTGTTTAAATATTGTTAGTGTTTGCATACCTGCAATCAGAAGTACCACAGCCACTCAGGTTTTGCAGAGCTGTACAGCCCTTTCTACCACCGAAACACCTAGGTAAAGAAAACAAATAACACCTTTTCTTCCCTTTACTCTTTAAAAAGGTTTCTCGCCTTAAGTTGCATACATCCAGGTCTTCAGAGAATAATCCTCAGGTCGGTGCTAACTCACGGGAAGCATTTACATGGCATGACAGGGGAGAAAACCCTGGTCATGGAGGTGGCACTGAATTGTATACCATGGACAGGGAGTCAGAGGACATGCGATGGGTTCATGTGTCTGAAGGAGGAGAAGGCAAGGTTTGTATTTTGGGCTTTTTTTACCTTACTTATGCCTCTGCAGAGGTAATAACTAAATTTGAATATACCTCTTCCACATGCAGAGGTATAAAAATCTGAAGCTCTGAGACTGGTACATTCTTAATGGGACGTTTTTAGGAGAAATAAGAATTGAGGGAAGAAAAAAACTGACAAAAAATAGCAGGATTTTTTGGCTAGAGATAAGCAGAGGTACAACTCTCTTACACACACACAGACACACACACAGACACACACCCTCAGAAGGTACCTCATAAGCCTTAAAGCAGTCGCTCCTGAGCAGACCTCAGACCCTCCCATGAAGCGGCGGGAAACACGGCAGGCCCGGAGGCCCTGTCGCTGGGCAGCCAGGTGCTGCCGCTAACAATCCTAACGGTCCCAACGGTCGCGGATAACGGCCCCGCCGCCGCAGCCGCCATCCTGCGACCGGCCGGGCCATCGCTGAGGGGCGCTGGGGAAGAAGGGTGGCTCTGGGCTGCCTGCGGGCGCCTGCCTGCCGCGGGGAGGCGACCGGCGGTTGGGCTCCGGGTTTTCTCCGCGTGAAGAGAACTCTGCAGGCGTTTCACCCCCGTCGTTCCGGGCTCGCGGTTCTCTCAGCTGCGGGCTCACCAGGCCGCTCTGCTCGCCCTTGGCGGTGCCGGGCTCCAGCCTCGGGCGCGGGCGGGGGGTGCCGAGTGCCCCGGGACGCCCCATCCCCGGCCACAATCCCTTGCAGGCGGCTGCAAGCCGGCGTAGGCGGCAGGCTTAGCCCTGCCGTTCCCCTCCGGCCGTGGCCGAGCCACGGCAACCGGCTGCTTGGCCCCACAGCGAACCCTTTCTGCCAGTTTCAGCCCAAACCCCCTCCTTGGTAGAGGTGGAAGTTTTCCTCAGGAAAGCCATCCATGTAAGTGTCCTTAGTACCACTCGTTAGAAGAGGGCTTTAGTGTAAATATTTCTTTGGCTGTACTTGGTCATCTTTCTTGTCCTTTGTAATCCTCTTTTGTCATGTGCATACTGCTTGTGGGCCAGGGCTTTACCCTTTTCTGCTCTTTGCCTTGTTACGGCCCTGTCTTCCATGTGTGGGAGTTAGGCTGCGTTTATTTAGAGATGTGAAAGCATGCATCAAGCTCTGTATTTCTTCACTGTGGTCAGACAGAAAAGGGCTGAATGCTATCTGGCTATCACTACTTACGTAATGAAAATATTCCAGTGTTGCAAGAGCAAGAGAGCCCTCAAGTACTTTGGTGTTTTTGCTTCCTCTGAGTTGTGTGTCTCATTAGAGTTAAACGTATCATTTCATACACCATCACAGCCGAGTTCCACTTGGGTAACGTGCATCCAAATTTGCTGTATATCCATATGAGGTATTTATCATTGTGCATATTAAGAGGGTATTCACTAACTGTGCTTGCATATGTTTCAGCCCTTAGTTGGCTTTCAAATTTGTGATTTCGCTTTCATCTTCATTTTATAGTAGATAATTCTGACCTACTCATTAAATTTAATGAGTAATCACACTGGCTAGCTGCTGTTTCTACATGGTACACTTGAGCATACAGTCATCAGAAAGATTATGCAAAACATGAGAAATGAATGCGCACATGCAAAACTGCATAATGCCTTGAAGTAGTCAAGAATCATTTAATCAGGAAATTTTTCAGGTATCACCAGTTGATGTGTACTGTCCTTTTTTAGGTTTTTTTATTGCTTTCTCCAGGAAAATTGTCATGGAAAGATGCGACACTAGTTCAAATGGTTCCTCGAGATACCATGGCTTTGTTTTGAGGTTAATATGTTTAGAAAATGTAATAGACCAACTTTAATGTGCAGAGGGAGGTTTCACAGAGTCATCAGTGTGAACTGATCTCCCTATTGTTTTCATCTGACTTTTGTTGCAGAGACAGTCCTCCGGAGGATCCTAGCTCTGCCTGACCCATGTGCTTCTCTGTGGTAGGAAAAGGACACAGAAACTGCGCAGCCCTTGCCATTGCCTGTGCCGAATCTGGATGTCTAGATGGGCTTTATGTTTTGTGAGTCTGGCAGCATGTTAGTGTGGCTGTATATTGATTTCCCAGCCTGCTCCCCCTCCCTCATCGTCCTTTCTCCCTCCTTCAAGTACCCGACCTTAAAAGTTAAGCCTCTCGTTCCCTTTCTCAGATGTCCTGTACTTTTCAGTGCCACAATAAAATGTGGCTGCTCCGTGAGAATAGAGCTCCTGCAGAGGAAGCAACGTCAGGAATGTCTGCTGAAGACAGAGGTGTGCTTAGGAAGGGAGCCAGCAATCACCTGGGATGCTCCCAGGCTGGACCATAAAGATTTCTCACCCTCCTGCCCTGGGTTGAGGAGAGGAGGGAGCCAAGTTCCTTTTCCCATGTATTTCCCCACCGCTTCCTTATTTCCTTATTTCCTTTTGTCCCCTGCATTTTTCTCCTTTCTGTTGTATGCTGAGAACTATTTCTGTTTGGTTTTATTGTGCCTTTCTTTTATAGAGATGCCTTTATTCAACTGTCAGTATTGTATTCATCTGCTGTACCCCAGCACACGGGGAAACAGTCTCAGTGTAGATACCAGTGGACTTCTTCCTACCAGTCAAATATTTTCAGTCACTTTGAAGAAAAACACCTTATAATTTCAAATGGAAACTTCACAATTAAAAAAAAGGGGAGAGGCGGGGAGGTGAAACATACTTTGTTCAGAAATGGAAGTGCTGTGGAAATTTTTTACCAACTAAAATTCCATTTTTGGCCCTCTCTGACAGTGAACAGCTTTGATCTTAATATCTGTGCATTGAACAAGCCTGCAGGCCTAGAGCAAAGTGGGTATTTCTGAAATTCTTCTGAGGAATAACAAAGGGATAAGTGATCCCTATACATCCAAATCAGAAAGTTACGGAATAGTGAATGTTATGAAGATTATATATTTAGGCATTCTCCAGAGCCTGAGCCTTCACATTGTGCTGTGTTATCTTGTGAGCCAATTTGGGCAACAGGACCACAAAGCAGAGCTACCTTCTCACCTGAGCTGACTTTGAGATGATATTCTAATAAAAAAAGGCATAGGCTCCAGAGACTTATGAATAGAATATAAAACCTCAGCTATTTTTGTTAGTATTTGACAGAAAGAAGCTTTTATGTCAATAAAAATAACTTCATTCTAAATCTCTTCGCTTCTCATTCACTTAACATACTTTATGTTCTGCAATGAACAGTGCCTGCTCTAGAAGTCATTCACATCAATGATAATACCCTCACTGACTTCACTGGGCTTTCTGTGTAAGATTCCGAGTAAACTAACAAATAACAAATCAGTATCTCTGTTTCAGAAACACTAATTGTATTGGAATGTTGTTGTTACTTGTTAGTCAGATCCTGAGTTCAGTTCACAATTTCAAAATTTAGTTAATATTTTCCATTTAAAAACACAGGTTTATAGCTCTGCTCTAGCTATGTTTACTTTTTACTTGTGCTAGGAACTACCAAGCTTGCAGGCTATGCGTCCGGAGGCCGCACAGCAGTATGGCCTGGCGTTGCTGCAGCACATGGTGTGCTGCGGCCATTTTCAAGATCTGTGACTGTAAGATATTTCAGGGTGAGATGGGAACTGAGTGGGAGGCTTCTGTGTTCATTTCTGGTCATTAGGATGACCTGGGGACTCTGGGCAGCCTTTTTGTCCCAGCCCTGTGCACTCAGAAAGGTTCTTTTAGTTACCCATTACATCCTTACTACAGTGAAAACACAGCAGAAGATCCAGTTTAGAGAACTTCTGGGGCTAGAGAAGAATTAATTTGGTTTTCTTCTTGCAGATTATTTTACTGACCACCATTTAAGGCATAAAGCGAAGGCCAGAGCACAAAATTAGAAGATGGCTTTGCAAGCTGTTAAAGAACTCTGACAGGTACTTACATCCAATCTTTGTTAATGTACACAGAAGAAGAAATGATGATAAATGTTCCATCAGCTATTCTGCTTACTGCATCATTTGGAAAGTGATTAATTTCCCATTTCCTTGTTATCTGTTGAGGGCTTATTGACACTGTTTGTGGCAGATATTTTTTGGTTTAAAATCATGAAGGAGGTTGAGTGATTATCCTTGCTGAGCCTTATGTTGCTCTGAAAATACCAGCTGAGTATGAGAAAACGCAATAACGTTAGTCACTTGGGTGTAGAATGGCTGACAATCAGGAAATTGAAAACTACTGCTACTATTAGATTGTAATAGCTCGTGAAATGTATACTAGACATGGAAGGGCAATCAAGTAGTCAGCATCATCCACCAAAATGCAGATTACCAAATGATGATGAAAGGAAATCAGATAACAGACTCAAGGTTCTTCTTGGAGAGTAAACTCTGGACTTGAACAGAACAACTGGCACCATCAAGAAAGGGAAGATAAACCAGATGTATTGACTTATTTGTGGATGTTATCGTAACCCACTGACTGGGCCCTTGGTCGTCTCCTGTTCACACAAATTATGTTTTAGTAGTGTACAATGTAATGGCAGCATATTGGGTGGACTGAATTTTAATTTTCATCCGCATTTTAAACACGGTGCAAGCTGGAGTTCTTTTATGCTTCAGCAAGACTTAGCTACAATGTCTTTTTGACGTTAAAAAAAAAAAAAATTCTTAGATCATACCAGGGAGCAGAGAAGACACTCAGATCCCAGTCCTGCTGCTGAATTCTTAACAACTTCTTTCTGTCTTACTGAAGTTAGATGTGTTTTGACGGAGATCACTTCTCCACCCTTGAGAAACTGGAAACAAAGTCAAGGTCTGGCAAAGCTCCTGCAAGAACCTAGACAAAACATGTCCACGGTAGCATTGTAGGCGTTGGCTCCATCCTCTCTCATGAGAACAGAGCCTTCATTCACGTAGCTGAGAATAAACCAAGCCCAGTTTTGGCTAGAGCAGCATGTCTGAATATCTGTATGCTTGCAGCCTTCTTCACTTGCACTAATCTTCGGTGCCTTATTGAAAACAAAATGAATGAATAGCTTTAGAGCAGTCTACTCCTTTGCAATAATCTTGGCATTGCTTTTTACCGAATTAACAATGAGCCTCTTTCTTTGATAATTTATATGCCTAGAAAAGGAACACAAACAAGACACCTTTCCAGGTAAATATAATAGATGTGACATTTAATATCCTGTCTTTGTCATTTTCAAGGTATTTTTGGTGTGTGTACAATAGAAGATGCTCATTCACAGAAAAATGAGTGTGCTTGTAATTAATAGAAAATCAATTGCTATTAAGGCATCTCTTACCAGTCATTAGCATGTGAAGCTTCACTTTATAATTAACAAAGCTGTTCCCAAGGGGAAGGATCTTTCTTAAGCAAATAACTGTGCTTATTTTTTGAAACAGATGGTAGCTTTTTGTGTCACAAGGTGACTGTTGATGTTAGCCATAATGACTGCCCACTTAGACTGAAAAAATTATCTTCATTACATTTTATGAAGTTTTCCAAGAGATGTGCCAGTCATGATGAATTGATATTGCCCTATCCTGGATTAGAAAGAGGAAAGGAGAGAGAGAGAGAAGAAACTCTACATCTAACACACAGGGGACAGTTTATACATTTATAGTCGTAGCTTGCCATATAAATCTGTCGCATGTCCATGTTATTCTGGACAGAACGTTACCTCAATCTGTAATATTTGTTGGCTTGTGTTTGCTGTGTGCCTACTTACTCCTTTTCCATGCAACATGACAGCAACATCTGTATTTGCAGGGAAAAAACCATATACCAGCTCCAGTATGGCTTTTCTCCGTTTAGGGACAGGCTCGAAGCAAACTTTCAAGAAAAACTGCCCAGTCTGCTGTGAGGTAGGGTGAAACCTCAAGATCGCAGAATATCCAAGTTCTCTTTTGTCAATTTCTAGAGGTAAAAAATCCAGATGTCATATAGCAATTTCAATCTTTTTGTGATTACACAGGTTTTTAATTTGTGGTGTGAAAAATATTGATCCTTATTTTCTTATGGACTTGGTTGAGTAAGGAGTTTAGCTTGCATAGTTTTGGAGTGGGTATTTTTTTTTTTATAGCAGCATATGATGAATCTGAGGTTTTATGTTTTTATGGCTAGTAGGATTTGACTACAGAATCTGAAGTTTATTTCATAGAAAGACTAATGTGAAATTTCTTTCTGTTCTGAAGAGTGCTCTTTTTGTTTGTTTTTTTTTTAAGCACTGCTAATATGAGACTTCTGTTGAGGGGAAAAAATAGGTAGCATAGTTTTTGCTTGAAGGCAAAAATATATAATGGCAATTTTTTCCCCTTTAATCAGAAACTTTGAGAGAAGAACAACAGCACATTGAAACAGAGAATGGACAAAGAGGAGTTAGAATAACTAGTGGTGGTGAGTAGCTGTCATGACAAGGATAAATAGTAAGGTACCTGGCTAAGACCTTAAGAAGGGCTAAAGAATAAACCTGATGAGTCCTTGCCTGAGAGGTGTAGAAGACTCAAGCTGTTTTCCTCCTTTGGGATGTTGTCAGCATCAACCTTGGCAATATACTTCAACTAATTCTGGAAAAGAGCTGTGTTCATTTGGCTTCTTGCATACACCATTGCACTCTTGGAAACGCTCTTCTCCTGCAGCCTCGTCCTGACTCTGCCAAATCACAATCATCTTTATTTTTTTACCCAAATCACCCTAAAGCACCTGACTCAGAAGTGTTATTTTTTTTAGATAGGCTTGAACAGCTCAGCACCTAACTTAACCTAGCCCACTCGAGCAGCAGAAAGTAGTTGCTCCTCTGCCAAACTTATTGGTGCTGTTTTCACAGCTGTCGTGGACATAACCAGAGATCATAAAGAACAGTTAGCAGATTAAAAAAATATAA
This sequence comes from Nipponia nippon, assembly GCF_047370975.1. Lineage (NCBI taxonomy): Eukaryota > Metazoa > Chordata > Aves > Pelecaniformes > Threskiornithidae > Nipponia > Nipponia nippon. The sequence continues at coordinate 42,743,103 of NW_028262369.1, forward strand.
ACTTGTTTTGGAGGCGGCCCCAGATGACATATGTCATGTCTCTAGCTTGGACCCATCACCAGTTCTGGTGATCCACTAGTTCCACTATCTAAAACAAGGTACTGGAAATTTTGTGTTCCAGTAATTGCTAGGTCTTGGTCTAGTTCTGGTCTTCCATTTCCCATCAATAAGTAGGGTCATTTGCCTACCTACCTTATGGGATCCTACAAGGATAAGCATGAGACTGTGAAGCACTCAGGCTTTGGAGGTTGTAAGAGAGTGGCTGGGGAAAGAATATCAGGTTCCTATCTAGTCTTTGATAGTATTACATGGACTGCTGCAGCTACAAATCCATACAAACTGAATGTGAAATTATCAGCCTTGCTGCATACTGTGAATGGCCAGAGCAGCATCTTTTCTATTAACACTTCCCTTCCCAGTGCTGTTGCCCAGTGCTTGCCAGGACATGTAGTAAGATTACTTTTTTTTGAGTCTGGATGGTCTGGAAGCAGAGCAAAGTTACAGTAATAACAGTGGGTGAGTTTTGGAATTGAAAAAAGAGAATGACCAATCCAGGTAGACAAGACTTGATTTTATTAATAAAATTTGTATTTTCCTCTTTGAGGTGACAGTTACAAACTTTGGTTCAAAAATAAAAGAAAATATGAACAGCAAGAAGTTGACGTTTTGAAATCTCACTTTTACATGTATAAACGTGCATAAGAAAATACCAGTTGGAAATGAGCCAGCAGAAACTAGTACTATTTAATTTAACAATTTATAAGAAATAGAAACAAACATTTCTTTTCAAGTCTTACATATATTATGAAAAATAATTACAAAAGGATTTGTGTTGTAAAGCTAAAGTGTAATTTCTACTTCCAACTACCTGAATAAAATGGTCAGAGGGAAGGCCAAACCAACTTTTTTTCTGTGAGATTTGAATAGCAAATTGTAAGAGTTTGGGTCAAAGACAGCTCTGCGGGAAGCGGTCCCCTCCTATGTTGCTTAGCAACTATGTAGAATCACATGACCTAGACATATTGCATCCCTGCCCTTCAGGTGAAAAAACAGGGAAAAAAATTTATATTAATGGGATGGGCAAATATTGTATAAGACCATTCTGTGGAACTTTTAGTATCCAGTTCAGGAAGCAAACATCCATCATTGCTTACATAAAAATCTACGTAAACACTGCAAAAATCCATAAATAACTGTTTAGAATCCTGTTTTAATATTTATGCAGACCAAATAAGCACAATGGAAACAAATTCAGATGAGATTAAAAAAAAAAAAGGAAAGGAATTTACTTCACACAGATTTTTAACAGATCTCTTACACAGAAGTTGTTTTTTTTTCTTACATATTTTCCCCACCCAAAAATATAAACTTGTTTATTTTAGGTATATACACGTATCTTATGAAATTCTGGAATTAGAAAAGAAAATAAAAAGTCTGAGGTATAGCACCATGGAACACAGCACCTTTGAAGGTGCTTTCATTATTGAAATTCATCATCACAGAGCGATATCAGCAGAAAAGAGTTGTTTGAGTGTGCTGCTCAAGATCTTCCAGTTTTGCCACCTTAAGTTTTGTTGGCGACTTCAAATAACAAAGCTCTTCAACAACAATATATACAAAGGGATTTTATTATTAATCAGAAATGGAATTGGCTTCACTGGCAATTACAGCTTTATTTTTTCAGAATACATACACAGTATTGACAACGTAGTTTTGTAATTGTGAAATAAGAGCCAGATGCAATTCAGAGACACATGCAAGTTTTGGAAATGGACAGAGAAATAACAGTATAGTACTGTACATAGAATAATTACAGTTTATTAAACACTTTCTTAACACCTCTTTGTTGTAATGGAAGGAGCACCATGTTGTTCATTTTTTTACAGCACCAAAGGAATCCAAAGGGGGTGTTCCTAAAGTGAGCCCTATGTTGTCTGTCTGTGCCACAGCATCTTTGCAAAATAAGTTTAAGTCATGTGATTCTGGCCCTACAAGGGCAACAATTACTTTCTAGATAAGACATACATACACAGCAAGACACATTTTCTATGCCATCCTTATTCAAAACTTGCATGTGGCATGAAGTGGGTTGGTAGCACCAAAGTGCAACATTTTTCTTGATCTGATTTTGTCTTAAGCTTAACCAAGGAAGCAGACAGGACCGACCTCAAATCCAAACTTCTGGTTCTGATCACCAAAGTCATTGATCATCACATCAACTATAGGCACTTGGTCTATTTTGGGTGTGTTGATTTCGATCACCGTCTTTGCATAGCCCTTTCTTGACTGTTAAAAAAGAAGCAAAAAAAAAAGCAAACATGGTTATATATCAGAGCAGTAAGCATGTGCTGTAGATCTTCATAGGTTCTCTCTGAAGTGCAGAATTTATAAATTATTGCCCCCTCATGCACCAGATACTACAAACTCTAAAGTTTATGTTGTCTTAGGATTTTATTTTAAAAATGTGACATGGAATGTTTTTGATTTTAGAAAGAGATTGGATTTAATAAATAATAACAATATTCTCATAGAACTGCGCATGTCTTCCTTGTGAAGAAATCACTAATTACTTCTGAAAGACAGAAGAAAGATCCACTTCTAAGAAGAAAGACTGTAACCATCTCACAAAATATTACAGCAGCTGTTTGGACGTGAAAGAAAGTAGTAGTCTGACAGGACTGCCAACTGATGCGCTTAGAAACCAGGTTTGAAGGCACACCCTTACTTCCTAACAAAGGCTCTCTACCTCCTCTAAATATCATCCATTCTAATACCGTCTCTTATATCTTGCTGAGACCCCTTTCAGCTATGCCAGGGTCTTGGAGTTTAGATGAGCATCCACATTGGTAGAGCTGAGTGTTCTCAGTTTAATAACAGTTACACCCTAAATCACTTCCAGCTCTCTGGAGCTCTACACTCACCCGCTGCGGATAACAAAAGCAAAATAAATATACAGGACATCATACAGAAAGGCTGACATGGAGCAGTTCTGTATTAGAATCTCATTGCTGAGAGAAGACTGCATCTACCTGAGCTGCATCTCTGTCTCAGAGCCAGGTACGTATCCTGGCACTTTTCAGATCTCTGATTATCATGGACTTCTCAGGAGCTGCCTTCAAAATGCTCCCATATCAAAACCCCAAAATAATTAATGAGGCTTCAACTGTCACTTGCTCCTTTGATGGCTTTGTTTCAAACTGTTCAGTACAAACCATTCTGTTTCTGAAAAGAGGTAACAGTTGCTATGCCTACAAAGACCGTGCTGGAGAGATGGTCAGAGAGCTGATGCGTGTTTGGACAGCTCCAGGGATTTTAGCCGAGCTACGAGAGGATTCTGAAAGGTACAATCCACAAACTTTGCCTGGCTTTGACTACCAAACAATGAGAAAAGGAAATACAAAGTTACATATCAAACTATGCAATTAATTCCCTACGTTTGGGTACATACATATGGCTTAGTTCATACACGTTTTTAGTGTAGTCACTAAATATTCTGTCTGCGTATGCCTTGATTTTGAACATAAATATATTCTGCTGATGGGTTGCCTCCCCTGATTATGCTTTTTTGCTTCTGTTTTTCTCTTATTCTGTGCTCGTACTAGCACATCGGTGCTGACAGCCTGTATCCATACCAGGTTTCTTCCATTTCTGTTGCTTGGCTTATGGTTATTTTTGGTTTGGTACATATATGAAAATTAAATAAGGGACTAGTGTACTGTAGTTTAAAATCTACTAAGAGGCAGTCTATTAAGTGTTTAGAAAGCTTTTCTCAGAAGAAAGCTGTGAAAAACTGAATTTGTTTGATTTCTAGTTTAATCGACAGGCTGGTTTCATAAAGACTCTTCTGAACCTCTACTTACTGCACAGCCGTCGTGAAGAGCTTTGATGTAAGGATTGTTGTCATAAGACATTTCTTCATCATTCGATCCTAAGAACCTTAGTGCTTTGTCATAGCTGTCAGATGATGCATCATGCCAAGCTACGGACTGATGACAGTTGTAAGTGAAATTTTGTCTGGCAGAGGCACTCAATAGTTTAAGGAACGTCATTTGGACCATATTAATGGAATTGCCTTCAACATCCAAATAGGAAAGCTGGAAAATAGAAGAAGTTACATGAATATTTATCTATTTCCTTTGTTAAAATGCAAAACAAAATTACAGAATGACAAAAGAACTACATAACTGTCCTTAATAAGAAAATCAACCAACATATAACATTTTATGGAGTTTTAAAGTTCAATAAAGCTATGACTCAGTAAACAGATTCTCGTGTTGTAGCAATATATTTAGGAGGAAGAGCTACATATTTTAGCTTCATTCTAATGGGAAAGACAGAGAATTATTCCTACCATGTAGTGTAAAAAAGCAGAATCTCTTTGGGAATCTGTTTTTAGTTAATTATAAAGTTATGTCAGCCTGCAGTCTCATCTTTGCATACTCAGTCTATTTCCAGTTACCTAGAAAGGGGCAGGGGAATCTGTGCTCCAGTTGCTTTACTAAGGTTCAGTGGTGATGTGTGGTCTGCCAGAAGCCAGACCCTCACCATCAGCTGTGCAGGTGACCACTGGGATCATTGTGGGACAATACAGAGCGGGCTCCTTCTGTCCAGTGCCAAGAGGCCCTATAGCTGCTCTAATATTTAGGGCAAAAAGGCTGGGGCTGAACAGTCTTTTCATTAGCTAAATATTTATAAAATTCCTTGGGATCTGTTGGTCACTGATAACATGTACTTGATTTGTGAATAACTGTTATGTTGCAGCGACAACTTACAAGTTTGCCTCGCTTAAATTCACTAAACCAAGATCCTGGATTCTCCTTTGGCCATGATGAAATTCTAACCTGTGTGGTAAAACAGCAGAGAGAGAAGTATTTAAGACATACGTTAACAGATATGAAGGTTTTGCATTACCTCGGACAAATTTCACGTCAGATAGTAAAGAATGGTTCTTCCTTCTGAGATCTCAGCCTCTTTAAAGCTCTAAAATAGGATGTTTTCCTTGTCTAGAATGCCTTCAAATTAGTGGCTTTAAATGGAATCCAAGGTGATAGCTTATAAAGAGAGCTAGTACTATTTAAGGGAGACTGTTGTCATCTGCTAAGATTCAGGTAAACTGCTGGGATAAATTGTTCCTGTGAAGAGTGTCTAAATTAGAGTTTTCACTGGTGTTGATGCTGATAGATCTCTCTCATTTAGGCAAGCTTTTAGAAAGCCTTCCTCTACATATGCTTCATCAGAGGTAATTTATAACAACGAGTGAGGACACCGTTAATACCTAGTGTTTTACATCTACTTTGCATAGGTATAAATGAATCAATATAAATGAACCCACAAGAGAAACACAGTAAGAGTTTAGCTTTTAGGTGTCAAACGGTAGATTATTCACTTTAAACTGGCTGCACAGCTATGTTGCATTCTGAAATGCAGTAAAAGGTTAGCAAGCAGGTGCATAGTTTCCCTATCGAAGCAAGAAAGTGAAAATGCTGCTTGTTAACTCTATGTACCATTTTACCACTTCATTCAGATTTATGCAAATTTCAATGTATCAGAAAGGCAGATATATGAAAATGTGACAGTGTAATTATCCTGTTTTGTTCAACATTGTGACAGCATAGTAGGATCTGTCAACAGCCAACTGAAAACACAGATTGATACTTACTCCTTCAGATTTCTTATCTGGGTAGATGCAGGTTTCCCCACCTGCTGTGAAATTGCAGTATACTTTGAAGGAGTCTCCAGAACAGCCCTGGTTAGGATCAATCCAATATTCCCCTAAAACAAATGAGAAAATATTTGCCTTATATAGTAGAAATGGTATCTGGAAAATCTAGGTTTTACTGCTACCTAATAGTCCTCCGAAGTTTGTAGCAAAGTTATTTTATCTGAATGATGAGAAAGCAACCCTTTCTTTTCCTGCCTTGTGATGTGTTGCTGCTGTTGTTTATGAAAGATAACACCAGGATCAAAGTCTATTTTTATCTGTGTCCTTTTGGTTTTGTCTAATTTTACTTCAAACCATGACTCTATTGCAGGATACTGCTGAGGTTTTGGAGGAACTGCAGAGACCTCAGTCTAGAGAAGGAAGGACATTACGTGTGAAACACACATTGCACGTCTCGACAGTTTGGCCATTTCAGTATTTCAGCTAGAAGGATAATCTGTGCCTGTGGTGACAGCACTCTCAAAAGAAGAGTGGAGGCAGCCTTAGGCAGAAATGAGCTATGGCTTAGGTCAGAGAGCAAAATCTGGAGTCATTTGCATACTTATCTACATAAAAAGGTGGTCACACAGGCCTTGGTGAGGTTGTAGTACAAGTACGCAAGTACCTAAAGCTTCTATTGAGAGAGATATACCTCAAGCAAAGATGTTTTTTACTACTGGGTTCTGAAGCTGCAACACTAGTGAAACTTCAGGCTGCTTTGGTTGATAAAAACACCTTAACTAATGCTTGGTTAGGTGACACAGTGGGAAAGACAGTTAAAACTTGCATGAGGCTTCCCGTAGTTTCAGCAGTCCTGCCAGACTGGCATGATTGAGAATTCAGGTCCTGCAATGAGTGGAGCCTGGGCATGAAAGAGAGCCGCAGTCAAGCCAACGTCCATTAAATATCAGTGCTTTTTAAAATCTACCATTCTAATTATAATGATGATTTCTGTGATGTGGGTCCTTAACTCCAGCTAGTTTCACAGCAGGACAGCAAATGATTTTCTGACATTACTGTTCTAATCCAGTTTCAAGCAAATAGTGGAGGTTTCAAAGAGGCATGACAACTCTTTTCACCAGTTCTGTCTTCTGAATACAGGGCACAGACAAAGCATTTATGGTATTTTAAAATTCTATTGATTCAGGCTGTATTTATTGAAAACAGTCTTTCCTACCTGTAAGTCTTGTCCCTGGAGAATTCTGTATTTTAATGAATGCATTTACTTTTATTTGAACCAATATAAGATTACTTTGATATGAAGAAAGCTCCAAATAATAAGCAAATACTGGTAAATGAAGAAGGTGAATGTGTTCTATAAAACACATTCATTATTATGGAGGTACTGAATTGTAAAATATGTACTTTTCATATAGCCCATACACTGCTTAACTGCTCCTCAAGGCAACCATCTGTTTTTATCTATCTAGAGTGAAAGCAATAAAAAATTACTAACTGTCAAAATCTATTTTTCCTCCCATTTAAAACCAGAGAAATATTGCTTTGAACTGGAAAAAATATCCAGCGCAATTGAAAAAAAATATGAAAGGATGAAAACTCTGTAAAGATTGGCTTTCATTTAAACCTTTCCAGAGGGGTAAACTCAGTTAGAAAAAACGAAGAAAACAACAAAGAACGATTAAATCAAGATAGTTCTTCAGAACACTGTCTTGTTCATACTACTCTGCATTTTATTAAGCTAGTACTTAGTAGCATTAAACAGTATCAGAGAAACTTGTATGCGTGTTTGCTGAATGATATAGAACAAACAGTGGTCACGCAGTAGAACAAATTATTGTTTCTCAGGGTAAAGAACAGTAAATTTTTGAGAGTCATAATCAATAATAAATCTCATATAATAGCAATGCTATTTTTTATTATTATGCTAAGTTAAAGTATACAGCTATTAAAATCATTCTTGTTTCTTTTAAAAAAGAAGCTATTAGCTATCCCAGCATGCTGACATTTGTGATTTTACTTTCCATTGATCTAAATAGCATCAACCTTTCATCCCTCTCCTGTTTGGATAGTTCTGGAAATGCAAGGCCCTCCTTTCAAAACAATAACTGTTTTTTATTTAGCACTTCTAAAAGTTTTAAATCTAAAACCAGATCAGGTTATGTATTTAAAGAATTTTGGCTTTTACCAAGACAACATCTCTTACTTACATTTTATAAACTTTTATGCCTGCAAAAATGGATTTCATGAGACTGTATTTATTGAGCAACTATATTAACCATCTACCAATAATTAATTATTCTGCCAAAGTATCTTAGCAGATCATAACTTCAGCCTCGTTTGCCTTTGTCATGCAATATTAACGTACCATCTGGGAAGTCTGGGTGGCAGAGTTGCAAGTCTTTGCAAGTTCGGGCTGGGTTATTCTGAGTGCCCATTGGATACTTCATATGCTCAATGTCTTGCTTCAGCGAATTCAATGAACCAAAGATCTCTTCCATGCCATCGGAATAATCCAGAATATTATCACCAGCATCAGATAACATGTAATCAGGAGATCTTCTTGTCTTTTTGGGTGACTGGATTGGCAGCGGCTGGATTACCTCGCCTGGAGGACCCTGAGTGGAAAACAACATATATCTGGTTACCTTTTCTGTTGGTTTTTCAGCTGCATAAATACACAGAGGAAGACCACAGAATGTGGCTTGGAGCACATTGTTGTGCTTTAAACTCTTCCCTCTACATTGCTCTTTGGGGAAGAGTGTGCTGCCCTCACATAAGCCAAGTGTGCAGGACTGACTTGTGATTGTCTCTTTATCCCTGGCAATTCCCTCAAGCACAGGCATAGCCTATGACAAATGAAAACTATGGATGTTTCCTATGATAAAACTTTAAAATTCCACTTGGGGTCTATAAAGCAATATTTCATTTCAAGAAATTGAAGCACTACATTCTGATTTGGACTGTTTTCATTTTAGATTATTATGATATGAAGAAGAAATAGTAGAAACAGAACAGTATTAACAGCGGGAAAGAAAACTCATTCCATTTCCTGTGCTTCAATATAACACATTAAATAATTATTGTGAGGGGGTTTTTTTTGTTTGTTTGTTTGTGGGAGTTTTTGTGTTGTTTTGTTTTTTTTTTAAGTTTCTAATGGCTTTTTCAGTGCAGACAATGTATTTCTGTGTCTGGTGGATCTGTGTTTCCTGAAAAATGAATTTTCAAACAATCAATCATTAATGTTTTCCTTATCTGCAAGTTCACACATGGTGTTTTCTACCATTGTCAAAACAGGGTCATCCTGCCAGTGTAATGTGCATGCATGTCAAATAAGCATTCTTACTTACTGGAGGACCAGGGGGACCAGGTAACCCACTGTCACCCTTTTGACCAGCAGGACCCTATAAAGCAATGAAAGAAATGCAGTGTTGACCATACTACACAATGTTAAAAGTTAAGTAAAAGAACAAAAAATATGGAGAGCAATTACTCACACTGGATCCTTTGGAACCTTTTGGACCTTGGGGACCCTACGGGCAAGAAAATATAACCATAGTTGGAGTATATTCCACACAACATGGGAGTGTTTTGAACAGGAGGACAGGATGACGTTACTTACAGGTAAACCAGGAGGACCAGGGGGTCCAAGTGGACCAGCGGGACCGGAAATTCCCTAAGAAAAGAATAAGAGAATAAGTACAGAACTAAAGTATTCTACATACTGGACTGGATTAAAAAATGCCTATCTATGAAAAAGGTAGGCCTACTAAGTGTCCAACCCTGACGAGTTTTGATTTAGGCCATTTGCTAGGGTCCAAAATCGTTTGTAAGTTTAAAATATTATCTGACAGTTTGAGTTGCTGGTAGTTGTTCTTATGCTGCAGTACTTATAGTCACGACTGTGTTCCTCTTCAGATTGGCTTGGAAGCCTCACTTTTTACATAGTGCCTTAAAACATGGCTAGGACAAAGGAAGCTACTTTGGGTAGCGCAGTTAATAAACATGATGAGATTGATGCTGCTAGTTTTATCTCATCCCTAACTTAGGTGTATGTGCTTCCTTCATCTTCTGAAACCATGATCTCGTTTTAAACTGTTTAACTTCATTCTGTTTGTACAATGTCTGGGGAAGTTTTAACCTCTAGCAGGAGGTTCTGGGTGTTACATGTTTATAGCAACTTTATGTCTCTCGAAAGAAAGACTGGAATATGTACTCTTTGCTTGCACGGAACTTGAATGAAAACACAAGTATGTTTTACTCACTGCGTCACCCTTGGCTCCAGGAGATCCCTGTGGGCCAGGAAGACCCCTATCACCCTTTTCTCCTTGTTCTCCTGGAGGTCCAATCAGGCCAATCAAACCAGGATGTCCCTAAACAAGATAGAAGAAAATATAGTTAAAACTCAATATATAGAAAGTAAATGTGCTTTGCAAACACACAAATTAGAGCTTTCAAATGTCACCACTCTTGCTAGACAATTAACCTGACAACAAATTATTCTGAAAGCATATTCATTGTTGTTAGTTGGCCTTTAGACTTGGAGATTATTTGCAAGCTGTGACCACGTATTCAGTGAAAGAGATCGAAGTGCAACATAGTCCTTACTGAAACTGATACAGAAATAACAATACCTGTGGGTACAAATTTCATACCAAATTTCACATTTAGATGCTATAAGCCTATTATGAAGTTGCACATTTTTTAACACATGTAATATAGCTGTATAAAGAGCTGATCCAAGCACATAAACAAAAACTGAAATTCAGAAGATATAATCATATTCATATCCCTTTCTCTATACAGTTTTTCTCTGATACACAAGCAATCAAGAAATTGTTGGGACTCCATTAGGAAATGCTATCCTGGATGTCTCAATCCATTATTTCATAAGAAAGTATTATAGCTGTTAAATATTTACATTTTGTTGGTTTAAAATTAATATCTCAAATACATTTTATTTCTACTTTTTTGTTGTTTTTTGTTGTGTTTTTTTTTTTTTTTTGTAAAACCAACAGTTCTCTTTAGGTCAATGTGTTTTTCATTGCAAGGAAGAATCACATGGTCAAAATAGATTACCACACAGGCAGTAATCTTTTTCTTTCTATGTATCTCCAGGATATCAGATGTGGCTTAAAACTTCACGATTACTATTAAGGCTATGGGAAGCTGACTGATAGACATAGTAAGTTCTCTTGCTTTCTGATACAAAAACCCTAGTGTTTCTTTTTGCTAATTTTATACAGACTTTTAGACTGGATCAAAATTACAAAGGCACCAACAATGAATAAAGTATACCTTCTCTCCTTTGGAACCTGGGTCTCCTTTCAGGCCAGGCAAGCCAGGTGGACCCTAAATAAATCAAAGGAAGTAATGTTAAAATAATTTTTAACATACTGCACAGATATTTTTTTCTTGAAATATTATTAAAGGCAGTGTAAGTCAAAGCACAGAGTCATTCAGTGGTTGATGGTTGTGATTGATGGCATGTGATTTAGGGCCCAAGACAAAGTTGGAATGTATGTTTAAAAAGGCATAATGATGCTACTGTAGCATTTCAATTACTTTATAAGTAGAAATCTATAAAGGATTGTATGATTAGAAATCTATGAAGCAGAGGGTCAACTGAATTCTTGAAGAGTACTGAAAGCATCCAGTGAAGCAAGTGATATTTAAAAAAATATTAAAATAATTTTTTGTTGATTAGCCTAATTTTGCTTGTGGTTACATTACATACTTCCAATTATTATTTCCACCTTAATTGCTGTACCTTATTTTAGTTGCTTATCTTAGCCCTTTCTTTCATAAGACAGTGGAAAGTATCCTCTTAATTTGTTTTCTCCTAGTTTACTGCAGCTCAGTAAGATTTTTGCAGAATATAAATCAGGTTTCTTATAATAACTGCTCCTCGATATTGTTTTGTTGGAGAACTACCTCATATTTTGTTTCAGCACTCGGGGTGTTGTCTTGGGATTACGGTTTCCTTGACTTACCACCTGAAATTCCTGTATGACCATGAATAATGCATTTAAGTCTATATTGTCTAAATATTCAAGTCTTTTCTACTCAACATTGCAGTCTTACTTAATGTGATCTAGGTGTGCTAGCTCCACTAACATGTACAAGCTTGTGGTCCTTTGTCACTTTTGCAAATGTGATTAGTTACACAAATTACTTAAGTTTTGCATTACTAGTCTGGGCAATCCTAAATGCTTTTAGGAACTGCCTTAGTCTGTTTGGACCTCCACTCCTCATTTGTTGGACAGGGATAATACCTTACAGAGGTGTTAAACTGATACCTTTTTAGGTACTTACGTGGTTCACATCGTACAAGCAGTTTACAATTTTTAATTTGTATTTACAAGCCATCCTTTCTGCAGCACAGTAAAGACATGTTCCTTTATGACACTGAGTAAGAAATGCTCCTTATTCTAAGTTTTATTTGCGGTTGTCCCTAAAGATTACTCTATGCAGGTAGATTTCTGTAAACAGAAATATGCTGGGGCAGGAGATGAAGCTGTGAACAACCAACATAGGGTCAACAGAACCATTCTACAAGCCCTTCCATATTTTTGGAGTGGGTGTGGGGAGTGGACAACCCAAAACATTCATTTCTTTCAAGTGGTTCCAATGTAAGCTGATGCTTAAGAGAATCTGTTGGAAAACTCCATTGCAGTCTTGCTACCTGGGAAACTACTGCGAAGGATAAACACATTCACAGGGATAGGTCTTGCGAAAAACACTGAATAATCTTGTTATAACTTGACACAAGCTTCTTCTCCTTGCTAGTGCTTTTTTTATCTTTACTGGGGTCATAAGAGCAATCTATTAAAGATACTGTTTTACCAATAGTCAAAAATATAGCTGGATAGATGGTGCAGAAGATTATATATGAAGCTTGTTAAAATTTCCTTGTTTTGTTTTTGTTTTTTTTTTCTCCAGCCTTTTTAAAAATTATTTTAATCCTTATTTATAATTTTAGAAGAATTTTGAGGGATTTGAGAAACCTTCTGAGGTTCATAAGAATGGCAGTGTTGGTTTTGTGTAATTTGTACACAATGAGGTGAAGAATTCAGGCCATGCAGTGCATATGCAAGCACAGAAAAGACATTCATTTCTCAGAGGCTATTAATCTTGCACTGAACATGTATGCATTAGGCGTAGAGCTGCTAGACTAAGTCAGTATCTCATCACTACTAGTCTCCTGCTGGCAGTGGACATCTGTGAAGTTATGATATGGATAGCAGTAATAAGTGACCTTTTCAACCTGGCACAGATTCAAAAGTGCCATAACACTTCATGTACAAAATATTATTCTGTGCGTACCCTTTCCATCTCTACTTCAGGATATCATTAGATGCAAAAGCCTAGGCAAATACATAATTCATGAATGAAAAGTGGAATTTTTAAGCTTTCAGAATACAGAATCAGACATTTTCACCTGCAGTGTGTTGTGCTCTACTGCAAATCTGCTTTCGTATTCTTCTGATAGCAATCTACTGTGCAGGAGGGGAGGGGAAGGAGGGAGACCTAACCTCAGCAACTTTTACATGTAAACTTTACTTTCTTAAAATCCAAAATAAAGTTTAAGTTGCAGCAATGCATCTAAAACAAGTTCTTGTTGAGCTGACAGGAAGCCTGTGCATTTGGGAGTATATAGTTCATTAATACACTCAGCTTCAGATTTAAATTGAATATTTAAGTTCTCAAATGTTGGAAGAGAGATCTTTGGATGATGTATTTGGAGGCTCCTGGTGACTGCCATGTGGGAAAGGGATGCTTATTATTGCTGAATTATTATGGCTTTTAGATTTTGGCACAGAATTGTAACTGAGATCAGTTTTCAGTTCCCTGATTTGTCCGTTATGCATTTTATTTGTAAATTGGGCACATCATTTAAAAACTATGGTGGTGGTCCCATCATAAACCCTTTGGAGAGAAGAGGTTTTTATTATGGGCTTAGCACACAGGAGCCCTATTCTTTGCAGCTTCTCATTCATTGTTCCCAACCTCTGACTTACAAGCAATATGTTATCCATGAGACTTTAGACAAAATTATAATGTTAAAATGAAGGGCAACAAAAAACTCTAGTGTAAGGTTTCCTCAGCATATTATTTGCTCATTGTTGTTTTCTAAGGGACAGAGAAAAATGAAATTATATGTATGTGCCATTGTAATACCTTCTATTATTATATACACAGAAGTGAACGATAGATGCACCTATGCACCAGATCACTGTTCATTGGAAAAAAAAAAAAAATCTTTCTAGTGTGTGGGGCATAAAAATATATGTTCTGAAACTCTTTGCTTATAGGTTAAGAGGCTGCATGTTTGGAACATTTTTGGAAATGTAAATAGTTACCCAGATACTTTTACCCATGAAAGTGTTTCAGTCAATGAAAGAAAAGGCAATTGCTGTGTTCACATATGCACATGAACGTGAAAGATTGGTTTAGGGTAAAAGTCTTAATTTATGCAGCATTTCAGTTTAAATTCCCCATTTTTTCCACTTTCATTTTTATATACTGGAAAAGTCTGATATGGAAATTTTATAGCTGATGTTCAGACCCTGAGTTCTCACTGGGGAGGCAGGAATGCTCTTTGTAAAGATTTTGAGTTCACGTATATAGCTTAAGGGCAAAAACTTTCAGTATTAAGGCTACCCAAGGACCTGTATCCTTTGTATCCTCTAAATCCATATAGGAAAATGAACAGAGGATTTCCTTCATGCTTACTACTCAAAGCCTTCCTTTTCCCCTTTAAGAACCACATAATTTCTGAAGTAGAGGATAGCTCCTTATTGCCCTATTCTCCTAAAGTAATCTGATTGTATATGTTGGCATAGTTAATCTTCTGGCCAAAATAAGAGTGGATTTTACTTAGGATGTGGTAACACTGCTTGCAAACTGTAAAATGCCTTGATAGTGTAACACTTGTTTATTTTTTTCCACCAAACTATAACGGTCCATGTTTTGTTTCAAAGCTTTTTATTCCCAATGTGTCGCTCCACTGTGATAATAGAGGTGAACTCTACTTCAGTCAGTTTGGAGAGCAAGGGATATGAGAACTTTCCACTAAATTGGATCACCTTTGCTTGACCTGTGAAGAATTAACCTGCTGGCCATATAGTTTAGATTTGAATTTCTGCACATAATGCTGAATAAGAAAACCAATATTGTGCAATTTGTGCTCACAGTGTTGTTTTTTCAGCTTGTTAGAAAAAATGCACTAAAATAGCAAGTGTAAATAGAAGCAATGATATAATTTGATAATATGTCATCTATAAGCTTCCCTTGCTTTAATCATATTATTTACACAGAGCAGAACTGTGGTATGCCCTAGATGCCCTAGAAACTGGGAGCCTGGTTCATTCAGACCCTTTTAAACACTTTGGTCATGGATTATATTTCCTGGGACTGCCACAATGAACAATAGACGTGATGATACTGTTCATTTTTATAAAACTAGCAAGTTTTCTTCTTTGGTAGAAGTCCCCTTTTGGCCCTACCTCTGATTTAATTTTTTCTTTCTCTAAGAAATAGATATGCTCTAAACTTTTACCCTATGAATAATGTTTTCCTAAACTAGCAGACATTAAAGTCAATGGATGTACAAAATTTACCACTGCTAAGGAAACAAAATGATTTAAGGTATTAAGTTTTGCTGATGTGAGGACAGAAGTAGATTTTTTGATTATAAGCTTCGTTAATTTTATTTTTATTTTTAATTCTATTCAGGGGATTTAAAGAATCTGATTTTACACTGCCTTATTCCACTTTTTACCTGGTATAACTCAGCAGTGTTCAGCACAGCTGCCTTCTAAAGTAGAGCAGTAAAATGAAGGCACTCATGCATCAGATTTTACCAGCACAGAAAAAGAGTGACTTTGTGCTAAGAACTGACTCATACATTCATTTTTCTGTAAATGCACAGACACATTAATGGTATATTTCAAAGGGTGCTTTTTCTGTTTTGGCACTGAAAGGAAGGGTACTCACCAGAGGCCCTGGAGGGCCATCCTGACCTGGAGCTCCAGGTAGACCTTGTTCTCCCTAGAAAAAACATAAAAGTTTGCTTTATCAGAGGACATACAAGAAATGCAACATTTAAAATATTATTATATGCTCTGCTTACTTACCACAGGACCAGGAATGCCCCGGAGACCCTCTGGGCCAGGTTTTCCTGCAGGTCCCTGTGGACCAACTGGACCTGTTTTTCCAGGAGCCCCTTCTGCACCAGGTTCACCCTAGAAAGAACATATGCAACAGGTCAGAGAGGAAAAGCTGACTAAGCTTGGCACTGTAGGGATATACAAGCTGCAAAGTGAGAGCAAGGTTTCCTCGCTCCATTTTTAAAAAGCTGTTCTAAACCAGTGTTCTGCACAGGATGGTTTTCTGAACAAAATTTTGATAGCTTCATATAAAGATGTGGTGCCAGCAAAGCATGCTCATCTTGCTTTTCCACAGGGGTGAACTCGGCTGGGCCTGCACTGGCGAGAGTCCACCATGTATTGCTACTAATTCTGGGTCTTAATTTGGATTTTACAGTTTACCTATTATTACTTCGATAAGTTTCACACTCAGTGCGTGATAAGCAATTTACTTTTCATTTATATATAGTTTACATTTCCATGCTCCTGAAAAAAATCTTGAACGCATTACCTTTGCACCTTTTTCACCTTGTCTGCCTTCAGCACCAGTTGCTCCAGGAGGTCCCTGTAAAAGATGGAGACTGAGCTCATAATCTCAGTTTTCTAAAATAGTACCAGTGAAAAAACTCTGAGAGTGCAATTTCCACTGTATTAATAAGTAGTAAATGCTAACAAAAGAACATTAAATTTCTTTCTTGACATTTTGTTCACAGGATAAAAATCCCAAACTGTCATATCAGCTCTTTTTTCCTTTATAAAATTTTCTGGGATTTTAGAATATCTGGAAGAATATATATCACCTAACACCTCTGATATGATGAGGTTAAAAACAAATAAATAGCTTGGAAAATATCAAAACAGGATATAAAAGTAAAAGGAAAAGAACAATACTAATTTACATATACAATAACAGTTTTAAACTTGCTTTGCATTGGCTTCTATCTGTTCACTGTAGTTTAACCACTGATTTCAAAAGGGCCTGTCATTCTGCAGCGCACAGGATGGCATATACTTCTTTATTCTGTAACTCAGGGATGGGCTTAGTAAGCCTTTTGATTACCTTTGGACAACCAAAAATCGATACATGCTTTAATATTACCCAGTAAATATGAAAGGAAAAAAAAAAAATCACGTGACTAGAAGTTGTAAGGAATGAAACAAAGACACTGACTACAAATAGCTCTTGGTATCAGGTTTCCTGCTATTGCACTACAAAAGCTCTGTTTCACTACGAAGACAGTACTGTAGGAGGATGTAGAGATGGGATAAGGTTCAGGTGAAGGCCACAAAACAGGAGTCGCAGTCATCTGGCAGCACTGTGACTACCTATTGCTGATGTCACCCATCTTTCATTTTATTAAGGTGTCAGTGAAAAATAAAAAGACATTTTTCTCCTCCAAAACATCACGAGCTGATTTTCAGGTCAGGGAATTAATATTCATGGTTTCAGTTATGAACAGAAGCAGTATCTAGAATCTAATGTACTCTTTGAAAATGGTTCTTTTATATATACACTTAGCTTAGAAAAGAGGCACTCAAGATAATGGACCACCTGTTTTCCTACAAGGTTCAATTTTTAGCCTGGGAAATGTCTTTATTACAAGTAGCTATTTCTTGCCAACAAGTGAGCAGCTTAAAGCAAAAGGGAAGAAAAGTTACTATGATCAAATACAAGGTGATTTACTGAATCTATAAAACTTACTCCCTAAGACTCATCTGTTCATTAATGCAACAAGCAGTTTGTTATGTAGAAATTAAAAAAAATGTTCTAAGGACCAGCAACAAGAACAATTCAATCACTTCCATTTATTTACTGCTTTTTACTTCATAACAATAGACAAAAAAAATGCAGGCCCCTAAAAGTAAAGCACTAAAACACATTCTTAATTTTACAGACAAGAACTGTTCTTCCAGTCAAGCATCTACCTGTATTCTTTGTGAGCTCAGGGCTTTAGACCAGAGGTTGACCTAGTAGCATTTTTTTATACTAGAGCTGAATTTAGCCCAAACTTTTTATAGCCTGATGTATTTCACCATCCACTACTATTGGCACATACCTTGAGCAACTCCACCAGTTTTAATTTAACTCCTGGAAATTTACATTCGTTTTATAACTATTTACATAGAAGTATATTAAGATCATTCATTTCTCCAGGGTGGAACTGAACATCTGCAGTACTGTATGAACCTTTTGGCCAACAGAGATAGTTCAGGCTTTCCATCAAAGGTAATGCAAAATGAATTAAATTACCCACAGTGGACTTTGGTCATTTGTTGTGAGTATCAACAGGTTGTTCTCTTTGGTATTTTTAAGAGCTGTAAGTGGTAAACGACTTCGTTTTACCTCTTCAAAATACAGAGAAGCTAAAAAGCCCTGGGCAATATGGTCCAGGAAGAGTAATTTAAAACGGGAAGAATAATTTAAATCACTGCTGTTCCAGTAATAATCTCTGATGCATATACGCCTTTGTGTAGGTTGTAATTGGTTGGGTGGATCACAGTTTGCAGCGATAACGAGAAAAATGATCAGCAGGTATATAAACAAACTCAGGACCATTTTACAAACAGGACTTCTTTTTCCTTACATGAATTAATTTACATGCCCATTGTCTTTACTGCTTGAAAATTCCTTTTACTGAAGTTCCCTTATGGATGATAATCTACCCTACCTAAGAAACTGAAAAGGGTTGAGTGTGGTAGTTTGTATTTGAGAAACATGGTCCCTGCATAATCTAGAAATGCAGCTGCAGGCCTAAAAGCACTGTGATCGCTAAATTACAAATACAATGAATCATGATTGCTAAACAAAGGGGGTGCATTCATTATCAAACAGTGCCAATGCTGCACCAAGCGCAAAGCAGCTAAATGAACTGCTCTTTCTAACAGGCTGTGATTGCTGGCATGGCACAGATGGTGCTTCTACAGAGAAAGACTGCTAATTATTATTTATCTTACCTTCCTACGTTTGAGTTGTTGGAGTGTCTGGTAAATTTTAACTGACAGAAAAGATCTCAATAACAATAATTTTAAATTAATGCATGGCTCCCCACTCTCACCACCCCAGCTACCATGGTGATTTTTATGATCATTACACTTCAAGTTTGGACATATTGCCTGATACATTTTATGCAGAACTCAGAAGACAAAAGAACTCATACAGAAACAAACTTGTCGTCAATTTTTATTATGTGAACCTATTGGACATTTTTGTCTGCTCTTCCATATTTCATAATTTCATTAAAATAATTTAGACTGTTGTTTGTAGCTGTCTGTCATCTGACTAAAAACATGATTTCCAACACAGAAAACCATTACCATGTTTCATCAGTCTGTTAAGATAGGAACCTGGCATATTGTTAAGTGTTCTGTGCATTTTCAATCAAGAGAAAACCTGCTTAATTTTTAAGTGATGTGTGCAGCCTGCTGAGGCAGCATGATGTACCCAAAATGGAAAAAATGCTTCCCTTTATAATACGTTATTTAACTTTGTATGTAAAGGCAACGAACCAAATAAACTTTTGCTTCTCAAAATTTAGAGGCTGGCTTTGTTGCAGTATTGACATCTGTTCTTTTATTGAAAGCAGACAGTATGCCCTCCAGTTTAGAACAAAAATGTATCTTAGTCTTGCACTTTAAATTCTAACATTTTTAGACTGATACATGGAGCCTTATGTGTATGTGATCTAGGTATCTAATTGACTCTAATAAAGAAAACAGCCAGACAGCAGAAAACACAGCTGAAGGGCCTAGCACACTGAAAAGTTGAGAGGAACATAAGCAAGAAGTACTATCTGTGTTGATTTTTATTGATTGTATACGTTATTTGTTTTAAGAATTAATGTTGTTTGATGGTGTCTTTTCCTCATGCTGTTTTTAACATTTGTCAGATAGAAATCAAATAATTCAAACTAGAGATATTACCCAGTACTGTATGGCAAAACAAACAAACAAAAAGTCCCAAAAGTATGTGCAAAGAGTTAAGTTTCAGAAAAAAATAGTAACAGCATAACTGTAGAGTGTCTTTGTATCTACATTTCTAGATAAGCAGGCATTGGATCAGGAGGCCTTTTGAGATGTTCCACTTCTCATTGACCACAACTCACTTATCTCCTACATTGGAAGGAGAAGCTCGAAGACACTACACCTCTTCAGAAACACAGTCTTCACTCAGTATGCTGTAGGTCAATGCTGATGCTATTAGGAGCAACAGGAAAGCTGTACAGCTGAGAACTCTCACTGACGAGCCCATAGCAATTTGTGAACTCCTTGGTTGTCTTAGATTGCTCCAACAATAAAGTTAACTTTATAATGCATTTTTTGTCTTCAGAACATTTAAGAACACTTCAGAAGCCACATCCTTCTGTGAGGTTGGCAAGTTTCATTCAGCTTTTTTTGCAGATAGAGAAATCCAGATGGCAATATTACAAATCTTTAACACGTATATAATGGGAAAAGGATAAGAAAAGGGGTTCCTCATCCCAAAGCTGTACTATTCATCTGTTCAGCCTGGAATGTAATATACATACATGTAATGCCTCAAGTTTTCTAGAGAATCTAGGCCAATTTCCATCAGTAGAGAACTTGTCAAGGGATTTGATGATGGAAAGCCCACAGTGAGAGGAAGATGTCCTGATGAAGAGCAGCCACTCTCAAATCAGAGAGAACTGGTAAGGCTAGAGTTGGGTCCTGGATAGCTAAGAAGTCAAGTCAGTCATCTGCCGTGGGCTACCTCTACCAAAAAGCCTATTGTGCTGGATGTTTTTATAAATGTAAAGTGGTAGCCATTGCATCTAGCCTCTGAAATCTTGATTTGGCAAGATGCTTAGATGGGCACTGAAATCCGCAAACTGAAACAAATGCATGTTTCGTAGCAAGCTTGTATGCTATGTCGAATCAGGAATACTAGGAAAGTTGATCAGTTTTTTCAAGTAGCTATAAGAGATTTCTTTAAATAGTATAAGTTTCCTTTAAAAGTTCTTTCATTTGCATCATAAGGCTTTGATGTCTTAACATAAAAATACAATTTTTGGAAACACTATGTTTAACTGCTGCTGAGTATTCTTCAGAAAGATGATAAAAACCTGTTAGCATTGGCCAGCTACAATGCTAAGTTTAGCACTAAAATATTGTAGTTTAATTGCTTAAGTTTTCCCATCTATAGTTATGAAAGAACATATATATATATATAAAAATATATATTATGCAATTGATAACTTTGTTTTCTGTTTGACTTCAATAACAATTATGACATGCTTTTACTTCTACACTATTCTCATTCATGTTCTGCAATCAGTATTCCATTAGCTAACTACTTCTACCTAAGAAAGAGTAGCAAATGCTTCTGAATACATTCCTTTTATTTTAGAACTATATCTTTTCTGAGGGTTATCAAGTATAAGAAAACTTTTTTAAATCAAGGCAAATATTTTTCCCCAAATATTTCCAACATTTACTGCTCTATTTTTCTTGTTAGTATCTTCTGTTATTAAAAGTTATAAACCAAGGCAGAGGTTATATAGAATAAAAACCTGTCTTGACTATCCAAGTAAAGCAAGGTGTGTGTGTGTATATATATATATATATTCTTGTATATAGGAAATATTGAGGATAGTCTTTTACTTCATTGACAAGATACTCTTTAAAAGAATTATTATTTTTTTAATTCATTACAGGGCATTTTATCATTGGATTAAAAATAGAGTTTAGTCAATACTGAACTAGTCCCTGAAAGTCTAATCCAATGAGTATGTATTTTTAAATCAGTTGGTGTTTTGGGCATTGATCGTCTCTTGCATTGAACTAGAGAATCTGGCCTTCCATTTGTTAATGATAAAATCACTTCAGCTATATGTTCAGCTGTATGTTACTTGCACCATAACCACATAGATTTATAAAGCCGCCTGAGCATGTATTTATCTGATCTGGTACATGCACAGATCATTTCAGAAGTCAGGATCTATAAAATATTAATTATGATTTAATGAAAACTAGAAAAAAAAAGAATATATGTAATCCCTTTGAGAGACTTTATCAATGACTATGTCACAAGGTTTGCCCTTCATAGATTATGTTTTTGACCTATAACTATATATATTAAATCTAGTCATTCGTCTGAATATAGGACTTCGTTCTGAAGATGCTTTCAGTTTTCTAAGGGAGAGACCAGTATATCTGTGGTATTAGTGCTTTCTGAAAGGCAGTGGTGGAAATAGCTTGTGGAAGAGCAATTTTTAGGTCTGAAAAGTAATATATTAGGGTACACATTTTGTGGATGCTCTAATGATCCATTTTTGTTTCATCCATAGATTTAACCTTTTATTTTGATTTAGACTTGAGCTAAGCTATCATTAGCATGCTAATCAATTTTACCTTCTCAGGGTCAGAGTCTGGAACAGGCTTATTGTTCTGACATGTACTTCCTAAGGGGTATTTCTTAAGAGAAATTCACCATACTGCTTGTCCATGAGACCCTTGCTCAGTCTGCAAGGCTCTGGTACTTATTGTCAAAGCCTTTAGAGTACCACAGTAAAAAAGTTTTGGTATTTGCTTATCTCAACAACTAATACTAATCCTATTACTGTTACCCATCAATAACTAGGAAAAATAGTTTATTTTTGGCCTTCACTTGATAGTTGAATGTCACTGTAAGTATGCATCTGTAGCTGAAGTCTCTTAGATACAATGGGAAAACTATTTATGTCCATGTCCTTCGCTAGGATTTGCTTCCCAGGGAAAACTTGGGGGGACCTCTTTGTAACCGGCAATACTAGACACAGATTGCTCAAAACTCTGAAACCTGGTAATAAACATAATTTCGTAAAACTGGGCAGTGAAACTGAGTTCAGGTCAGTTCCAAAATACAGGGGAAGAGGGGAATGAAAATGAATAACAGAATAAATGAGGAGACTGTACTGTTGAGGAGTTCAAGGGACTAGATTTAAAAGTATGAATCCTGAGCTCTGCCAGCTTGTTGTTTCAGAGACAGAAAAACAAAAAATGGGGTGGAATGTTGCTTTCTAGTATATAGGCAGAGCTGCACCTCCATAGACAGTAGTATTACTACTGAAATGGTATGTCCTTCTTAATCCAGATGAAGGGACACTTGTTGGGGCTTTTTGTTGAAATTTCAACATTCAATCCATTTCAGCCATAAAAAATGCTCTTCATTAGTTTTCATCAGTTGCATATTCATTCTGCCAGCAAAGTACAAGCAAAGCTTTCAATCCTTCACTGTTTCTCTCTGGTATAGTATCAATACAATACAGACTCTCTACAATCTTGAAACATTCAGGTACTCAAGTAATGTAGAATCTGATTCTACAAAATGTTTTCTTCAGAAGTCAGGAATAGGATTGCTTGGCAATATTTAGCCATACATTTTCCCTAAAGTGGAAATGTGTAAAACTACAGGTGATGTGATATTTGTGTTTCTAAAGTGGTTTTTGTCTAGGTACAATCAGATGCAATATATCCGATCTGTTAGGAATGAGCTACTGCCTTTCTGTATGATAAAGTAGGAAGTTCTAATTTGATGTCGAACAAACGTACTAATTGCTAATAGTCAACTGAGCCGTAATTCAGTTCTAATGATAAGGTTGCTAATGCTACCATAATCATGTACAGTATTATAAATGTTTTGCAAGTTGGTGGAGCAAATAGATTATTGTGTAAAATAGATAAAACTAATTAGGCATGTCAGTTCACTCAAGCCTATTAAATAGAGCAATTTAATATATTTTGTTAAATAGCTCTCAGTTTACATCTAATGATGACCCCTCCCTTGTTTTTTAAAGTGTAAAAACTGCATCTAATTGCTCTCTGAAGCAGACCTAAAGGCCAATGCATCTACTACAGTTCTGTAAGTGTAACATTATTTACTGGCTTTGATTAGCTATATTTGTAAAACCCATGAAGCTTCAAAGACTTTAGAAATAATGGAATGGCTTCATAAGTTACAGAAATGTCTGCTTGTTAATTTTGTATGCAGAGGGGATGACATAGGTTTGCACAAAAGTTACATTGAAATTATTTTATTTCAGATGCTAAAGACACTAAAGCAGACACATTCTTCCTGCTCCCTGCCAGCAGTCATGTGCCTAAGGATGATGATGTCTTGTATTACTCTCATAATCACTCACTCCTATTAGCAGACTAATTCAGCAGACACTGAATTCTTACCCTAGCAGACATTGAATTCATTTGGGTGAAAAGAAAAAGCACATTTATAGATAAGAAATACATTCTTCCCTATGTATTTTTCTTCCCATGTTCCATGTAACCCATGTTAAAGGTTTTTTTCTGCTGTTTCTATTTTTTCATTTCTCCCATTGCATTACTTAAAAGAAACTTCAAACATCATATATGAGTGTCACAATATGGAAAACAAGTAGCTGAAATTCTCTACAACATAGTGTCTCAGAAAGAGAAATGTACAAGAGAAAACAAGAAATTACTTACTCTTTTTCCAGGTGGACCAGGTGGGCCAGCTTCACCCGAAGGACCTGGTGGGCCCTGCAATGGAAAATGATAAGCTTAGTGGTAACAAAGGATAATGCTATTATCTTTATTAAATGCAACAAACATCTGCAATATGTTGGCCCCTTTCAATGGACAGAAAGTCAGTACCATACATACACACAGAGAAGTACACCTGCTTATTCAACAAATCCTTTCTTAGGGTGGTCTTTTGGAATTTTTTCACAGCTTCTGTTACTGTACAAAATTCAGTCATTTTTTTTCCTCTTCCTGTTTGCAACAAAATATTTCAGACCAGAAAGTGGCTGCATAGAACTAATTTCCTGAAGTTTGCAGGTAAGCTTCAGTTTATACCTTAGTTCCAACCATATGTTCAATGTACTAGCATTTTCAAACTGTACTGTATAGGTTAATTACCTGATAATCAGAGCTTCCAGAGCTAGAAAGAGACTTTCCAAAATGGAAACACTATCTTTTTGTAATAAAAAAATCAAGTTAACGATGTTTTAATATGGGAATTACAGAAATATAAGAACTTTGATGCTTAACATGGGTATTGCTCAGATACTTCTTAACTTTCTAAAAGCAGAAACATCAAGGATTTGCTTCATTTGATCAGGTCAGCTAATGAAGATTATTTGGCTGCAGCATTCCTTTCCTATGCTGAGAGTTGGTCTGGTTTTAGTGCTCCTCAGCAGCTCCAGCACAAATGCTTAACACATGATTTGTTTCTACTTCTAAAAGAAATTGAGCTCTTGCTTCTGATTGTGACTATAATATGGGAAGTTCTATCTCTACAAGGAAATAAATAGGTATTTTTCAGTAAAATAGAAAAAGCATCCATTTAGAAAATATTTTTAAGACTATGAATGTACAGAAACCATTGATTCAGCAAAAGATATTTTCTTAGCATAGGAGAGAACATGCAACTGAAATAAAATGACAGAAACAACTCACAGGTTGACCAGGATCACCATCTTCACCCTTCTCTCCACCAACACCATCTTGACCCTACAGAAGTCATGGGAAAATAAACAAAATACAAAATTCAGCTAAATTAAGTAACTTAGTTTTATATACAAATATAAGAGCAGTATTTTTCTACAGAGCATTTTCCTAAGGACACTAGTTTTCAAAACTTCTTAAAGATTTCTAAACCTTTTTTAAGTCTTAAGAAATATATGAACAGAAAAGCAACAGATCTTGCAGGCAAGACCTCATCCCCAGACAAGGAAGAGGCAGGGTTAACTAGAATTTAGTGCAAACCAAGACTAGGACCTAAAACTGTTTTTTAAGTATACTTACAGCTGGACCAGGTTCCCCAGGGGGACCAGGATCTCCAGGAAAACCAACTGGGCCCTAGATAAATCAGGAAAAACACCAAGGAACGTGTCATCCATTGACAAGCAGGTAGCAATCATCACAAATATTTTATGAAGCATATAATGAATTTAGTTCAAATGCAGAAAATTATATACAGTTCTATATGTAGCACAACTTCAGCAGTGCTTCACAGTGCTTTGTATTAAAATTATTAAGCTCACTTACTGGGTTACCCTTAGGCCCATCATCACCTGGAGGTCCTTTAGCACCTGGTGGTCCAGCTGCTCCAGGTGGACCAGCCTCACCTTTTTCTCCCCTTTCACCTTTTGGACCCTGTAGAAAACATACAACACAAAAATGTCACCTGGAAATTGAATGGCTAAAAAAAGATTACAATGGCAAAACTGTTTTTCAGACCTAGGCAAGGTTACTCATCAATAAACGCTGGCATGTGAGTGGGAAATTCGGACCTCAGCCTCAGATTGGAAACACTGTGAATCTCAGGTTGAGTGCCAAGATCTGCACCCAGTTTGCATCAATGAACTGTCTTCAGAGAGAAAAACATGCATGTCAAAGTTAATACTTTTGGAGGAAAAAATAGGTACTCTCTTAGGAAGTCTTCAGCTTTGTCCTCTAGCTGTTAGTACAAGATGTGGCTATAATTATAAGGAAATAAATTGCACTTTAGAGGTAGAAGTTCTTCACTGAAAATGTAAAGAAAATGTACACAAGTACTCAAGTAATCTGATTAAATGCTTTCTAAAGTAAGCACTACCAGATACCTTAGTTGACCATAATAAATGTTAATAAGAAGACAAAACCAAAATACTCACAGATGTTCCAGATTCTCCAGGAGGCCCAGGGTTACCAGCTTCTCCAGGTTCACCCTGTAAATGTGTGATGATAAATTGATGAGTCATTAGGGAGAATATTTCTATGAATTTACTTCTGTTATTACATATTCTTCTCATGCTTATTCATGTGAACAGCTTACAGAAACTGTCTTTTATTTGGTCTACCTAAAGGGGGTTGAGTTACATATGGTTTTGCAGAACTGGACTCTGAAATTTTAGAGACACTATATCAAACTAAGCTTTTAGTGAGCCAGGGAGACTAACCTTCCCTTTGGGCTTTGGAAGATCTTCCCCTTTATTATCCCATATATTGCAAATTTCCTGTTTGTCTTTTTCTTTCTAGTCACAGAAAAACCAAAGAAGTATATTGACTGTGTATGATTTTTTTTCTCTAGAAGATACATTTTGCCTGGAAGCAAGTTTCTACAAATAAGAGAATACTAATTGGAAATGAATGTCAATGGAGTGAAGATTCTATTGCTATAGCTACTGTTAGAATAAAAAAATTACATAAAGAAAAACATAAGGATAAAATAATAGCATAACAGTTAGTAAAAGTTTCACCATGGGCCACAAAGGTGTATGCTATGTATTTGCTGGTGATGGAAATTGTTTAGTAAAGCAGATGGCTTTCAGGACAACGCCATATGAAGAAAATGTGTGCAAGTCAAAGATTATACACCATTAAGTGAATGTTTAACTTAATTCAGTCTCTTTTTCAGCTAATAGATAATATTGGCTCAAAGACTGTCTTTGCAACTGTTCCTTTTAAAGTTTATTATGACTGATTATTTTCTAGCTCAGTGGTCTGATAAATAAACCTTTTTAGAAAACTACTCTGTTAGTAGAATATTTAGCTATTAGCATCACAGACACACAAATCTGTGAAAGGATAACAGAAGCTGCTTTGTGATTGTCATGGAGTGCTGAGATAAGAGCTATGTATTTTTACTCCAAAGGATTTCTCAATGTAACTGCTAACAGGGGGATTTCCCCCCCGCCCTATATATTCTTTTCCAAACCAAATTAACCCTGCCAATAATTATGCCTATAAACAAGAGTACTTCAGTGCTGAAAAGGCATTTTACCCCATCTCCTCTACTGAACTCAAACACAGATTGGGAATAAATTTTTGTATCCTTCATATCCTGTATGACCCACACAACCCTCTTCAGTCTATGACAATTCAATTAATACAACATGCATGTCTGTCATTTCCACATGGACAGTATAAAAGTATAAATCATAAAAAATGAATTTTAAACAAATCTTATGGTGTACATACTGAATTTTTTTCTAGAAGCTAATGGCAGCACGATGACCTCACTGGGTCCAGAACTGGGCCCAATGTAAATCTTACATTAGATGAATGGAAGAAGATCCGAGTACCCAACTGAATTCCAGAATAGGGTAATTAACAGATTACCACAATTCTAGGAGCAATACTAAAATGTCCTTTAGAAAGGGCACTTCTAAAGGTTGAATTTGCCTTTAGAAACTGTGGTATGTTTTATTAGACATACTTAAATTTCCAGTAATCTTAAAAATTAGTGATCCCTCAGTACTTAATATTCATTTCCTTCTGTGATACAGCATTCATTATTTTTAAAAAGAAGTCTAGTGGATACTTCAGGTCAATAAGCATTAAGTACGTTTTGTAGGAAAATTCATAATCTTCTTCATTTCCTTATCCTCTGCACAGGGTTTACTGAATCTGCAGCATCATTAATATTGTATTTTTGTCCATGCCTACTATCAATCAAATTAGATTTATGCAGCAACAGAGAATGAGGTCTGGAATTAGCAAACATATTGATGTTATTCAAGTTAGTAGATATATTATATCTAACAGAGTCCACAATATAGACCCTTTCAACAGGTGTCCCCATTGCAGGACTAACTAACTGAGTGACATAAGAACACTGATTGTGCCAAGTCTTGCCTGACAAGTACCTGTGCCAGTATAATCCCCTTCTAAGCTTCTCAGAGAGTAAGTTCTTTTTCTGCCTTTCTGCCAAATGATTCTGTAATTTATGATGATTCGCATTTGATTTGTAATCCACCCTTTACCCTTCCCGTGGACAAACACATTTTCATTTTATGATATCATGCAACAAGAGAAAAGATGGGCTCTCTCTGACATATTGAGCTATACTTGGGGACAACAGGGGAACACCGTGCCCCTGGGATCTCGGGGTCCCTGCCACAGCACGCATGTTGAAATTGGCAGATGCAGGCAGCGTATATGAGCTCTGTGCATAGTAACTCCCCAGTAAGCAGCAGTGTGGAAGACAGCAAAATTGGAAGGTCTAGAAAATGTCAAGATGTTCCCTTTAAAGGGCATCTCTGAAAGACGAGACCGGTTAAAGTTTCATCACACAGTACTACTTCTAAATCATTGCTCTATTAAAAAATGTGACTCTTCCCTCTATGCAGTCCTTGCTTTTTTCTGACACTGATTTTTATATTCCAAATATTAGGTGCTATGGAAGGTTGTACTTGTGTTAGACGGCTGTTAAGAGAGTTAAAAAATATTTTCATAGAGAAAATAGTAGCTGATACATATTTAGAGTGTGCATATTTATAGCTACTAAAAACTATGCAATCTGTAGGCTATTGTTTGCCCTTGTCTTTCTTTGCATTTTTGGTAAGGATGGTATTAATTCAGAATCCAATCCACCTTCTCCATGGGAAATATCTCATGCTCTTTTGGGAAATAGATTTTATGATCTAATAATAGATTTATTCCACCTCTGGAATTCTTTTCCTCTTTTGTTATCAGGTCAGATCTTTTAAAAGTTAGTGTGGTTTTTCTTAGGCAAAGCTTTCATCTGACAGAATTTCAACAAGAAAAGACAGAAATTCTAAACTACAGAGTCACGTCATTTCATGGATATGTTTAATTCTGAAAACCTCCTTGGATTAAGCAAGCAGAATGATTTGTATCGGGCTAAGGACAGTAGTTTAAAAGTCCCTTGTTTTCCTTATTATGACCAGTTCTAGAGAACTGTCCATTCAAAGCGTGGAGACAGAGAGCTAGTGGATGGAAGGCTGCCACGTTTTGGTTAAATTCTGGGACATGGTGATTTATTTTGTAAGAATGAGAGGCAGCTTTGCAACTGACTGGGTTGTGAAAAGGGTTCAGTTACACTTTTGCTCCTTTTTGCCAACCTCAAAAAATAGAAAAAAGAGAAAAATTGTGACTCGAGAAGACAAGCCCTTTTCACATACGTATGCATACGTGACTGTGTTCTATGTATTATGGTTCTGTGGAGAGATAAACTTAATCAAGAGAGAAATTCTAAAGCTGTGCTATATTTTCTGGGAGGGCTTATGTTTACATGCATGTTGGAGAGAAGGAGAAGGATGAGCAGAGATCACAGTCAGTAAGTCCTGTAAAGTTATTAAAAGTAATTTGTTAGGACAGATGTTCAGGTAGCATACTGTCATAGACACATCTTCATTAAGTACCTTAGCAACTGTCTGCCCACAGGTGTGTGGAAAAATGATATGCACACATAAACATGTCTGTGCAAACTTATCAGACATGTTTTAAAACTTATGGCCAGAATACTCAATTGATTTTGTCCTCTCACTTCCATCTGCAGTATAAATCAATGACTGATTAAGCATGTAAACTATTGGTTTCACTTGTTTATTTTGTTGGACTCCTTATTAGTGTACTATTTTAAAAATTATTTTAAAGTGATATAATAGGAAGGAGTATAAACCCAGATGAGTGTAGTGGTTTTCTAACATCAGACTTTTTCATATAGTAAAACAGATTTAAATTCTGAGAGGCTACAGAAAGAATGCTTAGATTCTGCAGACATTCATTTTGCATTACTCTTTGACGCTGCCAGTTTAACACACGCTGTGGAAGGGAGAAAGCATGGAAGAATGGCACAGTACTCAGTGCAGTTATCACAGATAAGCCTAAATTAGAAAGGCAAATTTATTTTATTAGGCTTTGTGGAAAAGAAGTGTGAGGTTAATGTTACTTGGTCTGTTTCCTCTCTGCACTGCAAATTCTTAGATGTTGTAAAACATCTAAGGCTCCATTTTGAGAAGTCATAAGCAACTTACTGGGTACTTAGAATATCTGCATGTTAGGCCTTTGATACCAAATTAGAGATAAGCATGTGTTGGTACATTTTGTTTTTCCACTTTTTCTTAATTATAAGCATAACAAAGAGAACAATCTCTGCGTGGAAGCTGGATTTAAGTGCTTCTGGCTGAGTGTAAGTCTCAAGACTTCTAGACCGCTCCATGGAGGCTACAGGTATTAATAACGCAAGGTTACATGCACATTTGTACTGCAGATGTCTTTGAACATTCAGGCCTTTGTGGGTACAGCCTAGGAAACAATGAGCTAGTTAAAAATACATGGCACTGTGACAAAAATTGTTTATAATTTGCCAGAAGATAAGGGGGCTTTAAAACCCCAGTATTAATGACAAAATATCCCCTAGTCTAACCATTCAAATATGAAAGTGAACAAATCTATTTCACTCCCCAACAGCGACAGGGAGGACGCCAAAATGTTTTTCCACACTCTACAATCAGCACTGCATTGCATTATCTGTAGTATGATATGTCTTTTCTGAAAGGGATGCAGAGGCCAACACGTGCTGATGTAGTAAGAACAACATTGGGGGAAAAATATGTGGGAAGAAAAGGAAAAGAGAAAATCCATGTTTTGTTTAAAAAGCATGAACTGTCCTCCCATGGCGGGAACTCCTCCTGACAAAACAACTCTTTGTGATTTCTAAGCTTGCAGAACTCATTAAATGGAACTGAAATTAAGAAGGAAGGTGTCCTATGTAGGAGAAAAACTGGCATGTACTAAAACTTGAGAAGGAGGAGGAAAGTAATTAGAAGAAATAAAAACTTCTAAAATAATTTACTGGGAAGCTTCTCTGTGTGAACGCAGAGAATATGGGAAATAAGCAAGAGGAAATAAAAATGACAACCAGTGATAAACAGTCTGAATTTCATGTTCTTGAATTAAATTTGGTGGGCTGATTATCACAAATAGGGAGTCTAAATCACATAGAAGAGTCACAGGGAGAGACAAAAGAGTAAGGAGTTCAATATAAGTCAATGTTTTTACAAAATGAGTGGAATATAATTTGATCATGAAACAGTAAAAATTAAAGAGGTGATTGAAACCAATGGTAAAATTCCTATTGACTTCAATGGGCTACAATATTATACAAGGTGGTTTTTGTTTTTTTTTTTAAAGCAGTGAATATAATGGGTGCTACCCTCGATGTAGTGTTCTCATAATAAACATTTTTCTCAGTACCCTAGCAGTCACAGGAAGAATTTTTCTTCCCACAGTGCCCATTTTTTTTCTGTATTCCGCTGACATACAGACTTTGTTTTTTCCAATAACTTTTTTTGCCATCTCTACCAGCTCTTACATTCAGACATGTTTTTGGTACTCTTCCCAGAGAGAAAAAGACAAATCCATGATGCCAAGCTCTCTTTTAAGATAGGCTGGAGGAACAGTGTCACAAAATTGGGAGATTAGAGGGAATATCCTTGTTAATAATGCAGTCACGCAAGAGGGCATCGTGTTTTGTATGTCTTATACGATTATGGGTAAAAAACATTGAAGATACAAGAATGCCATTGCTACCAAGAGATGTGTTGATGCTCAGAGCCACATCCTAAGAATCAGGGAATGCAATGAAGCACTGTCAGCTAAAGACATGACAGTGCTACCATGAAAAAAACACAGTATAAAGTTAATATTTTCATCTGCTTCGGCTCAGTACCCTTTGATCTCAAAAGACAAAGAAGGGAGACAATGTAGGATATTT
The DNA here is from genome assembly GCF_047370975.1 of Nipponia nippon. Classification (NCBI taxonomy): domain Eukaryota; kingdom Metazoa; phylum Chordata; class Aves; order Pelecaniformes; family Threskiornithidae; genus Nipponia; species Nipponia nippon. The sequence continues at coordinate 42,775,393 of NW_028262369.1, forward strand.
CTCCTTCAAGCCATATATTATATTACATTATTCTAGTACTCTCTTCACCACATCCCAGAGCACTGCTGTGTGTTTTATTTGATGGGCATGTAGAAAAAATCATGAAACATCTGAAGATTCTATTAAAAGAATAGTTTGGTCATACTAACAAGGAGTTCGTGATTCCTTTTGAGATGGCCCTAATATAAGTGAAGGGTTATTTAAAGAAAAGACATTTTAGTGAAAAAAACCGGACACATAACCAAAATTTTATGGTAGATGTCAACAATATCAAAGAGCATCATAAGAAAGATCTTTTGTTACCACAGAGGAACAAGAAGCTTGTGAGATACTGTAGGATGAACTGCAGATTTTCTTTTTTTTTTTTTTTTTTATTATTGTTCAAAGAAATCATCCTGGGAAAACAATGGCAACTTCCTCATCTTGTGAAAAGAAAGAATACCTAAAAGCTCTGTGAAGCAGAGTGACGTGCTTTTGGACAGTGATCAAGAAAAGGATCATGACAAATATAAGTGATTTTGATTGACCTGGTACTTGAGTCATTATTTGTAAATTCATAGATCTGATGGGTTTGTACCTAAAGAGAATATGTGTCAATATGCGTCAAAGAGAATATGTGGATAAACGAAAGGGAGTAGAAGTTAAAGACTTCTGAAGTGCTGAAGTTCAGTAATGGTGTATGAGGAAAATGAGGGAAAAGGTACCTGTGCATGTAATTATCTGATGGAACAGGAAGAAAAAGGGAAAACTTGCTTCACATTCTGAAACGTTATCAATACTGTGAGCTTTCTGAAAAACTACCAGTATTGACATTCCTAGGGATGTCTTTTCTACGATTCATTGACATCAGTGTTTCGTTGAATATATATGATATTCTTTGGCAAATATTTAAATACTCAAGAGCAATTGACATAGTTTCTCAAGAAGTTATTTATACAGTGGCTTGGAATATATTTCTATTCTTTTTCCTTCACCTTATACTCCTTTCAAAATCTTCTTTCCAAATCCAAAGTTAAAGAAAAAATTCATATTAAATCTGTAACGTTACAGCAAAATGCTTTTAGGCTTACATGCATGATACAGCTGAGGTCATCTAACTTCTTAAAATAAACATAAATAGGAATTTCAAGAGACTCTCTTGAATTTTGTGCTTGCTCAGCATTTTGTAATAGCTTATACTGGTGATTCAAATAAATCACACAAAAAAAGTCATTACGTCTATTGCATACAATATTTTTCCTTTAAGAAAAAAGGAAGATATTATCTGACATGTTCTTTGGGTAAGACATGAAATTTAAAAAAAAAACCACCCCATATACTGATAGGAAATTTTCTGAATAGAGAACTGAAAATAGAAATGAAAATAATGTTAATGAATGAATGTCATATAGCATCAGTCTTAAGTCAGGTTTTCAACCAGCACAAATCATCCTCACTCTTTTGAGTTTACTGGAACTGTATCTATCTGTATGAGGGATAGATACATATTGATGCTTCCAGTCTGCTTCACCTCACAGATATGTTTACCACTGATACATTAGATAATAGCTTATATTCTTAACATTCCAGACAGAAGGCTATATGATATTCTAAGCTAGAGCAGTATAAAATGAAAAACACTTGAAGCCAATAATGTTACTGTAGGCATCAAGCTATGTAGTTAAAGAAATCACCACAACCTTACTTTAATCCTTCACCTGAAAACTACCTCTTCTGCTCCAAAGGTCTTTCCTCTGATTGTTAAATATTTTTGTAATGTAAAATGTAAAATAAAAAGACCAACCACGGTAACTCAGCCATTAGGAGTATAGCTAGATCACTGTTAACAATTACTAGGTCAATGAAGGACATTTGGAAACTGTAATATATCTATATAGCTCCCAAGAAGACTCTAAATGTATATTCATATTCCTATTCCAATGTTTTCTCTTTCTAGGAGGATATTATCAATACTCACCTTTTCACCAACACCTCCAACAGAGCCGATTGAGCCTGGGGGGCCTTGAGGACCCTACAATGATAAAAGATGTTAGTTAGCCCAAATATAGTTAGCCCAAATATAGTGCTTATTACTGAAGTACTGAGAGAAAAAAAATAGGTTAATTCTTACATCAGCTCCATTAGGACCCTGGGGACCTCTTGGACCTGGAGGGCCAGGTGGACCCTGTATCAAAGAGACAATTGATATAGTTACAGTCATAAAGAATAAGTCCAGTGTGGCTTTTTTGGGCAATGAAAAATAATATACTCAATCTGTAGAGGACTTTTAATCTTCGCAGTGCTACAGAAACAGCAGGGCCAGATTGCTGCCCGTTGCATGAGTTCACAAGGTGACAGGGGATCCAGGCTATGTTATACAGTACCTGAGCTGGAAATGATCTGATGCTTAGGACTCCTGAGGATTGGTTTCCTGCATTGTGTTTTCCCTGCAGGTTACCTGCATACCCCTTCCACTGTGCAAAGACCCTGCAGTAGTTTATCTGTCTGGTAAGAGCCATGTGACAGTACTGCACCATGGTGCCTACAGATGGGCAATAATAAAGCACCCAGGCTTGGCAAAGGGTCTTGGAGGCAAATGTATCATGTAGATAGCTTGCACTTCAGTCAGGACCACCCCAGAAGGCATTCTGTCAACAGTATAAACAGTTGGAAAATGTAGTCTCAAGATTAGCCAGAGAAACAGAGTAAACCTAGCCAAGTAGTGTTTACCATCTTCTGGCCTGCAATTATGTGAAGCTAGGGTACAATGCCCTGAATTTCAGAAAAGCAGCTCCAAACTCTCTGGTGCAATGGTGTCTCATTTTTCTCTTTCCTTCCTGAACCTGCTTGCCACTGTCCTGTCTCAGACACACACTGCATCTGCTTTGCTACCTACTCTTTGGAGTATTTTCTTGAGTTACATAAATCTTGATATTAAAGAGGAGGAGATCGATGTGGGAAAGCAAAGTAAAGCCCAGAGAGAGTTTATATTACACAAAATGTTTCATAATCAGGCACCAAATTCAGCAGTAGCTTATCAAATTGTGAGCTACAGATAAAAGACAATACATGGATGATATTTATGGCCCCCAGAGTGACCAATGGGGAAGAAGTCTTACCATTGGGCCCACATCACCATTTTCACCCTTTTCACCTGGTGGGCCAGGCAGACCCTAAAACGCATGGAAGAGTAAAGAAAACTATTAGTAGGGTACCTGGAATGCTGAGTTATAAATCAAAATGAAACAACATAAATCAGATCTGCATGTGAAACTTGGAAACTTGGGGGGGAACAAGGAAAACAAAACCTATTTGCATTGAAACAAAAAAAAAAAAGGAGGGTTTTTTGTATTGCAGCAAATGTATAGGTAATCCTTGGATGTTTAAACCAGGTGAGGTAGAAAATGTTTGAAAAAAAAAATGGACACAGAAATGCTAGGGTGGCTGACTTTAAAAATACTGCCATCATTATCCAGACCTCGGTGAGCATTTGGATAATTTGCTTTATGGTATGATACATATATATGCAAAGAAAACATGATCAGTGCAGCACAATGAAGTGGTATGCAAAGATGTCTAAGCTACCTGAGTACTGGAAGCTGTATAACTGCTTTAATAAGGTGTCCAGTGGAGGTAATAAATCCTGCTGAGAGGCATTGCATTGGGTTATGCAAACATATCCTTAGAAGTAAAGTGTCCAAGTTTGACTAGTAACAAACACCAAGAGAAGGAAACTGTAGCTGATGCTAATACTGATATCTGGTATAATGATACCCCAGCTAGAAGCACTATCACTACTAAGCTGGGCATTCCTAAATATAGGGTCAAAGCTTGGCTTCTATAAAAAGCAGAACCCCTGGATCTGGAGTCAATAGCATTACATTGATTTACATTACATTAAGATCTGGTTCTCACTCTCCTGGGTTCTGCTACTTTCAAAGTATGTATCAAACTATAGCTAACCAGATTGGAAAGCACAGTTTGCCATCTTTGCTATAAAGCTGTATAAAAAAGTAAGAACTATAAATGTAGCCAACGCTATACCCATCCCTCAGCTGCCCTCCTACTTTGACACAATCTGAACAGTAGAAAGACTTCTCAAAATTCAGAGCTATACCTTTTCTAAAAATATTATGTCTTTCCTGTCTACTACTGCGAAAACTTGGCTGATCTGTCAGTGCGTTGTGGTGGTTGTGAAAGCCTGTTAACTATTAGATAATCAGCATGAAAAAAAGCCAGCTTTAGTTTATGTGGTGACACAGTGGTTTTTCTATATAAGCCTTGCTTATTTTAAAAATACTAGACTGTATTCTATTGAAATGGAAGCCCATAGCTGATAATACTATCTTCAGTAACATGTATTGATTAGTACATGCTGAGTAGTGATGCCAGGGTTATGATAACAGGTAGTTTTATTACTTTCTACCTTCATGTTTACTTTTTGTAACCTTATAATAGTTCAACAAATTAAATCTGAATTGATTTTAACTTTTTCCTTCACTGGGAGGTGTTTTAAATAACAATTTTGTAGCTAATTGTTCTAAAGAGCGATTAGAGCAGAAGCCTAGACTTGGACTAGATGACTAGTCTTTAAAGAGATGAATCCCACCTCAAATAAACTAGATCTTCCAGTTGCCAACAGTCTATTACGTTCTACCCAGTGAACACAAAAAGACATTTAGGTTAAAATGTTGAATGCCTTATCCATTATGATTCATGGTCGTGATAAACCTAAAGCTCATTCAGCTGCTTGCAGAGGAGGTATTTATGAAATTTCAAGGCAATTAAACATTTACTTGATCTTTCTATCATTGAAAAGAAATTCCAAAGCCATTCAGTAAACTCCTATTTCAACATTGAAAAACTCCAACTGATGTCACTGAATCAGTATTTCATGCATTATTGGACACGGTATTTTGGGAGTCCTTTCAGTTCTTTTTGGCAAGAAGTAATTGAGGTGTTTGTCATTTAATATTTCAAAATTTAAGTAAAATTGCCATAAATTGACTATAAGATAACTTAGGCTCATAGAGTTTTTCAGGTTTTCTTTGCTTTCAACTCCTTTTGTTAGAAACTTCCTTATTTTTAAAAATATTATCAAAAATAAATAGCAAGGAAATTCACAATTAAGGTAATAAATATTCAAAATTACCAATGTTCACTTTTATGAACAAAAATACATGTCCAATGTAAGTAATATCAGTAGAATTTAACTGGAGTAAGTGTGATATAGTTACCATGGAATATTAAATATAAGACAGAGAAAGGAAGTTGTTACTCCCCAACAGTTTATAATTACCACGAGAACTGCATTACTGAATAAAAGAAACTCCTCATTTCTCAATGGTACTTCAATACCATTAGCATATATGGGATCTCGGTCTATGGACAAACATATTCAAATTAAAATCTTAATCAGAGAACTAAAACTCCTCATTTGAAATATTTCATTTGCATAAGTCTCAACCTAATTGATGTTTATATTTCTGTAGCTTAGTGCTCATTAATTTTAAAAGGTGAAGGTGGACTTTATTGAAAAACATAAATTGAAACAGTGCCCTAGATCTGAGAAAAATAACAGGGATAATTTTATTTCACTCTCTTTAAAATAGTAAAAAATTTAACAATTCATAATAAAATTTAGGAGTAATTTTTTTCTGAGTTACTGTTTCTGAAAATAAAGAAGTTTTCATTTTCAAAGGCAATATGAATCTACACAAGACGTGTTGGTGCAGTAATGAAGTTTATCTTCCATGGAGGTTTGCAATATTTTATAAACTTCCTTGTAAGTTTTGTGAACTGCATTATGTACCAGACGATAAATGATAGGTACAGGTTAAGGTTCGGCTTAGCAAAAGAGCTGAATCAGTTCACGCATGGTGGATAGAAAGGAGACATATATTCAAACACTATTGGTATAATTTTCCATTTTTTAAAAGAGAGTATATATGATTCATATTACAGCTTCATGCATAGATTAGAAATAGTTTCAAAGTGCACTGTCCTTTAATGTTAATTACATGGAAATGAATCAAAGGTCCTAAATGTCTTGTTCTTTGTTTTGCTATATTTAAGCAAATTAGATTTTTGAAAAAGCAGGATTTTTCAACTGTAATTCTCTGGATGCAGCAGTGAGAAGCCTACTATTTACTGTATGCTAGCTTTGTGTTTTTTGACTCATAAAACAACAATCTTAAGAGGAAGAAACATGAAACTATAGGAACCTGCCAATGATGGCAGTAGTGTATAAGCATCATGGAGTTCTGCTGATCTTTCAGAACACAAGTAGTGTCTGTGATGGTGTCACTGAGAAACACACTATGGTGCCAAAACCTATTGTGAAAATACAGTAAATGACTAGGACGTGTTAAATACTCCTCCAGGTTGAATCTTTTATTTAAAATGTGTATCTCCAGTAAAAAGAAGTGCTCTTGTTAAAACAGAAATTGTTGGACTCTATAAAAGAATAAGTTACTGAATGAAATTCTAAAGCCTATGGTAGCCAGGAGTTCAGTTTCAGAGCATCTTACTAATCTCCTTCAGCATTAAATCTGCTATTAATACATGAACTCTATGAATATGGGATCTTTCAGTTCTTATTAACTGATGCTATAATTTATTTAATAGAAGACAATACTCATTCAGTTTCTGACACAGAAATCAAGGTTCTTGCAGGTGGAGGGTAAAATAATAAAGGACTTTACCTGTAAGCCAATGGGCCCTGGAGGGCCAGGGAAGCCTCGAGGACCTTCATCACCTTTTTGCCCAAACATCCCTTGCTGACCTCTTGGGCCTGGCTCCCCATCACCTCCCTGTTTGGAAACAGCAAAAAGCAAAAATATCACAGGTCTGATAATAACAGAAAAAGCTCCACTGAAATCACTGGAGAACAACTACAAGGGGGCTCAGAATCACTCCTAATGTCTTTACAAATCATGTGCACCACCTTGATTGAATGAAATCCGTTATACAAATAGAATGCCAACATATGCTCTGGTTTAATGTAGGTCAAATAATACTGCATATCTCACAAAAAATTTTCCGTGAATACCTCTTATTTTTCACACATGCATAAACGTTCTAGCTGTTGAATACCTACATATTAGTAAATATGAGTAGCATATAGTACTACCAGTCTTCATGGTAGAAGAATTCAAAGCCTTCTAAATAAAAACAAAAATCAATCCACCTAGTATCAGGTGGATTTTAAAAAGAGATACTCTCTTTTAAATGCATCTGGAACCAAGCTGATTTTACCACTGTCACACAAACCATCAAACAAGTTCACTGAAAGGATGGGCCCCATTCACTATTTACACTAATTTAAACTAATTTAATTTTTAATGATTCCTTCAAATTATTGCCCTGCTGTAAATCTGAAATAAAATAACACCTATGCAGGCTTGTTTACAATAAACAACTGCATGTAAGAGGACAATGATAGAACTGTTAATAGTGATTTGAAATATATTTCTGAGTAAGGAGCATGAAGTTCAAAGAACTTCTAAGTATCAGATGAGTTATGGCAAGATTGAGGTTTGCTCTGAATAAGCTACTTACAGCTATACCAGGGGCACCAACAGGACCCTGGAGACCTGGTGGACCTGGAGGACCCTGCAACAAACAAACATCCAACAGGAAAAGTTAGTGATTATGGCATCTGGAATGAGATTAAAAGCAAATATAGAGACAACCCTATTTGCAAGATCAATGTCTATGAAGCATTTCTACATTTCCCCATAGAGAATGTAGCATTATTCACGAGTCTTTTCCATTCAGCACGATCATTATTTGTTTACCTCTCAAAGACTCAGATCTGCACATCTATAACAGACTTAATACTGCCATTTATTGAAAGCTCATTTGTAATGTTTCACAATATTTAAAATAGATTCCCATATAAACATGAATCAAAATGAAAAATATTTTTTCACAATTAAAAATATTAGACCTTTCAATGAGATTTGTGCAGAAAAAGTCAACCTTTAAAGCATCATCTAACAATCTATTTTTAAATGGAATGCTTATTATTTGGATTAGTTTTCATGAAATTGCAGATTATTTTTGCAATAGTACAAAGCTTATTTTGACCTCCAGGAGACATGAAAATGTCTAATTTCTTGTTGAGCACTGGGAGTCACAATCTCTTTGATATTAAGTCTCTTTTCAATAGAATGGCAAAAAAATATGTCTCTGAGAGGAACTTCTTAATGTTTTCAGTCTCCTTACAGAATAATAACTAAGTTATATTGTGCATATTAGAAGTCAGTTATGCAGATGTGATGTAATGAAGATATCTAACACTGAGAGTATGGGAACGCAAGATACTAGTTTATGATGGGGTTAAAATTATGTGCTAGGTTGTATCTGTTTTTTGCACCACCTAGATTAGACTGATAAAGAGTGAAGCTAAGAAAGCATAAAACCTTACACCCGGCAACGTCTGAATTCTGGTCTGCTATTTCAGATGACAAAGAAATTGTCTGCAGTTTCTAGGCTGGGAATTCTAATTTAGTGCAGAATAATACTTGGATTTAAAGACCTTGCTAGCGCTAAAATTAGATTATTCTGCCCTTTATAGGGAGATTAGGAAAAGGGACTACTTACATCTTGTAGTCTATTTCTTTCTTTGGGTTCTATGTATATTTTAGAGTATCTTATTTTCTAGGGAGTTTGAAGGGTCAAGGTATGTATTTCTTCTCTTCTAGAATTTTATTTTCATCACATACTTGATGGCAATAGGTGAAGTAAAGCTTTTTAGCCTCTATGGTGACATACCTAAATGAAAAGGACTCCTAGGAATGCACCTGTTGACTGGGAAGGTTACCATGAGAAAGGGAATTGGCATGCATGAATTTTTTTAAAAAAAAACATATTGGAACGGATTGCTTCTATACTCTGCAGGATGCTTCTACCTGCTCCTTTATTTTACAGGTCCCAGAACGAGATCTACACATTTTTAATCCCATTTAAATACTCATTTTGATATAAAGTATTGTTGGAAGGTACTTTGCAATTGATTAATGAGAAGTTATTTGGACACGTGGCCAGACTCTTCTTTCCATTAGTCTGGAGGGCAAATGCAGAGACACTGATCAGAATCATCAGGAGAGAACCTTCAGTTAATAAAGGCACCTGTGGTAGCAGTGGTGGTTTTGAAGCTCAGGAGAGGATGTACATCAGCAATAAAATTGTGCTGTCCCTAGCTAGCATATGGCAACATAGTATTTTTTCTTAGGCACAGTATAGTTAAACCCCCAAACATAAATCCTTGTTAGTTTCAACTGGGAACTGAAGATGTTTCCAGCTCTTCTTAAACAGGAAAGAGGGATCAATTCTTCTTTGCTCAGAGTCCTCGCTGTGATTAGGCTCTAAATGCCCACCAAGGCTTTTGTAGGTGTCTAGGTATTGTGAATCTCTTTTTTTATGTCCTGTGATTTCAGAACTAGGTACTTACTTCCTCTTCAGAATCTTTCAGAGGTGACCAAGAAGGCCTTTCCTCCCTGCCCCAATATACATCTGTCAGCATGTTGAAAGGAAAGCAGATTTGAAATAAACACATTCTGAAATTGTCAGGGTTGAATGACTGCAACTGCGTACAAATATGATTCAATACACGTGACTTCAAATGGGGTAACATTCACTTCAACTAAGCAGGCCTGAACACTGAATCCTATATTTCAAGGAAAACATACATTCCCAAATGCCTTAAACCTTGAGGCTGAGAGTACAGGAAACATTCTCAGATTATTATGCTGCAGACACTTTATTTGTAAAGCAGGTCTGCTGGAACATGCCCAAATACATTAGTACTCACTATGGGAACTGTGGTCACAGTCTAATGCTCAGCATAACTAACTATGCTAAAATGGTCTGAAATAGAAAAGTGCAGCATGTGTTTTTTCTGAATTTCTCTGATGCAGAACCATCTCTAATGAAGAGGCATGTCAAAGGGGAAAACAGAAGGATATGCATGTAACCACATGCAAAGCCTAAAGTGGAACTGGACCATGACCTGCTTCATGTGCTTCCTCTGCCCTTTCCTTTAAATGCGAGATTTTTCTGTGTACACAGGGCCTGTACTGTAATGAACCTTTTTAGGTGGACAAAGAGGAGCTGCATATATCTCTGTGTATCCCACAGCTGGTGTACAACTACACCAGCAAATAGATTAAGATTGATTTTCAGTTAACTGGGAACAAGTCCATAGTTTCAAAACTGACTTTAAAAAAAGTTTTAATTTGATAAATTAATTTGACAAAGTTAACCAAAGCATTCAGCTCAGATTATGCAAGAGTAATTTTAGTCTGAAGCAGAAGAATTTGTTTACGACTTAGTTACACGTACATTTCTTGGAAAAATGGGGTTTATAATAAAAGTGCTCTCTCATCCATATGTATAAAATTACATCCCTTGTTTTAACAGGCCATTACAAATAGTTTATTATAGCATTTGTGATTTGATCTATTAAAATAGGATTGTGAAAAGTATGTGTTTTCTGCACTGGAAACTGCAGAAATCTTTCTCACAAAATAATTGAAAAGCACAAGCTTATCCTTAAAAACAAAAAAAACCTCTTGTCATTTTTTTGCACATTTTGTCTCCACATTTTTTTCTATGAAATTATCATAAAACTGTGATTTGCTTCAGTTTGTATGTATCCACTATAAAACATCATCTGATTATGTGTAAGCCATGAATTTGGTGCAATTTTTAGAAGCAATCTACTTTTATGACGCTCTATAAGTTATTAATCATAATAAGCACAGCGTTTTCAAGACAGTAAATATGCTTAGTTATGAATACCTCTATGTTGAGTTCTAAACTTTGCTAACCGTGAATACTCATGAAATATAATAATAATAACAATAAAAAAATCTTTCTGCGATTACTTCTTCATTTTTTCTAAAGGAAAATTATTCAAATAAAATGGCAGTTTATCTTGAAATTGAATAGAAGAGAAAACAAACCTTTTCTGAATTTTTGGGAAAGAAACCAAAAACCAAAATCAAACAGAAAAAAAAATGCTAGTTTTACTCTTTCTAGCTTCAAATTTTACAGTGGAAAAAGCTTATTTTTGTATTTCCGGCCTCAATCAAAAGCAGAAGTACTTGAACTTTAGAAATAATTTTGAAGACAAAAACATTTCAAATTAAATCAGCAGAAACCTAATTAGTCCTAAGTTCACCAATAGGCCTAGTGATAATATTTGAAAACTCATATAAGCTATTTCATCTGAGGTCTTCGCTGTTCTGAAATGTTGCAATCAGTTAAGCGTTCTCTCCAAGAATTAGACATTCTCTAAAAATTTTAAATCTATATTAGTAGATTTCTCTACTGAGTCTTCATATTCTTCATCGTTATGGCTAAGAAGCTAAAGCAGGGTATGTTCACACAATCCAGTCAGTGAAGTTAACTTAAACACAATAAGAGAATGTATGTATATCCTTGGTCTCTCCCAGTTCAAATGTAGAATGGATGAATTAAAATGATATAGGAAGGGTGCTTAGGAATGTAGTTTACCTATTTTTTAATGATTCTGTAAGCTCAAGAAATATGAGAAATACTAAATATATGCGCAGCTTTATAAGTACAAATATCTAGCATTGCGTTAAAACTCCACGTTATTTTGAAGGAACATTTTTGAAGTATGTCATTGTTTCTGTTCATTGAGGTAGCAAGGCTACCTACATACTTCATGCATGAATACTTTTTATTTATGAAGAATGCAATGGACAAAGGATTTTGCTACTCACATTTTCTCCCTTGTCACCTTTACTACCTTTCTGACCCGGTTCACCAATTTCACCCTGTAATTGAAAGTTAAAAGTTAAACTTGTTTAAAATGGTCTCCTTCACACTTAGCTGAAGTCAGTATCACAGTATCTTTATATGTTCCCTTTGATATGATTATTCTGTGTTTTATGCTGCTGCTTCAAGTGTGAAGGCCTAAAGGGGGCAATTCTGCATCGATCAATAATACGTCATATTAATCCACATATTGATTGCTATACTGCAAAGGGCAACAAGACCTGGCTTTGAAGTATAGTGCAACTGAGCTCTAAATAAAGAAAATTGTGTTCCTCATGTCACCTTCAATATGAACTTATAATGAAAGCACCCTGATTTACAGACTCATCTAACTGTATATGACTGAAGAACTGCTTCTCACTGTATTGTACAATATTTCAAAACTTCAAAATTATTCAAATCACCAGGAAACCATGTCAGAAAAAAAATGTTTTCTTTATACAATAATAAAAGACAATTAAATTAAATCACAGAAAATACTCTCTGTGGGATAAATAACACTCATGCATCATAAAAATGAACTTCAAAGTCTTTACCTTTACTCTGTGCTAACTAACAGAACAGTACTGGATCAAGCAAACATGCAAGTTGATCCTGAAAGGTGCTGTGTCCTAAATGCTGTCAAAAGTCAACAGAATATCTCTGCTACGAACATATTATTTTGACACCCTCAACCTATCAACAGTGGTTCCAAAGCACTATACATTACTGAGAACATTTTATCTTGCTCATTCAGCAAACAAAGTTTCTAAAATAGGCAAAAATCGTTACCAATTTTGACATCATATGCCTTGATTTATTTTGTTACACTTTCATCCTTGTTTCTTTGCCAGGGTAAATGTTAGTCTACTAGTCTTGAACACAAATCCCAATGTCCCATGGCATCTGTCCCTCAGACATGTGATTGAAGGGTTTTTTAGGTGCTTTGCAGTGGCTGGGTGGAGTTTGGGGGAGGCAGGGCTAAGAGTTGCTTTTGTGAGGAAAGCTACAACTGTACAACTGTACTGGCAGACCTTCTTACAGATGCACTAATACCAATTATAATGATTCACCTTGTCACCATCTTCTCCGGGAGAACCACTAGGACCAGCAGGACCAGGAAGTCCTACAGGACCCTGTACTCCGTCACGTCCAGCGGGACCTTGAGGACCTTTTTCACCCTGGTTTTGAAGAAAAGGAAAGGAAGTGATCCACATTATCACAGAAGACTAATGAAGATTTCGGTACAGGGAGTCACGTTGCCAGCACAAAATTAAAAAAAAAACAAAACAAAAAACCCCAAAAAACCAAACCAAACAAACAACCAACAACAGAAAGAAAACTATAAAGGGAATAAAATGTATCAGAAAATTATACTAAGTAACAATGGAAGCCGATGACAAATACACTTGAACTCTAATGCACAGTGGCTGGGTACAAAGTTTTAATGAAAGACTGACTTGACAAACTTTTTTATTATATTTATTCCCTGCTATGATAATAACGGGTTTAACCCTTCTTGGGTGTTAGAGGGTATGACAATAAATGTTTTACTATTTACTTAATTGTAAATATAAAAGGAGCACATCAGGTATTCTGAGGATTTGTTTAATAGGCAAATACTAGAGTGGAAAAAAGTAACATTCTGGAATGAAAAGTCTGTGCTGTGATAGTTTTATGTGACTCTGTGATTACTTACAGGAGCACCCTTCTCCCCTGCGGGGCCTGGAGGACCCTGAGGTCCAGGACGACCCGGTAGACCAATTGGGCCAGCAGTGCCTGCTGCTCCACGTTCCCCTGGTGAACCCTGGAGAGAAATAAAAAATTATAGGAGAATTATGGTATAGCCCTGATAACTGTTGGTGGTTTTCACGACCGAGGTCAACAGAGAAGATACCTGTTATTCAGTGAGATTCCAGCTGGTAGAAAGGTACACACGCAGCATGTGTACAAGTAAAGAAAAAGGCTGAAAGAATTAACCTGAAGTTCACACTCAATAGTTCGTATTCAATACTAATTTGAACTTTTTTTTTTTTTTTCATAAATACCCCTTCCTGTATTTGTTCATCATAATAGGAATGTGCTTCAGCCTGTTTTCAAGAACTTTTTTCCCTCTGTGGTTCCAAAATATATTAACATACCATTTTGATGAAAGAATATTCACCATATTAAAATACAGAACTAACCCATACCACAACCCAAAGTTTTGGTCAAGTTTTGTGCTGTACATTGCTGTGTTGATCAGTATGTTTCTGCATTTCAATTCACCTGTGTAAAAGTGTATTGACTAATTTGATGTGTCATACAGAGGAGGCTTGGATGTACAGGTATCTTTAGATAGGCACAGAAAAATTTAAAAATCTAATATTGCAAATTAAAGGGGAAAAGATAGGAGCTGTACGTGGAAAAAACACTGGAATCGTGTATTCTAGAATATATTTTTACATAGAACAATAGCAGAGAGGAATAATTTTTACTCTAATATCATTAAGACTCACTTTTAAATGAGTCATATTATTATCATTACTTTATTCTTTTAATTGTCTAAAAAAGTTTTTTCTTCTATCTGAAACTACCAAAGCATCCATAAGTGAAAATTTAGTTTCTGCCTTCCCTATCAGTTCTTTCTTTTGAAGCAGTGTAGAGCTTATGGCGGTTCCATAAAAAGCCAACCTCTATTTTAAATATGTCAATCTGCCATAGAGACAAGCTCCACAACCTTCCATAATTTGAGCTGTGCCTTTACGGCTTCCGCTGGATTGAGCTAACTAGACAAAACGGAGAGAATGACTAGGTATGTAAAAATCTGCAGTGCTCTAAAAACAAAGAGGTACCTAGGGTGGACTAATTTTTTCCTGTCTTATTTATTGCACTTTCTAAGAATACAGATGGTATATGCTTTTACATAGTGTTGAAGGGGAAAAAGGAAAGGAAACAAGGTATTATGGTACTAAAAAAACCTTCCTAAAAGGATGCAAGGGAACAGATAACAGTACAGATCAGAACTTCTACTCAAATAAATGGAATTTCAGAATCAAAATGTTAAAATTCTTGTCTATCCATATTTGTTTATCAGTTAGTCAAAAGCCACAATGTAGAGTACTGATTTAAAATCCTTTTTTGCAAGCCGAGTTAATTCCCAAACAGTGATCTATAACCAAAGTTCTCTGTAACTCATAAGAAAAGAAATGGACACCTGTTTGGGGGCACATCACAGCAAGAAATGACAGGGAGCAAAAGACATTTACACTCCAATTCCTAATATCTTCTTGATCACACAGGCAGATTCTGACCAAGTATTCTTCTGTATTTGTGAAATGGATTCATGATAGCACAGGGGAAAAACTTCCTGTGTCTTGATACAGAGGTTAACTGCCATCTAACCTGCTTCTTCCTGTCTCTCCACAAGAGTCAACATGAGCAGGGAGACAGAAGCATGATGCTCTCCTGGATACAGGCAGAGCGAGGAGAACCGTGGAGCTTCTTTGTGCTTTTCTGCACCATCTCTGGCTGAGAACTCTGACAGGAAATCCAGCTTTGCCAGTCCTGATACTTCCTGAGGGTTTGAGATGCTGTACATCCTTCCTGTGTCCTGTAGTTAGGGCAGCATGGGAACAAAGGCAACGGAGTGTTCTGTTCCATTATATTCTACATATGAGCTAGTCTTGTGCTTACAAGTCTAATGGGAAAAACTATTTCACTAAGAGCAACACGGTTAACCTTGAAATTTGTGGACTCACTGGAAACTGAGAAGCAAAGGGAGCTGTCCTCTCCCTCTAAATTTCTATATTTTCACACTTTTACAGCATCTTTGTTTTCTTTTTAATGATTTACAATTTTTGCATCGATAGAGCACTATTAAAGGTTTGTTTGCTGTAGAGTAATATTTCCCCAGCTTCTCAGCTTGACACCTACAAGATAGTTTGTAACACTCTAAAGTTATTGATAATTTCACTTTTCCAACTGATACACTGGAATTGGGGTGATACATCATGGAATGGGTAAGTAATAGGTGTTGTAGCCTGAGGCTCTGAATAGTCATGTTTTTTTCCATGTTTAAGCAAGATCAAATTTGCTGGCTCTTGGAACACTGGAATTTTAAGATGCTTTCACCCACAAGGGTGCAATTTTTTGCTTTTATTCATGGCATACTTTTCCTGGACTGACCCCATTAGCATAACGGGTACTAATTGCATAATAAGGTGCTTTTCCCTCCAGATAACTGCGGCAGAAGAGAATGCTGAAAGGCTGCTCCAAATATTTTTGCAAATCATCTCAGTAACATCTAATTTTGCATGAGTGTTCAAAAAAAGTATTTGTGCAGGAATCATAGATGACTTTATCCTTCCAGGTGATGGTTTGTTTTTTTTGTTTTTTTTTTTTTAAGTCTGGGTGGATGCCTAAGTTTCAGTCCTATTTCTGTTATTTTACTTCCTAAGACTTCAGTGAATTCAACAAGAAAAATTCACTACCCTGCAGCCATACTACCATGGTCTCTGATCTTGTCAGCTCTCATAAGCTAAACAATTTTAGGTCATCTCATCAGTAGGATGCAAGAATAGAGAGAAAAAAAATCCAAATAACTCATAGGTCTTTCCTATATCAGACAGCAGACACTAACAGTGGCCATAATTTCTAGTAGCTCTTTTTACTCAGCCAACTTTTCATGTTATCTTTGCATCATTTTTATTTGTTATACTTAAATTTCACATGAGTTATGAACAGGAAGTACACTTTCTGTTTTCAAGGATCCTTTCATTTCTCTGTGAGAACGGCCTCTGATCAAAGCAGAGCACATTAAATCATAGTCACAACTGCACAACTGCATTTTAGGCAGCTTCTTAAGTCTGTTCTCTGTTTCCATGTTTATTATCTTTTTTGTCACTCTGTGCCACTATGAAACTTATATTACTAAACTCCTTGTTAACCTGTGGGCTTGCAGTGGTGCTCACATCCTGGAACCTTTTTATTAATTTGTGGGGGTTTTAAAAAACTTTTCTACAGATTGGAATTGTCATGCTTTGTCTTGTATTTCTGTTATACAGACTATAAACTGATGAGTAACCTTGTTTTTATCTCTTTTTCTGTGAAGAGATATGTAATTATAGCTATTGTATACATTACGTAGTAGTAGCAATACTTTTTACTGATGGTTAACTCAACAAGCGAAGATCCCCATGACTGAAAAATGTCATCAGATAGAGAAAGATAGCTCTAGATGGCTCAGTACTGATAATTGGGTAGCCTACAGGTGGCTTATTCGGACTCCAATTTGGGCATCCTATTCCTAAATGAGCTAATGAAAAATGACTGATTGACATTCTGAAGAGCTTTCTCTCATCAGCATTCAGCATTCCACACAGTAGTATGAGAAGGGAAGAAAACAAACAGAAGACAAAGATGGCAGATAAAAGAGAACTGTTAAAAAAAAAAAAAACCACAAACAAAAAACCCACAACAAAAAACCCCAGACAAAAACCTTGCTCTGGAGTGCATTCATGCATCTCTTTCGTTTGTCCAAATTCCTCTAAGCACAGTAATTGGCATGCACAGTATTTGGAGCAGTCATTTGTTTGGTATGCTTGCAGATGTATGCACTAGCCAAATAAAGCTTATAATTGACTATATATGCTAGTTAGAAGCAATTGGTATTGGCAGGGAACTTGAGGAAAATCATCCAGTGGCATGAATTCTCTTCCTATTATAAATGGCAAATGAAGACTCCATTATAATTACACTTCTGTGTGCACCCTCTGTTGGCTAAAAATAGATGGGAAAATATTTTAGGACTATTTGATGCTCATGGTCTCCTATGAGCTACCGTGAAAAAAAGCGAACTATTGTAGTTTAATTGTGGTCCTTGCAGATGCACAGAAACCCAGTATTAAGGGCACTTATGCATTTTTTTTTTCACTGAAAACCACTTTCAAGATAACAAGTTAGTAATTAAAGATGAAATAGAAAAAAAAACCCACTGAGGACTTCTGAAATACTCTCAGGTCAGCTTGGTGCTGTTTGTGCCTCAAGTGGCCTGCTTGCACTGCAGTGAACTCAAAGTAACAAAAAAGTTTACTCTTCAAACTCTCTTTCCACTCTGCCCACAATTCCTGCTACCACTACATCTGCTTCTCAAAGACTGGAAAAACGATATGCAAAAAATTCTGAGCTTCCTAAGTGATTCTTTCTATGACTATGTTTACCTTAGCAGGACGTGTGACCGCAACAGGAATGGATTTATAAAGTGAAGAAGCAGTTGGTACTGTGCCCTGCCACCCATACTCTGTGTATTTCTGGACTATACTTCACGATACTTCTAGTCTGGCACTGAACTCCCATTAGCTGGTGTGTATTAGAAGCGCTCCTGGAATTTCTCTTCCCATTTAGTTTCACATGAAAGGAATACCGTTCATCAGCTCCAAGAGAGCTCCATGATTTGAACCAAAGGATGGCAAATGGGGATGACTGAGACATTCACCTCAAAAAGGCTCTGATGTTTTGAACTAACACACTAATGTATATACACCCTGTAAGAATTAGAAAAACATGGATCATCTGAATTTAAATTCAAACGTGTATTTCAGAATACGGACAACCATCATTAAACAAGATATATGCTTTTGCCTCACAACCTTACGCGATGCATATGTATGAGAACCTATGATATTAGTGGCGCAGCTACTGTGTGGGCATCCTGTCTGGGAAAGTGGGGTGTGTTAAATGTCAGGTATGCTTGTGCTGTCTGGTTTGTGTCTGCTCAGAAGAGTTCTGGTTCGTTGCACTTGAACTAAGTATCTGCTTGAGAGGTTAGTCCACCCTTAAGGCCTCCTTTAACAAAAAATGAAGATGTGACCTTTAGATTGAAGAGACTATTCTGGTCTATGCTTTCTTGATTTTGATTCATCTTTTCTTTTAACAGTTCAGGTTCTTCAGATGGGGTGGGATGGTATCCCTTTTGACTCTCCCAACTAGCTTCCATTCCATTCCATTCCATTCCATTCCATTCCATTCCATTCCATTCCATTCCATTCCATTCCATTCCATTCCATTCCATTCCATTCCCAGCTACCTTGCTTTGGTGCCTTTTGGGAATGTACATGTACTGCATGGTGTTAAGACGAATTGTAAATCACAAATTCAAGTTTTTGATTTAAAGAATAGAAGCTTAAAGGCATTAAGAATTCAATAATTAATTTTAAGAATTCAAGTACCAAGTATTAAGAAATCAAGAAGTAAAGCTTAAAAGTGTGCTACAGCAGATCTTTTCCAATAATGTAGAAATAATCCAAAAGCAAGAACCTTTATGCTGCGTTGGGTTTTCTTCCTTCGTGTTTAATGCATTGTAATCTCAATATGAATTGCAGGGACATAAGAGAGCTTTATTGTTGAAATACATAGAATTTCAGCTCCTCCATTACTTTTTTGTCTAACAGGAATAGCTGTGCTGATTTTTTTTTTTACTTCAGTTTCACTGAATGATAGAGATAAATTGACAAGATGACTATGAAAATATACACAATTCACATTTGGGAATAACTGTACCATGTTTTAAATACCAGTGCATCCTTGTAGAACTTACTTGCATAAAAAATGACAACAGAGAATAGGTAACTTTAAGCATATCCTACTTCAAATACCTTTCAGTGGATAACTACAAGAAACTGAAGTGAAAGAGGCAGCAGAGGCATAAATAGTAGAAGTCCAAATATGAAACAAAAATCTAAATGTAAACAATTGTTGAGCACAGGACCACCTAGAAAAAGCCTCGTGGCACTACTCAAGGGAGAATAATTTACTGCTTTTGAGGAATGAGTACATATCACTGCTTTTCTCTCTATCATAATCATAAAGAAAAACAACTATAACAACACAAAAAGTTGGCAAATACATTTTTATGCCTATGTTGAGCTTAAAATATTGAGAAGAAATATTACTGCATGACATGATTTTACATAGCTGTTATTAGCCAAGCAAACATAATTTGTAACAGTTTCACTGATCCTGTCTATAGGCATGGTCCACACACAAAGTACAGTAAAGATAAAATCTTCAAAGCAATGGATGGTTTTTGGTTATCTTATCTTCTAAAATTCTTAGGTAATTGTATAATGCATCATTTCTTTACATATTCATAAAATGGTATTGTTAATAAACCATTCTTATATTCTGGCATGATCTATTTCCCCATGGATTTCAATGGGAGATTTCAAGTTGCATGTTACTATTATTCAAAATAAGATTATTTTTTACAATGCTCATCATACTTTCTCAAAGTTCGTAATCTTGCTCTACAATTTTTCCCTTTTCCTACAGAATCTAAACTTTCATTGAAAAATATTTTTTTCAATGTAGATTCTGTGGCAAAAATAATGGTATAGTATGCCTGCTGCTATATCATTCTCTGTACCATTTTCAAAGCACTTCAAAACAGGATTAAGATGTGTTCCCTTCTTTAAGTATGTTGAGGTCTCTAAACTCTGACTGAAAAACCTCAATAGATTTTGAGAGGACTGTCTTCAAACTTTTTTTTTTTAAGATAGTAAATAAATAAAAAATTGTAAAATAGTGGTGGAAATAGGCTATGTGACATTTCTCAATTATACAGAAATTACCAAAGACGAGGAGAATACTTATCAGTTTTATTCTTTATGTATGAAACATCCTACTATCCCAATCTAAACAAAAAGAATCTCACAATGAGTTAAAATTAATCAAAACTTACACATAGGATGGTATATGGTTCAAAATACTAGATGCAGTAATAAGGGTGCAAAAGTAGTGATGCCACATATTTAAAAGCTAGCTTAGGCTATGCAGAACACCCGCAGTATTTTAAACATTATGTGGGTAAACTGTATGAGTGAACTGCAGGTGTACAAAGGGAACACAGCTGTATTGGGTTTGTGTGGCAAGGTTTTGGTAGCAGGGGGGCTGGAGGGGTGGCTGCCGTAAGAAGATGCCAGAAGCTTCCTTTATGTCCGATAGAGCCAATGGCAGCCAGCTCCAAGACGGACCCGCCGCTGGCCAAGGCTGAGCCCATCAGTGATGGTAGTAGCACCTCTGGGATAACGTATTTAAGACAGGGGAAAAAATTGCTGTGCAACAGCAGTTGGAAGAGAGGAGTGAGAATAAGTGACAGAAACAACTCTGCAGACACCAAGGTCAGTGAAGAAGGAGGGGGAGGAGGTGCTCCAGGTGCTGGAGCAGAGATTTCCCTGCAGCCTGTGGTGAAGACCATGGTAAGGCAGGTTGTCCCCCTGCAGCCCATGGAGGTCCGTGGTGGAGCAGATATCCACCTGCAGCCTGTGGGGGACCCCATGCCAGAGCAGGGGGATGCCCGAAGGAGGCTGTGACCTTGTGGGAAGCCTGTGCTGCAGCAGGCTCCTGGCAGGACCTGTGGACCCATGGAGAGGAGTCTACACTGGAGCAGTCTGTTCCTGAAGGACTGCACCCCATGGGAGGGACCTATGCTGGAGTAGTTCATGAAGAACTGCAGCCCATGGGAAGGACTCACGTTGGAGAAGTTCATGGAGGACTGTCTCCTGTGGGAGGGACCCCACGCTGGAGCAGGGGAAGAGTGTGAGGAGGAAGGAGGGGCAGAGACAACCTGTGATGAACTGACCGCAATCCCCATTCCCCGTCCCCCTGTGCTCCTGTGGGGGAGGAGGTAGAGAATTTGGGAGTGAAGTGGAGCCCTGGAAGAAGGGAGGGGCGGGGGGAAGGTGTTTTAAGACTTGGTTTTTATTTCTTATTATTCTACTCTGGTTTGACTGGTAATAAATTAAATTAATTTCCCCAAGCTGAGTCTGTTTTGCCTGTGACGGTAATCAGTGAGTGATCTCCCTGTCCTTACCTCGACCAACGAGCCTTTCATTGTATTTTTTCACCTCCTGTCCAGTTGAGGAGGGGGAGTGATAGAGCAGCTTGGTGAACACCTGGTTTCCAGCCAAGGTCAATCCACCACAATAGCATGAGTCCACTATCCACTATCTGTAGATTTTCCACTATGGAAAGCCTCTTTCATCTCAACAATAATTTGTGTAAGTGGTAAGTATTAAGCAACAAGTAAATCTCATACCTACTGATAGCAGACGGCTTCAGATATTCACAACCTTCACATTCCTTGAACGTTTATTAGTATGGATAATTAGTAGATAATAATTATTCATCACTTTGAATGACATGCATCTGTCTGCTGTTTTACAGATTGCATTGATGAAAACAACACAGCATGTAAAGAAGAAAAAAGATTACTATGTAATACTGTTTATATGTCTATAAAATTATTATGTTTACTTACAATTGGGCCAGGTGGGCCTTGTGGGCCTTCTCCTCCCTTCAGACCAGCTGGACCCTAAAAAATGAAATATCTCTTACACTAAAAGTTCAAGAGTTATTTTTGCAACACAGGTAATAGGAAGAATGTAAAAATCCAAAGACAAAAAACTGAATAAATTCCTTTTTGCTTATATAGCCAATGATATTTAACAATGCTGGATGCTTGATGTCTGTTCTCCTATTGCATTCATTTTTAAGCACAGTAGAAGATTCCATGAAATAAAAGAGTTAATCCATTGTTTCTTGTATTTAGAAACATCATGTCAATTGTTCTAGTGCTTATACCTGAGCACCTGGAAGGCCTCTCTCTCCAGGGAAACCACGAAGACCTGCTGGTCCATCTTTCCCAGGAATGCCTTGAGGGCCTGGATCACCCTTGGAAACATATTACATTTTGATTAAAAAAAACCAAACGTTTAAAACGCTTATGTTAGTCATTAAATGAGTGATGAAAATGAAATACCAGATCCTAATTACAGTAATGACAAAAAAGATTATGCCCCCACGTATTCACCCACTAATTCTTTTAAGATTTTCAGTACAACAGTCTATCAATATGGTTACATTTATAACAAGCTTTGACAAAATACAGTATTAGTTATAGAATATAAATAGTGAAAAACACAGCAAGCCATAAAAATATGTTTAAAGATACATTCATTAAAAATTTACAATGCCCATTTAAAATGGAAGATTGAATAGAATTACACAGTAACTAGATAAGCAATATTTTTCTTGTGCCCCAATGATGGGCAAAAAGTAAACAAAGAGCTAAATTTGGTCAGTGAAATTCTACCTTGTAGCCACTACTACATATCCTACTTTAAATGCCAATGTACAATTTTCCACCTTGGTGTGAACATGTCCTTACTATGTCTTTCCACAGTGAATGTGTGGTATATGTAAACTAGTTTTTTATTTTTTATTACAAAAATACTAACTATTGACTCAAGAGAATTCTCATTATTTCAGTGGAAGCAGACACAGCTCTAAAACTGGTATCTTCCAGTCTCCAAAATCCTTCTGGGTGAAACATGCTAATCGTGATTTTATTTTGTATGTTCTGATTTTATTCTGCATGTTCTGTGTGATGATTTGAAATGTGAGACCGTCAGCAATTTATCTGTCTCTTCCAATTTGTTCCCCAAAGCCACATCATACCTTAGCACCTTCTTTTCCTGCAGCACCTGGGAGGCCTTGTTCACCTGGTGGGCCAGGAGGACCTGGATGACCTCTTTCACCAATTGGGCCAGTCTCACCAGTAGGACCCTAAGCACAAAAGTAAAACTTCAGTCACCTCAAGGTATTAAATGTCTTGTGGGGGAGAGGGAGGTTGGAGAGAAGCAGATTCTTAATATCCAGCTGTTATGGGTATCTTTTACAAAACAATATTACCATTGGTTAGCATACATTCCTCACCTTCCCTCCAGGCAAAGCTGACTTACATAATATCTGTGTCCTGTAAAATAAATCTTGCATTGCATTCTGCCTGCAGACACATCTGTACAGCTTCCAAAGAGTGAAATCCTGACCTTGCTCCTTAAGCAATGAAGCTTTAAAACACAGGGTGTACCCACGTGTGGGAGGAGGTTACAAAAAGGACATGGAGGGAAATCCGTGTACTATGCTTGTCTCAAAACACTGTCTGTACTGTTGTGTTTCTGAATAATATGAATTGGAAGGTAGGAGAGTTGAAACATATCTCTTCAGATTCACTAGGAGAAAATTTTCACTGAAGGAATTGCCTAAAAAGTTCATGCAATCCAAATACTTGATTTGGTTACAAATAAGTAAGATTAGATCAAATGAAATTTTGATAGCGAATCTCTCCACAATCTCTAAGTGACTGAAATTTGGCCTCTGACAAGAAAGTCACATGTTATATTGTTCTTTCTAAACTATTTCATGGTAGAGAACTCTGCCTTCTTGATGTCTGTAAACCACCAACTTCATAATCACAGGAAGAAAACACACAAAAAAGGAAGTGGAAAGGTAACCCCAACATTTGCATATTTTGTGGAATCACTAATGATTACTAAGTACACCTTTCTAAAATTGTTATGCATAATTTGTTACAAAATTTAATATAACCATCAATATGGTCCTTTTAATACAACAAAAGCAGCTGCCTTAGCCATAATATAACCATTAAACATTGCTCTTATGAAGTTAACTATGAAATTAAATGGTGTACCTGAGGGCCAACAACACCACCAGGACCAGGAGGACCAGTTTTTCCTTGAAAACCCTGTGAAATAATTATAGAATACTATATTACTCAGGACGAGATATAGAGTAGCAAAATTCATATCTGTGCTGAAGAGGAGAAAGAGAAATTCCATGTCACACATTCCTTCTCTTCAGGAAATAAAAATGAGAATTTTTTGTTTCCTGTGTATACTTAGAAGTGAAATACTGATTAATCTTTCTTATATCTATCAGTTCCAATCTCTCTGAGGTGGTACAGCAGTAAAAATCCCAGTCAATTTTACAGATCTCTCTAGGTGAACTTGATTAGGTGAGTCTGAATGCATAAGTGATGCAGCTAAGAGACAGCTGAAAATACATTTTTACATATATACATTATGAATCATAAAGCCAGACATACAAATGCTTTTTAAAGAAAGACACATATGGTGGATGAAGTTGGAGGGGAATTGAAGATTAATTAAGAGGGGAGGTTAAACAGAAAGAAAATTAAAAGAAATAGAGATCCCGGGAAGATGAAGGTTGTATAGAGATGGTAAAAAAGGCAGCATGAGTCCCACAAAAAGAATGAAGCTAATGAGAAATTGATATGATGACAAAAACTGGGAAGCAGAGAATAGAAAGAAAATGTTTTTGGGACAGTTTTTCAGAACACTGGGAAATTTTACAGAATTTTCTTTTTCTAATCAGTGGCCCCAGACTTCTGTCCAAAATTAGTCAATAAACTGAATGACAACCTCACTTTATAGTAGCACTGTTTAATGTATCTTTGAAACATGCTAAATTATTTCTTTCTAATATTGGAAGCATGTTGCTGCTTCAAGTTAGGAGAGTGCATTCACTGCTGTATCACATCTAGGGTTCCACATAGTATTCCCTGCCTAACAGCCTGTATCTGCCTCCTACTCTGCTCACCTGTTGAAAAACAAAGGTGTCATCTGGCCCGTATGTCTTATAAATGTTGGGCCCTGCTCAGCATTCCTCTGGGCACGGTCTCACTGACAGTTGCCCCATTCCATCAGATCCGGTTTAAGCTTTTTTTACCTTCCTCAATCTGATTCTCTTCTTGCTGCCAGCCAGACGTTACCATGGTTCAGTTTGGCCCATAACTGTTTAGGCACTCTCTCTCAGACCTCTGAAATGATCCAGATTAAAAACAAATACAAAACTACCCCTTTGCTCTAATGACTGAAAATCAGAACTGCTACAGATGGAATCATTCATGTGTCCCTTCCTTTACACAGTCAAAGCTTCTTCTGAAGCCTATTGTAAGGAAAGACAAAGGAATGTTGAATATTACCCAGTTCCTGACAGTACCTTGAGAAGGCCTGCTATTCCCAGGTTAGCAGAATGCATTGGTACTTTGCAGTATATTCAATGATTCTTGATGCTAATGATGGTTTTACTACTCTGCTTTCTCTCTTATGTCACCAGCTTATCTGTTCCTACAGATTCAGATTTGTAAAAGAAGTAATAAGCAAAGTATATTTCAGCAGCAAATACTGAAGATGATCTGAACATCCCATGGGTTCATCTAAAATATTTAGTATTAAAAATTTACACTAATGCCTCATGCCTGTGTTTGTAAGTGCCTAATTAGCCTCCATTTTTTTGTTATTTTCTGTGGAAGACAATTTAAGAAAACTGAGTTTATTGTAGTAAGAAGGTCCTTGATTAATTCTAATAGATGAAATGGCTAGTATATTTCTATTTTATCCTTCCATATGCATGAAACACTAAATTCTTGCATAACACCAGACAGTCTAACAATCTCTGCAGCTGATGCCTCCTGCCAATCTGAGATTGATATCACTGAAATTGATAATCATTTCTAAGGAGCAACTAGCTTAATATTGGTTTTCAGTATCTAGTTTATTCCTACATTTATATTCCAAATTATTTATCATGATGTTACTGTTCCTATGTCTAGAATTTCAGCAAACAATGGCAGTTCTTCAAAGTGCATATGGCTTACTGGGGGAAGAAGCTGTAGCCTTTTCTCCACTAATACTTACCTCAGTTGCTGTCAACATATGCTTATTATTCCATAATCAAGCTGCAGAGTGCAATCTGGGAATCTAGCTCTCTAATTTGTTAAGCTTCAGTATGTCTCTTAGCCTAATCCCCTAACTGTTGCAATGCCCACATGCACCACTGAACTTTAATGAGATATACGCCTAAATAAGAAACAGAATTCTTAAGACCCTGATTTACCAATAAGTGCAGTGAAAGTTTTCTGATTTATACATTTATAAAAAATGTGACATGGAAATGTTCATCGAAAAAAACGAGTCTACTTTTTGTTTATAAAAAAAAATAATATCTGTTTTTCTGCAAAAACATATACATGAGAACCCATGGGGGAAAAATATTTTTAAAATAATTCTGGCCCAAGTATACATATCCACAGGGCAGAAAACAATGCTAATGAAAAGCTGCAGTAGCTCCTAAATTACTCAAGTTTTATATCAGCCTAAACCTACTAAACCCAAAGGAGATACAAAATTAGAGAACCATAGTATTGATTGAACCCAGAGGGACCTGGTCCAAACATCACACAGTAGCAGAGTCCATAGTTTCATTATATTTTGCATCTTTCATTTCTAGTCATGACTGAAATCAAGAAATCATAGAATCATAGAATGGTTGAGGTTGTAAGGGACCTCTGGAGGTCATATGGTCCAACTGTCCTGCTTAAGCAGGGCCACTGAGAGCTGGCTGCCCAGGAATATATCCAGACAGCTTTTGAATATCTCCAAGGATGGAGACTCTGCAACCTCTCTGGGTAATCCGTTCCAGTGCTTCATCACCCTCACAGTGAAAAAGTGTTTCCTGATGTTCAGATGGAACCTCCTGTGTTTCAGTTTATGCCCACTGCCTCTTGTCCTGTCACTGGGCACCACTGAAAAGAGCCTGGCTCCATCTTCTTTACACCCTCCATTCAGGTATTTATATATTTTGATGAGATTTGACCTGGGCCTTCTCCTCTCTAGGCTCAACAGTCCCAGCTCTGTCAGTCTTTACTCACAGGAGAGATGCTCCAGTCCTTTAATCATCTCAGTGGCCTTTGTTGGCCTCTCTCCAGTAGCTCGCTCTCCCTTCTACTGAGGAGCCCAGAACTGGTCACAATACTCCTGGCCTCAGCAGGGCTGAACAGAAAGGAAAGATCACCCTACTGCAGCCCAGGATACGATTAGCATTCTTTGCAGTAATGGCACATTACTGGCTCATGTTCAAATAAATAAGAATAAAGGAAAAATAGTAACTGTGCTTTTTCTTATCAGATTAAAGAACAATTTTGAGCTTCCTGCATTCTAAACAATGATTCAAATTCATCCTTATGGTACGCAAGACTACTCTTTGCATCATTGCAAAGAAAAAGAACAAAGAAGTAGTCAATAATGTTTCTTTCACACACAAAAAAAGCCACTATCATTGCAAAGCATTACAATGCTACAGTACTAACAGAAGAAAACACAGTTTTTCAGAATGATGTGTTACTCCAAGCTCTGTGCTCCCCCTTCCAGCAGTGGAAGTGACTCAGCAGTCACTAACAGATTTCCAGTGAAGCTGGAACCCAAAACACATTCTACATGCTGAGAAAATTTCTCTCTAAATTCATTTATGGCTTTCTCTAGCTCTGAAAAATCCAAGTAAGTATTTTATTTTATTTCAGTGGGATATGAGTAAGGTTTTGGCACTACAGAAGTAGAGAGTTTTCTTAAATAATTCCATTAAAACTGTTACATGTTAATTTTTTCATTTTGCTACCAGAATTTACTCATTGTCATTCTTAGGGAGATTACATAGGATACAGTTTCAAAATTTAAGATTTTTTTCACAGGTTGAATCATTCCTGATTCTACTTTCCAAAAGTGTTGGCTTTTGAGTTTCCTATCTGCTTACCATTAATAAGACTTTTTATTATGTTATTATTTATGTTACGTGGCATTCAGTGAGAAAAGAACCATATAGTAATTGGTTGACAAATCTTTATTAAAATTGAGATCTGAGTATTGATTTCTTTTACTTCTATTGACTATTTAAGCTCATTGTGATGTTACTAACCAGGCATAGCAAAGAATAACCTCACTCTTGTAGCATGGAAACAAAATAAATCTTTCGCATGCCTAACCTACCAACCATAAGAAAACTACAGTTACATAACCTCTTAGTCCCAGCCTCTTCCCCCTTTCTCTGTTGTCTCTGTTTCTTTAGTTTTGATCAGACAATCACGGCCTTTGGAGGTTTACAACACTAACTCAGTAGAGTACATTTACTTACAGTCTCACCCCGCTGTCCTGGGTGCCCAGGCAAGCCATCTTTTCCAGGTGGCCCCTGAAATTGTAAAATACATAAATCAAAGCATTTCTTAGCCATCCTTGATTCTGAAAAAAGTGTGCAAGTAGCTGTAAGAATCTCTGATCTCTTGTTTTTTTCTAAATTAGTCTTCAGTATAGCTTAACTGCTGCTATATCAACTAACTATAATTTTAATAATAGATTTTCCTTGTGTCCTCCCTGATGTGTGTTAGCAATTCCTTGGAGAGTTACTGTTAGGTTGTCAAATGCATGCATGTTCAAAATGGATTTCTGTAAATTCAGAAATCATGGAAAGTACCTATACTTCCCTTCCATTTTTCTTTGGTCAATGACTCAAGTTAACACAAAACTAAGCATTACAGGAGTATTTGATGAAATTTCAGGTTTTGGCATTGGAAATAAAAATAGCAGATGCATGGGTGAAAAAAATCACAGGTAGTTTGGTGCTTTTGTACTTACTCCACATGAGCAGAAACACACTAGAAGAGCAGTATAACTAGTTCAGGCAGCAGCTCAAATGTGCTATTACTTCCGTACATTTCTGCTACTAATGAATGTCTCCTTCCTATTCATTTTTTCCTCAATGAATCAATTATTGAAAGAAAATATACACCAGCAAAGTAACATTTTGCCTAAACTCAGTCTGTCACCTGGACATTGGCATCAACTTACTAGAAGATTTGCAGTTTAGTATACTATGCGGAATGTCATATGAGCTGCACACCAATGATCGTTTTTAATATGTGAGTTCTTGTCTTAGCCTTAAAGCTCAATAAGCGTATTTGTAATCTATACATAAACCATCCCTTAAATAAATCTTCAAATACTAACTTCAGAAACATTGTATGAAAAATAATATCCCTGTTGTTGCACATAGTTAATTAAAAAGATACTTACTGGAGGTCCCTTTGGTCCGGGGAATCCAACAGGTCCCTGAGGCCCTTGTGGTCCCTAGTATAAAGGCAACCAAACATGTAAAGTTTTAGTCTAGCTGCCATGACACTGGATTGAAAAGTTTGCTTCAATTATAAAATATATGAACTTCAATTATAAAATATATGAACTCTGCAGATAATATCTGGTTATAAGTATAAAGCCTCAGCTCCACTGCCATAAATATTGGTAGCAAGAATTCACATGCATAGACATTGGAGCCCATTTCCTGAAACCAATACTGCCTGTGTAGGAATGCAGTAAGAGACAAGAAAAGCTACTTATATAAAGTATGTCTGCGTCTGACTCCTGGAACTGTGCATAATAAAGTAGGAATCAACTGTGAGTAAGGAACATTGTTTCCTGTGTTGCACAAAACGTGGGAATTAATTAATAGTCTGGTGGTCTTTTTGAGTCCAACATTCATCTTTAGCAGTTCTTACACTCTGACAATATTTCAGGCCAGTACAACAGTACGAACTTCCAAATAGAATAAGCTTTCCAGAGTTACCAGGGACTTAATACAACATTCTTGCTATCATGAAAAATACTTGAGATAGCTGGAAAAAAACCCCATGATGCATGAACACTTTTTTATATAGTTTTTTATATACACATATATATGGAGAGGGAAGATTTTTATGCAGCATGGTTTTACAAATTTAGTTAAAGATGGTCATGTGAGTTAGTGCATTGCGTATGTATATGTACAAGTACATACACATACATGTGTATGTAAATGTATGTCCACATACATCTATACACATAGATATTTACACAAAGTACTAGCTTATGTGACTGTTTCTAAAGCTGTCACCAAACAAAATGAAGGCCAGCTTTTAAAATTTATTGCTGATATGCTGAAAGGGACTATGTCAGCTTATTAAAAGAATTTTCCCTGTTTAGTTTTTAGTGTGCTAAGTCAAAGAGTAGCAACGTGAAAAACCTTATTGATTCTACATGGTCCCACAGCAGAGCCATGTACCCTAGTCATATAGTGCAAGACTTTATCCTGTTCTACTTGGTATACGATGCCTGGTTTTGCTAATACATCAGCTGTCAAAATACGTTAGAAATGTTGGTTTGAAGTTTGATGCAAAAGACTTGAAGCAGGAGGCCACATCTCCCAAATTATGCTACCCTTTTGCTCCCCTGATAAAGCGCCAACTGTTTCTGAGTTCCAGAAGCCTCATTCATTACAGCCCAGGCTCAGTTCCAGACTATGGCTTGCTCCTGCAGTAGGCGAAGCAGTGTGCGAATGCAGCTGTGGGAGAGGATCCCTTGCACCCAACCTAGGAGAATTTGCCCTTAAGTGACTCTTATTCCAGGGTAGACCTTGATTATACTGTAATACTAAATCTGACTCAACTAAGAAGTGCTAGGTAAAGGAAGAAATCTTTATGATCTTACTGCACTATCCGTCATTTTTATTTTCTCTTCTAAAACAGGCGTAAGGTTGTTTCTGAAATCTTCATAACACACAAATATGTTCCATATGAGGGTTTGGTTTTTTTTTCATTCTGCTGTCTCTGTGAACAAATGACCTGTCCTCATTTGCTTCTGGGTATAACATAAAGCATAAAGTTTAAAAAAAAAATGGAGGAGTTTTATAGAGGAAAGCTATTAAAATTGACTCAGCTACTGTACAAAATGTATGAAAGAAATTGGTCTCTCTCAGGAATTGGTTATAAGAGCGCAACTCAAAGTTTTACTGTTAGTTGCACCTTCTTTCTCATAAATTTCCACTGTACTTTGATCCTCACATCTTGAGACTTTTTAAGGAAAGAAGATTTGCATTTTTTTTATTCACAATATGGTCTGCAGATTTCAAGCCACTGGACTGATGGATTATGTGAGAAAAAGCAGTAGAATACTGACAGCATGTTATCAAAATTACATTTTCTTTTTTGTCATTAAATTTCATTTTAACAGTAGCTACACAGGACAGATTATTTAATGTTTACATGTCTGGTACCTGAAATAGTCTCAGCGGAGTAGAAATGACAGTTTTATTTTTTGGCTGAAATCCACCCCTGTTGGGAAGCAAATAGATACCTCACACTTATATTACACAAGTGATATGAGACGTGGTGCTCTGTGATTCTTCATCTCTTTGCTCTAATCAATTTCTCTCCAGGGATGCCTTCATCTTGGATTGATCTGCTCATTGTTTTCAGTCCCCCTGCAGCTTCTCTTCCTCATAACCTCTTGGAGCTGTCAGCAAACTCCTCCTTCACAAGGCTCTGCTGTTCACGCTCTGGTAGTCTGCCTCTGATGTTCCCCCTCAGTGTAAAACATCCTACGGTTCCTTTCTTGGACTATGCCTACTTCTCTATATCCAACATCCTAGTTAACTCATTCCTCTCTTGAATCGCAGCTTCCTGCCCCTGTGTCTCTCTCTTACTTGCCACATCATGCCTATTTCACCCAAACTTTCCACTTATTCCCGCTGTCCATGTTCCACTTGGTACATTGTCTTTTGTTTAATATAGAGGTACTTTCAACTTCTCACTGCAGCCTCCCTTGGAGTGTTGCCTTCCATGTGTACTGGCTACAGTCTAGTCCTCCAGTCCTCAACTTTCCTTCTGTTCTATCCTACGTCTCCTTACTGTGAGAACCACTGTCCTGCTCCACTAACCAGTCTCTTGGACTGTTAAGTAATATTCTGCTTCAGGAATGAAAGAGCTAAAACGAAAGGTTTTTAGTAAACTAAACCTTTTGTTTCCAGTGTATTTGGTATTAATTTTTTTGGCATATGCTTTAATGGCTTTCAGTCAAAAGGAAAAGAATCCTTTTCTTAAGCAGGAAAGTGTGACATTAGATCTGCAGGCATGTGCATTCCTTTATATGTGTATAGCAGACAGACGTTTATTAATACTCTACTTGCAACTGCTACGGATAAATGAAACAAAATTAACCTTAATTGCTTTCTGCAGACACACAAACTGAAGATTTGAGATTTCTAGAACAGACTCACACCATGTTCTTGTTATCATTAGTTTTATGGATGTCCTTATCTCCATTAATCAACTCAATCAAACCATTTGGTCTGATCCTATGGCGTTTTTCCTTTTTCAGTTTGATTAGTCATTCTAGCAAAAAGAGTTTGCTGTTGTTCTGCCAGTATTGTTACACCAAGTGTGCATGTATTCAGCAAGGAAATAGTGTAACAAAGTGACATTATGGAATAGGGGAAAATGCACAAAGAACTCCCTCCTGAAGAGTAAGACTTCTGGAGATCACTGGGACCTGGGGGTGGGTACTGGGAAAAGATTTATAGATTCTCCACATGAAAAAGGTTAGCAGTTTAATGAAATATGACTGCGAAAGAAAAGTTTGTTCTTAAGCTTTGCAAAAATACTTTGGCAGAGAGCATGTCCACTTAAACTATCTGAGTTGGTTTTCAAGTGCTGCTATTACAAATCTGATTTATTAATATTGTTTTTCTATATACTGCTGTGTAATGGACTGACTGTATATTGGATTTGTGCATTGATTGGTAATATAATAGCAAGCAGAAAATTTTATTTTAGGAAGCACAACAGGATTTCTCAAGCATGCAGACAGTAGGTTGAAGGGAATTCTTAGCTGATCAGAACAAAAAAAAATCATTTGCTTCAACAAAGAAGCTTCTGGAGATGGCTGGAGTGATTTGTAAATCCCATGAACAAAAAGTACACTGCAGTAAATGGGGCATTCTTAAGAGCATAGGCTGGTAAGTACAACTGTAATTTGCATGGATATATACAAAGTGCATGGATATAATACGAAGTGTGTATGTATTCTCTGTGTCCTATTTGTACAGAACTTAGCTACAGCTGGAAGACGCTTTCAGCAAACTTCAGCTACCCCATTCATAACTTTGTGAAAAGCATCACTGGAATTCAGGTTTTGTTAGTTCTGGTTACTCTGGTCAAAGAAGGGCAAAGACATGAGAGGGAGAACTAAAAATAAAACAACTCTCCCACCCTCAAATCACACTCCTACATAGTGGGAAAAACAACATGTACTTAAATAGCTTTCACATACCCTTTCACCTGGTGGGCCAGGAGGACCATCATTGCCTGCAGTACCCTAGAAAGGAACAACAATATGTTCAAAGATTAGACCTCTATTTTATTTGAAAGAAACAGCCTGTAGCCAATGTATACAGTATGCATGACAACTACCTTTGGACCTGGTTTGCCAGTGGGACCTCTGGGACCTCTTGAGCCTCTTGGACCCTGTCAATTTAACACAGATGCACTTGAGGATAATTATTGGATACTGTAATTAAATCAAAATATTTTTTCACAGTATAGTGGACGCAATTAATCTAGGAAAGCCTCTAAATTGCAAAGCAAAAGTACATACTGTTGGTCCTCGCTGTCCTCTGGGGCCTGGTTTGCCATGTAATCCCTGTAGAGAAAAGTTCACAGAAATCATCTTAGCAGACACTATTTGTGAGATAAAGGTTTTTTTTACTGAAGTGGGGGCAAAGTGCAACTCCCTTAGGTTTAAATGTTATCTTTATTTAACTACTTTGCATTTCAATTTACAGAATCACGATCCTTGACAAAATTGATTATCTTTCTGAGTTTGCTAGGACTTGTAGCTAAATGCACTAAATTTGCCTCGGAGTCAGATTCTGTCTAATGAACATTTTAAACTACTTTAAAATAGTGGTGAAGATGGCACACAACAAGCAGAGTCCCTCTGCAGCAGTCTAAAGGACTTGGCATCATTTCCAATGTAATAGTAGCCTTGAAGACCAAGTTCCCAGGTTCCCATGGACAGTTCCACAGGTTAACAGAGGAAAGAAAGAGCAAGCCTCTCTTTTTTTTTTTTATAACAGAAATAGGGACTCTAATACCTACCAGGATTCTACACACTTGCAGAGAGATACAGAAATTGCCAGAATACTAGTCCTTAATTTTTGCTTCAATATATCTCCTAATCATACTCAATAGATTTCTTTCCTTAGGCTCGGCGTTAGTATTGCTGTGCATTCTAATGCAAAGAAGCTTAAAATTCAATAGAGTATTCTTCAGGTAAAAAAGGGAATCTGATGACTGGTACTTTCTAATCTCTGCGTTAAACACAACAGCAACAGAAAATCATCATAGATGTTTTAGCATAAAGCTTGCTTTTATTGGAAACCAATTAAATGCACACACCTGTTTTCCTGAGGGTTTTCTTGTGGTGTTTTTCGTTTTTTGGTTTTTTTTTATATTGATTTTATTTCACTTATCAAAATAAAAATTATGTGTTGTCTTAAAGTGCTACACAGCTTGAGAACTTCTCAGAGACAATGACTGTCTTTCCTAGTACCAGTGTGCATGGTAGCATAAAACACAACAATATCCCTTTAGGCAAGATTAATAATAATACCCGATTCACATTACAAAACCAGCAGTTATTGTCTCATTGATGATCAGCATAATACTTAAGTATGCATGCAGTTTGATGGTATTAATTTCGTGGTTAGTAACCTAGCTGAATTGAAAGCTTTATGAAGGCCTGATAATGGATCAGTATAATTAGATTTTCATAATTTTAAGTCTGCTCTTTGATGTTATTATTTTGCTTGTTTTTTTAATCTGATATCTTGATTAGCAGTCATGTCTCATTTCTCCCAACAAGAATGAACTGAACATTGTTCTATTGCTTGTGTCTGTCCATAACAACATATCTTTATCTTAGCTAAAATAATACAAGAACAATTTAAACCATACATAAGCAACACAAATGCAATTGGATTTCACAGATTTCATCTTAAAATCATGAATTTCTGCTTGTTTTCATGCTGCAAATTAAAATGGATTCTTAAGAACAATGATGTACATTACTTCAGTTTGACTTTAAGTTGCTGTCATCTATGAATTCTGACTCATCCTCTTAATTTCATCATCTTTCTAACAACATGTTCTGCTATGTTCAATTGAGCTTTA
This sequence comes from Nipponia nippon, assembly GCF_047370975.1. NCBI lineage: Eukaryota > Metazoa > Chordata > Aves > Pelecaniformes > Threskiornithidae > Nipponia > Nipponia nippon. The sequence continues at coordinate 42,810,890 of NW_028262369.1, forward strand.
GAGACAACAGCACAGTGACCTTCTTTCTAACCCATATTTCATTTTTACAGTTTGAAGAATATGCATAACATTTTCCCTCACCTGCTTCAAGTAAACAAAGCAGGAAAGGCTGTCATTTTACATCTATTTTTTAATATATGTAATAGTACATGTTCTTCATCTTGTCTGGTATATTTTGCATTTTCAAAGCTCAGCCTATAAAAAAGCTTGTGGCTAATCAGAATACTTATGAAATAGAAGCTGAATTTCCTTGAGGATAAATTGCATTGTAGCAGGATAATTCATGGGTTACAGGAAAATAGTCCTTGCCAACTCACTCAGCTATACTGTCAGAAAAACATGCCTCAGCAAAGGTGATTTCTTGTCTCTTTTTCAAACATATAATTGTCTGAGTTCCTGTATATTTAGATTAATACCTCAAAGAATGAGAACTAGTGTCTCAGTATGTCCTTTTTTACGTAACTGTAGAGGTTCATAAGCGTGAAAAGCCTGTTTTTATAGTTCTTTAGATAGTAGCTTGTATCCTTAGGTTTCAGTGACTTCCCATAGCACTGAGTTCCAAAAGTTAATTGTGTCATGCAAGCATGAATTATCATACCCTTGCACCTTTCTCTCCATTGGCACCTGGAAATCCTGGGAAACCAGTTGAGCCCTATGTAAGAAATCAATGCAAATATCAGAGGATATCAATAGCAAAACAGTAGGATAGACAACATTTAATTTATATGTATATGACCTCCAAAGTCATATACATTGTACATGTGAAACTTGCAAGTATGACAGCTCTGATGAATAGCTGCAAATTAACTTACCATAATGCCTCAAGTCCAGAATGCATTAAAAAAATCAATGTATAGAATGGACATTATTTGTCATCTTATTAAACTATAAAGTATTCATTAAATCTGCACCATTTTTAACAGCAGGAGAGAAATTATCAGTAACAGCGCACTAGAAATAACTATCGGAATGAAGAGGAACAAACAAGGCCTTGTTGCCTCACAGTATAATAATTCTTTTACAAAATAACTTAATTCAAAATAATTGTAAGGTGTTGCCACATCTGAACAATGGTCCTCTATTCACTTTACTGAGCTGTAAATTACTTCAGGTGCTTTATTCACTGCAGGCTGACCACTGGCCAGTTTCATTTGACTGATACATGCAATTTATACATGTGCTTATATGCTCATCTCATAAGCAGAATTTATGGGGAGATTGATTCTATGGATAGAAACTGCTTCCAGGCATTATTCCTGCTTCTCCTTATTTCTCCCCTTTCCTCCTGCTAACTGCCCAGTCTAATCTGAACAGTACTATTCTCTTCTTTATTTCTGGTATACAGGTCCAGAGGGACAGCAGGCTTGTTACCTGCCAAGGTGTTAATTTGTCATAAGGGACTTGGGGTCAAAGAGGTGATAGACTTGACAAAATGTACTTTTAAGTGACTGGAGATGAAAATCAAAGCAGTGTTTGGTTTGGTCAGCTGCTAAAACTACTGGCCAGACTCCCTGCTGTGATAATGCATCTATATCTGTGCAGCTTGCTATTAGGATTTTAATGGCAAATAAAGTGCATATAACAAAAACTTAAAATAGAATTTCCTGGTGCTCTTCTTTGAAACTTTGATAAGTATTTTTTCCTTTTCTCTTTTTCCTATTTATGTTTTCCTTTTAATGAATCTTGTTTCACACAATCATTCCAATTATGCTTTAATGACTTAGGGGCAGTACCACTTCACTGACACTGATTCTAATGAAAACCTGACTGATATTCACTGGTGGGAGAAAAGTAAAGAGATTTCTTTTCTTTTCTTTTCTTTTCTCTTCTTTTCTTTTTCTTTTCTTTTTCTTTTTCTTTTCTTTTCTTTTCTTTTCTTTTCTTTTCTTTTCTTTTCTTTTCTTTTCTTTTCTTTTCTTTTCTTTTCTTTTCTTTTCTTTTCTTTTCTTTTCTTTTCTCTTCTTTTCTTTTCTCTTCTTTTCTTTTCTCTTCTTTTCTTTTCTCTTCTTTTCTCTTCTTTTCTTTTTCTTTTCTTTTTCTTTTCTTTTCTTTTCTTTTCTTTTCTTTTCTTTTCTTTTCTTTTCTTTTCTTTTCTTTTCTTTTCTTTTCTCTTCTTTTCTTTTCTCTTCTTTTCTTTTCTCTTCTTTTCTTTTCTCTTCTTTTCTCTTCTTTTCTTTTCTTTTCTTTTCTTTTCTTTTCTTTTCTTTTCTTTTCTTTTCTCTTCTTTTCTCTTCTTTTCTTTTCTTTTCTTCTTTTCTCTTCTTTTCTTTTTCTTTTCTTTTCTTTTTTCTTTTCTTTTCTTTTCCTTTTCTCTCTTCTCTTCTCTTCTCTTCTCTTCTCTTCTCTTCTCTTCTCTTCTCTTCTCTTCTCTTCTCTTCTCTTCTCTTCTCTTCTCTTCTCTTCTTTCTTTTTAATTCTTCACCAGTTATAACTTAAAATGTGAATAAAACTGTGAAAATTCTACTCTGTGAAGCCCAAGCATGTTCTTCATAATTAAAAGGCCAGAGGAAAAAACAAACTCTAATGATCAAGCATTAATAGGCATGACTTGGTTGTAAATATCTTATATATACAGAACTTTTTGCAATTGTGTTAATCAAGAGGGACTGGACAGGAGAAAAAATATAGTGAAAATTATCAGATAATGACAGTACTCTGAGAACAATTCTCAGAAGAAAAATAATGCAAAGCAAATAAGTGACAACAAAAAGAATGGTGTGAACCTTCTTGACAATGCTGGGACAAGATTTCTTATTTGCTTTACACAGCTAATATGTTTTTCTGCTGCTTCTTTTTTTCTCTCTCCCTTATATTAACTTGAACTGTACTGTGAATAAGTTTCAAAACAAGTCTCTAGTGAGTTGATGTGTTGTATCTGTTATTACTCTTCCTTGGAAGTTTAAGTGAGAAATTAGAAGTGCAAACAGTGAATTCAGCTTGAGAACTATTTTCAGTGTTAATGTGATAAGAACTTAATACAATGAAATTCTTGATCAAGTCTTTGCTGAAAAAAAGAATCAATTAACTTCTATTTCACGCGTTACATCATTTTTGTTCTTAGAACTGAATAATGTAAAACCTCTTTGATCTTAGACTTTTCAAAAAACAGTTCTAAAGGAGAAGAAAAAGAAAGACTGAAATCTCAGACTTTTGAGTTAAGAAACAGAAGAAAAAAACATGTCTCTCAAGGTGAACAGTTTTCATGGATACTTTCCATAGACGGTTTTGATAGTTTTCACTAACACAGAGTGTTCAATGAATAAGCATTCTTCAGATAGTTCTTTCACTTGACTTGAAAAGGGCCAAAGTATAGGCCAGAGTCAGAAAAACACTTTGCTTAGCCAGCCAGGAAGTTGTATTTCTTCCAAAAAATCATAATTTCAAATTTGAAAATAAAAATAGGTCCCAAAGTAGAGCAAAGTTGAGGATTTTCATAGAATACCAGGCTGGAAGGGACCTCAAGGATCATTTGGTCCAGCCTTTCCAGCACAATCTAGACGAGATGGCGCAGCACCCTGTCCAGCTGAGTCTTAAACGTGTTCAGCACAGCAGAGTCAACCACTTCCCTGGTGAGATTATCCCAATGACTGACTGTTCTCATTGTGAAAAATTTACCTCTCGTGTCCAATCGGAATCTCCCTGGGAGTAACTGGTACCCGTTACCCCTTGTCCTCACCATGTAACATGATTTTACTGCAGGTTGATTGTTCAGTTGTGTAGAAGGGGTAAGGGATTCTTTTACTTGCGATATTTCCTTAGATGTGTCATCTTTGAGACGGTCTGGAGATGTAATGTCTCCCTAATGGCCTCCTCTACACAGGGAAATGTCTGTAGAATTATGTTTTTATTCCATTTTTTCTTTCTTGCCAATCTCACAAAAGAGATTAATTTCCCATTAATTTAGCGTGCCCATTTCCTAAAACTGTGTTAGGATAACCTTTTTAAAAATATGTTTAATAAAAATGTTTTAAAAATATAAGCCTTCACTTAAACCAGAAGCCACTTATATGGTTTGCTATTGAAATCAAAACATAAAAGATAGCTGAAGGATAGATGTAGGCACATAAATTAACTAAGGGTTTAGTTTTGTCATGTTTGTCTTAACCGAAGTAAAAGGAAAACATGATGAAAATTGTAAATTCTATGTTTCAAAGAAATATGGTTTATTCTATGGAAGAAGCAGTAATGACACAAATGGAATCCTTGTACCACACAGAAAATTCCCATCACCATCAGCATCCAATTAGTGGTCAATATAGTGCTCATTCTCTTCCAAGCATATCAGCAGTTCCTTCATTTTCAAATTGCTTAATGCATGCCAGTCTGATGCTCACACAAAAACACAACTCGTGAGAGGATGGCAAAGGTTTGAAGGCAGTAGAGTTAAGAAGAGGAAAGATAGTGCTCCTTAAAGAGCCTGACTTAGGGATCCAATGTTTTTAAAGATTTTACTTCAGAACAGATTTTCAAGAAAGAAAGTGTGAAAAATGGCCCTTGTTTTGATGCCCACACCCTGCTTCCCCAAACACACAAATAAAATAACTGCCATCGTGACTGATGTCAAAGCACAAGATATACAGCTCATTTACAGCTCACCTTTGGACCTTGTCTTCCTGGATATCCTGGCAGTCCGGGTACACCAAGCTTACCCTGCAATAAGAACGCAGTGTTAAATTTTATTTTATCCTCCTTAGTGGTTCAGCGAACTTCTATAGAAAATATTTTTTCCACAACTTAGGGTGATGATACTTCATGGAATGTAATATTCAATTAAATAAATTTCTCATTTGAATTATTAATCACCAGTGGGCTTAGTTCTCTAAACTTAAATAAAAATCCCACTCCAATGAATGAGTTCAGCAAAGCCAATACCTCAGTGTCTTTTTTCCCCACATGAAGTGCAGTGTTGTGATGTGGGGCTGAGGTCATTAAACTATTAATATTCTGTAAGAAATCAGGGTGTTAATAGGTTTAAGTGAGAAGAAACCCTTTTTAATTTATATACTGTATGATGGCTACTTTGTTTTCCACAGATTTTTCATGAATAGGCATTTGAAGAATCAACTTTTTTCTTGAATAGTTCTAAATTGTTTGAGACTATGATAAATCATACCCCACTGACTATTTGCTGACAACAGCCAACAAATACTACCACCTTGCTATGTTCAGAAAGGACAACAGGATGAGCAGTCCCATCAACACTGACATTAACCATTCCTAGAAATGGAATACAATACCCTACCCCATTGAGCTGGTCTCTTCAGACCTCTAGAGGATGAGTGACTGTTTGCCACTTTCACAGGAAAGGGAAAGCAGTTTCAGTCTTTGAAAGATGGAACTCTGGGGAAGAATTTGCCTATTTGCCTATTCTAAACACAGTCCATGTTCCAAACTATCACATTTTGGAGAAGATCTCAATGGAAAAGATATGCTTATACAATATAATACAGTACTCCACAGTAACCTTAGATAATGAAAAAGAGGAGAGACCTCTATGGGAAAGGTAATTTGCCAAAATAAACATGTCTATTCTTAAAAAATGCAGCACATGAATAAAGATGTGTATTATCATAGTCATGTAAGTGCATGTGTCTGGCTGAGAAATTACTAAAGAAGAATTCTTTGATTTATGAAAATAATTATAATGCTGCCAGTTATGTGCAACACTGAAACAAGCTGCATGCATTATAATGATTGAAATGTTTTGCAGCATGACAATGTATCAAACTCTTGCCAAATTCACTGCAAGTTTTGTCCCTGATTTTATGATTAAGCAAGCCCAGTTGCCTAGGTTTTGAGTATGGATATGGATGTGTTTTTGATTATAAGCTCTTTTCTGATATGTTCCTCATTTTTTTGGCACCATACTTGGCATTTTCTTTACTATGCAAATCCAGCCCTAGACCTACTTGGGAAAGAGAGTTTTCTTATCACAGCATCAGTTGAACATAGAGAATAGGAGACTACTCTTGTACTTTCATTACTATGGAAGAATAGTACCTTTGCATTAAACAGGTCATGGGAATGACAAGGGAATAGGACATTGATAAGTGGTCTTACAGGCACTTCCCTAACTTTGTGGGGAGATCTAAAAGTTCACAAAGATTATTCTAGTCTTTGCATTAAAATAAATATCACAGGACCAACATCATAGAATTCTCCTCTGACTCACTCTGTTCTGGCCAAGTATCCACAGAATATCCCCAGAAGATGTTTGACTTCCAATGAGCAAGAAAAGGTATAAATATTTGTAGAAAAGGAAAAAGTTTGGGTCTACAATTCGAAGCTCAGCTAACAGTGTTATCAACACCAACTATTTTTTCAAATATTTTCTGATATTTAGGGCTTCAGATTCTGGACTTTTGAGACTTTGAGTGTCCCATATATGTCATGCTGAAGAAGAAATGCTTGAAAACATGAACCTATATTCACACTGAGTAATTTGAATAAGAAAAATTAAAAATAAGTCAAATTCTTATTTAAAAACTAACAGCTATAGAACAAAGTTTCTTTTGGTTTGATTTAGTTTACTTTGTTTTTTTACTTAGGTTATAAAGACTTGAGAAAGATGGACTACTTTGTAGCTGTCCTCAGTCAATTAATTATTCTGCAGATATCATGACAACAATACAAATTTTTGTAAGATTCCTAACATTCTTAAATTTTGTCAGGTCAGCAATACTGAAAACAACCATCACCATGAACCATACAGTTCTTTCTGGAGAATGCGAATATATTGTAGGTGAAGATAATAGGACCCTTCTTATATCAGATTGTTTTGCTGATCTAGTTAAAACTGAGTACACTGGCTTTCTGGTGTGAACTCAACTTGCATTCATGTAGGAGAATAGTTGTGAGTTTCCTTTTTTTACATGTTCTTTGATTCATGACCTAATGAATCAATTAAATGACCTAATAGCTGGTGAGATATCTTTCAAAGTTGTGGAGAACATTAATTCATAAATAGCTCCCAATAGTTAAGTGAACCTGAAAATAAATCTTTTTTGTAATGAGTGATCTGAGTTTCTGGATATATACTTTTCTAGGAGTTTATGAATGACATTAGGCTCAAATTATACCCCTAACATCTTTCTGAGCTTCTACTAATGACATACTTGCAAAAAGTAGCAACTTTTGATGAAAAGAGACTTTGTTCCCAAGTTTGCTGAATACATTTTTTTCTTCCCAGCAAAACTCTTTCGCTGTGAACCTTGTTACCATTTTAGTAGTACCACATACTTATTAAGATTCCAATGTATACTATCGAAGACTGTATATAGATAAAAAGACAGATAGAATAATTAAGCATGATGACAGATGGGATGTTCCTGGAAAATACTAACTGTTCCTATTTTAAAGACAGCGAAAGTGAGAAAGAAATGTAAAATGCACCTTCTGTCTTATTCAAGACAGAACTATCATTAAAGCCACAGTTACCAAAAAATTTAAAGGGAAGTATTTTCACCAGCAACTTCTCACTTTGTGAAATATAGTATACACATTTCTGAACCATCACTTTTGTTTTATTTTATTTTATTTTATCATTCTTTCCCAGTTATCCAAAATGCCACTGCTGAAATCACCTTTCTTTTCTGAGCTCTCACCCAGTGAGATATGGTACCCGCACACGCATTCCTCAGCCTCCTTTCCTCCTCTATATCAATCTCAAGTGTTTTTTGTTGAGGTCAGGATTCTAGAGAGATTTGTACTTACCTTTGTGCTTGTTCTCTCCTGTATTTCATATCACCATCCTTTTTTCAGTCCTCCCTTTTAACAGCCCCTTTCTCTTTTGCCAGCCCTGTTTTGGATTTTTATTCAGGATATGTTTTCTGTTTAAAACAATCTTCATGTCACAATTTGTCATAATATGACTGTGAATATTAATTCACTCTCCAACAGCACCTTTATCCTCCTTTGCGCCCAACTGTTTTCTTTGCATCATATTTTCCTTAGTTGGCATGCACTGTATGTAATTTGGGATAAGAATTTAGCTGCCTTATGTGCCGATGAAGTATTATAATGCCTTTTTGTATACTTACAAAATAATGATTCCCAATGCTTGTTCAAATGTGTCTGCTGTAGTAGTGTCTCATAAAAGCTACTGTTAGGTAACTACAGATTTTGCAGATCTGGAGGCTTGTTTTTTTAGTGATTAAGATCATGGGCTCCATCTATGTTATGAGGCAATGACATGTTTATGTTGATATCTGGCTACTGACCTTTTCCCCAGCTGGACCAGCAGCACCTGGGTCCCCAGATGGACCTGCTCGACCTTTTGGACCTTCTGGACCATCTTCTCCTCGTGGACCTGGCTGACCAACTTCTCCCTAAAATATACCTCCTTATAAATATGGAACAATTGCCTTTACGCATATATTAGAGAGAGTACCTACAAGTACTTGAAAATAAATTTTCAGTAAATGTAAATAGAGATTAGAATCATAGAATCATAGAATCATAGAATGGTTTGGGTTGGAAGGGACCTTTAAAGGTCATCCAGTCCAACCCCCCTGCAATATGCAGGGACATCTTCAACTACATCAGGTTGCTCAAAGCCCTGTCCAGTTTCCAATTAGGAAAATACCACTGCTTATGTCCATTATATAAATGCAAATACATATAAATTAGGCACTGAATATTACTTTCACAAGTGTAAGAGCCCAGTCTCCTTGCCTGAAGAGAGCTGCATTTGGAAACTGTGTATTCTTATTTTTCCTTCCCTCAATTCAGTCCATAGAAATAAAAATGTCTATAAGTACTTATGTGGATACCCATCTTCACAGTTATTTATGTATACAGACAACAGATATAGGCTAGGAGCCTCTTGTGAGAAGTTTTTTTAGAACCTCCACAACACTTCCTATGGAAGGAAGCGCCTGTTGAGCTAAATAAACAACATTTTGGCAGAGATAGCAAGATGCTAGGTTGGAATGGAAACAACTTTATCCTGGATAGATTAATTTTCTTCAGGCAAATACTGGAGATCTTGGAATCTGGAAAAGGAGATGCCCTAGGAAGAAGCTTAGTGAAAAGGATATCCAAGACTGACATTCTCTTCCTCTTTATAAATCAACTGTGCTATTGTTGATTCACAAGAACCAAATCTCCGGCTCAAACTGTGCATGCACAGGGAATAGAAATAATTTAAGCTACTAGCTTTTATTTTATTTTTGGTTTAAATTTATTTGTTCCCTTCAGTGATCCTTTCAAAATAATAGCACTTAAACTTTTTAAGAACATATGGGCTATGAATAAATGCTTACCCGGTCACCTTTAAGGCCCATGTCACCTTTAAATCCTGGAAAACCATCCTCACCCTAAAAAAGGCAGAAATGCATGTAATGACTTTTAGTAATAGGATTTTTTTTTTTCTGCAGACAGAATAGGAAAATACATTCACTACAGATTAAAATAATTTGCATAGATAGTGAGAACTTCAGACACCAGAAAATCTAATATGGCTATTGCTATTTTAGAGAAAGTATATCAGTGCACCATACAAAATTACTTTTTAGTTTGTAAGTTCCTAATAACAGCTGTTTAAAGCTGTTTAAAATCTGTTTAAAGGTAGAGACAATATAGTTTTTCTGTTTTATTATGAATTATCTTGTAAAGTCCTCTCTTAACTCCTAAGCTTTTTTCGATTACCAATCTTTTTAATAAGGTCATTCACCCAATTAACTAAAAAATTGGTGGCAAATTATTCAGTGTTATTTTTTTTATAGCAGAACACTCCTTTTAATTAATTTTTCTTTTAAATTAGTTTCTTAATAGTATCATGAAAGGAATAAAAAAATTGGCTGTTTGTGACATCTTAATTAAAAAGTCCCCCATATATTAATGTTCATAACCTAAAAGAAGTAGTCATTTCTATCTAGTAGTTCAATGTCTGGCAATACTCAGCCCTGACTACTCTCATTGGTTGACGTGATTGAAAGAAAGTAGAAAAAACAATGGACATTAAGACTGAATCCATATGCAGTGGCAAAACAGGTGCACATTATTGTTATTCCTTGTAAGAATTACTTATTTACTGCCTAGTAAATTCTGGCAGAGAATTTACTCCAAGCATTTTAGTAGGTCTCCATGCTGAAGTACAAGCAGACCGTACGCAGACAAATTTCATTTACACCTGTATGAGTTAGTTCAGATACAAACAGAAATCTCCAGTTGTTCAATGGAGTTGTTCATGACTTGCTTTAGCATAACTGATCAGCTTTTGGTTCCCTTCTTCTTAATCTAACTCATCATACAACTATCATTCCAATATGCAGACAACAAAGATTATTGGCTGCATTTTTATCTGATGTTTAGCTATATCCTGGGAGTAAAGGTCTTTGTGATGAATGAGCACATAGTAAAATGTTTTACTGAGATGCTGTTAGGTTTTTCTATATGCTGAAGTAATATTGCTGGCTTAGAATCTGAGTAATATTTGGACTGCCAATAAAGCCAGGAAAGAGTGATACTGTACTCCACATTACTGAAAAAAAAAAAAACAAACCAAAACAACCAAGAAAGGCTTTCTATTTCATCCTCACTTTGAAAAAGTTTGCATTTTGCATTCCTGGGCCCACAAAAGCTTTATGTTCTCCCTGATCAGCAATTGAGAGAGATTGCAAAGCTAAAGCCATTTTGACTCTGTTCAGAAGTAGTCATGCTGCTTGCAACAAATAACCCTAGAAAGGGTGATAGAAGTAGATTTGCTAGTGGTAAACAGCTCAAAATAGGTGAGGAGACATTAAAAAAAAAAATCAAACAAGCAAATATAGTTTCTCAATAGTATGTGTCCATGTAAAAAAAGACGAGGTAACCCATCGTAATTAATTGAAAAAAACATACTAAAACCCATTCTAAAAGCAGATTTCCCATGCTTTCTAGATGGTGAAACTAAGCTTTGTATGGTCATCTTATATTGCATAAAATAAAATTTCAAGGTGGTCTTTCTTAAAATTTAGGGAGAGGTGAAAAAGGTAGAGTGCAGAATACATGAAAAAAGCTTTAGTTATAAAAGTTGCTCAGTTATGGCCATGGACAGTAATAATTATAGAACACTTTGCAACGTATCAGAAAGAACTGACCATGTGCCAATTACTGACCAAATGGCTGCCAAATCAACTGAAACTCTTCTTCAGCTTTCACAGTGAGGTTCCAGCTCTTGAGATCTACAAGAGCTTGATTTTATTCCATGTAGGAGGAGAGAGCTGAATGCTCTATTTCCTTTTCTGCTGTTAACAAAAAATAAAATAGCTAAAAGAGCTCTAGGCACGTTTACTGGTCAGTACAGAGATGGACCTCCTCTGATATCCCTGGGACCCTTCCAGATCTACAGAGGCTTTTCTGAATGATAAGTTTGTTTATTTCTGTCTCTTACAGTGCTTTCCCCCATGTAATGGCATCTGCGTAATTTCACTAAAAAAGTGCTGTGTAACAGACCTTTAAAGCACTGTGAGGACAATCTGTGAAATATCTTTGTGTGACCTTTTGAGGTATTCAGTAGAGTTCAGTGTCTTACTGCAACTGTGAGATCAGTTTTTAGGAACACAGAAACTTTGTGTAGATTATGCTAATCAGTATCCATTGATACACACATATATACACACATGTATTGAGCTTATTCATATGTAAGTCTTGTATTTTGTCCCAGCTGGATATTAATCACTCAATAAAGCACAAGTAAATCTGCTTTTTTGAACCATCCAGTCTCCACAGGTATTAAACACATTCTTTTTCAGCTTAAATTTAATGAGCAATTCTAAAATGAGTATGTAGACTAGACAAACTGTGGTTTACGAAAGCCTGAAAATGTACAGCAGCTCTTGGCATCTGAGCCTGAAAGACAGATCTCCAGTGCTGAAATCAGGGCTTTATGGCAAGAGTGAGTCTTCTGCTTTAGAAATAGCTATAAATATATACACAGTAGTCACCAGAGCCACAAGGCTGAATTTGCCTGTGTGGTCAGGAGGTATGACTGATGGTGTTTGTTACCTGTCTCTCATTCTGAGTGCTGAGGGAAGTGGGAATTTAAACCAATACTGGCTGTAGTTTCAGCCACTGCAGACCATCAGAAGTCAGTAGAGAACGCAGTAGTGTGCGTTTGCTCTTTTAAGAGCTCTATGTACAGAATTAATGGTAGCAGGGGGGTGTAAAAGTTTTCTTCAAGTTCATATATATGCATCTGACTGGGACTGTCCATCACTTGGGCAAAGCCAAAGATCTGGGACAAAAATACCTGGAACCTAGGAAGCCATTAGAAGATGTACACAAAAAATACAAAATCTAGTCTACAACACTGTCAAAACAGATAAAATCATACTATTATCACTACAAATCTCTCTGATGCACAAGCTTCTCAGTATCCACCATAGCATCTATTAACAAGAGAGGAGATGTCTAATTCTCTACTTAAGAGCACCTTAGAGAGAAGTAACTTAAACTGGTGTGAAGTGGATCCAAATCCATTCTAATAACTGAAGGTTTTATATTCACTTTGTACCAGTGTAAATAACCATGAATTGGGCTTGGTATGTCCTTAGGGTAAGGCAAAAATAAACCCACTGCTGCAAGAGAAAACACACTGCAGTGAAGGAGACAGAAGATGTTGCAGTGAAATAAGTGAAATAAGGAACACAGAAAAAGGGAAAGGAATTAAACGCAGTCAGATTTACCTTTTCGCCTTTGGATCCCTTGAGACCACGGACACCATCAGCTCCCTAAAGAAAGAATATAAAGAATTACCCACATGCATATATTCAACAAGGGGTGAGGGGAGGAATCCAGTAATTAAATCTTACCTTTACACCACGAGGACCTGGATAGCCAATGGGACCCTGAGGACCTGGAGGCCCCTAAAATATATTGGAGTAAAGAACCTTTGTTTGTACAGTACTTGGTTAGCAAGCAGTTCTCTTCTGAGTCTAATCCTTGTTCTTTCACTATAATGCAGCAGTATTGTGTGAGGCATCAAAATAACACTGGGCTGCCTGCCACTAAGAAAAGTCATGGCATCACAAAGCACCCTTCAATGTCACTATAAAGCTATTAATAAAATTATGAACTTGCTACTACTTGTATAATTGGGAAACATCTATCCACAATATAAATTATCTGAAACAATGGTAACTGGAATATCTAACAAACAAACAAAAACAAACAGAAAGATGCCAATTAGAAACCAGTAGTGTCTTACTGGAGACAATTTATATGTTAATTATGATGATGACACAAGTCAAAAGTAGAGATCAAAATAATAATAATAATAAAAATCATGGTCGTTAAAATAAAGATTCCAAACCTGAAAGCTAAAAGTCTCATGGTGCTATCAATACTGACCAGTGTCTGGATGCTGTTATTTACTGTTTGCTGAGCATTTTAAAGATCCTTAACTTCGATACTATGCAATCCACTGGCAGTGTCTAAAGAAACTGAGTTCTGTAAACAGTGGAAGCAAGGAAGCCTGGAAACATACCTATCTGTGTCGGAGGCTGAGCTGCTTTGTTGATCCTCTGATGTCTGAGATGGACAGATAACAAAGTCTTTCCCTAATAGGGCCATTGATAAGGTCTTTTTCCCCTTTTTAACTGTGTATTTTCACAAAACCTTTAGACTGTTAACATCTCTGAGAAATAAAATTTTCTATCAAATTTGGCTGAAATTGATCAGTAAATTAAAAAGGCATAAGGAACAACTGTCAGGTGGTCACATACCTGTACATTCAAAACATAAATCCTCTGTGTAAGCTGTATTTTCTTAAGAAAACAGGATAAAATCTACAAGCCTCTAACAGATAACAACATTTTGGACAAATAGTAATATGCTGGTGTCAGTGGAATTGTACTATTCATTCATCTTATTTATCCAGAATATAACCTTTTAGTATGGCCACTGAAATCAGTACTGCAACTGAAACTGATTTCAGGTGCTATAAAGGGAGCTCTTCTGGATAAATAAGGGTCAATACTGAGCAAGCAGAAACTTTGAAGAGCCCCAAGACCCTTCGGTGCTCCATAAAGAAATTACTTTTCACTGTCACTGACTTGAAGGTGACCTAAAAAATACAATGTGTATGCATGCGTTTGTAAATCTTAAAAAACATGGTTCTGAAGAACCCTAGTGGGTACTCTATACAATGGAATTGTAAACTCAAGCTATTTGCAAGTTATCTATATGAAATGTATGCAGCTTTTATTGATTGCCATTCTGTCAACTCCACAATCATTTTTACTTTAAATGAGTAATCTCTATATTATTTAGAATCTCTGTAATATTTGGAATATAGTAAATATGTTTGACTGCACACAGATGCTTTGAATGTGTCACGTTTTTTATTATCTTCCTAAATAGTTCTTGGAGCAAGAAAAATGTGTCATAAAGCTGAAAAACTGCCAAAGGTTTTCTTGAAAGCTATGTAAGTAAATGGAAAAGTTTTAAAACTCACCAATGCACCTTTATCTCCAGACTGACCCTCTTTGCCAGGATGACCCTGATTTAAGAGAAATGTATCTGATTTGGAAAATACTCATTTTTCGGTAGTGACACTTTATTATAAAAACACAATTATTTAAACACTTGAATTTCAGGTCAATAATCACCCTTCTTCTGTATTAGAACACACACACACAAAATTCTGAGGAAAGATTTTCCTTTCAGTACCAATTTAATTTACGTAACAAAGAAAAAGCTGGACAATAGTTATGTTAATGTTAATGTTTTTAGGAATATCCTGATCACCCCTTCTGTTTAGTTAATGTTTCAGCAGTAAGAGGTTTTTAATGCAAGACACTCTCAAATTTCATTTTGAAACAAGCCAGGTGATTAATATTACAGCATGAAGACATTCCTACAATTACTTCAAAAATTATGGAATTTATTGCAGCAGCCAATAGAAGGCTGATCTAGTTTTAACATTCTATGTCTTTGTTTTAAACTGTGGCTTTTAAAACAAAATATTTTTATGTCTTAGTCTTTGATCTGTATCACTGACATTAATACTGCAGTGCTCAAAACATTAACCCATCCATTGTTTTCCTTTCTTACAAAATTTACACTGAAATGCTGCAAAATTTAAAGGGAATTTAATGAAACTAAAGGTTAATAGAAGATTATTGTGTATGAGAATCAGTCAGGAATCCCTTTTCTATCGATGTTCATCAGTCTTACTAGAGGAGCACAGTAAATCTCTAGTATTGCCAAGCATGTGGTCCCACATAACATGTAGCCAGTTACTAAAATGATTTGTATTTTGGTGTTATTGACATCCCAAAATGTTTTCAGTGTGTCAAATATGATATGACTTTGATGCGGCTATTAGAATCACAGAATCATAGAATCGTTATGTTGGAAAAGACCCTTAAGATCATCAGTTCCAACCGTTAACCTATCACTGCCAAGTCCACCACTAAACCATGTCCTCGAGCACCACGTCTACCCGTCTTTTAAACACCCCCAGGGATGGAGACTCAACCACTTCCCTGGGCAGCCTCTTCCAATGCCTGACTACCCTTTCAGTGAAGAAGTTTTTCCTAATGTCCAACCTAAACCTCCCCTGGTGCAGCTTGAGGCCATTTGCTCTCATCCTATTGCTTGTTACTTGAGAGAAGAGACCGACCCCCACCTCGCTACAACCTCCTTTCAGGTAGTTGGAGAGAGCAATAAGGTCTCCCCTCAGACTCCTCTTCTCCAGGCTAAACAACCCCAGCTCCCTCAGCTGCTCCTCATAAGACTTCTTCTCTAGACCCTTCACCGATTTTATTGCCCTTCTTTGGACACGCTTCAGCACCTCGATGTCCTTCTTGTAGTGAGGGGCCCAAAACTGAACACAGTACTTGAGGTGCGGCCTCACCAATGCCGAGTACAGGGGCACTATCACCTCCCTGGTCCTGCTGGCCACACTACTCCTGATACAAGCCAGGATGCCATTGGCCCTCTTGGCCACCTGAGCACACTGCTGGCCCATGTTCAGGTGGCTGTCCACCAACACCCCCAGGTCCTTCTCCGCCAGGCAGCTCTCCAGCCACTCCTCCCCAAGCCTGTAGCGTTGCATGGGGTGGTTGTGACCCAAGTGCAGGACCTGGCACTGAGCCTTGTTGAATCTCCTACAGCTGGCCCCGGCCCAATGATCCAGCCTGTCCAGGTCCCTCTGTAGGGCCTTCCTACCCTCCAGCAGATCAACACTTCCACCCAACTTGGTGTCATCTGCAAACTTACTGAGGGTACACTCAATCCCCTCATCCAGATCATCAATGAAGATATTGAACAGGACCGGCCCCAACACTGAGCCCTGGGGAACACCACTTGTGAGTGAGCAATTGACTGGGCGGGTGCTTAGCTGGGGTAAACCCACCACAGTAGGAATGTATATCAGGTATAGACCTGTACTAACACCTGATTATCTCTTACAGCATTTCTCCCCTGCTTTTAAGCTTTAACAACCTTAAAAGACTTTAAAATAATACCTATGTTTAGAAATTAATATTGTGCCCAGCATGCAGAAAAGGATAAGTGTGAAAGTTCAAATATTTAGACAATGATTCAAGATATAGACTTCCAGCTGGACTATCATTGCATATTTAACATTCTCCATGAAAACGGTACTTTGGCAGGTGAAAGAGATATTGTGAGAGCTCTGGGTACAATTCTTCGTTTGTAATATAAGCGCCTATGCAGTGAAAACCCTGCAGTCAGTTCTGTTGTTCTTATCCTAGCAAAACCCTGCTGAAAGTCAGGTTTAAGAAACTCAGATTTAACCTAAAAGAAAAATTGAAGGGAAAATCACATGGGGAGAAGAGAGATGGTCTGAAAAGTCACAATGACTGTCTAATGGCTCTTGGTGGTATAAAAAGATGATGTTTTTGATGCAAGAAAACTAGTGTACATGAATGTCATTATGAACAATGGTTCCATTTAAGTTTAATGCCTGAACTGTACGCAATGCTACTCAGGTGGTTACACTCTCTGTTCACGTGAGTAAATGCATCCTCAGAGCTAAGCTGAATTTCTTAGCGATCTCAAGATTCTAAAGTTTGCCTTAAGTCTGTCCCAGTATAGACAGTGAAAGAAGCAGCCCAAACATGTAATAGGCACCTTAGGTCAGGAAGCAGAGAAAGGTCTAGTTTATTCTATGTTTCCTCCGAAAACAAGTGGTGAGCATTTTTACAGATGACTTGCTTTGCCATACTGACATAGTAGGACTACAGTGAAACTGTATCTGGCTCTTTGTGTGTCAGTTAGGTTATTTACACATCCCTGCAGATGTTTCAGATGCATTTCATCATCTGGGATCACATTTTAAAAGCCCACAGCCATTTTTAGCAGCTGCTTCAAAAATGTAATTCTATTAGTTTTAACAGCTCTAATGATACAGGGCTTTTAGATGGATTTTATAACGCTGTTGCCAACTAGGACTACCAGTGCTTTTACTCTCCATTTTCTTTTTGCAACACAGGTATCCAGAAATATTTATTACTTGGTTAAAGTATTTAAACATTCAAGGGATGAAATATTTGGTTACTTACAGGAGGCCCATCAGAACCAGGAAGGCCAGGAAGGCCAGGCTTGCCTTGAGGTCCCTAAATGCAGTAACAGAAACACATCTTAAGAACAACAGCGAACATTCTATCATTTGCTAGGATGATGGGGGATCATCTTAGCTGAGGACTGGTATGTCCTAAACCAGCAAACTACCTTAATTCTTTTTAGTATTTTAATCTCTGTTAAAACAACTAACAAACCCACCCCAGGTGTAGAGTAGCTATAAGAAAAATAATAACAATTAAAAAAAAAAAACAAAACAGGAAAGAAAAAGAAAAAAAACCCCACCCATATCCAATACATTTAACTCTAGAAGCTAAGGATATAAAATGTAGTTATACCTAAATCCCTTGATATGGATATCAGGGATAAACCAAAAATATAAGAAAACTAAACCCAGAAAGATACTATAATAAAATATTTAAGTGCAAGACCAGTTCTTACTATCTTCAGCCAATACAAATCACCCATATTTTTCAATGAGGTGCTTGCCTGAGAACAGGCTTCAGGAATTACCCTATGAGCATGCACACAAAAAACACAAGGTGGAGGAGAATTCTCCAGTGTACAAAATTAACTATTATTTGGAATTTCAGGAATAAAAGGATTCACCATATGAAAGATACCAACAAGGTCAAGAGGCAAAGAGTACAGGTTATAGAACCCCAGTGCTCATAGCTGAAAGGCATGGTACGTCTTTGTGAAAGCCTCTGGAATGCGTATATTGTGGATCTAGCCCATTTAGCTAGAATAATACTTCTTAGGTACACATGCGGGTAAAAAGCATGTGTATTGTTTCCTAAAATCTCCTTCAATTTCTCCTAAAGTATATACTAAACAGCAAAGGGGAGCAAAATCAAAGAAGAATCAATAGAGCAGAAATTCAGCAAAAAAGGGAGAAAAGTAAAATCAGTGTAAAATTCAACAGTGACATTTTTTAAATTAACAGAAGACATGTCTCAAACCACAAGAACATGTACGAACAGATAGATCAGGAAAAAAACACCAAGTGACACAACAGTATGCCAATTACACTGCAGAGTTATGTCAAAATATAATCCTTGAAAAAAGAGAACAGAATCAGACTTGAGTAGGTAAAACTTTGCTATAAAAAAGAGACTAATAAAAATAATTTTCACAGCTTTCTGTTTAATTAATTAACAAACAAGTACACACTTTAATATTGTAGATGGGATTCTGAGGCTAATCACAGAAAATTAATCCAAAATAAAGGGAGGAAATTATGCTTGTGAAAAAGTGTGTATGAGAGGAAAGCCAGGCCTCCATTGGTTATTCATTTGTTTCATGATTTCAGGAAGATCTGCTAATTTTTAGATCTTAGGTTACTATTCTGTAAAACATAGCAAAGCCCTTATGCACATAAGCAAGGTTGTTGCACAGAACTGACTGTGAAATACCAGAATAACACTGCAACTTACTTTTTCACCAGGAGGTCCAATAGGACCTTGTGGACCAGGAAGCCCCTATTAAAAAGAAACCAGTGTGAGAAACCAGGGAGAACAATATACATACATTCACCATACTAAAGGTCCCTCATTAATCTGTTTAAACACACTGGCAAATATAAGTGGCTTTTTTTCCCCCCCTTACGAGTTAGATCAGGAGTTTTGTGTGAGCCTTTTGCACAAGCCACTATTCTGGCAATAGGTCTGTAACAAGATCCTATTCAGAACCCTCCTCCAGGTGTGGCCGTTCCTGCTGCATTCCAGGAACACTGAATGACTCATTTTTCTCCTGAATGAAAAATCCCTCTGAAAGCTTACTTGAAAACTCTGCTCTCACTGCCCTTAGCACATTTACAGCATTATTTATAAAATCCTTGAAGCTTTATCAGTTTTGCACATGAAAAGCTAACCTTTTAGTAATTTCCATTTATTAAATATTTGCTGCACATTACATCGTATTTCTTGAGAGTTATTTTACACTTACTTGTGGGCCCGGAATTCCTTGCTGACCGGGAGGTCCTGGTTCCCCTTGAGGACCCTACCATGCAAAAAAATACCAGGGCATTAGGTTTGCATTTCTGCACTACAGATCTTCATTGTCAGAACTAAAAGGCATACAAACTCATCTTTGTTCGTCCCTCTTTAAAGTCCACCACCAACTTTCTACCCAGTATGATGTTTTTTCATGCTAATGAATATCATGGCCTTTTCTTTAATAGAGAATAACAGCCCACACATAGGACCTAAGCACTGGAGTCCACGGTGCTAAAGGAGCCTGAGAGAAAGCATGGTTAGGCCTTTTGCCTGAAAACTAAGTAACAGAAAGCTTCTCTTTTCCATGTAAGATCATAATGAATCTGAATATTTTGACAGAAAAGTTTAATTAAATGGAAGGGGTGGCATAGTGGCAGGGACAAGAGAATGTGGAAAGGATTCTTAGAATCCACTCCCCTTTTAATTCCCAGCTTGCTTACTCACCATGTTTCCTTTTGGGCCTGAAGGTCCATCAACACCCGCAATGCCCTACAACAAGCGATATAAACATGAGCAACTTTCAGTGGACTTCCATTTTTCTTCTGGACAGTGCAAATACAAAACAGTTCATACGTACAGGTTGTCCAGGGGGACCAGGTGTACCTCTGGGGCCCAGTAATCCCCGTGGACCCTGGAGGAGAAGAAACACTTATTAACACCTGGATGATATTTTCTGAACAAAGAGAGACCCAGGAGCAGGACTGCGCAAGGAATGTCATAAGGAGTAGGAAGGATGAGTGGAAGGCAGCATGGGGGTTGAGGGAGAAAGAAAGAAAGGAAAAAAGGAAAAAATTCACAGATAACAGATTCTCCTGAAGGCCACCATATGTCTGAACAGGATGTCAGTGGTAAGGCAAGCTTCAATTTAGCTGCTATATGGTCATTTTAGAGAACAGTAGGAGATAACTATTTATATTTCCTGGTGCAGAACATTGGCACAGTATCTTCCACTAAAATTTCAGATGCGTCTTGGCCTGAAGGTCTGACCTGAATGGTAGCATACATGTTTGTATTCCTGTCTTTAGAAAACCTGATGGTCTGTCATATTCTATACTACTATTCTAAGTGTAAAACAGTGCGTTTATCTGCAGTAAAGAACCAATAAATAATTAAAAATTACTAATAATTTTATTATAATAAATGCAAGGCATTCTGAAAACAAAAATCAGATTTGTTCCTCTTACCCCTAAAAAATTCCACAAAAGATCAAGGGGTATTCTCCTAAATAAAGTGGGTAAGATTTGGTCTATAACATAATTTTTTGGCTTTATACTATGTAAATGAATATTAGTTTTCAGCATTTGTGTCATCGTTTACATCATGCTGCTAAAGTAGGCAGGACGGAGTCTCTAGTCTCCTCATGTATGATATAGTCACAAATTGCTAACGCTCTGACTTTGTAGTGACTTCTTCCTACTTTGCGAGTAGGCAGCAGTATATCATACTTTTAGGGAAAAATTCCCCTTTCTGAGGCTTGGTTTCTTGCCTGCAATGCAGAACTCTGCTCTGCAGTGACAGCACCTGCAGAATTCCAACTGACAGCAGTGGAAATTCTGTATGTGAAACAAGTGTAAAAATACACAATGAAGCACAGTAGTGTGAAAAAAGAGGAGAAGCCAGGCCTTATTTTCTAATAAATAGATGTTTGGAAAACATTTTCAAAGCAACAGGGGCTTGGTTATATTCTCATGTATCAAGGACTGCAGTGACTGATTTTACATAATAGGATAGGAAATAGCCTTTGTGATTCTGGAAGTTGTGCATACTTGGCTGGATATATCCCTAACTTAATTCCAATCCTGTAAGTAGTGTTTCACCCCTGACAAAACTGTTCATTTGTTTGCTTTTCAAACAGAATCAGTCCTCTCTATATATACACACATGCAGTAATTTTTATACCTGGAATTCAGAACAGTTCAATAGAAAGGAAAAAAAATCCGAGAGTGACTTCGATTGTAATAGAAACAGAAGAATAAGAAAGCACTGCTTACAGCTTCACCTGGGAGACCTCTTGGTCCGACTTCCCCATCTTCTCCCTATTTTTGTACAAAGAGAACAGAAGTTTTAGAAAAAAAGAACATATATCATGACCATATTCCCATTACATGAGGATTCACTCTAGATTTTACTGTGTAAATAGCAACTTACTCTTGATCCATCTTCACCAGGTAAGCCAGGAGGTCCCTGTGGGCCACGGTCTCCCTGTAGAATAAGGAAAGTCACTAAAAAAATACATCTGTTGCTGGAAAGAATAATGGATGCAAAGGGAAATGAAAACAAATGTGTTAGCTGAAGTCTGTGTCAAAGCATGTCTTGACACAATGATACAAATCTGTAAGTTATAGTACTCAGTAAAGTCTTTTATTACATTAGTATAAAAACAAATGAACATTATTGAAACAATGAACTATTTGTGTTTGTAAAATTTCGCTCTGTAACTATTCTTGGCCCCAGAACATGCACAAACTACTGCTACAAAGAGCAGTGTTATCCACATTTTTCTTTGTCTCATCAGCACCTTCCCCCTCCCTCTACACAATGTATTACTGCCAGTGAAACAAACCATGTGTACATGGGTCAGAAGTTAATAAACCAATTGCTGGGCCCTGGAATATACATGGTGAAGTGCACTGACCACCTTTCAGAACCACGCACCCTGGCACCAGTCATTTGAGAGCCTTGGGACTGATTTGTCTGAGGCTTTGGAAGGCAGCCAGATTTCCACACTTCCCCTCAGAGGCTGGGGCTTTTCAAGTCTATATATGCAGAGCCTCAGTAGATTCTGGACCATACTTTTAGGATTTATTTTTCTTTCCCCATTTCTAAAGAGAACTAGTGTGCTGCATAGCTCAAACACCACTGACTGACCTCTTTCGGGGCAGCGGGTTTTTAGACTGTGACTTCCTTCTGGCATTGGACAACAACCAAGTATTCATGCTGTTTTCCTTAATTTTATCAGTGTCTCCAAGGAACTTGACCACTGCTGTGGATCCTAGCAGAGATATATGGAGCCACTCTTTAGTGGCTCCATTCTTTTCTCTTTCAAAATTTCCTAGGGAATTTTAGGTAACTTGCTCTCTTAACCCAGAGCTATCTAATATTAGGGATGCCAGGATTTTATTCCACTGCCTTTCTGTCCTCTGTAAGTTGGAGTCGGCATGGGAGAGAATGAAATACTATGAACTTCACTTCCATACCTCTAAGATTAATTAATACAGCAATTTCTATATTTTGCTAAGTTTGGAACTCCTCAACATGATCTGCTGGTAGAGTATGTGTTTTTCTACATGCCAAATGACACTCCTGAAAGATGACACATGAGACACATGATCTGTGCTCTGGCTTCCAATTAATATCCAGGTGAAGACTGACTATTTCTAATATTTCAAATATTGAAATAGTTCACCCCTCAGGGGCTACCTTTCTTGTCTTGCAATCACATGGCACTTAGATTAGGAGCTTGCATTCAGTGTCCTGGTATTGTCATGCAGTAACAACAAAATTTCCTATCATTATCAGCATTGTCAGTTCTTCAATGCTCTAATTCTTTCCTTCAAATGTTCTGTTAAAGCCTGAATTTCTTTTTCCTTAGACCTTTTCTTCTAGTATATAGTGTCTTGCTTTTATACTCCAGAAGGGTTATGTGTCCAGTAAATCTGAATAAGAAAAGTTCAAAGTCATAGATTTTGAAGCTAAAAGGAATACTGCACCATGTGGTCTGATCTTCCCTACACTGGAAGTCAGAGAATCTCATCCAGTAAATCCTGTCTGACAACTTGTGTTTGACAGAGGCATAACCTCAGAGAGACATCCAATTTGCAACTCATTGTTCAAATATGACTCATTCTAAAAGTAGTCCTAAAAGTTCTACTCTAAAGTTATGGGTTTTCAACATCAATTTTCTTACAGCTGAAACATAACTACAACAAAAACAAGTGTTTCTCTTGTCTTTCTTTTTGTGGTCTTTATTGCAAGCCAAAGAGAACTGAATATTTGCATTATATGCTGTCAGTATACATAAATCCGAAGAGCTAGATCTATCTGATCTGGCTTTGAACTGAGCTGCTTTCAGAAGGATCATAGTTTGCACTTTTACAAGAAGATTTCCATAGAAACACGAGAATGCAGTGGTTTTTAAATAGTGGGATGAAAGAAATCATGAAAAGAAGTAATTATTTTCATGACTATTTTGCAAATTTCAACCCAAACTTATTCTTTTATTTTAGTTTTTTTATTTGTTTAGGAAATATGAAACAAATAGAATATTTGGAAAAAAAAATTCTTTATGACTTGGAAGGTCCCACAGACAGACAATTCTAGTATTCCAGGTTGGAAAGCAGACACACATTCCCTGACTCTGAACCACTTTCTGCTCAGCCTTCAGAGTGGAGGCAAGAGCTGAATGCCTAGCCCCCTCTGCTGGTCACCTGCTGATCAAGTGGGATTTCAATTCTGTGATGTGCTGATTGCTTTACACTCTTTAAGTAAAAGCGAATGATGAAAGAAGATCAAGACTTTTTTTATGACACTAGTTCTTTTCCCATTGCAAACAGAACTCAAAAGAGTATCCTTAGATGCTATTACAAAGAACTACAGTACGGGCCAGTGGCCAATACAGTTGAGTTTTTCCGGTAAGTGCAGCAACTGTGCTAACCCATTGAAGGGTGAGAGCTATATTCATTCCTTGGTCATCAAGCTTTAGCACATATGGGAATGGTTCTGTTGACATTCCCACTCACTGTTTCTTTTATGGTGCATTGCACTTACCAGGACAACAGTAAAGGAGGTACATTCAGCAGAGTATGTTGTTACTAGCATCTACATTAGGGGTGTAATTTAAAGCAGAAATCCCCTGCTGTGATTATTTCTACACTTTGTAGGGAAAGATGCAGTCTCATCCGACAGATTGGTATGACATAAGGAGCAAGTACATAAGTTGTTTTAAATGTTACTTCACGTTTCCCTAACTTAACTGACTTGACTCTGATCCTTCTTTTAAGCTGCAGTTGTCGGAATAAACCACACTAAACAATTCAGTTTGCAATTCAAATATTCAAATGCATTTGTTGAGCAAGCTTCTCAGCAGGTTAAAATTTGTCATGCTCCTGATACAGAAACTTCATGCTAATTTCCTTTTCCTATTACTATTTCCTTTAACAATCAATTTAAATCCAACAGGAAAATTCCTTAACTAAGAAAAAATAGAGCAAAACCTAGCTGAAGATATGATCTGAATTCTGAAAATATATTTAAATCATTAATATATATGTGAATTGTTATCTATTGATTGATATTACTAAAATGTTTCATGAGGAATACATTACCTGACAAAATAGATATTATTCTGTAGTGTGAAAAGCTGACATTCTGTTTTAACTTCCCCCATAGTCCTTAGTGCTACTCTTAATGAATAGTGCATTATTCCTGTGACAGTATCAATTTGTTATTGTATAAATATACATGTTTTTCTTACCCTGTTACCTTTGTCACCAGGGAGGCCAGGAAGGCCATCAAATCCTCTGTCACCCTAGGAAAGAAGAAATCACAACTTTAGTAAATCACTATTACATTTTGTATTACTCTGAATAAATTATGCCTTCCCTCTAAAAGTTAATTTCTACCCTTGGTTATATGTACACTTTTGTTATTGAATGAAACACATGGAGGGGAGTACATAGATCAAACTCACAAAATTTGCTTCTATGTATTAAAGCAAGAGAAGATGCCACACCAACTTTTTCACTGTGCTGTAATTATGCTGTTTATAAAAATAAGTCTACGTTGAAATGAAAAGCTTGATTCTTTGCAGTTGCAAAACTGACTTTACTCTTTTTGATACTCTGTAACCAGAAACTGACTCAGAGGGATAGGAATCATGGCCCAAGAATCAAGTTACTTCAAGGTCAGACTACTAGCCATTACCATTAATTACCATATTTTAAATGGATGATTCATTCTCAGCTCTTGCATCTGACCCAGCTATCTGAAACCTCAGTATTTTCACTTGAGAGAAGAATTTTGGGTTGGCCTGGAAGAAACTGTGCTACCTGCATAAAATCTGTCTAGCACATTCCAAGACTGAAATAAAGCCTCAGGTCCATTATTATTTACCTTTGCACCAGGTTCTCCTGGCATTCCTCTGGCACCATCGGCTCCAGGACGTCCCTGCAAAACCCCAAAGGGGCAAACATTTGAAAATGCAGTGGAAACAGTTAATATTTAAATAGAAACTATTTATCCAGAGCAGGACTGATCCATATGCTACCTACCCTTTTGCCAGCTTTTCCACTTGGACCAGGGGCACCTTGAACACCACGAGGACCCTGAATGTAAAGAGTGTAATTCTTAGAAACACACTTATGTCAGCAAAAAGCTACTTAGACATCTCACCTTAAGAACAAGATAACATCTTTTTATACACAAAGCTGCATTTTTTCCCAGGAGATGGATTCTGGTTTCCAAAGTCCCATTAGTTTTAACAGAACATGGGCATCCAAACTGGCCTAATTTTAACACTAGTTTTCATGAGATGGCACTATACATGGCATAATTGGCCCTTTTAACATAAAATCTTCTTACTCTCTTTTCATGGCTTTGAAGATCTCAGTCCTGTCATTTGAAAACCCTTTTTTTTCTCATGCCAAAATTATTTTAGTCACATAATAATTATTTGATGAAAACTGAAGAGTGCTTATTTCAGATCCCTAACTCATACACAATCATGAGTTGTGCTGGTAAACAGCTCACATGCTGTCTTAGCTTTACACAGCACAGTTTTAACTACAGGGAGACCAAATTACCTCAGACCGAAAAACCTAATTCCACTTTTCAAATATATGTAACTTTCACTGATGACTGTGTGGGCATATGTTTCTGTGGAAGCTTTCTCATGCCCCATCGAAATGCATCTTCTTCAGGTGAAAATAGCAATGGCAAGGACTAGCCATCCAAAAACACTGAGTAGGAAGAGAAAAGATACTAAAAATGTAAGTAAGCAAACTGGAAGACTGACCAGCTGTTCGAAGTGCTTTTTTAATTGCTTTATTTTTCCTCTTCAAATATCCATGTGGAGTTTTAAGACAAGCACTTAAAAATGTAGCAAATCCATGATACCACCTGAGATCTGGCAAAATCATTGTTTCACAGACTCCTATCATAATTTCTTTAAGAACCCCCTATTACTTTTAGGTTTAAGCTGAAAGATTTCAATGCGTTTCAGTGCTCTTTAACATCACTTCACATGAGCTGACATAATAGTAAGCTGAGAAGAAAAGCATGCACTCATTCCTAAAGACTTATTCTTGCTATGTCATGTCTTTCTTGAAAATATTGTGTTTAATTACCAATTAAATTCAACCTCTCTCACCTTATGAGATCTGATAAGATCAGAGCCCAAGGTCATACAATTGCAGACTGACATATGATTATTTAACAGAGAAAAGAGCCTGAAGAGACAATATTAAAACAGGTTTTCAAATGATGACACTCTACCTGTGATAATTGCTCTTTGTTATATAAAGATTGTTACTTTCATATTTCAAAATGAACAATCAAGCTATTGCATTTAATTAGGATAGCATTCTAAAAGCTATTTTTCTTCAATTGCATGCGGAAAGCATATCATTGATTGATTTCTTCTAAGTGATACGAATGCATTTTCTTAAAGATAAACAAGCTCAAACATAACAGGCAATATTACTGTACCTGGGGACCTGGTTCACCACTTTCACCCTTAGCACCTGCTGCTCCAGGTCCACCCTTGATGAAAAAAGCAAAGCATATTGTTTAAATATACAAAAAACTCCTTAAATGAAGGTTACTATCTATTTTTACACATTAATTACAGGGAGAAAAAACAAACAATCCCCTATTCATTAGGAATTGTGAATTCACAATTCAAATCTGCAGATATACCCTGATATATCATTGTTTAGACACTGGGCCTAACTGGGCCAAAAATCTTTCTCTTACCAAAGAAAACTCCCATTGATTTGAATGGGATCAAATGTAACCCTTTGTTCTATATTAATATTTGGGAGCTAAATATGAGCACAGTAGGAACATAAGTCATGCAAACAGAAGTGCATCCGCTGTAGGGAAGGCAACAGAAATGACAGCCACCTTTCTTTATCTATTTCTGTGTTGTAAAGAAAGTAACAGAGTCTTGGAGTTCAATCCAAAGATCACTATAGTCAATGAAAAATACCCTGTCTAATCTTGTCATGAACTTCAGTGATGTTTTAATCAAGGTCTTTGTGCATCTGGCTCTGAAGAAGTGGAAAATCTATATAACTGTATCTCTTTACTATCATTAAATGATGATACAGATTTTCAGAGAAAATTTTACTCATAAACAGACCTAAAACAGATCTTCATCCAGGGTAAGATACTGTACATGGAATCTGGGGCAGATCTAGTCAAAGTAAGTTTGTGTTTTCTTAATAGTGGTCTCATAAAAATAGACAAAACAAACAAAAAAAACTTGACATGCTCACACAGAATACAGGCTCAGGGAAGGAACATACTGGAGTTTACTATTATGGGCAAAAGAATTTTTGCATTTCTGACCTCTGAAACAGGTCGTGAACAAATGTATGTATTTTAATATGAAACGAATCTTGCAGATCTTGGAAAATTGATAATCCTCCTATATTCACCATAGTGACCATTCAGAGAAAGAAGTGGTCTCATGGCTTGGATTAGTGCTGAGTCTAGCATCCTGGAGTGGAAAGATTCCTACTGACTGTGCGGGTATTGAATCAAGTCCTTAGCAAACTTAATATCAGATCCTGAGCTGGTACTCGCAGTGGAGAGAAAAGTGGCTTTGGTAGGTGGTGACCGCCTGTTTGGGTTTCCCTGATGTAAGCTCTGCTTTTAATTAATATAACTGATTACATTTAATATCAGTAGGCAGAAATTTATTTTGTATTCTATGTTAACTAAGCATGTGAACTCCAGACTCAGTTGAAACTAGACTGGGGCTTTGACAGTGCTATGTTTAAGACTTTCAATAACTGATATGTTTCTAAATGCATCTTATTGGCTACTAATAATTTAACAAAATACAATTGATATTAAGAGTAAAAGCTCCAGTTCTTTCATTCTTAAAATAAGCTGGGCACACAAACAATTGACAGACCAAGAACCTGTAGTTGCTTCTGGAACTGTAGGCCAAAAATGTTGCCAGATCAAAGAGTTGGATTTCTAGAGCCTCCTGGTGGCTTAGAAGCAGAACAACTATTAGTATTATTCATTTGTTGAACTTTGCATACAGAAATTCATGAAGGCTTTTAAAACATGAAAGCATGAGTATGGGGCCAGGTTATACCTCAGCTAAAGGTATACAACTCACTGTCAATATTATACCAGTCTTTACAAATGAATTCCTTGCTTACAGCAGTTCTATAGTTATTTTGTCTGTATAGACTGAATGTTATACTGCAGGTCTCTTGATTTAAACACACTGCTGGAAATAGTGTATTAGTTTGTTAAATAGACCCAACAGGTTTGACTATTTGTAAGTATTGCATACCTAATCGTGATCAATCAGGAGTCTGTGAGCCAAATTCTCTGTTTGATGGCAACTATTTACTTTGGAAGAATTACTCTAGAAAAGAATTGCTCTTGTATAGGTCTGCTTAAAAATATAAGTAAAGTCCAGTGATTTCAGTTTCTGGGGACCAAGTGAGATTCTGGTGGGATATTTAGCTGAAATTTACCTGAAAACAGTAAATTTCACCTAGATAAATAGACTGGGTTCATGAGACAGGCCAATTTGGAGGACAGCATAATCTGGAACAGATTTTTGATGCTATATGAAGGTGAGGCAAAGCACTACCAAGCCAACCAAGAATACATTATCATGTAGCTTTCAAGAGTCACTGAAGAGAATGTTAAGCTGCTAGGATCAGGGAAGAACACGATCCAGAGTATTCCTTATGCTCCCTAAAATATTCCTTCTGTTTTTTATTCTTTCATTGTGAGTATTGGCCTTTTAACGTGTTTGTAGGGATTACAGAGGCAAACCTATTTGCGATCAAAAAGTTGTTTTGCATGTCATCAGAAAAACTGTTCTGTTCCAGTTATAGACTTTGTACAAATATTAAGCTTTTTTAACATCCACAAGGTCATTTCCCAGATCATTCAGTATTAGCAGTCAAGCCAAATTCAGGACTGAAGTAAAAAAGTACAATTCTTTTAGAAGTCTGTATGGTTTTTAATTGCTTATACGAATGCCTCTTAAGAACTTTCCAGATTCAGCTTAAATAGTGAGCCAAGGTCATTTTGCACACTCTTGCTTTAGTATCTCCTTCTGTAGAATTTTGTATTTACCACATGAAATTTTGTAAATATTATTACAGAGATGACTGACTGTAGAGGCATATGTAGTTACTTACGTAAAACTATTCACTAGTTTTGTAAGCCTACTAGTGTGCTCTGTCCAAACACTCCAAAATGTACAGTAAAAACTGATTTAGTATTCAGGTTGCATTGCAGGCCTTGAATAAGAATATGAACTATGGCTTTAATTATATCAGTTTCTTTTCAAATAAAATAAGTACAAATACAGAGGTACAGGCAAGGCCCGAATGAGATCCATGGACTTGTGCTACTGTGTTTTTAAACCTGTGCCCCTGTTTTGTTTACATACCACAGGACCTGGTCTTCCAGTGAGTCCCATGGGACCAGGTGGACCTCTCATGGCGATCTGAGAAAACAAACAGAACAAAACAACAGGTATCAAGAAAAAGCTGCCAGCCAGCATACAAATTCTACATTAATACAATTTCATAATGCATTAGCAAATAGCCCCCATCATTGACTCAGTTGTCAATAAAGATAACTACTGTGATGAGACGATAGAGCTCTTTACTTCACATCCTGCATGATATAAAACGGAAATTTTTTGGAGCTGTACCCTTGTGGCAGTTTTGTTTGCAGGCTCCTTGTGCTCACCCTAGCTTGTTGGAGAATAGCTTGTGCTTGAGCTTCCTGAGCTGAGATTGTTGGGCCCTTCTCACCATCTCCACCAAAGCGGAACTGCAAGTATCAAAACAAGAAAAGGATTCAGAATTTATCAAATTAAATCCATACTTGTTATTTGCTGCAACTGTGTAAACCACTTTGAAGACACAAGGTCTCAGTCTTTAGTTCATTCCACTAACTTGAGAAGAGTGCTGCATTGAGGCCACTGGATTGAGCATGAATATTAACTCATTGTTAATAGTTTAGAACTGAAGTGCAAATCTAACCCTTTATGAGCAAACATTTTCTTGATTTCATAAGATTCTGGTTTTCATTTTATTTGCTTGTTTATTTGTTTCAAAAAGAGGCCAAAATAGACTAATTATCTGCAAAACCTCATTAAAAATATGTATCAAAATTAATTACTTCTCTGTAGATTGTTAGCTACCCACAGAAAAATGCAATTCAATTTAAGGCAGATTTCAATTTAAAAAATGTTTGGTATCCAAAATGAAACAGTTTGGTGTCATTTCTGACAATCTCAAAATAAATTACAGAATAAAATTTAAGTACTTATTGCTGTACTCCTCGACTTTTACTGTTCATGAAATTGCTAGCAGAAGCTTTGCAATGTTGCAGAGACACTAAGCTGCAACAAGAAGCATGGCTTTCCAAAGGTATGGCATAGGCACAGTGAATATCAAGGCCATGAATCTTTCACTGCCTGCAACAGTTTGTTCAGTTTGCCTACACCCAGAGTTGGCACGGTAACTGAGGTCTTTCTCCTGCAGTCATATTATTATCAGAATGGAAGGATTTTTTTGGAAAGTGATGGAAAACTTATTGCTTTAAGCCCCCACAAATGAGCACCTGACTTTTTCTAACATGAGAAGAGAACTACCAAGCCTTCTATCATTTGAAAGGAGGCCAGGTGGTTTGTAGGGGTCTGCATAATGTGGAATTAACCACATTTTCAAAGTATTTTTCCAAGCAAAAGTGCCTAAATTCGTTGTCTTGCATCCATTGAAGAGGTGAAGCCATTTTGGTGAATTCAAGCCCCACACATGATGACGAAGAGCCACACATCCCACAAAAGCTGTCTCCCGCATGTTACTTGGTGTTTTGAATGTATCTCTGTGACAACACGGCCTGCCTCTGCTAGATTCGATTCCACCTGTTTACTCCTTTATACCAGGATGGCTCTCAAGCTAGTAAGCAGTTCACCTGTTATAAAAGGATGGTGGCTTCTCAGTGGGGTTTATAAATGTGGAAAAGAATTCTGGATGGTGGTTAAACTACTAGGCTGGAATTTGGGAGACCTGAAGCCAATTTCTTCCTTCCTGAGAAATTTCTGGTTTGACTTGGTAAATCACTTGTGCTGACGCTCAATAAGATGTAAAAATAAAGCTAGTGAGATTTTCCAAAGTGACTGATAGGTTATGTATTAGTTCACATTTACTACCTTTAATGGAGCAAACTGTTACAGCAACTACAGATGGAAGAATGATTTGCGAATAATTCCCCTGAGGAGTAGTGGCATTTTTCCATCAACTAATTATTGGTAAACAAATATTTCTGTTACACAGCCAGCTGCGGTAACAGAACTTGGTGCAAGCACGAGGTCAAAAACATTAGCTTATTTTAATAAACTTCCATTGATTTTTTCCATAAATAGAAAATAAACTTTATAAAATCATCCTTTCCTCACTGACACTGATGGAATCCTGCCTCCTGTATCAGAACTGCAGCAACTACAGCTCTGAGACTTTTTACTTACTTTGCTTTACTTACCAAAAATACTGTCCCTTCATTTACAGTTGGTTCATCAGTTTTCTGGGATGGCAGTACTCATCAGAGCTTTCACATACATACATACACTTAGGAATAATGAATTCCATACATATAGTACTTTTCACACCACAAAGCTGCAAGATACTTTAAAAGCTTTGGGCTTGTTCCTCCACCTGCTAAAACAGATGGTGTTTTGCTTTGACTCCAGTGGGAGCAGAGCTGGCTATGTGCATATATTTCTATTCAAAGGATGCACTGACTCTTCAAAAAGGACACTGAAGTCCAATTTTAAGCATGGAATGCATAAAATTCTCCATGTCAAGGAGACTTGAAAGCACACACGCCTGCTGGGAGTACATGCCCTTTGTGCAACAGCAAACTCCTTGTTTAGGACATATAGTAGCAAATAATAGTTGCTGTTGAAAATATAAGGAGGATTTCAGTAAGTGTAATACATTCATGTAGGTTCCAATCTGGCAGCCATGCAGGAGCTAAAGCATATGGTTTGTTTGAGGAGAAAAAGGTACCATATGATCTTCAAATGCTTACACAATACAATCATCTCTCATTCCAAAGACAAAATCAGATGAAAAAAGAAAACAGCTATACATTTCTTGAAATGCACTTCCTCTTTTTGGAGGCTGACTACCCTGTAATCGTAATACAACTTACTGGCAACATTAACATGGTACCCGGGGGACCTGCTAAACCATCAGCACCAGGGAGACCAGGGCGACCAGGTGGACCCTAAAAGGACAAAGGATGAGAGAAAAAGGTATAAGAACAGAAAGACAGCTATATAAGATAAACCTTTTGAGTCACTCACACATTTACACTCGTATTCATAATGATGCACTTGGAGGTTCAATATTCTCTTTGCAAATGCTTTGGGAATGTTATTCATTATTAGTGAGGTAATTAAAGAACTAGATTTGGGGAAGACATTCAGCAATAGGGAAGAAAGCTATTCTCTTTAATTATTTTACGTACAAATTATATTAAAAAATGGAGTAGTACCTAATTACGGAGGTTCTGCTCATGATTTCATAGGTTGGGCTGAGCTGAGGTTTGCATTGTGTTCCAGTGTTTGCTTTACTGTTGATTCTCTTTAAACAATTTGAGTAGGCTTAATTTTCAAAGACTACATAAGTCCTGCAGCTAGGACTTGAAATCTGTTTTTTATGAAGTGTAATTCTTCCTTACAATTTAAAAAGAGCTAAACTTTTTGTGTAAGCTGGAGCTGAAGAAATGTACCAGTGTGTGTACATGATGCTCATGATTATTGATCCAACATGCTGCATAGATAACTATTGCTGTTGTGACAACAGTTAGATTTATAATTGCACCTTTCCTCTCAGCAATTTGCACGTTGCATTTTTATTAGCTGAAGCTGTTAAGGGCAGGAAGGACCTGTATCAGGAGTGCTCATTTGCCTGCTGCATGTCTGCCAAACAAAGTACTTGTTCACCAGAATGACTCTCTGCAGGGTTGCAATGACAGACCAACAAACATCAAACTGTCTTAACTGGTTCCTTCTGCTGCTCAGGAGTTGAACAAAACAATGGGAAAGCTGATCCGAAAAATGTTGGTGTTTTTTCCCTTCTTCAAGAATTAAGATCAGTAGTCTGGAGTCTGTTTGAGCTCTTTTTTCAAAAAAGCCTGAAGCATAAAAAAATAATTCCCTACTAATAACACACTACAGATAAATCTTAAATTGAGAATTATTACTAATTCAGATGTAAAATATTGAATAAAATGTTGTAATTGTTAGAAAGAACCATTATATACCCAGACAATTTTGAGTTAAGGTCAAAAAAGAGAAAAAAAATTAAATGCACTTGCAAAGCACCCAAAGAACCTTCACTCTGACCTGCAGTGACTTTATGCCATATGATTATGAGTCTTTGTGAAGACTGGAACTGAAAGATTAGATCAGAAGATGAAGAGTAGATTACTGAAGATGAAACTGAAGATTAGATTAGTTTTCACTTTCTTCTTCCATTGCACCATTTTCCAAGAGTGAAATTCTTCCCTTCAGTAAGTAAAAGTGGGACCAGTTATGGTCCCTTCCAGAATGGCATTTTCATTCATTTCTCAATTGTCTTATACCCTTTATTAGGATTAGAATGATATAATAATTTAGTACAAAAGCTGAAGCACCACAGGTAACTACAAAAAGGGGTGGATTTCTCAACTAATTGTTCTGTAGTTCTGTGCTTAAACAACATTCTCAATTATTCTAGGTACTAATGTGAGCTTTTTAAAATTAAAAAAAAAAATAAAAAATTTGAAACGTGCTTTTCTTGAGTGGTAATTTTCTCAGAATATTACTTATCTAAATTTTTTACCTAAGATGAAAAGTAGTCAGAATAGTTATAGCAAGAGCTAGAGCCTTCATTCATATACACTGACTGTTGTTTAAGTAAAAACCCGAACCTGTCTACATATGTTTAAAATTTAAAGTAAGACATGTTATTTCATTAGGATGGAATCTGACAGCAGAATATGGTTGCAGAAATCTATGTTGTTCTTATGAGTTTGGTAACTCATTTCTACAATTATTTATTTGTGTAATGTGTCCTTTTTTATATAAAATATGAAGTGTGTTCCATGACAGGCACATGATGTGTTTAGTCAAGAATTTCTTTATGATTAATTCAGTAAGCAGTTAGTTAAAAAACTGAGTATTATCAGTAGTTATTCCATTACAATGTGTTAAAATTCCCATTTTATAAGTTTAAATTCCAAAATATGTTGTTTAGTTAATCTACAGGTAAGAAATATGAAAGAAATGTGGATGCTGACTTACTATCAAGACGAAGCATCGTTGGGATTTTAACATTATCTCATTATTCAGTGAAGCAATAGCATCCTCTCAACGTCTTCTATACACAAATACTGCATGAACATGCTAGACTTATCAGTAAACTATCACTCATAAAACTCAGGGAATTTTTTTGTAGCATATTTTCCTCAAATAAATATATTTAGGCTGTTTCAAAATTGTGTTAGTTGTGGCAGTAAGAAAAGGTTTGTGAGAATACATCAGACTAAAATAATAGCTTAAATTTCAATTATATTCATGACTGGATAGGGTACTCATGCAATATGTTATTTAATATGGCAAATAAATTCTGCCTGGATCATCTAAATATTATCCATCACTTTCAATATTTCCATGTGTATTTTTATTCTGCAGAGCTTGCTTTTCTCTGTATCTCTACCTCTTATAGCTGAGGTCATACTGATTTTTTTTAAACTCATTCAAATCCATATGAAATGTTTGTACCTATTGCTTTATTATATTTTAAAATAATTCACATCAAAACAGAGAAATATAGACAAATAGGAACTTAACTTTTTTCCTGTATTTACAGTACATATTTCTACCGCTAAGGAAGTGTTTGCCCAGATTCTCAGTTCATTTGCTCAGCTGAGAAAATCAGCCTCAGTTCTACTGAAGTTTCTTAACCTATGTGTATATATATTTCAGATCAGGACCCGACCCACTTACTCTTGTAGCAATTAGTGCAAGACATACCATGAATACCCAGGATAATCTGTATGTTGACTTACCCTTTCACCAGGGTCACCTGGAGGGCCAACAGGACCTTGTAGACCTGGGGGACCTGTAAGACCCTATGGAAAATGAATGACTTTATTATGCTGAATGGCAGCTTGCAGCATTTTTGAACTATTTTTTCTCTGGAAAGTTATGTTGAACGCATATTTGGATAAAATAATTTATAAGGTGGCATATTTTTTTGTCTTTCGAAGATTTATAGTCAACATTCAAAAGTTTGATTTTCATATGCGCTCAGCTTGTAGCACACTGTCACTGAAAATGCTGGAGATGACCCTTTTTTACTCCCCTCTAAAAACTCTTAAGTCCAATATACCATTTGGGAACTACTGTAACACCAATATTAATTATGTTAACTCATGAATACCAAAGCACAGTGGATAAATCAAAGGCAATAAAAGGAAATTGTGATTAATCTACTTACAGCAGGTCCTCTTGGTCCTGGTGGTCCTTCAATGAGCATACCCTTAGGGATTAAAAAAGATACTGAATTTGTCATGTCTTGGAGAAAAATATAAAACATCTTTTTAGCTGAACTACTAAAGTTAGTATTTCTTAGTGTTTTGGTAAAGTTTTCTGGGGATCTTCTCTCCACAGTTACTAGAATTGGAATCTGAATTGCTGTGTGGCTTTAAAAGTGAGATAGAATTCTAGGCTGGAGGGATCTCATAGTACTTGATTCAAAATATATATATTTTTTTAATGCTGTTAAAGAATTTGATGTGAATAACTCTGGCTATTTCTATGTTGCGGGGCTTATAGCACCTCCTAGTTCCCTTTTTTGAGTGCAGATGCTAATCCAGATGCCAGGTCATGGTAAGACCCACGAATACATGATCCTCACTTGTACTTGGCTTTCCATAGGAAGGAGGACTGGACAAACAGGCTTGAAGCTAGCTGTAGTGAACTCCAACAGTGTTGGAGATTGGCAGTGGATACCTCTTCAGTATTATGGATGTAAATTAAATGTATGTTGCAATGGTTTAAAAAAACCATGCATTTTATGCGCTAACACACTCTGAGCTTCTTCACATATCACAACCGAGAGGTCACAATCTTGAACTTGTAACTTGTTCATTATTGTAGTCCTTTAACTTTCATGATCAGCAGCTTAACCAAATGCTAATCCTGGGATAGGACTATAGAATGAAAAGGGAGCTTTTGGATCACAGAATCCAGACCTTTGATATTTAGGTAACAATGACACATCATAGTATTTTATCAGGCTTCAACTTAAGCTAATTTTTTCCCTTGATATTTCTGTACCTAGTTTTCTATGAAATAAAAAACAGATTAAACTTTAATTTCTATTTGGGTCAAATACATATTTGAAAGCAGTCCTTGAAAATTCTAGAAGCGTAAACCACACTGGCATTCAAATCCTGCTAGATATTATAAAATTATTATTTTTGTATCATCCGTGTCTACTTTTAAATTCAGTTACATTTTAGTTTCTGTTAAGCATGATGCTACAGTATAACTTTGTCCTACCGTAAAAGCAACTTAGTGACTACACTGCTATTTAAAGATGAGAAAAATTCTGTAAGCTACTGATCCATTACTGTGCTTATGACGAAGATGTAACCTCCGAAGAAAGTATTTAATTAAACTTTTAGCAGTTTGATTGCACCAGCACAGGTTAAACATACAAGCATTTATTTAACTTCTCAGACAGACTTCTTTGCCCTTGCTGAAACCTGTAGTTAGTGTTACTTGTGCCTAAGATGGAAGATATCTCTGTAGGTTGGTCCAAGCTGCAGTTACTAAATGGCCTGAAGAGCAGATCTATGCTCTGTTTTCCTCTGAAGATTTCCTCTGATTTCCTCTGAAGATTCTCCTTGTTTTAAGGAACATGTGGTTAGTCCTCTGAGTAACCGAAAGAGAAGGCTGAACAGGATACTGTCCGTTATCACTTTTACACCATCCATGCTGCAGGTGATTGTTTCAGAGATCATGGATAAGGTTACTGTCATCCTATCATGAACAACATGGTTTGATAATGATGTATCAACAGTGTACGTATGTTACATAGTGCTAAAGAAAAACTCACCCACATCTGTACTTACAGGTTCAATCACAGCTGGTTCTCCCTTTTGGCCTTTTTCTCCATAAGCCCCATGTCCAGTCACCTGGCCAGTAAAAACAGCCCCCAAAATGAAAATAAGTATAAGGTCTAAGGACCTGGTACAATAAAGAACTGTAGCAACCTGTAACTGAAAGCTAAAGCTGGAATTGATCTCTGCTATGAAAAACACATCACAGGCACAAACCATATAAATCAAAAATATTTAATACATGAGAAATGGAAAATGCAAAAACTGCTTGCATACTTTTCAAATTATTGGATGTTGCCCATTTGTTGTTTTTCCAATGAGATACAACAGTTTGCATCCCATGGTTTGCATTAGGACTTTGGACTAAGAATCTAAAACTTCTCTGTGCAAGTCACAAAGTTGTTTCTCTTCTTATTTGAATGGACATATTCTTGGTAATTAACAATGATTCTTCATGGCTTTCCAAGTCAAGCAAGCCTAAAGTAAGCTGGAAAGAAAGATCCCTTGGTCCCATATGGACAGCACCCCTCAAGCTCCTAATTTCATTCATTAGACATCCACAACATGTAAATTAGTCTGAGAAGAGTCTGTGACTTCATGGTATAAACGAAAAACGAGTTAAGTGGCATTGGAAACATTAAATAATATTTCATGGATAGCCAGTTATGCCTCCTAACTACATGGATTACCATCAACTGCAAAATTCTTTTAGGATCAGCTCTATGGGAAGTTTTGGGTTCAGGATTAAGATAACAGAAGTACCTTTTTAGGTACTTCTAATAACACATAACACAGGTCAATAACACATGCTAATGGCAGACTACAGACAGATTCAAGTTTCAAACAAAGAAACTGATTTTTTTTTTTCAAATCAGGAGATATGTATTTTTCTTCAGAAGTACCTCTCTTGATTGCTAACATATCCACTGCAAACTAGAAATTAAATTCAGCTCTGATCAGATGAAAATTTATAATGAATTTTTTATTTCAGTAGAGTGATTCCACATTTACACTCAAATAACTGAGGATCTGAAAATCTTAAGGATAATGTTACATTATTTCAATATGAAATATTTTGGAAAGGAAAAACAGAGATATAGATTCATGGCTTGTGGATTTTGTATTAATTTATAAAGGCACAGATCTCACTAGTAATGATGCAATAGTTCATAAAAATCAAGTAGCAAGAGGCATAGATAAATATGTCTTATTATATTAATGAAAATTGGTTGTAAAAAATTACATCAGGTCTCCGTCTTTGGAAATATTGCCCCTTTTTTGAAAGTTTCCAAGTACTGAGTACTTTTCATCTTGACTTTTTTTATCCAAGGTAGAACTTCACTTGTTCCAAATACATCCACATGTCAAAGGAAAATGATATGATATATCTGGTTCAGGAGATGAGAGTTGTAATAAAGCTGGCACAGGTCAGAGCCTGGGTTCTAATTCAAGCTTCCTGACTCCTTCGGTTTTGTAGCAAGGCATTTTAAGTTGAAATTTACACCAGGGGATAGAGTCTACACAGTCATCTGCTTAATGCAGGCACAAATGGTGCCTTATGGGCTCTTTGCTTTGCAGATAATCTGACCTTTTCTGTGTCATTCTGCCACAGTGTCCCCATCTGTGCTAGAAGGAAAAAAGTAAGCTTGTATCACATTGCATAGATAAGGATCATTAAAAAATACAATGACCCCAACAGGGTTTAGAAAGGAGTGATAAATGAAATACAGAAGTATGGGTTTCAAGGTTGGCAGAGAAAAGCAACCTCACAGCATTTGCTGTTATTTCTTGGATCCTTTGTAAACTGAAGTTTGGAGTTTGTGAGGATAAAATAAAGATAAGACTGAGCAAATACTGCAAACAAAATTCTCCTTTCCTACTATATTCAGGGCCTTCCCAATTAAAAATCCAAGTAGGAATTAATTTTGCTTCCAGTCTTAGTCATATTAGTTTTCTTTGCAGGTTCCACAGTCTGGTAAACTGGTAAACGAGGATCTTGGCACAACTAAAGGAAAATTAAAGCCTTGCTGTTAAGCCTGTGATTAAGTCAGAGGGAAAGAGAGAGCTATAAAACACACAAAAAAGAGCATGATTCACAGGATCCACCATGTAATTCTATCTTCCTTTATATAAACTGAGCTGTTAAATCACTCCTGCAAGGTCATAAACCTGTCACCATTGACTAAGCTTATTTTCATGAAAGGGTTCAGACCTTCACCTTCCCACTCATGAATTTTCTCCCTGGAAAGTAGCAGAAGCCATAGGACTCTAGACACTTATATGAATTTCAACTTCTTCGGGTAATCATATAAAAATATTAATTACAGCACTTGCACCTGCATTAGAACTCACATTCTTTCCAGCTTTAGCTCTAGTTTAGCAAGATTTTTAAAACTTCATTTTATCATTTATTTTTGGAATTCTGCTTCTTTACTTTCCCTCCCATCTTCAACCCTCGCTTACTCCCTTCACCAAAAGAGACAAAACCCCTGCATTTAATAAAAATAAAAAGTTCAGGATTACTAAAACAAGAGGATGGACTTGATCCAAAGCCTATCAAAAGTGAGGATATATCTAATATGTATAAGGAGCTCTGGATCAGGCTCTGTACACTTCTGAGACTGTACAACTATAAAAGAATCACTAAATTAAATTAATCTGCATTATGCTTTCAATCAACTTACGCTTGTTTCTGTGATATCGGTCTCTGCGGGAACACCTGGACCAAACTCCTCATTAGTGGAATCAGTTGGTTTCTCTTCATATTCTTTATATTCATAAAAATCATATTCGCCTAAATCTCCATCTACCAGCAGATCAGATTCACTGAGGTCTACTCCTCTGCTTCCATATTCAGTTTCCTCAGTTTTTTTATCATAATCCTCTCCAGTTATGTATTCTTCAGCAAATACTTCTTCAACAGGATTTTGCTATTCATATCAGTAGCAAAGATTTGGGAATAGGAGGAATACGTGAGTTACTGTTAGTAAAGCATTGTAAGCATATGCTGATCCACCATGATGACTTGTCAAAAGAAGAAAGAACAGTAGAACTACAGCATATTGTCTTTTAATTAGAGTCTGAAGGAATGGAAGTCCAGCCTTTCAGAGTAATTAAAAGATCTTTGTATAAGTAGTACAAAGAAGTAATGCTTTCATATGCACTTTTTTTTTATTTCCAAAACCATTGAATTCAATACATCCAGTACGCTATGTGTACTGCTTGCTTAATGTTACTCTAGTGCCAAATATAGCTAAATTTCCCTGCTTGGTTTCACACTTACAAGCATTCATGAATGAATGCACTGCAATGAGCAGTGAATAAATTCAGACCTTTTTACAGTAACAATGTACAGGAAGTCCAAGCATCACTTTAGTTAAGCCCAGTCTTCTTTATTATTTTGTGTCTATAAATACCAATGCTGAGGTAAATGTTTCAACTTCTTTTCTCTTGTAAATGATTTTGCAGTGTATTTATCACTCAAAAAGTCATGGTTCATGTCTGTCATGGCAATTTATATATTTTTTGGCTGAGTTAAATTCCACCTCCAAAACTCAGATTAATTTTAACATTTCTGAAATCTAAGCTTTCAACTTCAAGTATGTAAACTGTCAAACCAAGCAACCAACTTACAAGCACCAAAGCAATTTAAATGAATGCTATATTGGAGATGTACAAAACCATTTGTGAAAAAAAAAAAAGAGGATTGCTTTATTCTGTTACAGAGGTCTCTTGAAAGGATACTTTTGAAAGAAATCAAAGCTCAGATGTCGCTAATATGAGATGGATATTCTAGATGGTCAGACAAGATGAAATAGTACAATCTTAAAAATGCATTATAATGCTAATCAACATCGAGAGTAATTAAAAATATCTTGATCTAACCATGATATTGAAATATAATGCAATTAAATAGAAGGCCAGATTCTGATTTAACAGTTGCCTAATTCCATTAGCTACAGAACTATGACTTTTGCCTTACAGCTAGTGTAAATGCAGATCTGAACCGATTCTAAGCCAAATTTTGCCTTTATGCAGAACTCCTCTCACTGAGGAAACCATTTAGCACTTTGGATCTACCTCATAATAACTGTACTATTATACAATTGGCCTACAATTGCGCAAGAAACAGAATGATTTAAATATGCCTCTGTTGATCAACTTGTGAGAAGTAAACATGAAATTTAACACAAGAACAGTTTACAGTAGAAGGAGTAAAATATATCTTAATCCACCGTCACCTTCCAAGATACATAGGAGGAAAACCAAAAACCAAACATGGACTCTTTTTCTCTTTCCAAATGTTTGGGAGGTGTGGGGGAGGGAGGGCAGTTTTGTACATCTTTTAAGCAACATATCTTCATTTTGAAAGGAAAACATAAAATAAAAATGAAAACAATATTTCTTATAATGAGCCATCATTTTTCTAAAACTAGCATTAATTAATATGCAGACATATTAATCAACACTGGCTTTAGGTGTAGTAATCTTAAAATAATGTTTAGGCTTGTCATTGTGGCTTTCTAAAAATGTGGTTTCTAATATAAGTCAAAATAATCATTTTATCTTTTTTGACAGTTCAAAATACAATGTTTCATAGAACCTCAGTGAAAGGCAAATAATTTGGTTTTGTTAGCTGAAGAACTATTAAAAGGAAATGATGGCTTATGACTCAGCTTCAATATGCTGCTATGGTTGCAGCCATTCTTTGTCTTGTGTTAGGCTCATTTTATGCTGTATCTTAAAAGTTACAGGAAAAATTAGAGACTTCAATTCCTCTTAGATTAGGAGGACTATGTCTAGTATTTAACCTAGTTTATACTAGACATAGCTCCATTCACATCCACACTGAATGCAACAACCCTGCATTTCCACAGCATATAT
This sequence comes from Nipponia nippon, assembly GCF_047370975.1. NCBI lineage: Eukaryota > Metazoa > Chordata > Aves > Pelecaniformes > Threskiornithidae > Nipponia > Nipponia nippon. The sequence continues at coordinate 42,853,696 of NW_028262369.1, forward strand.
CACTGAATGATTTCCAGAATCATGAACTCTGCAGTCTAAAGATTCAGCAGATCTCTACAGCATTAATGGGAGTTCTGCCCAAGAAAATAGTAGGTTCTGATATTGGCTGAGAAAGCATTAAATTGTATTAATTGCTGTTATGTATAGACATGTATATTTACACAGACAGACGTTCATCCCATTAAAATGTGTTTGTGCTTTTTTAATCATTGACACTTGGTGGGCAAGTATTTTTGCCTACCATTTTCTCAAGAGTCCTTATTACCTCATTTACTTCAGTAGTTCTGGAGGGAGCTTCTGTCTGGGGCCCATAGTCATTTTCAGCTATGCTATACTCTTGAAATCCATCAACAACGTTTGCCTAGTATTAAAGAAAAGGTATGTTATTAAAAAAAGTCCTGTAGGAAAAATTCAAGAGGTATCACTTTTATTCAGGTTATGGTATTAGCTGGACGTATTCATCTAGTGGGGTTAGGTATATTTTTTCTTATTATCAGAGATCTTCCAGTCCTGGCCTGGGAAAGATCTTGATTATTTCTCGGCTACCTTTACCCCTAGTTTGCCTTTTGTTGCTGCTTGATAACTTTTCTTCTTCTTGGATGCATATTTTTCAGATTTTTTTGTTGTGGCCTTTTGAGGTTTGTCCTTTGAGCTAGCGGCCACTGTCCTCTTCTTCTTTTTGACCATGGCTTTCTTTTTCTGCAAACGTTATGAAAGATGGAATGGGAAAACATAAATAAAATGAAAAGAAAATTGAGAAAGCATGAATGAAAGAAGGGTAACCAAATGTGAGATGAATGCTGTCAGCTGTGAGACCTTCCATCTCTAACTGAAAGCAAGTGTTACAGCTACAGAGTAAAGAAATGAGTGAAAGGAAAACATTAAGCTTATATACAGAAGACACAAATTGACAAACCATGTGGTAGGGGACAGCTGGACACCACACAACAAACAGATCAGATTCTGTTACCTCTGTTTGTGCTACTGTCTCTTCGAACAGTGGGGGTCCCTCTGTTACAGTATCAGTTTCTTTATAATCTGCATCCCCATACTCATAGTCATATTCGATAAAATCTTCTGGTGTGTACTACATTGCAAACGGAAAAATATCAGGCATTCCCATGTTAGTGGTAGCAAACTAGATTAGCAATACTGGAAAGCATCTTAACCTTTACTTAGGAGTAAAGCTTAAGAAAATTAAGGTAGTATGAACAATTCAATACAGTTAATCATTTGGGGGGAAAAAATACAATTTCTTATTTCTTTCAAAGCACAATACAAAAGTAATAAAAAAGCAAGCAGTAGTGCCAGGAAAAAACTCTCTTTTATTGGACTGCACAGAAGAATCAAATATAATTTGGATTTCTGGGAGCACCAACTGACCTTTGTGAAATCATATATTTATTTAATCTTTAAATTGCAAATAATGCCTCTTTTTACCTATACTCTTTTACCTGTGTTTTTTTCAGGTGACCAGAAGACTGGAGAGATGACAATGTCTGACATGTATAGGGTAAATAATTTCAGATACAGGAAAGAGGCTACAACTCACAAATAACCACGGCTATCCTCCTCTTGTTTGCTGGAAAGTTCTCAAAACCAGGGCATCTCCATGGTACACATTGCCTAAGCAAATGCTTCACTGGTACAATTTCATTTAAAGGTCAGATCCTCAGCTGCTGTAAATTGCTCCATAGCTCTGTATCTATAATAACTAGTATCAAATGAAGATTTGGCCCACAAAAATTTTACAAGAGAAAATGGGTTTAGAATTGGCTTCTGTAATGTTGTGAACATGATCTAGGGAGCCAGGAACTCCTGAGCTGTAATCTTGGCTGTGCCATGAAGATACTGATCTAGATATTACATGTACCAAGTACTACTCATCACAGCTAAGGAGAAAGGGCAGCTTTAAACTATCTTATCACTCCTGTCATGCTTGAAGCTACAGGAACTGGTTGGTCCTGTAAATTAAAGCAGTCTCATGGCTGCTACCAATTCTCTTTATGTCCCCAGGGAGACAAAGGAAGGTGGAATTGTGGCCAGAATCTGGCCAAGTGTCTGCTTTCCCTTGTTTAGGAAGAAATATTCTAATGTGCCTCAGGTGAGCTAGCCACTTCTGAAACCTCCTTTCTCCTGTTACAAGTCAGCATCATTGTCCATAAAATGAAGACAGTATCTGTTTGTTTCATTAGATTGCTGAGAGGATTAGTACACTTCCAAATGACTCTGAGGATTCATAGAAGTCATAAACATCATCAGCATCAGAAAGAGATTGACATTTTAGAAGAAACTATAAATGAGATTAAAACAGATCTCCATATTCCAAAATATATTCTACCATGTACTCAAATTACTGGTTTAACTGTTTTCTCTGGTAAAGCCTTTTCATACAATTCTTGTACTTAGGATTTTAGTGCACAGAAAATATGGAGAAGTTGATTTCCTCAGGAAGTATGAGACTAACACTGAAAGGCCTTAATCACTTAAAAATCCCTTTACATGGATTTCTGTTACTTCACTCCTGTGACTCCTCAGAGTCCTACTATGACCAACAGCTTTTCTTAAAAAGAAGGTACAGATTTTTCTAAGAAGTCGGATGCTTTTTATTTGATTGTCCTTTTGATTATTTTTACACCCATGCACATATAACTTCGTTAGTTGTGCGATTTGATAAACATATAGAAAGAATGTAACATACTTTTGGTAGTTGTCCAAAACTATATTGCACATTAACAAGAGAATGTCAAACTGCACTTAAATAACAACACATTTATCATCTTAGGTGGAGAATATCCTCTCTGTGAAATATATTGGTGCTTTATATCTGCCTGTTATATAAAGAAAGCAATGCTTTGATTTTATCAGTGGTATCATTGGTATTACAGAAATAAGTTGATTCTATTTATATTCTATCTTTTCAGAACCAGCTGCATTTTAGACTTAAACCTGGTAAGTAACATGGGATTATTCTCTCCCTGTTCAGTAAATTAAGGTTCAGTCCTAATCCCAGTGAAGTCAATGAAACATCTTTGACTTGTAAATGGTATTGTCCAAGGGCCTCATGGGCAGTGATGATACATTTTTATAGATGTGTAAATGTATAAAAACATGTTTTCTGGCTTGTGCAGTTCTAGAAATGCAACTCAATACAACTTGTTTCTAATGAAGTATGCCACTGACATCCAGAAAAGAAAACACAGTGACAAGTTTCTAGGGGACCATAAGCAGCCATATAGAGAAAGCAAAGAAAAGAAATAACCACATGGGTAACAACAGCCATTTTTAAATAGTTACAGAATAGCATTGAAATTGCTGTATTTCTTTGGAAATTATAAAAATGTGTGCAAATGCATAAAATCTGATTTGCTTATATTCTGTCAAGCAGCCTATGCAAACTAGGTTGATCTACAAGAAAAAAAAACCCAGCCTTTAGTGGAATATACCTCTTCAAATTCAGTCACTCTACCCTACCAGTGACAACCCATTACATACTTTTAAATGCTTCCCCGGCCAAACAACATGAATCAAACACTCTGCTATGTAGTTTTTACTGGTACCAAAACAATAGACACTACCCATGTTAAATATTATCCAGTATCTTAAGGGATAAGTGAAGGAACATTTTGGAGAGAATTACTGCTTCATTAGCTGGATTTAAATTTAAATATGCTGTTAGGAGTATGTTTTAATAACTTCCAGACACATAGATTCCTTTTTAGTAAGCATTGTAGACCTATTCTGAAACTGGAAGCATTCATTCCAGCATTCGTTTTGACCAATTACCACTTACAACATAACTCTGTGTCGCTCAGTATTAAAACTGTTTTTCAAATCTCAATAGTATAGCTTTCCTCAAGGTAAGCTGAATGGCTGTGCTGAATTGTGCCAACTGTGCGACTAATAAAATGACAACAGTGGGTTACAAAAAGTTCTTCAGAGGGCATAAACTAAACAGAAATGTTGACTGGAAAAAAAAAAAAAAGAAAGGAAAAATATCTGTGCCAAGTATGTTAGTATTAAAAAAGAAAGTGGTGAATAAATTGATATTTATGTTAAGACCTGCCAGAGGCATAGTTTGGAAAGCCAGACATTTATGAATGAGAACTAGAAAACAGTCATACAAAAAAGCATGAGTGTGTGGAGAGATCTATTGCATCATGCATAATCACACAGAAAATACTTTTGGGTATTGTGCTTCACTCATTTCTTTTAAAGAAAATGAAACTTTCTTGACATGTGCAAAATATTATCACAAATACAACAGTACATTTGGGTTGCAATGATATGCAGGCACACAGACAAAAAGAACAGGACTGGATGAGAAGTGGGGAATGCCAGTTTCCATGCTGGAATCAGATTACTGCCAAGCAAGTGAAGATCTTCTCTGTGGACTTTTTTCTTCCTTTTTAAGAGCACAGTATCAGAAGGGTACTACAGAAATTCTTGAACCTACAAGCTAGGACATGTGGCCACCATGCTGAAACCATATTCAAGTAGTTTCTAATTGGCAGTACTTTGTAGTCCCCCTGGTACGAGGGGGACAAGTGGGAATACGCAGTAGCCCTAAACTTCCTACGTAGAAAGACCTTATTCTTAGTGATCCTTCCTTTCCAGATGTTTCTTTCTGAAAGACCAGCAACCCTAGTTTTTCACACTAGCCAATAAACAGAGAGAATATGTTTTGTACTGTACTGCACAAGTCCTGTTGCAACTAGTGAAATATAGGTGCAGAATCTTCCAGGTGTATTTCCTGAGGCACAATCTGTCCAGATGGAGGAATGCATCTCTACACCCCTAACTGGTGTAAAGATATACTTTAGAAATATGATTTACTCTACAGCATGATTTCATCAACTCAACCTGATAAAGGCTATTCCCCATTTTTAAGATGAGATAACAGGACTGGTGAAGGACTGGACAGTTAAATGAAGACTAAATTGACAAACACCAGGAATAGATTTAACAGGGTGAATAATGGGGCTTTAGTCACCTGCTGTGAAGCTGGCAACTCACACTGACCCTGCCATTAACAGTCAAGATGGGATATGTGGCACATATCCCTTCTTTTTCTGGAGCTACACAACTACAAGGTCACCTTTATCAGATGACCAGAGGCAGAGGTATGACCCACTCAGTTTGAGGCCTCAAGAAACCTTGAGAAAAGTGTCTTCACATTTTGGATGCTAACTTTTCTGAGTGCAAAACCCATGCTATCTCAGGCCTTGCTATTAGTTCACAGAAGTCGGGGAGTTCACAAAAATCTGTCATGGTTGCACTGCTAATCAAAGGAAAGAGACTACGTGGACTCTTGAAAATATAGGAGAAAGCATCTAGAATTTCAAAATTAATTAATACAAATGGAAAAATATCTTCTGCCACTTTCTAAATTTAGTCAAGACTACTACCTCTAGCAAGAAATCAAAACAGGGAATGAAAGTAAGACAGAGATGAAGAGCGTAGTTGAAGATAGCATCATTTGTTTTATTAGCTATATACCAAAGGAAGATACTACTGGCCAGAAATGCAGCCAGAGAATCAAGAAGCTGGAGTGGGATTTAAAGTGGCTTTCAGCTTCTGGATCATTCTGATGATCCTTCTATGGGAACAGACAGAAGTGCAAAATATAGCTACCACAGCCATGCAGCATTACTTCAGTCCTGCTCAAGAGATCTGTCTATGAAAGTTTACCTAAACCCTGATACTGCTAGATAATGGGATGGTTACAGATCTGAGACAACAGAGATGAGATTCACCAAGTGCTCAGAGTAACAGCAAAATATATACAACTGTATTAACTTTCCCAGTGATTTCACATGAATATCAAAAAGACTGACTCAAAATTATATCTTCAACTTGGACAATAGCTGGAACTTGGTACGGGATTTCAGCTAAGAGACATCAGGTAACACATACTTCAAATGTGATGCAATTTTCTGTTGTTTTTCTTTCTTTTCTTGTAAGACCACCAATAGTTACAGAACAGCCATTCTTGTAATGAATATTGCATACGACTGTTTTCTTACAAATGAAAGGAAGAATAAAACCTGCTGTTTCTTGATGGGACAAAATCTTTCCACTATGACCTCATGCTTTCTTTACCAGAGTGATTATATTACACTACCAGATCATCATGCAATTCCAATTAAAGAGATGAACTGTTTTCTTCATCAGATGAATTTTAGAAGCAGAAGATCAGCAGCATGCAAGGCCTGTTTCAACTGTGGAATGACTTAAATATTCTGAAGACAGCCTTACTTTGAAAACGGATTCTTCTGCTATCCATACTAAAAACCTACCGCCCCCACTCCGAGATGTACATTTTAGCAATTTTTGCATTACCTTTCCAAATTACAAGGAACTAACAATCTAAATCCTAAACCAAAGAACTGTCATAAGCTTGTTTTTTCCATTACCTAAAGATTATGCTAAATCATCTAGCTAGCTAAAGAGGCAAAGATGACTTTGAAACATTCTAGGCCCACTAACACTTTACAAAATGCAATAAAATAAAGGATGCCAAGCAAATGAGAGTTTTAAACATCAGATGCAGTAATATAAATAAATAAACAGTAGTAGATGTCAATCTTAGGGCAGAAGGAAAGTTAAAAGATTTAAAAGATGGCCTCTTCTACCACATATTCCTTATATTGTTCATAAAAGTGATAAAAGCAAGGAGATAAAAGGACATAAGAACAATACCTTCAACTTCCAAAGACAGCCTCTGTCAAAAGGAGAACAAGACACTTAAGGTTCTTTATTATGTTAATTGCTTCAAGAAAGTCTCTATATCTATACAAAGAAAAAGAGAGCTAGGAAGATCACTATTTTTAACATCTGCTAAGTTAGCTAACTGCAGTTCTAAACATGACATTGAGCATGAAATTAAACATGAAAATAACTATCTTTCTGTATTCTTCAGAAAGCTAGTCTTTCTGATCAAACACCTGAAAGGACATTAAATTAACATGGTCTGAAAGGATGTATGAGCCCTCCAAGTCGACATATTTTGGGGGCCATTTGTGCCTTTACTTTACCAAGTTCATTTCATTAAAGGCAAACATTTCATTTCTTCAAGTAATCCATTAGTTTGGGATAGGTCCAAAATAAATGAAGCAGAGTTCCTTCAGGGAGCAATTTCTTCAGCAGAAGTCAGACAGTGTGATTTATTGGGTTGCAGAAGAATCTTCCAAGAGAAGATTTGAAAGCCTGACAGCTGGGTCCATTGAAAACTAGACCTGACAACATTCCACAAAATATACTGCCCAACATCAAGGAAGATGAAGACTAGCTAGGTCTTTCCCTGCTCTAATTTCTGTGAGCTGGCCAAGCATATGTGATTGAACTGGAACTGAATTTAATACATTTCCACTTATAGTAGAAAAGGTTTTGAAAACAAGATAGGGGCCAGACAATTCACAAGGTATTTATAAGAAAAGCAGAGATGCATAACTTCCTTAGGAAAAGTAATCCTGATTATTTAAAAATATAATTTCATTCCCACATTTGATCCTTAAAACCTAATCATACATTCAGCATGAAACAAGCATAATGATTACTGAATTAATCTTAAAGCTCAGTATAAAAAAAAAACCAACACTGAAAAAACATGCAGAATAGAGCAAAAAGCTTAAATAAAATAAAAAAATAAAAGACGCTTTTCTCCCAAAGGCACTATTCAGCCAAATGGCTAATTTGCCACTATGCTCATGAACCCTGCAATGTATCTGAATGGCTAGCACCAATGGCTCCATAGTACTTCATCCTATCATTTAATTCTAACATACAATGTGTCACTATTCACAAGCAAGAACAAGGACGACTGATGCATACTTCAATTAAAGCATGTCATGAGGGTGAAAATAAACAATAATAAACAACAAAGTAAAGTGTGTGGATATTACTATTAATCTATTGCTTTCCCATTTTCAAATTTCAGACTGAATGACACTTAGGTCTGATGAAGTTGGAACAAAACACAAGAGGAATAAAAGCACTCTGTACAGGAATGTCACTCACATGCATCTCTATTCTAACGGCTTAGCCTGAAGCACCCACAGAAAGCCCCACAGTTCTGGCAAACAGCCAAATTCAACAGATTTTGAAGAGCCTGTACACAAAAGGTAGTTAAAGATCACCCAGATAAATAAACCTTGTTTAGATCTATATCACGGTTACTCGGATCCAGAAAGAGACTGATATAATTAAAATGGAAGTGGAAAAACAGCATTCAGCTCCAAAGCTTATGTCTTGAAGTCCTTAGGCCACTCCTACCCAACCCCTACAGGAAGGGAGAGGCGATGGAAGAGGATGCAGGAGGTTGACGTTGGTTAGGTATGAGAATGGCATGCTGATCAGGATAGCACAGCTGAGTAAGCCTGTAGAGAAGGGTAGAATTTAAGATATGGCCTCCCTTTGTGGGCTAGCTAAGTCTATGCCTTTATTCATAGCTTGCTGTTTTTGTGAAGGCCATTGTGAGATGCTTGATTCTTCCTGAGCTTTATTTAGGGTAACCTCAGCACTTAATTCAGGGATGAAGGGACCCTGCAAGTAAAAAGTAGGCATTGAAATCCTCTCTGTTGCATCACCCAAATAGCAATTTGAATCTGATGCTAAGGCAAAAAGAAAACACAACAAGAAAAAGAAAATCTCAATGCAACACTTAAGGTATCATCAGTAAAGACACTGATTATAAATCAGTGTCCAGTAAACCTACATATGAGAGCAAAGTCAAGGTCTTAAGGTCTTGAGGCAAACCCAAACATTTTAAAAAGCAAATATTGCACTCCTGATGTTACAATGATGTGACATGCATCCTCAGGCTCATTTAATGGAAGATCACTACCATATAGTCCATCAATTTTCCCATTTTACGGTTGATAAGTTCTTTTCAGTCTAGATGAAGTCTCAGACCTTGCCCCCAACAAACGCATAAACAATTTCTACTGGAAAGATGGCATAGGCTGGAAACGACCACAGAAAAGGAAAGGACTCATTTAAGCCAGCACTTCTATTGAAAGAAATGCCCCAAAAACTACAATGTTGAGTATTTGATTGCTTGCTCCTTTGCAGAAAAACACTGCCTAGAGCAATGAGGATTACACTTAGTTAAACAAAGCACTTTTGCCTTTAAACCTACATCATCTTAGACAAGTCTTTCTCTCCAGATGTTTCTTTAGTGGTCTAAAAATCATCCAACTTTTCAGAATAACTCCATTCCCAGGCTGTGAACTTGCCAGGAGACTACAAAGGTGTGCGATATCAAGAGAAATCCTATCCAGCTTCCTAGGTGCAACTCTACAAACATAATTTACTACTTCACGGACAAAAATCAACCACTTCCTTTGTTTTTTTGTAGTCAGTGCTGGAAACACACGTTAACAGGCTCTGCAATCACATAATTTGTCTCTTTCCTCTAAGCCAAGTATCAGTTTCTTATTCTGGTCTGCAATAATTCAAAGGCTCAGAGATGTAAGGCCAGAAGGGACTATTAGATCACCTTGACTAACTCCTGTATACTTTCAGATTTCAAAACTTCTTACAGTCACCCTGTAACTGAGCCAACTAAAGTATAAATGACATTTCCCAAAACTTTTAGAAAGGACTTGGCTTGAAGATATCTAGAGATACACTATTTTGGTCATTTGTTCTTTCATTCCTAAAAATTTTACTAGATCTTTTCCTATCTGAAGTTATCTAACTTACTTTCTTTTCTCCCCCCACCCATTTATCTGCAGCCAGTATTTTCTTTTTGTGAAGGTTCTTTGCATGTGCAAGCTGAGCAACGTTTCAAGCTTTTGTCATTATTGTGGACAACTCAAACACATTAAGTTTTCCAATTCCTGAAGTTACAACGATTATGTAGCTTTTATTTGAATAATTTCCATTTTTGCAACATTTGTTTTTGTGACTAAACACCAAGACAGCATGTGTTGTTACAGTATATGTTTCAACCAACAGCATACAGAGAAGTATCTGTATTCTTATTCCTTTGTTTACAAATCAAGACATGCACTGTGGTTTTTTGCCAGTTTTGCTTTGAGTGCTCATGTACAAACTGTTTCCCTACTTTAATAACCAGAATCTTTTGAGGCTACTGTCCAACAAATATTTTCAGCTTCTGCTGGCTTAAGCCAAAGCTGACACTGAAAGACACAAACCTGCTAGCCTTTAGCCCGTGTTGTCTCTTCCCTCTTTCCATCACAAGAGTTTGTGTGAAAACATGGGAGATCAAACCAGGAAATCGATCTAGCTAAACAGTAATCTTTTCATGTTGGCTTTCAGCTTGATTAGTATCCCAGACTGGTAAGTCATGTATCCCCAAAATTGCTTTCACTGCTATAGCAGCAGATGAAGCCCACAGATGGGGACAATCTGCTGCACACAAAAGGTTCTTTTGTTAACCCATGCAAGCAGGCTGTATTGCAGTGTATATTGCTTAGTTCTCTATGTTTGCCCTGCATTTCTGTATTTTCCTTGTACGTGTGTAACTTTGCCTTTAGTTGTGTTATCATCGTTTACTGCTCTACGATATTGACTCTGACAAATTTTAATAGCATCCATTTTACACTCATTTCTATAATGCTAGCACACTTCCTAAGAAACTCTACTAAAAAGTTAGTTCAGTGATAGGTCTCAGTTTATAGTAATTTTGGAAATAAGACAGATTTGAATCTGTTTGTCAGGTATTTTACCTTTGCCATACAATGCCTTTTTTTTTTCATTCACATATCATATGTTGACAAATCAGAAGCTTTACAAAGGCCTATAAATTCTATCAGAATTTACTATCAAACTTGTAATCTCAAAATGTGCAATCAGGCATTTTGAAATCATTGTTTTCCATATAGACTGGTTGTAATTCTATTTTTATCTTTTAACACCTTATTTAATTTTGCAATCAACAATTTTAAAAAATCAGCATTTCTATCTTCTGTAACTTCTTCCAGTACCTAAATAAGACTTGTTTCATTTATTTCCTTAAAATTAATTATCTATGTGATTTGATAGACTGCATCTCAAAAGATAACGAAGTAGCCTGCTTTAACAAGCTGCTTTTTTATCATTTAGCAGACAATTCTATAATTCTGTGCAATTCAGTTAGTAACTTATTCTATTGCATATTCATCACACTGGTAGTATTGCTGATATGATTATTCCAGATTACTATTACACAACATGCTAAAGAGATCCATTGACTTCACTGGGAATATTCATTCGAAGTTACACATATAAACATGGATAGCAACAAGGAAATTGTGTCTTAGTTTAGAAAGCAAAATGATTCAATCACCACTCAGAGTAATAAATGGAAGCAAACAGTTTTCTCCATTTTTTTAATCTTTTAGCTCTTCTCAAATTTTTTCAAATTCATTTAAAAATGTTGCTTGACAAATTAATTTACTTTTTTCTCTGTAAGTGCTCCCACAACTATATGTGTTATCACAGGGCAAAAAAATAGGCCTTAGAAAAACACATTAAAAAACACTAACCCCAAGAGCATTTTTGCAATGGCTGCTGAATCTAACAAGAAGATGTTTGCTGACTCCAGTGGCAGTTGCAGTAGGCTATAGATGATCTCTACTCGGGATGCTCAAGGAGAACAGCGCCAATTGTTTGATTTTATGGTTCCCTTTCTTTGTTTGGTGCTCACAGACTGTTTTCAATAGATGTGCAGTATAAAACTGGGAATTCTTTATGATGAGCATGTAACTATGTATGTGTACATAGTTTTTATAATTTTGATCAGGCTTATTTTTCTTTTGATCTACAAATGAGTGCTCTCAACTGATGCTAGTGTTAAACAGCTTTGATGTAGTATAAACATAATATTTGACAGCAGGAGATTTAGCTAGTCATCCATTATGAAAGGAATGTAATCTCTGGGCTATTTTATTCATATTCTACTTCCTTTAGAAACATTGTATTATGCTCTAAAAATTCATCAGTAGTCATTGCTAATAATCAAGCACAAGCATTCATTCTTCTTCATCTTGAATACATTTTGAATCTACAGTCTGATCCCAACTAATTTCTGTGGACTCCAAGCCATGTCCACATGCATTACACTAAAGGACAGGAGCCATCATTGCCATCAGTGGTGGCCAGAGCAAACAAACATTTGCAATCTCTCTAAGCCATGTTAGCTCCTGCTTAGGAGTTGATGTGAGTTTGGAGGTGACAGTGCTCCCAACTTAGTTAAAGCATTTTAAGTATTTAGATATATTCCTCTTCAAGAAAGAGACAAAGGGATGATTTTAATAACCTTTTCCCACAAAGATGAGTTCATTAGATGGACTACTCTTCAGTCTTATTTCAAAGTAGAAAAGCACTAGCCTATTCAAACCTTCCAGGTCTTCACACAGGAAATGAAAAAGAATCAGAGTGCTAAGTCACATAGCAGCAAAGCCCAGGAAAGTTCCAAGCACAATTTCAATTTTCTCTGAAATTTAATAATGAGAAAAAAATTGATTTTATTTTGCTATCTTTTATTTTCTTCCCATAAAATATCAACAATATGCTTTCAGCCTGTTCTGTTTTGGAATATAGTGCATGGAGATCCAGGTACCCAGGCACACAGACAGAAGGTCCTACAGGGTCCTCACGAAGAGACCAGACTCCATGCACTGTAATGTAGTGTAAAGGCCTCTGCCTATGTGTAATTGACTTGACACATCTTGAAATATACCTCTGACGCAATGGATGTGGGAGTCCCTTTGAACTAAGTTCTGGGCCCTATGGACCTTAGTCACTTGATGACATAGTTTTCAGTCAGATACAATAAGTAGTAACAACAAATAAAATTATCATGTATTTAGAAAAAGTTCTGTCTCAAAATTGGCTCAAAGCAGGCAGCTGAGAACAATTCAGCAAGTTTTTAATGGTGATCTCTTGAGCAATCAGTTACAATAACCAGTCAAATCACACACAGTCGAGTGCATACTAACTGTCCTGAGCCAAGTTCAATTAAGGCTAGTTACATTTTGCAAAAGCTTTCCACTTTACAGTGTTTGATGCAAGTATTCAGAATGTGTACAACAATACATACAACTGCTGACCCTCAGAGGTCTAATCTGAGGAACTACCTTGCCCTCAGTGAATTACTCAGTTTATGGCTGTGAGAACTGTCTACAGTGACAAATGGTTTCTGTAAACATTTTTTGTGTTTCTGGGAAAAATTCCAGCTCTGTTTTGTCCCTATTGATATTTATCTGCTACGAGTGGAGCTGGCTGAAATAATTTTGTGTGCACATGCATTTGTACACTGGACACAGCTCATTAGAATACATGGCATTTCTAGCAGAAGAAGTTTACAATTGCAGAATACTCAAAGCTCCCATGTCTTTCAAATGTGGCATTTGATGGTACTCAGCATCAGTGAAATCACAAACGTACACAGGAAGAACAAATAGGTACAACTAAACAAATTCATACTGCTATCATTTTTTAAGAAATTACAGTTTAATGTCATTGAGCATGCTGGTTATTCAAATACCAGTGTGCTAGGTTCCTTCAAATGCTTGACACTGATAGCAAAAATGACAGCAAAAATGAATGCACTCCTGCAACCTTCCTCCCTCATATCTAGAACAATGCATGCCATTTAGCTGTAAATGCTCCTTGGGTAACTTGTATCCAGCACAACCACTAATGTGCAATAAATCTAGTAATACATGACTGATTACTCACCTCATCAACTTGAGGATCTTGAGCCTGAGCAGCATTGGGCACTGGGGAATCACAGTCTGGGCTATAATGCTCACAGTAGTCATATGCAGCTCTGGGGTCAGCTATAATCAACAGCTGCTGGATCTCACCCTGCAGGAAAGCATATGCAGATTGAATAACAAAAACAAAGATTGTCTACAGTTCATCAGAAGTACAGAGTTTTCAATCAGAAAACAAAACTAGGTACATAATACTTAGATATTATATGAACATTTGTGGTTATAAATAACATATCTACTTAATTTCTGCTGCCATTCTGGAAAACATCCTAACTATTGTTCACATGGAAAAACAATGCAAATTAATACTGAATGGACTAGGTGCAAAATTCTGGCTTAAAACGCTGTCTGGTTTGGAAAGGAGAGGGTGGGAAGGTCCTGCTCTGTCATTTTCATGCTGTTTGTTTACTTCTTCACTGGGAACCAGTCTAAATTCCTAGGATTTAATTCAGGGCACTTCCTATTACCAGCATGCAGCCCAGCATGCAAGTGATCAACAGTATAATTCTGAGAGTTTGCATCACATCTGTACTCTCAAAGAAGGGAGAAAATAAAATAAAAAAGGCTGTACCAGAGACACAGTTATTGGAATAAAAAATAATTAAGTAAGCACTGTGTAAATACACACTATAGAATATGTTGAAATAAAAATTTTAACAGCTAACAAATGTTATTTTCATCTCTATTCCCATATATCATGTGTAAAAACAACATCACAGTAAAGAGACCCACTATTCTGGGTAATAAAAATGGCTCTGCTGAGGTCCCCTACAGAGACCTTGTATGTTTATCATTTTCCACAGAAAGCTGTCTGGTATCCAGTGCATTTCTTAACATAGTGGTACCATTTAAACAGCATTAGGTAAATTCCTGCCAACATTTCCACTATAAATTTCCTCATTCAGGAGCTTCTTATGCTGTCATAAAAATAAGGTTGTTGAAAATTGGCACATGTTCTTGGTCAAAATCCATTAACTTCAATCTCTGACTACTTCCCCAGAAGGGGGGATTTTTAAGCTTTTCTATACTTCTAATGTAATTTTATTTTGTTTTTACCAAAAAAAGGGGCAAAGGAATAACTTTGTTAGTATACCTGTGCATGTTTTGTCTTTAAAGAGAAAATATCATAACTGATGGAAATGCACAGCTGGGAAAATTCACAATTATCTCAGTATTTCCAAAATTGCTTTACATCTCTCAGAACAGTAACCTTTAACAAATTAACAAAATTGGAGAATATTTTAAAATACTACAGTATAATTTGCAACACTCCTTCCTTTCAAAACGAAAAATCACAGAAAGAAGCAAAAAACCCTCAAAGTTAAAAAAAAAAATCAAACAATCTTCTGCAATTTTCCTAGCTCTACAATTTTTTTTTCTAACTTATTTAACATAAAATATGAAAAACTTAGTTTCTTAGCACATAATGGCTATACATTACAACTCTGTTTTTTACAATACTCTCATTTTACTTTATAGACTCGTGCGTCTCAGATTAATTTAGAGTTGGAATATACTTTTCTTAAGCTTCCAGAAATACTGGAAGTTCCCCTGCCAGTGGTTCTGGACCGTCTCTTTTATTTTCCTTAGCTCACTAATGCTTCCTGATTTGGACATCTTCCTACAAAACCTGCTATACATACAGAGAAATTCCCCCTTTGATTCTTTACGTGACTCCCTCAAGAGTTTGAGTGCTTTGAGGGGTTTGTACAGTCATTGTCAGCCTGGGCTATGCATCCCCCATCTCCAGCAAAGTGCTTCCAAAGTGCTCTGCCCTTCCTCTTTCACCAGCCAAATTAAAACTAAGTGAAGC
This sequence comes from Nipponia nippon, assembly GCF_047370975.1. NCBI lineage: Eukaryota > Metazoa > Chordata > Aves > Pelecaniformes > Threskiornithidae > Nipponia > Nipponia nippon. The sequence goes on from NW_028262369.1 coordinate 42,869,236, forward strand.
AGAGGAATAAGAGAGAATTAGCAAGTGAAAGTCAAAAGAGGTAACTCTTTTGGAACAACCATTAGAGATGGATGTATAGAATCCCTGTCCTCGCCCCGCTGAGCTCAGGTTATCGTCTTGCTATATGCCCCGAACACACATGGCTTTCTGAGATGCCCATACAGATCACCACGTATACAGTGCGCCAGCTAGTGTGAGCAATGCCAGAACTGCTCCTGAAACTACTGCTGTTTAGTACGATATGCTAAGAGAACCCGGGGCGGGGGGAATATAGCCAGTATTCTGGAGCTTGCTTTGTGCTGATCTTGAATGTCATGGAATTTTGGCACTAGGTTTTGTCGGGTTGTGTGTTTGCGAGAAGCACTCAGCATGCTGTTACCACTTGGCTTAGATGTCCCTAAATTGGTTAAAGCTGTTCCTGATCCATTGACTGTAGTTCCCAGCCCCGCCTGTCTGCCTGTCACGGGCCCACATAGAGGGAGGCCCTCAGAAGCCTTGCACAGTATACATACATTGCTACTGGCTATTCATGTGTGAGAAGTTTATTGAGGAACTGATTGATTTTACATTCGGCATCTCAAATGTGAATTTTCCTCTTTGTCCTTCAACATCTGCCCTAAAAATATTTCCAGTAAATTATTGTTTTTCTATTTTTTGTTCTTATTTTTCTGTCTTTGCTAATTAAATGGCTTCTTTGAGTATTTGTATGTGATGTATTGGCAGTGCTGTTTCACTAGCCAGTGAAGATTTTTCATTTCAGATCAGGTCGATCATCTCGGAACACGAAATTCCACATATATTGTTGCAGGTTTCATTATTGTGATTTAGTTATTATTCTAAGGTATCTGTTTGGCAAATCTACACTCCTTCTCTTTGAGAATTGTTCACAAAATAACTTCAGTCTTCACAAACACATTTTTTTATTTTAACTGCTTGACTTTGTGAGACTGAAATAGAATTTTATAAAGTTCTTTGGGAATAAACTACAAATACTTAATGTGGCCATACTTCACAACCTGGAGTCATAAATAAGGCACTACCTGCACAAGTCCTATGAACTTTAAATGAAAATATGGATAAATGGAGTCATGGGTTATTAACAATTCTAACAGTTGGTCTCTAAAACAACACTGAGGTATCTGAACACACATGCATATGTGCACAATGTTACTCATATGAAAATTGCAGGAAAAAAGGAAGTCTCATAGGATAGAATGATGAAAGCAAGAGAGGGAGAACAAAGGTGGGGAAGGAGACAGGAGAAGAGAGTAAAATTTACAAATACACCTGAGCATCCTTGAAGTACTCTGAAAAGTGCATAGAGAAAAAAAAAGTACAAAAGGCAGCTGTCTATATAGATTAGTTCTATTTCCTTCCATATGAAATTGTCACAACCATCTTTGTTGGGAAAGACTGCTCAGGCAATTTCACAAAGTTGACAGATGATATATACCATGTTATACAAGTCAAATATTTGATGTCTCTGCTGAGCGAGTCTTCCACCATGATTTGATGTCAGAGATAAGTGGGATGACAGTAGAAGGCAGAGGCAGAGAACTTGTGGTGAGGTGTCAAGACAGATACACAGCCACTTTTTCATCTTATTACTTGTAACAATGTGCATGCTTAAACTTTCCCCCAAAAGTGCTAAAAGCCTATTTAGCACTTAAGAAGAAAAATCTGCTGCCTTATAACAATTTTTTATCCTGGATAACACTTGATACAATGTATTTTAAACAGTGCTTATCAGATATTTAACATTACTCGCATATTAGGGATGAGAAAGCCGAGAGCTAGGTCTCTGCCTTAGTTGCCCAGAGGTGAAGGGAACATCCAGCAAAGTATTCAAGCATACCTAGTGTTAAGCACCCAAGTACCACTTGTAAGTAAAACAGATCAATTTGGAGTCTTAATATTTAGTTTGGATCATAAATACTTTATTGAAATAGACACTAAGTTGTTGTCAAAGCCAACCCATAACTCACAAAGTCAATGCATAGTTCAGTAATTCATCTCAATAGGGAATAAAATAGTTAAAGTCTATGAACATTTTAATTTCTCTCTATTTTGGGAATGTGCTCATAATTAAAATCAGAGGCTTTTGAGTCAGCGCCATGGTTATATGAAAAAAGCTGCCTGAGAATCACAAAATATCTTGCCCACCAGTTATGCCTAGCATGAAAACATGGTACAGAAGGATTACTTCTGTAGCATTGTCCTAAAAGGTATCCTCCCAAATAAGCTATTCTTTGCAGAATCCTCCAAGACTATTAAAAGGAGTTAATTAGATCTGAGGAAACATTCGCTTCTTTGTAGCATGCCATAGCAAATGTGGAGAACCAGGCTACAGAGTGACAAGGAGAATATGCTCAGATCATTTGAATGCCTGCCTGTTGGAACAGCTGCACAGACATTCACTCAAATTAACTGTTCTACAACCAGGAACAGCCCAGCTAAGAATGAGAAGTGTGTGGTGAATTCAGTCCTTGAAAATTCCTCTGTGCATCTCACAGACATTCCACAGTGACATTCTAGAATAAGAAAGTTTGTGTGTATGCACACTTCCAGGATTTGTTGAAAAACACACCTCACTAAGTAACAATGCACAAGGTGGGGTACCTGCACTGAAAACATAGCCTCTTGATACGAAAACAATTTGCAAAACTGAAAAAATACATCATTGACTAACAAAAAAGGAAAATGGAGACCCAATTTGCAGGAAAGCAGTAGACTACCAAGTTCTCTTTCCAATTTTACTGACTTTCTCTTGATGTAATTATTGCTTTAGGTAGCCTCATGGTAGTAATTACTATATTGGATTCCACCTTTTTAGAGCCTTTCTTAGATTCCACAGCAGAAATCAGAATAAGGAAAATCTCGAGTTAGATATGGTATCAGATTTTCTCAATGCTGTAAATCATTGAGGGCCTGAGAAGTAAGGAATGGATTATTTTATCATTATAAGCAATAAATGTTAATGGCTGCTTATTATCTTAATTGTGACTTCATAAAAACTCTTAGATTCTATCCCTCTTCTTGAAACATTCTCTTTTCCTTTTAACTATGTAATCTTACTAATGCTTTCTAAATACAGTGTATTAGAGAAGTACAACCATAAAGCAGTCCATTTATAGTCTATTTATCAGCTAGAAGTTTCTATCATTGATAAAAGACATCACTAGTGTCACCTGCCAGCATTGTTAAAAAGGCAAAAGTATGAATTCTTACAAGGCTGTAAGGGCAATATATGAAGGAATGAGTGCTGAAATTACTGTTTTTTTCCAGTATTTAAAATTTTATGGTGTTGTTCCCTAGTTCTACAAGAACCTCCAACAGTTCAGATGTAGAGACAGGTTTTTGGGATACCTCTTTCCCAAGAATCTTAATAAACCAATAACCCTACCAGGTGAAAGTGACCTTTGTCCAGGGCATAACAGGTAAGCATTACTTGAGAAGCTCTGCAGGACCCTCTCCACAGAAGCAAACTTCACAAATTATTCAAAATATTAAAAAAAAAAAAATTATTTCAAAGAACAAGTGATCTTTCTTGGTAGTTGCACAACTAGGATGCTACGTAACTATCTGACCGGACCAGACCTGAGAACTCAAGTTGTAGTTTCTTATTGTAAAATAATGAGATTTTCTAGAGTGATTTCATTAGGAGAAAGCTTATTGTTCTCTTCCCAGCTTGACAAAAAAAAAATTAATCAAAAATAATGCAGCAATTACTTAAATGTCTTACTTATATATTAGAGGTTCAGAAAGATTTTCCACAAATAGAGTGGGAGGGTTAGTATTAGCAGAATACCATCCTTCTGATTCATATTCTGGATAAAACGAGTACCTCTTATGTTCTTATAAGGATAATTAGATTTTAAAGACGATTACCTAAATGGTGATAAAAGCATAGGAAAACCAGTCACTAGATCAACTCAGGAGAAAAACATCAGTATCTTTCATTTTCGTATGATGACTAAAGCCTAAGAATTACAGAGTGGACTCTTCAGTAAATCATCAGAAACCCTAACCTGTGCTTATGTGCCAACCTTCTCTAATTAGTTATGTGACAGTACAACTAGAGATTCCAAGAGTCTAGACATCCTGGATATTACTACTATAGAATTTAGAAGAACCTGCTGCAGAATTCATTTAATCTTCCTGCAAAGATTTGAGGGATTGAAGAATTCCAGGGGCCTTCAATATAATATTCCATAACCGAGGCCCATTGCATAATATAGCTAGAGAAAGATATTCAGAGTCTGCCAGACTGAAGCACTGTAAAAGTAATAAATTGTGAAAGCAGAATTCTGTACAGGTCAAAGTTTCCATAGAAATCAATGTCTTCCTGATTCTTTGAAACTCCGTGGGTATAGTAGTATATATTCAGCTTGGTTAAGAAATAGGTTGATACACCAATTATAATTTTTAACCTTCCAAACACAGCTATTCACAGACCAAAGTCTACTGAAATTCTTGGCTGAGAGATCAGATTTTATTACAATGCCTGTATATACAGCACGTGTACATAGCACACGCAGACACATGCACACGTTACCAACGGCATCCTGTTCTCTTGATAAAAGACCTGCAAATCTGTTGCATTGTCATTTGTCTTTGAAACCTCATTTACAGCTGTCCTTTAAAACTTAAATGTATTCCACACAATATTAAATGAGGTGATAATCCTATCTGTAAAATTTGCTGGAGCTGATATAACAGGCAGCATTTTTTGAGTCCAGGTGGTTAATTTTAAATGTAATTACAAACAGTTTAGTTAAATGACCATTCTTTTACTTCTTGGGAATATTCCTTGAAAATGAACTTGAACTCCAACAAATTACCAGAGCTACTATTAAAAAAATAACAAACACCAAATCACCACTCTTTCAGATAAAAAAAAAAAAGCCAAACAAAACAAGTCAAATAGGAAGCTTTTGTAAAAAATGCTGGGGTTTCATGAGGTGCCTCTGAAATGGAAAAGTTGTTTGTTTTGCTTTTATTTTTTTTGTTGCCTTTTTTCCTCCCAGTGCTGGAAGTTGGCCACTTCTCTGGTGTTGATAGCTTGGAACCTATTGCATTTTTGGTTTCTGTCCCATTCATGTTAAACATCGTTACTTTTTAGTCTGACTGACACTAAGCATTTAGTAAGTCACTAGCAATCACTAAATGTGACATATGATGGGAATCATTTTGGCTATGTCTACATGAGCTAGTAGTGCAGCTCAACAGGACAGTATGAAACAGAGGACACTGATGACACATCATTCACACTATATGCCTTTAGGGGAGTTTTACTTTGGGCTAACTTCCTTATTCTACTTTAGCCATACAGCAATTTTGGTCAGCCAGTAAAAGCTCTAACCATTCTGCTACTGCTACCTTCTTCATGGAGTATGCACACAGATGAATGGCCTTTCTGCACTTGCACACTTGGACTTTCCATGCTTACAGATATGCGAGGGATGGTTACTCAACTGAAAGGATCTGTAAGTTAAATCATATTGCTGTTAAGGTACTATCACTCTGTCTTCAACTGCTCACTCAGGCTATTTAAAGGAATCCTATGTTGTACATAAGTGTATGAATGCTTTTTTCATGAAAATGGCTTAATGACTAGTATCAAAATCTAAACTCTTCATTAACAAGGATTACTGCAAAGATTTAATCTCATAAACTGTATGCGGTTAAAGATTTCATTGGCTTTAAATGAGAGTCGTACATACACCAGGTTTTGTCTTGTTATACTCATTTACAGCACAGGGCCTAAAAATCATTGTATTGGTCTGACGTGGGGAGTTTTGAAGGAAAAAAGTCTCTATAGGGAAATATCTGCATAAAGACTCTGTTAGTTATTAACTTATTATAAAATGTTTACTGTAAAGAACTGTCGTATTGTTCACACCAACAGTACTAAATGAGGAGCGACAAATTCTTAAAGCTGGCAAAGAATAAAAAGATCCCTGTTATTTATCAAACATTTAAGCTACAATCATATTTCAATAAATACAATTCAAAATTCTTTTACTCGGTGCCATGTACCAGTATCTGACTAATTTCTTCTTTCTTTTTTTTTTTTTTATTTTTTTTTTATTTTTTGTATGCTATTGTAGGAATTCCCTTCTTTGCAGCAAGCACTTACAAACCAGCCCTTCTTGCACTATGTATATGAAAACACAGAAGAGATTAATTTCAAATGACACAGGTTAAAAGTTTGAGGTATACTGTGTCAGTCTTTCATAAACAAGCATTTACAAATTCATCCCACTGATATCAATAGATCCACTTCAGTGAGCAAGTGCTTAGCAGTGTAAATGAAGGTCTTATAATTTGGCAGTTAGTAATAATACAGTTTCTAGAAAGCATAATTTTATTATTTTAAGACACATTCACAGTTTATAATTTCCTTCTCAAGCATTTGTATGCACTTGATGCTTAATGCTTGCTTGTATTCAGTATCTGGTTTGTGACATCATATGGATTTCCATATTCATTGAGCATGATGTCATAAAATCTCAGATCAGCACTTACATTCAGAAATGAGCAGCAGGCAACTCCAAATTAGAATTTCTTCATATAAAACACTTCCCCCCCCCCCCCCCCCCCAAGATTTGGAAAATACTTAAGATAATTTTTATCTTGCTTTTAAAGCTAAAATAGAAGATCTTTCTGAGAGCAATACTAAAAAATGCCTTTTAGCTTTAGCACCAGTAGGTAAACTTACCAAGGAATATTATGTTTGTTGAATATACAAAAATAGCAAATGAGGTAGTCATTTATCCTGCTCTTAGGACACTAATCAGCCCTTTTCTTCTTTCACTGGTGATCTCTGGACACCTAGTATGCTTACTTACTCAGAAATTATTGATCACCAGCATAGGAAAGTTACATCAAAGCAGTCATGTCAAACTGATTAAAACGTATGCATTTAAAATTTCCCAGTGTACTATAACATATTGTTGTGTTAGCAATAGTCAAACTGCCAGAATCAGAGCAAAGGTGGGAGAACTGCCTAGAAAACAGAAGTCAATATTAGGAACAGAAAAAAGAAAAGGAAATAGACAAGAATTTAATTTCATTAAATTTTGTCGTATTACAAATTTAAAATAACACAGAAACAAAGAAGAGTATCTGATCCACTGTGATGTAGCACTGTTTTAAAATAAGTGTGAAATATTGCTTCTAGGAGCAATATTTGTTCTGAGGATTCTAAATAAATGGTCCATGCAAATATGTCAGAGCAATATGACCGAAGAAGTAATTCTTTTTTCCAAATATACAATCAGGTTGTCAGGAGGTCGGGATAATGTCACGCAATAGTATCTATTTCTGACTCATGTGTACACAAGAATTCATAGAGGTTTAGATGTACCCTCTAAGGGAACAGGAACATACGATGTATCTAATTGTTTACAGCACTGATTCTGACAGTGCTGAACTCTGCTTTCAATGGGAGTGAATTACCTTAATGAGGCAACTGGTTTTTGTGCAGTTGTGTTATGCTGTATGAATGGGTTCAGGACCAGAAGAAACCCTGGCATCTTTAACTAGTAGGTCACTGAAGCCTAAGATTTCATTATATTTATCTACAGGTTCATTATTTCCATATTTTGAATTTCCATTCAGTTTGAGGAGATCGAAGAGTGCTCCACAGATCCTGTAATCAAATCATTGGCTTACTAGGACTAAAAACATCATTATTACCCAAGATAAAACAGCCTTTGTGATGCATGGATACAATATGCTGTGAATTCCAACAGGTCACTATACACTTAGCTATTTCTTTTTACGTGCTTCCTACACGTAAGCTAATAAAGGCGTCAAATGTCATATGGAAAGTCTGTCTTACACAGTTTCAAGTCTTAAACACTTAAATCTAATGTCATGGCTAAATAAGTTCATTTCTGGAATTTTCTGCACATAAAATAAGACACATTGTGTTATGTGTTTCCTCAGTGCCTGTTATGGTCTCAAGATACAGCAGGGTTCACAACACGGAAATACTGCCAAGGAGAGCCATGGAACCACCAAGCATCACTCTGTGCTACCACAAAAGAGAGAAACAGAACATTTAAGACACAATCAGGAGACAAATTTCAGGGAACAACCCCAAACTTTGGAAATTGTAGCAGCAGTAGCTAAAGGATAGATAAGGTCTTGCTAATGAAACAAAAAGAATGCTGTTTAGAGAGTAGGATAACATGAGACAAACTCATAAAGAACTAGATTATGTTTTGCTTGGCCAGACTTTGAAGGACACATATCATTAAAACCATACATGGCACAGTACTTTGTTTAAACTTTGAGGGACATTCTAATTGCCTATTTTCAATATGCACATTTCTAGCTAAAGATTCAAATAAATGAACATAGGTATAAATGTACCCATGGTGGCTGTACAGTAAAAGAGAAAGCAGAAACCTATCCCAAAAGACTGTAAGCTTCTACGTAAGAGACTCCAGACTAAACCTAAACTCCCAGCAATTACAAGAACAGCCTTACAAGAATGTAACTGATTTCTCTGAATAAAACAAGAGAATACGGGGTGCAACCAGTTAAGTAAGGAAACCTAATCACTGAAGGAATACAGAGATGTACACTGATGTTACAAATGGTAGAAATGTTGCTGTTCTCAGTGCTGAATGTTAAGATTCAGCCTGTAAACTGACTTTACAGACAGCTGCACGATTTCTTTGCATGTCCAAAGACAGGCAACGAAGCTGGTGAAGGGTCTAGAGCACAAGTCTTATGAGAAGTGGCTGAGGGAACTGGGGCTGTTTAGCCTGGAGAAAAGGAGGCTGAGGGGAGACCTTATCGCTCTCTACATCTACCTGAAAGAAGGTTGTAGCGAGGTGGGGGTCGGTCTCTTCTCCCAAGCAATAAGTGACAGGACAAGAGGAAATGGCCTCGAGTTGCACCGGGGTAGGTTTAGGTTGGATATTAGGAAAAACTTCTTCACCGAAAGGGTTGTCAAGCATTGGCACAGGCTGCACAGAGAAGTGGTGGAGTCCCCATCCCTGGAGGCATTTAAAAGACAGGCAGCTGTGGTGCTTAGGGACATGGTTTAGTGGTGGAGTTGGCAGTGCTAGGTTAATGGTTGGACTCGATTATCTTCAAGGCCCTTTCTAACCTAAATGATTCTATGCTTCTATTCTATGATTCTTTTATGAGTCCAAAGCCATCTTTCTTCTTAGTGGGTCTCAGCTGGAATTGAAGCACTGACTTGCCATGTCAATGTTGAAGATTTCAGCGAAAAATTTGACAAAGGATCACTAGCTTCCTTTTTTATCCTTCAACAAATGACAAAAACCCTCAGAGAAAAGTGTTTTTATTTAAGTCATCGTAGCAAATTCTGTTAAAGTTATGTGAAGTCAGCACAGACATGAGGATATAAGTTTGACTTCAAGAAAAATGTAGGGTTATTTTTTGGGTTTCTTCAATTAATCTGTTAATTATGATTTTTAAGTACCAATTTTAATTTGTTAAGTATGTGTTCATTCAACCTTACTGACTCTTCCAACAGTTGCATACCAAAAAATAATTGCATTCTACCACATCCCTTCCTATCTCTTCTTCCTTTATAGGGCTTGAAAGAGTGGAGGGAATTGTATATACAACTGCAAAAGGTATGGATTGAGGAAATTATCACTGAGGAGGAACTGCTAGAGTAGGAATTATTTTGCCTTAAAATAGTTACTCTTTGTCATGATACAAAGTTTCACCTTTCTTTCTGAGTGGCTAATAACCTTTGTGACAGAAGAACGACACAGCAGAAAATTTTTGGAACTATCATTTTATTTACCCCTTAGATAGCCTATGCTCCTTCTGTATTCCTATGGGAATGGTCTTAATATCTCTTTAACATTTTTTTGGAGGATTTAATATTTAAAACTGTTCAAAATATGGAGGACAGATAGATACAATATCATAATAGTCAGCAACTTCAGACATGAATGGCCCCTAGCATGCTTCTCTTATTCAACATGCTACTTCATGAAAATGATTAAAACAAATATCACCCTTCATGAACATCTCATCAACAACTGTACTTATTTTCAAACAGCTATGTACAATCATTTCAGCATCTATGAAACTTCAGACAGGTCTTTTTATTTAGCAATTGCACTGAGTAAAACAAACCAAACACCAATGTTTAGTTATTGTGTACCTCCCTCCTTGACAACTTTTAAAATGGTTACAAACTTCGCAAGAACAAGCCAAGGCCTGTTGCCCTAGTTTCTATTAGAATCTAAAAATCTTGTAAAACGCTAACAAATATCAGTAGTTCATATATTTCTATTGCATTTTTTTCTGAAGTCTTTTTGCTTATGTATATTAACATTGCATATATTTTGACAATTCATTGCCAAATTCACATATTGTGGAATTCAGTGTCTGACCTAAGAAAGAAATACAAATGAAAACTGAAAGTAATTATCCCATGTGGAGACCAAAAATTCTTGTCCCATCCCAGATAAGGCATCTGTCGAATTCATCTTCAAATGGAAAATAATGTCCCTCAGATGTGCAAACTGTATTGGGGACCACAGGTAAATTAGGCTGTGAATACTGAACATATCATACTGGTCAACCCATTAAATCATCCCAGAAATTTCCCCATCCAAAAGTCTCATGTCTCACCATGTCCATGGAAATGAAAGACAACAATGCCACAGTGTTACGCTCAAAATTCCTATTTCCTCTCTTGATACCCATGCAGCTTCTCAAGCACATGCTCTGCTTAAAGCTAAGATTACAACTCTGGATATTTATGGAGCACAGATGTTCTGTATATGAAGTAAGTTAACTACTGATCTGTATTTTCTTCTTTTTCAGTCGTAATTTAAATTTGACAGTTTTGAGTTGTATAGCAATATTATAAAAGAAACTCAATAGTGTACATTTAGAGAAGCTTTATTATTAGTCTGTAAAAATAGTCGTTGACATAAGGATTCTACCTAGAAAGGCCTCATGATTGGCAGTCACATACTTCCTTAGGGGCATTTTACCCTTCCTATATGTACTTCTTGGCCAGTAAATGATGGAAATATATATGTCCTTATTGCCAAAGTATGTTCCAGTTACTGGAAAGAGTAATAAGTGGGATAAACAATATAAGGGATTCATATTACACAGAAAACTTTCCAGGTCCTTCTCCCCCTCTCTCAAATACTGTTAGCATGCACAAATATCTGTAAATGTTTAAGAGAGACAGAACTAAAATCATTCAGTATCATACTACTCAACTTTCCCAGATTAATTCTCCTAAATATCTCAGGTATCTCAATATTAGGCAGAAAGACAAAAAAAGCAAGCCCCTTCCAAATACAACATAATCTAAAGAACAGAAAAATGCATCATATCTTCCAACAATAGAGACACTTCCCTATTTTACTTCTCTTTTATTTTAGCCTATCCTACCAGGTTCTATAAATTGAAGTTTCTACATTATACCAGTTTTTGCCCTAAAAAATTAACTCCAATTTGCACTAAGCACCTCACTCAACACAAAATCACTCAATTCCATTTGTTCAGTATTGATTCTTACCTCAAAAACTTCTTCATCCAGAATCCTGGTTCCAAAAACAGTGATGCCATTGGTGTCCACAACTGTTTTGTCACTTCTTTCAAGTGGTTTTGTAGTTTTTTTGTTACAGTCAACAATCATTGTAACACTTTTTTTCTCCACACTAATAGCTACTCGATGCCACCTATTAAAAAAAAAACAAAACACCAACATAATTCTACTGTCATTTATGTTTTTAAAACTAGGTCATTGTGTTCTTATCAAGACACTTTATTGCAGATTGTGCACCGATCAAGTCACAAATAAAATTTTAAATGTCTCTATTTCCTTCTTTCATACGCACACAAATGTACACAATGTTTTGTCTATTCACTATATAACTTCTGTCCCTTAGTACAAAGGAATCTAATCCATAGCTCATTGTGAATATCCTATATAAGACGAAGTTCAAGCTGACCTTCTCTGAAGCTTTACCTAGAGAACATTAGTAAACTCAAATTAGAAGTGAGTGCACAGTTTACATGTTATTAGATTGAACGATCTGACAGCAGATTTTACTTTTATGAATGTGTTTGATTTTCCAAATTGCTTAAGAAATTACTTGTGCAAATATATTTAATCCAGCAGCTTATTCTTTGTTATTTATATTTTACTATTTGTTCTCTGTGATCAATCACCAAAATTTTACCATGTTCTTTTGCTTATTTGAATGTATCCGACAGCTATAGAGATTTTTCAAAGATCTGCAACAGTTCCAACATAGATGCTTTTCAAGATACATATACTTAGAAATGCTTGCCAACATTCCTGCACCAATAGCTTTGCCTACATAAATATTCACCAAAAAGTGAATGAAGTGATTCAGAATATTGGCAAACGATTTTGTTTTAGAGACATTTGAGAATAAAGTTTTGTACAATTTGCCCAACTATACTACGTTCTTTATGAGACTTTATTATCATGACAGACCACATTAATTTAGTGAGCCTCTCTGCTATGACAACTTCAATATCTAAGAGCAAGAGCAAGCCACTCTGTAGTCTAACATGGAGCAAAACATCAAAGAATCTTCAATGGACCAGGGCAAAAAGCGTCAAAGTATGTCATACTAGTGACTGGTAAGAGGAAGGCTGGAATCAAATTATTTTAGTTGGCATTTGTGGCACTAGTGTTGTCTAAATCAGAGAGACAGCTTAGATCATTGTTACAAAGAGCTTCCGTATATCAAAAGGAACGCCTCGAAGCTAATGGAATCTGACTGCTAAACAGTATCACTGGGCCAGAACTCTAATTCCATGTTTTCTCTGGAACGCGGTTGAACATTATCATTACAAAAGCAAACTGTCCATGCATCCTCAGGCACATTACACTGTTTACACTTCTAAAATATATCTCATTTTAAGATGAAGATTGTTGTCCTAGATCTTTCATAAAATAGCCGAGTCAGAAGAAAATTGTTGGTCTATCTTTTGAAAGCATGTAGAAGCTGAAAGCATGAAAACATAGCTCACTGTGGATAGGATGGACTCCAGTTATTTAGACGTTTTATAGTCTCACTGCAGGAAATTGCACCAAACCAAGTTCATTTTGATTTCTTCATTTTTATGAGTTTCACAGCATTTTAAGTGAAATTCTGAAATCCATGTCAAAGCTTTGTTATTTAGAGGAAGTCAATGAAAAAAAAAAAAAAGTTTGCTGCTTTATTTTATCACTCCTCCTGCTAGGGAAATGCATCAGGTTTAGGTTTCATGGTATAATTCCATTCTCTGGTAATAAAAGGGCTAGAAGACAATTACTTTTTTATCCTTTATTACTTGATAAATGTATTTCATTATAGTTGAATTTTTTCCCTTCCTTTTTTACTGATTTGTTTTGCTTTAATAAAATTTCATTCTGCGTATCTCTGAAGACTGAGGCTGCTCTTCCTGGACTGAAGCACAATAAATAAAAAGCCTTTGAAAGAATGAATGTTCACTTACAAGCACTAGAATGACATTCCCAGAGAATGACTTCTTGTCTACAAAGGGAAGTTAGGTACCAAAAATTAACAACTGCATTAATAACGCAATAGGTGTTTGAGATTAATTGCCTTTACTGAGGGTTCAGTGTAAGTCCTTGCAGCACTTCAGATTAATTCTCCAGCTTATTCTTCCCTGATTTCCTTATATAAAGACATCTTAAACCATCTTATTTATCTGCTGTTTTGATAGGAGAAGTTCTATGCTGTCTTGTCAACTTGTCTCCACTCTGCCTATCACCTTCAAATGGACAAGACAGCCCTTCTAGTGAGACTATTCCTTGAGTCCTTTTGAAAACAGAGTTTCTTTCTATATTGCACAGGAAGAATCTTCATAACTTTAGTTTTGGTGGGTTAACTTCTATGACTATTTCTTCACTCTTGATTTATAGAAATGGCAAATAAGAAAGGTGGTTTGTCTACATTTGTAGCTGTATACACTTAGCTTATATTTGAAGCTGGAATTGTATTCTGCTGCAAAGGTTCTCTGATTTTGTACCACAGCAGTCCAACTAGCTGGAAATTGTGTTACTGATTTATTTAAATATTTAAGATAGCTTTTTGTAAAGACCATAATCACCTATACAGTGGTCTGTGTTATTATTTTTCATCTTAATACTTTACACTTACTTGCCATCAGCAATGTTGACTGTTCTGAAAAGAGGATAGTCTTCTGGGGCAGGTTTTCCATTTTGGTCTTCAAACAGGAAGACAGGGGATCTACCAACTTCAACACCTACTTGCTGAATTCCTTGCTCATTGTAGACAGACAGAAGGAAGGACTGGATACCCTTTTTAGGTTTCACTGTCATTAATATTGAAAAATCTTCTGGAAAATCTCCACCTGTAAACAAAGTGATACATACATTTACAAATTCAGAAAAGATGAAACCATTCTTTAAAGGTTTACATTTTTCTATAAGCACATAGGATCCTGCATACAAACTGTCAAGGTTTTTTAATTATCCAAAATGAATACATAAAAAATTACACTAGGAAAATCTTTTATCTCTTTTTCTCTTTCTGGTCTCAGTTTAATTCCTGAAAGGAATACCTTAATGATCCTTAAAAACATGACTTGTAAATCTATTATGAACTTATGTTATAATACAATATATGCAAGAACCATGATAGTTTCACATTAGTTATTTTTTCTTTTCATCTTCTTTTTTGCAATCTTCTAATTTAAAAGCGTGCACTACAATTTCACTCAACAAAATAAGTATCTGTATTATAGTAAATATGTTCCTAGGCACTTCATCTCCCTTGATAACTGCTTTGTTTAGTTTCTTTCTCATAATACATATTTGAGTCTTTCTAGAATAATATTGTGCATAACATTGAAAAAATACATAACTAGTTTTATTTAATAGGAGCTTTAGGCAAAATCAAAGAACATTTAATTTTCATTTATTCCCTGATGCTTTCTCTTTGAAGTAGAGATTATATATATCAATCATTGTTTCAACTTTTACAACTAAAAATAAACAAAATTAAAAGTGGATATAGCTTGTTTATAAAGGAAGGACTGAGGTTTCTACTCAGTACTGCTCCTGTTGAAACTGGTGGTAAATCTGCATTTCACTTGATGTGAAAGACTATTAGATTTACTGTCAAAGGAAGTGTAAGACTGAGATTCTAAAATTCAGAATATACATTGGATCTGTGTGGCTTCAGCTGCTATTTGCAAGAAATGCAAGAAATAGAGGGATTAGAATCTAATCGTAATGTTAGCAACGAATATAAGAGCAATTTTGTGTGCATGAGAGTGGGTAAAATGTTCTTAAACATTTTAGTAATATAATACAATAAATTTTAATAAAATAAGTTGCATTTTTGTAATAAATAAAAGCATGTAAGATGTCAACATCGAAAGCTGATTTAGTAATTGGTTCTTTCAATGGAAAAAATACAAGACTGTTTCCAAGACAGGTCTTGTGGGAAAACTCTTTCAGGATTCTATGGAGTCTTCTGTGAAGACAAGCTATTGATGGCATTAACTCTTTATAGAATCATAGTATCATTAAGGTTGGAAAAGACCCTTAAGATCATTGAGTCCAACCGTTAACCTAGCACTGCCAAATCCACCACTAAACCATGTCCTCAAGCACCACGTCTACCCGTCTTTTAAACACCCCCAGGGATGAAGACTCAACCACTTCCCTGGGCAGCCTGTTCCAGTGCCTGACTACCCTTTCAGTGAAGAAGTTTTTCCTAATGTCCAACCTAAACCTCCCCTGGCGCAGCTTGAGACCGTCTCCTCTCGTCCTATCGCTTGTTACTTGGGAGAAGAGACCGACCCCCACCTGGCTACAACCTCCTTTCAGGTAGTTGGAGAGAGCAATAAGGTCTCCCCTCAGACTCCTCTTCTCCAGGCTAAACAGCCCCAGCTCCCTCAGCCGCTCCTCATGAGACTTCTTCTCTAGACCCTTCACCGATTTTGTTGCCCTTCTTTGGACACGCTCCAGCACCTCAGTGTCCTTCTTGTAGTGAGGGGCCCAAAACTGAACACAGTACTTGAGGTGCGGCCTCACCAATGCCGAGTACAGGGGCACTATCACCTCCCTGGTCCTGCTGGCCACACTATTCATGATACAAGCCAGGATGCCATTGGCCCTCTTGGCCACCTGAGCACACTGCTGGCTCATGTTCAGCCAGCTGTTGACCAGCACCCCCTGGTCCTTTTCCGCTGGGCAGCTCTCCAGCCACTCCTCCCCAAGCCTGTAGCGTTGCATGGGCTTGTTGTGACCCAAGTGCAGGACCTGGCACTTAGCCTTGTTGAATCTCCTACAGCTGGCCCAGGCCCAACGATCCAGCCTGTCCAGGTCGTTCTGTAGGGCCTTCCTACCCTCCAGCAGATCGACACTTCCACCCAACTTGGTGTCATCTGCAAACTTACTGAGGGTGCACTCAATCTGCTCGTCCAGATCATCAATGAAGATACTGAACAGGACCAGCCCCAACACTGAGCCCTGGGGAATACCACTCGTGACCGGCTGCCAACTGGATTTGACTCCGTTCACCACCACTCTCTGGGCTCGGCCGTCCAGCCAGTTTTTAACCCAGCGCAGAGTGCACTTATCCAAGCCATGAGCAGCCAGCTTCTCCAGGAGAATGCTGTGGGACACAGTGTCAAAGGCCTTACTAAAGTCCGAGTAGACAACATCCCCAGCCTTCCCGTCATCCACTAAGTGGGTCACCTTGTCATAGAAGGAGACCAGGTTAGTGAAGCAGGACCTCCCTTTCATAAACCCATGCTGGCTGAGCCTGATCCCCCGGTTGTCCCACATGTGCCGCGTAATGGCACTCAAGATGTTCTGCTCCATGACCTTTCCCGGCACAGAGGTCAGGCTGACAGGCCTGTAGTTCCCCGGATCCTCCTTCCAACCCTTCTTGTAGAAGGGCGTCACATTTGCTAACTTCCAGTCATCCAGGACCTCCCCGGTTGACCAGGACTGCTGATAAATGATGGAGAGTGGCTTGGCAAGCTCCTCTGCCAGCTCCCTCAGTATCCTCGGGTGGATCTCGTCTGGCCCCATGGACTTGTGAGCATCCAGGTGGAGGGCAGGTTGGTGACTGCCACCTCTTCAACAACTGGGGCTTCATTCTGCATCCTATCTCCATCTCCCAGCTCAGGGGCCTGAAAACCCCGAGGATGACCAGTCTGACTATTAAAGACTGAGGCAAAGAAGGCATTAAGTACCTCAGCCTTCTCCTCATCCTTCATGGCAAAGTTTCCCTCCACATCCAACAAAGGAGGGAGATTCTCCCTGGCCCTCCTTTTGTCGCAGATATATTTGTAAAAATATGTTTTGTTATCTTTAACGGCGGTGGCCAGTTTAAGTTCTAGCTGGGCCTTCGCCTTTCTAATCTTCTCTCTGCATAACCTCACAACATCCTTGTAGTCCTCCTGAGTCACTTGCCCCTTCTTCCAAAGGTGGTAGGCTCTCCTTTTTTTCTTGAGTTCCAGCCAAAGCTCTCTGTTCAGCCAGGCAGGTCTTCTCCCCCGCCTGCTTAACTTACGGCACATGGGGATGGCCTGCTCCTGTGCCTTTGAGATTTTCTTCTTGAATAACCTCCAGCCTTCCTGGACTCCTTTGCCCTTCAGGACTGCCTCCCAAGGGACTCTGGTAACCAGACTCCTAAACAATCCAAAGTCTGCCCTTCTAAAGTTCAGGGTAGCAGTTTTGCTGATTCCCCTTCCTGACTTCTCCAAGAATCGAGAATTGTATCATTTCATGGTCGCTGAGCCCAAGACAGCTTCTGACCACCACATCGCCCATCAGGCCTTCTCTGTTCGTAAACAGCAGGTCCAGCAGGGCACCTCCCCTGGTTGGCTCGCTTACGAGCTGCGTCAGGAAGTTATCTTCCACACACTCCAGGAACCTCCGAGATTGCTTTCTCTCTGCTGTGTTGTATTTCCAGCAGATATCTGGTAAGTTGAAGTCTCCCACGAGAACAAGGGGTCAGTTCAGTAGTTTCTGTTATCACTACTATGACCTAATATTCCCAAATGTTTTATCTTGCACCTACATTGTGTAATTATAAGTGAATTTCTGCCAAACACAGTTTTGATTGAAAAAGTCAAAAAAAGAATTATATTCTAACATGTAAAACTTCATGTATTGCTATGTATATATAGTTCTTGGGCACATATCTGGAATAGTTATCAAAATCTTCTCAATTACTTTTAAATTTCTTGTTTACTGGTATGGTTCTATTTGAAAACTAACCAAAAATAACAATAAAAATTGGAGGGAAAATTGCTAGAAAAATCTTTGTATATATCTGGGTTGCCATTCCTGTATTCCAGCAGGTTGAGGGAGGTGATTCTGCCCCTCTACTCTGCTCTGGGGAGATCCCACCGGGAGTACTGTGTCCAGCTCTGGAGTCCTCAGCACAGGAAGGACATGGACCTGTTGGAGCGGGTCCAGAGGAGGGCCACAAAAATGATCAGAGGGATGAAACACCTCTGCTATGAGGAAAGGCTGAAAGAGCTGGGGTTATTCATCCTGGAGAAGAGAAGGCTGCGGGGAGACCTTATGGCAGTCTTTCAATACTTAAAGGGGGCTTATAAGACTTTTTAGCAGGGCCTGTTGCAATAGGAGAAGGGGTAATGGTTTGAAACTAAAAGAGGGTAGATTCAGACTAGGTATAAGGAAGAAATTTTTTACAATGAGGGTGGTGAAACACTGGAACGGGTTGCTCAGAGAGGTGGTAGATGCCCCATCCTTGGAAACATTCAAGGTCAGGCTGGATGGGGCTCTGAGCAACCTGATCTAGTTGCAGATGTCCCTGCCAATTGCAGGGGGGATGGATTCGATGACCTTTAAAGGTCCCTTCCATCTCAAAGCATTCTATGATTCTATAATATACTTTTGTAAAAGATAACTAAGAGCGTATAAACAAACAGTACAACAAAAAACTAAGCAGTTATCTTTACAATTATATAATGCCTTCCAGCCAGTGAAATCAATGCCTGTTATATTCTGGGATGTTGGTAAATATTATTAGATCAGTTTTTAAAAGATGGATATATTGATGCTCCCAGCTTTTGCCATTCATAGCTCCCTTCAAGCTACAGTAGCTAAAAGCTACCTATACTTTCTGATGAGTTATAGGAGTTAGATGAAAGCAAGCATAGGATGCATTACAACTTGTATTGTTTCGCTAAAATGATGTCTCACAACCCAGTCTTGTTTTGGATATATTCTGTAGTGTTTCCACTACTATAGAGCACTAAGAAAAAGGAACATGATCCCTCAAATATCTTTAAGAATAATCTCTGAAAAAGAAGGATTTCTTGTGGTGGGGAGAGGATGCCAATTCTGCAAGATTCAAAAGGAGGTAATTACCATAATCATCTCAAAAAAAAATTGTTCCTAGGTTCTTTACTGAAGTAGAGGATAGCATGACATTTTCCTGTATTAAGCAAAGTTTTGTGGTGGCTTCTATTTATACTGTGAGTGAGCAATGCTTTTTATTTGTCTCCTGCACATAGAAGTGTTGCAACACATTGGTAAAATCAAGCAAACTCATCCCAGTTGTAAAGCAGAAACTGAAAGCATTAATAAGAAGAGTACCTAAATTAAGGCAGTCAAAGGCTACAGAAATTTAGATGTCAGCCAACAACATGAGGTACTTATTTGTTCTGGCATTCAAGAATCATATGAACAGTTATTAATGCAGGTGCCAGATCTCCTCTTTATGCTATGATTTGATTCATGAATAAGTGCAAGTCAACCCAAGCTCTCAGACTTCCAGCTCTAGACTCTCAGGCTTTGATTTAGCAGAAGGTGCTTCTATTGTTCTAAACTTAAAAAAAATATCAGTGATTCCAAGTAGTTTAATCTTCTGTCCAGTTGTAGTTGAATGCTCACTTAAAGTTTTTTGTTGTACCACTTCACTTCAATGACACACATTGTAAAACTCGGAATATAAAGGTGCTGACTGTGCAGCTTGTGCAGTTTTTCAATACAATGAATCATTTTTGCATTTTTTAAAGAAAGAGCAGCCCATATTCTGCTAACCTTACTGAGGGGAAGTAGTAATTAATTACACACATAGTCACACTAACATCAGCAAGACATTGTAGACTGTAATGTGCCATTCAGTGAATGATATTTTCAGCTGGATAACTATATGCAACACAGCTAAGAGGATATATTAAAAACTGAAGAACTGTGTTAAAAAATAAAAATTATATCTGTAGTGAATTTTGCTTTGATCTTCTTCCATGAATAAAAAAGTAAACTGATGAGTTAAGTGAACATGTAAGTTATGCTTGAACTGTGTATAGCTGTTTCCCATGTTGCTCTGGGAACCCAGTATTACTACAACATAATGTATGTTTCCCCCTTTTATAGATCTTGGATGATATCTATATGATTGCTACTTTGAAAGACAAAAAAAGAAAGTATTTTTCTTTGCCAACATCTAATCTGTATACATATAGACAGACTTGTTCAAATTCTGCACAATGTATCAGAGCAGAAAAGTTAAATGTTCCATGATTTTGGTTTTTAATATTCTTATTATCATTTTCCTCAACAGTCTGGGTCAAGTGACAAGTGATAGCAAAATAATGGAATAAAAGTCTCTTCTCAACATCCAAAGAATCTTTTCCAAAATGTGATTATTTCATTTTTCGTGAAATTTGAGAGAAGATGGAATCACATTACCTGCTATCCACAACTAGCCTTGTTTAGTCGCCCAAATACGCAGATACTCTTAGGTAATTCTTAACAGATGGTACTTCTGGGAACAATTTTGCAATGGCCAACCACAACTCATTTCTACCACTGCAGCACAACTCCAGGAAGTACTGCATTTAAATGGCCTACTGAAACTGGAGTAAACTTGCCAAAGCCACCAAATAAGCTTTCCATCAGATAGCATCATGAAAGAACAGGTAATATGACTTACAGGCCAATTCTGCCAGTGACACAGAATTTGATGAAGAGCTTTATAACTGAAGCCAATAAAAACTGATTCATACAGTGTATAAAGAGCATGTCCTGTCATGCGTATGCAGGCTCAACTCTAGGAATAACAGAAGTGTTTTGTAGTACTCATGATGGACTACATGCTGTGCTTTAGATACCATAAAAGCATAGGCAGTAAGATAATTTACCAAAGTAATAGCTTTCTGACAGTCTTACCTGGGTACAGCTGCTTTGTTGGGGCACTCAGCTGTGCAGTTTTTGAAACTCTATAGGCGACATCCGATCCTTTTGAATCCCTTCTGTTTGTGCAAAATCCTGCTGTTCTTGATACTCCTTCTGGTGAATTGTGAAATTCTAATGCTTTTAGCACATCAACGGGTTCAGCTGACAAAGAAAAAAAAACCAACAAAAAGAATTACTCATCTTGCATCTCTACAGTATGCAGCCTCTAAAAAGGATATTAATTTCATTGCAAAAGCATATGTGTAATCATAGCAGTAGCTGCATCCTATTTTGATTTATTGCAGATTACTCCTACACCAGAATATTATTTTAACAAGATTACTCATTTTTAAATATATAAGAGTTCATCCCATCCAATGTAACTGTTATAATCAGATCTTCAAACTACTTGACTACACACTGAAAATCACTGTTTCCCAAATGCAGAGAATCTTGGTGATTGAAACTTACAACACATTCTTTTAATGAGTGATTTCTAAGAAATGGAACTGATTTTAAAAGTTTGTACAAAAGTTTCAGAATCATTCAGCTACTAATAATCTGCTATCAGAAACTCATCTTTTGTTAAAGTTAAAATATATTCTGATTACATATGATTGTTTCCTCAGACACAAAGTGATAAGGAAGAAGCTAATCTCGTTTCTCATCCAGTTAGAGAAAGAAAAATGTACCCGCTTTGCCTGCAAAAAATGAATGGATTGAATCACAGTCTTTCATTATTTCCAAGTTAAATTCAAATGGACTTGTTTTGTACTTTAGAGCCCAAGTACCATCAGGTTGCATTTATGCTCAGTGTCTAACAATTTAAAGTTGAAATCCAGACCTGCTACTGCACTGATATTGATACAAAATTACTAAAAAAAAAAAATAAAAAATATATATATATATATAAAAATATATATATATATATAAAAAGCCAACAACAAAGCTTTAATCCACAAAAGTTCACCGTGGCAAAAGGGCCAAGTACTGAATGGACAAGCATTTAACAGAGGCAGTGGGAGAACATAGTTTGCCTACTGCATATCTCTTCTCTTAGAAAAAGTTAAGGTGTTCATTCTCGTACTCCCTACAGACCATGGCATCACTAATTTTTTTTTTTTTTTGAGCAGAAACAGAATTTCAACAGACCATTTTTTCACTGGGACTATTCTGCAGTTTTTATGTTGGCAAACTCGTAACCACTTTATCTGGAAAGACAGAATTTTACATGACTTTCACTGTTAAAGCTGAGAAATGTGTTTGGTACATCTGATCCTTGTTCATGTCTTTGAACTGTACTGTGGCATTAACTATAGCTAATTTATTCTCTGTTATTATTCATTTTATGTGTCAACAAATATCAGCTTAAGGCCCAAAATTCACTGTGTGTGAATATTCAACTATTTCAACAACTATTTGCAAACAAGTGAAAGAGTGTGAAAACATAGGCAAAGCATATTCTAATTAGTCAGTGATGGAAACATCTCTACCTTCTTTTCTTACTATTTGTACAGGTCTAGGCAGTGTTAGTATTTTTTTGTCACTGTAGTATCTCAGAAGTCACTTTAGTATATTCACTATCAGTAACATATGTGAACAAAGTTAAGTTTAACTCGTGCATCCTATTCATCTCCTGACATTGCCTAATGTGAAGAACCCAACTTTGTGGTTAAACCTATCTTTGATTAACACCAAAAGTATATTCTTTGAAACAAAATCTGAGGTTTTCTCAATCAGCCTAGAATGCTCAGAATTTCTGTCTCAAAATATATTCACAAGAAAATGCTTGTGAGCTTTAATTTTTTTTCACATCATGCAACTTCTCATTTCCTTTTTCCATCAGATCTTGTTATCAAATATAAACCCAATAGCCAATGTTTGTTTCAAGGTAATACATTCTGAATGAATGCTACAGTATATACCTGAATTTACTTAAAAAATCTACATATCCTGCAGATTCGAGAAATTATATTTAAACATTCTCAAAAGAAAAGTTTCAATAGTGTGCAAATTCTGAAGCACTAGTCCTACCTCTCTGTTAAGTACTGACTAAATAATTTTAATGGATATTATGTATTTTCTATAGGTATTCCACACAATTCTAAAGTTACTACCATACTAAAGGAACGGCCACACTTTTTTTCTGGTAACCAATGACTATTTTTGCAGTACCTATAATAACTTAAACCAGTAAAGTAATGTAGAACCAGTCACTGGAAATATTAGTAAAAATTCCAAGTCACTGTATAAGTCAACCACTGCTACATTCCTTTTTCCTTTGCTCTTTTCCGTAATTTGTACCAGATTCTTCATTATTTTTTAGAATAATGGCTGTTCTTTGCCTGGCTGACTGGGAGAATATTCATCCATAAACAAGATTATTCATTACTCCCCACTAGTTCTGCTGCTAAAAAACTTCCAGACAAGAAACAGAATAATAATAGAAGAGAACAATCTACAAACCACAAATTCCAAATAATTAGAACAAACATTTTGTTAATAGTCCATAGTGACATTTATTTCCGCAAACTATGATTCACAAAATGTAAATAGCAAAAACACTAGTCAGTTTACAAGGATTTCTAGAGATAACTTGTCATTTCTGTGACAAGTTATATGAAGTAACTTACGCAAAAAAGGTAATTAGTCTACCTCCAATGATAACATGGCTGACTTACTGAATACTTATAGATCACAAGTAATAGAAACCGCTTCCCTAATTCAAATAAAAGATTTCAGATAGCCACTTTGACCAATAGTTACAAAGTAAAGAAGTTCTTTAGAAGTCTTTAGATAAACCAGGCAGGAATGTGCAAGATTTAATATGCTTCTGTAAAAAAATTTGCTTTTGATAGAAACCCACATATCATTCAGTCTGTGAAATAAACAGACTGAGTTTGTGCCTCTTCCTTGTAAATGTTTTTGCAACATTCTTGTGTGTGTCATCATTTAACCCAGGCTTGAGTTGTATCAAATGCCCAGATTAGGATGCAACCAATCCTATATTTCAGCTGGGAGGTAGCAGGCCTGGAAGTCTCCTCACAGCTGTTATTGCTATCTCCCAACTGAAAACAGGGCTCACTGTGCAAAGTACTTCTCCCCTACACTCTTCCTGCATCATGCATAGAGCTACCATATACTGGGGTTTCTGCAGAAACACCCTCTTTTTGCTAGTGGAAATTTTGTCTTGGTGAATTTCAGGATTTTTCTACATTTTCTGGAACTATGGCAACCTAGTTGGAGCAAGCGTTCAGGAGCCCTGACCAGGCTGCCATGACATTAGTCTCAAAATTCTCGATGAGCTCACTGTGCATGTTCAGATGACCTGCTCAATGCCTCTACAGAAAGCACTAGACACAGTTGCTCTCAATATGCCACAGAGCACACACGTAGGAATCAAGTCAAAAATAAACAGCTCTTGAAAAACAGCAGTGCTTAGATCCTAACTGGTCAGAGGTAACCTGTTTAAAGTATAAAGGACTACGAGAAGTCCTTGCACAGCCAACGCTGGCCTGCTTAGAAGACCAGGGTAGAGAGGTAGGAAGCCAACTCACAGAGCCAGGGAAGAGCATAGTCTGGAAACTATCAGCTGAAATTGTGCTTCTCTCTGCCAGTTTCTGTAGGTTCTGCAGTGCTCCATGTCACTGCATCCTGGGAGCTTCAGCTCTTCCTGAAAACTGCCTCTTCCCTAGCATTCTGCTCTCACACGATTTCTGGGAATAGTAAGAAACAGCCAGAAACAGCACGAGTGCTAAGGCCATGCAGTTTACCTGTTTGCATGGTCCACTAATTAAGATTACAGCTTGTATTTATATGGGGCAACATTAATGTAACCCATATATTGGCAGATCTAGGGTCTCTCACAAGAACTTCCTTACCGTGCATAAAGCAGCCTGCCTAAATGGTTTTACCTTCTAGTCTAATTTCCTTGGATAGTTTTCTCATAAGAGAAGTAAAGAAAACTGCAAATTAATGATATATGATGTAATGCTTTTGCATCCTTCCAATTTGGTGCTAAGATTTAACATGGCAAGGAAATAACCAACAAATAAGCATCATGCAAACAGCTCTGTTCACCAGTTCTTGGGGTGCAGTTAATTCTCCTTATTAAACTTAGACATCAGCTTTGAAAACTCAACTCTGCCATGGCAAATTTGACAAAACACAAGATCCAGACCCTGAAAGTGGGTCCCTTCATCCAGATGTTTATGGCCACACTGCTTGAAGGCCACCTGCCGCATGCAAGCCAGGCAAAGCCACGAGATAACCTTTTGAAAAGAAGCCAGCGTTCAACAGGGCAAGCCTGCATTTTTCAGATTAAGCTCTCCTGAGTTTCAGAAAGCAAATAAAAAGCAAGTTTCCACTGTGCTACTTTTCCGCTGATAGAGAACCAACTGCAGGGAATCATTCTTTTCACTAAATATTACAGTGCAAAGTTCAACAGCATACGTCCTTGTGCAACTTTCACTGCCACTAACAGACTACACAGTAGTAACCAGAGGAGGTGTTTAAAAGTGCTGGGATTTCCTGAATGGCAAAGGAGAATTCTTCAAAAATCCCTTTTTAGAAGACAGAATTGTGTGAGATGGGAACCTGAGTGTCCCAGTACCTTTCAAGATAACAAACTGTTAATCATTTAGCTCCAATTTAAGTCTCTGGTTTTCAAAAATAAAGAAGGTAAAGCACAAAAAAAAAAAAAAAAAAAAAAAAAAAGAAGAATGGTGTAACATCTCAAGGCCTGAAATAACTTGTAACTTGCAACATTTCAAATTGTAGAGCCAAATTGTGGTCTTCATTACTGTGGTATGACTGAAGTATAACCATTCACTCAGTGAGCTTTCCATATTTATAGTGGTATGGATAAGAACATTTGGTCCAGAGCATTTCATATTAAATAAAACTCCAAAGCCATATTTAACCTTCCTTTGCTTCCCCTTTAGCTTTCTTCCATAGGAACTAAATAGGAACCTTAGGGGGGAAAAAAAAGACAGATTGACAGAAATATAAAATCTTCTAAGCTACTTTAAATGGTACTAAAATATGTGTAAAAGCGTGTTAACTAAAAAGAAGTAAAAAAAAAAAACCAACCTTCTGTCAGCATATCTCTGCTGGAAATTAAAAGGATTCAGTGGAGTTACATAGCTGTAAACTGGATGCTAGATCACACTTCTACACTACCAGGTCAGGGCAGAATATCAGGAACAAATTACCTGAGGGAAACTTCATATGTTTTCTGTTTGTTTGGAGAGGAGGAAAATCCATATAAAAACTGACTTCCAATTTTGGTTAGCATTTTCAAGCCTAGACTTCCTATATATACAATGATACATTTATTTTAAAGGCTATGACAATGCATTCTATCCAACGAATCAATAACCACATCTTTTAAAAATATAATGCATATATATTTTGAAAAAGAACCTCTGTAAAAATCTAGACTACATTTTGATCATATATTCACAGTTAAAGATATCATAGCTTTCATTTCATTCCACAACCTCTAAATTGAAATAAAGTCTGTGATATATCATTCCTATTAATACTGATATTGATACTACACATATGGATCAAATGCCTTTATAGTGCATTATACCTAACAACTACTGCCATCGTTCAATGTGATTTCTTCCATCTTGGTGATAGGCAATAAAATTTCTTGTTTGTGCTTCAGCAACCACCATTAAAATTCTGCATTGTGATAAAGCCCATCTGACCCTGCAAAGGCAAACTGTACAGAACACAAAAAAAGATGGATCAACAGTGCATCTAATGCCAGCAATGTCATCTTTGGAATTTTACCAGCAGCAATCATTTTGGATAAAAGGGTAAAATCTAGACATATTATCCTGCTAGATACAATCACATTGAAGGGTAATTATCTTTGCATTTGTGAAAATGTTTGGATTTACAACAGATGCTTTTTTACAATTTTCTAGCTACTGACCAACTGCAGCAATGATCCAAAACCAAAAGTTCTCCATATAGGCTTACTTAAATTGCATAGGTTTATTCAAATCAACCTAGTGAGTGGCATTAATGTAAATGCTAGGTATGTAAATGTTAGGCCATTAACACACACTGAAAATAGAGCTGTATTGTTTCACATACGTAGAATGTTCTGTCCCGTATCACTCTAAGCAGCTACTGTGTATGTGTCAATAAATTTACACTTAAGCATATGAAACACTTGAGCTCCTGTTTCTTAGCATACATATCAGCTTCCACTCATAGTATCTTACTAGTAATTTAAGTCCGTTGCTGTCACAAATCCATTGACAAATTCTGTGTCGGACTACTTGCATTGATACAAAATGACCTGGACACTCTATTACTAGAATTTTTTTTATTTGCAGCAGAAAAAATTTTATGCATACTTGTGAGTGCTTCCTCAGAAATTCTTTTTGACCTATATAGGCCAATTGGTTATCAGACAGGTTTCTAACCATCCTTTCCTACATAAAGCTGTGTTGAGAAGCAGTTTACGGGTCAATTCCATGAGTGGCTGCAATTCCCCACTACTATGGATCTCAGTATTTCACATCTTACTCAGATCTTAGGATCATTCTAGATGTTTGACCTCTTATCACAGATGCATGCAGTGGTCCTCAGTAGACTTGGAATATATGCACATTGAAAAGATATTATTCATTGAATTAAGAGTTCTTTTGAGTGAATTTGATTATTCCTTAAGAGATAACCAAGGAATTCAGAATGGACAACTGTCCTTCTTATCTAGAAGGTCCCACACCTTCAGTTTTCTCCTATTCTACACAGAACATGCTGCAAGCCACTTAGAAGCTTCAGTGAGAAATGAATATAGCCCTGAACCTTTTTAGATAGGCTATACCAAACTTGACATCTGTTCTCTTTCTATGAACTCTACACCAAAATATTTTTAGCTACAGTTAAAGATGCTGGTGACTAACGACCAAACCGTTCAAGACAGGTTTTTATTGAAAATAGGGTATAGAGAGGAAACCATCACCTGCATTTTCAGAAGGACAGACTGCTGTCAGGCCTCGAAGTGAAACTCTCTGGGACTGATAGGAAAGTGACTGTGGTGGCAACTTCTGGCTACAAAATTCATTCCATAAGAAATTGTTCAGGGGATGACTCATTTAAACTAAAATATTTTTCTTTCTGTTCAAATGCCTAATAAAGCATAGAAGTTGAAATCCTATTATATTTAGATTTTGGTCTGGTAACTCCTGGGTCTTAGTCTCTTAATTTTATGAGAGAGCTCAGGCACAGTGATCCTTCCCTATTTAAAGGCTATGCTCACCTATATAATTTACAAGATGCTCCCAGATTGCATGCTGGGGGACATACTTTAAATACAAATAATAACAAAACTCAAGGGAAAAAAAAGAGCCAGTATTCTTTACTTTACAGATATACCTTAGCAAACTGAGTGTGCAACTGTTTGCTATACTGTTAATAACTTCGGTAACTGTGGTTTTTCCTTTTTCAGATATAATAAACAGTATTTTTTACAATAAACAGTATTATGTATTTTTCAGATATAACAAACAGATAACTTCTTGAGTTACCATAATTCTTCAGCAATGGCCTTCTTTTGATTAATGTGAAAGTGTAATTTATCAGTGATGACTCCAGAAATAGCCTTACAATCAATAACTCGTAATTGATGAGATACAACCCTGGAATAGAAAAGAGCTTAATTTGCCCCAGTAAAGAAGAATTATCTGAGAAATTTAGGAAGATTAATGTTTCTAAATTACTATTACTTTACTTCATATTTTTCCATGGAAATATGTTTCATTCTGCCAGTAATCTGTTCCAATGGAACCACCGCAAAACTAAAACTTGAGTGTTGAAACATTAATCTTCAATTCTAAATGGAGTGTTTTTTTAAAGTTTAGTCCAGTTTTATTTCACTGAGACAGATCATTTAAAGAGTAGAAGCTATTATAGCCTCGTAGGCTAAAATATGCATATTTGGTGGGTACTGATGAAGGGACTCCTTATATTTGTGGACAAGACTTTCAAAATAGGCTACCTATGGTTAGATTTCTAGGTATATATTTAGGAATGTAAACAGAAGGTACTGGCTGCTCCACAGTTTTTTTGAAATTATGCTACCTATTAAAGGCACAATAGCCTACAGTTATTTAGTTTATTTACTTTTCTTAAAATTTCCAATCTTCATAACTATAAGTGCTCATTCTAAGGACTCTCTGTGTATTCTATAGGTGGCTAAAGACAAAAAAATACTATGATGAAGGTTTCTGACACTCATTAGACGGCCCAAGGCTTAATGAATGTAAGAGGCGGAAATATTTTGATGAACAAGAACAACTCATATGAAGGGGTAACTAGTCCTCAGTATCTGCTGTTGACCTCTCAGAGCAGTGCTGTCAGGCCAGAAAAAAGGGAGAAAGGTTTTTCTTTTAAAAACAGTCTTAAGTACAGATTGTGTCAAAGTTCTTCCACATAGTTTTATTTTAGCTACCATTTGTCAAGCTGTTTCAGCAGTTCTCCTACTGTGAAACCTGACAACTTTTCCCCTCCTTGCATTCCTTCTTCCAGATTATTAGTCCAGTTTCCAATTCTATCAACAATTAGCAAGCAGTTTAGTTTACCAGCTAGACCTAAGTTTGCTAGAGCAGAAAGAGTAATAAATGCTGCTACTGTGCCAAATTATCAATAAGGAAGTCTTTACTAGCAGTGTTAGAATCTGGATTTGTTAAACTGTTAGTCTGTTGACCTTTAGGATGCAGTACAAGACCCATCTATTACTAGAATTCTGTGCTATTTCTAATGTGGTAGGAATACTTTTGTTCTTATTTTTACCCTTATACTCTTTTACTTATTGCGGGCAGGTATGATGGATATCTTTTAAACCCAGAAATACATATAATTATTGTTATCTGTACTTATTAATTCACTGTGTTCTTCATCTGTTAAGAATCAATACAGGAGTAAACACCCAAGAGCAGGAGTTCAAAGGCATGTTATGCCCAAAACACTTCACTGAGCTTCCCAGTTCTTAGAAGGGACTCCATTACCTTCCCACTGTGGGCTCCAGTCTCTGTATCCCAAGCAATGATTCTCTGCAGTTCTGCCATAGGCATGTAAGCACCAGAAAAGGATCAGACGCTCCTCTGTCCTTCTCATTTGCTACTGGCTAGCTCTGGGCAGATCTGCACTTCCTCGGAGGCTTTTGGGATTGGCAGTCTGAGACTCGCATGCCTCCCAACTCTCTGCTGAGAGCCCAGACATGTAACAGAAGACTGTTCTGGGAGTAAGCATCAAAAGCATCGGTTCTGCAGTGTCCTTTGTGAAGGTTCCAATACTTTTCATAGATGTTAACGAAAGGACTTTACAGAACTGGATAATATGAACTCTGTTTTGTGGGCTGCAAAACTGAGTTACAGAGCATCTCCCAGGTACAAAAATGAGACCAATTAAACTGCCTAATGTAATTACATAGTGCTTCTGAAAATCAAGCTGTTTTTTTCCCTAGGTTCCTAAATACAAATTTATGAGATTAAGAGAATACAGATTGCCCACGTATATATTTATAGAGACATACTTCAAGGTTGTTTTACCTGTTAAAAAATTTCCTACATGTTAGGTTTTAGATGAATTATGTAATTGGGTTCTTGGCTGGTGACATTTTTAGAAGAAGGTGTTATTGCAGTGCTTTCATATTTAATGATTACAAGAACTAGAGATTATCCAGATGCATACAGGAATGCTTTAAATGGCCTATGATTGACTATTTCACCAACAGAGGGCTTGTGTGAACCTGCTCAGAACTGGCTACTTCTGTTTCCACACCAGTTATTTGGAAGTTTTTCATTGACTTCCTATGCTGCAAAATCTACTAAATACATAATAGTATTTCAAAGACAGTAAAGACAGTCTATGCATACATGGGACACATTTTTGATACCAACTACTAACTATATCTTTTTTTAAAGACCAATCTCTAACACTCATAAAGTAAAAAAGAAAAACAAACACCAAAACCCCACTTAAGTGCCATATTGAAACCAGTGGAAAACTTGCCTACGTACAACTAGACACTCAGATCTTTAATAAGGTTAGCTTGCAGGCTTATTTATTTACTGGAAATATTCAGCAAAAAATAAGAATAGTTCTTTCTGGTTTTTGTTATGTTGCACAATTCTGGAACGTAACCTAGATTTTGAGACTGACATTTCATACTTGCTTTATATATTTCGCCACAAAACGTGACTATTTTATTACTTAAAACCTCCTTTGAGACTAGATAAGTTGTACTTTTATCACTTGTTCAGCAACATTGACTACAATCAAGTGCTAAAGACCTGATCCTGATTCCATAAAATGTTTCACTTGTTACCCACAAAAGATTGTGCTAGTTCATCATCTGGTGCAGACCTGTATTGATCCATCAGTTTACAATATTTTAACATTTGTCTCAATACTTCTGTGGAGTTATTCCCATTTTACACCACAGCAGATTATATCAGAACTGCAGTCCAAGTGTCTAACTATGTTGAGGCCTCTGCTAAAGATTCAAAAAGTTCTTTTTGTACAGACAGTGGAGACAGTACTTCCAACTGTGAAAATAGCAAAACAAGTATTAAATTCTTGGAGTATCTTGTTTCTATTACCATACCAAAAAAAGACACAGTCTAAAAATGGTCACTACTACAGGAAGAGACAAGGTGTTCCCTCAGCAATTAAACATGAAAGAAATCAACCCCACTTAAACACTCTGTCGATCAAGATATTTATTCAGAAATAATCCCAATAGACTTCAAAAATATCTTCTAATAAATGGGAGTTTTCAAATGTGGAACATTTGTACATTTTTCAGCTATATGCATAGAAAAAAAAGCAAAACACAGCTAAGGACAAGATTTACCAATGGTGCTATTTAAAGTAACCCTATTTAATTTGATAGAGAAACAACTAAATGATTTTTTTAAATCATAAAACTAAAAACTTTCACCATACTTTCACTGACTTCAAAAGTATTATCTCCCTTTTGAGAGCAATGCAAGGAAATGAGACCCAATTCTGTATCTTACTGATATTAGCAGGAATTCCACTTAAGCACACAGCAAGGTTGCAAAACCTTGCATTTTATTTTTTTATAAACTATGAATGTTTGATAACCTATCAGATTACTATGATAATTTGACTAAATACACAGGTAAGGGGTAGAGTAGGTAAAAACTTAGACTACAGTAATACTTTAACAATGTGTTCATAATTTGACTCACAACTAAGTCAATTTGTATTAAAGACAAAACTCAGCTGCCAGTGACATTATTCACAGCAGGATCAGGATCTTCATTTTTTTGTCATATTTTATAACGCATCTTTCAATTTGCTTTGCAGCAAACACTTTTATTCCATAATATCAGCTCTGCCAAATAACTTTTATTTCACATACTGTATGCATTAACACTTTGACATACAGTGAAGTCCCAGACCTAGAATTTACAAAGGTTTTTACAACCCCTTATGCGTGATAATGTGCTAAAAAGAGTTTAAGTTCTGCCAGATTCCACTACTATTGTAATAACAGGGTCAACAATTAATCTTTACATTCACAGTCTGTAAACCTGGTATTTAATACTGAGTAGTACAGTTATAAGCCCATGCAACAGGCATGTGTGTTCACCTAATTCCTTTTAAGCCACTGCTCTCTATTGTGTCCATCCAGAGGGCAAATCTGTATCACTGCATGAGACTTCACATTCTTAGAACGTTAGAGATTTCTCCCAAGCTCTGCTTAATTTATTCCCCCCTATTATCAACAAATACTCAGAACAACGATAAATTAACCAATGCTGGGAGGATTTCTTCTGAAAAGAAGCAGAGCGCTCTACAGAGAAAAGAAAAGCAACTTCTTAATCTTGCTGGCAGATGGAAACCCTACTGTTCACCACTGTACAAAACAAATCCGGGAGAGACATAATTGCTCCAGTGTGTTTTAGGTATAACTTCACTTCAGTAGTAATGTCATGGCTTTTTTATTATGCTGCAACCTTGTTAGAATTAAGGGCCCTATTTGGAGGAGACCAAATAACTTTGGGCAAGACAATTGTAAAGCTAAGTGTAACAACTCCTTCCCTACATTTTACAACTCTCCAGACACCAATTTTACCAATGATGTTTTGTTTTGGGGTTTTTTTGTTGGTTTTTTTTTTTTTTTTTTTTTTTTTTTTTTTTAGTAATCAGAAAACAACATAGCACCAGGAAAGGTTTTATCACAAAGATTATTTTTTCTAGTGACATTCCAATAATAGGTGCTAGACATAGAGATTATTTCAAGCCAAAACTACTGAATATTTGTGAGTATTCTCTATGTACTTATATAAAGTTACATTTGTTAAGATATACACAAAACTGAATTTGAGAAACTAGTAAAAAGGCATAGTTTCCTGCAGCCTGAATAGTCCTTTCTGTGATCCTTGTGAAGTCTCCTTCTAAATTAAAGGCAAAGATTCACGCTCTAGAGAATCTACAACACATACCAGTCATTTTTCTGTGTCAGATGTCTGCTGCTGAGGTTGAAATAATTATTTTAACTTAGAAACAATTAAAAAAAATCTAAATTATATAGCAAAACAGACATAGACATGCAGGTCTCTCTTGCATTGTACTGGGAAGACTGGACCATTTCACCTGCTGATCCCTGGGACTCAGAAAAACTTCAGCTAGGACCACTAGCTGAATCTAGTGAAATCACCCTTTGATTTAATCACTCTTGCTCGCTTTGTGAATATTTATCTAAGAAACCACTGTACGTCCTCTGCTTCTGAAGGTTAATGACATTTTGTTAGACCAAAATTAACACACAAAACTATTTCACTGTAAAATAAAGGAACAATGAAAATGCTTGTATTCTTTTTCAACCTTAAAAGTGAATTGGTCAGTTAAAACCAGAAGTGCTTTACATAACTAACAGTTCTGAGAAGAGATTTACACTTTTCTAGTTTAAAACTCCTTTTTGTACAGGTTTAGACTAGCCAGATACATTAAACAGTTTTCATTCAAGAAACAGATCCATATCTTCCCAGTGTAACTTACTAAGCAATTACAAATAAGTAACAGCATTAAATGTGCATCCACAAAGAAAACTCTCCTTTTGCCATCACTAGTGGGCCCAGTTCTGCATTCCTTCTACACCTAGAACTCCCACTAGTTTCCAAGCCTGTGTGTGGGAAGCACAAGGAATCTTTGTATTTCCTAAGATGACTGTAAAAAGTATCTATTCTATATTAGAAACAAATATGCTTGTCACTTACACAGAAGGTCCAACGTGTATTTTCTATATATATCTTCATAGCCTCATTTTCAGTAAGGATTCTTAAATCTTTTTGTTCTCAGGTTAAAAGCTGGATTTCCATATGCTTGAAAAAGCTTATAAATAATAAAAAGACTGATTTTTCATTTCTTGCCCATGAAATTTAAATCAGCATCACAATAGTGCATTGATGCCAGGCCCTTACAAAAAATTTATAGTGTTGAAGCCATGCCATTTCGACTAAATGAGTTTATTCATTCCAAACACATTACCAATAGATTTAGTATTAAAGGTGAGGAAGGGGAAAGGAAATCAAAGGATGTCTTTTAAAATACTGGATTTTGTTTACTTTAGCCAAGTCATAAAGCAAAAATATTTTCTAAAAAGAGCTGCTTAAGAGCCGGTGGGCACTGAGCTGACCAAATATGAGTCACTAGTTTTCCCATTCAGTTGCTTCTCACTTCTGCAACTTATTCTGTCTAAAGAAGAAATAACTCAAGAGCCCAATCAGATCTT
This sequence comes from Nipponia nippon, assembly GCF_047370975.1. NCBI lineage: Eukaryota > Metazoa > Chordata > Aves > Pelecaniformes > Threskiornithidae > Nipponia > Nipponia nippon. The sequence goes on from NW_028262369.1 coordinate 42,904,236, forward strand.
CACACCCCTTTTCTTGGTACTATGAAAGACACCTCATACTTCTCTTTCTTTTTTGTGTTAAATAAAGAAACTTGAAAAAAAGTCAAGAATTTTAGGAATCTTTTGAGGTTTCTCTACATGGAATGAATTCTGTTGCCTTGAAAAGGAGTAACTGCTATACAATTAACACTTTATATGAATACACCATGTAGTTCTCTTTACACAGGGGTAGTTCATGAAAAGATAATTGAAGAATAGAGGATTTAATTTAACAGAGTTTATAAGGGCAATTATTCATATTTTACCCAGCATTTTCATTTAGTCATATTGTTTACCTGCTGTAGTATGCTATTTTATTTTATTACTCTGTATTTTCCCTCGCCTCGTTTCAAATATGAATCATTATGTCCTATCTTTTAACTACTTTAAGATTAGAATACATAAAAGATTATTCAGAAATATCTCCCTTGTATTCTGTTAGGGAAATTAGGTCAAATTCTACTCCCTCTGTAGTCAATGGAAAAACTCTTACTGACTTCAATAACAGATCAAGCCCTAAACACACAGCTCCCTGTAGTTTCTAAGCAAATGGCATACTGTATTTCAGAAAAGTTCAAGAACTAAGTTCTTTTCAGAATGCTTCTACAAAGATGAGGAGCCTGTAGTTTTGTTTCTGAAGTGCCCTTTATACAGAAGACTAGAGGAAAAGACTTTTAATATAGCTTTGTAATTTTTAATAGAGTTACCAAAACCAAATTCGTCTGCTTAATGTTGCTGAATATACTTCAGTAAGTACCAGATAACTTCTGTTGATTTTTCCTGGGCTGCTTGGGTTTAGATTTTCTTTTAACTTTCCATTTGCATCCAACCCATTACGTAAAGATAATCTACATAAATCCTACTGAATGAAGTCAGCTCTACTGTGAATGGTGGCACAAAAAGTGGCATAAGAAGTCTATCATTGCCTTTGCAGACAGTATTGCTTCTTGAAGAAATTTAGTTTTGACACAGTAATGAGGAGTCAGATCCTTGAAGGTCTGTGAGGTTCATTCACCCTGGGTGTAACTCCACTGGAGTCCGTGGGATTGCAACAGGGATGAACCAGCCCCGCCAACCCCTGTCAGAAACGGGGCCAGCAGGGGCAGACGCAGAGGCCGTGCCCAGGTACGAAGGGCTCGAATGGGAACCCATCACCGTACTGTGCTCCCTGCGGGGCGCCTGTGGATCCAGAAACCGGGACTCCAGATCGAGAAATAATAATTAAAATAATATATGCATAAAAAATTAAACCTTTCTTTTCGGAGAGTTAAGCCCCTGCATGGATGTCAGACCCACAGAAAAATAAAAACCTCAGTCCCGGCCAGATTGGCCCCTAGATGCGCCTGCGGGCTCCGGTGGGAGGGAGGGAGGCATGGAGGGAGGGAGGGAGGAAGAGGCAGCCTTTCCACCCCCGGTAGGAGAGGGAAGCGCTCCCGCCGCCGCAGACCATACCCCGCGGCTCCGCGGATGGGCGAGCACATCTCACAAAGCCGGAGCGCCCAGCCGGGAGCGGGGAGCCCTGCCGGGGAGCGGTGCGGAGGGCAGAGGGGCGGGGGCCGGCGGCTCCCTTCTGCTGAAGCAGCGGCGCTGCTGCCCGGCTCGCGTTCCCGCTGCCCGTCCCCCGCCGGCTGCAGCCTGCCCACCAGGTCCACGGACACCTAAGGGACCAGTCGATCCCCCCGGGGAGGCTGCAAGGGGGAAAGGAGGCTGGGGAGGCGGCCCCGGCGCTGACACCGCCTGTGTGGAGCCCGGCGACCGTCGGGCCGAGGCCCCGACCCCCGCGCCGGCCGGGGCACCCCCGGCCCGCCGCGGCGCAGACCACCTGCGGGCGCCGCCGCCGCCGGCAGCCGCTCCTCGACCTCCGGCAAAGGGCCCCCTCGCCTGTATTTTCTCCTCCCCTCGCGTCCTGAAAAACTTTTTGCCCACTGAAACCCTTCGCAAAGGGAAAGATAAAAGAGCGGAGAATGGAGAAAATCAGAGCGGAGAGCCCCCACCCCCCAACTTTCCCTTTCCTCGCCCCTCCGAGGGGAAGGCAGATACTTGTCGCTCCACTTCAGCCACAACTGGGTGAACGCTAGCAGGGTAACGACTCTGTAAGTTCAACAGAACTGAAAATCGTACGCACACTCCACAAAACTGAGTTTAGCGCTGGAAGAGGTGAAATCGCTCTGCTCAACAAGTAGTTCTTTCATCTCCCCACCCCGCCGGTGCATCCCGTTTACTGCATTAAACCACATCCCGAGTTAACGCCGAGGCTGAGCGGGGGCCACCCCTCCGCGGCACCTGGGCGGGACGCGCCCCGCCGCGCTGCCGGGGGCTCCCGGCGGCTCTCCGCGCCGCGGGCCGGCCCCGAGCCCTTTCGTGCCCTCCGCCTCCCCGGCATCGGGAGCCGCTCCCGCAGGCTTCCTCCGAAACGCGGCCCCAGCCGTGCCCCGGGTCCCCCTCCCCGGGGCGGGGGGCGAGGCGGCTGGACTCCCCGGCTTGCCTTCGCCTCCTTACCTCCTCTGACCTCCGCAGCCCGCAGAAGGATGGCGAAGGTGATGAGCACGGTCACAGCCGAGTCCCAGGGCCACCTCCTCGTTTTCCACCTTGCGGACCATCTCTGCATCTCCATGCTGAGCACCCACAAGTGTGAATTAAACCCGGGCGCCTTCAGTTTATACCAGCTCCGTCCTTTCCACTATATTCCCAGAGATGATTTCTCCTATGGAGCCATACGGGACACACCAAGAGGGGTTTTCTCTCTCTCGCCCCCCTCCCTCTCTGCCCGGCCTTGCGCAGGCCCCTCCGACCCGTCCTCCCCGCTGCCCTGCCTTCAGACTGAAGGGCGATGAGGGGCTTTAATCAAAACGCGAGGAGCGCCGCATCCCCCTAAAGGCTCCATCCCGTCAGAGGGCTGGGCGAGCGGCTCCCGGGGCCACCCCTGTAGCCCGACTGACAAGGCAGCCGCCGGGCGGAGGCCAATCGCGCGGCTCCCCCGGCCGCCCACAGCACCGCCCTCCGCCTCGGCGGCGGCACACCGGCCGCTCCGCGGCACCGCCGGGCCCCGGGACGGCGGAGGGAGAGCGGCCCTCCCGAAGGCGCCTGGGGAGCGGGGAACGGCGGGGCGGGGGCGAGCCGGGGTGTCCCGCCGCCGGGGTGCGCGTCCCGCCACGGGGCCGCCGCGTCCCGCCACCGGGCCGCCGCCGCCCCCTCAGCCCCACCGCCCCCTCAGCCCCGCCGCGGCGCGGGCCCCGCGCGCCCGGAGCATGCGCAGTGGCGGCGCCGCCGGCCGCGGCTCCCCGCGGAGCGGAGCGAAACGGGGAGGCAGCGGGGGCGGAGGGGTGGGCAGGGGGGCGACGCTGAGGACGAGCGGAAGGCAGGGGCAGGGGGACGGCGGCTGGGGAGGGAGCGGGGGGGGATGTTTGAGGGGAGGAGTGTGCGTGAGAGAAGCCGGGGCGCTGAGGTGGAGGCCTGCTGCGGGGTGGCCCCTCGGGCACCCCGAAACTGCCTGCTGGCATGGGGGCGGCGGCAGGTCCGGCCCTGGCGGCCCGTTCCCCCTCACAGCCGCCCGCGGGCGCAGCTCGTTCTCACACACCCTCGGGGGACCTCGCTTTAGGGACGCTGTAAGAGCGGAGGGAGCGGGGCGGTGAAGGAGAAGCCCGCCCGGGAACAGCCGTCCCCGTTCCCCGCCTCACCGCGTCCTGGAAGTCGGGGAGCAAGGTTTCCCAGCGCCTCCCCGAGACCCCGCCCCTTCTCACGCGTGTCCTGCTCCCCCGCTTGTGCAGCGATCGGTGCCGGGGACCGACCTGCGGGCAGAGCCGAGTCCTGCAGCGGGCCGGGCGGAGGTCCTCCGGAGGGATCGGGGTCTGCCTTGGTTCCGCTGGGGAATCAGAGAAAACTATGGTCACGTTTTGGTAGAAGTGGGTATCAAGTTTTTAAAATTTGCCTTCATTGAGATCTTTCTACTTGAAGGCCTTACAGCAATTAATAAGCATATGGTTTATCCATAAAATACGTTACTTTTATGTGTCAAATTAAATTTCAGAAATGTTAAATTTCCTCTCCTACAAGATCTTATGTTTTACTGCACTGTATTAATATACCTAGCTCTTTCTGCCCTTGATTTTCGGAAATAGTTGGTATCATTGTCATTAGATTTGCAAATGCGGGACTGAGGTGCAGGGCATGGTTACACCTCCCGTCCCTTAAATGCTGTGCGCTGGGTGCCGCTGCGCAGAGACACACAAGGCTGCTCTGGCCCTTCGGGCGGTTAGCCACAGCGCAGCTGTGGAGCACCAGGGTGCCATGTCTGTCCCGTTCTTCTGTATCCAAGCTTACGCCTTCAGAACTGGTCTTAGAGTTGTCTGTCCGAAGCCCTAACCGCATACAGGTCCCCAAACGTCAGGAGCCAATTATTAGTACTGTTACTGTTGCCCTACCAGCCTGTGTTGTTCTCAGTCATTTACTAGATGCTTCCCAGAACAGATCGAGTTAATTCCTTGATGTTTCATCCGCCTTCGTTACAACGTCCGTAGGTACTCCCAGCGGCAGTTTATTCTTTTTACTTAGTACTTTGTCACTGGAAGATCTCATATGCTATGAAGTTTCAGGTTTCCCCTTGATGCTTGTAATTTACACATCTTTCTGTCACCAGCATTCTTGCTACTTCCAGTCTCTTACCACATGTTGCCTCTCTGACATTTTTTTTTTGCGCCTTCCTATTAGCCTAAATGAATACAGCTAACCTGTATCCTAGTAAAAAGAAAAATTTCCTGAGAGAGGAAACAGAAGCATTTCAGATAGGTGGTGATAGGTATTCTCACAGTGTAGAGAATAGTAATTTAACACAGTGCCCTTACAGCTATTTACATTTTAGGAGATGTGGTTCAGCCTCCAAAGTGTAGGTGGAAAGATACCCACTGATTTTGGTGGTCCTCCATCAATCCAAAGCAGCACCAATAGGACAAAATGCTGAGTATTTAGCAGAATTTTAGCAAGGCATTAGAAGGAAAATGTATTCATCCAGGCGAGGTAGCATGCTTATATTAATATACAATTCTGTATAAGTCTATATTAATTCTAGTACCAGAACCACTTTTTTTTAGAGCTAGCTCAGTTATTTTTGCATGCCGGCATATCAAACCACACAGACATCTAATAAATTACCATCAGGTTCTGCAGTTACAAGAGAAAAGTTACATGTCGTTTAAGTAAAGAACCACATCTTGCAGCCCGTCAAATTCAGTATTTAAGGACTATTGATTTTCATGTAACTGATTTTCCTAGTTATTGTTTGTAATCTTCTTAATTGCCATGATGGTGTTCCTAGGTGCAATGAAAATATGTCAAAGAACAGATAACGATTTCGAGCATAAATAAGCTTTATGAGCGCCATAAAATTATTCTTAAAAGATTTTTGGTAGAAAAATCTCAGCACTTGGATGTAATTTCAGGAGAAATATGCTCTTTCTTGAATCTGAAAGAGGGTTAAAACATGAAAATGTTTTCAGAGAAAAATAGGAGAGAAGTGAATAATGTTATTTTTTAAATCAACTGTGATCCACAGTGGTTTGTTCTTTCCGCTGGCTTTCTTGTTCCTCATTACTCTTCAAGGCAGTTTTAGTGAAAAGAAAGACTAAGCACTGTGACAGGCATTATGTTCTGTCCCTGATACATCAACGTTGGCAGATTAGTCCATGTTTAAATATTGGGAATTGCTCTCTTGTATGTGCACAGATGGGTCATTGTTGTATTTGGGGGCAGAGAGGGGGAGGGGTTAGGAACTCTGGAGAAGAGAATACGTTTCCTTGGACCACTGTAGCTTACAAGAAACTCACAGCAGCAGCGCTTTCACATTCCTCGGACTATAGGCACCGTAATGAAATGTGACTGTAAATGTGATGTTCTTTGGCTGTCTTGCAATCACACTGTGTTTTTCCTGGCATGTTCTTTGACATCACCAAAAGCAAGAGACTTCTCTCTGTATATGAAAGGGTCATTTCACCGGGAATAACTAATGCACTGTAAGGAAGAGTATGCTTTTATTGTTGGTTTCCATGTATCTCAGGGACATTGACTTGGCTTAAACTACTTTGTTTCTAGCTTCACACAGATGTTGATGCCTTCCAAAACCTGAACTTCTTTCTCCAATCCTGTTCACAGCACAGAAATGAATATTGCAAAATAAATGGCTGTCTTAAAAGTTGTCACCCACTGCCTTCTCTATGACTTTAATTCTTTTGATTTACATAGGTGGGTATTTCATCCTCATCTCATTTTTGGTACAGACCTATGTTTTCTAAGAGTTTTCTGTTGTATGATTAATACTGGGAAGAAAAGTGAGTTATACTGCTTCAGTGAAGTGAACCCTTGTAAAAAAAGGTGTCTTACAAACGGCGATTAGTGGCATGATGTCTGCTTGGTGAAATGTTAATGGGCTTCTTTTTGTAGTTTTAAAGGGAGAGAAATATATGAACGTATGCATATAGAAAAAATAAACGACAGTATTTCTTTCCATGATTCTGTCTTCAAGAAGTGTAATATACCAGTAATAGCTTACAGCTTCACTGAGCTCCCCCAGTTCCATTATCTGAGGTTTTGGAGGATGAAGCCAAGGCTTTCTCTGTGCCTCACCAAACTCTTTGGGCTAGGGAATGGCTCAGTGTCCATTGATTTTTTCTTTCAGATGCCCAAGAATTAGGGAGGACAGACGATAGTAAAAGAAATCTGATACAAACCAGCATAGTTCAGTACTCATTAGTTCAGGTACCAAAAGACTACAGAAACATTAGCATTACTGATTTTTTTGTATTGAGAATGTAAAGAAGCCTCTTCAGCTGACACAGGCAAAGCTGGAGTGGCTGGTTGCAGCTGCACTGTGCAACCTGACACAGCTCCAAAAGCAGGGCTGTGATGTGGCTGCATATTGGATGCGTATTTGTTGCTGTCTCTATGTTGAAGGTTGAATTTGTACAGTTTCTGGTGAAAAATTCCTTACATTTTTAAACTGAATGTGCACTAATTGGAGTTGCTACCAGAAACACCAACGTGAGATTAAAAATTCTAGGCCTGTGCAAGGAATAAAGTTAGCGTTAAGGTTAGAGTTAGGGATTTAAAGGATTAAATGACATGACTGCTGTTTGAAACGGGTGGTCTGCTGATTTGGGAAGGGGGCTGTAGCTGGTAGGAACTTATACCTCTCTTTTGCTGCAGGGGTTTATCCCCTTTTTGTTAATATGGTTAACGTTGAGAGTTAAAAATGTAACCCATCAAAATTGCATCCTGTTCTTCAGGATCATGAAGATAAGAACAAGTTTGGATAAAAGCAAGACAATAACCTGTGTTGTCTTTTGCTTTAGGGATGATCCCTCATAAATAAATAAGTACAATCCTTCTGCCAGAAATTGGTTGATGGAAACAAGGGATATTTTTGTATTTAAGGGAGTTTGATAATAAAACAAAGACTCAAGCCCTCACCTAGAAAACCAGGAAAATTAAACTTCTTTTGTGCTCTGAAAGTGAATTGCAGGTAGGTACAAAGAAAATAAGCAGAATAACGTGATACAAAATTCCCAGCTATAACCTTTTCACAATCTTCTCCAGTGAGGTAAATTCTAGGCCAGTTGATTGCTTCCTCCTTTTGCAGTAGCATGTAGTTAACAATGTAGGATTGTCCAGTCTTTCTGGATAGCACGGCCAGATTCAAGCTGCTACTGGTCCCATTTGGAGCTGCTTCTTTTCTGGCAGCTGCTTGTCTCTCTGCTCCCAGTAGCTGTTCCTTCCTTTCCCATTGTCTGCTCCTATGTCCTCCCCCCTTTCTGCTTCTGGCATCACTTCCTGCTCCCCTCTGGAGTTCTCTGGGAGAGAACATAAAGGCGTATGGTGTTTTTCTTCAGTTTTAGGACTCAGTTGCCAGGTTTTATAAAATTAGAGTTAGGATAGGGTTAAGTCAGGGCTTTGGAATAGGAAGCGTAAAGATACTAGTTTATTGTAGGACATTAAAGCAGGAGAGGGTTTGGAAACTAAGTTATCAAGAACTCTAATGTGGATCTGACAGTCCCCCCAGAAGTTTGAAGGGGCCTGGGTCAGAAAACCCATTACTCCTTGCAGTTTTATACTATAGTGATTAGCCCTTTTCTTTCTATAATTTATACAGGAGGGGTTATATACGGGGTTTGGTCACAGTCTGGGAAATTTTCTTTTGAGTTTGGATTTTGTAGACTCTGCAGAGATTGCTGTTGATAGAAACCAATACCTGATGAAGTCTCTCCCTGTAGGCACTCATGTCACTGTTAACAATAAGAAAAGGAAAAAGATTTGGCCCAGGGCACTGAGTATTTTGAAGTCTTGAGAAACCAGATTGTTCCTGGACCCTTGGAGATAGTAACTGTGTGGACAGAAACCTGTGCCTTGAGCTATATTAGTCCTATAGGAACTAGTCCTATCTGTTTAGGAGGTAGATCTGACAGTTAGGTTTAGGCTGAAGGCTTTAGCAAAGAGTTCAGGGTATGATACCTTTCTAATGGTTCTCCCAAAGTTAAGTGTGTTGGTAGAAACCATTGGCTAATATTGTCTTTAACTATGGGGGTTACTCCCTTATGTGCTTGTTAATTCAAGTTATAGTTACTGCTCAAGTAATAGCGTTAGGGTTTGAGAATCGTAACTATCCTAAGCCCTGAGTAATGCTCAACTATGCAAGACTGCCAAAGATGAGTAGCAGGGAGGTATTAACAGAATCTGAAGTACCGTGTTGTGATTTCCTGTAGAAATTGGTGCCCTTCCTAAAAATAAAACTACTACTAGAAATGAGTTTAATGCTGATACTTGCATTCTAAATTTTCACAATTTCCACGTGCATTTTGAACCTGTAGGAAACAATGAGATAAGGAGGCAGGCACTGACGGAAGCCAGTGCCTTATACCAATTAACAGAAACTAATGCCTTAGTCTCCTGTAGGCTGAGAATAAGTCTAGTGTTAGGCAGAGGGTTTAAGGCTTAGGAAAATAAAGCATCAACAGGTAAATTCATTTCTCATAAATGCAAAAATCTTGGCAGCAAGCTTTGTGCTAATGTAGTTAGCAGCCAAAGCCTTTCTTCATTTTCGTTCTCAAGAGAAAATAATATTTCTACACCAGATGGAGAAATAAGCTAAGGATCTATATTTTGTTTTACAGTTGGAATTCATTCTCTAGATCTGAACAAGGCTTTTGTTACACTTGAGGTTAGGTTTTTTAATACAATGTGTTTGCATCCCTGAGTAATGTTCTATTCTACAGGGTCCCCTGCAGGTAAGCATAGACCAGTACAAATGAAACCCAGAGGATGATATTGTCTTACATTACATCAGTAGGCTCCTATGTATAAATTACAAATTAGTGTTGGACTCTGCAGAGGCTACAGAGGTGAGAGTTGGGCAGATATTCTAGAAGCCTTATATTCTCTTTTCCTCTGTCAGTCTCTGTAGGAATACTTGCCCGAAGAGAGTGTTGTTAGTGTTTAAAATTGGTTAAGGGTAGGGTTTTGGAAATGGATGACTAAGTATAAAGAGCATACCTTATGGCAGAATCTACAGTGCTCCCAGAAATAAGAATTAATAAGACCAAGCTCATATGAATAGAAGCCATTGGCTTTTCTGCTAGTATTTGATCCTGTAGTTATTAATAATGCGAGAGTTAGAATTGGAGGTATAGGAATTTAGGATTAATATTTGGGAATCTTTAGACTGAATCTAGTAAATAAAATGGGCCAGGGGCTGTTCTGTGGCCCTGAGGTATCTGGTCTTCTGCATAGGGTTGAGATTAGATTTACTATCTAGAATTCAATTTATTGCTAGTCTCTGGAAGGTTCTTAGGGGCAGGAAAGAGACCAGTGATGCTACGAGCTGATGCCATCTGTTCTCTTTCAGCAATGATTTACTATCTTGCAGATTAAGATTAGGGAAGTGTCAAGACCCCAGTTCACCATCAATTTCTACAGATCTGAAGAGTTAGGAAGGTTGCTGTCAACAGGAGAGGTTTAGGTGAGGACTCAACAACATAATTCATAGAGAACCCAGTTGATTGGATTTAGAGATACAAAGTGGTCTGGTATCATCAAGATCCAGTATCTTATTTTCAGTTTACTATCTTTTTCATCTGCCAAGCCTATATACAGTTGTCATTAAAGTTACACTACAAAAGATGACTTCAGGAGACTGGGTTATTGCTGGGGAATACGAAACAGCTTATTGCTATCAGTGGCCAATGCCTTGTTTTCAGGACTGGGTATAGTGAAGGTTAGGGATAAGATTGGCTTGAAGATTAGGGTAGAAAAAGAGTATTTTCAAGACCCACACTTATAGCCAGATTCTGCAAAGCTTGCAGGAATAGTATGCTGTATGGAATCATCATGAGCTTATATTCTTCTTGATAACCATATGTATGCATATAAAATTAGGGGTTGGGGTGGAGTTAGGAGATATCATTTGGGAAATGAAAACTTGAGCATGCTGGATAATTGCTGGATTCTGCACAGCTCATTGAGATAAGAACAGCTCTGATGTTTTCGTGGGCCATTGTCTTAGTTCAGATATGGTGTAAGTGTCGCCAACAGACTACATCTAAGGTTACGACTTAGCACAGTTTGCACAGATCCATCACCTGCTGCATGAAAGTATTGTTTTGGATTGTGGTTATGTTTAGTGCTTAAGGCAATAAAAATTCAAGAGTCTTGCTTTTCCCAGACACTGCAGGGCTTGCTAGTGTTATGAGAACGCGTCATCTTTTGTTATAAGTGCTGGTTACGTAACTATGTGTTACAGATGGGCTTGAGAAGAATTCACTTGGAGAGCCTGAATTGTGGGGTGATTTTGTGTGAGCCACAGAGATAGCAATAGGGGTCAGTCTCTTAGTTTCATGTTTGCTGTGGTTATTGGTCTGGTTAAGGTTGTGATTTAGGAAAAGAAGGATGAAGAACCCTCCCCATGTGGATTCTCTGTGCCTCAAAGGGAGAGGAAAGAAACTGGTGTTATCAGAAGTTAATACATTATTTTCAGTTTTTCTGTTGGTTTTGTTTACTTAGTCATAATGGAGATCAGGGTTGTTTGGAAAAAATGTGTTTATTGCTTGATTCTGACCTGTCTGTGCAGACAAGATGAGGGCATGTGTTCTTTCCTTGAGTCCCCTACCCCTTTGCTACTTTGATGCACACCTCCATGTCACACAGTCATTTTCCTTCACATGTTCTAGTCCCCAACCCTCCTTTTTATCAGTGTGCATCTGTATTGTTGTATGAGAGGAAAAGTAACTGACTGCGTTTACATAGAATCTTGCCACAAGTAAGGAGAACAATTTTTTCATTAACTTTGTTCTTTCATTGATAGATGTAGTCTGACAAATTTGTAATTTGAAGTTCCTCCTCTCTAGCTTTACATAGCCTTAATACACACAAAAGTAAGCCCTGTTCTGATGCTGATACAGATGACCTATTTGAGGAGCTACAGCATATGGTATGACTGGGATGTTGTTAGTTTCTCTGTGGATTGTGGATCCATATGACCGCACATTCGTGAACGAAAGATTTTGTGACTGGAATTGTTCTGAGAATGTGCTATGTGTTTGGCCTCAGGTTAAAAGAGAATGTTAAAACTCTGTCAGCCTATGCAGTTAATTGAAGAAAAGCAGCAATCACTATCCTTCCTGGTCTCATTGACTTTGTTGGATCTTAATCATGACTGTCTTACAGAATAGTCTGATCTTCCTGCACCTCCCTTGGTAGAGAGAAAAATATTGCTGAAATAGCATTTTACAGCATATAAACAACACAACATTTCCATCCTGTTCAGCAAGCAGCAGGAAGTATCGAGTATCATGCAGCATTGCCAGCTCAGCTTGGTAATTCAGCTGATTTTTGGGACTTATTTCAGCCGAACTCCCTAATCTTTCAAGGTTCACCTACTGATACTCTGTAGCACAGCACAGTGTAACTGATACATCAACCTACCATTCCTTTTTCATTTGCATGGATTTCTTCTCAGGATCATAACCTGCTGTAATCATAATTATACTTAATTCAAGAGAAAAAAAATATGTGAGCAATTAGTGTAATGTGTTATACGTCCCTAAAACATGACATATTAAGGATACCAGAATTTTCCTCATGTAGGACAACTGAAAATGAGATATACATATTTGATGTAGGGATTAGTTTCTCAGTTTCTGTCTAGTTTTTAGATATTGCCATTACACACCACAACTGTCAAAAATCTACATTTTGATTGCCACTTCTGAATTTATTCAATGGCCAACAAAAACTTACCTTTAATTATAAGTCTGTCATGGTTTTGCAACACAACACTTTCAAATATTTGCCTTTAATTGCTGGTGCCTAATTGGTTCCTTCATTCATTTGTTTTTACGATTTATCTGAGACTTCCTTTTGCTTCAGACCAGTTGAAACAGATACGTGGGCTGGGGGAACTAACAGGGGACAGTTTGGACAGGCGCAGTTACTCTCATTGCCAACTGTTTATCTTATGATCAGCCAGAGTCTCCCTGATTGGTTCTGCTTTGACCAGTTTTGTTCTTGAAGCAGTGGGCCAATATCTACATCCCACGGTCCATTTTTAATTATGACTTGTGACAAATTAAGAACACAGATGTTTAAGTATAAAAGGCCTCTTACAGTCCCTGTTCTGCATTGTTTTGTGGCATTGTTTTCTATTGGGGGAGTACTGGTGGCCTATCTAATACACAAGGAGGCAGTGCAGGCACAGACTAATGGTCTGCATGTGTCACACACTTGTAGCGTGTTTATTAGTTTCTGGCCACACTAATGCTACCACCCTCGCAGTTCCTGTTAACTGGGGGAAATTAAGACAGGGAGAGAACTAAGAAGGTGAATAGCTAACAGCAGATTAATTTATGCCTACTCATGACAGTCCTGTACTTCCTATGAACAGACACCTTGCAACTGAATCACTTGTTGAAGTACTTTGGAATAGAACAAAAGTTTATCCTGTTCTATAAGAAAGAGCAGTGAGAAAACAAAGGTAACATTTCAGAGAGGCCTTCTGCCTCAGGTAGCTCCCTGTCTCATGTCTGCCCTCACACTTGCCCAAGTTTGAGAAGAGGAGGACCAAAACATAATGTGCATACAAATAAATAAAAATAAAAGAAAAAATACATTAGTAGTTTATAATTCAATAAATATTTAAGTCCCATTATATTTAACTCATATTCCTCCAGAACAACACATCCTGTCAAAGGACTCACGGGGGTTGTCAAATGACAACTGCCTTGGAATATGAGAGTGCTGGCAGACTTGTTCAAATATTTCTCCCTATCCACCTCAGTTCATAAAATAATGGCCATTTTAATAGTACTAGCTGATGAAAACTGAATCACATGCATTATCATGCCATGTAATAATTCTTCGTTAGACATAATTCTATATTTGTCACAGGAAAAAAAGAAGCCCCTTTGAGGAAAGTGGTTGAGTTATGCGTCGTAGCTTTAAAATTAAGATATGGCAAAGCTTTTAATTTGATTTGGTGCCTTTTAATTGTTTAAGATTTGAAAACTCTGTTTAGGGCTGACCATGACCTTTTGAAATGTGAGGCAGCCTTCAGTACATAAGCCCTATCAAAGCTCTGGGGACCAGTCCCAGGAGGCCAGTGGGCTGCGTGTGTTAACAGCAGTTCCCAGAAGGCACTGAGTAGTTCATGTGACAGGGAATAATGAAACAAGGATTGCACTAAAACTGCCAAATTGCCTTAAGCTTCCTGTCCATGGACATGGATTTCTGCAGAGCACGTAATTCCTCTCTCAAGGGTAGTGTATTTACATGCTTTTGTGCATTTGCATGGATGTTGAAAAGGCAAGTCTCTTGAAAATACTACTTTAATCATTGTTTAATGTAATAAAATGTGAATATTTGCATCTGATATTAGGACAACCAGAGGAGAATATAGCAGCTCTGTGAGAATCACAAAAGAATAAGTAAATGCAGGACCAGCAGAAAATCTTTGCATGCACTTTATTTCCTGTAACTATTTCCTAACTTTCCTATTTGATGATATCTTGAGATTGTGATTCATCTTTTTTCTCTATAATGTGTGTTGTACTAAATGATCAATATGTTGCTTGCTACTTCATTCACTCTTAGTGGTATTCATCTTCCTTTAACACTTTAAACAACATATCAAACAGGTGCTCACAATGCTTCAATAACTCTGCTGCAGTCTGTAATAATCTCAAGTGGCCATATTTTGATTTTTTTTTTCCAGAAAGTGATTATTTTTTAGTCAATACCATGAAAATTATTAACTTTATCAGAAAAATATCAAGTTTTTCTTTCAACATGTATCTTCAAAGCAGCAGTGGGTGTCCAAGCCCTGCTGTCTGCCAGGCACATTGCCCAAACTATAAAATAATTAGATTCATTTGTAGCCAGTCTGGACTGAAGCAAAAAGTAATGAGGTCTACTAGAGTAGTGATAGTTGAGGAAGATGAAAACAGTAAACTGGAAAAAGATATAATAGATTTTTAGAAACAAAATGTAAGAAAATTTAATGAGATACTATAAAATAGGCAATAAAAAGATAGGAATATGGAAGTTCACATTTGGATTCTTATTTAAAGAAATGCAAGTTCCATTACATTGCTTTTTCCACTACTATATTATTTTATGAGTTAGGTGATCCTGACACTCAAGATTAAAGTACTAGGCTACTGATTATTAAGTTATCATAGTAATAATACATTTTATACTAGATAACAATCTTCAGTAGGTGCTAGTGAGTCCAGAATTCAATTATTTCAGTATTAAATTTGTTCTGGTATTTTTCACATAGTTTATGACAATGTAAATATTTTCATTATTTATATACTGAAAGTTCTATAGGTATAATGAAAAAAAAAAGATTAATTTATACATAATGCCTTGAGATTAGATTGCTAAAGCAAACACCCATCAGAATAAAATCTGAACATTCCAAAGTGTAGTACTGTCAAATGACTATAAAACAAGTTGCAAAATTTCTGAAATACAGTGGGCAAAACAATGAACCTTGAAATATGCCTATTTATTTGTACTGCTGTCAGACATTGAAACTAGAGCTGACTTCTCTGTGCCAGGTGCAGTATTAGTGTAGATTCTCAATGTTCGGAGAAATCAAGATTTAGATATGCTTATAGCAGCTACAGTGTATGTTTGCAGATTCTGAAGAGTAGGAGGCAATGTTTACTCTATTTTATGCTAAGGATTAATTTATTGTATCCAGATTGATTGCAGATGATGACTGCAGTAATTTTCAAAAATTTATTTTATGGTTTAGTCTTCTAATTCTCTACAAAATTATCATCAGATATGAGAGCGAGACTGAGAAATTGAGAGAAAAAAATATATATTTGACTCCAAATATTGATGATTTAGCTACTTTGCTATCATCCCCAGATTGCTCAGCATCCTTCAGTCCTCCTAAAGATAGACCTTAAGGATCATCACATTTGCAGACAATAGCGTTTTCAAAACTGGGCTTTGTTATGCCAATAGGATTTGGAACATCCGTTTTTAGGTATGTAAAAAGCTCAAAATTCATTCTAGATGATATATAACAATCTTGTCTTTTACTTTCTCCTAGGTAAGAACATCCAACCTATCTTAACCATAAATACTGTTTCAGTTCTTTATTTATTCCCACATTTGCAAGCCAGCTATGACTCTGATCCTTCTAGTATTTTGGCAGGTGCTTAATTTTTAAGTAGGTAAGTATATCTGTGTACCCCATTGGGGTACGTGTTTGTGTATATATAGATACCTTTTTCTCCACAGGACTAGTTCCAGCTACCACAATGTAGCTAGACATTTCTAAAATCATTGTATGTAAGTGGTGTTTTTCATATATGAAAAGTAGAATCAGTATATATTTCTTGGGCTTCTGTATGGTGGCTAAGACACAGAGAAACCGGACTGATGTTACTATTATTTTGAGTTGGAGAAGAGTTGAAGTGGATGAAAAAAAGAAAAAAAAAGAATGAATAGTTGACTGTACTCTTCTGTTGGACCCAAAATGATTATGGTATTGAAAAACCTGGAAAGACCTATAGGGAAAGGGGAGTGAGAAAGACTTGTTTGCAGTGCTTTGCCTTGGCAGAGAAGAACCACTAAATGAAAATGGACATTCAGTCTCCATCGTTCAGTGATGCTTTCCTGCTAATGCCCAGGGAAAGAGATTGATGAAATACTGATGCTAAAACCCAGTAGAACAATCTCAGATGGTGTCTAAGATAAGCTCCAGTCTTGCAGTTTTAACTTTTGAAATAATCCCTTAAATTCCTACAAACCCGTGGTAAATTGCACCTAATTGAATCGGATCAGAATTTCCTGCATTTTAAGATATTGAGACAAATTTGTTCATGAATATAAGCAAACCTAGATATTGACTTCAGTGGACTCATGTCAGATTATTAGAGCTCTGAAATGGCCTGTTTGCCTTTGGAGCCTAAAGTTAACATTTTGTGAATGACAGTGTTGCAAGAAAGATGCATTTTGACAGGAATGAGAATAATGAACAGGCAGCTGGAAATACCTGGGCATGTTATGCTTGTTGGCAGACTTCACAAGCAGTAGAGCTGCTGACTTTGGAGTTGCCTGTGGGTCTGTCACTTTGTTCGTCTGTCAGGGTTGATTTTTCAGAACTACTTTGTCTCCAAGGCGTCATTTCCCCGATGGCTTACCTTAGCCTGTAAGGAATTTACATGTTATTATCTGCTTTGAATATGTCTTAAATTCCCAAGAAAACTCTGGAGCTGTTTCTTTATTATAAAAAGTAACGGGAAAGAGATGGTAGTTTGTCATCCCGTTATTTGTTTAGAAACGTAATTTTTGATAGCATATGTTTACGATGTTTCTGTAACTCACTGGACTTACCGTTTTTGAGAAAAAAAAATTTAGAAAGACCCATGAAATTACCATACAAAATAAAGCTGCTAATTTATTTGATATTGGTTGCCCTTAACATTAGTCACATTGTGAAATTTAATCTAATACTGCATTGAGAAAGAGGAACATAAACAATGTTTTAAAAATTGTGGTGGTTGAGAGAGCAATAGTACGCTGTCACAGCAGATATTCATAAAATTTCAAACACCTACATTGATCAGACAATAAAAAATGGAATGAAAGAGTGCACAGTTTGATTTCAAACATGTCAAGCTAGTACAGTCTACTAACTTTGAAACCTGACCACAAGTTTGCATTCCCCACTTCTTCTGTTTAATTTCCAGCTGTGGGAGCCACAGGAATGGGCTGCAGGCATGGGAATGGTGCTGCTGTCCCTTCAACAGGGAGTTTCCCTGTTCCTGACTTCCCCTCCCCAAAGGCAAAATGGTCTGGCCTGTAAAAGAGTGGCTTCTTTCTACACAGAAGACAGCAGGAAGAAATGCAGGAATTATTTTGTTGCTGAAAAATTTCCCTTAAAAATAGATGTTCAGTGCTTTGCTGCCTCTCTTACTTGTTAGGTCTCTCACTTTAAAAAATGTGTTCATCCTCATTTCTTAAAAAATTGCTGCTTTTATTTAATCAGATTAAAACTGTATATTCTGAGGGTCATAATTTGGTAGCTAGCTCAGATCTAAGGTTTTCAATAATTTGTTTGGAGAAAAGTTAAGTGTCAAGAGTTAATAAAAATTAAAGCCCATGCCAGCCTTCCATAGATCTACGCCAAACCTAGGTTTGGGGATTCAAAAAAAACCAAACCAAACCAAAACAAAAAACCCAACAAACTGTCTTGATACCAGTAAAGGACATTTAATGGGCAAAGATGACCTGTCTCAAAAAACAAATTGCCCTGCTGTTCCTTCTCCATTAAAGCATTGTTGCCTGCAAGAGAAATATGCTCTTATATCCATCCAGCAAATATTTGAGTGTGAAATTAAAAAGTCTCATTTTAAGTGAAAAGAACAAAGATCAGTGAGTCCTGCTTGATTAAGCACATGTTGAAGAAAAGCCTTGTAGAGCTCCACATATGAGAACTTCTAAGGGTTCTCCACTGTTGTGGAGAAGAAGCACAACGAGGGAGGGCTGAGTGGTACAGAACATCCTGCTGCACTGTGAAAGTAAGCAGCCTAAATTCAGCAGCCATATAATTTTAAAGTTAACAATTAACAGTTGAGCACTGTCTTTCTTCCATGGTGTGATGGAAGGTGTATTGTGTCAGTTGTTTGATCACAGCTTATTGTGTGCTACATTTTATAAAAAGGTGAAAATAGGCCTGATGAGGGATTTATTCAGTTCAGGTGAACTTTTCCAAAGGGAGGGGATGGTGGGGCTTCCCTGAAATTAGTTTCTGAGTGTTACTGGCCATGCTCAGCTGGCACAGCTTCTTCAGCTCAGTGCAAGTAGCTGGGGAGTTTGCAGAGGACCTGGGAAACTCTTATAAGAGGCAGGAAGTAGGCTTATAGCTACATATAAAGGGACAAGGAGAGTCTCCTTAGGCTTTAAAAAGGAATGCTGTGTTTGTAGCAATCCAAGAATTGAAAACTGCTGGACCTAGGAGCAGGATTTGAATGTACGGGTACCAAGGGTAGGGAGGAGATTGTTTACAGAATGTTGTATTTGAACCTGTCTCTTTAAACAGATTTGGATTTCATCTATTTGAAAAGCTACCTTGTTCCAGTTTGGGTTCTGCTAAAACCTAGCTTAGGAATTGAAAACCTTTAACTGCTTTTGAAGTGCTAATTCTAAAGAAAAGGTGCAGACAATTCTGCCTTGAAGTCCTGGCTTGCTTACTGCCCTGTCACAGAGGGTCATAAAAGCAGTCTCCTCTAAGACAAATATGTTGATTCTTATGGTGAAGTTAAGCTGGAACTGTCTCTTTGCCTGCTTGTTAGCATATGGCTGTTGGTATCCCTATGATGAATTATGGAGTTGTGTGATAAACTTCACTTATGTGTCTTTGATTTTACCTGCATTTGCCTCTTCAGCCAGCCTCCCACAACATGCCTGTAACATTCCAAACCTTTAAGCAGTCTCAGTCGCTTAACTTTTTCTTTCTTTAAATAAACCACCACAAAAATATACCTTTCCCACCTTCCCTGTGCTAGCTATGGAGTTTCATCTCGCAGTTATGCTAACCTGAAGCCCAGAATGGCAATAGTCCATTTTTGACCAATGTTAAATTGCTTTGAGACAGTCTGTTAGAGCAAGAAACAAGCAATGAGAGCTAGAACTAGGAGACTGATATTGTTAAAAAGGGGAAATCACATGGAGTTAATGAGTCCTGAGATGCCAGAACTTAAAGCCTAACGTTCCTATGTAAAATAAAACAGATTTGGTTGCTTTTAACAGCAACCAATAAATACAAATTCTCAGTTATGCTACTTCTCTTCTTCCAAAGTCTGCAAAATGAGACTCATCAGACTAAGGCAGTCCGTTTTGCAATCACAGGAATTTTAAAATATAACTCAATTTAAATGTTTTAAGTCAAGGAAAATACCTAAAAATGCTATATGCATGCTCTAAAAGAATATATATCTGTGTGGTTTACCATGAAGTTTTTATCACTGCTGTGGTTTAACCCTAGCTGGCAACTAAGCCCCACAGAGCCACTCTCTCTCTTCCCCCGTGGTGGGATGGGGGAGAGAATCAGAAGAGTAAAAGCAAGAAAACTCATGGGTTGAGATAAAGACAGTTTAATAGGTAAAGCAAAAGCCGCACACACAAGCAAAGCAAAACAAGGAATTCACTCCTTCCCATCGGCAGGCAGGTGTTCAGCTGTCTCCAGGAAAGCAGGGCTCCATCATGTGTAATGGTTACTTGGGAAGACAAATGCCATCACTCTGATTGTCCCCCCCTTCCTTCTTCTTCCCCCAGCTTTACATGCTGGGCATGATGTTATGTGGTATGGAATAGCCCTTTGGACAGTTGGGATCAGCTGTCCCAGCTGTGTCCTCTCCCAACTCCTTGTGCACCCCCAGCTACTCACTGGTGGGGTGGTGTGAGGAGCAGAAAAGGCCTTGACTCTGTGTAAGCACTGCTCAGCAGTAATGAAAACATCCCTGTGTAATCAACACTGTTTCCAGCACAAATCCAAAACGTGGCCCCATACAAGCTACAATGGAAAAAAATTAAATCTACCCCAGTCAAAGCCAGCACAATCACTCATCGTTGGGCCATAACTCATGTAATTTGGCTGTAAGTCCTGCTGTGGTGAATCATATAGACTTAACTTCCTTTCCACTCTGTGTACCTAGATATATACTGAGTATTCAGAAATTGGTGGTAAAGAGGATAGCTAATGACAAGCTTGAGTTCTCAAACACAAATATCTCTGTAAGAGAATTTTAATTCGGACCATACAGAGCATAATCTCATCCTCACACTAGCTTTACATGGTTGATTAAATAGACTTAGGTCCGTATAAATCATCAATAAGTGATATCAGAAGCACATGATTTGGTGTTCATTAACTGAGGTTATGCTATTCATTTTCTCATTATAAATCTAAGAAAATCAATGTATTTGAAGTATAGATTTTTTTTCCCATATATCCTTATCAGGATGGATTACTACAGCCATATTATGAAATTTTGTGTTCCTTGCCAATATGTTACTAGGAATCCTTTGCCTATTGTTTTTTGACACGTGTAAAAATGGATCCTTGTTTACTGCTTCAGTATTGTATTATTCAACAACAGTCTTAAGAGGTAAGTGAATTCTGCATGTTTATATTCCATGTTTTCAGTTGCATTTTCTTAAAACTTACTGGTTTTGTAATTCCTAGAAATCACTGCCATTTTACATTGGTCAGGGTAGTGGCAAGAGGCAGGCAAACTCACCTCTCCATAATTTTCTAGCATTTCAATTCTACATTTACACAAGGAGAAAACAAACAAAAATACCAGTGCTATATAAAGTTTATCACCATTTTTTCCAAAATTATGAAGAAAGAAAAGATTTGGTGAGAAAATTGAAGTTGTTCCTGGGCTCTTTGCTATTTTTGGTTGTCTTGCTTTTCCTAATTCTCACTTGAAAAATGGTTTGTGGTGAAGGAAGGGAAAAGGAAACAAAAAACTGAAAAATTACCTAAATAGTAATTAGGGAAAGATGCTATTTCTATTCCAAAAGGTTTTCAGTGTAGAATATCCATTTAGATTTACTAGTACCAGTTTCCCCCTTTTCTAGTGTTCTTTGGTCACTAACACTGAATTGCATGTTAAATGAGCATTTTTTAATTTGTCTGTAAAATGATAGAGGAAAAATGAGTTCAGATTTATTGAAGATACAAGTTAAAAACTAATTGAAAAACCTATTCATAGAAAATGGTCTCATTTAGAATTAAACTGTGTGCATAACTCATTAGAGGTGTTTTAGAAGGAAAGCAAGTTAAATTACACCTGATTATGGAGACTAATTCTGAATAAATTTGTCTACTCAGCCTTTTGATATGATGTTTGCAATGTGATTTTAAATTTAATTTGGATTGTTTTCCCAAGTGACCCTGTAAAGATTCACTTATATGTAGTCCTTAATCCCTAGTTTATTCCTATTACTTGGGCGGTATAGAAAATTGACATTCTCTGTGAACTGTCCACAGTAGAATCTGTAATTTTTTTCTATTCTGCAAAGAAAAGGTTCAATTTTGTGTCTGAAAATAACTAAGATAGTGGTGTTAATCCTATATAATACGAGATTGTTAAATAATTTGAAACATTAGGAAAATCATTTCATGGTAATAAATGTACAATTTGATGATATTAGCTGGTAGTGTGGGCTGGATGAACAAGCAGCAAAGGAATCATTATCACAACATTGTTTATCTCTGTAATGTTATAATATCAGAAGAGAGATAGGCAAGTGTTTGCTGTAGCAGTAGTACCCTGTTATAATTATGCATGAAAATATATAAAATAACTAATCCAGAGTCACTTTCCAAGTATTTTAGAACTTTAACTTTTTGTTAAAAGTCATGTTTGTGGGAAAGAAAGGGGTGGGGGGGAAAGCTGAGAAGAGATTTGAAATGTATAGATGAAGTGAAACCATAGCAAACCATATAGCCATAGGCTGACATTGTGAAAATTTTCCAAGCTGGGATAGTAGTCTGCATTTGATGAGTTATTCCCTCTAGTCATTTACAGTAATATGATAAGGAATAAAATAGTAGATTCTTGCCTTGTTCAGTAGTGGTGAAAGCAAGTAAGACTGGGTAGTGGGGCTCACCAGGCCTTCATTCAAAGCAATATAGTGAGGGTTCTAAATTTGTATTTTAGTGAAATGCCAAATAACGTAGTTTTCATAAATGGATTAAATCAAGATTGTGGATTGTTGGAAAACCTGCCTAACAAACTGGACAAATTATTTACTCCCTTTTCTAAATCTTAACTGGATTTCCTTCTCAGGGCTGAAAAATATTTCAGCCACCATGTTGCATGTAAATTGAGTCATGGTCTGCACCCCTTTGACTTGCCTGGTCTTTCTATTCACCTGTGCAGGTTTTGAAGACTGACTCACACTGTGATCCTCTAGAAAGCAGAGCACGTATCTGCCTTGGGAGTGTATAAAATACAAGTCACAATTGTGTCTGACAACGCAAATAAAATTTCTTTTATTTGCTGTCAGGCAGGCATCCATCTAACCATATTTTTAAACCCCAGTTACAGTTGTCAGTATCTCTGGGTAAATCTTCCCAGCCCTTCCTGGTATTGTGAAGAACATAAAGTCATGGCTGATTTAAAAGCATTTTAAATAAAATAGATACAGCTTGCTGCTTTCCATCTTTCTTCTTCTCTTCCTGAGCAATGTTCTTGAGTAATTATTATAAGTCATAAATTCAAGCTGTAAGACTGAATTAGCTGAATGCTTCAACCATTGTGCTATTTCATCTCCAAGGTAATGATTTCACAAATATTATTTTTGTGGAACACACTGGCTGAAATTTGAGTGTACAAAGGACTGGTTCTATAACCTTTCCTCACACTGACTTTTACTTCCACATTCAACTAGTTATATTTATGCCCAGGGTGGGTATATATTTAAGTTGGAAATTGACTTAAAATACTAGTAATGACCTGAAATGGGAAGCTTGGATTGTATAAAGTAGTTTAGTCCATGAAAGAAGATTAAAATGGCAAAGGCAGAAGGAAAATATTGGTAATTGAAATACGGAATTAAGAATTGGTCATAGAGAGTATGACCCATTTACCAACAAGAAAGAAGGAAAACCCATGATGGATTGGTTTAGAATGGGATAGACCAGCCATTTTGTGAGAGCTAGTATGATAGTAGATCTGTCTTCTGGATGGCTAGAAATGTGGTTTTGTGGCACAATTGTTTTTTCAATATTTTAAAAGGAAGGCTTTGGTTTATTTTAAATTTTTAGTGTAGGGTAGTACACAGACAGCCACACCATACTGTATAAGGTATGTGGACAAAACAATACACATCTGAAAGTCTTGGTAAACACACTATGAAACCTACACATAGTTGATTCATTTAAGAATTTGTTGCTGGGCTAAACATAGGGTCTCCAGCTTCTGAAACAAAAGCTCTGTTATGAAGCAAAAGAAACAGCTCCCTGAGCTCAAGCCAGCTGAGTTTGTTATATTCAGTCCAGACTGCTTTACAACCAATAATTCTTCTAGTTTATATACAGTACCCTGCTATTTCCAGAGGGATGGTTTTATTTGACTATCCATTCACCTAGGATACAAGTTTGACTTAAACTTGATGGTGCCAAGCATGGCAAGTTGATCTTACACCACTTTGATATCTCACTTTACAAAGCCAAAACAAGCATTACTAAGCTCTACAATTGTGGCTTACCAGACTTACCATTAAATGCAGCGTTTTTAAAACTTACTGTGGCATATCAAAGGAATGTGACCATTGAGATGCACAAGACCAAAATTACAGTGCCAGAATCATATCATTATGTACTGTTTCCTGCATTTTCTTTACACTGTCATGAAACATAAAATGGATGCTACAAAACATAGATTAACCAAGAAAAACATTAAAACATTAGGAAAATATTCCTGCACTTGAGAGGTTAAGAAATTTGTAAAACCTCAAGAAAATTTTACATTTCATAGATATTTTTAACATTTTTTTTTTTCTTTAAAATGCTAATTTCTATTTGTGGAATGAGACTTAAGCAAGGTTAATCTATACCAAATTAAATATATGTAATACCTGGCATGAAAGTAAAGTAACTTTACACAAGAGTTGTAACTAAGATTACTACTGATTCCCTGTATTTCTCATTGTAGCCGAGGACATGGGAGCAGATGACACTTCAGTCCTAGCAGAAGGGCTTAGATACTCTCCCACACTGGCATGTGTTCTTCTTAATCACACAATAGGGCCATTTTCCATTCCTCCCTCCTTTTGTGTATTTTGATATAGCCCTATCCCGCAGAAGGATAGGAGAGTGGGAGAAAGAGTATGACAGCTATCCACAGAGACTCCAACACGGCAACTTTTCTCTTGTTAAAGGAACCAAATCAGATGCAGTGTGGTTTTCATAGACTGTGTTTTGAGCTGGTGTCACATAAGGGAAACTGGTGTGTGGAAACACGAAGAGGCAAAAACTCCTTCATCTCCCCTCACTGTCTGTGCTACAGAATGATCTAATTGTCACAGTTGCATCAAATCTGGGACATCAACAACTACAGGATAGCCCTCTTACTGCCTTCCATTTTTTGAGAATTGTTTCCTCCAGCTGCTATATGCATCTCATTAGTAGTTTGAGGTGTGAAGAAGTGTTGGCATTTAGGTTTGTATGGTCAAAATAATTTATAAAGTGCCTTTTTTCTTTGTTCTTTTTTTAAAAGTACATGCAGTTATTAGCTAGCTCTAATACAATCAAGTCCTTTGCTCAAAGTACAGCCAGCTTCAAAAAGCAAGCCGAATGTTTCATAGAATCATAGAATGGTTTGGGTTGGAAGGGACCTTAAAGATCATCTGGTTCCCCCACCATGGGCAGGGACACCTTCCACTAGACCAGGTTGCTGAAAGCCCCATCCAGCCTGGCCTTGAACACTTCCAGGGATGGGGCAAACTGTTCCAGTGCCTCACCACCCTCATAGTGAAGAGCTTCTTCCTTATATCTAATCTAAACCTACCCTCTTTCAGTTTAAAGCTGTTACCCCTTGTCCTATCACTATGCTCCCTTGTAAAAAGTCCCTCTCCAGCTTTCTTGTAGGCCCCCTCCAGATACTGGAAGGCGGCTATAAGGTCTCCCCACAGCCTTCTCTTCCTCAGGCTGAACAACCCCAACTCTCTCAGCCTGTCCTCATAGGAGAGGTGCTCCAGCCCTCTGATCATCTTTGTGGCCCTCCTTCTGGACTCGCTCCAACAGGTCCATGTTCTTCTTAAGTTGGGGGCCCCAGAGCTGAATGTCGTACTCCAGGTGGGGCCTCATGGAGTAGAGGGGGAGAATCACCTCCCTTGACCCACTGGTCAGGCTTCTTCTGATTCAGCCCAGGATACAGTTGGCTTTCTGGGCTGCAAGCACACATTGGTGGGTCATGTTGATTTTCTCATCAACCGCCACCTCAAGTCCTTCTCCTCAGGGCTGCTCTCAATCCATTCTCCACCCAGCCTGTATTTGTGCTTGGGATTGCCCTGGCCCCTGTGCAGGACGTTGCACTTGGCCTTGTTGAACTTCATGAGGTTCGCACGGGCCTGCCTCTCCAGCCTATCAAGGTCCTCTGGATGGCATCCCTACCCTTCAGCGTGTCGACCACACCACATAGCTTGGTGTCGTCGGCAAACTTGCTGGACGTGCACTCAATCCCACTGTCCATGTTGCCGACAAAGATGTTAAACAGCACCGGTCCCAATACTGACCCCTGAGGAACACGACTCGTCACTGATCTCCACTTGGACATAGAGCCATTGACCGCAACTCTCTGAGTGCGACCATCCAGCCAATTCCTTATCCACTGAGTGGTCCATCTGTCAAATCAATGTTTCTCCAATTTAGAGACAAGGATGTTGTGTGGGACAGTGTCAAATGCTTTGTGTAAGTCCAGATAGGTGACATCTGTTGCTCTTCCCTTATCCACCAATGCTGTAACCCTGTCGTAGAAGGCCACCAAATTTGTCAGGCAGAATTTGCCCTTGTTCTGAAAAAAAGGCTGTTATGAAGCAAAAGAAACAGTGTGTCAGGCACGATTTGCCTTAGTTAGAACGCACAGGGATCAGGATTATGTGGGAATAAAGCCACAGGATTACAAGAAGGGACTTCCCAAAGTCTACTCCTCTGGTATGTCAGCCAACTCTTAAAATACAGTCTCTTTTGTGAATTTATCAAGCCTCATCTCAGCTGAGTTCAGATGTTTCTGTAAAGCAAAGATTGCTCCAGAAGTCCATCCTCTGATATAAAGAAAAATCTTCTAATTTGCTGACTACATTTATTCATTTATTATTATTATTACATTTATTCATGGCTAATTTTTAACCTATTTCTTATGCGAATGCATGATTACTCTTCTTGCCTCCAGCCACTCATTCACCTGGTGTATTGATAGAAAGTTAGCATCAGCTTTGGTAGACTGAATCAGCTTGTATTTTTAGTCACTTCTAAAAAGAGCTCTCATTTTCCCTGATACTTCTTTGCATCCATTTCATTTTGAATGCATCTTTTAAAAGAAATACTTAGCGTCTTTAGCTGAAAGCCTTTACCTGGAATACTTGTGCCTTATAGATAGTTTGATAATATATACTGCTTGTGTTTTTTTCTTATTTTTATGTATTATTTTTGTTATGAAACATCCTTCAGAAAGCGTGAAAAAATTCACAGCCTACTGGTTTCAAAGGAAGTGAATTGTCTCGATCCAAATTTGTGCAATGCAAGTCTTGGATACTTTTGCTGCCCTCAGCAGATTTTTTTGTGGGTTGACAAAGTATACTAGAGTCCACAGCCTGGTCCCATGTATCTTATTCTTCTGAACCTTTCAGATGTGAAGGAGGAAGCTATGCAACAGGTTCCCAAAGCATGTATTATTCCATATTTACTAAGATATGCTCTCAATTTGCACTATACTTCACAAATGCATAGATGATAAAACTCTAATCCCATGGGGTTTACACTCCAGCTTCATTAAAATGCAGAAATTTAATTAAAGTGTGAAGAAAAAAAATGCGAAAAATTGAACCAAGCTTCCAAAAGACCCACATGTCTCTGGACATAATAATAAACTAGAGCTAAAGACCTTGCTTTAGGCTTAAATCTCATTAATTCTTTTCACTGGGAAGTACATATTTAAAAACTTTAGGAGTTTTTTAGGAAATTTCCTAATATAAGGATGCTTGCTTTGCTGTGTTAAGAAAAAAAATTAGATCTGTTCTGCTTTCAATGATTATTTATAGGTACAGCTGGGAAGACATTTATTAGCTATGTATTAAGTCTGAATAAGAGAACACTGAGTGGTTGATACTTTAAAGGGGGGAGGGGGAAGACCCTTCATCCATGTCATTCCCAAACTCCCCCAGCTGACAGTTTGAGAAGCTGACAGAAACCAAGTACAAAGACAGGTAGAAAAATGACAGATGGTAAAAATGTACTTAATTATTCTGTCAGTCCTGTTGTATGCTACAGACTTAATTTTTTTGAATCATGGGCTGACTGTGTCAGGCTAGGCATGATAAATTTATTACTGAAATGTTCTTTTCAACATCAAAGACTAATTATTTTTAACTTCTAGCTTCACCCACACTATTCTTCAATATTTATTTTGGTAAAATGAATAATGAGCGAGGATGAACTATGTAGTGGATGTGCCACAGTGATATTTGAAGAGGAAATATTTTTGATTTATCAAAAAGTATGTAAGTTTTAAGAATAGTATGTCATTGCCTCTTTTGCTATGTTGACTCCTCTTAGTCAAATATCGTAAGACAGGCTATCTTTAAAGTGTCACATGAATTTAAAATAAACATACTACATTGGCACATGGATTTGAAGAATCTGCGAGAGTAATTTCTATGAGAAGAATTGATTTTTAAATATACGTTGTGTATTACATAAAGGAGAAGCAAATATTATAGAAAAATAATGGAGGGAAAACAAATTTAGACAAGTAAAATAAATTTCTAGAAGAGAGACATGGGGAAAAAAGAAAGAGCTAGATGATAGATACAGAAGAAGAAATGAGCCATTTTGGACATTCTTTCTTTAATTTTTAGTGGGATGCAAAAAAGACATTAAAGCAAAGTACTATCTGTCTCTAGTGTCAGTACCGATGCAAGATAAATACCCTGTGGCACCTTTCAAGGAGCGGAGGAGATGCTTGCTTTATGTAGCCAACCTTTTTCAACAGAAAAGACTCTAGTTTCTCAATTGTTTCTGAATCAACTGGTGATTGTACAGCAGTAATTGCGCATAACTACTGCGTCATTAGTATTTAACTTAGTACTTCATGTTGTACGTGATTCAATAGCTTTCTTAAATGTAGAGCATTTCTGTAGGGTTTTCAAAGTTGATTTAAAAACTGCAAATACCATTTTCTTCAATATTTCTTCAGGAATTTTTTTTGTGAATAGCTACAGCTTCTTTAGTCTTTGTGCCAGCTCCTCTTGAATTACTGAACTTCCTTAATATAAATCAAGGCTTTATCACCTCAACAGGGCAATTTTTATTGGCCTAAAAAATCTGAAACCACGGCAAACATGTAGATTCTGCAGACACTAACCTGTTATGAATAACTTCCTTTGTCTTTGCACAATTGGAACAATGTACTGTGGCTAGAACCATAGCTGGCTAGAACTGAGCTGGACAAATGACAAGTTACTTCAAATACTCCCAATATTAAAATAAATTAATTCCTTCTATCAATAATCTAATAATATCATGCACTTCTGTATTAAAAGGTGACTGAAGTATTTTAAGCCACTGATTTACTGGTATGGATTTAGTCTCATCATGCAGACAAAAATGGTTTTTTACATCAAAATACATCAATCATAATTTTACTTAGAGACTAGAATACTTGTATAAAAAAATAATAATATTGTCAGCCATTTGGTTCTGTTTCCACATTAAAGCTAGACCCATCTCAGGTATTTCTGTTCATAAAAATGAGATTGATGCAGGCAGTCATCATGGTCTCTTAAGGAGTTAGATTTACAGTATAAAATGCAGTAGTGTCTAATTTTTTGCCTACGTCATCATTTTTGCTCCTGCTTTATTCATGGTAAATGATCATGTCTCTCATGAGTCTAAATGACTTCCTTTGCAAGGATTGCCTTCTTTAGCCATTCGTATTGTACTGTCTCTTCCAGTTGTAGATTTAAAGGAAGACACCCCTTGCTTTAATATAGCATGTTTTCATAGAAGATATTCTGGGACTACCACTTTATTTTGCTTTCATATTTGGTAGAACTTCAGTCAATGGGAAATGTAAAACACTGCATTGTCTTTGTGTTCAGTTAATATATTGCTTTATTCATTAGTACTATTTGCCAAAAACTGTGACTTCATCCTTCAGAAAGCATTTTAACTGATACCTGCCTTTCATACTTCATTGCCCTGCATGTACATATATTCTATACATCTGCGCTTTTTCTGTGGTTTCTGTTACTACTGTATTTGCGTCACCTAATTTAAAACAGACTTTCAGCTGTTTTCAACTATAATGGGTTTGTGGCTTAGTGTGTGAAATAGAATTGACTGCACAAAATGTGAAATTCTGATGCTAGACATTCCGGCTAGGTCTTTACAGACAGGAATGTGCATTTGTCTGGGCAAGCATTATAGTCCTAGGGGTGCTTAGCTCTTTTAGTGACAGCCTGAATATGTTGAAGTCATTCAATTAAAAAACCAAAAAAACAAACAAAAAACCCCACCCAACAGTCCTCCCCGCCCCCCCCCCCCCAAAAAAAACCAAAAAACAACCCCCCCCCCCCAAAAAAAAAAACCACAGATAGATATTCATTTTAAGGAAAAGAACAAACTGCCTTGGCACAGCTCTGGCATTTGCAGTGTAAATCTCACACAATACAAACTATGGAAAAATTTGTGAAAGAAACATTGAAAGGAGAATAAAATATCTTAAGCATATAAAGCCCTGAATACTAAGTAAACTGTACAATTTAAGAGAAATGTTTGCTACCAGGGGTAAGTCCTAGTAAAAGAATCTCTGAAGCATAGATGGATCCTAACCATCATCTACTTCTGATATTTAACTGTGTCTGCAAAGGAAGGCAAACACATTAAATCCACAAATCCTCTAAAGGGTTTTTAAAGTTTAAAGCATGAGATGGCTTATCCCATTTTCCAGTCCCACCTCCAGTTTTTGGAGAAAGCAGATACGTCATGTTGCTCTGGTAGTGATGAGCACAAGTCACTAGAACAGCCACAAGAAGTTCATAGAGAGCAAGCTGTTAAGCTGGAATTGTCCATGTGAGGAAGGGATATTCTCTCTAGGCAAGGTTAGGAGAGAATGAAGAATGAGGGAGGAGAAACCCCCAGGATAGGAGAGAGAGAGAGATGAGAAGGAGGAGTTTGAACTCCTCTCTAACAGAAGCTTCTTAGGGTGGACTGATGGGAGTTATGACTACTGAAAGTCCAAGCCTTTTTTTTTACTTAAGTTCAGGTTTCAGAATATAGAAAACATCTTCCCTTTAGCCAGCTGCTAAGAGCCACCTCCTTCCTCCGCCTGTAGCAATTTCAGTATGTCCTGTTATGGCTTTTCATTCTAGAGCTGCCTATAAAACCTTTGGTCATCATTCCCAGGGACAGGAGCAATGGAGCAAAACCCATCTGATGGACACACAGATAAGCAGCATGACCACGTAGTTCTTCCACAGGAAATCAGCTGAAAAATACTGCATCCCTTGTCTCTGGCCCAGGCAGCGCCAGAGATCTTTTATTGCCAACTCCTATTCTTCAGCAGCCTGGCTATCTGAACTGGTAGGACTCCTCTTAGCAACACCCAAGTCCCAGACCACTAGCAGAATTTTACTTAGAGGTTCTCTGCAGCTATACTGATGGCTCCAGTTGGCTCCTGGAGCAGCAGGCAGAGTGTGTGAGATGGGAGAGAACAGGCCATAGACTGAAACTCCAGTTTAGAAATAACTAATTTCTGTCAGTTTCTGTAATGTCATTTTTACATGTTGGACTCTGTGCTTAAAACAAATGATGGGCCGTTCGTGCTACTAGTTCTTTTAAATAATGTAATGGAATGAAAAAAGAATAGCACATATGGCTTGGATCCATTTTTATCACTAGTATAAAACTCACTTCCAAAGTAATGTGTTGACTTCATTTTAATTGGATTTTTTATGAATAAGGAGACTG
Source organism: Nipponia nippon (assembly GCF_047370975.1). Lineage (NCBI taxonomy): Eukaryota > Metazoa > Chordata > Aves > Pelecaniformes > Threskiornithidae > Nipponia > Nipponia nippon. The sequence continues at coordinate 42,935,515 of NW_028262369.1, forward strand.
ATTTTACTATGAACCAAAATGAAAATGCTAAGAGAAAACATAGCTCATGCTTATATTGCATTATACAGCAAGGCACGAGGCTCCTGAAAGACAGGAAACTGATTGTTTGAATTGGTAATTCTCAGTTTTTTCCATTCTGAAACTCTATCTACTCCCAGGACCCTTCTTGTGTCTACTCAGGAACTAGAGAAGATTTCCTGTCTATTGAGGAAGCATACAGTAGCCAGAGGCAGAACAACTTAAGTTAAAGACTTACAATTTAAATACTGTGTGATCATTGAAACAGCTGGATCATGCAAATTCCTTTTCTGGTATCTTTAGAAAGCAGTAGCATGCTTTTGTAGCATTCACAGGCAGTTATGAAAAAATAAGCATGGCTACACTGTGTCAGATCCAAGATCCATCTAATGCAGTATCCTGTCCCAGAGAGTGGCCAGGAGTGGAAGCTTACAGGGGGTGTAAAAACAGCTCCTCGTGCACTGTCCCACCTTCTAGGGATCTACTGTTAAAGATGTTCTAAGGTGGAAACATCATCATCATGTTTGAAAGCTACTGACAAACATATTTTACACCAGTTTGCTTAATTGGTTTTTGAATCTATTGAAAAATTATTTCATATTTTTAACTTTAAATCTACGGACTGATAACTTCTTCAGGTGACTGCAATTTTTTTGAATAAGAAACATTAAGAAATAATTCCTGACCACTTTCTCTGTTATGATTTCTAATTTTTTATGTCTAGAGCAACTTGTATCAAAGCTGAAGAGTCTTGATCTTTTAAATCTATCTTTGTCCAGAAACCATTCCATAATTCTGCTTAAACTGGTTACCTTGTATCTATTTAGTGTGATATTGAAACATCCTTTTGTGAAAGGTGATCACTAGTAGCAGTGCTCAGATGCGTGTGCTAGGGATCTAGTCAGCATATAATGATTTTCTCTTGTTTGTGTTACCTCATTCCTATTAATTTTTAACTTATATTTGTCTTTTTGTCAGCATTTGAGTACTGAACTATAGTTTTCAGAAAATTATCCAGAGTAATTTTAAGATCTCTTAAATTTTTGGTAATAGTTTAGATCCCAACATGTTATGTCCATACTTAAAGTAGTATATTCAGTCTGAGAAACACAAGTCTCTTTACAAAGGCTTAAGTGTTCTGCCACCTTTACACAGTGAAATCACACCGTAACTCTGCATGTGTGTAGCAGGGGAGGGCTGGTGTTTAACACAGAGCAGATCTCACAGGTTGCAGTTCTTGTGAGCACTGCAGAATTTGGATTGTAAATGGGAACTATGTTTTTCTAGATGAACAGTTTGAAACCTCTTATACTGACTGCAGATTTACTACGACTGCCTTCTAGTTTTGATTAGCCATGGAAAAGATGTATTGGTGTAATATGTAGTTAAGAAATTTAATAATCCTCCCAGGTTTTGATTAGCCATGGAAAAGATGTATTGGTGTAATATGTAGTTAAGAAATTTAATAATCCTCCCAGGTTATTTAAAATATTTCAGTATATATAACAGAATTTTTGTATGCCTTTGTGTGAGAGAAAGCTATTGACAAATTGGTTTGGAAGCTTTCTGTCAAAACATTTACCATGAGCTGTAATGTGCTTATAAAGTCTGCTTTCTGCAAGAGCTTGTTAAGTGTTGCTATCTTAAAAGTAATATGATATTACATCCTTTTTTTCCATATTTGTCACACATTCATGTAAGAAAGACCCGATTTTTAGAAAAAATGAAGATGTAAATGAATACCTAGTTAATGAACATGTGCATCAAAACTGAATCCTAGTCTAATAATTTTATGCATACATACTACAGTTAGTGAATTGGTCCCTTGGTGTCAGTAACAAAGAAATATCAATTATTGTCATCCTTAATACTTAGTGTTTACCAGTAGCCTACTTTATGATCTAACTGCTAATTCCTAAATTATAAGCTTTACAATAATTCTCCTTTTATTCAAGCCAAAGTTACTATGCTTAACTAGTAAGTTTCTAGCCACATTTTCCACTGTGTTAGCTACACGAAAATAAGGCTTTTTTTGTAAGGCTACATATTTAGACAAAATGCTACAAAATTGCCCCTGTATTAATAGAATCCAGAGCATTCCTTGGTGGTGGCTCAGCACATTACCATGTGAGTTGCCTGCCCTTGAAAAGGCATAATTTGATCTTAACAGTTTTCCTGAATTCTCTGGCAGTTACAGAGAACAAGTGACCACAGTTCAGCTCCTCAAGCAGAAAGCTGAGTTTAGAACCACAGTGGTGCTGACTTATATATTTCTGAATTTCAACAAGAGAAGGAAAATTCTTTCTTGCAACTGAGTCTTTCTGACTCTAGTGAAGAGCTGGAAAACTGAAAATAGCAAAGTGGTCCCAGAGGGAGATTTTTTAAATTTTTTTTTTTATTTTTTTTTTTACTGAAGGCTTCTTCAGTGGTAGAGCTGTCTGTCAGCTTCAGTAGATATTGCTGGCAGGGTAAAAGGCTGGATAGTGTTGTGCTAGACCCAACAGGAATGTCAGGCAAACACTAGAAAGGGCAACATTTATACTCTTGAGCCTATGAAAATTAAACATTTAAGAAAATACCTTCAGTATTGTTCACAGTTTTTTCAGCACACTGCTAATTTCCCTTGCTAGATGTAAATCTTAATTACCAAGGAAAGGAGTAATAGTAACTTAAGTGATATCCAAGGACTAAATTTCCCCAAAAGACAAAAGAGTTAACAGAAGGTTGGAAAGCTTAGAATAAAATAACTACATACTTCCTATCAGCTGCTTTTAAGCAAGAGAATGGAGTTCAAAGGCCACATGCTGATCTTGGCTACAGCGGGGCAAATCCAGAGCGGCTATCTGAAAACAGTAGAATTGCTGAAGATTCACATCAGCATGAATAAAACTAAAATTTGGCCATTAGAAACTTCATTATGAGGGAGTGTGTATTTATCCTGCTAAGTTTATTTCATATTTCTTATATCAGAATATTGGTAAATTCTATTTGTAGCAGATACGTCATGTTGCTCTGGTAGTGATGAGCACAAGTTTCTTAAGTTGACGCTTTTTTTCTTGACTTGCCTTTGTGTCTAGCAGCATAAGGGTGGCATGCTATTAGGCTTTGATTGTGTTTTGTTTAAGTGATGATGGCTTTTGGATTAGTGAGATGATGTGACGTGGTATTATTAATGGACGCTGACCAGTAACGAAACAGCTGTGTAGGCAGATCTCTAGTTGGGATAGTGAGGCAAAAGTTGGAAGCCTGCCTGGAGCAGAGGAGGAGTGAGCCTCACCAGGGCACAGCACATAAGATGTCTCTGGCAAGCGCGTACAAGTAGCAGCTGAGAGGATTTGACAGACAAGCATAGATGGCAGATACCATATCTCCCACAAGGATAAACAAACAGAATGCCAAACAGATAAACATAAAGATACACAGATTTAAGTTGAAGGAGAGCTGATGCAGATCATTTCTACAAGGACGCTATACATATGTGCCTATTTCTTTATTACTTGCCATGAAGCTGACTCTTCAGTGAAGAGATATTATGTAGAATTCAGAAGATAAAAATATAATAACTTTTAAGCAAAGAGCATAGGACAGAGATCTCAGTTTAATTTCTAGTGCAACTTGTTACTTTTACATTGAAATTAATAGACTATGTTTGGAACCATATAGAAAGATTGGTTATGTCTCCAGCAGAGGAGATATATGATGTATGGACCCAACTCCTTTATGCTCACTTTCTGCTTCATTAAGAATTAACGTTAGAAATAAACAGTTTCTAATGATTTCATTCAAAAGGGATAAATTGAAACCATTATATATAATTATATGTAACAGTTTCAGCAGGAATCCTAGTGGACTGTCATTGAAAAAAACATTAATGGGGAGTTTCTTAACCTTCAAAACACAAGTCAAATCTTTGTTTGAACACCACACAGATGTCAAACATAGTGAAAAGAAACAAATGGCAGTTGATCCCAGTTTCTACCATAGAAATTAAATATCAGTTGTAGGTGAGATAGCTAGCATCAAGACAGTGTCATTGTACAAAGTTATCCATGAGAAAATCAGCAAAGAAAACTATGTAGAGGCATACCATTTGGAAGCCCCTGTAAACATAATTTCCAGTGAGGTGGTGAATGGTATGGCTTGGTACATAAACTTGGTAAACAGCTATGAATGTTACGGTTTCCTTGCGTACATGCAGCTGTGCAGGCAGTCAGAATTTGAGTTTAAAACCCAATGTTATCAAATTATATATTTTGAATATACTTGTAACAAGCTTGTATTTAGCAGTAAATTATGCTCTCAAGTGGTACTGAAAAAGAAAACCTCTTTAAAAGTCTAATCTTCAACTGAAAGTATGCCTTGTATTTAGAAAAATAAACATATAAAACACCAACCTGATTATTTAATTCTTAGTTGTGGAAACAATAAATATCAAGGTACTCACAAGCAAGCCCCTTTACAGCAGACTGACCTTTAATTCCCATCAGACTTTCAGATGTTTTTGCTGTTTACACAACAGTAGGCTAATGGTTTTATCCACTTTGGCACATCTGAAAAAAACAAAAGTTGTAGTTTACTTGTGGTCTAGCTAAGAAATGTGCCATAATTGGACCAGCTAGTTATTTACATCACAGAATTTGCTTATCAAGATGGTATTAACATTTTATCTCATGAAAAAAGATAACATTCATTTAAAAAGAAAAACTTGTAAGTGTTTATATTCAGTGGGAAGTTCTATGGTATGTATAGTTCAGTTTATGGAAATAGCATTTGTTAATCTGTTGTTCAAAAATACATTGTTTATATTATAGATTTATTTTTTAACTCTCAGTAATTGAATTCAATCTCTAAATCTGACATAATAAACCTTCCTGAGAGAATTTTTTTTTTTTTTTTTTAAATGAAGAACTTAACATTTTATACTGACAAAAGGTTTACGTGTGATCCTTTTCTGGAAGTTTGCTCTGGGTTCCTTTTTTGTATGTTCCTCTGCTGAATAAGTTACCACAAACTCCAAACTTTGCGCATTCATGTGAGCACACACAGATGCACGCACACAGTAATATCTGCAAGGCAAGCCGTATTTGAAATGTCAGAATTAAACTGGTAATTTATTTCTCCCAGGCATCTCAAAATGCTGACACTACCGCCCACAGAGGAGATGAGTTAAGAGTGGATGGTACATGAGAGGGAGACTGAGGTTCAGGTTATAAGAGGGATGTGTGCAGGGCACAGGGCCTGGTGTGTAGGAATTTTTTGTGCCGGAGATTTACGTGGATGGAGGTGGAAAGAGAGCTCTAGGGCTGTCTGCCAAAGGCCAGCGCTTTCATGAAGAGGCAGGTGGTTTCTCTGATATTGCCACCTTAGCACTTTGGAGGGGTCCTGGCAAAGACCCTCTGATATTTTCTTCCTAAAATATTAGCAAAGTCACTGGTAAAAGCAGCGCCTGCAAAGAATCAAATGTCCACCTGCACTGAGGAGGGGTCCTCCCCGGACTGCAGGGAAATACCTGCTCTGGCACCTGGAGCTCCTCCTCCCCCTCCTTCTCCGACCTTGGGGGTCGCAGGGCTGTTTTTCACACTTTTTGCCTCGTTCCTCACCACCTTTGTGGTGTTTTGCCCTTTCTTAAATAGGCTTTCACAGAGGCATCACCAGCTTGGCTGAGGGGCTTGGCTGTGCCCTGCTGTGGGGCTGGTGGAACCGGCTGTGCCCAGCCCCAGCCTCCGCTCACAGAGGCCGCCCTTGCAGCTCCTGCTGCCAGCACCTCGCCACAGACACCTGGTACAAACGGGAACTTGGAACTTTCCTAGGAACATTTTTAATTCCTGCTAATAAAATCCTCCTGAGAGCTAAACAGAACTTATAGATATCAATGGAGAAGGGAATGGATGAGACAGGCAATGAAAATTGGTTTCTGTTTTTGTTGTATGATTAGGATGAATAGAACTAAGTCTGGGAAAACAACATCTGTGAGTAACATTCAGGAAGACTCCCCCTATAACCAAATATAAGCCAAAACCTAGCAGCTTATGATTTCTCCTGCCCTTTTGCATATTTATGATTCAGTTCCTTTAATGAAACTGGAGACCTACCTCAAGTTGTCTTAGCAGACCCAGCAAGGCTGCTGGGAGGATGGGGAGGAGGAGGTGGCCTGCAGCTGGGGCAGAGGAGGCCCCCCTGAGCGTGACTGGGCCCCTCTGGGCCAGCCAGAGCAGCTGTGCCGGCTGTCCATGGCTCCGGCAGATGTGAGGTGGAGAGCGGTGGGCAGCCACGGCTGTCTTTGTTCAGGCCTGGGCCTGGACTCTGCGCCCTGGACTAGCGTCACCTGCCCTTTTGCATCTTTGGGGTTTTCTTGGGTAGAACTTATTGACTGATTTAAGAATTAATGGTGAAAATGTGGTGGTATGAATGGACTTCAGATCTGCAGATCTGGTGGGATAAACTATTTTCTTTAGAATATACTTCACAGCAAAACAGATATAACTTCAAAATATACCCCAAGTTTGTAAATTCTCTCTTTCTGTGCCTAATATAACCAGAAACACTTGCATAACATGTGACTGATGCTGATTTTATGCTTTTTCTTCCACTTTTTGTCACTGCTTACACAAATTAATGTGACAGAAAAAAGAATGAAGCAGAGACAAAGAAATGCTTCCACCAGCAGGCTGCTCTGTCGTCTATACACTGTTTTTATTACTTGTTGCCTTTGGTTTCATTTCCTTTTTTTATTATAATAGAGGCAGAGGTTCATAAGGAGATGAGGATGCCTATGCCGTTAAGTGGACATAGATTTGTTATGGATTCTGGGATGCATTTTTGGCATTTTGCTTCGTCAAGGATTATCTTAGTCTGGTTTTAATTTTGCGAACATACACGTTGACGTACAGAAGGCAAATAGTGGTCAATGCCACATGCTTCAGAATTAGAGTGAGGAAAGCTGCCTCATGCTTCTAATTATATCTTAAGTAAAGCATAAATGTTGGAAAAGGGACTCCTACTTAAGAACTGAAATTAGAATAACTACCGTTATGACATGAGGAAGAAGATGGGGATGGTATTGTTGATTTTTAGTGGGGCTTGTAAGTGCAATAATGAAAAGGCAAAAGGAGGACAAACAGGCTGGGTCAGTGTTAGCTAACAGGAGGAAAAAAGGAAATGGGAAGACCAGTCGGCAAATTATAGAGTTTATGCACGCATTTGCTTGACTCAGAATGAGTAACACAATTCATGAGTATTAAGCGAAGCCAAAATGAGAGCTTTGTAGATGAGTTCCTGGAAGTTACAACATGTACAGGACTCAAAACCTGACCTGTGAAGTTGGGATATGGTCACTAAGTAGGGGTTAATATGAAACTGGAGTTTGGGGGTACCCACGATAGCTTGTTTCTGCGTTTTGTAGAATCTGTGTTCTACTAGTTCTACTTTTGAGTGACATTTCTTGTATGCACTCACATCTTTTGAAGCACATGAAATCACAAAGATTTGAGATGACTTCTGGACATGAATATGAGGGAATTTGGCCACTTACCCAAAGTGGTTTTATTTGAATTATAAGATGTTAATACAGTTACTAACATGATATGCCTTAAATATATAGGATAGAATGCAATTTTCAGAAGTACCCAGGTAACCAACTAACTTGAGTCACATTTTCAAACCTGATTAAGGCACTTACATTCCTTAGGCACTTTGAATATTTTCCCTCTGGGGTAATTTGTGAAATATTTGGCAGAGGTGATAAATTCAGAATGCAAAAAATGTTGATTCGTAACCATAAAAAAAGCTATTTGAGAATTTTATTGTATATTTTTCTCTTTGTTTCGTATTATTATTCTGTTCCTCACAGTAAGTGGAAGGTTTTTTGTTTCTTGTTTTTTTTTTTGTTTTTTTATCTGACAGCCTCTGGCATACAGTAGTTATTCAGCTAACTATTGGCATATGTTCTTGAAATAGTTGCCCAGAAGATGACCTGTAGACTAAACAAAATCTGTGGAATCTGTTGCTCTACTTAGACAAACCGAACAGCTGATACTTAAAAAAGCAACAGGTAACACTATAGTAAGAAGTTATCTTAGCTTTATTCCTTACTTGTCTGAGAGGAAAAATTGTTGAATGAGTTGCATATGTGCCACATAATCCCCAGTCCCTGATTTTGAAGGTGATCCAAAACCACTCTTTCATCTTCTAGTGATGTTTAATTTTGGCAGCAAAGTGCTTCATGACTGTAGTAGTCATAATGCTGCAAATATTTAACCACTTGACTATATTGCAAAATTTAGGTGAGCCATTTGTTTAAGTTGCAGGTATAATATGAAATGTGCTTGCAAAAACTACAGGCCATCTAAAAAATATTTAACATCTTGCCTAGGATTAGTGTTGACCATTCAATTAGGTGGGATAAATGGTGAAAAGGATCAAGTCAGAAATATTCCAGAATTCAATATTTCGGTTAGTAATTCTGGTAAATTGATTTTTTTGTTTGTTTGTTTCAATACTACAATAACACAGAGGTATAGAATTTTTTAAACCAGTTCCTTTTGTGGAGGCAATCTTACAGATACATAAGCTCTGTAATCTTAGAAATGCCATCTAATGCAATATTCACTAACTCTCTTCCTTGGTGGGGCAAAGAGCACTCTACACCAAAAGGCTGGAAGTTTGCCATCAAATGTATGTAATCCAAGTGAGAAGATGCATTTTGGGATACTGGCTAATAGAAGCAGAGGTCAACAGAGAATGTAGTGTGTTGAGTTTGGGTTTTTGTTTCTTCAGAAAACTTTGGCCATATTTAGAAATTTAGGATGAGATATGAACCCAGTGGGGCATGCTAAAATCTAGCTAATTCATTGGAACAGACAGGAGGCTTTGGCTGAATTTTTTTTTAAACAATACTAAGTAGTTTGACAGCTGTTTCTGTTCTTTTAGCTGAGAGACCTCAGAAAGGGAATGGGCAATAGGAATGGCTTAATAGGAAACAGTCATGGGTAAAGTTAGGGATAAGTGATCAGCAGAGTTGCCTGAGACCTGCAAGCTAGATAACAGTGAACACTATCCAACTTCTAGGTACAGTCAGGGTAAGTCTCATGACATCTGTTCTTCCATGATTCCTGCTAGCCTAGCACCAACATTGCCAAATGGGCAAGCAGAAGTGGACCAGCTGGTACCCTTCTACTGGGCTGGTTTTGCTCCTGTGAAGTAGCAGAAAGTAAACAAGAGATTTTTAATTCACAGCAGTTTAAAGAAATAACTTTGAATATCATTTGAGGAATCATTCCTTGAAGACAAAATATTCTTAATTTTTGTAGGACACTGCTCATATGTATACCAATGTGAACTTTGGCTCTGATGTGTCATTTACAACCTATGAAATCCAAAAGTTCTCTAGAAATACGATGTCTTGCTTGAGTGAAAAGAGAAACAAATCTCTGCAAATGAGGAAGTATTCTGTGCCACCAAGGAAACAAAAGTAGTAAAGTAAATTCTTCCAAGAATTTAGACAAAGCCCACAACACTTAGGTGTAAAGATCAATAGGTATTTACTGTTGAAATCTTAAAGAAGTTCTACCTCTGTTTTAAAATCAGACCTATCCAAAGTGAATTACTCCTGAGGTTCAAGAAAGGTCCTACAACTCACTCAGAAGGAGGCTTTTGTGTAGTGTTGGGGAAAAAACTGTGGAGTCATGTGTAAATATCTTCAGTTACACACTCTTGAATGTCCAATCTTATTGTTTCTTAAATTAGAAAAGGGAGTTTTATGTTGTTGCCTCTCCTTCAATATCTAGGAGATTTTCTTCCTTTTCCCACAGGTATCAATTTTTTGATCAAAACCTGTATTTTACCAAGGAAATAATTTAGCTGAAAACGTTCGCCTGGTGATGATTTTGTAACTGCCTTGAAAATATTCTTAAAGCACTATTCTTTTGCTCCTTTTGTTTACTCATTTTTGCCAGGTGATTGGAGCATATACAGGCTGTTGACTCCCCTTGTAATGTCCAGCTAATTTAAGTGCCAGAGATAACACAGAGGTGAGGACTGACTTCAGGTGAGGCCTAAGTAGATACCTACCTAGACCGTGTTTAGTCCAAATTCCTGCAAAGCCATGCTCATTGCTGCTGCAGGTAAAGGATGTAAAGGTGTGTAATGCAGTAGCTGTTGTAATAGGAGTTTCTTCTTACAGCAATAGCTCCCTCTACCTCATCCACTGCCAAGATCACCTCAGGCTTATTCACAGGGAAGCAAAATTTTATTTTCACTACATCTGCAAAATGCCTTTAGCTACTTCTGACAAAGGAACATTATGCCAGCTGTAGATTGGAGGTCTACGGAGTGGACTCTGGGGGACAGGAAAATAAAAAAGGCCTAGGAGGAAATGGTGGCTCTTCTTCCATCTGGGATGCTCAGAGGTTTCACAAAATGTGATGCCACTTGCTCAGTTCAGATTTTAAATTAATGACCAGATACTAAGTATATGCACTTTTATTATTCTGTGCACTGTTGTCAGCGTGACTGCTCTTCCAGTGGGGCTTCATGGTGGAAGAAGAGAGAAAAAGAGAGATTGGGAACATGTATGGAAAATCTCTAGGTTTGTGTGTTTTTTCATTTTTAATACTCTTTTGAATTAAACATTTGGGTCCCATAAAGATGTTTAAAGTTCACTTTTTTTCAGGGAACACCATGTGGACTGCTTGATAGCTTTCTCAGATGTGAGGAGGGATTGGAGTTTGGATAGGTTAAAAATAAAGTCTTGCTACTTGGTTCACACTTTTGGGGAAAGGTGATCCAAGATTCTGGTTATAAAAGGGAAGCTTTCCAAAAGCAATCAGAGTGCTAGTAGATCTGTTAAGTCTAATTATTAGTGAAAAAGGAGTTTTAAAGGGTTTTTTCAGAATATCATGCCTTAGTTTCATACATAAAGATCTCAAGGTACTCTGTTTATGGAAAATCCTAAAGAAAGGATTGCAAAATTAAACTTAGTGTGTGTGAAAAACAATAGCTACAAGAACATCCTCCTCATTTGTTTCAAAGCCACCATGAACGTCCAACTGTAGCTAGATCTCTTAATTAAATTGTAGGTATCAGTATCACAGTGCAAGACAGGAGAGCTAGGAGTTGCCTGTGGTGAGGACGGTATCTGGAGAACTAACTGAAAGGTGGAAGAGAGTGAGAAGACTGAAGGAAGGAGTCTGGGAAGGACAAATTCTTCACTATGAGGGTGGTGAGGCACTGGAACAGGTTGCCCAGAGAAGCTGTGGATGCCCCATCCCTGGAAGTGTTCAAGGCCAGGCTGGATGGGGCTTTGAGCAACCTGGTCTAGTGGAAGGTGTCCCTGCCCATGGCAGGGGGGTTGAAACCAAATGATCTTTAAGATCCCTTCCAACCCAAACCATTCTATGATTCTATGAAATTATTTCTTCTGGCATTTCTTGGAAAAAAATTGATTTTTTTTTTTTTTTAGAGCCTTTAAAAAAAACCAACAACAATCAACCTTTCCAAGCTTTTTAAATTTCTTCTTTAAAAAGATTCACCTTTTAATGGAGAGTGAAATAAATGCCCAGTGTAAAAGTTCCTTGGCAGAGCACAAGTTTTGGAGGTATTAACTGTGTTGTTGGAGCTGTGGCTCTGAGCACCAGCATGAGCCCAGACTGAGTTGCTTTGGGGCTGTGGCAGCAGCTGTGTGAGCAGGGCCCAGGGCCGCAGGAGGGCTGTGCTCCCCTGGCCCACACCGTCCCCCACGGCCCGACCCTGCTTGGTGGTGTGGCAAAGCACCCGTGCTGCCTGTGGTGCCGGTAACACTGTGGTTCTGGGTTAATACAGGTGAAGACAAAGCACTAAAGTATTCAAGAACTGTACCATTTGTGTACAAGATCACTTGAATAATATATTTTGCCAGTTTTACACCATTACTTTACTCCCTGCATTGCAATACTAGCATTTTTAATTTTTTTTTTCAAAAATTAAATGTAACTTAAGAGTTCCTCCTGAAAATGAGGTGTATTTGTTACATTAAATGTGTTTATATTGCATCTTATGCCTGGGATTTATACGGCATTCTGAGGGGTATTATTTCAGACAAACAGGATGGAGGGTTTTTTTCTTTACCAAATACAAGTAAAGGAGAGAGATTATTTTCACTTGATAAAATACCTTAGTCCAAGAGATAGCAATTGATGCAATCTCTCTATATTTAGAACAGCTTGAGGTTTAATTTAAACTAATGGTCAAAAATACGGATGAACGCATATTGATCAATACATAGTTGCCTTCTAAATTAATTTTGAAAGTATATTTTAACTCAGCCGTTAGACAAGGCCTGACTAAAGTAGTCTGATTTATCTGCATTTACTGACAAGAAAAATAAGGGCATTGACTGGATATATGTAGAAGTTCTTTATTCACTTTTCAGCATTCTAGCACCTTGTCCCCTTCGTAAACTAAGGGTAGGATGTGGTGCCAGGCTTTTATCTCGCACAGGAGGAATCTCCTGAAAGACATCTCTGAGGTGTTTTTGTCTAGAAAAAAGAAGCTGAAGCAAGATTATGACAATGTATTTATTTTTAACTTGAAAGGATAGGAGAGGGAACAAATTCATTTATTGAAGAAAATGTAAGCAAGGAAAACCAGTTATCCTAATGATATCAAGTGCTGATGATATACTTTCCTTTCTATTTTTTTCTCTAAGTTTAGATCTAATAAAGTAAAAAGAGCCCTGATACAAATACTGAACCCATGAAAATGTAATCATTTTTAAATACTAGAAAGGTTTAAATACTGAATTTCATATGTGATTGACAAATATTCATGAAGCAAAAGCATTTATGAAATTCTGTCATAAGGCAAGGTGTCTTAAAACTTTAGTATTCATGTTTTTCTTCCATCCAACACTGCTTTGTTTCTGTTGGAGATGTAGATATCTTGGCTTCCTTTCTATCAGGTGCATATCACTTAAATTTTTCACTATTTTAATATTTGTACAGAGGTAACTACTTGATGAAAACTTGTGAACAGTTTATTATTAACAACTTTTTACAAATATCCTTTCATTTAATTTAATTTTTATTTCATAATATAATAAAATTGGCTCTGATGCCTTTATTAAGTTTTTAATTGGCTTTCTGACAGGATCATTGCAGAGGACAGCTGTTTTGTCTTTTTGGTGAATAATCACAACATATTTGTTGAGAAACTTGTGCATTTCATGGATTTTTCTTTGGTAGGAAAAATTAGATCTTTTGGTGATATTACTGTGAAGAAAGTACTTTTATTTTTTGAAGGGTCTTCAGGGAAAAGTAAATCATGCTACTTTTGACAAAAAACGATTCATATTCATTTACAGTTTTTAATCAAAAGGTCACAATTTCTGTGGAAAATTTTCAGTTTCAGTTAAACTTAATTTCTTTTTATTTTTATTATTAACTTTGATGTCTGAGAGGGGTGTTTTTCCAAATAAATCTATTGCTTGCTTATACTTGTTTAAGCAAGATGTAACAGCAGATATAACTTAAAAATTGCAAAGATTGATGTGGAAGGTTCAAGTGCTACTGGTTAACGTTCTTTTATGTAATATTCTAGGTCTATAGACTTTGATATATGATAGATTGCATTTTTTGATAACTTTTGCCATGCACTGAACCTGAGTGTTTTGTAGTGGATTTATTTGCATTATGGCAGTCTGATTACCCAAGTTTATGAATCAGTCTTCCTCTCAGTTTGGAACATCTGTGATTTCACTAGACTATGTTCAGCCTACTGTATTTTTGCCTTCATATTTCATAGAGTTAATGAGATCATCACATAATGGTTTACACTGACATTATTCTAATTTGCTCAGGCTTTTCCATGTTACTTGTTAGATTATGCACTGGGACATATTTTAAAAATGGAGCAGTACTTTCTGTGATCAATACAACTCTTTGTTGAAAACTTAATTGCTTTTTTCACATTATATAAAATTGGGATTTCCCTCCACTTCCTCCGCTGAATTTCTTAGATGCATTCCATAAACAAAGTTGGATTAAATTAAGTTCTACTAGTTCTTTGTGGATCATTTGCTTATAATGTTGAATTTCATATGGATCCAATATTTAAATTTGAATACTACAACACCTTTCCTCAGAAATGGTGATTCTTCCTTGCTCCACCATCAACTATTAGATTGTTTTGGCTGCTAAACATGCCGCTTCTGCTATTTCTGATGTATGCCTCCTCAGAAATCACCTTTTAAACCCCAAATTGTCAACTTTAGGAAAAAATGTTAAGAAAAAAAAAAAAAAGACTTCTGGAGTCTGAATTTACTTGCTCATTATAAATTCTCACTTTGTCCCCGTAAAAGATGGATAGCTTTTGCATTAGCAACTGTGTGGAAAATAAAATGGAAGTATGCTATAGAGTCTTCTCTAAATGTCTTCACAGGAACAAAAAATAAATGTAACCCAGAAAGTATTTCTGCCAAGACCCAATAGCATATCATTAGCAGCCAGAGTGTAGAAAAGGTTTTCCCTGATATATATCTAGCTGTAAAGTACTGACTTCTGTCTGGAAATTCCATTTTATTATGTAATATATTTTGGAGCAAATCAGCAACTATTGAGCCAAGACACAAGTGCTACAAGAAGTGGAATTTTCATTACTGCAAAACCACTGCTGTATCTCTCAACTGCTTTAAATAAATCACTGGAAGAAAAACGTATGAACGAAATCTGGTACTTAAAAATCAATTTCCATAGTTTGCTGCATGGCTATTTCAAGTACATCTAAGAGTGTAGTGTACATCATTGCAACAAGCACTAAGCTAGACGTTTTAGGAAGACAAAGCATATGGCCTTAATTGTTCTTCATTTTTCTCTTTAGAACATGATTAAAGATTTAAGAATTCCAGGAATGAAGGTTATTTAGTTCCTTCATGTATGCCCCTGTCATTTCCCACCTGTGAGAAGCCAGGAGAATCCCTACTTTCCCTTTTAGAATGGCACTATGATGCATTTGGTACAGAATAAAGTTAGTGACAAAATCTTATCAGGACTTAACTTTTTTTTTTATCTTGCGTTATTAATGAGTATGTTGGTCCATAAAATTGGCAGTCAGCGTGCATTTTACAAAATGCTTATTTTTACCTTTACAGGATTCTACTTTTTTAGGCTCTAGAAAGATAAGAATTCAGAGACAAAGCAGAAAACATCTCTATGGTTAGGATTATGGCTGGACACAAGCAAGTGGCGGACAGTAATATCACTGGTTATACAATTTCCAGCCTGTGCTTGTGCATGGGCAGGAGGTGTGAAATATATTAACCAGGCAAAGAAATTGGATATGTGTCATGCTAACTCAGCCCTGCTAACTTCTGGTAATAAGCCTCAGATGCATACATAGCAAACTTCTTATGATCATCTTAAATAATCAAGCAGAAGTTTCAGATGTGAGATTTGGAAACAAAGCTGAATTTTGTTTCACAAATTCTCTGGTTGTTCAGTATAAAAGCTTAGATTTACAATTCCCAGACTTTACCAGTTTCATGCCAGACTCTGACTGGAAGTTGGATTGCATCTTTCATGTAGTGTTTAAGGAGTCCATAATCCAGTTTGGGGGTAATTGTATGATCTAATAAATCATAATAAACAGTACCCAGATAAACCTGACAAATGCTGAGAAAAATAAAGGTATTTAGTATGTGAGAGAATATCCAATTGCTACTGACTGACAAATGTATTAAAAGCAATATTTTTTAGAAAAATTAAACTTGCAAAACCCAGGAAAGCTTAACATATGATTCTTACTGCAGAACAAGTTTTGTCTTACTTACCCATTGAAACACACATTTATGAATAAGTCATCAAGCATCTGCAGTTTTTATTGTAATAACATTATAATGGGCCTAGTAAAACTACCTCATTAGCAGTGTTGCTAAATGTAGTGATGGCTTTTTTTGCACGACTCTTGATATTCAGTGTTAACTCCCTTGAAGATAAGTTTAAGAATATATGCATATACTATTTCTGTAACTTCTCTCATAGTAAGAAAAGCAAGTGAAATTCATAAAAAGCCCTATAATAGTTAAAGGTCTAGCCCGAAGTTGTCAGGAAGGCTTGAAAAAACTGGTCATAACAAAAGAGAGGGTGAATCTATTGGAGAAGGCTGTCAGCGGAGAAGCTTTCAGAAGAGGAACTATGTCCTGTGAAATTCCCTCTCTACATAATGTTAATGTGTGAATAAAAGCAGATATATCTTTATTTAACAGCAAAGCTGCTTATATTCTGTCACTTATCAGAATAAAATGGTGAAATTCTAGTGGTCTCTTGGTCCAGAATAAACTACCATGCTCCATGGACTGGATTAGCACTCGAGATCTTTATCTTGCTGCTTATGTGTTTTGATTGTGGTTGTTAAGCTGGGATATAGAAGTGATGGAACTACGCTTTTCTTAGAGGTGCACAGTGATAGGATGAGAGGCAGTGAGCACAGGTTGGAACATGGGGAGTTCCAGTTAGATATTAAGCAAAAAGTTTCTACCATCAGGGTGGTTAAATACCGGAATATGCTGCCCAAGAGTGGTGGTGGGATCTCTATCTTTGGAGATAGTCAAGACCCAACTGTACAAGGCCTTGAGCAACCTGATCTAATTAGACCTGTTTTGAGAATGGGGTTGGACTAAATGATCTCTGGAGGTCCCTTCCAAACTAAATTATGCTATTATCCTAGACTTAAGGGAGTACAGACCTAAAAGTGGAGTAATTCACTCTTCTTACTGAGTAATGTTTCAAGCAGGGGGTAAGTTAGCAACTGATATGATAGTGTTGCAGTGTGCTAAGGCACGGTGAGCTTGTTTTACTCTGTCTTAAATTGATGAAGCCCTACTTAGGTGTGAGTTGCAAGTCACATTCTGTGAAGAAGTAGCTGTATACTAGCTTTGTGGTTGTTGATTCCTGTTCAGAAGAATACTTTCCATACCTGTATATGCATCTGTATTTATATATGTTATCTAAGGCTCACACACGTTTGAGTCCAATCTTGTTTTATTATGAGGTCTGTGACAAATAAAGCTTGAGGGGCCTAGAACATTGTAGTTTGTGTCTCTGTCCCAAGGGAGGAAAGCTACAAGTTCTGAACATACCATGCAATCTTCTTTTCTGTCAGTGTCATTGGCTTTACAGCTAGAAAGTTCCCTTGCTGCAGATTAAAAATGAGCTATCTGGTCTTATTGTGGATATGAAGAGCAACTTACTCCCTTGCTTTTTCAGCACATTTTAGAGAGTGCTTTATTGCACCTTTTCCTCAGTCTTCTCTTTAGAGAATAAATCCAGTTCTTCCATGCTTTCTGCACACCTGAAAAGCTTGTACTTTTTCTCCCTCCTGGATTCTCTCCACACTTCTTACATGAAGTGGGACGCCCAGATATGACCTTCTGGCGAAGTCTTTACCTGTGCGCTTTAGAATTGAAGGATTTCATTTTGGGTTATGTCTGGCATCCCTGCCTATACTCGATGTAGGGTATGTCTTCTTCAAATAAAACTTGTTCAAACTCTTTGACTTAGGTTCAGTCTGTGATTTTTAGTGTAATTGCTGTTCTGAAAGCTTCTCAGCTCAGTTCAAGTTGTTGCTTATCTGCATCTACATGTAGCACTTTACCTATTTAAATGTAAATACAGTTTGAAGTTGTTTCTTAGGATTAAGTCTGTTAATTTTCAAGGCATAGAAAACTGGCATTTTCAGCTGTGCAAGATAAAAATGCATTGTATTTGTGTTCAGAGCTATAACAATGTCAGTTCTAATTCCCAAGGCAGCTTAGGTATTAGAGCTGGTTTTGAATGCCATCAGTCTAGGACTTGCTCTCCTGGCTGCTGATTAAAATTTCAGTTAAATCAGAACAAATCATGTCTGTGACAGAGAATTGGCATAATATAATAATGTGTGTTGCCTTAAAATACCTCTTAATGATGAAGGACCTGTCTACAAATAGAAGGCAAATTTCACTGAACTTAGCTTAAAAATCGTACTTTAGTTAAAACAATACAAATATGCATGAGTCATCTGTAGGATTTTGTTTTGACTGTTTTTACTATGAGGTAGTAGTATTTGACTTTTATCTGCTAGCTTGCGCTCATTTAGACCTGCTTTCAGGATATAATGAAGTAAGTGAAGATTTTTTCCCTTTGCTTTCGATGAGCTAAATGAAGTCCTTAAAGAGAAACATTTATTTTGGGGTTCTAGCTACTTTATCTGGTTTTGCATACTAAAAACCTGATCTAGTGGAAGGTATCCCTGCGCATGGCAGGGGAGTTGGAACTAGGTGATCTTTAAAGTCTCTTCCAACCCAAACCACTCTGTTATTCTATAAAATGACTAGAGAGGATTTTTAGCAGTAAAACTTCATTTTAAACATGAGACTTTCTTAGGCCCTAAGAAACCAAGACATTCAAATAAAAGATTAAAAAGCATACTGCAAGCCTTGCATACTTCTCTAAAGGCTGTCAATCTGAAAGTTGTCATGTTTCTTCCGATTAGCTTTTGCGCAGAGGATCTAGAGCTTGTTTCTTCTGATAATCCAATAGACAAAACTAAAATAGCTATGCTTGCAAACAAAGACTTCACTTTGATGGAATGCCAACAGTCATTGTAATTTATAGTTTGAATTTAAGATTACTGGTTTCCCAAAACAATGGGCTGTGTCCCAGAAGGACGTTGTTATCAGGCCCTTGTTAGTAAATGGCCTTTACGATATGCAAGTGCTCACATTCTCTTTTTAGGAGTGTTTGTAAGTAGTCTTACAATGCTGTGAAATAACATTTCATAACAGTAATGTGACAGAATTAACAACTCGTATGTTGTAGTAACTTTATGCATTTAAAATACAACTTTAGAAAAACAGTATATGTGGAATAATCACAGAAATAATTTCCTTTCTGATAGTGAATAATGTCAGTAGCTCCGCTTGTTGTCCTATTTATAGTAGCACGTTGAAAGGAAGTCTTCCAACCTGCTGCATAATTAGTACATATTTTCAGTTTTCTTTTTCCTGACCTGCTATCCAGTTCTTAGAGGAAGAAAGAAAATGAGTGAGAGACCTAACAGTACAAACTTCCAAATCTACAACAGGAAAGTAAAATAAATATGAAAAATTAATCCCTTTGGGCCCTGGAGTCCAATTTTCCAGACGCAAGCTCCACTGGAATCCACTGGTACCACTGCCAAGGAGTTAAGTTCCCTTGATATATTTTTGTTTACTTATCCAACTCACTTTGACTTTTTGGTCTAGTGTGTTTGATTCCCCGCCTACTGAAAATATATCAGCCTATTTCATTTCTAAAGACAAACCAAAATAAGCACCCTAGCTGCATGGGCAGGAAACAATCAACTTAGAGCACTGCCCTCTGCTTCTCTTTTATGCTTTTATTTTTGGCAACAGTATTTCAAACAGCCAGGTAAAATGCTATGGGAGCCTCAGTTATCATCGGTCTCTGGTCAGAAGTGCAGTGCTATGACAAATCTTTATACCCTCTCAAATGCTTGCTGAACTCTTCTTGGGGCAGGGATGTGGTGGATGTGAAAGGTTGTCTAAGTAGATATCAAGAAAATGAGACAAAGACTGTAGTTCCTAGTACGTACAACTCCTTACAGCAATGCAACTGTTTCTTTCTTGACTTTTGAAAATATTGTTCCCCATACCAAAAAAAAAAACAACCCAAAAACCAAAACAGCCAACAAGCCAACCAACAAATAAAAAAAGAATACTTAAGAAGTATTTCTGAAAGAGCCATACTTGACTCCACAGCTGTAAGCTGCTGACCTCTTTCTTGATGGGACAGAGATTCCCACTGGCAGGAAAGCTCATGTTTTTTCAGCTTTACCTTCTCAAGAAGGAAAAAGAATTGTGGTGCAGAAATCAGATATTAAGAAAGAAATCTATTCTGAAATTGTACCTGAGCAATGCAACACTACCTGTATTTGTAATAGAAAGTTGTATAATGTTGCTCACTTTCAGCAGCTATATTATCTGAATTTATTTTTTCCAAGTGCTTGGAAAAGCAAATTCTGTGCATTTTCCTAGTGGGCTAAATATTAATACTTCTTGGAAACTAACTTTATGGTGTTCAAATGCTAATGTTTGCCCTTAGGGAAAAGAAAACATCAGTTGTTAAAAGGAGATGTGAAATGTATTTGACCTCATAGTGACCTTCGACTGGAAGGAGCAACATTTTTGTTTGAATAAATGAAAATCAGTGATACATAGGATAATTATTTGAAGAACCAAATTGGATGTATTTACAGTAAAAAATGCTGTACCTTTTCAAGTTAATTTTCAAAAAGCTAATGTATCACCCCTTAAATTTAGAGTGTCAAGTGGTTTTAATATGCCACTTGTGAATGCTGAGGAGGGTTCATTTTAGATGTTTATGTAACACTGAATTCATATTTAGTCATATATACAGGAAGCTGGAAGTTGCAGAAAGTGATCTAAATAGTTGATTTTCTGCAAGCTGCACATGAATGGTTCTTCGATGAAGAACAGACCCACAGACTCCAGCATCAAAAGTAAGAAGAAGTTTTGTTTTATAAGAACAATTCTTATAAAGAAGAGAGTCAAACTGCCTCTGAGCTCACTGCAGGATTGCTGGTTTGAGTGCAAACAGGGACTGGTTTCTTCCCAGTGAACACTCACTCTGAAAAACACCCTGGTATCCACCAGCAGGATGAAGTCCTTTCTCAGCATTTTATTCCTCTAATACACCAAGTGGCTTGAATTAAGTTCATCCCTAGGTAGTGTAGCTTGATTGAATTTTGTTTGGAATAGATTACCCAAATAATCAATACAGTAAAAGACCTAAAATAAAAGTAGTTGTAAAATGGCAACTGAAATATGAATGGTACAAATAAACTCAATAATGAAAGTAGACACTGGTAAGGCTTGGGGTGCTGCTAAATGAGCAGTGTTGTATTGTCTAGATTTCACTTCTTGATTGGGCTGGACTGACTGACATAAAACTGGTTAGCAGTTGGTATTGTGCTGTTCTCTTTATTGACATGGTTTCTTGTATAGTGATGAAATATACTTTTTATTAGATGTACCTGGTATGTGACATGAGGTCAGCAGAGAATTCCTTGTGCTATAACTGGCTAGTCATTTGTCCATTTGGTCCAAAGAAATATTCTCCCACTGAACAAACAATAGATTTCTTTGCTTAGTGCTTCATTGGAAGATAGAATCCAGCTGCTTGAAATTTGAATAGTCAAAAGCAATATTGCTTAAAGTACAGCTTATGGAGTCTTTGTGGGTCAGTGGGCTAATTCCTGGGATCCGTGATACTCTAATAGTGATGCTTCTTCCTGGGAAGCCAGCAGTCCCCTCCTGTCAAATACTGTCTGCAGGTCTGGCTTTATGGAGGAGGTGGCCTGGCCAGGAGGCAGTCATAGGGCTCTGGGGAATGACAGCTGTTGGGAGCTAGCCATGTTTAATTGCCCTGGCTCTTGCGGCCCATTTCCAGCCTCTGTCACTGTTGTGCCAAAGAGTGTTGGGTGTGGGCTGAAAGCAGGCTCTGGGCAGATCTGTTGCATATTGATTGTAGTGCCCACAGACCAGCACATCACACAAACTAGCATCATACTAGGGTTACAGTCCACATACTAATAATATGAATATGTCCTGCCTGCCCTACCAGAGAGATTAGTTATCACTGTTGAAGTGCAAAGTCTATAGCTTTGATTTAATTATTTACTTCAGTTGTATTTTTTTCCAATTAGTCCATTTTTCTCCAAGAAAATGCAGTATGATAGTAACACAGTTGCTAATCTGTGATTCAGTGGATGCTCACTGCTGTAAGACTGAATCAGAAGCTGTCTAATTAACCCCTTGAATATTTTGGAGTGTGTTCACGCATAGAAATTTGAGTATGGGTGGAGTAATCAAAATTCCTGCTGCCCTTTATTCTGGGATGAAGAGCAGCTTAGATGTTAAGTCATCACGTATCTTTGCCTTGCAACCTTTTGTTCTTTATTAGCAGAGAATAACATTTTTATCCCAGAGTATAATTGTGTTCCCAAGATCCAGGTCATTCAGATCAGTCCAAATAGAAGAAGAATGCTGGCCAAGAGTACATCTGGAAACAATGTTAAAAGCAGACAATTTCTGTATGCTGAGCTATTTGGAAGATCTGAAAGTTGAACAGAAAGGGCTCACACCTCTGATGTTCCAGTAAAGTAGCAAAATGTTTGAGTTACTCCTGTAATAACACCTACGTCTTGGAATGCTCCCAACAGCTGGATATTTATGTTCTTTTTTGTTATTAAACTTTTAATCACAGGGTACCCTTCTAATTAGAGTAATTGATCTCTTATATGTCTGTATTACCCTACTCTGTTCATTTTGGAAGATACAGATGCAGCAAGCCATCTTATGAAAATAATGCCATAACAAAAAAGTGGTTTCTTGATATGCCCTTACAGCAGCCAATTGAACCAATTCCATCCTTAGCTTTAGTGTAACGAGAGAGTATTTTTCTTGCACGCTGCTAGGCTCACAAATCCCAACCACTTTAGTTATATCTTTACAAGATCCCAACTTTCATACACAATTATATATAGCTTTTTTGTTGCCTTGTTTAATTTTTCCCCAGCTTTTCTAAAAGTTAATCTGGCAGGCTTCCCTCTTGCTACCTCTGCAGCAGATACCATTTTATTTTCTCCTGGACTTCACAGCAGAATATACTGATCTAGGATAGCTGAGCTGTCTAAAGCCTGAGCATGGTAATTTTATGATGTGTTTAACCAGTGCCACTCTGGTGCCCAAAACCTGATATTAGTCTCTGACTTTGGGTCATTACGCTCGTGAAATGAGGCAAGAGAATTTTGTAGCACCACGCTTCCTTTTATTTTGCAGTCTTGCTCATTCTCGCATGCCATCCTCTCTGTTTATTCCTAAGCTTTTGTGTGATGTTTTTTAGTATACTTAACAGCTGCCACTCTCAGGCAGAAGCACCTGTCTTTTTAATGCCTAGTTTCAATAACTTCAGATTCTTCAATGCATTCTTCAAATGCATCAAACATTTTTGTGCCTATCAGGAACACAGTTAAAATCTTAGGGCTGGGGGAAAGGTAATAAAGGTAGAAAAAAATGGCTGCATTTTCTTTAGTTGACCGGAGAGTAAGACTGTAGATCTAAATCTTTTATTTTTCTCTCCATATTGCATCCATTTACCTTTGGGATCTTAATTTCCTTCCTGCTTCCTTTGCTTTCAGTTCTGCATCAGGGCTTCATTCAGTTCAGTATTATATTTCTAACAGGAAGAAAGGAAATAATTACACAGATTAAAAGATCCAAAGAAAAATATTTTCATACCCCTTATGTTGCTATGTTTATAGATGTTACTCTAAACAGTTTTTCATTCTTTTAACTATCCTATACTGGATCTGCATAATTATTATTATTATTATAGGTGCTTGAATAATTGTAGGTCATTACTTTTTTCAGGGTATAGGTAACTCTTCTGCAGTTTTATAGAGCATACATAAATGTATTTTATTGGTTTTTTGTTATCACACTGCCATCATTAAAAGTTCCCTGTGAGATATCCACAGCTCCACATTGTCTTTTTCTTTTCTAGATCACTTCAGAGTTTTTCAAATTCACTGTTCAATCCAGTGAACAGAATTTGTTAGCTTGGCTTTACTGAAGTTTAAATTGAAATCAGATTTTAAAATACTAATAAATGATTGGCCATCATCCTGACTGGAGGCCTGGCTAGCCTCTTCTGACATGACTACTGCAGGTGCCTTTCCCTCTTGACTACTCCTTTTTCTGGCAGACAGACTGTTCTGCATCAGCCCTTCCCATTTTGCTTTTTTGCCTGTTTAAATCCTTAACCTACATTCCCTATTGGGCTGTAACACTTCATTATTTCTGCGTTGTCCCAACACTGCACACTTGGCTGTTATGCTTTGCCCAGATCCGACTGCTGAGAGAAGTGCAAAAGTAACAGTTCAACAGTCTATACCAAAAATTACACACTTGGCCACTGTACTTAGCGCTACTTATTTCCAGCTCTTCTGTTTTGACATATTTTACTTGTCTTAATTAATGTTTCATAAAGGAAGCGATGGAAGGGTTTTAAAACTTTTCTGCCTGAAAGCTTATCTGTTTTCACCTAATGCCTGAGTCTGAGCTGGCCACTATTTTTCTCATGAAAACTTACTCCAGGGAATCAGTTCTCTCTTGGCAGAAAACATCTCACATTAGTTCCCGGTTTTCTCATTTAAAAAAAAATAAAAAATTAATTAACATGAAACATTTCATGTAAATTGTCACACACTTCAGGAATCACTGAAACATTTGTTGGACTGCACCATGGCAAAATGGTTGAAGGAGCTTTTATAGCAGAGAGAGAAAGAAACTATTAAAAGTAGATAAGAAGAGGTGAATGATGGGGTTCAAAAACTCTGGAGGGATCATTCCGAGGAAAAGTGAACTGCCAAAAAGATACTTTGCACACAGTTATTTCCACACATTGGATATTTGACTTTACAAACCTGACCTGTTAGAAGTAAAGAACATTAGTACCAGGAGGATCTGAGAGAAGTGGACTATGCTAGTGATCATGTCCAAAACCTTACTTCACTTAGTACTTTTGCTCATCACAGTCTCTGGTCTTCCTCTCCTGTCCGTCATGGTGGTTCATGATATTTTTTTCCTGTTTAATGTAAATACTAAAATTGGTTGTATTGTCTTTTTCCTCCTGGGAAGACAGCAATCTGTCAGGTGCAGGCTTGTTACAAGTAGAGCCACTCGACAAGTGATAACAAGATGTTTGATTCCTTTTTAACTTTTTCTCATATTCTGAACTCCATCTCAGCTGAGCTTTCCCCCTAAAAGTTTGTGGTATCTTTTAAGTGCCTTTATTGGCTACCTTCTGAGTTTTGTTTGTTTTTCTGTAGCAAATGCTCTGCTTGGAGATCATAGCTTTTTCCATTCCAATTACAGTGCAGTTGAAGCCCTAGCAAGTTGAGTTTGGCAGATGACCAGTATTTGTTATAAAGTCAGGAGAATGTGCATCCAGAGTCTGGACTAGTCATGCTGGAGACATCATCCAGTCTATGAGAATAAAATGATTGTAGAGAGTCCAAGAAACCTTTTGGGATGTAACTAAATAACAGCACTGAACTTGATTCCTTTTGTAATTTAGAAGAAGTCTAGCAGAAAGAATAATTAAATGCTTTTCAGTGTTTTGATGTCAGTCATTAAATAGTGAAATTCTGTTGGATTTCACAGTTAGACTAATCTAACAGGTAAATGAGTAGAACAAGTATAAATAAATATTATTGTTGTTCCCTACTTAGAAAGAGAAAATCATGACAAAATATTATATGGTTCAGTTAGCTAATGTGAATAGTTCAGATAAGAGTTTAAAAGCCCACGAAACTGAACAGTACTGAATTAGAGAATTTTACTTTTTAACCATGCTACTTTGACATCCTTCATGCTGGCAGATACATTGTCATAATTAAATGTGCTTTTTTATGTGCCTGGTAGAAAAGAGTTTTCCTTGGTTAAGTGGCAAAATACAGCTGTTTAAATTTCTCTCTACTTCTAATTGGAATCTAATCTGTAAAAATAATTTCTAATTTACCTGCTGCAGGATGTTTCCTATGTCCAAATGCAATGTTTTATGTGTTAAAGTGATTGCTTTGGCAGAAAATGTCAACCCATGGAATGACTGCTGTGTATTACTGGATGTCTTCTTTCCAGTCTCCAGAGTGTCATGAAAGAGACCCAGACATGTTCATTTTGCTGTTAGACCTAACAGTTTACATTACAAGTGTATTTACCTCCCTAAGCAAAACAGTACTCATTGTAGAAACTATCTGTCAATAAGAAAGTATGTATCTCACTTTTCCCCTTATGTTAGAGCTTTCATTATCATAAACCCTTTAATAGTTCTTTTCTGTGAAGTTCGTGTACATTTAATTAGAGTTGTACCAGTTAAGAAATACGAAAAAAGAAGAGACTGTGTTGTGGTCAGGCAGCACTGATCTGTGCAAAACTCATCTATAGACTGGGATCTTGCAAGGAGCTAAAACAAGGCAGATTCCATCTAAGCACCCTCCAAAGGCTAACTAATATCTACCAGCAACTTTAAGGTTTAGAGCCAAATAAATGAGTATCATTAATTAAAAAAAATCCCATTTGCATTTCCTAATGTTAGACTGCTCAAATTAGACCTCACTGCACATGGTCTTAATTTTTAAGTCCCTACCTGAAACACATTTTTTACTCCAAATTCCCCCCAGCCCATGTTGAAGAGTAAATGTTCCATTCATAAAATGTTGATAATTATAACCCAGACATAAAATGTGTGTAAAAGGTAAAGCAAAACTGAAGGACAAATGTTGGGTTTTTTCGTTATATCCATGCCTGCATATTGTCTCCTTTAACTGCAAATACATGGTGGCAGGATCCCTAACATTCCCATGAGCCACACAATTGCTTAAAATCCTTTCACTACTGCTGAAAGATATGACACAGTCATTACCATCACAGTACATACTTCATAATAATCTTATGTGAAGTGGGTGAACAAGAAATAGCTTTTTAAAGCAAAGAAGAAAAAAGATTCCTAGGCAGAGTAATAGTCTTGTTTCTCACTCCTTTTGTTTAGAAATGGATAGTAAGAGGCGTAAAGGACAAAATATACATAATCCAATTCTGAGGACCAATACCTGGTGTTGATGGATGTGCTGAGTCTACTGACTTTATTTGCTGGCGCTAGTATTTCATATACCTTTCAAGCTGAATTTACTTGTCAACTTATAAGGCAAAGATATGTGAGCCAAAATCTGGAGATATTTAATACTGGCAACATCCAAAAAGATTATTCAATCATTATTCACTTCTGTAGATGGAAACTGCTAGCTCTTTGACCTTTGAAATAATTCATTGTGGCAAGCTAGCTGAATCTAGCTGAGTGTGAATGTAAACATATATCTGTATTTAATAAGAGGATTCCATCGGTATTCCCAGAACATCTCCAAAAATTACATTTTTCTGAAATAATTTATTGCTCTTAAAAGTCATCTTCTCTTCTTGAATTGTAAAGTAGGGAATTTTCAGGTGGTGCAATTGGTAGCTCTCAATGAATTTTTAGTAATAAAGACACCATTTTATGTATCCATGAACAAATTGAACAGCAGTATTTATTACAGAAATTGAAGGCTTTTTTGGTGGGCAAAAAAGGAAGACTGGAACTGGACTTACACAGCATATTGTGACTAGCTGGCCCAGAACATCATTTACATCTAGAGCATTTTTCCCTTTTTACCTCCCTCAAAGCTGTTTAATTTGAGTATGTTAAAAGGACAATAGAGAGATGAAAAAAAATTTTTTTTTCTCCTTCAGGTAAATGTTGTATTTTCATGTCTGAGAATCTATTTATTGATTATGTTGATACTGGCAACAGCAAAGCCATTGTTTCAAACCTTCAGTATGTACATATATCATGATTAGTACATGAACTGAGTCCAATCCATTTCTAGAGTTATTTATGTCTCCTCTTATGGGAAATTGAGAAAATAAATGCAGACATGGGAAAAACTTGTGGTAATGCACTCCGTATGAATGCCCACTGGCTTTAAAATAATGAAATAAAACTATCAAGGCAAACAGGAAAAGTAGAAAAGAACATAAAGAAATTCTTGTTCTTGTATTCCTATATGGACACACAAACGTCTGAGAAGCTGAGACCTTACCAACGTTCTTGGCAGTAGCAAGTCAACAGCAGTAGTTGCAAGGAAGAAGTAGTGCCCTCACCTTTTATTTCCAGCCCCTTCAAATAAACCTCTGAAATTATTCAATTAATCACACTTTTAAACAGGAATATATTGCTTTTGGAGAATAAGTGTTTTGCCTCTGCAGATTTGGAGGAGATTGTTAACTCAGTGATGTGGATGGCTGTTTTGTCCTTTCTATAGCCAGCCTTTGGTATGAGCAGGCATCAGAGCAACCTGCTTCAGTGTACCTGAACACCAGGTTAGGAGTGGTAGGGACAGGGAAGGGTAGGCTTTCTCTTAGTTGCTACATATTTCTTGCATGCCATGGAAAATTGTACTGGTGAGTTACTGACTCAGAACTAAGGAATGAGGTCAGCGCATGAATTGCAGCTTGCCTATTGAGAGCGTGAGCAAAAATTCTTCTAGTTTGCAGTCATGCTTAAACCAGAATTGCCCCCCTGCTGTTCTTTCTTCTAATTTTGCTTCATTTACAGTTTCATGTGTGTTTTTTACGTGTATGCAGGTCTACTTACTTTGTGGCAGAAAGCTAGGGCTGTGAACTTTTTGTTGTTTGCACAGTGATAAACCCTGTGGGATCCTTCTTGTTCATGACTTTATATAAAGTCTGGGCCTGAAAAAAAAAAGGATAAATAAAGTATTTTTTCACTTTTACTCACACAAGCAACCTTTAACAGTGAAGGTTTTCCCAAAAAGGCAGCGGGGTCCTATACATGATAAGGAAGATTTGCAAGGTGAGTCCCTTGAAGGGTAGCACTTTCACAATGCAAACGTCTGCAGTTTGCTTGGACAACTGATGAATGAAGGAAATTACCAATACATGTTTTCCATGGTGTGCACACAATATTTATTTACCTGTTTGGAACAGGTCCAGTTTTGCCGCTCTTACTGTATGTCAAATTGTACTTCATTTCTGAAATAGTCTCACTAATTTCAGAAGGACTTCTTACAAGGAAGGGATCAACTCAGTGAAAAAGTGGCGGGAAATGAGACACCAATGGGCTCTTTAATTATTATTTTATCACACAGTAACCCTGGAATAACTAGACTTAATTCTTAAACGTTGCCGATTTATCTTCTGGAGAGTTAGGCAGAGATTTTTCTCCTGAAGCTGTCGTGTAATCCAGCTCTGCAAGGCGTGTTGGAAATTGTGATAACTATGGAATCCTATGACAAGGGAAAATAAATCTACTCTTTTATTGTGTTTTTTTTTTTTTTCTTTAGACTAATCCAAAATCTATATCCATTCAGAATAGAGCTCAATAAATATTGAAACATGGGAAAAAAAATAATCATTCCTACCTAATGATAATTCAGAATGGAATACTCAACCCTTCCCCCTGTTCTTCCAGCCCTTCTGTTAACTGTGAGATTAGGAAATACTTTATTCACAGCTGAGTAAACTTGTGAAATGTTTCACTATTTTAGTTCTCAGTACTGTAGTGAGAGGTATTGATTCAGAATCCATAGCTATAGCATAATATATGTATTTTGAACTGTTCAGGAGCTTTTAATGAAATATTTCTTTTATTTAAAAATGCCTGTTTATTGAGATCTCATCTCATGAAGGCTTCATTAAAAAAAGAGACTAGTATGACTTAATATCTCATTTTGGAAAAAAAGATTTTTTTTTTTTTCCCTTGGGTCAAATCAGTGTTCCTTTCACAGTTTAATCTCTTAGTGAACAGACTTTTTTTGGAATCAGAAACAAAAATATACTCTTTGATCATGTAGAAGAGCACTTAGATTGCTGCAGAAGTCACCTCCTTCTTTTGTGAATAACTAGATTTTTCAAAGCAACCATTTTCAGAGCTTTTTGGCCAGAGAACCCTTGTTTTCTGCTCATACCATGCTCCATAGCAATTTTAAATGTGGAAAAGGAAATACTAAGAATAAAAGAATTCTGAAGTAATTCTAGAGCAAGGTTGTAACTTCCTTCAGTGAGTCCCTGTGATTCAGACGAGCTAATCTTTGTTCGCATCTATAGACCCGGGCATGCAGTATCCCTTCAGCCTGGCCTGGCTTCCTTTTGGAGGTAATCGAGGGGGACAGGCAGTAGAGATCTGTGGTGTAGTTTGGTAGATACAGACTGGAAATGAGGGCTGCCCCCCACTGCTGAGGTGGGAGAAAGATTAGCTAAAACATATTCTTCTAGGCAGAGTTAAAAGGTAAAGGAATTATTTAACGTGAGTACGAGTACAATAAATTGTCTCTAAGGCACTCATGCTTATGCCTAACTTCAAGTATCTCTGCAATTTCTTGTGTTATTATTAACAGTTTTTTCAGAATCACCATTCAAAAGCCCATTATTAGATTCTATCAAATAACATGCTCTAAAAATCTATTAATTTTCTTATTTGTTTAATTTATATGGTAGCCACATTTAGGATCTGAGAGTCTGTTCTTGCTATTTTTCGTTCTGCCCAAAAACACAAATGTTCCTTCCCTCAGGAGTTTGATTTAGATATGGGTTCTGGAGGCATATACTGACTCTAAATACATCACTGACAATTTCTAGTGGTAGCAGCAATCAGATGAATAGCCCTACTGATGTCAGTGGTATTTTTCACAAGTTACAATCATAGACTCAAACTTCTTTAATATTTTACATATATTTCGGGCTCAAGCGCCCTTTTGTAAATGTGTATTATATGTCAACTTATACGTTTAAAGATTATTTTTTCCAACTGAAATCTGTGAATGTTTTACCTGAATTAGCCCAGCGTTCAGCTGCTTGGAGTTAGCTCACAACAAAGGGAGATGCCTGGGACGATTTGGGATTCTATAATCCAGACCTAGGCCATTCAGGCATGGGTACCTTGCAAAGACCTCGTGGCTAGTTCCTTTTTACAGATGAGTGAAATGTTAACAGTACTCATCTAGGAAGTGAGTGCTTTTCCCCTCTTTTCCTGAGTGCATTCTCCTCCTTGCCTGCCCTGCAGGGGATGCACTGTCAGTCCATAACCTATTCTGTGCTAGTGCAGTCCTTCCTCTACTTTTTCCCTCTCCAGCTGGTTTTCTGATTTATTTTTTTTTTTAATTTCTGTTTAATGGAAAATGCACACCTGATCACGGCAATGGGCTCCAACATGCACATCTCTCACTTGGGAATATACATTTGAATCCTGTCAGGCTAAAGAGGAACTCGGTTGGAATTTTGTGGGCAAATAATTATTAGGTAGTAAAAGGGAGGAACAACTTTTCTTCCTTTTTTTGTGTTGCACGTGACATTTAAAAAGAAGGTGGGGTGGGGGTGGTTTTTACTGCAGCTTGGCAATTTTCAAAACTCTTGTAATGTAGTGGTTGAAATAAGTTATAAAGCAGTTGCCTGCATCTTGTGAACATTTTCAGCTCTTTTAGGTCATCCTATAACCCAAAAGCCTCAAGCTGAGTAGCAGGGAACTGAGATCATATATAGGAAAAGTGTCTGTGTGTCTGTTTTGATTTTGTTGTTTGGTTTTTGTTTGTTTTGTTGTTTTGTTTTTTTTTCCCTTAGGCAGGGTTTTAAGGGGGTGGGGAAAGCTGTTGGCTTTCACTTCAAATAGGTGAACATCTGCTGTAACTCTCAAAATGGATATATATATTTCTCTTATATATTTCTGTGGCCAGTTCTGTGCAGTAAATATATGATTATGTTGTACTTCATATTGCAATCATCTGTATCCTTCTCTACTTGCAGGAGAACGCCTTTCTCTCTTTTTTAACATTTGTTCTTTCATAAACCCACAAATGACCACCTAAAGAATAACTAAATATTCACTCTGGCAAACCCAGTGCTCTTTTCATGAATGTCGTGCCTTTTGCATTAGAACATCACATGGTAAAATGGCTTTGTGCTGAAGGACTGATGCATGTCTAATTGGCAGAGGCAGCATTTTATACAATGTTTAAACTAGAAATGGTTGGAAATTTCATGTGACAATATAGTCTGAATTGACAATGCAGTTTCTACAAACTAGACTTTTTAATGGATGTTAATTTTTTTAAGTAATTTTTTTTTCAGATGAGGAAACTCAAAATGAATTCAACTCTTTAAAATCTGCTTGACCCAGATCAGAAGTTATTATTTCTTATCTGAATTAAACTGTTATTTCAAAATACTCTAATAAACTACCTAACTCTGTTGTGCTGTCAGTACATTGCTTTGAGTCTTTATCATCTTAAATAGGACTCCCTGGTGGTCTATAGTTCCCGTAATTTATTTAAGATTTGCAAAATCTGGAGCTGCGGTACTACTGCAGATGTAATGGTGCGGTATTAATTTATTAATTTAAAAATTAGTTCAATAAACCCAAGACATTTCAGGTCACTTTCGCAACTAGAAAAAAACCCATTCTGTTCTAGGAATATCACAAAAATAACATGAAAAGACTAATATTTCAAAGTTGATTTTTTTCAGAACTGCCACTTTGAAACTATTTTCTTCCATCATCTATATCAAGACGGACAAATTAAGGTGTTGAAATGCTGGAACTTCTCATGTGATCAAGATTCTTTGTCTCCAGTTTTTGAACATTGTTGCTAACATGCGAGATCTCAAAAATTCAGTTAAAAAGAAAATGCAAATTGCATCAACCATTATGATGGAATCTGTATGGGATATGCTCATAAACTAATTGACAGTAAAGGAGTTTATTAGAATAAAAGAAAAGGAAAAAATTCAAGCACTCAACATAGCAATTACTTAAGAAAATCGAGCATGTGGTAAGTGATAGAAATACGTCCTACTGATCCTTCCATGAATGTTAATAGTTGTGTATTCTAAAAAAAGGTTTCATTACTTTTGCTTCCAAATCTGTTATTTTTCCTCACATTTTACTTTTATTTTGATTTCACTAGGTAAATCTGAATGTAAATACATACCCAAATGGTATGTCAGACTGAAGTAATTATCCATTAAGTATAGTGCAGATTAACTGAAGGAGAAGAAAAATATATCAACAAGACTAAATAACCAAAGTATGGTACATTTTGAGTTCAGACCTTTATTGAGTGTTTAATCACTTTGACAATGTCAGGATTTTGTATTTATTTAAAAAAAAAAATATGCTGGCCTACAGTGTTTCTAGCAATGTAATCAAATACTTGTACTTTATCTAAAGGATCTGCAAAAAGGTGCTGAAACACTTTACTTTTGGGTAAAAATATTTTTGTGATAAAAAATATTCCTTACCAAGAGAAAAGTTGCTCTTTCCAGTTTTCA